>NC_087327.1:4936250-7404375 GCF_037043105.1 Vanessa tameamea | reverse complement strand
AATAAACGCTGTAGAATTAGCTTGAACTGTTCAAAATTACCAAGTCATAATTATTCAAAACCGACAAACGAGCAAACAAACGACACATGTAGGTTAATAGGTCTGGGAACAAGCCTTCGTCACCTCCCTAATCATACACTCGGTTGATTCTCAAAAGGCAAAAGGAGCCCAGAAAACTCAACTGCCTCAAACCGATGGTTTAATTAAAGCAAATAATTATTTGTCGAGCCCTTGCATTAATTCAGAATCGCTGGATTTTAATTTGCTCTGCCTGTCACAAATATCTGTTCATATCGTTTTCAATTTAATTAACATTTACGTAACATCGTGACTCATGAATAACAAATAATTGTCCAATTGAAAACAAAAGCTATCGACGCAGACATTAAAAACATGGAGATAAAGAAGATCAAAGTAACGTTGTTTATTCAATTTCATTCGTTTCCTTTAGAAAGTACAGTCGTGGTCTTATCGGGCTGGAATGAATATGAAGAACGCACAAATGAAAAACAAGACATTGCGTGAAATAAATGTAATAGGACAGCGGATTTCGCTTCACAGTAAAAATCCTTTTAGTGGAGACAGAGGGATCTCGCGCATGAATTCTCGATGCCACCAAAACAATACCTAGCAAAAAGAAAACGAATGGACCTTTTAAAACTCTAGTGACGTCACCTGAACGAATTAAGTTTTTTGTCCTTGTCATACTCGATGCCAGGCGCAACCCTCTTCCTCGAACAGTAGGGAGGCAATTGACCTATTTTCGGAGGGCGTGCAATAATTTCACGAAGGATTACCTAGCTTCCACTACTGATCTATGCCTTTGCACATCTTACAATAATCGACTCATTTCAATTTACGGTTCTTTAATTGATTTTCCCAAGCCATATAAATATTTATGGATTATTATTCATTCCGCCACACAGTTTTATAAATGTTAAGCGCAACATATAATTGTAAATTATTGTGTGTAATCCAAATGTTTTTACTAGTCCCATGTTTTAGTAATGAAATGAAACATTTTAGCAACCAATACATTTTTATAAAACCCCTGAATTACAAAGAATTAGTATAAGGACGAGAAAGCATTGTTTTTAAAACCATTTAAATATTTTTGCAACGAATACCTATAAGGTTAAAAATAAAACCGTAAACAATAATGGCTTACCTCCAACCGTGCATCACGCTTACGACAGCAATAGGCCGACCAATAGAATAAACAAGTTGATGTTTTTGGCCACAGATATATACATTTTCTGGACATAGTATTGTATATCGTTCATTAGCTCACTTAAAAAATACATAAATCTTATTTTGAAAAGGGAACATTTTTTAAAATAGAATTAAAGATAGTGACGCCTTTTACAATAGTAGCCAGCTCTCTTATTAAAGGTTTTGAAGTTTAATTTTATTTAAAACTGCATTGAATTCTGAAAACTTCTGTAACATACAATTTTTGGCATAGTTTTTTTTTTTTAATTAAATACTTACAATCTAAAGGAAGATGAATCTGTTAACATTACGAATTCCCAACGAGTGCGGATTTGATGGTATAAATATATACGGCTTGCTTACGACACTTATAAAATGATTTATTGGTAATTTATATTTTAGAACGTAAAAAACATAATCATAATATTTTGCTTAAGAATTACTCTTTTATAAACAAGTAAATCATAAGTTACAGAGCACGGAAACAATATCACGTGCAGTAATAAAATATTATTAGTTCCTACATATAGTAATTATAATGAATATTTTCTGGATAAAAATAAGAATCCACTAACAGTATTGGAGCAGCATGGCGGAATAAACGCCAATCTTCTTCTCTAAATCAGACTTAGCCTAGCAGTGAAATATTTACAAATTGTGTACTTTAAAGTAAAATATTTAAGAAATAAACTACATATTCCAGTCAGCGGTTTATTCCTATGAATGTTTTGTAAGTTACATAAAAATCGTTAAATCTTAAGAAGAAATCTTTGGACATCAAAGGAGAAAGTTATATTGCTTACGGAGGTTCCACAAATATGAACTTCGTATATAAAAGGTAACCATGTCGCACGGCAAAGTCAACTGGGCCGAAGAGACACGCACGAACGATCCTGTATCCAATTTGAACCGGCAACCAACTGAATACCTACCTGGTTTGTTCGTTAATTTCGACATTTATTTACTATCGTACAAATAAACATACTAGCGGAAATAATATTTTACCATCAAATCTGAAATTATCGTCGTTTTCTATGTAATAATAATTATTATTAAATAAAATATTACAAATATATCAAATATTAAATATATTATGTATTGATTAAAAAATTTTTAAAATTTAAAGATTTTGTTGCACGAAACTTACGTAACCTGTTTTTTAAACATTTACAAATTCTATAATTATTTTTTTATAGAATGGCACTGCGGAATTTAGTTACTATTTTATTTTTTTTCAAAATTACAGTTATTCAAAATCGTAGAGCACGTTTTCCAAATATCGGTAGCAATATTTTTCTGTTTGCATTTGTTGCACACATACATTCATTGTCCATTATAATTTCCGTGCCTTTGAAAGTGTAATAGACAAAAGTTTTAGTCAATGAAATGAAATAATTCGCAGGCGGTAGTCATACGAACAACCTCGACGTCGAAAGCAGGAACTCATTAACGTTTAACTTTCCTAAACCAAAACGCGACACGTGCCTTCAGAATCACAGTATTGACGGCAACGCTACATCCGTTACATTATTGACTAAGTCCGCAAAAAATGGCGCTCTATGAACGCCAGCTGCCTTTGCACCAACTAATAAATCTTTCCAAGCAATAATGGCGGATCTCTTTTTACTAAATCCAGTGTGCGTACGTGTTGTGGTTCGGCTAATGCGTTGTATTATCCTCGTTTATAAATCATTCAAGTCGATATCACGCTTTCAGCTTACCGATTTTATGGTTAAACTTATTAGAGACGAACAACCGATTTTAACAATGAAAAAATATATGCCAATAAAGCTTGCTCCATATTTCATTACAGGGAACGTGTAACGCCGCCGTACGTGGTTATTTGTGATTTCAATTTCCTCTTTCTTGCTTTACGGTATTGATAAGGCTTTTTGCAATTCTGAATATATTTTCTTTCATTTTGACCCAACCTGGAAACTAAGCCCACCTAAAGATTTGTGGACTTATAAGATAAGTTACGTATTTTACGCAGCGGCTTTTGAAACTAGGACAAAACGTAGAAGTAACATTATCAAAATCAAAGATTTAAAGTCGACAGATGGCAGAGTCAACACAGAAAATATTATATAGAAGCGATTTGCAACGGATTGCGTAATGGACATTTATCATTTAGGTAGATGAAACAAACGTCTCGCAGCAACAACATAAATCATTAGGCTCGTCCTCCCTAGCTCTGATTCATCGGAGACGCTAAGCGAAACTCGCATTAATAAAAACATTGAAACATTAATATTTTGCAATCTAATAGTTCGTGACGATCATTTGACATTAACGTAATGCCTTGACTAGTTTTCTGTGAGTGATATGTTCGGGTTCATAGCAAATATAATTTGGACACAAATTTTTACTAAAATAATGAATCATGAAATAATCTCTTTCCTTTTTATATTTTAAATTTACGCAAATATTAATAATAGTAATTTATTCATAGAATTACATTTCCAAATGACTATTTGATTTAGTCAATTTTTTTAAATATTTATAGAAATTTGTAGCTCTAGTATTATTATGATTATTATTTGTATCACGGTAAGACGTAACGAGAATACTTAATTTCGATCCTTTCCTTAAATAAGTGCCAGAGCTTATATTGTACATAAGATATATTACAATTTTAATCGTGTTATCAGCTCAATGTAAAGTTAAAAGTTATAACTGTTTATGATATCTTAAATATGTATCATGATATCTTCGACAGAAAAATTGAATCATTTAAATGTGTTTTATATAATTACTCATATGTTATTAAAGTAAGTAATTTTTCAAGGTCATATTTTGTAAATTAATTATTTCCCACTGTAAGATTTTATACAAGATCACCGGTCTACCTTTTGTCAGGTTTAGGGAGCACAAATAATCCAACAAGAGTCGTTTTCACGACCATAGTAAATAATAATTTTAAAGATGAAATAATTCGCATAGTCAATGCGTATCAACCATATTGTTATCACCAAATCTATAGCAGACCAGTCGATGTGGAGACGCGTCCGTTTCATAATGGGACCCGTAGTCTTTCCGAGTTTCAGTACGTTTTACATACCTCAAAACGATTTCAACCACGGCAAATAAACAAAAAAAATTATATCTGCATAACAGATATTCAAGTGCACACAATTGTGCACTGTGCACCACAACTCTTACACAGTATTTATTCTCTCACTTGTGTTTCGAATATTTTGGCCATATCTTTAAATAATCCGCTATAAGATTAGTTGTAAAATCACACATTATCGTATTTCTAATAATAAATAATTTCAACCTCGATATTAGTATAAAAGTTAAATTAAATGATATCCTCAGAACTTAATAAACTCAAACAAAGTATTGGACTTGTCTTACAATTAATTGATTTGCGAGATAAAATCGATGAAGTCCTTCAAAGTTACTTAATAATAAAGTTTTCATTTACAAATATTAGCAACATCTTGCTTGCGATATTACTTAATATTACTGAACATTCCGTGGTTATATTTATCATTGTGACTATGAAGGGATACGAGCAAATATAATTGGACTGACGATAAGAGATCTTTAATACTTTAAGGTATTAACAATTATATTTTTTACTGAATCTAGTATTTAGGTTGCGCTTTTCATGTGCCTTATTTGTGTTTATAATTAATCTCGTGCTTGGTGATGAAGGAAACCTACATGTGTCATACGAACATCTGAAATACACATACAAATACACACGGTATTTACCAACCCGCACTGGACAAGCGAAGCTTCTTCCTTCTGTTCTCCAAAAGTAGGAGAAGCCTTACCAAATCAGAGGGGCATTTGCAAGCTGTTACTTAATTGTCATTTGGAAGTTATTATAATGTTACTGAATTTGCATGTCAGGTTTTGAAAATCTATTCATTCGAAGTTATCGGTTTAATTATCTCTTATTTGGAAGAATAAGGATATCGAGGTGTATTTATTCACAATTAATACATACCTTGAATTTTTTTTTTCTTGCACAAATTTGATTATGATATAGGTTTTTCTCTGTTTTTATGAGCCACGGTGACATTTGAATCGTGAGTGCACATAAAGTATTTTCGAGTAGCTCGTGTAACAAGCTAATTTCTTTATAAATGACATAAATTATCTACACTATCAACTATTCTTCTGTTATTTTGCAATATATTGTTAACTAATATACCAAAATTATCTTCTAATAATAAAGGTAAAATTTCTTGCACCTGAAATTCAAGAGTGTTTGTAAAATATTTTTTATTTTTGGGAAGGCACTCGAGCAAATGGGTCGCTTGGCGGTAAGTGATCACCGTCGCCAAGGGAATTAATATGATATGCCCCTAATGCCTTTGAGTTAGTAAGTCCGACTCCCCCTTCTATCCCGTATATAGCAAGACAAAAGTATAAATGTTTGGCGGTAGAATAAATGATAAGTAGGCCCCAAGGTGCAGAAGCTCCAAATGAAAGTTAGGGTATTCATTCAAAGAATATAATTTATTAAAAATAAAATGTATACATATGTCAAAGATGACGTTTCTTGTATCGATATATATTTGCTTGTCGGTTTCGTCTCTGAGTAGTCTAGACGTTCTCATTTCCATATGTTTAGAGCCCATAGTTTGTCACGAAACTGTCTTGACCAGTACCAACTGTGCCAATTCTCCGCGGCTCGCGTTGTATTAATTATGTGTCTGGAAACATCATTAGTTCACACTAGAGACTATTGTAACAGCTGTATACCGCTAGATATGTATCTTCATTAACAGACAAATTGAATTAAAGATAGAAAATAGCACTATTACACATCGTTCGTAATTAAATGTCATTTGTTTTTGGTTTCAAAAAGACCCTAATTTCTTGCACAACAAACAAACATTTGCACAAAAGAAAATATCGTTGACCCTATGTCGAAACAAGCCTTCATTCGCTCGGCAAGGAAAAATTTCCTCGTAATGCGAGCACGGACTGAGAGACGAATCAGAGGCGCGAACCACTCGCAATAGCCGTTTTATGGAGGAAACAAGTGCTTGCTCATTTTAATATTTCCAACTTCCCTCGACCATGGCGTCATTAAGCGACCTAGAAAGAAAGCGTTCCCAGTTAAAGTGGGCCGACGGGGATCCCCCTCAAAATATCTCGAGTCCATTGTTATATTTTCAGAACCACCCCAACGCTTTTCACTGCATACCATGTTTTCAGAACCGTTATATTTACGTTATATTTAAAGCGATTTATGCGACGTTGATCAGTCGAAATTTTGTTTTGACGAAAAAGAAAATATCCCGTACATTAATGTACCTTAAGATATTCCCTAGTGAAAAGAACATGCGGATTTGGAAAAAATCATTCCCTTCGTCTACGCAGCGGGATTTGAACCATAAATCAGAGACGTCAAACTACGTCGAAGTAGATATAAATTACAGCCATAGTGGCAGTCTCATTTAAAATTCGTGAAAAACTTCGGGATTCCTGTTCTGAAATTATTGAGTCCAGTCCACTGGAAACCACCTGCTTAGTATGCAAAGTATTATGAACTTTGTGGAAAAATTAAAATACGAACGGGTATAGCCGCGTTATAAATGAAAACTTTATAATGGTATCGAACCATACTTAAATTTGTTTTTTATTTGTTTTTAATTGAGATTTTAGTTTATTTTGTGAGACATTTTTATATATATGTAGATATGATTTTTAATGATGACACTATTAATAAAACTTTTCCATTACGATTTAGAACACGCTTAAAAAAATACAATTTTTTAACTTCCATTACATTAAATAAATGTTGCGTAATTACATTTGGTTCCTTCAACATTTAAATAATAAATAACAACAAATTAATATTCAAATATTTCTAAGTTGTTTTAGCTGTTATGTTATTAATTTTTATTTAAAATATATAATATTATTTAAAATGTATAATTGGACATCACGAAAATCGTTGAACCCGACAATGAAATAAAACTCACAAGTCATAACAAATTTCCACCGCTGGCTATAAAATAGTTTTACGACACCAAAATCTAGTTACGTTTAGAAACATTTCACGCTTTGATAAAAGGAGAAAATGAAAGCGTTTTATACTACACCGCACTGCGCCAAGTTAGCAAGTTTCACGTATCTTAAAGGACTTCTAAGAATTGTATCTGTGTCTAGCACTTGTATTTACTGCTTTATGTAACATAACCGATAAAAAACTATAAACGAATATCCAAAGCAAATTTTAATATTCTGGTCTAAAGGCCTAGAAGGTTTCGCACCAATATAAATGAATCCGATTATTGAGACGGTTATTGACGTATCTATTAATATATATAAAAATTACTTCTAAATGTTCCACAGCTCAAAAAGAGGGGCGTTATGGCCAGTGAGGTGCGGAGCATATATCACCATGCTGCATCAGTTTGCCTTGGTAACGCACGCATGCAGATTTCCTGACGATTTTCTTCACCAACGAGCACGAGAAAATTTATAAAAATGAATTGAAAGTGAAACTAAGCACTCAAATCTCAAACTCAGTAGTTACTCTTTTTCAACATATAAAAATACAATCATGTTAGTTAAATACAATTATATATGTATGTTATGTCTCTTGCCTGGAAGTCAAGAACTCCTGGAAGCATTAACATGTCGCATTATCATAGCGATTCAACACTTTCAACGACATTATACTAGACACAATAGCTTAGTAATTGATAAGACATCTGTCGGCCTTTATCGTCCCAAATGTTCATCACATTATTGAAATAAAAAACCGTATTACCCATCGAAGAAAAATTCAACGTAAAACTACTTGGACACTTAATAAAACAAATTGAAATCAAATCAAATACCAAACAAATAATCTTTTTTTTTTATAGTCGGTTAAAATTGCCCCGTATTTCGGATACACGTTCTTACTTACTATAATTTACTTAAAATGCTCTATACGATGGTCCCCATATTCATTGAAGTTTCAGAGACTTGAGTCATCGAGGTTGCTTGCATAGCTCAATAAAATTTAACGGGGCATCTGTCCACTTATTACAAGCGTACTACAAAAGTAATAAATCTTTGACGATATTTTGGAGCTGAAATAGACGGAATACATTGCATTATTCATAAAACTTGTATATTATCTTAGTCAGAAACGAAAACTTTATTCAATTGAAATATGTAATGACATATTACAGTATATAAATAAAAGTATAATATATATATATATATATTGTTAACAAGCTAAAGAAAGACACCATCTCTGTTAATAACACAAGTCATAATATAAAAATTTAACAAAAAAATAACCGACCTCTTTTTTCAAATTTAAATGAAAATCCTAATGAAACAAATCAAATAAAAATCAATCACAAATAAAAAATAATTTTCCAGACCGATTAAAAAATGACGGTCTTCGGAGATAACATAATTTTTTTGGAAAATTTAACAATCGCATTTATAACCTCATTTTTTAAGCCTAACAAATTAGCTCTATGTTTATTTAACACATAAAACTTGACATAATCGATAATCTATTATTAAGAACAGAAGTTTTGAACATCTTTGTTCTTTACTGACGTGTGCATAACGCGAATATGTGTTAATATTCGTTTCGAAATATAAAGTGATATGTTTTAAGACAAGAATTTTAAAAGAGTTTCGCCCGAAAACCAAACTAAAGTAAAATAAAGAAGCTACGATAAAAATAGAATCTTAATATTTCCGTTGATTATTATAGTCCAGAGTCGAATTTGTTATTTAAAAAAAGATTTATTCATATATTCTAATTCTGTTCTACAATACCACTGGGTATACTGATACTCAGCTTAACTGATAATATGACAGAAATAAACTTATTACTAGCAGTCACTTGGTGGTAGGCCTTTGTGCAAGTTCGTCTGTGTAGGTACCACTCATCAGATATTCTACCGCCAAACAGTGACGCTTGGTATTGCTGTGTTCCGGTTTGAAGAGTAAGTGAGCTATTAAATATAGGCACAAGCGACATCACATCTTAGCTCCCAAGGTTGGTGGCGCATTGGCAATGTAAGGAATTGTTAACTTTTCTTGCAGCTCCAATGTCTATAGGACGTGGTGACCACTTATCATTAGGTGGCCCTTTTGCCCGTTCGCCAACGAAAAGATTATGAAAATTGTTTGAAATTATTGTGTGCTAAAACTGCAGCATAAAAAGCCTTAATTTGAAAAAAAAACCCTCGAATTAATGTATAGATTGTTTACAATAGAAACGGCACGTACGATCATTTTATAAAATTACACCGAAACGTGTGACGAATTCAGCGTGTCTATTTTCGTCGTGAATAAATTTTTTCACAACCTTGACTTGCATTTAAAATTAACAAATGACAGTTTTTTTTATACCTACTTCTTTTACAGTAACGAAGCAACATACAGTATTCACATTGGAATATTTTCACCTATAGCAAGGCCGAGAGCCGCGGTGGCGCAGTGGTGAACATGTGAATATTATCCGAAGATTGCGAGTTCAAGCTCGAATAAGCACTACGTAAAGCCACATCTTAATTCATATTTTCAATGAGGTATACTTGCAGTGAACTTAGCAATAGAGATGACCACAAACAATGATACGAAAAAAATAGTAATTACATAACGTTATAAGTTAAAGTAGAATTAGTTTAAGGTTAAAGAAATCAACTATACTGTATTTATAGTATACTAGTTGTCGCCCGCGGCTTCGTTTTAAATGTTATATATAAAAAAGTATAGCCTATTTCTTTCCTTGAGGTTCAAACTTACTTTATAACAAATTTCATCAAATTCGGTTTAGTGGTTTGGCCGTGAAAGACCGACGGACAGAGTTACTTTCGCATTTATAATATTAGTATAGTATCCGCCTGCGACTTGACTCCCGTATGATGGGTGAAGAGGGGCATGTGGTAGGTATCCTGTGTCTCTTTCTGTATTCCGGTCAACGTGAATGCTTTTATAATATCAATTAGATTTTGACAAGTAGCTTTAACAAAATTATATCACACTATAAATTTACTGCCCATCATGTTTAGTTACATGATTGCATAATAGAGACTTTGTAATTAATACTATTTACGTTAATTTTTAATCTATTTTCAAGTCAAGGATTACAGTCAAGGATGACTCATACCTATGTAGGAAATTCCAATAGCGCACTGCATAACATGCTGTCGGACTTTTCATCCCTTAATGATTTAAAATGATATAACTTCATTGTCAACAATTAAAATAAAATTCTTGACTTAGTGCTTTCAAATAAATCTCAAATTGATGTATGTGAGTGCATGGACCCTCTGAGGTGATGGATGCAGGTAACTCTGTTGACGCTATCTACACTGATTTCAGTAAGGCCTTCGACACAGTTAGTCACACCTTACTGCTACAAAAGCTTGAGATGATTGATGTGACTGGCAATATGCTAACCTGGTGTAAATCCTATCTTCAATCTAGAAAATCTATAGTTATTATTAATGGTTACTCTTCAAAACCATTTATTTCTTTTTCTGGAGTACCGCAGGGATCTCACTTGGGGCCTCTATACTTCAATATCTTCATTAATGACATCTGCTCCTGCTTGTGCAGCTCGAAATGCCTTTTATACGCCGATGATCTTAAGCTTTACAGAACAGTTCGCACTGAATTGGATGCCATCTGTCTTCAGAATGATCTAAACAACTTAGTGCAATGGTGTAGGGCAAATTGCTTAAGTCTCAATACTTCGAAGTGCTATGTAATAAAGTTTAGTAGGAAGAGAACATCTTTTGAAAGAAATTACTCAATCGATGGAAATACGCTATCGGAAGTTGAACACATTCGAGATCTAGGTATCATATTGGATACTAAATTGAGATTCAATTTACATATTGACGACATAGTAATTAGGTCTTTCAAGATCTTGGGATTTGTATTGCGCAACTGTAAGAGTTTCAAAAACGCTGAAACGAAAATATCGCTCTTTACAGAATTGGTTCGTAGCGTTTTGGAGTATGGTAGTATAGTTTGGAACCCTTACTTTGATATATATAAAAATAGGTTAGAAAGTGTACAAAAAAGATTTCTCGGGCATTTAACCTACAGTCTCAATTTAGCTAAAAAAACTACAAAGCTATGAAGAGAGGTTATCATTTTTCAAACTCCTTTCGCTTCAAAACCGTAGACGCGTTCTAGACAACTCATTTATGTTAAAATTAGACAATGGGTCAATTGAATCATCTTATCTGCTGTCTAAAATAATGTTTCGTGCTCCTTCTAGATCCTTCAGAGCATCTTACACACCTTTTGTCGAAAGTTTTGCTCATTCACGTTATGGTCGTCTATCCGCAATGAACAGATTAATTATTAACTACAACAGCATATATAAAATAGCAAATCCCTTACATTATAATAATAAGAACGTAGAGAAAATAATTCAACGGTTTATCCAGACATTGACATTTTTAATGATAATATACGTTGTTTTAAGAAAAAAACAATAGTGTATTTAAATTATAATTCATAGCCTATAATAATTCAGTAACTCCAAATGGTTATTCTGGTTTTAAGATGTTACATACAAACTGATAATTAATATTCCTATGTATAATTCAAACTTTATATTTTCATTGTGACATTTAACAAATTCTAACATTGTATTTAAACTCATAATTGATAATTTTGATTATACGTTTATGATATATGATATATATATTCATACTTTATAACCTACTACGGTAGAAAATGTAACAAATTATGTTAAATCCACTTAAATGATTCCTACGCGGTAATCTATGAGTTTCATTGAATATTATTCCACTGTGTTTGGAATTATTACTTATTATCTTACGATAAAACGACACTCTGCGACAGTGGATATAGCAACGAATAACGTTTTGCTTGCATTAGGCCGCCTGATGGTCGTGCACTTGAACTGGTATGAGAAATAGTGATTTAATGCAATGATAATCCAGGGTTTAACCTATTGACTACAGATTTCCTCAGCTATGACTGATTGACTATTTATGGGACATTGATCCTTATTTTTATTATTATTTTTGTAGCATTGGCTACTTTATAAACACCGCAGTTATGACTGCGAAAACCACCGGACCACGGCCTAGTTTGTTGATTTATTTATAAGTCTAATCGTCGATTTGAATAACGCAGTTATTACTGTGCTATCCGCTGGACTACGGTCTAGTTTATTAATATTTTACACACCTCTACACACACAATAATTAGCCTTTTATACACCTCAGCTACGGCTGTGATACCTGCTGGACTTTAGTTCTAGTCAATATATTATTTAACTAAGTGTTGGCATACTATAAAATTGCACTTCCCATGTTCGAGGAAGGTTCGCCGATCTATGGTTGGAATCTACAGTTGATGGCGGGCGCGGGGCCAATTCAACTTCCTCCCCCTTTTATATTTTTCAAAACAGTTAAATATATAAAGATGGGTAGGAGCGACATCCTTCAGCTACTCGTAAGAGGTGTTAAAGGAAATGGGACCGGTATCTCATACATTCGATTATTATTATTAAAATAATTAAACAAAATATTTATATTAAAAAAGCATTTAAAAGATAAACCTGGTTTTATTTGACTCCTCTATAGTCGATTGAACTTATAGTCTCTGACGCTCTAAAAGAACACGGTTATTACACAAAATCAACGTTATATGGATCCTAACTAACTAGACGAAATCACGAGCCAAACCGTTATTTAAATATTAGAAATATAAACGTAAAATTATATTTTAACTAAGATAGGAAGGGAATAGTTACATGTTCAAATTTATCAATCGATAAAATCAAATAACAAAATTAATTCATGTATTCGATTTCCTCATGTCACATTTTAAATATTCATTGACGATTACTAAATAAATAAAATTGTGACATCACTATTTTAAATCACATTTGCTGTATATTTATCGTAATAATATTTAAGATTATTATATTGTTAGAATATCAAAATGATAATTTAGTATAATGGTTGAGAATTGTTACCACTCGAGGTACGTCTGGGTGAGTTTATTAGGTGAATGGAAATTAGGGTATAGTAATTTACCTAAACTATATAATTTAGTTCTACAATTAATATTCAAAAGTTTGACATAATTCCTTTAGTTTTGTCAATCAATATACATACATACGTTAAAAACTAAGGACATAAGAAATTTGACACCAGAAATTCGGTTATAAGAACAATTCCGGTTTTCATTCTTCGGTTTATACAGCTATCGTTGGATGAATTTAAAAAATATAAAATGCAATCAATGTTTTATAAGAATATTAAATCACAAAATATTTTTCAAAAAATATTTCGATATTGTTTTCGAAATTTTATCGTAAAAGTATAAATATTTATGAAGTCTAATTTGAGTAATTCATTATATAATGTTCCAATTTCCGTAATAGTATATCAAAGACAGTTGTAATCCATTTATTGTGGCGAATGTACACAGAAATGTTCCACTCCCGAGACAATAGAAGGTCAGTATGCATCATGTCAATAGTATTCGCCTTGGCAGTAACGCTAGTCAGAAAGATTTGGCTCATCGACAACTGTGCGCGCGGCGTCGTGACTAAAATATTCATTCCGATGACAAATTTAAAATATATTGTTTTCAGGACTCCGTGATGCTGTTTATCGAGTGCACAAATAAAAAAATTAAAAAAAATACACCTAATGTAAAAGTGATAGTCTATTAATGTCCTACTGATTAAGTCCGCCATATTTTTTTTCAAGGAGAAGGTTTGTCACCTTACACCTACTACTTCTTAAATCTTTCGTTCTTCTTAAATCAGGCATTTACTTTTATGAACTGATAGCAATTCTTATTTTGATTATAAATAAGTAAGTATAATGTATCTATATTGAATAAAAATAAGATTTACAACATTTAGGACGTACCTAATATTCTAATTCCTATTGTCATGGGCTCGTTGACTATATAATGAATGGTTAATATTTCTCACGGTCAATGTTTATAAGCGGTGGTGACCACTTACCATCATGTAAAAATAATCAAAGAAGGAAGACATCAAGACGTGAAGACGCTATATATAAAGTAATGTATGTTAATCTCGTTTTTAGTGATGATAAAATTTGATACAACCGTTCGTCGTTGAAATAATTGCGTTTTAAATCTATAGAATAAACTTTGCAATCGCTTTATAAATATGTAGTTGCTCTGTGTATTACTACCTATATAAATTAGATTCCAAATAAGATTAAAGTAATAAGATTTGTTTTTCAAATAAATTTAAATCGAAAGTCATTTTCAAACATAAACAATTGACAAACTATATATCTAATATATAAAAAAAAGTATTAAAACTGTGTTTATACATTCATTTAATGTATTCAAATCAGTCTCGTTTGCGGAATTCTAATTTTAGACAAATTTCTACGTTTTGAGATTCGCTGAGTTTTTAAAAGGACTGCGTATACATTTTCTCTGATTTTTCTTTTATCTCTTGCATTTATTTACAATAAATTATGCTATCGACTTTAAATATATTCTATTCGTTATTGGAAATAACTATTTCAGTTTTTTATTAAATATTGTTAACAATAGCATATATAAAATACTAGAACTAAAAAACTACTTTTCAAATTATTAATTTATTTATTTAACTTGTACTTTGCAAATGGTCACTCTAAGTTAGTCTATGGTCTTTGATAGTGTGAAATGGGTATTGGGTAGAAAGTTAACTTATTCTCATACTTATTTATATATAGTATTTTCGAATTTCCCAAAGTGTTTGAATACAATGAAATTTACTATAAAATGCCTTGTTATCTTCACTAATCTTACCTTCCATTACACTGGACTTCAATTTTTAATTTATATATTTATATACAACTCTAAAATTATAAAGAATTACACAGAAAAGTATTTTTATAATAGTTTTTATTTTACTCAGCGTGGATTTTTTTTTTTAAATTGCCTTTATATAATATTATGAATATATATTTGTATACGAAACCATCGAATTTACCGTCGAGTTTCGAAATCGCGCTGTCAGTAAAGACCCTCTCACCTGATCCAGTGGTCTTCGTTGTACGAACTGCTTATTATCTAAATAACCAGCTAGGAACATTTTTGTATTCAGGTATTGGGTAGCTTGGTTTTAGCTTTTATATAAACTCTAATATGATAATGTACACTTATACACATTGTACACAATAAATATTTTCATAATTTTTCGTTTATATAAAAAAAAACCTGTAATTTAAAATTTTTAAATAGCAGTACATTATAATTTTAGAATGATTTTGCCTGCGCTACTAATGCGCGCCGCCTCTATGAATGTGTCATTTCCATCTTTATCGCTAACCTACTTACACATATTTAATTAAAATACACTAACGAATATTGTGAGTTAACGTGTTTTTTTAGAATCGAGTTTTTTACATTTGCCATTATGCAAAATTAAAAAATATAAACCATGAAATATACAAAAATATTAACTTATAAACTGTACTATACTTTAAAAAAATATATTATAATTTATTTATATAATATATGCTAATACATATTCCTGTTACTAAATACCTTGTGTATTGTATTAATCGTTAACTGGAAGGATTTCGTAATAATAATAAATTTATTTAAATAAAACATCCGTAACAACACTTTTTTTGGGATTTTTTATATACTGTGGGAAGAGGCTCTTATTAATAATCCTATTCATAATTGTACGTAAACATTTCCCTTGTCAATTATATATTATTAAAATATATATAACATAATAATTTTGAAACAAAGACTTTTTGTACGTGTATACTATACATTAAAATGAATTAACGGTAGACAATTAACTAGAAAATCCATTTATTTCGTCACGAAATAATTTACGAGCGCGTTGAGTGCTTCTCTAAACAGTTTATGAGGTGGTACTAATGTTACGACTTTTTTATGAAACTGTTAAGACATTGAAAAACGTTCAGGTAATAAGACTGAACCAAAGTACTGTTTAACCTAAATCATTAAAAATTAGTATCTTTATTAATGATCTCATTAATTCTTAAGTTATACGTATACTGTACTTATATATAAACATTTCATATGCCTTTATATACTTTTTTTTTTTGGAACGTTTCAAATATAAATATACTTTAAACTTTTGAGATATGTATAATTATGTATTTTTATCATGAACTTTGCCTCTATTGGTTGTTTATAAATAAAAATATAGAAACTCGACTCTTTATTAATTAAATTTATTAGATTAATTATTAAAATATATTTTTATTTCATAAAAATTTGTTATAATTATTTAAAAAAAAAAAAACTGAAAAATTTAAACTTCGATCGTTAGACATCCAAGTCACGTTATTCAGGATACATTATATTATTTATATTGAAATTGTAATAATTTCTCTTTTTTTTTTCATTTTATATTTGTTTTAAGATTAAATAATAAAGCTTATTTTAAAAATGTAACATGGACATACGTGACATGTACAGAACAATGTACATGTCACGTGGAAAATATGAATAAGAAATGCCTTACCTCGATCTCGTTTGTGTCGCTCTTCTCGTCACCTGAGCGTATCACTAATGTCCCAGAAAATCCACCATTTCTCTAATGACAAGCAGTTCCAAAGGGCAATTTACCCTCTGAATGGTAATGCTCCAAGTTTTAGCATCAGTCTGTTTATCGTATTCACAACCCAAGGGAAATTACAGATCGAAAGTTCTTAGCGTTACATACACAACCTTTTATACTTCAACGTTAAAAGACAGTAAAACGTGAACTACAAGAGCTCTCTCTACGGACATTTATTCTTAATCGTATTTGTATAAATATATTAATATAACTTTTAATTAATTCACAACTTACAGAGTATTACAACCAATTATTTAACGATAAGTCCATTGGCCATGAAAGGAACGCACTCCACTAATTATCACAACCACGATAGCTCTACATCAGTCTAAGATCAACTGCTTAACAGAATAAATATCTTTCGCTACATAGCTCTCACTCGATATTTTAAACTACATTTAACTAACCGTTATTCACAACACTGTAAGAGGTAAACATTGAATACTTCCAGATATTTACATTCTGTTAACTTTACGGAATTAACACATCAATTCACTTCGTCACGCGGAACACACATCTCGGTAAATGGTCATATTTTACAAAGAGTTCATTTGATTATTGTTTTTGGCACTGTCGAGTTTATGTTCCCCACGTGAAGTTTGACGCGGTCAACGGGACGCGAGAGTTTCATCCACTGAACATGCCGCTATACTTTGTCTATTTATAAATAGTTATATCTATCGTGAAATGTGACGGCCCGTTTACTAAACGCGATAAGCCGCCGTAGTTCGGAGGACGGCGATGAATGTCAGGTAATGTCGGAACTGTCAGTGAAACTGTGTTTTCAGTTTTCGGGTACGACGTGTGTGCCGTACTGTTTGTGCTGTGTTACTAGAGGCACGCGTTCTACACTGCAACTCCTGAAAGGCGAAACCTGTTGAAATAGGATGGTTTAATGCGTGCGAAAAAGATAGCAATACGTTTCGCGGCACCGCGCCAAGTTTCAGGCGCTTATTTTGCTACGAGCACGTGTGTGCGTGAAAAGCTGCGTGCCTACGAGCAGTGAATCGGTGTTAGTGAGTTGTGGAAAACTCTCTTAGGGTGTTTTCATAAGCGTTCAAATTTTCTCGCTTTTTATGAAAGCTTTCATAAAAATATCTTCATATTAATTGTATGACATTGTCTCTGAATTATCTTTTAAATAAAATTATATTTGTATACAATATATTTAAGAAGCTAAATTATAATAAACATTTTGTCTTTTACTGATGTAAAAATGTTGTATTACAAAAAATAAATGTATTCTAAATAAAAATAAAAAATCATATTTAGTTTACTCTTCCATAACTTTCGTGAATAAATAATAATTGTTATTTTTGTTATTACTAAAGTAAAGACTTTTTGTGGTATTATAATTATAGTAGTACAATAAAATAAAGAGGTGACATTCCTCAAAAGTGCCTAACAATAACTAGGTTTAAGAATCGAAGGTGTTGTAGTAAGAATTAATCAATTGAAAGTGGTTCGAGACCAATATAAACAAAGGATCACACAGACGCGTGGAGTGATGAAACGGCACGCACGTCGTAAGCTGTAGGCCTTTACACGAGAGCTGAAACGAGACGACACTACGCAAGTGCGCACGCAGAAGTTCAATACCCCCACGCCACCACACTCACACCCGTAGATCAGGCGACCGCCTCTGACAGCGATGTAACGACGTACCCTTCATTGTAATGGGAATCAATCGGCAAATTCGGACTAACGGCACACGCATTGCAATACCCGATCGATATATTTTTCGCCTTAATTTAGAAAGTCTTTGAAGACAATAAATCATGTTTTGTTGTTGTTCTTTATTAAATATTATTTATTATTATTTATTTATTTTCTTTATTATTTAATTCATTCATTCAAAAATAAAAAATAAATTGATAAAAATTTTAAATATTCAAAATAATTATTTATCATCAATTAGAAGAGTTTCGAAAGTATCAGCAATTGTCTGTTTTTTTTTCTAATTTTATTCAGGGCCTTTTTCCACAGGTGAAAATGTCAGTCCCATCGTGCCCAGCAATAGTCTGACTCACGTACAATACTGATATATAAAAGTTATATTTGTGAGTGCGATTTGATTAGATCTTTTTATCCTTTCTCCAGAGTGGAAACACTTCAAATAGACCCGTGTCCTTTAAGAAGCTTACAGCATACTCTAGCATGTAAGCTTTAAACTCTTCACTTGAGATCAACTATCCTTTGAAGTACATAATCTTATTTAGTGACTCTTTGCTGTTATAAGATTCATCAATAATAAATAATGTACTCCTGGAACGAATTAAGGCCATCGGCTCTTAACAAAGAACTTTACACAGGAGAATATTATAGTGCACACATATGTGGGAACTGTGATAAACAAATTTGTGCGCAAAAACATGTTCACTGTCTATTCTATCACTCTGATTATCCGATTGTATTGTAAATCCGACAAGACCGTGAAGAATTTAAGGGGAATAGTACTCAGATTCATTTAACTATTCAACCCTATACTTTTGACTTATCTGACCGGATATTTGAATCCTGAACCTCGGGATCTACTGTATTAAAAACTATCCAAATACCATTGATGCAGTTACCATATAATAGTTAACTTATATATTTTTAACACGAGAAATAATCAGAAAATATTTTGATTTACTATGCTATTTAATTAGTGAAAATAAAAAATCATGAATTTTAGATAATTCTTCTAGGCGAAATTTACTTGTTTTTGTAGGCCCGCCTGTGTCAGAACTGTTATATTTTTTTTTAATTTAATACTTTTACAAGTTATAGAAACCCGAGGTGTTCGTTCCACTAGTTAGAACAATTGAATCTTGATCAAATTTTTATATGCTTAATTTATGTTTACAATAATAAATCTCGTGCTCGGCAGCAAAGGAATACATTGCGAGGTAACTTGCTTACCACCTTCTAGTCAAATTGAGAGCCTAAGCCCATCAGGGAGATTTACAAGCAGATAATTTCTTACACTTTTCATAAACAATAATTTAATTTTGTTGGAATAATAAAATCTCTTTGCACGTCTACCTAGTTTCCATTTGTTTGTGTTTTAAAGATATTAGATATCCCAATTATAACTTCACGGCTTAATTAAATCTTGTAAGATATTTTGACGCTAAGACAAAGCTTAGACATTAAAGAAGCTTTATTCATTCCGTTTTTAAACTTTAAAGCGTTCCTTAAAACTTCGATACTAACTTTTGTATGAATATAATATAAAAATAATGTATATTCTATGTTTAGGGTTTGTGCAGTTTAACGCTATTGAGTAACACATATTTAAACACACACTTTTGCATTATTATTATATAATAATATATATATAACATAGAATATTTTGAAATAAACCTTTATATATAAATAGAATAAGATAGAAAAACTCTAACCCCACTTAAAAGGAGTAGCCTGTCAATTAATTTAACATCATTTTATTTACCCATTTCTGTGAACATCAAATTAAAAAAAAAAGGTAAAAAAATTAAGAAAAGTAGTTATGCTTCGTCAGCGGAATTCATGACTGTAGAACAAAGATAATTTGTCTTATGATGGAGTTAGAAGATAATTATTATTAGCGTCATAATATATTCAAATTAATTAATGATAAACATTTAACGGGGCCTTATAAGATCAATAGGTATATATAACAAATATAACTCAAAAAGTAAGGAACAGAAATGTCTGTCAAGAAATTTAATAGAATAGCGTAAAGTAATAGTTTTAGTTATAAGTTTTGCAATGACAAAGTATTGTAGGATATAAATTTGCGAACGACTAGAGTGAACATGAAAAAACGCCACCTCGTTCCAGGTTACGGGAACAGATTTCCTTCCGACCGCGTAAATCATCCACACAAAGACGTAAGTGAGAAAAAGCTGCAATTTATTTCGCTGCTCAAAGTACCGCGGTTTGCAGCGACACGCTAATCCATACATATTATCGTGAAACTGTAACGAGACTATATCTTACCAGCGGTATTTTTATTTGTTTTTAGCTTTTGATATTATATTTCAGAATACTATTTTTAAAGGCTGTTTCATAATTATTTATTATGAGAATTTAAATATTGTATTTTACTGACTGTCAAAAATCTCCAGCTGGTTCAGAAATAAATTATCAGTTTTTAATAGTTTATAATATTTTTAATTATAACGATTTTCATAAAATAGTTAATAATCCATTTTACATTTTCAACATCGGCAAATTCAAATGAAAATTGCTTGCACTTATATAATAAACTTAAATTGTTCAACTTGTAACTAACAAATCATTTGAAAATTCTTGAAATTATTGTACTACTTTAATTGTTGCTAACTAACTATCAAAGCGGCTTTGTGTGCGTCTAACAAAATGTAAAAAACGTTTGGAGTTACAGGTCTGTTCACTCACATGCCCCTCGAAGTTAAAATATCGACGTGAAATATCAAATACTATACAATTTGTATATTTTTATTGTTGTATTTGTTCTTACATTAATTATCTCACGCTTCTGCTAACGCACGTCGAAAATTTAGTGTTGAGGAGCGCGCCGTGGTCTGAATAGATCCATAATTATCGTTGAATTTAATACAGGATACAAAGGTACGTTTAACTGTATATTATTATATTACACGAACAAGATTGATTTAGAAGAGCATTATTGACGGTCCTGGTGGAACATACTTAAATAAAGCATATGGTTTTAATTGTACCTTTATTATTTTCTATGAAAACTTCGTGTCATCCTCTTTCAGTCAGGTGTACTCTATTTTATATGCCTAGATATACGGTCAAAGGTAAAAACGCGTTAAAAAAAATGGTGGCCAACACTTGGCTACTAAGTACACGCATACTAGTATAATATAATGAAGTTTCGCGAGTATCGAGCGTAGCTTTAACGCACACTTACACAATAAGGTAGGTCCTTTTGTTTTACTTATTTTGTAGTGTGTCACGGACAGATCGTGATATAAATATATCGTAGACTGTTTTCAAAGTTCTTTTAAGTTAAACCTTTTCAGATAGAATGGATTTTATTTTCGTACACAAAATCCTTTCGAAGAATTGATTATTGTATGCTTATTATTATTATGTTTATTGTATTTAAAACAAATATAAGCCCAACCACCTGTCATTGTTTTGGCCCTGTGATTTAAAAATCCTTGCATCGTATTATATTAATGATTAACGTGCATTTCGCCAGATTTCTTATATTGGTACAGAATATATTATTTTATATTGATGATTCCTATATATACCGTAAAACATATTTTTTACAGAATAAATCTCAAAGTTAAATCTTATTATAAACATAGTGGATTCCCTAATAAATTATGCAAGAACCATCGACGCGTGTATATAAATAAAATTATAAACAACCATCATCATTGAGATTTATTTTTCATACTATGTAGGTAACGTATACACTGCTTAGAAATTGTTTTTTTTTTCATAATGAGTCCTTTGACTGATAAAACTGTTAAATTAAGATATTAATAAAAATTCGTGAAGATCCTACTGGCCTGTAACTAGGTTGGCGGACATATATTATAAAAATAATATGTGTCATGTATATGATCAAGAACCTGCAAATTTCCTCACGATGTTTAACTGCCCCACAGAGTGAATCACAACGAGATGAATTACAAATACAAATTAAACATATAATCTAATTGGTGCTTGCCCGGATATAAACTCACGATTTTCAGGTAGGAACCCACCATTAGGAACCATTGGGTTATTTCTACCAAATAATAAACATAATCAAAACCGAATATCTACCTCGATTAGCAAAGTTTATAATTATGTTTCGACTTCGAGTATTTTCGATTTGGGATCTTGTCCAAATAGTTCTCATTAAACCAAAATAGACTAAGAGTAATGATCATTAAAAGTATTACTGCTTTTCTTACAAGCGACAGTTGACATAAAGATGTTAATGTTTTGTTACAGTTATATTTTGTTCAATTAAAATTAATAACAGACCAAGATAAACGCGAGTCTTAACAAGGATCGTGAATACAAATCCGAGATAATACCACTGAGTTTTTTTGTACTTAATGCGTGCTTATAAAACATCTCGTGCACCTTGATAAAAGGAAACATCGTGAGAAAATCTGCACATGACGTGTCGGACGAAATTCTAGTGCATGTACTCGTAGATCCACTGACTGGTATTAAAGAAGCGTGGTGGAATAAGCTCCAAGTTGTATTGTACGAGTTGTATGATATACTATTATAATTATAATATAGATATATTATATTGAAAGTAATATTATTAAGATTATGTTTCCATCAATTTAAAATTGATAAGCGGAGTGCATTCATTGTGTTCCAATTAAATAAATTATTAATTATTATAAAACTGACTCGTTTAGCCTTACTGTCACAGCGCTGCAATCGTCGGTCGTACCGTGATGTTACATAGATTTTAACCTCTCTTAACAAATTGTCTAAAGCGTTTTTTTTAATCAGAGTGTTAGATCCTGTAATAGCGCTTTTAAAAAAAATATATACAAACAAATGAACAAACTCTTCAACCTTATTATATTAAAATATCTCCCACACCTCTTTCAATTTTATTGATCAGGGTAATATGTCTAATTATTTTATATAATTAATATTAAAAATGTGTAAGTAATATTTCATTCTTTCGCGGCACAACCACTGAGCCGTATTTAATGAAATTTAACTAAGACCGATTCGTACGCCGTGACGGCAAACGGCATGACGGTCTCTTATGCCGTGTGTTTGGCATGTATCTAAACTAATATTATAAATGCAAAAGTAATTCTGTCTGTTACCTCTTCACGCTAAAACCACTGAACCGATTTAGAAGAAATTTTGTATGGAGACTGTTTCAGTCCTGGGGACGGAAATGGGCTACTATTTTTAATTCACCCCTAAAGGGGGTCAATTTGGCGTTGACGGTTTATGTGTTATAGGTAAAGTTTAATAAATTTTGCGCGGGTAAAGCTAGTTATGATATATATCATAACCATGTAGTATATATTCCTTCAAAAATATATTTGTTTTATAAACGAAGCTATGTTTTATTTATTTTACTCCGTATTTAATTATTGGTTTTCTTTCATTACAAATCCTTTAAATAACCACCAACTTCGATGTGTCACATCTGTCTGGCGTTCCGTGTTGGCCACTTTTTTAATTACATGCTGTTATTCGTACACATTATATGCCCAAATAACAATAACGTTGACCGGGTTATGTGGTATTAAATATATATAAGACTGCAGATCCCGAGGTCCTTCGTTCAAACCGCAGATAATGCCGATAAAACTTATTGGGAGGTTCGAAGTATGCTCACACGCGTGTCTTGAACTCTTTTCACTCGGATTATGAGAGTGAGAGAATACAGAGTGTACATATGTTAGCGCACACACATGTGCAATATTATTCCCTGCGTAGTTGGCTGGTCTCCCTTGAGATCGGCAGCCGTGGCCATTTTTTACATTTTGGTCTTATCCACGAAAGTTTTTGTCTAAAGATATAATTTCAACGTAACGTACGTTGTACCTATATATTTTCCTAATACTTGATCTTAGAATGGAGCCATTATTAAATAACTTCACCTACTTATACAAGATATAATTATATTACATTAATAATAAAAAAGCGTGGACTTAGTATGTACTCATTTGTAGCCAGGATATATAAAAAAAAAAAAAAATGTTCTTTACTGGCATACTGAGAGCCGAGATGGCCCAGTGGTTAGAACGCGTGCATCTTAACCGATGATTTCGGGTTCAAACCCAGGCAGGCACCACTGAATTTTCATGTGCTTAATTTGTGTTTATAATTCATCTCGTGCTCGGCGGTGAAGGAAAACATCGTGAGGAAACCTGCATGTACCTTATTTCAACGAAATTCTGTCACATGTGTATTCCACCAACCCGCATTGGAGCAGCGTGGTGGAATATGCTCCATACCTTCTCCTCAACGGGAGAGGAGGCCTTAGCCCAGCAGTGGGAAATTTACAGGCTGATTATGTACTGACATACTACTCTCTAATTAAAATGGTGGAAAAGAGTAACTACTGAGCTCTTGCCGGTTATTCTTGGTAGAATCTACTTTCTGAACCAATAGTAGCTTTAGATATAATTCAACACATGCCGATTCAAAAGTGATTTTATGAACCTACTTAAATAAAGAATATTTTGATTTTGGTTTTAAATACATTTTCTAATAATGCGTTTAGATATTTACGCCAAGTACGGTTATTTAACTGTAGGCTATATATATATATAAAATATAATTTGATAGTTAAATAAACAGCAAAAAAATCCTGCTTAAAAGTGCAGAGCAAAATATCTTTTAAGTAGAGTTTTATAAAAACATCAGGTGATGTTCATTGTACGTTCGGTAAGTAAAAGCTGTTTGAAAAGGGTTTTAAACGTCCGTCCCGTTAAGTAACACCCACTCATCAGTTATTCTACTGCCAAATATTATAATTCGTTTCGTTACATATAATAAGTTAGCAAAAAATATTTTATCTTGAACTGTCATGCCCTTGCCATGAATGTAACTTTAGAAGCAAACGGCTTATGTAAGCAAAAGACCCAATGAAGCAACAATAGTATAATGTTCGATGAAACGTATTCTTGTTTTGGATGCTATTTCCATGGACACGCTGATAGTGCCTAATATAGGAGGATCGTAAAGTCGGCACACCCGCAGCGCTGCAGCTCCTCAAATACTAAAGCGCTGCAAATCTACGCATTAATTAAACCAGCACAAGTCCGAGGTCATCAAACATCAAAAGATGGCTTTTCTAATAAACTGTTCCCCACCTCCGGTGACCCGAGACCTGGCGCCTATTAAAGAGCCTAGCAGTACAGAAGGGTAATAGCGCCAGCGTCTGGAGTACAACACTACAGAAACATCTTTTGAATAGCGTGTTTTTTTTATAATTGATACAATATGCCCTTTGCCTTTTATTTGATTCTATTATTAAGATAAAATACTTAATACCTTTATTATTAACTTATAAGTGATGTAATTATATGTTTAAATAAGTGTAATAAATATTTCAAACTTGTTATTGAATAATTTGTTACATTTGTACATGTAAAATTTATTCTAATTTGATCAAATTAAGATTTTCATAGTTTCATATAGTTTCACCTGATGATAAGTGGTCACCACAGCCCATAAAAAATAAATTTTGTTAGAAATAATAACTATTCCTTACATTACACCAATGCGCCCCCGACCTTGGGAGCTGAGATGTTATGTCCCTTGTGCCTGTAGTTACACTGGCTCACTCACCCTTCAAACCGGAACACCACAATATTAAGTATTGCTGATTAGCGGTAGAATACCGATGAGGACGTGGTACCGACCCAGACGGGTTTGCACAAAGCCCTGCCTCCAAGTGAGAATTGAAGACGTTCTGCAGGATTGAAGTTAAAGCTACCATCGGTTTGGACTTTATATACTGTCTACATTTTAATTAATAATAATAAACTCGAAGTCGAAACAAATATACCGCATCAACGTCTATAATAATAACAATCTTGTATTGAGTTATATTTCCTAAATAACAATGTTTTTAAGCAAGTACGGTACCATAGTGTTTGCCTTTGTTGTTTATAAATTGGGGTAAAACCTATCACGTAAGCTTTAATTTACCAACAAATACAATGCATTATTTATGTTTGCTTAGCCAGGCAACAATTATTGTATATTCTAATTATAGAATTCTCTATTTGACAAGGTTGGACTTCAAGAACCTTTTCAAACCTTTTCATTAATCTAATAATAGATTTAGAACAAGTTTATATTAATATTGAGTGACTTTATTCTTAATTTTATAAAATAAAAATTATGAAAAATATCAAAAAGTTAGATGTTAAGAGGAATTATGAGTATATTTAATAATAATAAGCGGTTGACACGGTACTACAGCCTTTCTGATCCGTACCAAAGACGACAATCGCAGTGGCTTTTGTGGATCCCATATAACCCGGTTCCTCCACGAGGGTCATTTCTAAAGGTTTCTACCGTACAAAAAAAAATGATTTATCAAACTCTGCTACGCTCTGTAAATAGTAAAAATTATTTAAACACGCTCTATAAAAAAATCTCCATGATTATAAACAATAACATATGCAAATGGATAAAAAAATATATATATTTTTTTTTTATCAAATCAAATATAATAATATGTACAGTTACATAGGGTTAAAATAACTTTATATAAGCAATCGTAAATCTGGAAAAAAAAATACATAAAAAAGTATGTTCCTAGATCTTGTATGGTCAACATACTAATTTTTCGTTGTTATGACGATATTTTTACTGATGAGCGCGCAAGCGATCAGGAAGCTCACTTAATGAAAAGTGATTACCACCTCGTGGACATCCGCAACACCGGAGGATCTGCAAAAAGGTTCTCAAGTCATGTCGTTTTAAAAACGACAGCTGGCTCTACAGAGTGGATGAGTCTCGCAGAAAATAAATAAAAATCGTGATTTTGTGGAATCCCAGATATCGGGGCGAATTTAATGGAATTTAAAATATATGTCGTAGTGGATTGTCCTGGGCAAACGTCGTCGTCGATCAATTTTTAACTTTGTTTATATCATGATCAACAATCAGGTTGATAATAATATCAATCCAATGTTGGACATATGCCCCTTGAAAGGACCTCAACTCCCGATTCCCCACCCCCGCTACAAGTCACTTTTCGCTACCTTTTTCAGGTCATCAGTACACCTGCTTGAAGCCCGTACGTTGTGCTTGCCGTTCCGTGGTCTCCATTCCATCCGTGGAATTACTACTCCAACGGCCATCGGTCTCTCAACATACGTGACCACTTTTAAAAGGATACATAATTATAAGCCGATTCGAATTGTGAAACATAGTTTTTCCAGAACAGTAAGTACCATAAACGTCACACTGATTGTGGTTTTTGTTAATGATGTTAATTTTCTTCCATAAAAGTATTTTTTCCGAATTCATGATTATAAGTAATAAAAATGAAATAGGAATATTATAAATAAATCATATATCAATCATTTAAATTATATCGTTAAAATTTTGCTATAAAATATCGATTATAATATACCTATTCTTTAAAATACAAATACGTAGAAATAACAAACAATAAAAGCACAGATACTAAATATTATTAAATTAATTAATTGATTTCTTCATAAAGGGTTCACTTCAAATGTTTCTTGAGCTGTAATCAAATATTGATGATAGCAATTTTCATTCATTGAAATGTCTCTGATAACAAAAGAGCTTGGGACCAAATCAGAAATTCTTAGTAACATAATGCTCGGCCGATATTTTGTTATTATTGTTTCTGTTGTTGGTGGAATTTAAGTTTGAACTTGAGTTATATGCGCTTAATCTATATTAATATTATAAATGGGAAAATAAGTCTGTCTTCGTCTCTTCATGCTTAAACTGTTAAAACGATTTGATGGAATGAGATGAAAGTTGGTACGAAGACAGTTTAAGTCACGAAGGACAAAAGCTATTGTTTTTAAATCATCCCTCGAGGGTGATGAAAATTGTTGGGTGATGGTTTGAGTGCTATAGTTAAATCTACATAAATTTTGCGCAGGTAAAGCCGCAAGTTCAGCTAGTTTGTTATATAATTTACCTTGCACTTAGCGGTAAATAAAATCAGCTTGGAACAACGTATAGATTATGTCACATGACGTATCAAATCTATCAAAATCTATTTACAATTAGTAGAAATATTGAAATATCATACAGCAAAAATAAGCATTGATAATGTAATTTATGTCTGTATATATTGTTCAAATGTATGTGGTAATTTCGACGAAATCGTTTTGTTTTTAATAATGATAACCATTGTTTTACAAAGGTATTTTATATAATATTTAGGAATAATGTTTACACATACCACACAATAAATGAGTATGTGGCTATATATATATATATATAGTGTTGATATTATTTATATTTATTTCACGCTCATTTCCTATAGATGACTGAGTATATTTTTGAGCTATTTATAGCCTAACATTACAATTACTATAGACATTGAACTCGTTGAAAACATTCAACAACAACTATTACGTATTATTTTCAATTTAAAAACAGAACAATTATAATTATAATGTACAAAAAAAAAATTGCCACCGCTATCTCTTGATATTAATAACTTTAAAACAATAGTAGTCTGGCGAACAAAATTTCAATATGATTTGCTCAAATGCAGACATTATTAATTAGTGCCGCGTCTGCCACCATGGTAGTTTTGCAGTCGATTGACAACACTTTCTGTAAAAACGTATAGAGATAACGGATTATTTGGTTCATAAGAATAAATTACTACTAAAGTTAGAGCCCTGGATGTCTGTCCCGATTTTCGTCTTTTGTAGAAGAAATTAATTTTTTTTTTTAATTATATTTTCAGCTTCAATCTGATATTCTAATGACTATCTAATGGGCCATTAGCTTAGGTAACTGATATTAAATTTGCAGATTATTTGTATTTTTCCGATCACCGATTACTCGAAAATGGGTAGTCCAATTTCGATGATTCGCCTATTGCACCACGGCTTTTCCAGTCTCCTTAGTCTCAGGAGGAAAAACAATAATAGCTATAGACTAATATATTTTATTAGGCGGTATACGTTTTCACGTTGCAACATCATGATCGTGTTTATCGTATAGGAAAAATATCATAAGCACACTGTGATTATTTAATATTCAAATCTTACATCTTTAAAGTCTATTCGAGGTCGAATGTCAGTAAGAAATATGACAGAAACAATAAATTAGTTTCTTAATGAACACCAGCAATCGGGTTTTTACTTCGTTCAGAAAAGACTAATAAATACTTAAGTTAGACATCTAATGTTTTAAAATACCTACTTGTATTTAAATATCTACTACTACAACTCTAGTTTTTGTCATTGAAAACCTTCTTAAATTACTAAAGTTTAATTCTAATTAATAAAATTTACTTAAGAGCATACACATTAATCTAATCAATTTATTGTTTCATATTTCACACACTCAGAGCAAAAAAATGTTAATTGGGATAATTTGTACACTCTAAGTATAGATTTCCCAATGGTTAGAATACTTAAACAACCCGAGCAAGTACCACCACTGAATTTTTGTGGCATTTTAGTTCCTACTCGGCAGTAAAGAAAAATATTTAGAGGAAAACTGCATGCGTTTAGTGAAGAATCTGTCACACGTATATTCCCAATCGGCGATGGAGCAGCCTAGTGGAATTAGAATTAGTGAGGGAATATTAATTATAAGGAATCCTGATTTTTTTTCAAAATTAACCACCTTAAATCACCGTCGTTAATATAGTATAGTCTCTAAAACTTGAGCCTCTTACTTTTAACTCGGAATTATAAAACTAACTATAATGAAATGTTGGTTTATTTTGGTACTGAATAACTTTTGATATAGGTATCAAATTGTTTGTCTTTTATCAAATAATTAACAGCCTAATAATACATTTTGTAGCACATTTTATCTTGTTGTGTTGATAAAAATTGAAATAAAAAACTAGCATTGCTAAACAAGTTTTTGTTGTCAAAGTTGTCATTTAATATAACGACATATCGACCTTGCAATAATAAATGCAATTGATCACACATTAATTTTAATTATAGCAAAAGATATTTAAAATATTTTATTAGAAATAACATATTTATATTACTTTAGATAACATTAAATAATCTACAATATTCTTACATAGATTGAGTTCTTCATGCAGATTTTAAATTTAAATATTCTACTTAAATTAATTTATAATCTACTAACTGAACCTGCAACTTTACCCTCACAAAATTTGTAAAACTTAATAGTACCAAAAATTTATCCCCTCTAGGGATGATTTAAAACTAGTAGCCCATGTCCTCTGTTACTCCGAACTAAATATCATCAAAATCTGTACATGCCTTAGTCATTTAAGCCCAGCAGACAGACACAATTACTTTTATAATATGAGTAATGTAATTAGCGGGGTAATTACAACAAATAAATCTCTCAGTGGTAACAAAGATATACAAAGGTCCTTAAAAAAATAAATCATCTTCTAATGAACCTGATTGGGCAAAAGTGCACAAACATTATTTAAGTTAACGAAAAGATAAATTAGATTGAGTTTTATATTCCTTACTTAAGAAATGATTGTTTCCTCATACCAACTTCGACCTCCTTTTTCACATACTTAAAGGGTTGATTTCCGTGATAAAATTATTTCGAGGTAATCAAACATCCAAATTTCGTCTCAATCGGTTCAGCGATTTAAACGTGAAAAAAAAACCTAGAATAAATATACAGAGTTACTTTCCCGTCTACACCATCGTATTCGGACATCAAAATATCCGAACAGAAATTCAAACATGTGAAAAAATCGATAAATATATTTATTTTGTTGTGATTGTGATGCTGTGATTATGATTCATATCTAATACCAGCATGCAAAGACTAAAGGACGATCACAAGAAGATTCCAACAAAACCGACATGAGTCATCCACGAATATTGAAGGGGAAAAATACTGAATAACGTTTTATATGTTCTCATTCGCCATGTATATCGGTTTCAGTAGCCGATATAGCTCAGTGGTTAGATCGCGTGCATATTAACCGATGATTGTGAGTCCAAACCTAGGCAAGCACCATTTTCATGTACTTAATTCGTGTTTATGTTTCATCTCGTGCTGTGAGGTGAAAGAAAACATTGCGAGGAAACCAGCATGTGTCTAATTTCATTGAAATTCTGTCACATGTGTATCTACTAGCCTGCATGAGTAGCATGATGGAATAAACTCAAAAACTTATCCTCAAAGGGAAAGGGGGCCTTAGCCCAGCAGTGGGAAATTTACAGACTGCTGATTTATGTATATCAGTTTATATAACTGTATTTAATTTCAGAGATTCAATGATATAAAATATCGACTTTGTATTCATTGAGGAGTGCAAGTGAAGAGGAGTGAAGTTTTTGCAAATTTCAGTTAGTTTTTATAATTTTTAATCGTAAAATTATCGTGTTCTTGTATGTTGATCACTAGCGACCTGCCCTGGTTTCGCAGAACATGATATGATATAATGTAGAATAGTACACTCAGGAATAATGTAGCTTTCTACCAGTGATTTTTGTTTTAGAATTTGGTCATTTGTACGGAGATTATCCCCTACACACAAAATTAAATTCGGTGGTAACGTCAGATCTCAGAAAAGCTTTAAAACAAAACAAAAGTAAGTGATGACATAAATCTGTCGTACTTTTGTGAGTAATTTAATAAAGAGTCGCTTTTGACTTCTATGACGTAAATGACATTGAGCACAAAAAATAATCATAAAAAGAAGTACTAAGAGCATCCTCGCCTGATAAAGGACCTTTACTTACGGTATATTAGTATGTTAGTTCAATTGTCTCCGTCCAATTATGCTCGATCACATCGAAACTAGAATGATGATCAGTAGAAAAAAGTAGTCTTCATTGACGAATCTAACTTTTGACATCGTACAGATTTGACTCGGAGATATGGTAAAACATTGTTGATTGAGAGCTCATGGCTCACATACAAAGCTGCCCATCGCACAGGATGAATATCTATTTGTTCTCTATAAAGTATAGGCAATAGTTTTCAACGTCGTTAATCTGTATGTCTATTTTGTTTTGATCAACAGTATTCGTTTCAACATCATATTTCTAAGCCATCCCAATTTATGTGCGAATATACGGCGTATTTTCTGCGTATTTCTATACATTGAACATTGAATGTATTTTAAAAACATATTAGAACCTTGATACAAAACGATATATCAATATATTTTTTTTAAATTCCATACTTGTAATGATTAATGATAATTTAATAAATATCATTATTGATCTTTTTAGTATTCTGTCAATTTTATTATTGTCTGAGCATTTATTATTTTATCTTAGTTTTATTGTTTAATTTAAATTATTTATTGAAATTGTATTCTTGACTATTTGTGCTATTTTTTTTTTTTTATTTAATTTCGGCACCATTCTATGTTTTATACTATTTTTAATTGGAAACTAGTAAAGTTTAAATTAAATAAAAATCAAACTCTGCGTTATTTTTATCTAATTTAAATATTATCATAAATATACGTATATACATATTAGCTTAAACATATTTGTAATATAAGGAAAACACAAATATGAATTAAATAACAACAAAATTCTTACGGCTAACCTATATCATATATTTCCTTTTTTTTTTGATGAGATTATTTAATCTTAATCAAATCGAGCAAAACACACATACAAATGAGCCATCTGATGGTAACTAGGCCACCATCGCTATGGGTGGTACGGTAAGTAAAACGCCGCCAACCTTTGAAACTAAGATGTCACATGATTGAAATTATGTCCAAATATAATGTTGAAGCTAATAGTAAAATGAAACAACTATATAGTCTTACAAATATACATTTATTATTATAACCTATGCAGTGTTTAATAAATAAAATTTTACATTTTTAATAATTACAATAAAATAAAATAAATCTTAAGTCGGTAATAATGTTCGAAATAATTTTTATTCACAATTATAACCACTAAAGAGGGAAACAAATGTATCCCCTTCTTACATATCCACTTGGACACGAACCGACACGGACACCAAACCTGTTATTCAAAGATTCGGGTTCGTCGTCCACGATTCTCTTTGTCGAACTGGTTTCGCTGTCTTTAAACATGATTTTTTCACCACCACCGTTACTTCTCCTTGCGATTGGTAACGGAGTCTTACTGTCCGATTTCGTTGCGCGACAGTCTATGTTCACGAACAACAAGAAACAAAGGACCAAAACAACACAACGTTTGTTAAAAAACATTTTCGTGTTTAATTTAAAATAACAGTTTCTGAACGTGTAACGCCTCAAGCTGTATTTTTCAACGAGTGTGCATTTTATTACGAGTAGCGTCTTTTATATTAAACGACGGCTCTTGTCTGGTTACAAACATAACGTTTCCTGTGAGTCACGAAACAGTGCAAATTAATAGATCAACATTCAAAACAAATAACATTATTTCGCATCAGAAAACACTAAGCTTTTAACAGCGCGTTTTGTAATTTTTAAGAAGTTAAAATATTTATATCAATTATACTTTAACTAAGCCATTTTATAAGATTTAAAATATAAGTTTCTGTTTAGTTTATTAAATATGAATCAATATTTAATTTCAAGTGTTTTCTTAGCAAGGTAATTGATATTTTATATTACATTCCATTATGTTAGTTACGTACGATGTTAAATGTATTATGAGTATTCCACAGCAATTATAGGTGCATTTACAATAAATAGATTGATATATATATATATATAATTAGGCATTTAAGACTTGTGTGTATTTTATATTAATGTGTAGATACAAAAATATCGATTATTAAATCTAAGGTTGGTTATTCACTGGATAGTGAAAACATATTTTGAGTAGATACCCAAAAGATATTAAGCCACAGTAAAAGCATTATATTTAAAACTACGAAGAGCAATATTAATTTGAAAGAATAAAATGTATGTATATTATAAATATGATAACCCATCTTCAAAAATAGGAAAAGAGTTTCATATGGAGTATTTGTACCAGATACAGCATTTTTTTTACAGAAATAAAATTAAACTACGTAAAAGGTATGTGTCAAACAAATTTCTGAAGGTGTAAAATCATTATTACCTAAAAAATATAGACGTATCGTTTTCATAAGCTTAGACCTAAAATCACAGACACACACAGATAATTGTGTGAATCAATCAAATATCGCTTTTTTGTTGAAGAAGTCCTTAAAAGCGATGGATGCATGAAAAGGATTAACTATTGAGTTTCTTCCCGGTTCTTCTCAGTCTGAGATCTGAAGTCTGGATTTACATTACAAACCGAAAGTATCCTTTGATTTTAACTGACTTCAATAAAAGGAGGAGGTTCACCATTTGTCGGAATAATTTTTTTTATATGTATGATGTCATCTCAGAAATATCACTAGTATAGGTACTTACTTGGTGGTAGGGCTTTGCACAAGCCCGTCTAAGTAGTTACGTCCTACTTATCAGATATTCTACCACTAAAAAGCAATACTTAGTATTATTATGTCTTATCCGCTAAATTATATTATAAATAAAAAGTTCAAAACATCGTTAATGTGAAAACAAAAGGATTCCAAAGAAAATAAAAAAATAAAAAATCTTATCTTAAGGAAACTGACGGAAGTCATTTGTTTGTCAAGATTTAATCGATGCAGTTAAATATGTCTAAGATTTCAAAATTTAAAGTAACGAATGTAACAAAACTAGGAAAGTTATGCAACTTATATGTTTATATTAATAGATATCACTTAGATATAGGATAAAAAGAAAAATATAGTATTCCATAAGGAAAACTTAGTTAGCTATTATTAATATCAAATATTCGACAGCACCGTGGAATTGAATTATAGAAAAAGGTGATTTCGCCTATTTTCGACCATTTAAGCAGATGTATGACTGCGAAATGAATTTTTTAAAGGTATATTAGTCCCAGATCAGTAGCTTATTTTTATTTGAAGTCAAGAAATAATCTAGTTTTGATATTTGAAACTCATTTACTTACCAGTATCATATATAAATTGTTAAAAATATAAATATCTAAAAGTTCCGATTTAGGCTGTTTTCGCCCACTAAATTCAGATCTCGTCCATGAATTTAGTTAGTTCTCGACCACTATAATAAAACTTGAAATTTTTTTAAGTTAAAACAAAATTATACTATAAAATTATACGAATCAAAGTTTTTTATTTAATCTTCTTTAATAATGAAATAACAACAAAGTTTTCAATCACTCTATAATTAATTAATAATCAGTCTTAAATATTAACATTATTATATTATATTCGTAATATAAAAAAAAAAAAAAAATTAGTATTAAGTGCCCTATTTTTATACTGGCTGAGAATCCGTTTCAATATTATTATATTACAGCCACATCATTTATTCTAGTCCGATAAGTAAATGATTTTAACCCATTTGTCGGTCGTCTAAATGCAAAATATTTAAAAAATTATTTACATCACTTATAAGCTTTAAATATGCGGCCGAAATCTGACCACACAAATAAGGAGGTATTATATTGTATACTAAATTGTTTTTTTTTTTAAAGAACATCTTATAGAAAGTAAAAAGAATAATTAAATTTAATAGGACATATTCTAGTTATCGACATGCCAGCCGAGAAACAGTTAGCCGCCTCTAAACGCATCTAGTTACCCGACCATCAATTTTAAATAAGTAATATCAAATCCTTTATATTTTTCAACCAAGATCATACAAATGAAACTCTTTACCAGTGCATACTAAAAACATTTGTATCTACTAAACAAGTAACAATTTTGCAACTTACCTTGAGGATAAATTGAGCATGCTATTTTTTTAGTTATTTTAGACACACATGCACAGCTTGAATTTCGAAGGCCTACTGCCGATACAATCGAGACATTACTATGCTACAAATTTTAGTAGTTTTGGGTTTATTTCAAAAAAGCAGTAGGCATGGTTTTTTTAAATGTGTTGTGTATAGTTTTCTTATAATTGTGATATAACTCCGTACTGGCCGAAAACCAAAGGCGGCCGGCAAACCAGCTAAACCACCCTATCTTGACTTTTTGTAAACTTGTTTAGTAAAAGGACGTTCGAATGTTGCCAAATACGAAAAAAAAATAGATAAATTCATATTGGAATTCCTTGGTTAGTTTGGCTTTGATAGCATTAAAGTTAAAAAAAACGAACTTATCTATCTAGTTTTTTAAAGTTAGATAATAAAGATAAACTAGAAAATAATAAGTAGGTACTATAATGATTTTTATAATAGTCCTTCAAGTTCTGTTAATAAATAAACAATATTATTCAAATATATTCATTAGCAGAACAATGTAATTGACCTTATGTAAGCTAGTTCTTACATAAATGTTGTAATTTAAAAAAATACAACATTTATGTATATATATATGTATATACTCTATATGTCTTTCAAAATTGTATTTATTATTTATATACAGCACGAGTAACAGTAGGAATTTAAAAAAATACAATATTTATATCTTAGCTAAATTGGAATATAAAAAATCATTTCACAGTAATAATCAAAATTTTTAACGCAATTTATAACAAACATAAGCAAATCGCATACAAATTGTATATTTAAGAATAAATAAATATATAATGATGTTGCATGTTGATACAGTATGTTGATGAAAGTCCGTAATAAAATAGTACCGTAGACAAACTAGTTTAATTTTCAAAGCTTCTTTTTTTTAAATAAAACTATTTAAAATTAAAAAAAAAACAATTATGAGTAATATGTTTAGTATTATAATCGTAAACATTTAATTAATGTATAAATGTGTGGTCAGCCTTGCCGACAGGTTTTGTTGCCACATTCCCCAGGGGTCAACGTAGTAAATGAATCATATTATTTTAACCAATTTACATTGAGGATAAGGCACAAATACACATGCAAAATGAGACCACGTGTAAAGAAGATATTTTACAATCATAGGGGAAATATGCTTATATTGGTAAAACCGTAACAAATATCGATATACCTTAAACGTCACAAATTGCGTAACAATTACTAATTAAATCGTTGCTAAAACATACGACAATTAGTTCGTTCATCAAACATTTTAAAACTGATTGTGTAATTTTTAATAATGCTAATGTAAATTTAAGTCACAGCCCGTAAAACTCGAACTGGTGGGCTAAGATCTCCTCTCCTTCTGAGGAAACTTCGTCCACCACTCAGTCCCAAATTCGGTTTGATAGATCGTTGAATTTTTTATCCAACATATTCTGGCCTACTCACGATGTTATTTCTTGACCGCTGAACACGAGATGAGTTACAAACACAAATTACCTTTAAATTCAAGTTTATGTTTCACGTGTTCTACTACTGGGCCGAATCAGTTTGGTCGGTTCGGTAATTGGATCATTACGCATTGCAATGAATTAAATCATCTTGTGTCTGTCTTTATCCTTCCACCTGGCCAGTAACAGAGCAGGTGGAAGGATAAAGATCACGATCCCGCGAGATCACGAGACCAACCTGATACGTTGGTCGGTTTAGATATTTAACGCATCTGTCTACGATGTCCTACACGAAGCCAAGTATAGATCCAGATGTTGAAATCGATATGCTGAAGGAGCGTTCTTGTAGTAATCGCCCATCATAACTTTGGAAACCTAAATTAAATATTAAAATTGAATTTGTTTCTCTGTTATTATTAAGTATATTATTGCTGCTTTGAAGAAGATGAAGCCAGAACACGAACTTTCTCAATTATAATATATAATGATTCACTGAATTGCCACGATTCTGCCAGCAAACCTATTTGTAATATCATGGTCTACTCATAAAAAAGCACGGAAAAGTTGTTTGGTGATCGAAGAACTAATAAGTTGGGGTAATTTTACGAAGCAAACCAACACTTAACAACACTATATGAATCCTGCAACTGTCTAAGCTTCTAGTCTCAATTATGTCTTAATACTATACATATTTGTTTTTGTAAGGATATCCAGTATAGATCTCACCCATAGGCCTCTGGTGACTGTCAGCGAATACTGTCAAATAAATAGGTGCTGTTATATTAAGATTTATAAGTATTTCTTTTGATAGGGCCTTCATAATGACGTTGTCACCTATTTAAAATTGTAAGAACACTTCAATTATTTGATTCAGTTACCTACTGAGAATCAAGACACGTCATTCATAAACGGGTAACCTTCTTTCGTTACACCTAAAGTTGTTAAAAACCAGGATCTTCGAGTATCAGTTAATTGATGAATCAACATGTTTAGTATGTTTTTATGTATTATCTCAGAATAAACTATTACTCAATCTTAACAGCCTTTTCACGTTAAATTTACTATAATAATAAAAAAAACGATTTTATTATCTTAATTTTATAATTGAGGAATTATAGATAGCTTTGTCCTGAACTTTGAAACCTGACAATTTGGGAGAAGTCTTTGCCCAGCAGTGGATTGCGATTGATTGATGGTGATGATGATGATACTAAGATAGCTATGAGAGAGATGAAAGAGATAAATGAGACGAGGACAAATTTGTACTCCTTGAGCTATCGATGAAATCAAACATCCATTAATCAAAGAGGGATATTATTCTGTAAAAAATAGCTATATTATTATCACGTGTTTATAAGTCTAATCAACTATCTGAAATAGTGCATAATTAGAGGCAAGTTAATCTTTAAATAGTCACTATAAACTCAATTATTTTAATGTCATTATCAAACTATCTATGACAATTTCCTGTGTCATTATAAGTGGTGCGGATAAATGTGACGAGTACATTTGATAACATAATTAGTATGCGCTATGTAAAAGATAAGCGATGGCTGTTCTTTTTTATTGTTGAGGAGGACCTACACTTTATATTTTTTTTATAAAATACTTCGGCAGACGTGCAAATGGGCCACCTGATGGCAATGGTCACCATCGTACATAGATATTGGCACCGTCTGAAATTGAAATCGTCTCTTACATACCAATACGCTGCCAACCTTGGGAATTAAGATGTTATGTGCCTGTACACTTACTTATTCAACCTTCAAACCGAAACGTAACAACACTTTTGCAGTTTGGCGGTAGAATTTGAGTGGGTGATACCAACTGAAACGGACTTGAACAAAGCCTACTATTGCTATAAATAAATTATTTAATTATTTAAAAGACACAATAACTAATCATAAGAACTTAGAAAACAAAGAACACTAACAATAAATTATTAATAAAAACATCAATACGGCGCCAAACAAATTGTCACTTTATCGCAAACGAATCGAAATGGTATCGTTGCCGTTCACCCTTTTCTTATTTACTATAACTCTTCGATCCAGTTACGGTTCGATTGTAGTTTGATCGGAATCGGAAAACATTGGCACTCAGTTACGATCAATCGTAACTCAGCTTACGCTGATTATTATTTTTGTGAGGAATAGTCAAGTTGGATCGGAAAGTTGGAAGGCGAAGATTCGGGAACGTATCATAACCGTTATATGTTAGTAGAATTGGCCCCTAGTAACTTTAATAACTATTTTAGTGTATTTTTAAGCTTGTTAAATGAAATGAAAAACGTAAGTTTTATATCGATATAATGAACCAACCGAACGTAACATTTGTGTAAAATATGCTATAAGTAACTGTCCGAAGTTTAAGTATTAGTACATAACAAATAAACAAGTTTATTTAAACAAGTTATCTCATTCGCTCTCAGGAGTTATTTACAAAAAGGAATATGTGTGTACATATTCTACATACAGAACGTATTTATTATATACATCGTTATTAATATTCGCTGAAGTTTCTAAGTGGAAACAGAATATTAATTATTTACAATACGTTAGTATATTAAAGAGCCGAGATGGCCAAGTGCCTAGAAGATGGGATCAGTTTGAAAGCCAATGATTGCTCTGAGTTTTCGTGAGCGTTTATAATTCGACAGTGACCATATTTTTAATGATCCCAAATTTAAGGGAACGTACTTTTTTTTTTTGTATATATTTAAAAAAATGTCTTGATAGATGTTGGCAGATCGCATAGTACACACCTGCTGATTCATTATGTTCTTTTTTCATGAAAAACCACATTTTGACCGATATTATTACGCATAGAAATTCATATTAATGTAAAACTTACATCGTACTTTTGAATTGCTATGGAATATGTATATAATATACATAATACAATCAAATATTCTGCGATTTGTACAGTCATAAGTTATGAATTTCGAACATAACGAGAAAATAAAACCGGAAAAAATATGATTCATACAAAGACCAAAAAAAATGTAAGCTCTAATAATTCTAAGTATCTATATGGAATGCCGGTATCAATATTACAATTATTTTTTTATAATGAGCATTATTTATATAATATCCTTAAAAAAAAACTATTTAGAAATATTGTAAGGTCAACCAAAAAAGAAAAGAAAATAATGTAAAGGCGTGCGTAAACCAAGATTTGCAGAGTCATACCCTTGATGAAAAAAGCGATGTTGCTGGTCACGATGGGTCATTGTTTCGTACTTGATACACATATATTATATAGAGCCTATAGAAGGTCTGAATTTCCCCCTAATTTATTAAACAAAAATCTGATATTCAATATATATCTATAATTATCTAAAACGGGATATTTACCATGTTTTTTATTTTTATTTGGTGGAGCTCGATATTTCGACATTATCTACGAATGTCTTGTTCACGAGACATTCGTAGATAATGTCGAAATATCGAGCTCCACCAAATAAAAATAAAAAACATGGTAAATATCCCGTTTTAGATAATGTTAGTAATAAAAATAACCATGTTAATTTAAAATCTTATATCTATAATATATAATTATTTAATATTTTTATAATAATTTTAGTTTTTATTGACTATTTTTAATTAGTGTTTATTTAAATAATACGCACCACTTTCTTGCGTGTTCATTGTTTACAAAGGGTTGGTTTTTTCAAATTTTAGTTATTAACTGGTGTTCACTAAGTTACAATTTATCCTACGAATTTTCAGAGGGACTGTGAAACCACTCATTCGAGTCATTAATAATATGAAGATTACGCCGGCAATGTGTATACTTCATATTGTCAACGACATATTTTTCTAAATAAGCAATATTTCAGTACATGCACGATGATAGTACAGGAGATATTTTTTATTCTTACCGGGCTAATACAAGGAGAATAGAGTAAAACTTATCTTTGAAATCGAGGCTTTCTAGAGTTACACCCTAAGCGTTGCCATTAAGAAAAGAAGCCCCTACATTTTCAGAACAATTATTTTATTTCTAACATACAAAGTAAAATTGGCTTTTGCTCTACAAAACTCATATGAGCTCCAACTAATATTAGTATCATTAATTATCAACAATTCCCTACTAACAGACAAACGGTCTACAATGTATGTGTATATAAAATGGGGAACTTTCCAAAGGATTCTTAAATAGTAACGTATGTACTTCTCACTCAGAGCTGTCCAAAGCATAACCTGCCAATATTTGTGCGATATGTTTCTACTATACCAACATTACACAATTTTTTCTTTGGATATTGCGTGGTAAAATTTATTTTTTTATTTTCATGGTAGGTATCCCAAATAAATAAATTAATTAATTAAATAGCTATATTTTACATTAATTAAATGAGTTAACAATATTTATTTCTTTTTACGTTATTTTTTAAATTAAAAACAAAAAGAAGTAGATATCTGGTTGGAACGAAGCTGCTTCTGATATTATAAATTATGTATTAAATAAGAGACACGATAAACTAAATGACCAATTTTTAAAATAATTAAATGATAAGAAATAATATTGTTATTAGCAAGAACTACTGTCGAATTTTGATGCGATTTCCTAAGATGAAATTCAGCAGCCGAGATTAATCCAAAGAATTCCTCGGAACATTCCGATCAGAATATGCAGAGTGATCTAACATCTCTACGCAAAGTCAAAAGATCAAGCAGGTCTCATAGGGTTTGATCGTCGATAATTCGAGTCGCTCTGAGTTGAATACGGTCAAATGAAAGAAGTTGTTACTGGGGAGTACCCACCCAGAGAGGAGAGCAGTACTCCATGTGAGAACGAATTTGCGCATTATATAATTTTAGGCGATGGGCCGACGTGAAGTACCGTTTTGCCATAGCTGTGGCGGCAATGAGAATCTGGGTTCTCAAATCGTAGAGATACTTACGACAAATATTGTATTTTTAGCGCTTCCCGCGCAAACTTGTGTTTCTTTTGGATTTGAACTGGATAAGGTTTAGCTGACCCCGAGATCTAGTTGTCGTCTAGACTCTTGTTGACCCCAACGTATACAATAATGACAATAATGTGTCACCGACACATTTGAAAAACTGCACCGTTCAGCCCAGGCATTAATATCGCCTATACCATCTTGTTTTCTAAAGATATAGCTTACATACAGGTCAACTCGCGATATTTTTTCTCGCGTACGTGCAAATTTTGGAATGATCTGTATCCTGATCTTTACTTTCTGCACAAAAACAATCTTCATGAGGGCTTATAAAGCGAAGCTGTTAAATGCATCTGCAATATTCTCTTTATTGCTGAAAAATATTAGGTAATAAAGCAGGAAGATAAATTAGCATATTCTTGGTTTTATTTATATAATCAGAGTTTAAACTATAATAATTGTATGAACATAGCGTTCCTTACTTTTTTCTGTTCCAGAACGCACTGATATCATTGTCAAAGTGACATTATGACAGCAACATTAAGAATAATATGTCTAAATAGTCAAATATTGCCGAAAATACAAAATTAGGATGATCTCATTAGAATTCTCAGTGTAATTTTTTTTTATATAAACTAGTCCTTTCTTACATATTTAGTGTCTTTAATGTGGCTTAGCAATGCAACAATCGCCGTTTGAAAATATTTTTAATATTATCGGTGGACTATCGGAAGGGAACGAAAAACCTATGAAACATGGGTTCTATAATGCCTTCGCCCTATTTATTCTAGCAATATGCTGTGCGGCCATCTATGTGCTATTTTTAATCTTGGAGCCCTTTTTCAAACCGTTATTTTGGGCTCTACTCGTTGGTTCATTGCTTCATCCCTTCAAATATAAATTATCAAAAAAAATAAAAACATGGTTTGAAGATCTTCGTAAATCCGATTCGTCTGTGATATATGGTTTAACGTTGATACCTGTAAATGTAATCAATTATGCATCAGATACAGTAGGACATCAATTCAGAGAACATTATAAGGTAATCAATAGGTGTCAGTAATTTCTATTCTTACCTATTAGTCAGAACTCTGACTCAAAGTATTATTAACATTTGAAGTATATTTATAAGAAAACAATAAGTAGCTTGAAGAAAGTTTGTCAATTAGCTACTAATGATTATTTTCTGTTATATAATTTTGTTTATGCTTATTCATATTGATTATTTAGCTATAAACACCTAAAAAAATATATTAATGAATGTAACAATGTATTGTTCAATTTAATAGATATAGAACTATGATATTAAATAATAAAAAATACAATAAGGTTTAAATAACTAAGGTAAAATATGCCTTAATACAAAACTATTTTATTTCAGACTGTAATAGGGTTGCTATCTGCAATATTTATATTACCATGGCTGTATGGTGCCATACCACGCAGTTTCTGCTGTATCTTCTGGCAGTTAGTCAGCTTCATCAGTTTTATTACAACGCTTCTCATAAAATTATGCAGCTCATACATAGTGAGTACTTTTATATTAAAAACAAAAAAATACTCTGATATTATTCTCAAAACATTTCACATGACAAACTTTAAAGAATGTAATTTTTATGTTAGTACTAACTGTACTTTGTTATGTTGTATTTGACTTTAATGTTTCATTTAAAAAATATAAGCCTTCAAATAATTATATAAAATACCTGTAACAAAACTGACTAATGTGCATGACAAAAAATAAAATTATCATTCCAGACAATGACAATAGCTGTTGCATATATGATAAGTGTGTATTTTCTATGGAGTCCATCAAGAGCTGGAATGTTCCGGACAACCTCTCATATTCTCTGGCTAGTTATAGCTAGCTTCTTAGCTAATTTAGCTGGATCATTCAAAGTGCATATGTTCATACTACTACAAGCCATCGGAATTACAGGCTTTGTTCTAGAAGTTTTACATATACACAAGCAATTGTTATTTCGAGGTTTGTATAATGAATATTTATATATTAATATGCATACTTTATATCAAAATCAAGTTTAACTATATTAAGAACAATATGTAGTTATGCTTTAAATTACTTTATAAAACGTAAAAATTTTTTTTAAATATATGATTGTTCAAAAGTGTTTTTTTTTATATTAGCATATATTACAGTTAAAATTAATTGAATATTAACTAATAAATTCCTATATAATACACTAGATCCTGAAGCATCAATGATCACAGCTCTCCAACATGCTTTAACAAATCGTCAGCTAGAGAGCTCAACTCTTGAGAAGATAGATGAAAAGCCAGAAGAAGTAGCACCAGAAGCAAGTGATAAAGACTCTACACCAGAAATGGATTCTCCTTCCCCCATCACACCAGATACACTCACGAAGAGGGGAAGTTGGACAGGAAATGAACCAATTCAAAGTTCTCCGAGACAAGCCAAAATGTTATTTAAAACTAGAACGTTATCTGCCCTTCCATTACCAAATCCGAAAACAAAAACTGCTTTCGAAAATCGACTCTTAGCCTCATTCAGACAGAGGTCTTTGGATGAAAATTACATCAGAAATAATTTTAATGATGATGAGACAGCTCTTTACTTCAAGCTTCTATTTTTTGGGTGCCTCTGTATGCTTATTTGGAAATATATTTGGCTACTGCCTGTTATGTTGTTCTTTCTAGCGATTCATATTATTAAGAAATCGCTTAATTTCTTTGGTGTTTGGTTATTCTTTGAGAATCAATACAATAACGTAATGTCTAAAGTTGGAAGCTGGTGGAATGACAGGTACTATTAATTAACATGTCCCTTCCACTTCCTTAATATTATATTTATATAATTTTTATATTTCCTCAATAGCTTAAAATAATTGTTTTATCAAATTATTTAGAATTGATACTATTGTAAAAACTGAATATTTTTTTCAAATATTTTTAGAAAATCAGCTCTTATCCCAGCTCAAGTCCGAGGCGTTGGAAAGATGCTGTCAATCTGTAACAGGAGTGTCATAGACATGGCGTACGAGTCAGTGGACACAGTATCAACTTGTATTGTGATCATTGGACTGATACTCTTTGTGGCGATCACGACAATATTTATTTGTATACAGGTAAATACAACTTATTAGTTAAGATGGTACTTGTTCTCGTAAAGATTAATAAACATATAATAAAAGCTATTTTATTATAACTACTGAATGGGTAATACCCAACTTTGCGAGCTTGCAAATCGCCATTCTTTTCCCGGTTCTAAGAGGAAAGGTACACCCCCTTTTTTCTCGCTGGAAAAACGCTCTTACACATTTCCCCCACATATAGTGGTGGTAAAGGCCTAGTGCACCCCAGCATACCGGAATACCCACTAAAATAATAGCGGCACCCTCTCCGTCTCTTAGGAGCACACTACGGGGTTACTTGCCCTGATTGCATATTATGGTAGCCAAAGTAATTAAATGATATTTATTCCCTTATTGTTTACACAATATCCTGTGGTGTTAATAAAAAGTAAAATATAAATATACAAACAAATTGATCTTTAGCTATAAAGTTACGATTAATACAGAAAACATTTGTGTTATTATTTTATTTTAAATTGAAATTAAAAATTCTCGAGGAACCCAATTCTACCAACAGTCAAACAATAATTTAAATATAAACAACACAGGAACTTTGAATTTTTTTTTCCAGATATATTCTGAAGCGATAGTGGTGGTACAACTTAGTGGTAGTCTCTTGAACAGTACTTTTGTTCAGAATAGCGAACTGCACGCATACCTACCCGAGGGCTGGGAGGAAAAATTGGATTCTCTTATTGATAATGCCTACACTTATGGACGAGAAGGGATTTCTACGGGGGTAAGAATTTATTCGCATACATATTAAATTTAAAAATATGTCAAGGTCAAATTTGAGAGAAAAGTTTCTGACTCGAATAAACTGTTTCTGTCACACGTTTAGGATTGCACGCGCTTTTTTTCCAAATAGAATGACTACTATTATTTCTTCCATAACCAATTAAACATTAATATGTGGTGACAATTTTATCTGGCCATCACCGTCGCATACTCCGACCAAGCGACCCCGGGATGGAGGGACTACCGCTGGTTCTTGTGGGTATTCCAGCATTGCGAGTCGCACATGGACCGCAAACCAACCCTCCCCTATGTAAAATAATCGCTAAAGCCAAGCTATATCCACTTGAAGATATATTATATGACCTTGTTTAAACATTGCTCACACTTACATCTGACATGTATTGTATTTGTATACAATGTAACACATTGTACATATAACGCTCAGGTTATCAAGTGTGTTTATGTGTTTTATATAAACATATCATATGCGATATAAACATTAAAAACATAGGTAGTTATCATTATATATTATAATAGTTACCCGACCTGCCTTCGCACATTTTTTATTTTTAATTTAACAATCCCACTCCTGGGCTACGGTTTTATTTCTTAGTCTTATGTTTTAAAATAGGATTTGGACTTGTGGTAAAAAAAAAATATATTTGCGTGTTGATTTTTTAGCGACTTATGCCTCACTCTCTCTCTCACAATGGGCTTAACACAATTATATTTAATTATAATGCACAAATTTAGTAAATAAAAACATTATCAAATTTGGTCTTAACTTAATCAGTCTCTATTGACAATATTAATCTAAAATATATTAAAACAGTTTTATTTTATTTTTTGAGTTTGTATATATATATATATATATATATATATATATATATATATGTATATATATATATATATATATATATATATATGTATATATTTGATAAGAAATGAAAATGAGGAAATAATCACAATATAGTTTGGTTGATTTATTTTGAAATAATTAATATATTTATTTATATATATATATATATATATATATATATATACCATGATTATTTCCTCATTTCGCAAACATATATTTGACTTCATTTCATGCAGTTAAATTTTAGTTCTACCTAACTGACTTAGCGGAAACTTTTACAAACTATTGTTAACAATATAAAGTTCATTATAGTACAGATATTAAATGAAAGCTAATTTGTAAAATGTAGTTCTTTTATTTAAACTTTTTTTTTTAAATATTCCAGTTACATGCACTGAACTGTTGCACAAGTGGCATAACATCTTAGCTCCCAAGGGTGGTGGTGTATTGGTTATGAAAAGAATGGTTAATAGTTCTTACAGCGGTTGGTAACCACATACCACCAAGGGGTATATTTGCCAATTCGCCTACCCATTAGTTCGTGTCAATTCTAATAATATTCTAGTCATAGATTCCAAAATAAAAAAACAGAAAATATTTAATATTAGTATACAATATAAATGGTACATTTATTTTTTATGCAACCCCTTTCGGGCCACTCCAGATAATGAGATACGTAAGTTTCATATAAATATTTATATGTTATTTATAACACGAAGAGGTATTCGTGAAAGATGTTGGTATCTATGGTTGCTTATAGATTTTATCACTCACGAAGGCGCGCCCCTCCACATTAAACTCCACGTAAAACTTAAAAACAAAAGCGATCATAAAATCTAATTTGTGTTGTCTTGTGTTAATCGTCTCACGCACACTACGATATCTTGTAAACACGAGCATCACTCATATTCATGAACATTTAATTCCGATCAAATTTATCAGAGAGACTGGAGGGGCGCGCCTTCATGTGTGAACAGATTTTTACTTCAATGTATAACATCAGACATGTTTTATGTTTTATAATCTTTGAAACTAACATATCAGCTTCTGTGATTCGCAAATCTTAACTTATGGGAATTTAGCATAATCCTAGCTCCTTGCATATCCATATTAATAGAGGAATAAATTTTAAGATACACCAAAGAATTTTCAAAATATATAAATATGTATAGCTTGTGAAGTTATTAAATTGGGTACGGGTTACTATTGTCATGTTTACGAGAAGATTTGGAGCTTAATGGACCATACAGCTCTACACACTGTTGTATGTCAAATATATAATATCTACATATATAATGTCAGGAATTTCACGTTGTTTTCTGTCTTAAGTCTTATATAAAAGAATTTATAAAGAGGAAACTTATAAAAAACATCTTCTTAATTGTTGCTGTTAATAGATCTAACGATTTAGGTTATCATTAGTTTCATAACAATAATACTCCTGCCTTATAAATACTTTACATTCCTCTCATCTCACGTTTCACCAATAAAAAACACAATTTCTCCGGAATAGGTTAAAAGCATTCTCAAAGAAGGTGACCCAGAAAAAATAGCACGCGTTGAACAACAAGTCTTGGAAATATGGGACCGTGTCTATCAGAGTTGGGTTTCTGGAACGTTTGCTGCACAGTTGGGTCCTCAAGTTGATGGTTCCGCTGTTCAGGACTCTTGGGATAATTTTGTAAACGACGTTGGTGCGCCAGGTGAGCACTTTTTTTTTAAATTAATGACTTATTAACATTTAGTTGTTCATATGAATAGATTATCAGATTTCTATCTAATTTTCATTTATTATAAAAGTAGTTCAGTGTACTATTATTACTCAAAGATTTTTCACTTATGTCTAACTGTTTCGAGAAAATTATTGGAGTTCGTAAAATGCATTTCAATTTCGTCTATTCACTGTGATATATTTAATTATAAACGCTCAGCATTGGTGCAAATTTGGTGTGTATGTAACTGAACTCCTAAACGGTCAGACTGACTTCGGTGATATTGTTTGCATTTGAGTATTGTTTAGTTTGGATCCAATAGGTGGCACTACGATCGGGAAGTAAATAAAATTCTTACTTCACTCGAACGAAGTTGGGACGAACAGCTAGTATGTTAAAAGTATCCCATAGAATACTGGCTCATCTTAAGAAGTTTTGGCAGTTTATCCCAACAACTGCTATAGTGCGAGTTAGTGCACATTTGTAGGATAAGCATGCAGTAAATGAGCAATTACTTCACGAAAGCAAGCTGATCCAACGCCTTAGCTTAGTATTATATCTTCACCTTTCAAGTTTGTCTAAATATGTCCACAAATTATTTTATTCCAGGTTTATTCGACTACAGCGGAATTGTAGCTTGGGTGAAAGCAAATGTTGGGACTCTTAGTGCCATAGCGACTAATATCTGGGCTCCTTTGGCCAGTAACGTGTCTCTGTTGGCCGGGTCTTTGGGTGCCTTCACGTCCTTGTTGCTGTGCGGAGGGGGTGCTATCATAAATATGTTTATTAATCTGGTGAGTTTCGTTGGACCTAAAACACAGACGTAGTAGGAAATTTAAGGTTTATTATTGTAACCAATAAATATATGAATTTGTTTTAAAATCATAATTTCAATTATAAAAATTGATCATAATAATCATAATGTCTCAATCAGCAAACAAGATTCATCTTTTATTTGTGCAGGTGTACCTAAATGAAACGTACAGGATTAGTATATTGTATATTAACAAATTTTTAATTACTATACACATTACCAGATTTGGTATTCAATTTTGTTGTTTCACTTTAATGTCCCATGCACATTAGAAGCCTGTAAATTTTCCACTGCTGGGGTAAGGCCTCTTCTCCCTTTGAGGAGAAGGTTTGGAGCATATTCTACCAGGCTGCTCCAATGCGGGTTGTTGGAATAAACATGTGGCAGAATTTCGTTGAAATTAGACACATGCAGGTTTCCTCACGATGTTTTCCTTCACCGCCGAGCACGAGATGAATTATAAACATTAATTAAGCACATGAAAATTCAGTGGTTCCTGTCTGGGTTTGAACCCGAAATCATCGGTTAAGATGCACGCGCTCTAACCTCTGGGCCATCTCGGCTTTTTTTATAATGTAAGGGTAAAGTTGAATTTTATCTTTGTGATTATTTGCGTTCCTGAAATGAAGAGCTTATTTTATGACGTATGTATTGTATGAGTTATTTCATTATTTGTCACTAGGTGGTATTTTTCACGACGCTGTTCTATTTGTTGGCTTCGAGCAACGCCCTCTACAAGCCCGTGGAAGTTATCACTCGGATTCAACCAAATTTCGGTCCTAGGCTGGGCATCGCTTTGTCCGTCGCTATCAATCAGGTGAACTAGATTACTTTATATATAGCAATATTATAATGCGAATGTTACTCTTTCTGTATGTGTGTTACTTTTTAACGACCAAACCACTTTACTGACTTTGTTGAAATTTGATATGAACCAAACTTAAAAAACAATGGCATAGGATTTTTTTTCCTAACACCTGACAACCAACTCCTAAGACGCGAGCGACTTATATAAGCACTTTAAATAAATAAAAGAAACCACTTTTGAATTGTTATTTTACAAAAGTACCATCAATTCGGAATTAAGATTGAGTTCTGTTTGCCGGTAGAATCTACTTAGCCAGATTTTATAACGATTATATATTAATAAATGTAGCTGTTTATTTGCTTTAATTTATATATATACTTATATCGTAGGTAAATAAAACATGTCAGAACTAGAACTTTAATAGTTATAAAAATCAACTTAAATAACACAATACTGAATTGAGTACATACACAACCTTAGGCGGGTGTCGAGGGTACGAACAATGATTAAAATTACGGGGATACACAGCGGGTTGCCATCGCTGCCAGTTCCAGCTACATTAAACGTTTCAATCAAACCTATATAATAAATAAAAAAATGGTACACTATCCTGTTTAAAGTGCAAATATGTAATCTGCAAAATATATGCAAATGGATTAAGCCGTTTAATATAAATACCATTCTTGCAGTTAAAATCTCTTTGTACATTACAGGTGTTCAGAGCGTCGTTCAAGATGGCGCTGTTTTACGGTCTGTGGACGTGGTTGGTTCACAACTTATTCGGAGCCAAAGTTGTTTATTTGCCATCTGGTAAGAATATATTCTATAGACACGTAAAATTTCTACATCTTATAAAAAAATGCTAGCGTTGATTCGAAACGTTTCTAGCATAGTACTAAAAACGTAAAATAGATGGCGCTTAAATTATATTTATCGTAAAAAATATTTAAAGGGTGTTGTATCGTATGGATAATAAATACAGGAAAAACAAGTTAAATCTAATTATATTTCGCGACCTATTATAATTGGTCGAAATATAGTTGATACAATAATAACAGAAATCAATATTAATAGCTATTTATATCTACTGAAATCGAAACATCATTTTGTTATATGTGACCAAATTTATGATATTTATATCAATATTTTTATGTTCTAAAATTCTTAACCTAAATATTATTAAGATTAATCTTTTACCGTTCTATGTATTACCATTCGCATACTATCAATTCTAAAAATATTGATCGACACATTAAAGGCACACCCCTCCTATTTTACCCCCTTATATCGGCGTGCATTAGTACAAGTGACGCTCACAACAATATATCTTAGTGTGTGTGAGATAATTAAGTTAACATAAAGACAGCGAAATAAATTACAAATTCGATTATATTTGTAATAATTAAGGATAATTTCAGTGGAAAGATCTAAAATAATTTTTAATTGAGTACGAAGCTATTAGGCATTTAGTATTTACTCGACGTTATATAACAGTCTTCCCGAGGCCCTATCGTGTGGACAATTTTCTAAAAATAAACGTCGCTATCGTCTCGCGGTGTCCTTTACAGGGCTGGTAAGTTTACTTGTTGGTACATAATTATACTGATAAATTAAATTCGTTATAATTCGTATACATTTATGTAGTATTCTAAATTTAAATATGCTTCAAGTTCTTTTGAATCGTAATTTTATTAGATAATATAGGTAATTCAAATAAATAACCGATAAAATATTCGCAAAATGACGTTCTTTTTTTAAAATTAAAAATGATAAATAATTAATACATATGAACCAAAAATATTGAACATTAAAAATTTAATCTTGGATATGGAATGTAAACTAGTATTAAAAAACCAATATAAATATTTTTTGTTAAATTGAAAATCAGTCGAAAAAAAGCTATACGAAATCATATTAAATTTTTGTGGTGTTTGGTAATAAAAAAATATATTTAACTATATTGAACACAATAAATTTTGAAATTTATATAAATAAATGATTTAAACAATATTTTCACAAATATGAATAACAATTATTTAGAATCAGCTTCCTGTGTTTTTTTTTTTTAATTAATCTCGTCCGAGGTCATTGAGCCTTCGATTAATTCGGTTACACTCTCAACTGATAAATAACTTATATTATATATTTTTTTACTTGTGACATTTTAGTCAATTATCTCACGATGGAACTCATTCGTGATCCGCGTCACATTTTTATAACTCGTCTTTTCCGCGATATATATAAAATTGTTATTACGTAATTGTTATGCGACAATGTCTAACAGTACTTTATTATTCGTCTTTATTGCATTAATTCGTTACACTTGTGGGGTTAGGATTAACTTTACGAATTGTCATCATCCGGAATGGTCTTGTGTCAATAATGTACCGAACGAGATCACATACACCTGTGCAGTGACAAAAAATGACGTGAGTAATAAATATTATAACACATATATTTTAACTAAATTTCCATTACCAATGAATTCTTAGATTTAATTTAATATCGTAATGAGAACGTTTTGTTTGTTCAAGGACTTCATTATTCATCTAAAGGATTTTTACACGGATCACGTACACACGGTCACGATACAGAATTGTCGAGACTTACGAGTTGTTCTAGACTGTCCGATATTGCAGAGGCCGTCGCGGCTACAAAAGTTTGTAATCAAAGATTGCACTAGACTTGAATTCGTCTCTCTATCCGCTAGCTCCTTATTACAAACACCGCCCGAAGTGAAGTTGGAAAACATAAGAGAAATCGTATCGTTCCCAAGAAACACGTTCAAATCGCCGAGCACTAATTCTGAGTTTAAATGTATGGGCGCTTCGTATTACAGAAGGATTCATATTGTAAATAGTATTATTAATTCAATTAACACTAAAGCAATTTATAATGTAAGCGGTGTCAAAAGTGTCGAATTCGAAAATGTTACCATAACGGAAATACAGAGCGAAGGTGTTGAAGTTGTGACGGGTAACGATAATACGCTCTTTGGTCTTATAAATTGCAAAATTGACAAAATTGGATTTAAAGGTATAACAATACAAAGTTCCACAACGAAGATATTACACGGCGCTTTTGGGGACATAACAACAAATTCAATCAATGTAACAGCTGATAATCTGTACATTATAGGAAACACTTTTAAGAGTATAAGCGCTCTGGGATTAAATACGAAATCTGTGAATACTGATGTTACGGACAACAGCATCGATCGCCTCAGAACGGATGCATTGGCGAACGTGAAATGCTGTAGGAAAGCGACGAACAAGAAACGTATGCATTTCAACCGCAATGAAATAAAAAATGTTGAACCATATTCGCTTTATTTCGATTACGCGAGCTGTAAATCTGCGGGTTCGCAGATCGCTTACAGGGAGAACAAGATCGACTGCAAATGTCGAAATATCGCATTCCTCAACTCCCAATCGAGTAACGAACAGAACAGTCTAATTTTAAATCTGACCAATAACAACACGTGCCTGGTCACGTCCTGCGTGTTGCCCGTCGAAATCGTTAAGCTGTTAGAAAGCGACATGTGCCATTTAAACCTTGACCCCCAAGTTATGTGTTTACTCTACAACGATAAGCACTCCACGATTAAAAATAACGAAGTGACTACCGACGATGATGTCACGGAACCAGCGCCTACATTTTACTTGATAAGACAAGCGAAGTCCCTCCACGGAGACGCGGGGGCCGCTATGACGGCGATCGATAAGGACGATCTTTTGAAAGACAGTCATTTAAATATGACCAACAGAACTATAATCAAAGTGGTATTCGATTCTTCTAAAGACTTCGTCGAAACGCTGCGTAGTACGAGTAGAACTCGAAGCAGACCGATAGAAAACAAATCTCCGCCGAAGGAGGAATACGTTAGTCATTGTATCGGCACGCAATGCCGGAACACCGCTGCGTACAATCGACAGAGAGCCTTGGATTTCTACAAATATGTATACGCACAGCTGCGTACGCCAAGACAGAGCGTTAACAAGAAAACTTAATGAATGTTATCACTTTTCAATAATAAATACATTCCGAAATTATTTTGTTGACTTTTTGCCCCGAATAGTATCTTATTGACCACATTGTTTACTGCTCTACAATTTTAATCTGAACGGAGTCACGTTGAAGAGACATTAACATTTGTTATTGTCAATACGAAGCTCATTTTGTTAATTAGGTTTGCTTTGCTAAATTAAAGTGATAAACTAAAGTGATTCGCTTTTAAACAAAAGAAGACTACTTTTCCCAGATTTTATAACTATAGTGACTTAATAAACTTATATCCCAAAAATAAAGTGAAGGCAATGAAATATACGTAACGTTACGTTCTATATCAATATTATTAGAAGTTTTTGTATGAATAGATTATAAATGTAATAATACTCATTGTTTGTAAAACACATAACTATATTATAAGTTATTCATTTTAAAATATTGTATTTAAAAATAATACAAGACCAGATTAAGCAATGTAGGCAACTGCTTGGAGGCCCTGCCTCGGTTAGGGTTCACAACCAAAAATTGAGAAATAAGGCTTAAGAGATATTTTCAATTAAATTGTTAAAGCGAAATAAATATTACTGTTATTTGAAATGGGTCGATATCTGACTATGATGACATATATTTGTCATATAGTAAAAAAACATCGTAATTCTGAATAAAATTGCGTTTCAGAAAACATAATTTAGGAAAAGCAAAGGGGCTCCGAGACAATCACGCATTCATTCATATTGAAACTTTGTAAAGTTTATTGCAGATTGCGGTTCATAATGTTGGTAGGTCTTAAGTTTTACCACAACAATCCGTCCATCTCGTCGAGTATACTTAGAAGGCAGAATCTGACAGAATAGCGTAATTCTATGAAAGGACCGATTGCAACGGATACCGGGGATTACTAAGTAATATTAATATAAAATTAACGAGAAGCAAGATATGCCCTAAAATTCTATCACATGCTTTTAACATTCGGTCGTTGTTGCCAAACGAAATTAATATAAATGTTCAATATTAGTTTTTAATTCCGACGTATGTATTTAACACGAGCGGAATAAAGAAATAAATTAAACATTACTAATTCGATATTGAATTTTCCCGTTTTCAGTTTTAGCAGCAGTGTTAGGCGCGGCGCCTTTCCTAGGTCCCTACCTAGCTGGTATCCCCGCCGCTCTGGACGTGTGGCTCCAGGGCCGACCGATGGCGGCGTGCTTGCTGCCCATAGCGCAGGCGGCGCCCATTGCTTTCCTTGATGCTGCGGTTTACGCCGAGATAAAAGAGTAAGCTTTATTAGAACAGTTTATATATCAATCCAATCCAACTGCCATATTTTGTTTATATTATTTCAATTTGAATTCTAATTATCTTTATAATTTAGAACACACAATTGAGAGAAAAGATGACCATAATCATTATTTATTTATTAATGGATTAAAAAGCGAAAGCAACTTCATTGATGTTGTGTAAAAAATATCCATTAAGACGTTTGAGAACAAATAAAACATGACATAAAAAAAAGTGACAAGGAGAAAGAGGGGGAAAAGTCGCCTGGATGTGACACTTTTTTCTTACTAACTAAATCGTCACGATTTCTGCCTGTTCACACTACCGTAAGCCGCGTAATAGTATTCCGTTCCAAAAGTACACATATTTTATTCATTTCGAAAATAAGTGATGTAATTACAACTACCATTTCATATAGATAATAAAAATACAGGCAACGAAATTAGATTTAAAAATTAAAATTTAATTCACAACGAAATTAGAAAAATCATTTTAATATCATTCTCCCTAATAACAATCACAGCGGTGGTCATCCCTACGTCACGGGCTTGGCTATAGCCGGCGGTATCTTCTACTTGGGCCCAGAGGGAGCCATCCTGGGACCGTTACTCCTGTGTTGTATTATGGTGGTGCTGAACTTGTCTTCCACGTTCTTGAGAGATACTCCGTCTGAAGAACGAGCGGCTCTACACTCGCGTGTCAGGTAAACTTGATGAATATTACTTAGGAAACTTACATCCGCTGTTATTTTACCGCCTTTTTGTCTTAATGTCATCACAAATTTTACGTAAATAACTAAAAACAACAAAAATTTTTAAATGCACAAAAATGTAAAGTTAACCTCAAATAATATATATACAAACTAAATATAAAACTTTGTCGATGTAATAAAATAAGACAAAATTCGTTTATTATATATTTTTAATAATAATAATAAATTAATATATAATAACGTTTATTTCTTTTGTGAATTGGCATAATATATACATATATTAAATATATTGTTTTAACTGGTATATTATTTCTTACAGTTACAATTTGTCTTTCTTATCGCCTTGATCTTAAATATAATTAATAGTGTCTATTTGCACTTTATTTGTACATTATATCTTTTTAAATACATGCATTTTATTTTTGTAATTTATATAAGTATTTACTTAGCTTTATTTTTGATATAATAAAAAAAAACATTTATTGTTCAATTGCTGATAATGAATGTTTTTTATGCTGCCCATTGTTTAAACATTGTAAATAGTGTCATCGGTACTGTATTGTTCTAGTGTTATATTATAAACTTTCATATATTTTATATGTTTTACTAAAGTTTTCTCTACTTAGGTCGTTGTTGGAATGTATTTTAAAGTGAGGTGTGTATTGTATCTAATATTATGTGCACGTCCGTTTGTTCACCACTAACACAATCTCAAACGCACACCATTGCATTATGTTTTACTAAAAAGATACTCACGTGGGAATCTCATTCGAGTCATGTTAAACTTGGCTAACAAGCTCCCGTATATAAATCGCTAGGACACGTGAAATCTTTAAGACACATGAACCTAAACCTGAAGATTGCGTACTGATACACCTCCTCACTGTTGTTTGTGTAAGCTTAATTTGTGTTTGTAATAAATCCGAGGCAACCTACACGTGTCGACTGAAATTCTGCAACATCAAAGGGGCGGGTCTTACCGTCTGGTATTTTACTTTGTAAATGAATATTAAAAGCAATAATACGATTCTCGTTTTCTATAATGTCTATCTAATCTTTTGATTCGTGGTTTTGTAAAATCGTTATGCCGCAAAAAATATATACAGATAAATAATGCTGTTTGCTTGTGACAAAAATCGAAATTTAAAATAATTTAATTTAAATAGTTTTTCACGAGCTCTTTTGAATCATGGTTTTAAGCGTTGCACTCATTCTAAAATGGAAAATTTAGATGACGCTTATATACGAATAACGTAGAGACGTAATATATCTAAGTTAAATAAAATAAATTAAATCGTTTTTTATTGAATTTCAACCGTTTTGCACAACAACAAACGCATTAAAAAAATACTACAAATTACAAAAGCCCTAAAGTAAAATTCTTATCCGATCTTTCTCATCGCAGCTACATTATTTTTATAATTTCTACCTTAATTACTAATGATATAAGGTATGTATTTCAATGCATGGCGTAGTTTTGTGCTAGAATCTTAAAAATGAAGCGAGTATACATTATATGAGTCATATCGCTATTTATATTAGTAATTTAGTTACATATAATTAACTTAATATTTTTTTACAAAATACGTTATATAATAAATATATAACCAAGAATGATTTTTATTAATATATGCTCACCTCTAATGTCCGGTCACTATATTTAAAGAAGGGTTATGTTATCAGTAACCAATTGTTTATGAATTACGTGTAACGAACCGTTAATAACGTATTGCAAGAAACGGTAACAAATGTGATGCTATCGGTACTAAGAGCAGGACACTGCGCGGGATGCCGCGTTCCAGCGACGTGTCCAATTAAGTTTCACGTGTTCTATCCATTTTCGGAATTTATATTGAATTGAATGTTATTTAATGTGATCGTTCTCGAATATAGTATCCGGTCATGAATTGTATTCATGCATGATATACAAAACGCACAATAATCATCACATGGTATAAAAATATATGTACTAAAACATACGGATATTTCTTTCCAGACTCGGTGCTTATCTGTGAACATGCATGGGCCACTAACATTAACAAGCGGAGGGAATTGAATCTTTATAAATAAAATAATATATATCAATGAGCCGTGAGAAATAATCTTGGCCTCCTTTGTAATAAAACATGATAAGTTTAAAAATGAGCTCATAAAATATCATGTTTATTACGCATAGTACTTTTAGATTTACACGTTTTACAATTCAAAAAATATATATTTATGAGTATTTGGAGGAAATGCTCAACACAAGATTACAAATCAATTGAAAATTTTAACTAAAATAAAAATATGAAGTTACATTTAAACTTTATTTAAATAAAAGTGAACTTGAATCGAACGGCTTTTTATGAATTTAATGTTGTTAAAGAAGAAGAGTTTATTTAAACAATGTCTTTCGAATGTCAATGATGACGTGATAGGATTCAGTATTTACCTACACAATCTCTTGATAACTTTTACAAATATTTTTTTTTTTTTAAATAGTATATTATTACACAATGGTTGTATTTAACAAACAAATATAACTTTATCATTGAATTAAGCCGAACAGACGCTCATTGTTGCATGACAATATATATGTGCATGCATATAAACGATATCTATATTTTAGATAAATTTCAATCCTAATTCTATGTTATAGACTTAATAATAACAGATATATATAAAGATAAATAACGCGTGTTTACTCAGGTATATAATTTGTTAAAAGTTATTAAATCAGAAAAAAGAAACAAATAATGTCTCAAGTAAACTTTAAGAATAATTGTGTAAGGAGTTTTGTTATTAAATTACATTTATCTTTTTTAAATTATTTTTGTTGATTCTATTTTATAATAATAGTATGTGAGCAAGTGAATTGATCGCTTGATTCAATGTTCATTGCGGCTTTCAATCAATTCAATAAATAAGGCGTTTTTTCTTAACGCGCAATATAAATTAACTCAAATTAAACTGTCAGCTTATATTTGTCGGTTAAGAAAATGTTATCATTTCTCTATATTCTAACTGCTTTAACTCTTGAGTGATATACAGAAAGAGAGCAGAATTACATGTAATTATTCTTATTTACATTCATTAAAATTGTATACATTTAAATAAGCTATAACAAAAGAGAATCGACATTTTACGTACATGCGCGATCCCAACGCTAAATTGCTCTCGTGACGTCATAAGACACGTATAATAGACGACGTGCTTCATTTGAAACTATCGAAGGACTTGCGGTATCTATCCTTATATATTTCTGTGACCAACCCATAATATGGAATGGTTTAGGACTTCCAAAATTAATACTACCAAGACAATTATATACTTAATTTAATATTATTGTGTCAAGCAACGAACGTTAAACTTTATATATGATTTATGTATGTAAAAAATAATAAATACCCATGTTTGAATATAACGGTAGAAAAAAATATCGCTAGATATATAAAATAATAATAACAAAAACACATAAACGAGGTTTTAAACAAGCTTGAAATTCGTATTGGATTATTAAAATATAATTATTCATTTTTTGAATATCATTCTAAATATGAAAATATATTTCAATTTTCTTTTTTTTTTTTTGCCAACGTTTGTATTATCTACCTGTGGTCTACGTTATATTGAAATTATTTTGATCTTAGAGATAATTTAGAACAATACTTACCTCACGGTGAAGCATCTGCTACAAACGAATTATACTTAGGAGCAGCTTGGTTAATATTTAATCTGTTCTATGATGTAATTAAAATTTAATTTTATTAATGTAAAAATTTTGATGTTGTTAATATTATTAATCATTTATAATTAATAATTAGAGTATCCTGTGAAATGTTTTAATTGAAGACAGGATGAGATTATATATTTGTAAGTTTTTAGAATGTTGGTGCATAAAATTCATATGACAAGAGGAGAAAATCTGCTTAATTTAATTTTATACTATGTTAATAGTTTACTATGTCATTACGCTATATATTTAAATATGAAATGCTTATGATGCCTATTCAACATAGGTAAGGGCACTCCTTCTAATGATTTGGCCATATTTGTACCTAAGTGTATTGTTTCAACCAAGCGTAATTTAACTTAAACTTTAGTACTATAAAAATTCTTCATTTATCACGATTATATAAAGATATTAATAGCGATTTTAATATTATCCTTTATATCATACAAATAATATTATTAATAATAATGAATTCCAATATCTTTATATCTCAATGTAAATGTTTTTAAATTATTAATATTAATTTTTAAATAATATTGTAATCACTTTCAAACTGTATTAATAATTTATTAGCTGCTATTGTAAAATAAATTATTCTATATTCAAATGAAAAAAACAAGCCCTTACCAGTTCAAGAAAAATCGTCCAAAAATTAATTTATACGCATTGTACTGCAAACACGTTTAGCATTCAATTCACGCAATTTCATTGTAAGCAAAAATAAATGTAATTCATTTGCTTTTTAATTTTTATTTTATTTGTAAATCCTCGTCCTTATTTTAAATAGCAATAATGGTTATTTTTAAAGGCATTTTTTTCACAGATTATTATTAATATTACATTTTTATAATAATAAATATTCTATAGGGGGTTGATTGGTCAAACAATGCAATGTCTCCTTCTTTCGAATGTGAAATCAATGATGACCGAATGAGAGAAGAAGAAATCATTATATAACTAAACACCTACTAACACTTCCAAGCAAAGCCGTTAGTTTTCATAATATTTATAGGTTATTCCCCTTTTTAACTGTTGTGCATTTATTTTCTCTTTCGTACAAAAATGAACTTTCGTTTTTGGCTCAGTTATTATGAAACCATTGTCGTGGAAGTGTCCATCAATAGAATTAGCTTCGAGCCACAAAAAAGGAACTATTGTATCCACATTTAAGTTTACCGTGAATGACGTTCCATTCCCACAAACTGCCGTCGTTTCAGAAACATCAAGCTGTAATAGAAATAAATCTGTTAATATTATACATTTTTCGTATTTTACTTGAAATGTTGATACATTTGTTACGTACCTTTATATTGGGCGTCCTCAAACCTTTTGCATTTTTCAAAGGTACAGGGAATATATAGTTTTGTGGTGATGATATAACTCCGTCTGCTTGAAGGGCAAACCTTAAGAATATTTCATCTTTTTTATCTGCGTCCCATAAATCTATAGTAAATTGTTTCTCGCTACTCAATGGCTTGGCATTAGCCAAGTAAGATTGCGACTTGATTGGAGTGAAACTATTCCACTTAAACATTTCAACAGTAATATTTGCGTTAATTATTGCCACGATTCTGTCGTTGATCAAATAAACGTCAACATTTTCTGTCAAGGTCAAACGCGGAGATACCAAAACTGGTGCAAAAAATGACTTTGCAAAATAGTGCAGCATTTTCCACTTTCCGCCGTATTCTGTGAAATATACATAGTTGAGTATTTGAAAATCATTACGTTTTAAGCCGTAATTAATGTATCTCACCAATCCCAGACCAAGATGGAGCTTGCCATACATCGTTTAATTGCCAATACAAGGCACCCATCGTGTACCAATCAGCTTGGCTTTGCCTATAAAACTCTGTTTCGGCTTTTATTGACATTGCTTGTGATATCTGAAATTAACGGCACAAAAATATTTATAACGAAAACTTTGAAAAGTTATAATAATAAGTTTAATTATAGTTTTGCACATGAGTCTACCTGGCTGTAATAGACAAATTTTTCGAAATATTTTGGGTCATCTTTATTAAGTTTTAAATGTCGATTAATTTGTGACTCGATAAAACTGTAACCATTTGGACTATGCTGCCTGTGTTTGAAATAATCACTATCGATTCTGTAATCACTCGTTTTATTCGTTGCCGTTTTCATTGTTTTAAGAGATGGCAAAGACTGGAATCCGTATTCTGATGCAAACCTCGTTTGGGGATAGATATTTAAGTTCCAGTTGTCTGCTAAGTAATTGTAATAATGAGTATCCCCAAAATGTGGATCGTAAGGGTTTTTTGCGATGTATCCATCTTCTTCAGACTTTCGACCATTTGACGGACTCGAAATAAGATATCGTCTTGTTGGGTCGATGCTTTCTACGATAGGTTTAATGTTATCTACATAGAGTCTTATGTACTCTGCTTTGTACTTATCAAACTGTGCTTGAGTACTGTACCAATTTCCACGCAAAGCAACCTCATTTTCATTATTGCCTGCCCAAACTGCTATAGAAGGATGGTGCTGAAGTCGGAGCACATTATGTTGTATTTCTGCTCTCACGTTGCTGAAATTAAGGAATAAGCTTTTACAATCATTGACTGTAGCGGCTTACCAACTCAATAAACGTAACTTACTCTAAGAATTCTGGATCCACAGGATACATTGCACACGCAAACATAAAGTCTTGCCATATTAAAATTCCTAGTTCATCGCAACGCCGATAAAAGTAATCAGACTCATAAACTCCCCCACCCCAGACACGAAGCATCGCCATGTGTGTATCGCGAGCCGCAGTCAAAAGATTGTCAACTGAAATCAACAAAATCCTAAACATTAAAAGTTGAACAAAAAAATTGCTTTTTGCAATTAAGAGTGATTTGTTCTTGTTACCTACTTCTGATTTTATCATTTTCATTGATTTCCGGAAGAACGTTTGAGGGTATCCAATTAGATCCTTTCATGAAGAGCGGATGTCCGTTGACTTTGAAGTAAAATGTTAGACCTTGACCAGCAAGAGTGTCGTTTCCTATTAAAGAAATGCACTTTAACTGATTTATTATATCATAATTATTAAAAGTAAAGAATCAAACTGTAGTTTGTAAGTAACAAACCCAATATTAAAGAAGCTTTTTGTTCTACAATTTCTATAGTACGGAATCCAATTTTCACATGCTTATGAGAAATTTCTCGGTCACTCCGATCCCCATGTGTGGTAAAGAATACAAGAAGATTATACAGATACTGGCTGCCGTACCCATTCGGCCACCATTCACGAATCATATTCTACAGTAAAAAAAAAAAATATCATAATGTTACCAAATTGTTTAGTACCGGAAATTATAATATAGCACAGAGGAGCAAGTTGCATTTATCATTAATGTCTGACGTACTCCTATCAAAGCGAAGCTGATCAATTAGGAACTATGCAAGCATTGAAATAAATTCTGAATTCATTTCACTGAACGATTGCTCCTCAACAGCATCAAAGACACAAGTGACAAAAGTAGTGCACAAGAACACGCAGTGGTTGCGCTGACGGAATCTAGTGTGGGCCAAGTGTTAAAATAAGTTTGTGAAAAACATATTGCAAAGGAAACAAGCACAGATAATTATTATCGGATTGATATCCTTACCAAACGATTTTATTTTATTTTAGTTCGACTTTAGTTTGTCATTAAATTTTTGTCAAATCGGAAATTCGGATTAGAATTGTTCGGCTATACTTAGTCTTATATAGTAAGTGTCCAGTGCACTTTTTTAATAATGGATTTTAGACAAATTAACTTACTTCACTTATGTTCATTTCAAGTTCGACGTCAAATGTTCCATCACTATTTGTCTGAGTATCTACGTTTTTGCCAATCTTTATCGTTGAATGACCTTCAACAGATAAATAAACGGACAAATAACCAGAAATATTTCGAATATTGTTGCTCGTATCTAAGTAAACTTTTACTGTCAAAAACCATATCGTATCCTTCTTCTCAGTATGAGTAGTAATTGATCGTATCACGGCACCGTTGAAAAATTCTAATCGAACATTTCTCCTGAAAGTTATATTAAGTTATGAACAAAACCTGTTATATTAGATTACAGAAAAATTAGGATTAACATGACCAACAGTAACTATACTATAAGTTTCAGTTCTTACCAGATTCCAACAGATGGAAATGCCGGCCCCCAATCCCAACTAAATGAGGCTTGCATCTTTCTTATCTGATTTACGTGACATTCTCCATTGTACACGTCTGGGACACACTCGGGAGCTGCGAAATGTTGTCTTGAGCGATTTTTGGCATAATCGATTGGTGACTCAAAATTAAACGTTAGTTTGTTTTCACCTTCCTTGAAAAATCAATTTTAATTAATAATAACATGCTCTTTAAAAATATAATAAATGTATCTTAGTATTATTAACCATAAATATCATAAATTAATATTGTTCATTAATTTAACGATTTTACGCGATCACAGATACCGATATTACCAATTTGACAGGAAACAGGATATTTTTATTTAACATCATAAATTTGAAAAAAATAGTATATAATATTTTAATAGTCCCAGTTTCTGCCAATATGAGCAATGTAAATATTATGTACTAATCTGACTAAACGCTAAACGATCATTGGTCGCTTATTGCGTCACCGGTTGCCATCCACCAATTACGATTAAGATAAGTCAAATTAATAAATAACAATAAAATTAAGACTTACCACAGTTGCAGAAACTGGACGTTTGTCCTAAATACTTACTAAAAATACGACTGACCTTTAAATATGTTTTGACATCAAACACGTATCTAACAAACATATTCTTCGTTAAACCAATCGGTATACCATTTAATTCTATATACGCTACTGTATCGACACCTTCTAAAACCAACTTGGCCACAGCAGAGTTTAAATTATTTGCGCTAACTGCAAATTAAAGTAAAATATATAATTATATTAAATTAATAGATGCACGAAATGTCTGTGTCGTGTAGGTTTCGTGTTATAATTGAAAAACTACTTGTTTTCTGAGTGGTTTGGTTACGATAACATTACTAAAATTATATTTTATTTATGTCAACAATGTTTACTAATTTCTAAAACAGAGATAAAATCACTCATCATTAAACAACTCATTAATATAACGTAATTAGGTACACATTAGAATAAGTATATATCTTACACAATCTGGTATTAACTAAATATCCGTCCCGGCTTCATACGGACTATCGTACTAAATTACCCCTCCCATGTCGTCCCTTGAATTTCCAAAACTCCTTGATGGATGCTAAGGTTATAAACCAAACATATATTCCAGATTTTTAGACTAGTTTTGACTGTCAGTCAGGAATCAGGGCAGACTTGTTATAGTATATGTTAGAAGATATATTGTATTCAATAGATCATAAACAATTTTGTACCATTAAATTTGCTCGTATATGTCCATGTATCATAAGCTACCCAGCGAGTAAGGACGTCATTGTAACCCGATAGAATGTCACCAATGATACCCGCATTTTGAAGATCGGTATAAACTCCCCCCGGCACTGATCCTGGTATATTTATTGCTAGAAAAAACAAGATTTTAGTTTCGACGGAGTTCTCTACCATCTTAGCGATTAAATATAAATATTGATTTCTGTAGAAAAAAATTGTTTGAAATACGAATAAAAATACGACATCTTATTATTACTCCGTTTTGTTTATTTTAAACTTACACTTGTTTCTGTTTTCGAGCGTCCACTTCACATTTTCATTTGATGATTCTAAACTGAGCTTAAGTAAACAATTTATTTTATGTAAATTTAACAGAAAACTAATTAGAAATAACAATATTACTAGTGACTTCATGATTCATTAAAAATAAGAAAAGTAATACATTAGTAAGAGGTACATTGATGAACGACGAGTTCGGTCTCGATGTCATTACATTCATTCAATCGTATACTGCGCTATAGGCATGTGTAACGAAATTATCGATAAGGAAAAAACTGACAGGCAGTTACTATTACGTATACGTCTGATATTTCTGTTTTGTAAAAATGATATGAATTACATCTTAAATAAATCGGTTTTATTTTACTTAATAAATATATCGTAAGCAAATGATCGTCTTATTCGAAAACGTCTGTCATTAAATTAAAAGTAAATAAATAATATAGAAACAAATGTCTTGTCGATGCTATTGACCGCTTAGATTTCCTACGTCTAGAGCATTCATTTATTTCGAATTTTATGTAAAATTATTACTCCATGGGATAAAAGGAAGCAGTTCTAAAGCAGCTTGCAAAATTATACTTCGCACACTGACAAACAAACACTGCAGGTTTAATAAATGCCTGTAAAAAGTATATGACGGCACGTCTATGTAAGGAGTATGTGCTGTTAGCGAAGCAGCCATTTTGATTTTGTTTAAAAAGAATTGGGATGCCAACAGTGCTGAGTGCACCATGTGACAATTACTTATCTATAAAATCTTTTAATTAAGAAGAAGAAGACATTAATTTAATACATTGGTCAGTAGCTATTACTGGAAGATTATAATACTTTGTTTTTGTAAAAGATTAGTTTGGCACTTTTTTTATTGGACTGGCATCTTTCGCCTTCCGTTGTTTTATTAAATATGATAACGTAATATAACTTCTTATAGAAAATAGTTTTCTTCAAAAGCGCCGAGAATTTCATTCCACATAAGCTTTCCGTTCAACGTAGTGTACCAATATGGCGTCCCTTTTGATTTGACAGATTGTATTGATTGGCATTTTGCTTATTTGTTTTGTGGTATTTCGATGTTATTCTCTCTATTTACTGATAACCTGAACAACAAATTATTTAATTTCTTAACTACAGAATTGTTACTCAAGTTCAGAGTATTATATATACTATTTTTTTCGAATTGTTAGCGTCGTTCCGTTCGTGCCCACTGCTGCTTTAATAGCAAAACGACACTAATGTCAGGTATTAGCAATTTACGCTTATTTAAAGAAATTTTTATATCTTATCGCAATTATACTTTAATTAACTATTTAAAAGCGTAAAATATAAATATTTTATTACAATAAAGATAAATAACATCAGTCTTTATAGTTACAGTACAGAACACAATTATTGTTAACAACCTTTTGCAATAATATGTGCGAGAAGTTTCTACACAGTCGAAACGGAAACAAAAATAAAGAAGGCCTGATTTCTGTTTTTTTTTTTTTATTTATTTATAACGACATATCACAAAAGATTTTCATATTGTATATAAAATATAATTCGAATATCGACGTTCGTCTAAATGTTTTCGCCCCTAATGTATGAGCAACTATCTCCAATAACTGATATAACGTCATGTGTGTAATTAACCACACACAAGAGTTAAACTCACACAATCATAATATGATTCCCATCTTGTACTTATAATATCTCACGCACACTGCTCTCTGTTAGGTTACTAAGCTTCAAATAGTTTAAATATTTAACTTATCAATACGTATATTATGACCATTCGTTCTTTTCTATAGCAAGTAAATCACTTTAGATAAAGAAAAAATATATTTAAAAGCATAATATAATGTTTTCTTTTAAGAACTTGAAACTATTTATTTATTTATTTATTCTTTATTGTACATCATAAATACAAAATACAAATTATTAAAATTAAAATATTATATTTAATGTGTTGTATAATGGGCGGCCTCATGGCTAATTAGCCATCTCTTCCAGACAACCCAAACGAAGAGAGAAATACAAATGTTTACACACTAATACTTATATTTAATACAAATATAGAAAATGATAAAAATTACTATTATATACTAAAAATACCTATATATATAATATGCTAGAGAAAAACAGTACATGGAAATTAAGTGAAGTCGTCTAAATTATTATTTACATAGTAATTTTTAATAGATTTTTTAAATATATTGATCGATTCTGATTTTTTTATATTTTCCAGAAGTGCATTCCATAACTTTATGGCCTTTACAGTGAAGGAGTTTTGAAAAATTTCGTTTTATGTACAGGCATTTTAAGCATAAGGTTCCACGACGGTCTTAATAAGGAAGAGCCTCCTAGAAATTCAAACTGTACCTTTAAATAGGAAGGAGAATTAAGAGTTGAATAGAGTACTGTACAGAAGAGAAAGAATATGCAGGTTCCGGCGAAGACGTATAGGAAGCCACTTGAGCCTTGAACGATATTTAGAGACATGGTCATACTTTCACAGACAAAATATGAACCGGATAGCAATATTTTGAAGTCGCTCAAGCTTGTCAAGTTGGTCCTCAGTCAGATCAGGATAACTAGCATCTGCATAGTCTAGAACGAATAAGAGGAGAGAGTTTGCTAGCATAATTTTGGTAGGAATTGGAAGAACAGATTGAAGACGTCGTAATGAACTCAGTGTAGCAAATAATTTCCTACTGACCTGTTTAATTTGTGCTGACCACGATAGTGTCTGATCTAAATAGATACCAAGGTCTTTGACGGTGGAATAGTTTGATATTCTGTAGCCGTTGTATTCTGATGGTAAGTTCAATAGATTGACCTTCGTGATCATGCCAGGGCTACCGATTATAATAGCCTGAGATTTGTTAGGGTTAATGTTAAGTCCGTATCGTTTACTCCAATCAGAGATTGAGACAAGATCATCATTAATGTCATTAATAGCAGCAGGAATATCTTTAAGCGATGCATGACGATAGATCTGGATATTGTCTGCATACATATGATAGTGAGAAGAAATGCAAGAAGAGATGGAATTAATAAAAATTGCAAAGAGTAAGGGAGATAAGATGCCACCTTGAGGAACACTGGCCTGGACATCACACCACGAGGAGAGAATCTCATTAAGGCGTATACGATGTCGCCGGCCCTTGAGGTTACTCTGAAACCAACCAATCACTGATGGAGATAAGTCGTTAGTACCTAGCAGACCCAAAAGGAGGTCATGGTCAACACAGTTAAATGCGTTGCTGAAATCCAAAAGGAATAAAATTGTAAGTTTTTTATTATCCATGGCTGCACGAGTGTCATCAGTAACTTTGACAAGGGCCGAGACCGTACTATGACCACGGAAACCGGATTGAAGAGGGTTGAGAAAGAAGTGATTGTTGAGGAACGTGTTTAACTGTTGAAAAACAATTTTTTCTAAGATTTTTGATAGGAAGGGAAGGATGGAAATCGGACAAAAATCTGAATAGTTGATAGGATTCGGTTTTTTAGGAATAGGTATAATTTGAGCATCCTTCCAAGCATCAGGAAATGAGCTACTAGAGATTGAATGATTTAGGATGTGCACTAAGATGGGAGCAACAATATCTAGGATAGGAATGATCATCTTACGGCTTATGCAGTCAGTGCCAATGGCATTCGAGGACACAGATAATATGGTCTTCTTAACATCACATTCGGTGATAGAAGAAAGTGAAAACGGTGGGAATTTTGAAGTTGGCAACGAGGAAAGAATATTAAGCGTGCGGTATTTATCGGCATTATCCAGGACACAAGAGGAAGAGAAATGTTTATTTAAAAGCTCGACTTCGACTTTTACCTGTGTGTTTTTTTGTATTTTACCAACTCCAAGTGTTTTTAAAACTTTCCAGGTTTTTGAAGTATCAAAATTTTCAATAGACATATAGCGTCGTTGTCGTTGAGCGTCGTCGTATTGCATCGATTCCGGGCTTTCCTGTATTTGTCTCTATTTGTGTCGGAGTCATGAAGTTTAAATTTGCATTTAGCGTGGTTTTTTCTCTCTGTAAGAGATTTTAGATCTTTTGATAACCACGGTACAGCTAGGTGTTTCATCTTGACTGGCCTTAAAGGTCTATACTAGGAATAGAAGTAAATTATTTTAATTTACAATTAAATCACATTTTTCAATATAACTCGTAGCAATGAACGATTATATTGTAAAGTGATTATTCATTTATTTATATAAACACAATTATATAGTGGTCAAACTATATCTGAACACTATCAAGATTTATTTTATTAAGAATTTAACATATTCTTACTATACTACTGTTATAGAGATACAATTTGTTTGTTTTTATGTAGGGGTAATCTCGGGAACTAATTCCAATTTATTTTTTCGCTGCTAAAGAGTTACATTATTTCTGAGTGGGGATTTAAATTATATTTAAATCATAAGATTTTTGAATTAATAAACTGCGCCCGTGCGAGATCGGGGTCACTAGAGCCATAATTTTTAAGTAACTGTTTCTAACTGTGATAAAATTTAACGAAAAAGTATAACGAATTTAAGTCCGATTAAAAATGTAGAGTCAGTTTTGATAAATTATCGTTCTAACTAGAGTCGAAATGAAACGTCTCCTCGCACTACATCGGACTTGAATAAACATTACTCATAGCTAAAAATTATGAGGGCATGACACAATATCATCAGCCAGACAGACTGTAAAAAAAATTAAGCAAACGCATGTCTGAACAAAATAGCTATTGTTGCGTACATTGAGATAATTTGAAAATAAAATGTAGATTACCTCTATATTTTTTTCTTTTGTATGCTTAATTCACGTCAAAACTACTGAATGCATCGGTATGAGACTATGACCAAAAGTAGATTGTTATATGGTTATTATTATAGATGGCTATTAAATTGCATTCCGTTGAATGAATCCTTTTTTAATTACTTTGTTATTATAATGTATGTCAGGAACCCGGCCAATTCAGTATCCGATCGTATTGGGGTTTTTATCGAATTTCATTGCGACCTTATGTGTACCTGTGTAGTTACTAATTACAATTGCTAACAAGAAGTACTTTCTAAATCTTGTTAAATATAAATTACGAAATATTTAAACGAAAACTATGCTAGCATCGAATTATGAAATGAACATATATTGAAATTAAAATCTATGGAAGTAGGTATATACAGAGGAATCCGTTTATAATGACATCGAAAGGAATAGACAAACACGTCATAATAACCGGATGTCATACAAAGCGTTTTGTGAAAAAAATAAAATATATAGGTAGTTATAATAATAGGTATTTTGCACGTAATAAGTACATACGAAACATGTAGGTATGTACTACATTTTTCATATTTTAATGTAAGTAATCTGTAATTTTTGTCTGCTTTTGTTTTGTAATAACAGTCTCTAATACTATTGTGTATAGAAGACAACGCCATGGTCAAATTATGATTTTCACTATTGCTATGAACAAATCTGCAGCCTTTACTGCCTCTTCTGCGGTAGGTAATGGTTCTTCCTCGCCTTCATTTTCCCCGTATGTGATGCGTGACCTTCAAGAGTCAATTATTCACTCAGATTAAAAACAAAAACGAGCCGGGTGCTGAACGAAACATTACCGAAGGTGTATAGAATCATGTCGGTCATTATAACCGGAAATAATTTATTAAAAATGGGTCATAATAAGCGAACTGTCACTTTAAGGGAAGTCATTATATCCGACTTTTTTACAAAGAATTTTATATGAGAACCAAACTTCATAGTGTAAGTACGTCACAATAAACGGTTGGTCAATATAGGCGGAGTCATTATAAGCGGATTCTACTGTAGTTCGAAGAACGAGGAATAAAATCGTCTTACGTCTGTGTCATGCGAATTTAAATGTCGCGTAATTTTATTAATATACTTTGCTTTACATATAATTATACCTACAGTACTCAGTGGTAGGACTTTGTGCAAGCGCGTTTGAATAGGTACCAACCCACTCATAAAAACTATTAAGAGCGCGTGAACCAGTTTACAAGCAAAAGGGACATCACATCTTTAAACGGTTAATATTTCTTAAAGTGCCAATGTCTATGGGAAGTGGTGACGACTTAAAATCACGTCGCCCATTTGCCCATCGGCCTACCTAAATTGTATATAAAAAAAAAAAAAACAATTTAAATAGGCCTGTACAATTTTTAATAAATGAAGGCATTATATTCATACTTTTTTCAATATATTCTATATGACAGATTATCTTAATTATTCTATCAAAATATTTCTGTCACTTAATCTCAAACAACAACACTGACAAAGACGATATAACTTGCTACTGATGGACAGAGTAACTTTATACGAAGAATACAGGCTTATAGAAAAAACTGAACTAGAAGTAAATGGAATATGGAAAGGTTAACTGAAATAATTTAAATATTCTTCTTGTAAAAACTGATTTAAGTCTTAGCAATTTCTTTTGCCTTTTACCTGGTTGCACAATAACTGGCTTGTTCGCGATAATGGCCTTTGGGTTATCTAAACCCCAAAGGCCGCGGTTGCAATTATGCAAACATTTGGGTTATTTGATAGTTCAATTTTGGTTTTGCAATTGATTATTCATACTACAGTAAAGGAAAGTTTAAGTTTATTACCTACATTTCCTAGGATTGGTTAGGTTATATATAATAAATATATATAAATAGAAACGAATTACAAACGTTGAAGGCACTCGCGCGAAAACAAATTGAGCCACAAAAATCAAATCGTCGTTAATAAAATTATTTACTTATTTACCTTAAACATAACTTGACTATAAGAGACCTGTGACCTCTAGGTCAATGGACATATAAATAATTAAAAGCGGTTAATGTAACTTAGTTTTATAATACATAGTTTATACTATATTATAATAAGTATAAAATAATAAAAAAAATTAAGCTGCTACTTCAATATTTAGTAAGATGAAGTTTGAAGTCAATTTATTAAATTTCGAAACGTTTCACTTTTGTGCCATAATTCAATAAACACATCAAAGTATGCATTTTTATGTCTGCTATTTTTATTCTTCATTTCAGTCCGAACATGTTCAATTAGAGTCCGAGCTGTTTCCGGAACAATTAAATACATAGAAACTTTTGCTAGTTATATATGTTTGCTAGATCTTAATAAGATCTCTATAAGAAGGCACAGTTTTCCTATATTAGCGTATAATAAATGTTATCTAACATAACCTCTATCATTTAACAACACCGAAAAATTTTAAAGGTTAGCAACGTTTAAAATTTTTACAAATATTTTTTTCTTGTCTCATTTTCTCGTATTAAATTCAGAGCTTGCCAATAGCTAACTTGATGGATTATTTCTATTTGTCACCAAATACGGCCTCTCCACTTTGTCCGGCCTTTTGGTCCAAATCTGAACTTGAGATTATTCAATGACAATACTTCTGATAATCATTGAAATGCAAGTTTACTTTTTTTTAAGATACATTTAATTTAAGACTATATTATAACGGTAAAACCAATTTCAGAAAATTAACACAATCGTAAAATTATAATTTTTGCCAAAACTCATTTTGACTTGTTTTTTTCCTAATTATTTGACCATAACTGATTATAATAATATAGCATTTTGCAATTAAATGTGAAGGATATAAATCAATTAATCAATCAATTTATAATTATGTCACAATTCTCATTATTATTATGAATATCAAAGAGCCTTTAGCAAATTGTGTCAACTCCAAGGCAACTTCATACCAATGAATCAAAATATATAATTATAAAAATATAAAATTAAAAATTATTAACGCTACCGCAACTTGCTACAGAAATTCTAAGTTATTAGTCTTAATTCTATAAATACTTATTTAATTATGTTCTTTTCATTTGTTTTAAAATATACATAAACAAACAGACATCCTCGAAAGTTAAATACTTACTGATATTTGAATTTAATATAAAAATGGGAACTAATTATTCATGGAATTATTACGTTTGCAGCGGCTCACCTACTGCTTTTCTTTCTGGCCTTCGTGTTTGGTTCGTTCTGCACGTTCTGTTTTCACATGATGATGTACTTGTTTGATGAGAAGTGCGTGCTATTTCCCAAACTGCTGTCACTTACTTCATTTCGTCAAAACATTATCTATGAGTTCATTCCGGAAGATAAAGAAGTTGCTGACAGTAAGAATTTGTCTCATTGATCTTCTTTATGTATCTTTATGTTAATAATATACCCGAAGTAGCTCCGCTGGGATTAAAGGCACTCTAGAAAGTACGAGAACCATCTTTCGGTAATCATTACAAATTGTTGCTATATAAGAATGATTAATTTACTATTTTTGACTATGTATTTTCATTCGTTAAGAATTAACCATAACTTAAACCATTTTTTTAGTGCTACCAGTCGATTTCCTAAGCACTCAATGGGTGGAAAAAAGTGCTTGTTTACTGCCAACGTACGTCCCCCTCGTGTCTGGAATCTTTGGTCTTGTTTGGACTACCATGTTCTTGATGTGTTCTACTGGGAGTCGAGTTCTTACTGGGTGAGGTGTTTAATTGCACTATATATTCTATTACTAAGACTAAATTAGTCCACTATATGTAACACTCTGAGGGTGAAATTGGGATTGAAAATTTGAATGGAATTTCGTCATAATTCTAAGTTGACGATTTGAATCTCTCGAAAAATTCATATTGATAGGAATTTTGATCGATTTTGTCCTCCTCCTATCAAACCAATTGATTACTTGGTTACAAAATAATATTTTTATTCAGTTTGCAGAGACCATGGCGTGTAATACCACCTGTGTTTTTATTCTCGTTAACTATGGGTAGTCTCTGCGTGTACACATCGGCTGTTACGCATTACGGATTGCAGGAACTATGTCTTAAGCTTAGTGAAATCACTGGCAGCACAACGTACGTTAACATAACATTTTTTGTTAGACTACAAAGTTTTTAAAAATATTTTCGTACTCAATGCACCGAATAAAATGTATAGAATTCAAGAAAACTATATTAATATTAACACGAGTATGTATTCATATAGACCAAAAACACAAGACCGTTTCATTATCATAATAGCTAATAATAAATAAGTAATAATAAACGAAAAATGTAGTAAGTACTGATAATAATAATAAACAATTTCAAATGTGTGTCGACGCCTAATTTAAATTTATTTTTATCGTCCGTTACATAGGTGTACATATACCATAAATGTGGCTACACTTGCTTATGAACGTCGAATACGTGGCGTCTACCAAGCGACTCGACTTACTATTTTATCAGCTTGGCTGCATACAGGATGCTGGGTGCTATCTACTGTTTTAGCCGTAGCAAGAGTTATACTAGCAGTTGACTTCCAATTAGTCAAAGTCAGTGTGCAATTGCAGGGAGACATTGATAGAATGCTTGTGAGTATATTAATGCAAATAATACATAAGAATGGCCCAAAATAGTTTACTGTTTAATATTGACTATTACAGGAGCGCCATGAAAGACATATTCGTACCGTGTCACCGCTAACAATGGAAGCAAATAGCTCTGTTAACAGATTTCTTCGCACAGAAAGTCTCATTCAAATTCACTTCAAAAAACAAGAACTGAAAGCCAGTTTCTTGAGAAATAGCCAACTTAGTCACGTAAGGAGTTCAAAATATGACGAAGGCGACTTACTTTACTTTTCTGATATAACTAAGGAACCGTCAGAACCATCATTAGTTCAATCAGAACGTGATAAATTGAATAAAATACGAGCGTACAACGCAGTAGCTGCGGAGCATCGGTTTATTGTAAAAATGCTATTTTCCTTACTTGATGGTATTGGTGTATCTCAGACCCCTGAAATTATTTCTACTTTAAGTTCAATGGAATCTATATCTGAAATGCGTCCGCAAATAGTTCGACAATTTGGACAACAACATATTTCGTCTAAACTAAAAATTTTAGGATCTCCTGTAAAAATACAAGACAATGAAGATGTAGGTATTTACGAAGCAGAAGATATATCATTAGAGATAAAACAAGATTTGCAAGCGAGATTTAATAGAAAGTTCAGTGATTTGAAGAAAAATAATAACACTTCGCCGACGGACATCTTACTTAATCAACAATCTAGTATGAACATAACTTCCGAAATGAAAACAAATATAGAGAAAAAAAAGGATGCAAAGTTTGTAGCAAGGACTTCTTATACTAATGAACCAGGCACTAGTAGAGGAGAGAAGAAAAATGAATTGAAATCTAATTTAAAACAAGTAGGTATTCAAACAGGTGAAAAGCTGAAAGAGAAATCCTTAAAAGTACAAATAGATTCTCGTACAAGCGTATTTGATTCAGTAACTTCGACAAGGTTCGATAAACAAAGTCCAAAGGAAGATAAGGACACTCAAACAAAAAAAGAAAAAATGGACTAGATACATATTTACTTGAAATTGAACATTGAGATTCAGATTTTTCTACAATTTTGTCAAATATTTTTAATGAATTTTGTATTACATTTTCATTATTCTAAGTTAATTTAGTGTTTTTTTTAAAGTAATAAATGGGCAGATGATTAGTGTAATGCCGAAAAAATATTTTAATTTGGTAAATAAAGTAAATAAGCAGTAAGTAATATGTGTTAGTTAAGATCTGCGTTCACCTAACATATCCATCATCATAGAAATAACATCTCACGTAGCCATCTCATGCGCCTGTTAGAAATGTAATATTACAAATGTTAGTTAAGATCTGCGTTCACCTAACATATCCATCATCATAGGAATAACATCTCACGTAGCCATCTCATGCGCCTGTTAGAAATGTAATATTACAAATGTTAGTTAAGATCTGCGTTCACCTAACATATCCATCATCATAGAAATAACATCTCACGTAGCCATCTCATGCGCCTGTTAGAAATGTAATATTACAAATGTTAGTTAAGATCTGCGTTCACCTAACATATCCATCATCATAGGAATAACATCTCACGTAGCCATCTCATGCGCTTGTTAGAAATGTAATATTACAAATGTTAGTTAAGATCTGCGTTCACCTAACATATCCATCATCATAGGAATAACATCTCACGTAGCCATCTCATGCGCCTGTTAGAAATGTAATATTGCAAATGTCAGCAACTGGCTTTTCATTTCAAATTATACAAAATTACTACCTATTAATATTGGTCATTTGGATACTTTTCTCGCGATGATATAAAAACTTAAACTAGATTTATATATAAAATTGTAGTTAATCGGTTATCAAAATTTGATAAGTACCTTTTAAAATATAACAATTTTCATAATCTTTGTCTTTAAAATTTATTATACTGAACCAAATTATACGTAGATTCTAACCTATTCCTAAATATATTTCGTCCACACTGGAATACAAAATGTGATATTCGCATCAGGCTCAACTCCACTTCTTTACTTATAGATTGAAAATAATTGAGCAAGGTGACTTGCGCAAGAAATAACACAAGATATATTTATTTACTTTAGTGTCCTAGTCCAAGCAGCGGCCACGGTCAACGTGAATGCGTTTACTCCGACAAGTTGCCAAATAAAATGATTGGTCAACACGAACTTGAACTTTCATATCACTGCATTCTCTTAAAATGTAATATTACTTACAGTTTACTTTAAATAAAAAAAAATCGAAAAAAACAATACGCAAACAATATTCCATTTCCCAATTCATCTTCATCTAAACTCATCTTTGTTTTTATATAAATATAATGAAACAAAACATTTTTTTCTTTCATTCTCATATTTTAAATCATTAAATAACCTTAATACTATTAAATAATATCTACTAAGCCCTTCTTTAAATATGACTTATACGCGCTTCTTTAATAATGGTCTTACCCTTGACTTTCATTTTCACATAGGTTTTTTATATACAGAAGCCGTACTTAACACGTCCATTTTTACCAACGAACTTACAATGTTTCAATTGTTTTTTTATGATATTTTATAAGAAACATTTTGGCGGAGAATTTTTAATCTGTTGGAAATGGGCAATCATACAACTTAAACATAACAGAGGTTTAATATTAATAAGACTAGTCTACACGTCTAACTTCTTAAGCCGGAGCCACACGCCGCCTTCCGCCGCACAAACTAGTGACGAGACCTTGATCTCCGTCGGAACCTGCGTTCGATCATCCAACAACAACTCGTAATTGTGTAAGAGCTTTACTAGCGCTAGTTTCGACTGAATGTATCCTTGACGAAGACCTAGAATATTAATTATTTATTATACACTTAATATACACAAACTTTGAACCTATATCCCGTTTTTGTTTTTAAGACAATTTAGATGACTAAATTGTTTAAAAATAATAACATTACAATTTTTAGTCTGTGATTACGGGGTCTTCATTTCAAATTAGCCAAGATGGTCAGTCGGACAGGGTCTTAAAAGAGAATGCGTTATCACGGGTGTCTCCACGGCATGAAGTCAGCTTTAAACATCACACGAAAAGCATTCCGTAAACTTAAAGACCATATAGTTACATAATATATCAATGTATAAATTCGGCGTAAGAACAAGCAAACTTACGGGGTGACCTATGTTATATTACACAATAAAATAATTACACGCATAAAAAAACGCTTGTAGGTACTGTTAAATATTTACAACTGTTAAGAAAGTAAAATTTTATCTCAAGCAATCTAATTTAGTAAACCTCATTTAAATAATACTAGCATTTAGAATAATTATATTACGAGAACGAAGTGATATTATAAAACAGTACCACCTGAGCGAACTATTTGCTTTTAATACAATTTTTTACGTGTATTTGTAGCCCAGTAAATATAATCTCAAAAAAATTAATCTAAATAAACCAATATGATATTACTTTTTGTCAATTGTACATTTAATTAGCCAAATATATCGACCCATAATATTGAATAAAATATAATAATGCGATGCGTAAATATTATAGTTGCATAAAAAAGTGTTTCAATAAATAAACGTCATTAAAAATATGTTCGTTTTTATTACTATTATACGCAAAGAAACTAAAATATTTTACGGTAATGGTACATACGCAATCAAACTCGTGTTATCATATGACACAAACTTTTACTTTAAATATTTATTTAGGATAATGTGGATAATTAACTTCTCCGATTCTAAGAAACGTACAAAAGTATAAGTAATTTAAAATGTATGAGTTTAACATTACCTTAAAACATTTCCTTCTTAATATGAAAAATACCTTCATTTAAAAAAAAATGAATAAGTCAGCTGACACTTTCATCTGACTTATTCATTTATTTTTAAATTTATAATAGGTATAGCTATAGATATTATATAGTTTATTATATATAATACACCAGGTGTGTATTTCAATGGTTGTATTTTTGTATTGATAATACTATGTCAATAATCTTTATGCAAGTGTCATGAACAACTATACAAAGTTTCGACTTAAAATCCATAAAATATAACATAATGTATAAAAATAAATGATATTAAAATACATTAATCCCAAACATTTCGACTGAATAGTCAAAACTCAAAGGAATCGCGAGATTTAATCAAACGAATCGCCTTTTAAGACACACTATTAATTAATTATTTATTTATCACTAACATCAAATCACGGCAAAAAGCCGAAAAGCTTTAGTAACGTGAGTATTTAACTTAGTACAACTTAAATAAGCCAACCACAAAGGATGTGTTTGATTAAGCAGAGCTCGTGTAAAATTCTTCTCAATTTAAACTCAAAAATCTGTTTATTGAGTTTTAAAACAGTTACACATTTTTTTTCAAACATCAAGCTTTCCTTAAAATTATGTAAATCTTTTATTTCAAAGTTCTCGATCAATAAGTAAGTGTAATTCCAATATTTTTAATAAAGATATTTTAGATTTTTTAACATAAAAACAAGTTTATTCAATATGAAATTATTATTATTGAAATTTATTATTAGTATATTGTATATGTGTGTGTGTGTGTTTTTTTGAATGCGGTCCCCAAAAAGTTTCATTTATAAACGATGTGTTGTTAGATTCACAACGAAATACCCTTTGTTTTTCGTAAATTCGATTTAAAAATGTCATCCCTTTTTATAAACATCTGAAGTCAAGGCCTTCACTAAAACCTGTCGCAGTCATCAAGGATCTGTTATATATACGGATATAGTGTTATATTTTGATAGCCAGGTATATGGACGAGAGGTAAACATAGCCTATGTAACCAAAAACCTTTCTTCCCTGCTTATTCAATATTATAATTTCATACACCAATACCTATAGAAATTAAGTCCTCTCACAGATGACACGACAGAGAGACAAAGTATTATGAATGTGTTCGAAATTCATTGTATCATTCGAGGAGTGAACTGTATTGTATTTTTTCCGTTGCTTGTATAAAAATATTTTAAAAAACTAAAAAACACGCTTTTAGCACACACTAAAAATTACAAATGGAGCATTTTGCCCAAAAATAATAGTTTAAAAAATTAAAAAACACGGTTTTAGCTTTAAGTACCCTTTCATTAAATATCCATATCACGGGGGTGCATTTCAAATAGCCAATCCGCCATGTTGGATTTAAATCACGTGAATATTTTTTTCGTATTTCTGACAGCAAACCCTTTCATTTGATACCCATAATATGGGTATCAAATGAATGTGAATTTCAAACAGCCAGTCCGCCATCTTGGGGAGGCCGCCATATTGGATTTGTAATGACGTTTCTTAGTTAGTCATATATTGTCATCAGAACTCAGAGCGTGTGCAAAATTTCATCCTAATCGAAGACTGGGAAGTGGATCAAATTAAGTATCCAAGATTTTCTTATACATACATAGTTACAATTGAAGCTAATAAAAGCGTGTTAAAAAGAGAAAAATATTTCAAAGTATAAACGGCAATAAAAAAAACTATTAAAATGAATATGATATGAATATTGATCAGGAATATTAGTGTGTGAAATTGAAGTAAATAAATAAGTATAATAGTTTTCGTTAGTTTAACTGTTTTTTTTTAACTGAATTGGTTATTATAACATAAAATATATAGATAAGCAGGAGTATTATTAAAAACACCTTGAACGAATTGATGAGTGATGATATAAAAAAAACTATTATTAAATCACATTAAAATCTTATAGATAGACTGACAAACGCAAATAGCGAATTTAATGTATAATGCTAAAAGAATGAATATAACAACCATCTTGCTTATAAAATATTTCGCAGAAATATTTGGCGTACGGGACCGATTTATTTGTCTGTTTACAACACTTCTTACCCTAGGGGCATCTAGGGCTACCCTAGATTAATTTAATATTAGAACACATCACACAGGTTGAGATTTATAAAAACTAATAGTATTACATACGTTCGCGTATTGTTCATCCTATTGAGTTGAAACTTTGTACAGCTGTTAGTAGCACATGCGTCAAGGTTTCTATCATAATGTCATCAACGTACAGTTAATTTCCTAAAATAATTTGCAACACAAATTCTACTAACAAAAGGAGCGGAAGGAACTAAAACTAATGGACCATATATGTTACATTACGTACCTAAACACTTCCTTGGACCTTCACCAAAGGGCATCCAATGGCAGGGATGCATATTCTTTTTGTTTTCCTGTGAAAACCGATCTGGTTCAAACCTTTCCGGTTCTGGGAATATATCTGGATCCATTTGGATTGCGTGTATGGGCACAAACACCAATGTCCCTTCATCGATTGTCACCTCACTATTCGGCAATTTATATTCCTTCGTACATCTTCGGAACAATGCTCGCATTGGTGGATACATTCGCATTGTTTCTAAAACGACACAAGTTCCGACATATATATACAGTTTTAAATAGCATGGTTTACTTCTTCCTTCAGACAGAATATCGACTCAGACGGCCAGTTCCAAAGGGTAACTAGTATAATAATAATGCCCAAATGACTGACCTACCAACCACATAATCCATCATTACAGATGGTACGGTAATGTGATACATCCCGATAGACATCAGCTTCAAGACCAGGCTTTAAATACTTTTCGACGTACAGTTAAGAAACACTCGTTTTACTAAATTACAATTTAATCAATTACATATATAATATTTCAATTTTCATTATTCATCTGTCGTATCCAATGTTACAAGATTATTATGTTATCGAATTAAATGTATCTAACCTTAAGTTTTGATGCCATCATAATCGTATATTCTTTCATAATCTCAGTCATAAAAGGACCATAAGTATTATATAACAATTAATGATCATTATTATTCTAATTCGCTGAAGTTTTCTCATATAAAATTGTTTGTTTAGAGCACGTGCATAAGGCTTTAACTCGTTTTGCAAATATCCGTTGTCACTGCCTATTCGTATATTACGTTTCGCAATTTAATTTGCCCGTGACACACATCGGTGCTACTAGTGCGAAATAACATCTACTACTGCATATTAAGTATTTTTATTTATATTAAATTTCTTAGAAATAGAAATTGTCTTAATCTTCGAGGTCTGAGTTACTTACCGTCGAGTATCATATTGATGTAAACCATTTCGCTCTGTGCCTCATACGTGCAATCCCCGCCATATTTAGTGAGGACTCTCTTTATTTCCTCCCTAGCCTTGGCCTGTATGTGTGGGTTCCGAGCTAGCTCGTACGCCGCGAACTGCCCCGTGGTGGCGGATGTCTCGTAGCCCGCGAACATGTAAAGCATTGTGTTGGCAGCTACGTCAGTAAGCGTGAATGAACTTTGCGTTTCGTTATCTAAAATATGCGCCCAACGTTTTATTATAATTATATCGAAAATCAATATGCCACGCCTTTGATTTGGTCACTAATTTGGAGTCGAAACCTATATATTATAAATTGCAAGTGCCAATTTAAAAAAAAAAAACAATTATTTAAAAAAATCTATAACGACTTTTGGAAAAAATAACAAAAGGTACTTAGAAAAAAAAGACCTTTTTTTGTGAAATAAATGCCTGTAGTTACCGAACCACTCACCCTTCAAACCCTTCAACCCGTAAATGTATATACGACGAGCTTGTACAAAGCCCTAACACTAAGAGAGTGGTGGCATAAGTTGCAAAGCTTGTCATTGAGAGATAAACCGATATAATGATTTTGCCTAGCAGTGAGATATAAAGGAGCTCTTAATTATTTAATATTATTCCTAACTACTTAATGCTAATATATAATAGTAAATACCTTCATTAATAATGCTTGAATTTTCTTTTAAATCAATGAGTGTTTGAAGAAAATCGTTTCGTTTATAATTGTGCCTATATCTATATTCTACCGTCTCTTTCACGAGGTTGTCAAAAAAATTTATAATATCTGGATTAATACGATTCACCTTGAGCTTGTTAAAAAAGTTTGGCATAATAAAGGCTAAGCATCGAACTATTGTCCTGAAAAAATAACATTAAATATAATAAATATTTCCGCGATCCTTAGAAATGTGCAAATACAAGTGGTTAGCAAATATTTATACTAAGCTAATAGTTTAAAAAACATATAATATTTAAAAATATTTTAATTTCTCAAGACCTTTACGCGAATAATATATTAATTTAGGTATATCAAAATCAGTTTCATATTTAAGAGTTAAATAAATTACTTTAATCCAATTTTAAAATGATTATTACACATTTTAATAAGATTTACATCAACCCAGGCTTAGTACAAGTTTTTAATCAATAATTAATTTCATCTGCTAGGTAAAATTTAAAATAATACAATAATTATTTACCAGTATAAAGAAATAGGGTTGAAATACTCATGTCCTCGTAAATAAAATTCCGATTTAGGATTTTTTAAACCATTACATTCCACACCAAAGCCAACGCTTCCGATAATTTCCATTGTATATTTTTCGTAAAATTCTGAAAAATTCATTGCTTCATCTCTCACAAGTTGCTCGTCTGCATAATTTAGGGCTTCTTTAGCGATTTTTTCTACCAGAGGGTACATGCATTTCAGTTTGCACGAAGAGAAAGCCGGTGACATTTTATATCTTAACGTCTTCCAAGCATTACCATGTAAATTAAATAGATGGCCGGCTAAAGGATCGCCAGCTCCTCCAGAAAATATTCCATGGGATTGAAAGTATTCGTAATCCTTTATTAAAATATGTTTCGCCAAGTCAGGATCGTTTATGCTGAGCACTGGTTGGTTAAAACAGTACATGCCAATATAAGGCAAATGCTTGTATTCAAAATAATTATCACAGTACGGTTGAAAAAATTGTTCTTTTCTTTTAATCACATTTTGTATATTTCCGAAAGGAAATATGGGCTTAGGAGCAAAAACACCCTTTTTTGCCCAGTACGAAAACTTATATTGGAACCATAAATAAATCAAGCAGATAACTGATAACACAAAAACTAATAGTTCATTTGTTAAAAACTGTATTGTCAAAAATGCCATTTTTCACTTAATTACATTTGTTAAATATTTTCGAAAATAAAAATATTACTTTTTTAATTTATTTAACAATATCGTCATAAGTCATAGTCCCCCATTTATTGATATTATTTTTTTTTATTTCGAAAAATAAAATATTTCCTTTTCTTATATTTTACAAAATAAACGCGTGCAATAATCACGAATGTTTCACAAACTGATGGTCGAAGGTGGCAAGCAAATGCGTTCTGATCGTTCATTACAAAACATAAGAAGGTCAGTCTCAAGCTAACCTCACTCAATTATGTTAAAAATATTAAAACAAAATGTCGGTCCAATATATATCTTGAGTCAAATTAAAAATCAGCTACAATCATAAATCTAAGAAATTATCTGAGGCGATAGGATAGCGATACTGTGCAACATAACGAATTGTTCATCTTTTAATCTGTACATACGATAAAACTGTTACTGAGAAACGTCTGTACATTCAAAATTATCGGAATATATTATTCTATCCGCCTGTCGGTTACAAGATCACGGAAAAACCACTTGACAATTTTTGATGCAATTTGATATGTTGATAATTATTATCTGGATCAAAATATTAAGTGCGGAAATTGACTTAATCCTATATAAGCTAATATAATTTGTAATTTTCAATGTCATTTTACTTCGGTTTTTATTTTAATATAAACCACAGTACAAATAAGGATAATAATAATCTTTCTTTAATAAGAAATTAAATTAAAATATATACAAAATAAAAATATTTATGAACTTTATCTAAAACACGCATTTCAAATCAAAAAGTGCAATCACGTGAATCTTATTTATTGCAAATAATAAGTATTATACACAAAAACATTTCTTACTAAAATAATCGACGAAAACCCATTAAAAATATTATTTATTGATCAATCTTATTTATTTCCAACTCTTAATATATTAATTTGTGTAATTAATAATATTAGAATTAAATTAAATTATAATTTAATTAAAATTAAAGGTTTAAACAAAATTATTTCGTACATTTCAGAAAAAAAGAATGAATATTTGAATTAACATAAATTCACTTGTTTAAAAAGAAATACTTATTTTCTATGATCATTTGATTGCACAGCTTGCTTCCTTAATTTGATTAAATGCTGAAGATATTCCTTTGGTGTTCTCGCGTGCGTTTCTGACTTACAGTACTTTTTGGTTTTATCTCGGAATTCTAGTAAATAGTTGTCATATTTATGAACCGAAGCTTCCAAACTATTACAAGCGCTTTTAATTTTTCTTTCAATATTGTTGAACGTAGTAGGTTCGCTTTTGTTTTTTATTTTTAAGCTATGCCTCTGCTTAACTGTCACAATATTTTCGTTTTCTCTTTTAGTATAGCAACATTCGTCGTCACATGGCAAATCTGGGCACCATGATCCTTTTTTAAATTTTGATTCTGAAACATTCCAACTTCTTGCTTCGGATGTTTTAAGTTCAGATCTATTTTCAAAATTATTTTCTTTTGGACAGTGAATCAAATTGTTATCATTAATTGAATCAATTTTATTCCACAAAAATGAATCTGAGTCCATTTCGCTTAAAACAGAAGTTGCCGAGTCATCACTCTCTATTTCTTTTTCACTTTCGTTTTGACTCGAATTACTCGCTACGTTAACTTTTCTCTGCCATTCATTGCTACAACATTCTGCAGGTGTAACATCTATGTCCTTAAACCGGATGATAGATTTTGGTTTATTCTTCTTCCGGGATGGAGCTACTTTAATATTGTAAGGATACAGATTATCATTTCGCCCTAATATAAGATCCTCGTAATCTTTCTGACCTATTTTTCTATCGCAATCAGCTGTAACACGGGGTAATAGCACATTATCTTTATCAGAAAAGTCTTCTAAGACTTTCTCATGTAACTCTAATGGTTTAATACTGTTGAAATTACTTAAATCACAGTTTTCATTGAAATTAATATCATTTATTCTCATTTCATGAACTTCTGTTTTTTTTAGTAAATTGTTGTGATTCGTTAATAAATCTGGCGTTGTAGCAACACTGTGCTTTTCTTTTTCTTTTCCAATGTCTAATGAGTCATCTATTGTTTCGTCTGAACTTTGAGATTCTGAATCCACTGCGTACATAGGAGATATATTGATATTAATTACTGGAGACACGCTGCTATCATCCGTGCTTGCCTTAATCCGTTCGATTCTTTTGATATATTTCATATAAGCAGATTGCCGTTTTCTCCTCCTAGGAGGAGGCTGAACATTTGTTTGTGAACTGTGGTTTCTCGTTAATACTAATTCAGTCATCGTAGATGAATTCTTGTAACTCACTTTTTTACAATCAGTTACTGTAGAACTATCTTTGTAGGATAAAGTGCTATATTTAGGGCCAACAGCTATTTCCTTTAAACGTGGTGTCACCGGCGTAGTTTCAGTGCTGACATCACGATAAAATATACAATTTCGGTCTTGATGACATATATATGACTGAAGATCTGTCTGAACGTCAGTACCTTGATCTTTGACTCGGATTACTGTCTTTCTTGTTTGCGTATGTGCTGGTATTCCTATTTTTCTTTTATTTCTCAAAGCTTTTTTACTAAGCTCCATCAATCGTTGCCTAGCATTCGAACAAATTTTCAATTCATTTAGGGGTTGCAGAATTTTGGTCTCACTCGCAGGTTTCTTATCAACGATAGATTCTTGTTTAGAAACAGCAACTTCATTTTTTTTAAGCTTAGAATATAATCTTTCTGTAACAGAAGCTATTATCTCAGCTCGCTGATTATCATAGAGAATTGGGTTTTGTGATATCTTTGAGTTGTCTAAATTGAATGAGTCATCTCCTTGTGCTTCACTAAGATCAGCATCTGATAAACGATGACTTTGATTACTTTGTAGTACCTTATCACTAGTAAGTACTTCTTGTGAACGGAAATGACGCTTCTTACGCCTAAGAGGTGCCGCAACCTCAATGTCACTACCGCTTTTAGTTCTCTCGAGTGCAGGTCCAAATAATTTGTCTATTTCTTTATTGATTTCATTACTTATCTCGGCATTTTTGTCCATATTGTTTATAACATCCGAACTTCCACTGGCAATTGATGACGGCGTTGATTCAGAATTTCTACCCTCTCCTTTCACATATCGTAAATTCATTATATTACCTATCTTTGCTTCTGTCTTTGATTTCTCGTTATTTTGATTTTCATTTAATTTCCAGTGCTCATCGTCGTACGATAATTGTCTAGTTTCAAGTTTCTGAAATATAATAGGTACAACTTTTTAGATTAACGGTAAAACAGTATTCGAAAGTGTTGTTAATAAAAAAATAATATTGTACAATAATAGATATTAAGACACAATAATGAGAAATAAGAATATTTATTTGTAAAAGTAGTACAAAATTAGAAAACTTTCATATTCACCACCGTGCATAGACATTACATATGCGCCACCTAAGAACTGAGATATTATGTCCCCTCTGCCTGTAGTTAACCTGTCCTATTCACCCTTCAAACTAAGACATAACACCACTAATTATCTATTGCTGTTAGGCGCTAAAATATGAATTACAAATATCTATAGAAATAAATATACTTAATAATTAAAGAAAGTTATTTTAATAATTCACAAAGTCAGATATAAAACCGATACCCAGCCAATTTAGATTGACGCCAAATCAGTACCCAGTAAACAGTTATCCACTGAAAATTCGTAGACTCTTCACTCTTAATCAAAATAGAGACTAATATATTTTTTAAATACTCACATATTGAATAAAATGGCGATTCAGCTCAGCTAACAGCTGGTTGAACTGAGCTTGCAAGGCCGCTTTGGATATGACGCTAGTTACAGTGGACGTTTGCGAGTCTGGAAGGTGTCGCGCGCGAGCCGCCCAGCGAAGAGTGGACGCGGACTCACCGTAACACGAGACGCTGGGGGACACCGCTGCACACAAAATCATTTCCAATTTTTGTGCATTTATTTACCAAATCAACAATTGTTGGAAAGTAGTTACGATGGGGGATCAGTAATTTAGTAAAAACAATATGTCAACAGTCTCATAAAGAGCTTTTAGTCAATCGATAATTATATTCATCAATGCGTAAAAAAAATGTCCACAGCAGACTCAGACCGCAGCAATTTAGTTCTTCGAGTGGCTAAAATATTTTTCAAACGAATGTGTCAAGAGTAATGTTGTTTGTAAAATAATTTTCAACTTATATGTCCACTTTTTACAAATGTCTATCATACCATTACAATTCGAATATTTCTCCAGTCTGATTCAATATATTTTGTTGAGATAATCTGTAACATGACATTATATTTGTTTTTACAAATCGAACATACTATATAAATAGGGTAGGGTAGGTTAGGGTAACTTTTTTACAATCGGCACAGGTTTAACACAACACAACTAGTAATGTTAATTAATTACAGTTGGAAGTTAAGCATGTGACCTTAATAACTCCCAAATCATACTTACAGCTGTAGGGCTGTACGTGTTCTTTTTTTTTCAAAAGAAATAAAAAATAAACATTTAAAAACATAATATGTCAAATAAAAAATACTTAGAAAATAATAAACAAGACATATGCAATAAATCTTACTCGCGATTATGAATGTGCTGCCGCCACCCGTGAAACAGTCCTTCAGCAACCAGGTTAACGCTGAATCTCGATAAGGCACGAACCTGCTACGTCCAGATCCGCCACTTACTAAAATAATAATAAAAAAACTTATACAATCAATAATGTACATCAATTTCACTCCAACAAAATTTTCAATTATTCAGGCATTATGTCGTGAAGACTGACAGCATTACTGCTCAACATAGCGAGGCTCTTGCAAGAAAAAAAGCATATCAAGGTATATGTCGTAGCTTGATTTAAGTTGATCGGATTGTTATCACATCAGTTACTACATAGAAACAAATTTTAGAAAGAAAGTGAGCAAAAAAGCAGGCCCTAGTTAAGTTTTTCTTCAAACCTTAAAACCTTTCAAAACCTTTTTTCTCAAACCCCATCATAACTGATTGTGCAAACGGCATAAAACACCCACTTCGCGTTATTTCGCGCTAAATAAAATTACTTGTTATTCGTTATATAATTGGGTCACTCACTCATACTGAAGTCAATAACATATCAATACCGATATTTATAGAACATAATATATTAGTGGGATTAGACATATAGTTAATTTAAATTATTTCCTAAATGTATCTATACCTACATAATAATAGTTCGAAATAGTTTTTACTGATGAAATATAAATTAAAACTTTCCCACAATATAGTATGAACTCAACTGAACATGTCTAAATGTGTTCGAACTTTTTAAATTAAATATGACATTTTAGGCATTCATAACTACATTGAGGTTGTCTGATACAAAATCGAATGTTTTGAGTAAAACTCAATATAATAAAAAAAAACCGTTATTTACCTAGCGCCGAGATGACATTGCTGAGCGCTACTAACGATTTGTTGATATTGGCTCCTTCCTTCTGACGTCCTCTCGCACAGCCTTCCCACACAGCTTTTTCGCTACAAAATATTATTGATTATATATGTTTTGTAACCACTTACATATTATAAATTTAAGATTCTTATAATACTCAACATGCCGTTCACTCATAACCACCTATATTAACATAACAAATCTATTTTATTAGGGAATTTAATCGCTGTGATGAAGTTTACGGGTTAGTGTTTTAATCCATCCTAAGCTCGTCATCATGTACGACTAGAGGAACCTGGTGAAAATAAACTTAAAACTTCTTCTTAAAGGCACTATTAATAAGATTAAGTACGATTTTGATCCGTTCCAAGGAGTTTTCAACTAATGTCTAAAAAAGATAACGGACTAAAAATTTAAATCCGTATCACGTTGAATTTGATGTGCCCATTCATAATAATATGAGTTCAAGTAAAGTGAAGAAATGCGAAAACAAAACCACACGAATTCTCATCGCTGGGCAACCTAAGTATAATCAATCAATAGAAATAATATACTTTAAAAAAAATAAAAAGGGTATCCTATAAGTAATATTACGTATCATCATTATCATCATCAGCCCGCATTCGTCCACTAAACATAGGCCTCTCCAAATGCACGCCACTGTGGTCTTATATTACGCATATAACATATTATTTATATTATGAGTTTTCTATAATCAAAAAAGAGTCAAGGTTATATTGTCCATTACTTTTTAGTGACATATTATTTATTATAATGATTTTATATTAATTATGTCCGTATAAATATATTAAAGTTTAGGGCCAAGGCTTTCATGTTAATTAGGGTTCAATAGTCAAACTCGTTCGATTTCCTGATATCCCACTAACATACACTCACTTTCGTATCATCAAAATTTGTTAATCATATACCATTAAGACTTAAAAGTAAATCTATTCACTCACGAAGGCGCTATGTTTAATTATTATCGAACTATTTGGGAAGGGGGTGCTGTCATTTAAGCTATGTGATGTGATTCTTATGCATGCAAGTAACTGCCTTCATCAGTATTGAGATTAATCTTGTAACAAATTTCCATGCACGTCATCAGATCTAATACCTGACATCCCTTCAAACGCGGGCGGAAACTAGTAAATTAATAATTACTTTGTGACTTTACATGTGGTATTACTCTTTTTATAGAAGATTTTATCAAGTGATATAAACCAGGCACTATCGCCTAATCAGTTACTGATTGTACAAGATAACATCAAAAATGTTACAATTATTATGCAGCGAAAGTTTTACATAGCCGGTAAACAGCTCTGTCGCTGTTGCACAGATTTCTCTGTAGATAACCAATCCCAAAAAATCACCTAAACTTTTTAACAATGGTTCTGTTGGTGACAGATACTTATATAAAAGCTATTTTCATTTTATCATTTTTAAAGTAGTTTTTCTTTATATTATTATATTTATTTTATTTATATATATAATATAGTTTAAATTTGATCTGTATATATTTATTTACATATATCGGTTAACATTAATACTACGGAACCATACTATATGCGGAAGCTATGACTCTTACCCTTGAATGTATGTTCTTCTTTGAGTTCCTGAATGTATAACTTTGGAAAAGTTAAACATAATTTATAAACTTAATTATATTATATTTTTTACTCTAGTTTTACCTTATTTACACTATATCTGCCTTGACCTTCATTATAAAACATAATCGAGTCACAACAACTTCCTAAGTAGTCAAAACCTCACTAATGAACGCAATAGAGATATTTGTATGGTAATATATTATGTCAGCGTTTTTCTATGAATGATGAAGATTGTTTAATATTTACCTATATCAATAGTTGAATTCGCTTAGAATATTACATAGATGAAGTACATTAGCTTCGATACATAAAGACACATGTACAATGATTAATCACTTCCCTTTTGCTCCGCGTAGGATCAACGATTCAAAAACATGGGAACATAAAATTCCAATTGTATTGTATTGTATTTACGGTACACTTGGACCTTGTAGTAGTAGTGCAAAAGCCTTCATTAAGAGTAGAACACCTCGCCTTATTGCCTCCACAGAAAGGCTGGATAATTTTTGGCCAGAGGTTCGCAATTGCCAAATATATTTAACCAAGTGTGTAAATAATATTTACACAGTAAGATTTCTTTGTTTAATTAACAAAAATGTCCGTCTATATGTTTGTATGCCTGCTCGCTACAAACTAGCACTTGATTTACAATTTCCCAGTGACTAATGACGCTTCTTAGGTTTTCGTAAGATTTTTAAATCAGTTTGAGAGACACGACCTAATTATGTATATTTTTAACAATCAATGGAATGTCATATACCAACGCAGTGCAACTTAATTCAAGATGCGATTGCTATTTACTCATATGATAGGTAAAAATATCTACCACGTGAGCAAAGTATATAGTGAATTTGCCAGTTCCCTAACCATTTTAAATAGTTTTGAATAAATACAATATTATGAAAAAAAATTTAGAGGTACGACAAATATATTAAACAAAAATGATATCATATTAATTTACATGTATTAAAATCAATATCATATTGCCTAATAATTATATATAAATAAAATCAATAATTAAATATTTTCTCTAATTATATATATAAGTATGTATGATGGAAAGGACATACTTTATTTTAAACAATCGAATATAGATTTCGGTATACGTACAACGGCAGTACTTATGTGATGTAGTTTTATTACTAGGATTGTATTAAGAAATGGTACTAAACAATAGAAAAAATAAATGTCTCGTCCAGAATAGGTCATTCCTTATTTTTATGGCATAAGTAGGCAGAAGTGCATATGGGCCATCTAATGGTGATTGGTCACCGATCCTCATTGACATTGACGCCATAAAAAAAATAACAATTCCTTACTAGGCCAAAGCTTCAACGACCTTGGGAACTAAGATGTAATGATCCTTGTGCCTGTATTTACACTGGCTCACTTACCCTTCAAACACGAACACAACAACACAAACTATTGCTGATTGGCGGTAGAATATACATATGTTGCGTGGCTGGTACATATCCAGACGGGTTTGCGCAAAGGCCTACCCCCAAGTGTCATAAGATGTCTCGAGAAATTTTTCACGATATCTCTATTTTCTAAGCATTCGTTATTAAACTAAAGGTGTGGTAACCGAAATAAGTAAGATAAATACCTGCCAGCAAGATCAGCGAGATGCAATGTAGCGTGTGGTGTTACCAGTTCTAATAATGCGTGAGACCTCGATGAGCAGATATTCCGCTTAGTAGCAGCTGTTCGACGCCTGCGTGTGCCTTCGTTTACCACGGCCAGCAATGTCTCTACGTCATGAACTGTCACGCGACGAAGATCTGGCAACATTTTTTTTTTATATTTATGATGGAAAAGTAGACGTATGACTATCTAGTGATAAAATAAATCTATTTTTATATATATATATATATATATATATATATATGTATAAGTAAATATATGCATATATATGTAAATACATTTCCCGCCATATTTTTAGATATCAAATTTCCTTACCCAAAGTACATACAGAAGCTCGCTAGTAAGCGATAATACATTTATTTTTCTATATCTCTTATTAATTTAATATTTGACAGGAGTACAATAAAAGTAAAAATAGAAATTAATACGTTACTTGTGTCTTATACACTGACACTGCAACTTGCAAGACTATGTAACTCATTCATAGTTATTTCCTACTCTGATAATTCACCGCCGAAAAAAAAGAAACAACTGTGTATTCGCCTTGTTATTCCAATCGAATAAGGAATAAATAACCTTAGATTTACGCATTCCCTACAATTTGCTAACAATTAATCTATATTGAGCACTAGGGTACTTATAGTTCTTGATTAATATACCTATGTTTAAGTATAATACAACACTATACCGCCTAACCTCAAAATGCCATTTTTTCGCAAATCCTTAATGAATGTCATAGTTTAATCAAGTCATCGACCAATAATATGACGTCCATTCGATTTCAAATGTTGTTTAATTGTCAGTTATCCCCTAATGTATGGAATAGACTGTTGGTCATACGAATTCAAACACGCTAATGTTAAGTATCGCTGTTTATTGGTGGAAAAATTTAGTATAATTTACTGGTTAGCCAGTTACCTACTCAGAAAAATATATTATATTATATATAGTTCAGTTATTATGCTTAGGACACCTGATACTAATATTAAAATACTAATGTAAATGAGCAAATTTTTAAATTCCGAAAAGTAATTTAAGTTTATGGCGATATATGCCATAAAATTTTATTATATTTGTACTTCACTAATTACCGAGAAACACGCACGAATATTGCGCAAGGAAATTGCTCAACAACACTAAAATTTTAAGATATATGTTGTAATTACAAATATGTAGACAAATTTGAATAAGTTCCATATTTGCCTACTGATTTTTGCTATAAAACAAAAAACTAAAACATTATTGACTATTAAAACATTATTATAAATAATAGATATGTATATTAAGAGTATGTTGGGAGTAAACACAATTTAATTTAGTTTGTAAACATTATTAAAAATTTAGTTTAGCAGAAGTCGTTTCGATCGTTATCATTATATCATTAAACGTTTTCTTTAACAACAAACTCGAATCTCACCACGAGACATGATCGTGAAATATCAGAAAATAATATACGACATTGACTATAACAACAATAATAATATTTATAGGATGCATAACACAATAACATCGCATCGTCGTAATTTTAACATTTTACGAAATGATTGCTTTCGGAATAGCACTGCATATAAAAATATTACCTAAGTTTAAATGATAATAGTCTGCATATAAATACAAATTATGCCATTCAAAATTCAAATTTTATAATATTTCATATGAAACAAATTATTATTAATACGACCGTCCATAAGACAAATGCATTTAAGTTAGGTGCTAAATTTAAATCAACGTGCTTTCAAAGATTTATATTAATAAAATACCATAACAAATAAAATAATGTCACACGTTATTAACTAAGACCATTAAAATTTATACAATTATTCATGTTTTTTTTCGAAGCATAATTTACAAAAGTAAACTTATATTTGGCTACTTACTTTGTACGTAAGGTCCCTTAGTCGGGTGCTCCCTTACTCGCAGGTCTTTGCGTGCGTTTCCTTTTCGTCTTGGGAGGGAGTTAAGAGATACGGGTGCTTCACCAGCTAGAAGATCATGGACCCGCTCGTTGTATATCTCTAAGAAGCTAAAATAATAGTATGATTAATATAACACTAAATTATATGTACATTAATCTAAATGGAAATTTTGTGCTATTTACGATTTGGAAAGAAACTTCAAGCAAGACTTAGATGAACTCGGTAGAGGATAGATTTAAACTATTAATTGATGACTCTACAGAAATATAATAACAACTTCAACTACAGAGTTGATTAACAGCCTGATTGTAATAAACATGGAGGACATGACAATTTGAGCGTTTAGTCAGGGTGAAATTGCACATCCTCAGTCGAGATTGTCGCGTTTTATAAGTCAAAGTATAAATACACAACCAAATATACAGCTGTGCACTAATTCATGTACAGCTGATATCTCTGCGCAGAAGGACATCGATTCGTAAAAAAATTAATGACTGAACTTCTTAATTATATTATTGCATTATTTGCTTAGAGTATTGCATTTTGTAGAGTAGGACATATTATTTTCCTACTTTACAAAATGTAAAAATGTCGGGTAATGCTGTGTTATTTGTATAACCTAACCCGTATTTATCAGACAGAGTCTATAATTCTGTTAAACGGCCATTCACGCTATATCATACAACTCATAATAATATGCAATATAAAAAAAAACTAAACTAAGGAGTTTGTAATATAAATAATTTGTTGAGAACTTTGTACGTGGTGATATAGAAATAGGTAAGTATTGTAAACATTATCTTGATTAATCAATACTTCTTTCTATACTATTATAAATGCGAAAATGTCTTTGTCTATCTCTCTGTTGCCTATATATATTAATAATACAATTAATAATTTTCACTGCATCAGACTTTTATTAGTTAAACGCAAAACTTTGGATATAGTCGCCAGCATACAGTCCTGAATGAATTCCTTATTTATCACGGACAAATATTTAATTCTAAATTACTCACACAAGCTTAATCACTATATAAGTATAAACGCACACTATATCTATATTATAAGAGGATAGGCAGGGAAGACTGTTCTGCACAAACTAAGGCGGGCGGCTAGTACGGAGTCACATGTCAATTTAATCCAGGTGTGAAGCCATATCGTTAGATATCGCCTGACTACACTGTTTTATGTTTGCGATTACGGTTGACAAAACTTTTTATGTGTTTAATGAAAATATTATTACAATTTTAAAGATTCGTGTTTAAACTTCATGCAAGAACTGTTTATTGGAGAGAGTTTCAACAAGAAACAATTTGGTATGACTTTTTCGCCAATTTGACAAAAACCTTTTAAAATATTTCATGACTTTAAGTAGTACCACGATTGACAAATAAACAATCTCTTACATTGTTACGTAACTAATTTGAGGTATGAACTAATTTAATAAATATAAATAAAAATACGTTTTGTATCTACAACTTTCAATAGTCTTAATAGCAATGAAACCGACCATTTATCAGTAACAACCTTATTGTTTCTCCCACACATTCGAAAGACACGTTACATATGTACCTATGTCGTGATATATTCGTATATAGATATTAGTAGTGATAACACCGCAATCGTAAAGGGTGCGAAGTTCGCGTGTCGCTCAGACCTTGAAAAGGGGCCGTAATGTCTTTTTTATCTACGTTTATTACTGCTGACTTAATCCTATGCGTTTTGTTAATAAAGTCGCGGCAGCTGATGAAAGATAAGCCCAGTGGTATTGCGTTACTAATGACTTTCATAATAATCCTGAGTTAATGTAATGAAACTTGTAATGGAGAAAAGTTTATGCGTTGAAGAAGAAAACGTATTTGATTTTCCACAATCCAAAAATACGAAATTACAGTGATATTAGATTAGAGAGGTTTATTAGTGAGATCAGATTAGTTTTAGTTTCCAACCGCGGCTTCGCCCGCTTATGAGTAAAAGATGAAAGTAAGTTACCGCGAATACTTGGCTCCTTTTCGATATTTGATCTACTCCGATATTTTCTTAGCATATACTTTATGGTAGGTATCATATATATCATTATTTTCAAATTCTTTACATGTCTCAAACTAAATGATATCCAAATTTCGGCTCGTTAATTCAAAAGTAACTTGGAGTTTCGTGTTCGCGGACATACATAGTCAAGAATTATAACTCACCGTATCAGTTGAACCAGTCCAGTAGTATTACTAATCAAAGATGATTTATTTATTGTTAAAAATAAAACTTACCATGTTATAATATATTAAATTGTAACAGAAAAAAATAGTTTAGATGACCATTGATTTATAGGCAGAACACAATAACGTGTAACGGCTACATGGCGAATGAGAAAACTGATGTTCGTCGATGTACACATTTCGTGAGTTGAATTAGGTCTTCAAATTCATAATGCGATGATACAAAATTTAAATTACCTCGTAAATACAGAATCAGTTTCTCTGTTTTCAACTGTCTGCATTCTTCAAAATGTAATCTATAATATTATTGTTGGCAAATGCGATGATTCCAAAAATTAAGGGCAAAACAAAATTCGTTTAGCGGAGAAACAGCTTGAAGCAAAATTATTTATTTAAATATATGTATAGACGATCTAATGGACAGTTAAATTTGTACCGCTTTTTAGTTATAATTGGTAATTTCTTGTGACAAGGATGAATAGATTCGACTATAATTTTGTGTTAGGTTTATAGTCCTGTATAACATTTTTTAAATATAATTTCGAACATGATTCGGCTCTCCCATTGAGCAAGTCGTCCGGACTTCCCCTAATCATATTTACCCATTAATATTCCTTGTATAAAACCTTTCTAAGGTATATGATCCGCTAATGTTATATATATATAAGATTGGACTTCCCTTGTGATTGTAATTACACTGGCTCGTTCACTTTTAAACCGAAATTATATTTGTTTTACCGTTTTAAGAGTGGGACAGTTTTTAAAAATACTCTTAGTATTTTTAAATCTATTGCAGTGGCTTGTTCAAATGCAGTCATTGCCGCGTTTAGAAATATTTGTTACTAAAATTTTGTCGGATCTAATGGTCATGACTGTAATTACGATGTTATTTGAGTATTTCATCAAAAAACTTTTCAATAACGTTTGCCTCTCTAATTCCGAATTTATGTATCTGTGTATGAATTTTTGTATTGCCTAAGCTAAATTCAATTGAGAAATCTTTACTGTTTAAATTTACCATAAACATAATTACACCCCATTTAGTCCTGATTTATTCAATTATTTTAATATTTATATAATAATTATTTATAAAAAATACCTAAATTTTTTTATAAGAGTTTTTGAATTAATGTTAAACGTTATAAAAATATTGTTTACTGATTCCGTTTACATAAACTACACATAAAATTATACATATCATATTCATAAAATTTAACCTAAATTTAAAATGAAACTCTTATAAAAAAATCATGTTAAATACGCCATTTAATTTAGTTAACACTAAGAACTATAATAACGCACCCAGTCAAATCTTAGGTACGTATGTGCTTATCCGTATTTTACCTACTTTTAATAAGTTATTAAATAACTTGTATTTTTGAATAACCAGAATTTCTATTGACCCCAAAACAACCAATTTAAGAAATAACTGTTTTTTAAGATGTAAGTACAAAATTTAAAAGATAAACGTTAGCATAATACAAAGAAAAGCTAAATTGGTGTATACTAATTTAGTGTCTGGAAAAATAAAAGATATACATATTCGCCAATCGCGTGAGACTTGGCCATCTCTGCGTTTCTTTACGTCGAATGCATTATGATAGTGAAACAATTTGCTATCTGACAAAATTGCTACCCACATATAGAGAAAATTGAACGGCATTCAATTCTAATGCAGATATGCTATTAAACTCATTTTGATTTCGTACCGTATTATTTTGCTTTGAAAAATTACCTCGGCCTTCATTTTCCCATGCAAGATAACCTTAACTCGTTTAAATAAATAATTTTTAGTTTCCACATTATATTAATCAAAAAAATTAATATGTCAAGTAAATATTACTAATAACAGTGACCACAAATAAAAATTGCCAATTATGTCAGTATCTTAAAAACTTTGCCATCTCGTATTGCTTAAAAGATAAAACATTGTCTCAAAATATAGTCTTGTAAGTCTAAAAAACAAATAAAATACAATGTGAAAGCTTAGCCATTATATATCTTAATTATTTAATTAATTTATTTATTAAAATTCATTTCCTCCTCCCCTAATGAAAGATTTTTAAAGGTTGTTTTTAACGGTGCAAAATCAAATGCCACTCTGTTATAAACAGGTGTACTACTAGGTTCAATTTTAGGACCTCTGCTGTTTTTAATATATGTAAATGATTTACCTTATTTTGTTAATGAGACTTTTGACATTACAGATGATAAATGATTAAACTTGACAGAAAGATAAACATCTATGACGTCGTAAACATTGCTCTGTCACAAGTTCTTCACTACAATTTATTTTAGTAATTTTCATAGTCTTATGTCACATGGAATGTTGTTATGGGGTTAATGCCACAGATATTGAAATGATATTTATACTGCAGAAAAGAGCTATCCGAAGTATATACAATTCTAGTTCTAAGACATCATTACGCGACAATTTGAAAGAAATAGGTGTATTAACAGCTGCTTCACAATGTATTTATGATAATATAATCTTCATACAGTAGAATATACAAAAAATAAATCCATAAAAGCGGATATACATACTATTAATAAAAGAAAAAAAAAATAAACTTGCAACCCCTGCATTCCGCTTGCATACGGTACAGAGAACGTTTTTGGGCAATACAAATATAAAATAAAAAAATAACAAATTTGAAAAGTTTTTTAAAACTAAATTAATCAATAAATTTTATTATCCATTAAAATAATACTTTTTAGAAAAAAAACTCCTGGTTTAGGCTCGGGTTCCATCAGAGGACTGATTGAACAATAATTGTGAATAACATTATTATAGATGTGAAAAAACAACTATGCAATTTTCCTGCCATTTCTTCTCGCTAGAGGCTGCTTTCCGAAACGGCGGTAGAGTTTAAATATTTACGATTGAAAAATGCTTTATTGTAATGTTTACTTAAATAAAATACATTGACTTGATTAATTATTATTTATCCTTTTTTCTTTGCTAGCGTTTTTCTTTTATACAATTTCTTATTGATATTTCATTTGTATAAATATATACATCGTTTTTATGTTGTTAATACTTTAAATTAGTTACAACTAATTATCATTACTTTAGTCTTGATTAATTTTGAACCCAAAGCTGATTCGCGCTTTTTTATAATTATCATAAATACTTTTAAAAAAATTAAATACCTGACAGTAATATCTACAGGTAATTCCTCGGCCAAGGCCTTGCAAATACGTGGTATCAAACCCGGTTGCACTGCTGACCCCACCATTGTATGAGTCTTCCCTGTCGCACTCTGGCCATAAGTCAGAACACAAGCTGACCGACCACGGGATATTGTAGATAGAACTTGACGTCCGACTGTATCGAATATCTGAAAACAATAGCTTTTTATAAGAAACTCTCAACATAGTTACATAAAATAAATTTACCGCCCGTAATATAGTGATTATTTTTAATTACAAAATTAGACAGACATGTCCATAGGCCACTTGATGGAACCATCACTGCCCATTAACATTGACACCATAAGAAATTTTAACAATTTCTTACATCGCCAATACGTTACCAACCTTGAAACATAGATGTTATGTCCCTTGTGCCTATAATTACACTGGCTCACTCACCCTTCAAACTGGAACACAACTGTTTAACGGTAGAATATATGACTGAGTGGTGCCTACCCAGACGGGCTTGCACGAAACCTTATCACCAATTTAAGGTGATTATGATATGATGTAGCATGAGAAAGACTCGTAGATGCAACTTATAGTTGATAACGAACCAGATAGCGCTTTGGAGATTTACAAAAATTAGAAATACGAGTATATTATATAGCATATTTCATTTTGTTAAAAAAATAAAAATTGTAAAGACCTTTTCCTGCGATGCATAATCTGGATGTGTAGTTGCGCATGCACTGTTAAAAGCATAGTCGACGTAGTAGCGTCGGACACGTTTGCGACTGTCACCAGCGCCTGATGTATTCACCTACGCAATGAAAAAAGTTTGTAATACATTACTAGCAAGCCTATATACTTACAAGCCCTGTCTACGCATGTAGTAATAGTTACAACGAAATATTAAATATGATTTGATGTCCTCGTGATCAATTTCACGGTGACCATTCTCAAAGGAGACTAGCCAACGATCACGCTCCTTGTCAATTCTTTATTTTATTTTTAGTACCTAATACTTCTTTAAGTGTAGCTTGAGATGTTCTTTTAAATATACTTTTTTTTTTGGTTATGTATAATATTTACACTTGAAATATTTTTGACAAATGTATCTTAGATCGACAATGCCCAACGAACCTTGTGTGCTAAGATATTATGTCCGTTGACAATGTACCTGTATTAGCACTTACTCACTCATCCTTCATATCGGAACACAACAATACTAAGTACAGCTGTTTAACGGTAAAATATCTGATGAGTGAGTGATAGCTACCCAGGTCCTGCACAAAGCACTCGACCAAATTCAATCGAAATAGATTATGGCTATTATTTAATTGGAATCGAAGCAATGAGTTTTACACTTACGACTGTAATGATCTTTTTGATACCATAATTTTATACTTTCTCTAGAATAGTTTTCGAATTTTGAGAAGGTGTTAAAACGATAAAAACAATAAAATAACTAATCATTTTTTTTATAATTTAATCAATATATTTAAACAAAGTAAAAGTATTTTTTAAAGACGCATTGCAAACCATGTCAATGGGATTGACTCAATGCTGTCGCAGATGTTTTTATCAGTTTCTAACTTTTTTGAGATGTAAAATTAAATTATGATTAAAATTAAATAACAATTTTATTTGAAAAGTGACGTCGAGATTTCTTTCTATTTATTTATATTTGTTCATTAAAAAAAAACAGAGCCTGTTTGTGCGATCGAGTTAATCTCGGATGAAACCAGTGCCATTTCGTTAGATATTGCGTTTATTGAGACAGGAATAACGTCAAAAGTAAAATTGAATTGAAGTTAGCTTGTATAAACCCAAAGCGGGTCAAACAAAATTAATGTCATTATACCTTATAAAAAGCTATATTTACTGCCTGTTCAATTTTATGACAAAATTTTACGTTAGCCGAAAGAGCATCAAAAATTCTAATTTAAATTCAGGAAAAAAGTTTAGAACCTTTAATACGTGTTTCGTTTGTTTTGATATGACTTACCTTTATATTCGTTATCGTAATTGTATTTTCGTCAAGAACACTCACAACTGGCACGCTATATATATCTAACTTAAGTTCTCTAAAATTGAAAGAAAAAAAACACACAAATGAATTATGATAATAATTGTATAACTTTTACTAGCTATAAAATGTAACTAACTTTTCTGTGAAAGGTCGCACTCTTATTGCTAATTTTACGTTCGACATAATATCAGTAGGTAATAGGCCTTTTGTACATTTAATCTTGACTATACACATGCACGAGCTCCACGTAAACTCATTAAAACTTAGCGCATGCATCGGATCACGGATGCAGCTATTTTAGGACGCGTTGTCCCTTTTTAAGAAGTGGAGGAAATATCAAAAATAGACATTTATTTAGACATATCTTCAACTAAGGTTGATGTCTTTCGCCTCTAAAATCATTGGCGATCTTTACCTTTGTAGGTTATAAAAGTGGTTGCCTTAACAAGTTTTGACTATATCCAATATATTCTAAATGTCATTTTTATTTTATTTTTTTCCCGTGTCTCCGGGTGGGGTTATTTAGAATTCTTAACCACTAAAACCAATTAGGCATGGACTGGAAAGACTGCGGGATCGTGTTGATGTAATGCATCCTCGGCCCCTTCCTTGCTGTGTCCAACTTGAGGATCGGCGCAGCTCTCAGAGGGCGAAGGTGATCTAACCTCCCTGCACTCCTCACTAATGGGTACTGAAGGACAAGACCTAGCCGGCTGCCGTCCGGCTCTTCTCGCATGTAGGGTCCTTACATAACTAGGAATTAGGATTCTATATGTAATAAATATAAAAGTGTATATGTATGTAAGATGTATAATTACTGAATTAATTATTTTACTTACGGATAAAAAAATACGTCCTTAGATATTTTTAGTAGATATATCGTCTAGTTAAAAATAGCACAATCAAAATGTATTAAATATCGGAAATAAAAAAGTGCACAGAAAAGTACATATAGGTATGATTTATAATACCTAATACATTTTTATTTTAAATTATACACAGGGAATGATCTTATTTACAAATATATTAAGTAAATCCAATTGATACTGCAAAAAGGCGCTATCCGATATCGACGTTAATTGGTCCTGATTTACCTTTGTTATTTTTTTTATCTTCTCCATAACGGTGATGAAAATCTAGAAAGCTGTTATATGCTAAATGTGTATTAGCTTTCAGTAAGCTGATCAGATAAATTATTCATGGGATGTCAACTAACGTGATTTTAAACTAAATAATCCTATATTACAAAACCAAGCATGGAATATTATTACTCCTCTCATTCTCTAGTATCTTTGCGATGATTTCCGTTTTCAACACAATCGAGAGCCTAATATCTTCGCTTTAGGAGATTAGAATTAGTAATGCCATAAAAGCAAAGACACTTTAATACTCTTACATAAAATTGATAAACTCTAAATCACCTTAAGAATTATCATCAATTTATATGAAGACATTGGATATTTTGACAGCCATTGAAAAGTTGTCAGCAACATCTAAGTTTTAACTACTAATATTGTTGTTTTTTTCGCTTGCGTTAGCTTTGGTTGACACACGTGTTAGTGAGATATCTGTGTTTTTACAATAACTCTGTGTAATTCTTTTATTAATTTTCAGTGCATATAGTTCGTTTTTATGGTTTTTGAGTTTTACTAACATACTTCTGTTACGGTAAGTGTTATTTTTTAATTTTTTTTATAGATAAAGTATATTAGTTTAGTTACAGTAGTTAGTTTATAATGGACGTCGATCCTCCTCCCGTTCAGAATTACAAATTAACCTCTCATCATCCTCCTCTCGCAAACGGTCTTCATGTTCTCTTGTTTCCTCCTCTAAGAAAACAGTAGTCCACCCTCCTACCGCAAGTCCTTCTATTCAAACAGTGTATATAAATCCTTCCTTAAAAGGCCTAAAAGTAATACAGCCCTAAAAGTTATACAGATGACGATAAAGGTCCCTTCATAGTCCACGTCTCTCGGGAAATTGCTGATCCAGCTGCTGTATCGCAATAAAATAGAAATACAATTTTCATCAGCACAAGCGGCAAATAATTTTCTTAAAAACCCAATACTAGATCTTTGCAAGTATAAGGCTAGTTTACCCACATATAACATTACCAGAATTGGTCTATGGAGGATCTTATGGAGTCATGGATGTGGGGAAATAATCAAATTGAGACGACTGAACCGCAAGACTTTTAACAAAGGAGTTGTGTCCTGGATTCCAACTCAATCGGTTGTTATAACTTTTAAAGGTCAAACCCTTCCTGGTAAAATCTTTTCCTACCATACATCCCTCCCTGTCGAAACCTATAATCTCCCCACTATAATATGCTTGAACTGTTGTTGTTATGGCCACTTTAAGACTCAGTGTAGATCCACTCCCAGGTGTTTTAAATGTTCCCAATCTCATACAGGTGAGTTGTGTGAGGTTGTTAAAGACAATGCTACATGCCTACACTGCTCTGACAAACACTTTGCCACAGATAAGGATAACCCGGAATATTCGCGACAGCACTCTATAAAAATTGTAATGTCTCCCTAGATCACTTGAAAATTCAACTCAGGACTTGTGTGCTCTAGCGAAAACTCATCTGGATAAATCCTGGAACTCTGTTTGGAAAGTTTCATCAAAATCTAAAGGTAGATTCTACGCATCTCTACAACCAGATATTCCAAGGCGACCTTGGTTTTCTCTTCACAGGCAAGCTAACCGTTGGATCACCACAACTATCTGCCGACTACGCCTTGGACATGCATGTACACCCATACATTTTTGTAAAATTAGAGTCAGAGATCACTCTGTGTGAATGTGGCCTAGACGAAGGTTCCTTATCCCATATACTGTTATCTTGTCCCAAACCGTACCGTTCAATCTCCATCGCACGTGTCATTGGCGAAATAATCTGTGCCCTCTTGGCACAAATAAAAGCCAGAATAAAAAATAAAAAAAAATACTAATAATGTTCTTATCCATTATTTCTTCATCAAGGAAGTGTGATTTTTTATTATCATTTTACTATCTTTATCGTTTCAATCACCGAACGGAATAAGTAAGTTAAGATATAAAACCCAGTCTAAAAGTAAAATGTCTTTGAAATAAACTCAAATAAATTCTGCTTTTTCTTTGTCTGTATTTAAGTATAATGATCCAATTACGTTATTAACTTGTACTTTGTTGGCACAGATTGTTGAATATATATCGCCAATGACACGTAGGATGGAGAAGACACAAAATAGATTGACCGATTTCTTTATTACATTCTTTATTTCTTATTCTGACGTGTATCTATAATTATTTTTCAAGTCAACAATTCAAGCCCTCGACCGATGATAAAGAGTCAATTTCCTGTCAAAGTTTGTTTATTTGCTTTTCTCCTGTTATGGTTGGAATAGAGTATACGCTATTTGACCGAAAAATATTTTTTTGTGCCAAGGGGACACAGATTATTTGGCTGTAAAATATTTAGCCAATGTTTAAGTAATTATGATTATCCGAATTTGAAATTGTCAAAGTCAACTTTTAATTTTGACAGACGAGTGAGAACACTGAGAACTGCCAACTGGTCACTAAACTAACTAATATGCTTATGCTTTCTATTTTACTCCGTCTTCATTAATACAAAATATAAAGGTTATTTATAATACTTACTGGAATAGTTAGCATTGACCCATATCAATGGTGTTTCAATAAATACACTTATTAAAAAAGCATAAAGGTATTTTTATATTACGTTTACTTACTTTTTACCGCATGATGATATTATGTATTATAATCCATAAAATCTTGTTATCACTCGTAGTTTCTATTCTCAATTCTCATGTGATTATATTTTACACACAATGTTTTTTTATCTTAAACATTTTAATCCTCAGATTAAAAGTATAAAGATTGATTTAAGATTGTATTTATATTTAGTTTTAGATTGTTTTTATATTTAGTTTAAATATTGTTGTAATTTATGTATCGGTTTTAAAAAAACAACTAAAAATTCACGTCTATATTAAATACCAAACTATAGATGATCTGAAGTTTATCAATAGCTTAAATCTAGTTATGTAGCCATTGAAAAACATTCTTTGTCAAACAAATAAAGTTAAACTTTATTCAGTCTGCTTTATTCTCTCTTTGAAGATGCTTGTGAGAAATATCACCCGTACATTATGGAACACATTAAAAGTAGAGAAGAGGTTCTTAGCATCGAAGCCAATAAAGCCAGAACCAGAAGTTGAGGATAACATAGAACCTGTACAGGTAAGTAAATATAATTACTTTTTAAATACTTTTAGTAGGTTTAATTTTTAATAATACTCAGTTGTACTCCAAATTACACAAATCATAAATTACAAAGAGATATAGAATACAAGAAATGTTCAAAAGTTCAATAGGCAGTCTAATAAACTGTCTCTCAGTCTGTTGCTTACTAATGATGTCTTCCAAATAACCTTTGGGTTACAAATATTTGAAAACTGAGAATGAATATATAGGTACTAATATTTACATAACAATATAAATACACTTTATATATACAACAATAAATAGATACAGTGAAATATATTATTAAAAACTAGAAAAATATTTATACTACATACTACAAATATTATTATTAATATTACTTATTAAAGTTAGTACTGAAAAATTTAACAAATATCTCAATTAGAAAACAACTTAAAATAACATTCTCATTATCAATAGTTACTAATCTATAATGTAATTACTAAATGTTTAAATTGAGTATTGTTTTATGTATGTAAATAATTCAGGAATCTCATTGAAACAACATTTATGTTTTCTTAGGCGGATGCATTAGACAGGGATATTTGTCTACTGGTCGATGAGAAGGATAACTTCATAGGAACAGCTACAAAGCGAGACTGTCACAAAGTTGGGCCTGATGGCAGTGTACTGTTACATAGAGCCTTCAGTGTGTTTTTATTTAATAAACGGGGAGACATACTTTTGCAGAGAAGATCAAGCCAGAAAGTAATTATATACTTTAATTTATTACAATTTATTTTTATTCTACCTACACAGATAGTCCAGGATCAATGGTTCATTTTTGCACTTGATTACTATCAAGCTAATGTTTCGTGAGTAGCTTCATTATGATGAGACACCCTCAAAAATGGACCATGGATCCTGGACTAAAGCTATTAGCCTTCTTAGATATGTCATATTTATATGATATGTCCTTAGTAGCTGTAGTTAAACAAAAATAAAAATAAAATTAGAACATAAAATAAATTAAATAAGATATTTGAAGCTGACCATGATGACTAAAAACATATGTTTATTGTTATGTTTTATATATATAGAAACTTCATTTGATTTACCTTTTTACAGGTAACTTATCCAGACTATTATACAAATGCATGTTGTAGTCACCCCCTTTACATAGACAACCAACCTGAAGATGTGATTACAGCTGCTAGACGTAGGCTCAATCATGAGTTGGGTATACCTCTTGATAAGGTAATGAATTTATCATCTTTTTATTATATATATTTTATAAATATATTATTCTAATAAATGGATGATTATCATATATTAAAGAAGTAAATTAGTCTTACTTTGTATTGGTATACATTGGTATTGATACAAATAACATTTCATGTAATTGTATACAAAGATATGAGAAAAAATGTTTAGCTAACTAGCTACTTTGTTGAACATTAACTCGTATTTAAAAATGTACTTTTTGTTATGCAAACGTTATACCTAGACATTTGTTGTTGAGTTATAAGCCGAGATCAAAGGGTAAAATATGCCACTGAGTATACATGTGCTTCATATGTATTTATAATTCTTCTTGTTTGCCATGCTGAAGGAACACATGTTTATCTATCTAACTTATTAATATGTAATTATTTATTAATACCTATTAAAATTATTCCAACAGTTCATTGTAGAACAGCATATTGCATAAACTTAAGAATATTTCTTTAAAATGGAGGTCTTTGCCCAACAATGAACAATTCACTAACTGTTACTCTTGAATTATATTTTTTTTATTTTCTATATTACAACTTATTTCTTATTAAGTGAAACAAATTCATAAACAGATGGACCCGGAAATGTTTACGTTTCTAACTCGCGTCCACTACCACGACCCCGGCGACGGCGTGTGGGGCGAACATGAAATCGACCATATACTGTTCTTCCAGTCTGATGTAAAGGTCAAACCCAACTCCGATGAAATCTCTGAGTACTGTTTCGTGCCAAAGAGTGAATTTAATGCGTGAGTTGATTTTACTATATTGTTATGAACATTACCCTCTTTACCATAGTGCACATGGAGCACGTGCCCAGGGCCCCCATCCTGAGAAGAACCAACAATTTCTTACACACGTTTGTTCTCACGTTGACTGCTATGTATATTTTCGAAAGAGATATATTTGTAAGAAATAACTAATATATTTATCAAAACAAAGGCTATAAAATAGCTATAATATTGTATAACCAATCGGATTCCTACGAAAAGATATACGAAAATTACCGCACCGTTTATTTGAAACTATACTTAAGACCTGGCCAAAAGCAAATTATTTATACATGGTAGTATATCTACCAAAAGGGCCCCAAATTCATGGCTGCCCAAGGGCCCCAGCATAGCTTGAGACGGCTCTGGTTATGAAATGAAAAACATTGATATTTAAAAACAAAAACTTAAGGTGGCAGTGTGTCACCAAATAATATAGAACGTTATTAATAGTGTTCAACCAGTTACTATTACGGTTAGAACATAGTAACTGTTGCTATCAAATATTTGTTGCGGTTTGATATCAAATCAAAAATTATAAATCAATATTATGGACCTAGCAAGTGGCATTATACTCCATAATACTGATTTATCGACTGTAACATTTGTCGATCATTTAATATTATTATATTAATAACAATAGAATCAATATTTACCATTAAAAAAACGATTGATAAGTAGAGAAAAAAAAACGCCTATTTATAAGTATATATATATATATATATTAGCATTACAATCATGTCAATTGATAAAGTTTGTGATTGTAGAATGCCAATAACAATTGATATAGATCTATTTAAGCTAGTTGCCAGCATCTGCGTTGAGATTATTTTACAATTTGTGGATATTTAAATACGAGCTTCAGTCTATTATCGTCTAAGATAGTGTTAAGAATTATTTTTGCGAAAATTAATAAAGAAAACGATTAGAATTTTGTGACATAAAATTATATATTAAAACAAAATTTTTAAATTTGACAGAAAATTTTTTTTGATTAATATAAATTCTAAACAAAATACATCAATGCAACCTTATTTTAAAATTTGACATTTAAATAGCAATAAAAATTGTTTTACCTAAACAGATAGTGATTTTCAAAATATCTGTTACAATATTTCCTTTGTATTTAACTGAACTTTAACGTTTTCAATTTCATAATTTTAAGCGTTACTTATTTTCCGGATTTTCCTTTTGCAACATTGAATAAAACATTTTTATCCAAGTGTGGGTTTTGGGTAACCTACTACTGGCTATGTTTTCTTTTTTTTCAATTAGATCTTTGTCAGTAAATCGAGTGCGATAGGCTTGTAAACAAAAAAAAGTGATGTGTTGTCGTGTGAGAATAAAGTTATAACATAGACGCGTAATTGTTAACACGTTTATATTGGTTTGACAATACTGCAGTAAAGATATGTAGTACAGATCTTTTACTCGTGATGGCGCGCCCTTCCACTTTAAATTATCGGCGTACCTTAACAAATATAAAATTAGTAAGTTTTGCTTTCTTTTTTAATTCAATAATCATCACACGCGACACGCATGTTAAGACCTCTTATAAGCATACTTATGCTGATGATTTAGTATGGAAGGGCGCGCCTTTAAGAGCGAATAGATCTATAACTACTGTTAAGACAAATACATTTTGGAACATTGGAACGAAGTTGGCGCGGCTAACAGTAAAGAACTGGCAGAAACCGTTACATACTTTTTCCCTTTTTATCATATAAGATTTATTATTACTTTAAATTAACTTTTTTTTTGTTCTTGTTTTCACACGGGGTTTTTAATATATTTTTTTATGTCTAGTAATTTATTTATTTATTTCCTAACTTAGTTAATTTATTCTATTGTGTATGTTATTGAATACATAATATGTGGCGAAAGCAACTTTTTTCCAACACATCTCTTTTTCCTTAACTCTATTCTTAATGGTCAATTATACTATTTGATTAGCTCGTGCGTAAAAATCATACTTCCATCTTCACAGGTTGTGCTTCATCTGTGCATGGTCTGACATACCACAATTTTATTTACTAGATTAATATATTTTTTCAATAATATTTTAGGTACCTCCCAACTCTTGAAGGACCAATAACACCTTGGTTTAATATGATTCGCCGTCATAGACTCAAATTATGGTGGGACAACCTTCATCGTATCAAGGAATTAGCCGAACCAGACAAGATACAAAAATTCTTAAACGAAAAATGATTTAAGTACATCATTAATTTATTACTTATATAAAATATTATAATTTAAATTATTATCATTGTTGTATGACTAAGGTTAACTTCGATATAGTATTTACTGAATTATATTATTTTTTTAATTTGTAAAATTATAAAACAGAAAAAATTGGGCTATTTTGTCCATTTTCACAGCATTAAGTATCACAGTGTAATAAAAATACAAATGTTATATTAAGTCAAATTACTTATATGAAATAAAAGTTAACCTAATTATATTTTTCTTTTTTGTTCCTTGATTTTATTAATCATTAAGTTAACTGAAGTTGACAGAAGTAAAGGCATAAGTGTTAAAAAAAGGACTCATTTACATTTTTTTTTTTTTGTTTTTATTAACACTTCATTTGGAATTGTATACGATTGTTCCTTAAAACGATTACATTATTGAATAAAAATATGATAGAATATAAGGATCCTGCAATTTTGCTATTTTATGTTTAAACCAGTTATTCGTTATGCACAGATACATTATATAATATTGCGTGATTTTTAAAGCACTCCGTAGATTAAATATTTAATTTTATTAGTAAGTATTTTATAATTTCGTGTTGAGCAGTGCAGCGATTATTAATAAAACTTATATTTCCTACACAATAGAATCAAAAACCTGCTTCTCTTGGATATTCAATATGATTTTAGTATTTAAGTAATATTATTATCTGTAATATTTTACGTAAATTCAGTTTGGATTTGTATGGTTTGTATAACAATGGTGCTTGAATTATTATAAATTTTAAACGAAGATAATTGTTTTATTTTAAATAAATATAGTTATTTACCCTTGTTTTGATCAACAAGTCACCCAATAAATTGAAAGTCTTAGGATATAACTTAAAGTGTTATATCCCAAAGATTTAGTAAAATGCAATATGGAAGTATTCTATGAGAAAGGCTTAGTTATCTTACTTACTATTTTTTAGAACCTAAACTCATAAAACACTATGGCATATGCATATGGTATATACATTTTTTCCTAATTTACTTATGATTTTTATTGGGATTTATAATATTGAACGGTGATTAGCCGTTGAAAGCACGCTAAAATATATTTGATTGTGATGTGTGTCAGCGGGAGTGACAAATTCTTAGTTTCTACTATAGTAAAACAATTGATCGTGAAAATTTTGTTATTGTATGTAAATTTGTAATTAAATAAATATCAATTACTCGTTTTACAGCCGCTATTATACTCGATTAACGCCAATTTTTATGAAATGACGTCACAAATTGCGCGGTAAAAATAACTTCCCGTTGAAACTTAATCGACAGAATTAAAAATTTTAATTATTTATTATTTTTGAAACAGTTATGGAACAAACATTCTGAATAAAAAAAGTTAGCGAAAACCTATATTAAACGTTAAAAATAAAAAAAAATTAAGCTGATCTTTATAATTTTCTATGGTTAAAGTTAATTATTAAGATGATCGTTCTAATTTACAACTTTCTTTAAATTTAAATTGATTAATATCAGCCAAAAAAGTGACCCTAAATACAAAATGCCCACAAAAGGTACAACAGCATGTAGAGCATCCAATAATTAAATTCTATTTATTTAGTCTATTTTCTGTTTATTTATATAGGTAAGTAATTAAAGCAAATTCGTTCATTTTTTTTGCCTTAAGGTGGAATCAGACGGTTCATTTTCGTGTTTCATTTTGCATCTTTCACTCAAAGTGACACGTCTAAACACAAAGTGAAACAAAAGTGCCGAATGAATTCATTAGTGAACTGATCCAACGACGTTCATTCGGCATCTTTCATTCCCACTCCGAATGAACGAAAAATGAACAGTCTGAACACAGAGTGAACGTTCACTCGGATTTGGTCATTTTGTCTCGAAAGCAATTTTCTTAAATTTTTTTTTTAGCTCCTTGGTCAAATTATCACAAATTAAACTTATTCCAAGAGACACGACTTCATTCGACGCCATATTGAAAGAAACTACGGATGAATGTTCTTTTTTACGTCATTCCAGCTAAGCCGAGTGAACATGGAATGAAAGAAAAATGAATCATTCACTCAAAAGAACATTCACTCAAATGAACCGTCTGGTATCACCTTTATAAACATCTAACTTAATACCTAAACAGAAATATTTTATTTCAGTCGATTTTTTTAATTTATTCGTATATTGGCTTTAACAATTCGTCAGAACTATTCAAATCTGATCCTGATGATGTGGTATATTTACTCTTTGGTCTATATTTTGCCATGACCCATTCCAAGGTTCTTGCTTTATGGAACTTTCTCCTTTTAAATTCTTTTCTTTTAGGCACCTCTTCCATCTCGGTATCTGTCACGGAACGCAGTAAGTACGCGTAGCATCTGATCTTATTACCAACATGCAAGCCATTATTATATGCGGTGTGAAGATACCGCGCTGCTATTATTTGTAGACCCTAAAATATGTTATTAAATAACAGTAATAACATAGTTTTTTTATCCCTCTCTCACATTTTTGTTTTTATAAACAAACAAACTAACCGTCCATGATTCGCATGGGTAGTAGTCATAAGGGTCTACAGGAAACATTTAGATTGAAGGAGAAACATCCAAACAAACTATAGACCAGGAACCTTCGTAAACGTACACAATAAACGGTCGTCACAATCGAATGAATTCCTTTGGATCTCATTTATTTGTATTTATCAGCAATATGTCATATTAAGCTACATATCATAATATGACATAGTCCTCCATGTGTATACGTATATATTTTTTAATTTTGTGGTATAACCGAACTTTAAATTAATAAAAATCTTACTGACTTTGCTTATTTCCTCTTTTTAGATACGAGGGCTACAAATTAAAAGATAAATCCTAGGAAAAAATATTCAAAAGTTATTTTATAATGTCTAACCATGGCCATGATTATTAAAGTCATAACTGCGTTAAACTTCCAGGAAATCGATGTCATTTCATTTATTAACTTCTCTTCACAGCCATCAGTCCAAATGGTTAATTGCTTCTGAAAAACAATAACATTATAATACTAGTTGTTGTCAAATTCATATTTCCCGTTTTATCGATTAAATCGTAGTGTTTATACACCTATATCCAGATCCCCGGTTACCTCTACATTAAAGTTTTGAATGATCGGTTCTGTGCTTTTCAGGCACACGAGTGTAACTTTCGTCTTAGTAGCATCTAAGTATTTCTGGACAAAAAAATATATTGGCCCCTTATTGGCCCAACCCAATATTCAAACCCAGAATCCCGTAGGCGTTATTTTAATCACTAGATCAACGAGGTATTTACATAATAATTTTATAGATATACACAATATACAGCGATGAGAATTATTTAAAATTTATTTTTTAGTATCTCTTTGTACTCTATTGATACCTATCTTATCATTGCTACATAGAAATCTAGTCTCATTGTGTATTGTTAAAGAAATTGATTGTCACTCACTGCAGGATCATACTTGTAAATAGTTCCCATCTGTGTGACCCCGTGATGAATACAAGGCCACATCACATCCATTGAACAACAACTGTAAGGCACGTTATCCGCCACATACTTACGACTTGAACTATTAATAGAAAATTGATTATTCTACCACAAGACGTAATTACTGTAGTAATACTGTACAATAAGTATTTCTAACAATTGACTTTTTATACAAGCTATTATTAAATCTTGACTTTTAAAATCTGGCAACAGAATTGGACTGATATTCTGTACACGCATTTTGATAATGGGAATTAAAACTATTAAATTTTACAAATTACAGTATATACTTTAATTAATATTGATTCATTATGAAATTCAATGAAGTACTTAAATTACTGCACTTGTACGGTAATCAATAATTGTTACCTTCTAACTGTCGCTTTATTCGAAACTTACGTATGTATACCTATAACTTATTCCAACCATTTGTGATTGGAACACTCCTCTAGAAAAGTGTGTTCTTGCCATGTTTTTATTAACTCGCTTGGGCAATGTCTATAACTAACTTCCTGTTAAGTAAGATACTTTAAATTTAAAATATAGTTCAGGATTCGATAGCAGTGTCAGAAAATTAAATAAATATTCCACATTACGATATGCTTTTTAAAATGTTAGCATAATGTTTACCCAGCGTAAAAGTATGACATGGAAATTAATAACAATGCCTACTTTTTGTTTTTTTTTTTTAATTTTGCGAACTATACCCTCGTTTGTTATAATTCGTAATGTCAGTGAGAATAACTGACGACTGCTATTAAATAAAAAAATAAAAAAATATAGTACCTAAGGCTTTGGTCTAAAGGAAGATCGATTGAGACCTTTGGTAACTTTAATACAAAAATCTTTGCAATCATATTATCAAGTTGTCTATATAACGCCGCAAAAAATATCTATCTACTATCCAAATCTAAGCTGTAAAACGAAGGCGATCCAACTGAGCAGAGAGGTGAAACAGGGAGGTGTTATATCTTGAAACTGTTTACCAACGCGTTGGAAGACTTCTTCAAGACGCGGGACAGATGTGGGGTAATGAAAACGGCAAGTACCAATATCATACACCTTCACTTTACCGACGATATCGTCATCATTGTAGAGTCGCTGTATCGAATCTTTCCGGCGGGTCGGTGTCGGTATGAGCTTGGTCAAGACCAAGGTCGTGTTCAATAAGCATATCGTGCCGGAACCGCCATACGTCGAAGGAAAACCTCTTCATTTGTCGGTAAATATACCTAGGTCAAGTCATATAGTTCAACAAGAACAACTTCGAGAAAGCAGCCGAGCGAAGAATTCGCTTAGGATGAGCAGCATTTGTCAACCTTCGTCATATATCTACGTCGCCTATACCGCAATGTATATGTCATTAAAAAGGTTAATTACAAGAACAGGAATCATCAGGATCATCTTATCCTACCCTAGGGAACATCTTGGATCTTCAACAGTCTCCCTTTCGAGACGATACGGGAGGCACTCCGATACCATGGGGTGCCGACCTATCTCAGGAGGCTGCTGGAGGCGTACCTCCAGGACAGGGAGATCCTCTGGGCGGGGGTCGATGGGAGGCTGGTCCGGCGTCGGGTAGGCTGCGGCGTTCCACAGGGGTCGGTTCTCGGCCCAATTCTGTGGAACGTCGGTTTCGACTGGCTCCTGCGAGCTCCCGTCCTTCCCGGGATGGGGGTGTTGTGCTACGCTGACGACACCCTCGTCACGGCGACTGGGCGGGACTTTCGGGAGGCGGCTCGCCTCGCCGAGGTCGGAACGGCTCTCACCGTGGACCGTATGGGAATGCTGGGCTTGAGGGTCTCCATATCCAAAACGGAGGCCCTCCTCTTCCACGGTCCACGGAAGGGACCCCCACGAGGGGCGAGTATCACCGTCCAGGGGACGGTGATCAAGGTGCAGGCCCAGATGAAGTATCTGGGCCTCATCCTGGACGGTCGATGGAGCTTCGGGCAGCATTTTGTCCATCTCGGCCCGAGGCTCATCAACGCCGCCGCCGCTCTCGGCCGCCTCCTTCCGAATGTGGGGGGGCCGGGATCGCTATGCCGGCGTCTCTACTCCGGCGTAGTGAGGTCGATGGCGCTGTACGGTGCCCCGATCTGGGTCGACGCCCTCACCGCTGACAACCGGGCCCTGCTGCGAAAGCCGCAGAGGGTCATAGCGGTGAGAGGCGTCAGAGGGTACCGTACGGTGTCGTGGGCTGCGGCGACACTTCTCGCGGGCGATCCGCCCTGGGAGCTCCAGGCGGAGGTGCTCGCGGAAGTGTACCGGTTCCGGGTCGAGGCGAGGAACCGCGGCGACCGTCCAGGGTCGGCGGAGGTCGGGCGGATCAGGGCTCTAGCCCAGCGAGCCCTGATCGCCCGATGGCAGGAGGACCTGGGGTCACCCACGGCGGGCCTGGCGACAGTGGAGGCGATCCGCCCCCACTTGAGTCGCTGGGTCGAGAGGAAGAAGGGCACACTCACCTTCAGGATGACGCAGGTACTTACCGGGCACGGATGCTTCGGTAAGTACCTGCACGGGATAGCGCGGCGGGAGGTGTCACCCTCCTGCCACGAGTGTGGTGCGCCAGTCGACACGGCGCTCCACACCCTGAGTGAGTGTGCCGCGTGGGGGCCCCAGAGGCACACCCTTGCGGCGACTATGGGCGGAGACCTCTCGCTGCCGAGCATCGTCAACGAAATGCTCGGTAGCGAGACGTGTTGGTCGGAGATGCGCTCCTTCTGCGAAAACGTGATGTCGCAGAAGGAAGCCGCGGAGCGGGAGCGGGAAGAGGATGCCGCTGCAGACCCGCTCCGCCGAAGACGACCGGGGAGGAGGAAGAAGCGCTACGCGCACCTTCTCCCCCCGCCAGAATAGGCGTCGCAGGGACTAGGGGGGGTCTCAGTACCCCGAGAACCCCCTCTAGGTGTTGGAGGCCCGCATAGGCGGGCCGACCGTCAGGGCGTCACGGTAGCATGCGCAAGCGATCCCGTGGCGCCCACCGAAAGACGGAGAGGGTACCGCTGGTTTTTTAGTGGGTAAACCCGGCGTACCTGGGCGCGCTCGGCGTCCAGGGCTCCGGGGAGTCCCACACACCCCCCCACCTTCCATCACGTGGGGGAAGCGCGTAATGCGTTTTTCCAGAGAGAAAAAAAAAAAAAAAAAAAAAAAAAAGGGAACATCTTGGATACCGAGGTGGCAAAGGCGTATTTTTGATTCCGATTTTAAAATTAGTGAAATTTAATAACGAAATTAAGCTTTTTGAGTGTAACAAAAGATTAATAGATAAATTTGCTATCGTTTTAAAATTGTCTCGTAGACCTTTTTCCTGCAAACTTTCATTAAAGAGCATTATGATCAAATATATGAGATCTTCCTCTACGTTTTATAAGGAAATAAGATAAAATGAATCTTACATAAGCATCGTGATCCTTTTTTTTAGTACCATGAATGTTCACTTATTATAAAATATATTCGTAAGACATTCTGCAAGCCCGTCTGGGTAGACGTACATAGGTACCGCCCAGTTATCGTACGCAGACAAAAAGCAATGCTTGGTATTGCTGTTATAATAAAATAGGAAAAAAATGAAAAAAAACAAAATTTCGATTACTAACAAATTGTTGGATTCTATTTTCAGTTTTCCGGTGTCCCAAGGTATATAGAACCATTCTTGATAGTTTTCTCGTCCACAGCAGTGGAAGTGTGTCTGTAAACGGTCTATCGCAACTTTAGATGGCAAGTGGTTAGCGTATCGGAGCATAGCCTTCGTTATTCCACCTTTGATTTTGGCTAAACGAAATTGAAATAAAAATACAAGATATACTTATCTGTTTGAATGACAAAACAAACATTATGTTACAGATTAAGCGAAATTATTCCCCAAAATCTTCTACATATTTAACATAAAAATCATTAAATAATTGATCTAATAACACGTGCGGATGAAGATTACAAGCTTCGAATCCTTCGGTTTCGGTTCGAATTCAGAGTCGAACGGGAAAGAGTTGTTCGGTATTTTTAACAACAAATAATGGCTCGGTACCGAGATATTCAGTTTCTTTCCAGTGCCGTCCATAAAAAAGCACATAAAGCCGAATGAACTATTGTTCATTAACTATTGTTTTGTTGTTTTTTGTATATAATTACTTATAGTCACTTAAATATTTTATTACATCTTACAATTTTTTAAGACCAGAGATTATATTAATTTCTTTATATAGTTATTATGAACTAACCTCTAATAATAGTTGACTGAAGACCGGAATAAAACATGATTGCAAGAAATGCTATAATTATACAAATCAACGCCCAAATGTAATAGAAAAGGCCCCTAGTTACATTGTATTCTTTCTTCGGTAAGCCAGTTTTGAACAGTTGGTATAATCCGTAAAGCTAATAAATAAATATACTTCATTTTAAAAGCACATAACTAGCACGAACATCGCAAACAAAAAAACATGCTTAATGAATGATAATTATCCTTTAACTTTAATAACCTCAATAACAATTGCAATTATTGCTCCACATGCTATAATAGCAGGAATAGCATTGCCATCAGGCCAACATATTAGGTCCAAAAGCGTTCCTTCTTCACTTCTTATTCTTTCTGACGTATTAACTAACCATATTAAATAAAATATTGTTACTGGTATAAAGGCCATGAGAAGCATTCTTATATTATTAAAAGACGACCATGTTAAAAGCATGATAACTATATATGAGTATATCTATGAGTGACATTAACTATCACTCAATTTAATCAATACCCTTAAATCCATCATTTATTAAAATTTTGATGGATGGAACTAGTGATTGGGCAACGTGACATTCTGATTATCGATTTGATTATTGTTACTAGTTTATATGTAATAAGATTATCGATTATTACGTTGAATAAAAAATGTATGCATTGTTGAAATGATAACTTCTTATGGGAGGGTAAACTGTTTCATTATCTAACGCGTGCCAGTCTGTCTGGCTGCCCCTTCTCTTACGCATACGGCAACGGCAGGAAAGTTTTCCTTTTTAACTCTATTGCACAGCGCTAGTCGTATTTCGGGCGGACGTTTTTTTAAAGTTATTACTTCTGTCGGGCGTCCCGAGACGCCCACGTATTTTTTTTATAATTATTATATAAATTAGCCGCTATGTTAAATTTCTTTTTTTTTATAGCTATTGTAATTATAATATCGCAAAATTTTTTTGTTAACAATACAACTAAAAACGACTAGAAATGTTTTCATCAAACAATAATGATCAGTTGAAATATATCTTCCTACCAGTTTAAATTATAATAAGCTAGCGAACACATTTAATATTAAATTAAAGTGTGACGCAAGACTAATCGCAGTACGAGTAGATTTATTTGAAAAGAATATATGAATTCAAATAAATCTAATCGTACTGCGTTTTGTTTAATCGAACAATGAATGACAAATGAAAAAAAAAACTTAAATTATCAGAACATGTTAAGAACTATTTTCTTACTTCATTTACGCTTGACAGTGACGTATGTCATATAGGTTTAACATGAAAACAATGATAAGGAAAGTGATAACAGTAATATCAAATACTAGTAAACTACAGTATACATGTATAATTTAAGATTATGTGATTGTGTAGGACCAATTGCCACATAATAACGTAAAACAAAAGTTGATACTGTTTTCAATAACTCATCATATTATATGAAAAAATACTTTTAAAAGATCCAAGTTCATAGCATGTCTAATAAGGACTCTATTGACTCTAAGATATGGCTGATAAAATTCTGCATAAAATTACTGTATCCAAAGTTGAATGTGCATATATTTCTAATATATCTTGCTATCAAATATAGATATTATTATAACAAAGGTTATCTGATTGCTAAGAATATGAATAAATACGCGATCAAAACAATTCCGAAAAATGTTATATTATTTCTTTTAAAGGATCACATTAAAGAAGAAAACCTCTCCATACTTTTACATAAATGTATTATAATTCCCTATGAACAATTTATTCAATTGAGTGTTGAAAACTTCTTTTACAATGACAATGGTGTTTTATGGATTACAATGAAAGCAACACCAGAACAGAAAAGAAAACTAACTGATAAAAAGGACAAAACCAGCTCAAAATATAATCTTAACTTTTTTACATCAGAAATTCATAAAAAGTTATGGAGTGAATGTAAAATTGAAAGTGAGAGAATAGTGCCCATTATTGGATCAAATTTAGTAAAAAAAAATGTGGCATACACAAATGAAGATGAATATTTAAATATAATATCAACATTTGGACTAGATAACAGCTCAGATATTGAAGTCTCATTGCACCCATTAAGTTCCTTTGATTACTCCCCAAAAATAGCAGCAAGTGCTGAAGTTAATCTTATTGTGAATGAATATGATATTGGAAATGATTTTTTAAAAGAAGTATTAAGTAACCACTTTGAAATTCCTAAGATTGCAAGTGAAAATGACATCATCTCAATAGACCTCACACCTCAAATAATATCAAAATACAACTACAAATATTTAGATCTAATTGAATCCACTAGAAAACTGTATTTTAAATGTAAAAAATTACTAGGAGATAAAGTAAATGGTGAATGTCAAACTAATAATAATATAGTACCATCATATTATATTATAAAAGGTGTGACACAATTGACTTTGGGAGAAAATATTCATGCTCTCAAAACAAAGAATAAGTTTTATGAAGTTGATCCAGCAATAAACACACTCAGCTTACCTCTGTGTCCTGCTGGACTTAGAGATAGATTTTATCAGTTACAAGAAGCCATTGAACCATTCTTAACTGGAGACATAGGTATGAATTAACATTGTAAAGAGTTTCTTTTATTTAATATACTAATAACTGATATTGCACAGTGAAGAGAACATGTGCATGTTTAACTGAAGTTAAATATTTCAAAAATAGATAACCAACACCAATATTTCATGAGCTAGATTATATATTCTTTATAATTCATTTTGTATGTGTTACGTGATAGACTGCCACATGAAGGTCCAAAAATCCTACTTCTTAATTTTACAGGCTATTGCTATAAATTCCCTTTGTATAAAAAGCTTTTATTAAATAATAATTATTTTGTTATCACCTCCAAAAGAGTATGCAAAATTTAAGCTCAATTGGTTGAGTGAACTGGTTAAAAATTAGTTGCAACATATGACCCACACACACTAACAGATAAAGTTAAATAAAAGCTGTAAATCAGTTTTATAGTATATTTATATGTTATCATTTAAAAACTATTCTTGAATGGGTGATAATTCAAATTACCTTATTTACAAACTTCAATCTTCTTTATAGTGTATAAAAATGTAATATTTTTTTTAATTACAGAAGAATTATCCAGTTCTTTGTCAATTCCAATAATTCCAATGCTACTATTAACTGGATCAATTGGATCTGGTAGACATCTGCTTGTGAAATCTTTGGCTAAATATAATGGTATGTATAAAATTATTTATATAATTTTAAATAAATACTAGCCAAATGCGACATGCATTGTCATTTTATGTGTCAATTGTAATGATGTTAAATTGTAATGGTATAGAAGTGAGTTAAAACAAAATGGATTATAATATATGTCAATTTCTATGGTAATCAATCAAATGCTGTTGAAGATTATCTATAAATATTATTATTTATTTACTTTTAGGTCTTAACTATCTACAAATAGATTGCAGCTCTTTACAAAATTCGACGGCTAAACAAACAGAAAGCAAAATAAATTCAATGATACAAAAAGCCAAAGCAGCCGCTCCTTTAATAGTTTTAATGGATAATTTTGATGTAAGTTTATTAAAACATTATATTATATATCATTCCTAAAAATATCACTTCAAATTTTATTTTGTTTCATATTATATTATTAGGTTGTAACTTTAGTTTAATGTTGTTTACTTATTTGATGTATAATCTACATTCCTGACCATCTGCAACCTTTAAACTTGGTTAATATTTTAAAATAATGATTCAAAGGTGCTTGTAAGACTAACAGTTACTTTAACAATGTATATTGTTATATTAATTTTATTTTCTTCATACATTAAGTAGGTTAAGTCAAAGAAAAGACTTTGAATATTAAAATATTATATGTATAATTTAAGCTTTTTTTTTTCAAATTTGTCAGTGTTATAATTTCTGTATAGTAATATCAATTCAATTTAATCTTTCAGGTCTTTGCTGTTGACGCAGAGAATAATGAAGACTTCAGGGTGATGGAATATTTCACTAACACATTAACAGATTTATTTGAAAATTACACAAAGCATCCAATTATATTTATAGCATTAACAGAAAAAATTGACTTAAAACCAAACATAATGAGGATTTTCCTTGAAAAAATACACATACCAAAATTAAATCTACAACAGAGGTTTGATATGTTAAAATGGTATGCATCTGTTATGAACTTAAACTTAAATGATACAGATACACAAAAAACAAATATTAATATAATCGATGGTGATAACACAGAGGAACATTGTTTAAGCAATTTAATGAAAGATATTCTGTACAGAGTTGCATCAAAAACTGAGACATTTGTCCATGGGGACTTGGATACACTCATGCACTTTGCTCTCAGAGAATCCTACTTGAAGCAAACTAATTGTCCTACACAAATATCTCGAGACCCTAATTTGTGTCTTATTCAGGAGGAAGATTTCAATAATGCATTAGGTTTGTGTTTTTTTATTTATTATTTGAAACAAAATATGGAGGCGAAGCGACAATAGCGAATGGTTTAAGGGCCGTCTAGCGATGTAAAAAGTGGCTGGATCCTGATCCTACTACTTTGGGGTATTACTACTATTCTTTGAAAAAAATATATAATCAAAATCGATTCAGTTGTTTATCCGTGAAAGTGTAACAAACAGACTGACAGAGTTACTTTCACATTTGTAATATTAGTACAGATATAGCTCACTTCTTGTTGCAGAGTCAATAAGAAGCCTACAGAGTCAACATTTAGATGCACCGAAAATACCGAAAGTATACTGGGAGGACATCGGTGGCTTAGAGAAACTCAAGAAAGAATTGTTGAAGACAATAGAATTTCCAATTAAATTTCCTCATCTATTTAAAAATTCGTCACTAAAAAGATCTGGTATGTAAATTGCAAAGATTATAATAATATTTTTCCACTTTTATGCCTGAACATAGGCTTCAAATAAATCTTTAAAATCTTTATGACTAATTTAATTGATGTGGGACTATGGTCTATAAGTAATAAAAGAACCCAATGCAGAAAGAGTCATCAAATTTGGCTTATAAATAAATAATTTTCGCCTATGGAATGACATTTACATACTAAATGAGAGCCTTCTTTTTTAAAGTATTTTATTAATTATTTATTACATTTCTTATTTGTTCATCTTTTAGGTATTTTACTCTATGGACCGCCAGGTTGTGGTAAAACATTAGTAGCAAAGGCAGTCAGCACTGAACTGAATGTGAGCTTTATGAGTGTAAAGGGCCCGGAGTTGCTTAACATGTATATTGGACAATCTGAAGAAAATGTTAGAAAAGGTATTGTATTTTTTATAGATGTTGGTCCTGCACCATCATATCGGTTTTTATAAGAGTACATATATGTTAGCAAAATAAACTCTGGTGGTATAATACTATTATTATTGTTATAGTATTCGGTTTTAGAACATGTTTTCTACAATAATTAAAATAAACTTTATATATATATATATATGTTTTTAACACCTCATATTAACAACAATTATTTTATTAACAATATTGAAAATGTCTAGGCCTTATCATGACATATTATGAGTATAAAATGAAGTACAGTTTAGTTTACTAATTATGTTCTTGTTGATAGTTTTTGAAGCGGCGCGTGCATCTTCGCCATGCATAGTGTTCTTGGACGAGTTGGACGCACTGGCCCCCCGGCGGGGTGCAGCGGGGGACTCAGGAGGGGCCAGCGACAGAGTTGTTAGTCAACTTCTCGCTGAAGTAGATGGTGTTGCCAGTGGGGAAGGTATTGTAAATAATATGGCAAGAATATACTTTTTTAAAACTTTAACTCATTTTTTTTACATATTGTTCATTTTTATATTGCCCAATGCCAAAATTTTGAACAATAATATTTTCAAAGACGGAAGGTATACATAATTGAATTGAACTATTTCTACAGATTTATATTGCATCTTAATATTGTTTTCACATGATATGAATTATTTATTTATAGACGCAGAAACGTCAAATTTTGTATTTATAATGGGAGCTACTAACAGACCAGATTTGTTAGAACAGTCACTGCTACGTCCCGGACGTCTCGACAAACTTATATATGTTGGTCCATACACGGGCTTAAGAGAAAAGACATCTGTTCTACAAGCACTGTGTAGAAGGTAAATTAATTATTTTATAACATTTAAAAAAAATTATCTAAGTCTAAAAAGTAACAAATTCGGTTCTCTAATATTTTTAAAACATAAATATATTTCCATGCAATGCACTTAAAAAAGTTACAGGAAAATATTGCGTTTAAAAAATTCAACTTAAACTATTTTTACAGTTATAAATTAAGGCCCGAAGTGAATTTGGAAGACGTAGCTGAGGCGTTGCCAGTACGTTGCACGGGCGCAGATCTAATGCAAGTAGTGTCCACTGCGCGATCCGCAGCTGTGCGTGGACTTGTAGATAAATTAAACAGTGGTATGTCTTGTATTAGTAAACATTCGTTTGCAGCTATCTTATATTCGGTAAAGCTCCGTGGTCAGAACATGTAAATTTCATTTCGAAATCAGGTGTTACAATTAGGCAAACTGAATGTAAATTTTCATTTCATCACAATTTTAATTAAGTATGTCATTGACCTCTTTTCAGGGCACGTCAAAGAAAGTGAACTAAGCAGTGATTCAGTAATAATAGGCGTATCCGAGCTTTGGCATGGAGTAGAATCATTTAGGCCATCTGTTACTGAAGAAGAATTAGCGTATTATGAGTCTCTACAGTCACAAATGTAACATATATATATATAAGAACCGAGACCAAAAAATTAAAAGTATTGTATCATTAAATAAAGATTTCTTCCAAGCTATCGATATAAAAGGGTAATCATGTCATATAGCTAGTACTGAGGTAAATGTGGTGGCTGTTCCTTTTGTCAGATGAAATTAATAAAATTAGTTCAATATATAAACCCGAATTTTATTTCAAAATCTTCAAACATCTTATTAATTAAACAAATGATTTATAAAAAGGCGTGTCATTATTTCGCAACATTCAATGTATTTAAAACTTTTTTAATAGCTATTGTCATATGACATTTACCGTGTACGCAAAGAAATTGCTTTTAAAAATAAATTTTATTTAATATATATTTATATTATTGATAATTATAAAATTTAACACCAAATAAATACAATACAGTGAATTATGAATATTATTTCGCGAAAAAATATTACATACAAAATGTGTATATTATTTTTATTGAAAGCGTCAGAGGTATTTCTTAATAAAACATTAATATATCATTAAGAGTGTCAAAATTCTGTAAAATATTACTCTAAATTATAATAAAATGTTTGTTAACATCTCGTATTAAAAAATAAAATGTTTTGGCTCACATGTGTATAATATTGAATATTTTATCGTCTGTATCTCGTTACGGTTTTAAAATTCGATAAATTATCTGTGTACGCGTCTATAATCTCTTTTCGTTTTCAAGATGGTGAGTAATCATACTAGACTACGAATATTATAGAATTTTATTAATTAAACATGTCCTCAGAGGCCGTAACAATGTGCCAATAAGTTTAAAATCCACTAAAATCAATCTAGTATTTAGTGTTCGTTGAGTGACTAGTACTTTATAAAACAACTCTATATCAAATTAACCTCGTGGCCTCAGAATGTCATATCTACGACTTATTTTAATTTTAGCCGCCCAAGAAGGACGCGAAATCCTCGGCAAAGCAGCCCCAGAAGACCCAGAAGAAGAAGGAAGGGTCCAGTGGTGGCAAAGCCAAGAAGAAGGTAAGAATAACAATATGTCAGTGTTGAGGTTATGTGAAAATGCGATCCTTTCAACTTTAACATAACCAACACGCTTTAGTGTAAAACAAATGATTATAATATTTATTCTTGAAACATGTGAGAGTTAAATTTAACTGATATATTGAGTCTGATGTTGTAATTCGTTAGATCATTGATGGTAAACATGTGAGCAGTGTGGTAAAAAATATTTTTATATTTGTAGAAGTGGTCCAAAGGAAAAGTACGTGACAAGTTAAACAACCAAGTGTTGTTTGACAAGCCCACATATGAGAAACTCTACAAAGAAGTACCACAGTATAAACTGATCACACCCGCTGTTGTCTCTGAAAGATTGAAAGTAAGAGGTTCCCTCGCGAGAAGAGCACTCATTGAACTCAGAGAAAAAGGTATGATTTATTATTATATTTAATTCTCAATCTTTACTCAGAATTATGTTATTAACCATATATTTTTACCAGCAAACTTTATAATTTACTGTTTCATATATAGTATATTAAAAACATATTTTAAACCAGTGTGGCATATTTATAACAATTTTTTTAAATGTTTCAATTTACCTTAATACTACAGAAAGGTAGAGACATGTTTGTTTCTTTAAATGATGATCGATTAAACTGGAAAATCTGTGACAGTAAAATACTGATATATTGAGTCTGAATATAAGCTTGTATAAAATTCTCAAACTGTTTGTATTGACTTGAATACTAAGAACATTGTTCTCTTTGCAGGCTTAATCAAGCAGGTAGTCCAACACCACGGCCAGGTGATTTACACAAGAGCAACTAAGGGAGATGACCCTGTTGCGTAAATTATGATTAAGTTTAAATAAAACAAAAACCAATATTTGTTTTTTATTTAATTAACATTGGATACACGCATAATATTCAGTTCAAAATAAATATAGATGACACTTTCAATACTATATATATATAAATATTTTTCCTTACAACTTTAAAATTTAATTTGTTCAAATATAATTTTAATTTCATCGTAATCCAGCTTTGTGCTTATCATCAATATCTACCATAGCAAATCTAATTGTAGGATAGAGATCGCGCAGGCGATCCTTAAAGATAGTAGCATGTTCTTCATTTGCAGTCTCAACAACTACATTAGCCTGAAACAAATTATATTTAAGATTGTGTATTTGTAACAGAAGTTCATGACATGAGTGATTTTAAAACAATCTCCTTGTACCTATCTAAAAAAAACTTATCACACTGGTAATATAAATTGTAAATTTGAGTTGTGTTGGAGAGACATACAAAAGCCGTTATTTTTGCACCTATAATTTTTAACAAAATTACTTATACTATGTACATGAATGCAAATTGATTCATATCTTACTAAATATTAACTATGCGAAATAAATGTCTTAATAGAGGCGGACTGGCAAATTGGCCATTGGATGGTAAGTGGTCACCAATAGTCATTGGTACTGCAAGAAATATTCACTCCTCATATCACTAATGCGACACTAACCTTCGGAACTAAGATGTTGTCTCTTGCACTAGTAACAATGGTAAGTATTGCTGATAGGCGATAGAATATATGATGAGTGGGTGGTACCTAACCAGGTGGGCTTGCTCGAAGCTACCAAGTATTTGTATCGTTATGGCGTGTAGATATTTATATACGTATATAAAATAATGTCAGTAGAGTATATATATTAAATTCAGTAACCAGATTCAGCACACTTAAACCTACCCAAGTAATCCCGACATCGGTATGAACCCACATTTGTTCAGTGACCAAACTCTTTAGCACAGCGCGCTCCTCAGCAATCGTCTTAGCGAGCACCTCCAAGCCTCGGCAGTGGTCAGGAAGCGCTACCGCGAAGCGCATCATCCTACCGCTCACACCGAGCCCTCGTTGAATCGTGCGTGATAATTTTCCTGAGTCTATATTACCGCCGCTGATTATACATACTGCACTGTAATACGAAATAAAAAGAACCATAATTTATAAATATTGTTGGCTGTTATTACTGTTTCCCTAAATAACGGATTGTCCTGGAATGATTATAATGTAGATATAATCTTTCAATAAGCACTTTTTTAATTATTATCTACTGTATTATTCATAAAAGTAAAGTACCTACTGTAAGTTTTTTAGGCATAGGGCTTACTCAACCACACGGTTCTAATACTCATCGGTACATGTGGCAGTTTTTTTTAATGCATTTCTATTTGCATTATAAATATTGCAGGGTTCATAAGTTTGTATATTTAAAAAAATACCGTTTTCCTCTTAACTCTGGCACGAGCCCCTGCATAACTGCTGCTAATGCACAAACCCCAGCACCGTCAGCTACAAGTCGCTCACGTTCAAGGAGACTTATCACAGCCCGAGCAATATATGCTTCATCCACCACCAACTGTTATGATAGATGTTATTAGTGTTAGTGAATTTTAAAAAACAGTTCAATTTCAATTTTTTTTTTAACAATTTACCTATTTGTTATAATAGGTTATGATTTTTGCCAAAAGTTTATGGTAACAATAGAGTATATAGTAACAACAAGAAAGTATAGTGTTTTCAAATATTCTAAAGGTTATATATAAAGTAATTCCATTAAAACTTTAACCATTCTATCTAATCTTCCTTTGATAGTAGCAAAAGCATTATCTCCAACGATGGAAGCGTTCAAACCCTGTGCAAGATTTGGTACCACCGGTACTGGCACCGGCTGTCCTGCTTGTAGGGCTTTCATCATCTTTGGTACTTTTGAGCACTCTGCACCCTGAATAATGATAATTTCTATAGATTTAAGTATGTAAGTACCACGTAAATCTTGACCAGTGATTGCGGGTTCGAACCAGGCAAGTATTACTGAATTGCTAAGTTCTTCTTACCATTAATCTTGTGTTTTTCTGTTAATGCCAAGCGCATTAAAGGAAAAACATCGTATTCACCAACTCGCATTGCAGCAGGGTGGTTGAATATATACTTCAAACTATTTTCTTAAATGGGCAGTATACCTTAACCGCACATTTACAAAATTTAAATGTGAGATGAATTTTATTCAACTAGACTTAAAAACTTATTACGATAAAAATGTTTCATACAAACGTCTACAGCGTTTAACGTAAAATTTTAAACGTTTAGTTTTATCGCTACATAAAGCACCGACGAGATCAGTGTATGCAAAGCTTACATAAATAAGACAAGTGCACTTAAGCTTCTTGCAGGCAACAAGTGTAGCAGCGAGCAAAGCGCCGGTAGCGACCGGCACAATGACGGCGTCTGTTTCCGGAAGCTGCGTGATGATTTCCACGCCTAATGTACCTAGCCCCGCCATCACTAATGGATCATCTGACCTGATAATATTATTTTCATATTTTATAACTATAATTGAATGACCAATTGAATTTACTCGTAAATTGCAGATACCTAATGTGCGCGTTCAAATAAGGAAAAACGTTATACGTAAATATTCATATATGAAGAACCTATTTTATATTAGGCTATATTTCAGCGCCAGTTTTAGCATTGATTAGAAGAAACAGTCACCTTAGTGATGCTAATTACTCTTAAATTAGCTAGGGCTGGCGATAGCTGTTTTTTTATGTCTAGATACTTTATTTCTTTCTTTACAACAACTTTAGAAGAATAAAATTATCAACCTTAGTATTATTTGACGTTCTTCACGATTAGCTTTCTTAGCATAATTTACAGTATCTTCAAACGTTTCACCAAGCATCACTACATCTGCGCCCAGCTCAGCACAACGTTGTGATTGCGATGGTGGGCAATGCTCAGGTAATACAACAGTTACCTAAATGAATTAGGCATTACTCTTTTTTAGTTTATTATGTTTAGGTTAGTATGTAGTATAGTAGTTAGTATAAATATTATACTTATGTAAATTGGTAGATAAGAGTAACGACTGACTTTATTGCTTGTTCTTCTATGAAGAATCTAAATTCAAAACCCGATTTTTCTATTTAATTCAATTTTATAACTTAATGATTCAAGGCTTTTATGTGCGTAGTAGAATACAGCTTACATTTTTTATTTTAATATCTTGGGCTCATACATCTTTACATAATACCTAATCCATAAATGGGATTTAATCTGAGGATTTTCAACCAAATATAGAGATTGTGGGGACTGACGAGTAGGTAATGGAATTAAAAAAATATTTGAATGTTGAAATTGACCGGTATTCCTAACGTTCCACCATGATAGGCAGCTGCCAACGCCATATTACCATTCGACGGGACAATAACTCCTCTTTCTCTCATTTCTTCATTTTGTGCAACAAAAGCATTTCGAATTCCACGTTCTGCACAGCTATAAAAGGCAAGTGAATATATTTAATACAAACATGTATGTATTAAACATTATTTTTTCTGTGAAAAAACTACCTTCCCGTGTATTGCAGGTTATCACATTTTAAATAGATATTGTAGTCCATAAATTTGCAAATTTTTGCTTCCTGCAATTTTTAAAAGTTAGTTTAGATTTTTAGCAAGCAGTCAGGCACAATTAACGAAAATTTAAGTAGTTTGGCCTTTAAGTCGATTTTTTATTTATATATAAATTATATTTACAACAATATTTTTATGTTGTAAATATAATTAAGAACAGAACTCAAACAGAATTTTGAATGAAATTGAATAACTACCTTAATTTCTTGGTACTGTTATTACCAAACATTTTAAAATAAAATAGTTACGTAAATATAATTTTAAACAGGCAGTCTTTTTTATTATAAAATATAATAGGAATTGAAAAATTGTCCTAATTCTTTCTTATATTTTGTTACTCGGCTATGTACATTTTTCGTTGTTGAGCTAATAATTGGTATTTGCTAGCATTTGGGAATCGCAGTCTGTATATGAACTATATATTTTTAAATAATATATCAATAATACTCACGCAAAGAGGTGTATGAATTATACCGTTTTCAATTCTTTCAGCCGCTTGTTTAATTTCATTGAATGATAAAACGTAAGGCTTATCTAATACAGGTTCGTCCTTAAATGTTTACCAATTATTTATTTATACCTCATTAGCGTTTTAAAATTCAAAACATTTAACACTGTTTACATACAGTGTCGTTTTAAATTTTTATTGAAATGCTTACCATTGTAGACCTTTTTACTTTTATTAGTGTTTAAGTGTAAATTTAGATTTTATGATATTTCTACACAATTTTAATTATGCACTATAATTTTGTCAAACTAAACACAAAAGGGATCACATATTTAATTTGTAAAAAAAATGTCAAATACCAAGAAGGTCATAAACAGAGAAAGCACTACAAGTCTAGTTTTTTTTTAAAAGCCAGTATTTGTTAGATTGTTGTTCTTTAAATAATGTTTATTTCACTAGTTGCTCTAAGCAAGAATAAATTAAAAAAACTATTAGTTTCAAGCAACTGCACCAGAAAAAGAATTAATTACTAATAAACATCTATAAAATTAATTATATTTTAAACTTTCGCATTTTAGGTACTCATTTATGTATATATTATATTATTGGAATTCAATCTTGATTCATGACAAAAAAGTATTATTGACAAAAATCTACTGCTGCTTAGACTACCTACACAAATGATATGAAATGAAAGCTTCATTTATGTTTACAGTATTATATTATAAAAAGGATAATAAAAGACACGAATAAACTCTTTAGCCATATTAAAATGTAGATTATATATATAATATTGTTGGTCGGTTGGTTAGTAAATATATAAAATTGGTGAAGCATCAAGCAAGCAAGTACTTGGTAGGAACCAGATCACTACGTTGACAAATTAATGCTGATTGCACATGTGCATTCAGCCTAATTCAGTATGAATTGTGATAGATAGAATATCAGTGACAGTGCATCAGTATTGAGGAATCAAGTATTAGTTTTAATATATGAATTCGAAATAATAAGGTCAAGCAAATGAGAATGATGAGGTTATGAAAATAATACACATAATTATTAAAATATTTTCTTACTTTAATTATTTATTTAAAACTAGTTAATTGCTAAAGCATCATTTTGAGTTTCTTGTGCCAATTGAACTTGTAAATTCAATAGTTTATTTTTTAACACTACAATACCCATGAGAACTATATTTTCTGGTTTTAATGCACCTGAAGATTCTACATTATAGAAGAACTTATTGGGCTTAGCCTCCCAGTTAAATTCTGCCTCATATTGATCTTCATCAAGCTCAGTGTGCTCACTCTTAGGCCATTCATCTGGTCTGGGGTATAAAGTATGCTTCATAACATTATCAGGGTCATATTCGAAGGAAACTCCAGCGGTTGGATTCCATTTTGCATGTTCCTTACCGAAACCTTTTTTAGCATAAGCACGTAATTTTAACTCTTGTCCTTTTCGTAATTTAATGATTAAAATTTCATCAAGCTCTCCATAATCGGCTTGGTCTTCATCCCTATGACGTGATGTGACAGGCACTACTCTCGGATCACTTGATTTTAAGTCAGCAGTAGTAACATGTCTTGTTTGATCACCGGTGCATTTAACATCCAAAGTAAATTCAACACTACATTCCGTGCAGAAATCGGCACACATACAATCTCTGGAGTAGCGGATTTTGTCGACTACATCGTCCGATATAAGAGGTATAAGACCTATACGATGTGCAAGGAATTCATCGCTAAGAACTGTGGAGTTTGCTTCTAGTTGTACCCAATCTATAGCCATGGTGGGTGTTTCTGCAATAAATACACGACGCATACTATTCGCAACACTTAGTTCCGTATCTTCAACTACAAATTTTACATTATCGTCAGTTAATTCTGTTATATGAACAGACGGCTGATTAGCATACGGCATTATGTATTTTAAAAACTAGTAAATATACGTAACTAGGGTTAAAATATTCTCTGTTTCAGACAATACCAGTAACACGTAAATTTCCAGTATAATTAACTATTTCATGGAGCCAAACAACATAACATACGAAAAATTAGCGTCATTTATTAACCAAACTTCTAACTGTCAAACTTATTACTTGTCAGTTGTCACTTGTCACAGCTAAAGCTATTCTGCTTTACAGTTTACAGTGACAACGTCAATTGACATCGTTGACTTATCATAAAAGTATAAACCATCGGCTATTTAATTTTTGTGTATTATAAGTTATACGTATATTATGATTACAAATTTGACGAATATCATTACAATAAGAAGATAAAAAAGGAAACATAATAAAAGTGATAAATATAAAAACATCTTAGTTCAGGGATAGTTTATTCTATAAATGGTGCAGACATTTGTAAATTAGAATTTTTGACAGAATTGTAATCCATTATTATTAATTTCATAGAAAAATGTCTTCAGTCACAAAGCTAAATTTATATTTTCTATATGAAAATTAGCGAAAAGTAGAAGATCTTTTATGATGATCTTCAACCGACAAAGTGTATATCACAATCTATGAAATAAGAATAGCACTACTGTAGTTATTATATTATCTTTTTAAAATTATATTTTACCTTTTACTTATTTGAATTTTGTTTAAAATTTTCTATGTTTTTTGAAATAAATAAGTAGCCAGATACGCTATCTGGAAACAAAGCTGCGTAGCTTTGTTTGCTTGCAACATGTTAAAAAAAAGTCATTTTATATTTAAAAAATATTCAGTGAAAACATGAAGAGCCTGGAGTATTCTTCCCGGTTTATCGGTCAGAGAATGCTTTTGGAACAGATCAAGGTCATGTTCAACAGGCAGGCAGGCAACATGCCAAAAATAACAAAAAAATTACGATAACCTTCTCGAAGATGCTTGTAAATATATAACAACTACCTAGACTACCTATTATATAGGAGCAAGCAATATATTACCTAATATAGCTTGATAGAAATAAAGAAAGTAGAAAAAGTAGTAAAGTCACTGCGTTAAGTATGACCTATCGTAAAATAAAATCAGAAATGAAATTATCCGGAGAAAACCCAAAGATCCCAACCTAACTTCTAAAATTAGCAGGCTAAAGGTAAAATTAAGGTGCACTTACACGGGCGCCGCAAAACGTATTGATCTATCAGAAGAAATTAATCGAGCAATAAATAGGGAAATTATTTTGACAATATTACTTCTATTTTTTTTATGGTATATGACGAGCATATGGGCCACCCGATGGTAAGTGGTCACCACTGCCCATTGACAATGGCGCCGCAAGAAATATTAACCATCCCTTACGTCGCCGATGCGCCACCAACCTTGGGAACTAAGATGTTATGTCCGTTGTGCCTATAGTTACACTGGCTTAGTCACCCTTCAAATCGGCACTAAACCATACTGAGTACTGTTGTTTGGCGGTAGAATATCGTTGCTCAATATATTCATATTTCCGCAATGTTACTGACACAAATGGCCGAATGTTAGTGGGTATGGAAATTTCAGCCCATTTTATATTTGAGATTTTATATATTGGCCCAGTGGTCAGAACACGTGAATCTTAAACAAAGATTAGTGGTTCAAACGCAAGCACCACTGAATTTAAGCGTTAAGCACGTGAAAATTCAATCGTGTTTATAATACTAATCGTGTTCGGTGATGAAGGAAGCATTGTGATAAAACTTGCATAAAAAACTGCGGAGTGGTATAAGATTAAGCTCAAAACATTCTCCTCAAAACCAGCAGCGGTAGGCGCTTAGCACAGAAGTAGAACACTTACAGGCTGCTTCTATATATATTATATTTCTGTAGGAATTGCATTCAACATTATTGTTCATACATGCGTCGACGTCCAGAGACGCGCTTCGACTAAATTAAAAACCAAATTCGGGAGCTATTTATACTACGCGAAAATCGGCAAGCGCATACGACGCTTACCCAGCGCGCTCTATCGGATTTTCGTGTCAACACATGAAATGAACATACGAAATTGCGGCGTCGTCATTGGTCGAAAAATCGAACATTTAATTCGTAGTTTAATTTCCAAAATATTTTCAATTCTAATGTATAACTTTTAATTGGCTGAATCATAATTTTATCATTGTAAATTGTGTAACTTTCTATTGGTAGAAAAGTAAGCGTTTTCTTTGGACGAAAGAATTTGTAAATATGCACTGTAATTATTTCATTGGATAATATTATTCCTAGTTTTTGTATATATATCGACACATTTTTAAAATAAAATCATTCCGATCCGACCAGCAAGAAAGTGTTCTTTTACTCAAGAAATATCTACGAATAGTAACAACAAGTAAGCTAGGGACCAGTACCCCTACATTTCTATCTTGCTTACACTTATATATTCTGCGGCTTAAATTAGGTCCTTGAGTAGAGCGGGCGGTAAAAGAAATTTTTTCTACAATCGTTTTCAAATTATTCATGTATTCCATAGTTTCATGGAGTTCTTCATATTGCTTTATATACTTGTTGCAAAAGATTTGCCTGAAATTGCTTGATATTTTGATACGTCACAATGACTACTATTGCAAACGAGCAATTTTCATTATCCGTATAAGCGATCAAAAGAAGTACTGAGACCGTAGATTAGAAAACGCAGTGTACGGTGCCGTATACCCATCCACATAGACCGACGACCTTCAGAAGGTGGCAAGACACAACTGGATGCAAAACATGAAAAACGTTCTCTCCATTTATGGGCATTTGACACTCTCTAAACCTAGAAATAATTGTATTGTCACAAATTTAACTATTTTTCCAAAGTCTTAGGCTATCTATCTATATATTTTTATAAATCATACTTGAACTTCTTTAAATGTTTGAAGAATGACAAATATCATCAATTTCCTAAATTAACAGATACATATGTAAAAAAAAATGTATTTGTTGATGAGATTTATTTGTTTAATTTTGTAAAATTAAACAAATAAATCTCTTTTTACAGAGAAACTCAATTGTGTTTCATTAACTGTGTCGTCCTAATAAAAAGAATACCAGAAAAAAACTTATACATGTATACTACCAAAAATATATATCCGCCTTTTCAGTCGTATTGAGAACTTTTAGTGGGGCACTACCTAGAGGGCAGGCCAAACTTCCAACAACCGAAATATTAAAATACAAAAAATGTATAAAACTCAACTACAATTGCACCTCAACGAATATTTTATTATTTAATTGCTTCACGAAAAGCTTTGCTGTTGAACCAGTATGTACTATTTCACATTCCGTTCTTCATTTTTTTTAATACCTTTTTCTTCATTTGACTCCACTAAATCTCACTGTTTAACCATACTATAAGATAAATTAATTTTATCAGTGCGGTAAAATTGAAATTCTATGCTTATCAACTTTTCACACGACATTAATTTGTTATACTTTGTTTTTTTTTTTAACAAATTACAGTCATAAATTGATTTTTATACTTTAGTTAATATCTTTATTTAGTTCCGACATTAACAGATTAATCGTGCTGATTCAAATAGAAATCGAATGTCTGCAAATCATTTTAAAAATACATATATAGATAAACCTAGCAACCCGCCCGGCTTCGCACGGATGCAATGCTGATACTAAATATACAACAGAATGTCTTACAATGTTCACAGATTTTTTGTCAGACAATACAAACCGCTATGTCCATGCATTTTAAATCTGTAATATCTTCGAAAATATGTATTTGAGTTACTTGCTGTAAAAGACCATATTGATCTATATTAAATGCACAATGTATTTAAGGTACACACTTAATTAGATAAGGATTAAAGCTGTATTGCTTAAAATCGCTTGGAAAATAAGCTATCATTTCTCGTAAAAAGTAAAGGATAAAAAACTGTTATTGTGGGTTATACCTAAGAGATAGACATATATGTCATAAATAAACACATTGAAAAATGGTACCATTTTTTTAAAGACATTTTTAAAGTGTTTAAAGTGTACAACATTATTTTGATCTATCTCCTAGGGTTCAGCCAGCGTTTGCAATGTACCTAGCGCAGAAAAATGTGTTTATTTATGACATCACTTTAGAAACCTCTAAAATTATCAATGTTTCTCTACTATATTGTGCATTGATAATACGTATAAACCTTCCTCTTGAATCAATCTATCTATTAAAAAAACCGCATCAAAATCAGTTGTGTAATTTAAAAGATCTAAGCATACACAGGGACAGACAGCGGTAAGGGACTTTGTTTTATACTATGTAATGATTTACATGCATTCGTCACGACTGCTTGAGTTCAGAGCCAGGCAGTTATTGAGAATTTCTCAATAAAAATCCTAGTATCATTTTTTTGAACCGTGTAAACCCTAAACTTCGACATAGAGGATTTAAAAAAAAAGGTATACTTTTAAGCATCTTGAGTCAAAGGCTGCGATATAGCTGCTATGTATGCTATAATTAGGCCCGTCTAAATACAGGTGGATTGCAAATACCTGGGGAATAATGGTCATGTAATAAGTGACCATCAGTAAGACGCCCCAGAATATCTCTTAAAAATCTATTTGGAGGGTTGGTCCTGGTAGCAGGATTCTAGCAATATCCCCGATATTACCAGAGTGGAGCTGCCTATAACGTACTTAAACTCGCTAAAGAGTATAATTTTAAGTACAAGATTTTATTATACAACCGAACCCTATAATACATCCCGTATTTCACTTTCGGTGTCGGAAAGTTATTGTGATTATGTATAAATTTATATTTACCTACTTCGTTATATCTGAGAGGACGTCTTCGCCTAGCCAACAATTTTATTTAGATAATTGCTGACCTATCATATCATAACCAATTATTAGGGAAACAGTACGAAATATCGTTCGTTGAATTAATAATCAATTATTATTAAGAAATAGAATTATAAACAAATAAATGTTATTTACAAAATAATGATATATATATATATATCAATAGCAATCTATATATTTATAAACAATTTATCATGTTTTATATTTAAAATCTCGATTATCATTCCTATAAAAGTATGTATCCGTAATTGTTTCTTAAATTTTATTATAAATCGTAAATATTACAGTAGTCTTCCAATTAATTTTACATAACAGTCTAATTCATGGCGAAAGGTGCCGTATTTCTTAGTTGAAACTTGGACGCGTAAGAGTAAACGCGTTTTTTTATTTCAATTTATTTCAATTCTCATACAAAAATTGTAATATGGAGCTTTACGAAAATAGAAGTTCAGTAAGTTTTCAAATGATAAGATATTATTAATACATTTTCTTTATTTCATTTATTTTTAACTTTTAAATAAAAATGATCTATGTACGAATAATTCGACAATTTTTTCTCTGAGATACCTATATGGGTATTATTTATTAACTAAATAAAACATTAACAACCCTATTATCATATAATTATGTGTAATTAACTCTCATCGCTTTCAGTAAATAAATGAAACTTACATACACAATTTAGTTTAGTATCTTTCTCTAATTAGCGTATCGCTATGATTCTAGTGACTCTTTTGACCCCAACAAAATACGTTGGACTTATTAAAACTATGGACGATTCTCAGTCAGGGTTTTGAGGTAGAAGGAATTACATTAAAGTGCTGTGTACTAACAAAACAAAATGGTTTTTCAGACCGTTGAGTTTGACCCTATGTGTGATAAGGAGAACCCTCAAAGGATATCGTTTGAGGACGTATCGGCTGCCGCATTCAGAATTCAAAGTGGAATTACTAAAACGCCATGCGTGGTGAGTTAAAGATTTGACATTTTCTTGGTACGAGAAAGGATTTTATTTTAATTCACGTACTTTGCTTCGCCTTAATGTTATTAAAAACCTGATAAATCCTTTCATATCCTGTATATATATATAAATAACATGTTCATTTATTAAATTTTCGAAAAATCTTTGAATTACAAAAGAGGTTATACATATTAAATATGTTGGGTACCGACTACCGATGTTATGAGGCTCGGAAAAGAACGGTCAACGGTTAAACTGACACAAGGAAGTAAAATAAGTCCAAGATTTACAAATGAACTAAATCAATGTGAACTTATTTCGCGATCAAGTTTAAAAAATGTACGCCACTTTATCTAATCAAATAAATATCACGTGACTTATATAAAAATTACACACGATAAATATTGAGTAAAAGCTAAATGTGACAATATATTGTTATAATTAGAACTCTACTTTAAATTTATATTAATTACTTAGTTTATGAAACAATTAATTAATTATATTATTTGCAAGGTAAAAATCTTTTTACAAGATAATGGTTAAGGATATTAATTAATCAAAAAACTAATGATGAAGAAATATTTAAATTTTTGAAATCAAAATTATTAAAAATATTCTTAATTTGCGGTCATATATACTGTTTTAGCAATTTTAATCGTAATTTACAAGATTAATACAAATATAATATAATATTGTAAGTATTGAGATACTCCCGAATATAAAATAACGCGAAATATTCTCTTTTGAATAATGAATAAGTACAGTCTAAAGTTTAGCTAAAACTCAATAGTAAAGCATGTCTTATATCACTTTAGGCTACATAGGTAGTATAAAAATAAACAAAATATACATTCAGCAGAATAATGTTAGTTAGTTGTCAACCGCGTATTTTACGGACCTTAGTGTTCTTTAAAAGACGACAAATAAGAATCGATGTTATAGTTTCAGATTTTCTTACAGTAGGTAAAAATTTTGTAGTTTTGAAACACTACATATTTTATTTTGTAAAAAAATAAAAATATTGAAAAACGAAAAAACAGCTTCCATCTCCACATTAAATATTCTTTAAAACAATGTCCGTTTCGTTAAACGATGTCGCTTCTCGGGAAACATAAGAAACCATAGTTAAATCCCAGTTTGAATGCGAAACATTTGCAAATACCAGTTAGTACGTAATATAGAGATAAGTGGTGAGGTGTTTATATACCTACTATTTGCGTCATACTTTTACTATCGAGGTTCAATTACAATTTAAGTTTATGAGGTTACATAGACTCCATTAACTTACCCAGGAAAATAAATGGGTTCTTATCAGAATATAATATTAGCTGTAAGCACGAGAATATCGAAAACGCGTAAATTTGGATTACGAATTTATTATTGTAATTACCTTTAAAGATATAATTACAATAACCATGAGCCGAGATGGCACAGTGATTAGAACGCATGCATCTTAACCGATGATTTCGGGTTCAAACCCAAGCAATCACCACTGCATTTCATGTGCTTAATTTGTGTTTATAATTCATCTCGTGCTCGGCGGTGAAGGAAAACATCGTGAGGAAACCTGCACGTGTCTAATTTCAACGAAATTCTGCCATATGTGAATTCCACCAACCTGCATTAGAGCAGCGTGGTGGAATATGCTCCAAACGTTCTTCTCAAAGGGAGAGGAGGCCTTAGCCCAGCAGCGGTAAATTTACAGGCTGCTAATGTATATGTAATGATTGTATCCTTTTTATTAAAATGGTCACAACGAACCAACATTTTTAAAGGCTCAAAGTTTCAAGCTTAAACCTTTGAAATAGCACGTAAATACAAATTCGAATCCTATTTTTTTAAGCCTAATTTGATAACATTGTAATTCTACGAATTTAATGTTAAAATTAAAAAAATATGTATATTTCTACTTTTAAAAATTACAGAAATCTCACATGTCCTCGATATACGGTATGGACATTTATCTCAAGAATGACTTCCTGCAATATACTGGAAGGTAAGAAGCTAAAAACGGCTTCGTACGTTTTAATGATTGTTTTTTTTTTTAAACGTTCTTGTACAATTTTTAAATGACATCTTAGACATGGAATATTTTCTAAGAAAATCTTTTATAAAGATTTTTTTTATTTTAAATCGAAAATGTTATTTTATAATAATGTTGTATAATTATTCGCTAGTTTCAAAGAGAGAGGAGCACGAAACGCATTGCTTCTCCTATCACCGGAGGCCAAGGAACGCGGTGTAATATCGGCTTCACTGGGAAACCATTCCCAGGGTCTCAGCTACCACGCAAAGCAACTAAACATTCCGGTAACTGTGGTCATGCCCAACGTAGCTCCTATCATGAAGATAGAGAACTGTCGGTCATATGGAGCGAATGTCATCATACATGGCCATGATATGAAAGAGGCGAAGTACTACGCCATGATGTTGGCTAAAGAGAAAGGACTAGTATATATTAACGGGTAAGTTGCATCAATAATCGTATGGAATGATTTATGACTTCCTGAGAAAAAATATCCCCCTACTGTAAACGAATAGTTGTTCTATTGTAGATAGTTAAACGCATCAGAGATGCTACACAGGAATTAATTGATGTCGATAACAAAAAATACTCAATAAAATATTTTAGCTTATAAGTACTTGATACTAAAAGTACCCCGTAGTATAGTAGTGGATTTTAATACTTTACTCAAAGTTATTATTTTTGATATATTAAACTGTTTGTATATCCAATATATTATAATTATTTCAGTAATTTAATATTGTAATTTTATTGTCTATACAATTGAAAATAAAACTCAAAGAAAATATATACGGAATAAATAATGGAATAGCATCAGGATGCTTTATATCTATTGGTTTAACTGTAGTAATAGGCTATTTGATTGATTTTTAAATTTCCTTTTTATATTATTTAGTAGAGGTTAAGGAACCCAGTAAAAGTTGTTATTTTTATTCTAGTACATATTTGCTGAAAATTATCAAATTTAAATTCCATATTTAAATAGCGCGCGACGCTACTTTTACAATATGGCGCTGCAATCGGGTCGGTGACGTCACTTGTCTGTATTGTAAGCTGTGGCACATATAATCCACATACTGTAGGCAAACGAGGTTAACAAGCAAGTGACGTCACCATAAACCCGACCAATTAGGAGCGTTTTGTGTCACGTGACAAACGTTTAAAGAAATGCATTTTTATTTATGGATTTTTGAATAAATTAATTATTATTTTCAACTATCGTTAATAAATAACCATTTTTAAACTCATAATATACACTGATTACAATAATTGACACTTTATTTCGCATTTTCAAATAGCCTATTGTGGTGATACACTCATATGCAGTGTACATATAACCACATAGATCAATAAAATCGGAAGCAGTGCTACTCAGAGACGATGAAATACATCTGTAGGTACTAATGTTGTTATTATTTTTTTTTTTTTCGTATAAAAGCTACGATCATCCTCACATTATGGCTGGTCAAGGGACTGTAGCCTTAGAAATATTGGAGCAAGTTCCAGACATTGATGCAGTGCTGGTACCAGTAGGAGGCGGTGGACTTCTAGCAGGTGTGGTCACAGCAGTGAAACATCTTAAGCCACATGTTCTTATTTATGCAAGTAATTTTATATCAAATATGTTTATACGTATATATTCTTAAAAACCAATTTGAATTAACAGTTTTCAGTATAATAGTGTTATTGCATTGCTGAGTTAAACACATCGCACGCATCGCATCACGTCTTAATTTCCTAATAATGTTAACTTTGTGTTCGTCAATAGGGTGTAGAAACTGAAAAATGCCCGAGCATGGAGGTTGCTTTAGAGAAAGGGGAACCAGTGAGCGTTGAAATACGTTCAACATTAGCAGACGGTCTTGCAGTGTCTACAGTTGGGTATAATGCGTTTGCAACCGTCCAGTCACTTATTGACAGAATGGTAAGTTAAAACACATATATCCAAAATCACTATAAATAATTTAGATCCCAAAATTTTACATTTTTGCCTATTTTTCGCTATTGTCTTAAATAATTAATTCGTTCAATTTCTTCACAAATTGCATAACATATTATGCTCGCAGATTCTTTGTATTATATTATTTTTTCTATATACCAATTTACAAAATATTGCAAGCATTCGGTAAAAATAAAAACAAATTTCAGAAAATGTTTTGTACCATAAATTGTAATAAGTACATAATTACGCCTGGAGTATAGGTTCCACAAAACTTATGATTTTATAAATAGTTAGGTGTTTTTGCACCAATATCTGCAATATTTATGGATTATTTTAAGCTTTATTATAAAATTAATGTTAATAAAACATGAGAATTGAACTTTTGACATGACATGATACCCTCTTTTTATAATCAATACACTCGTCTGTACACGAGTGAGATTCGAGATAAAAAAAATGATAACATTATCGTTAATTTATAATAAACTATAAATATTATTATTTAACAAGATTTATATATTTAAATTTTATGCCAAAAAGTTTAAATTATGTTTTTTTTTCACATGTTTATGTTATTAATTTACAATATGATTAAAATTAGAACGCAATATTTTTTTGTGTAATTTATAAAACGTATGATATCTGAATACGCATAATATTATATATTTACTTATTATAACAAGCATCCAGTTGTTTAATCGCAAAAAAATAACATTCAAGACTATAAACAATTAAAGTAATAACTACAATACCTATTCTATGGCCTACAATTTATGGTAATATTGTAGATTGTAACCATTATGAAAAAGCTTTCATATATTAACTTCCGCATATTATTCTTAAGGTTATATTGATAATTTCATAAGATTATTTTATATCCGGTTAAGTAAAGTTCTAAACTACATTTTAAATATGACTTACTTTTTTGATGTGGTCATTTAGTAGCAGTAGTAGGCTCGCCGGGTGGTTTATCCCACTCATCTATTATCCCACCACCAAATATGTATGAAATATATTTTTTTAGCTTGAGATGCTAAGAATAATGATTTTATTAATTCACGAAAATTATTGATAAAATTGATTTTATTAGGTAGGTACCACATTCTTAATATATATTCAACCGCCAGACAGTAATATTTGGAATTCTTATGTTCCTCGTTTGAAGGACGAATAAAAAAGGTCTCAAGTTTTTAGTTCCCAAAGTTGGTTGCGCATTGGTTATTTTCCTGTTTGCCTACCTATACCATATAGGTAGGCAAACAGGAAATTGACAACGTGGTCACCACTTCACCACCACATTTCTTACTTAATAATTGATTTAAGAAATAGTGAATATCTCTTACAGCGCCAATATTAAAGGTTGGTGGTAACATCTACCATTAGATGGCACATTGGCCCGTCTGCGAAACTTTTTCATAAATATATAGGTATGTCACCTAATTCGAACAAAAATTATAATAATAGTAATGTTCCCCTGGTCGATTTCGATCACGGCAGCCATTTTCAGTGGAAAATAGAAGAGACTATAATATGTGCGCATGCATGGGTACTCTTGTTATTACATCACCAGCTTTCTGCTGGTGATGTAAGCTATGGTCCAGCTACGAACTTTCCGAAACACGGATGAAAATATATAATTTAAAAATCAACAGATAACTGTAAACGAGGATTGGATCGCTCGGGCTATCCTGCGCCTTGCGGAACAAGAAAAGTACGTGGTAGAGGGCGGTGGCGCCGTCGGGGTTTCCGCTATAATGGCGGGCCATGTGCCGGAGTTGGCTGCCAAAAAGTATGTGAAAGACACTGATCTCATTACAAAATAATGTTTGAGTATCACTATTATGTTATTTACTGTCATATTAACAACGACATCATTATATACGTATTAATTATTAGAATTATTCAGCATAAACCCTACTCATATATAGCGTACTGCCAACTAATCAAAGACAATAAGATTTAGATGTAGAGTAACATAACAAGTTAAAAAAAAATAACAGCGTTAATATATCAGTGAAATGTACACTGTAAACTTTTCCCTTTAGGTATGAGAAGGGCTTGAAGTTGCTGCATTACGAATTGGTGATAAATTCACGGGATGATTTGAAAACATAAAAATTTAGCTATTTTTTATAAATTAAATATTGTTTATTTTTCAGAGTAGTATGTATCTTATCTGGTGGTAATATTGATACGACGATCTTCGGCCGTTGCCTGGAACGTGGTCTTGCAGCAGAACAACGTCTCGTCAAGTTCAAAGTGACCGTGAGCGATCGTCCCGGAGGAATCGCGGAACTCTGCAAGCTCATTGCGTCTATCGGCGTCTCCATCAAGGACATAATACAAGAACGCGCTTGGGTGTATGGAGACATATTTAGTGTTCGGGTGAGTCTTTTCTAAATATCAAGGTATGTTTACAATTCGTTTTTCATGGTGCCTTTGTTAACGTTGATCATAATTCTGATTACAAATTCAATAATACCCAAATGGTATATAACTCATATCTATATAAGTAATCATTATAATACATTTTGTTTATTTATTGTAATATAAAAAAATGTGTTTTTGTTGTGACATCATAAGGCTATTTTTATTTTACTTTAATTTTGAAAAGCGACCTGTTAATATGGTAAGAATATAGCAGCTACATAATAAATACTTTCTATAAACGTCATACAATCCTTTGATCTTTTTTATCATTTAATTTACAGGTGAAAGTAGTATGCGAAACTCGAGGTCCAGAACACATGAACCAACTCCGTTCAATGATCACTAACACTTATAAAGAATGGTACTTCTCTCGGGAGCCGGAAGATTGTTCAAGCAATCGGAGGCCGAGCACAGACTCGTTGGATGATGTTTCAAAATAATTTTTCGACTAAAAAAATATAGTTTATTGATATACATATATCACGTCATAAATATTAATTATTGTTACCTTTATTACGGTTCACCATTTGGAATTTAAAGTATTACTATAAAGCTACATTTGTGATGATTATTCATCCTCATGAATTGGACGATATTCAAGCATATTTTTAAGTGTTTTAACGTCTAGGGTGCACGGGGTACCTTTCGCATGATATCAGTCTTTTTATAATAAACTAGCTACCCGTCCTAACTTCGTCTGGGTGGATTAAGAATATTATTTACTTTCCGAACCTTCTATAATGTATTAGAAAACTTAAAAAAAGACGAATTAAATCGGTAAAGTCATTCTTAAGTTATGACGGGGGGGGGAAATATGGCTTTTTTAAATGTATTATATAGATTATATTACAAAATTATTCACACATTACAACGTTCACAACGACGTTTTCAATGGTATATTATTTGTATACAATAGACTGCAAGAAGTAAATCAAAATTTGTTATTATATGAAATAATATTTAAAATATATGAACTATATATTTATTGCTATAAAATTAATGTTATCCTATATTCATAATGTATAATTATATTATTTGATCTTCTAACTTATTCAGTGTTATCAATTCATTAATCATCTTTCGATTCTCAATCTGGTGATTGGAATATTAAATTAAAATTCATTGTTATTGTTCGAAATTTTAAATATTATTTGTATTTATATAAAACTTAATTATTCTATAAATTCTAAAAAATAAAATTAACTGTCCCTTAATTTCTACAAATGTCTACATTTTTAGAAGGGCTTATTAATTCATAAGCGTAATAGTTTATAATGGCTTCATCTGAGTATTAATGTATTTATTTGAAAATACTTACGTCAGAAGACTATATATCTGAAGGAGATATGCCCTTACAATCCTTAATAATATTATAAAGGCGAAAATTAGTATGTTTGCAGCGGAGGACTAACACGGGGCCGGAAGGGACAGCTCGCCCCAGGCCTCCAGGCTTGGGGGGCACCCAAATCCATCCGCGTTCCGCTGATCAAATCCTAAACAAGACTTTTAAAATGTGATTAGCACCTACATAATTTCATCAAGATCAAAACACTACATTCTACAGCCATCTAGACTTTTTACGCGGTACTAATATTCTTTTAACTTCACTGAACGCGTCCAATACGCTTGGGGAATCGTCTTTGTAGCGGGTAATTCCGCAGGAATCCATGAATGAATAGGGGGCTACATTCAGCTTTGCCGCCCCGGGCCTCTGACGGGTTTAGTCCGCCACTGTATGTTTGTTATTCTTTTACGCAAAAACAACTCAACAGATTATCATGAAACTTTACAATAATATAGCTACATCAGAATAACACATAAGCTATTATTTATAAAGATATTGTGTGAATAATACCTGACAACCAATCACTAAAACGCGAGCGAAGCCGCAGACGAAAACAAGTGTCAAATAATGTAACATAGATTAATTATACACAATCGTGAGTTAGTAGTGTGATTATAACACATTTATGTATTTGTCTACATCGTGTCGTTATTTGCTGGCTGAATAGTATTTAGACTTCCTACGAAGAATAGTGATTATACGAGTATTTTGATACGATTATCCTGTAAGAAAAGAATGGTTGCAACTTGAAATAAATACAAGAAAACTACCCACTATACAGGAAAAAGTTCGAGCTATGATTACTTGACAATTGCCGGAGTTGGTGGAAGCAATAAATGAAGCAATTTGAATAAATTCCTTAAATATTTTTTTTTTGAGCATTATCGCGTCTAATTGATTCATATATTCTGAATTACCCAATCGCGCCGAGATTACCTAATTGCGCAATGTCCAAAGGGTATTGCAAGGCAATTTATTACAAGGCAATTTTCCTTCAATCTTGTTTGTACGTAACATCGTACTCGTATATCTTTCCGTTGCCTCTACAGGTTATTTGTCATTGTTGTCGTGACGTCAAAATCGACATGGATTATCCTCAGTATTGAGTAAATAGAATTGCCCGTGTTAGCGCAACCCTTACATAACATACTAATATTGTATTACAATACATTGCGTCTGTGGCATGCCATTAATTTCAGTTCTTAATTTAAAAAGTAAATGTAGCTCTAATGACATTAAAGCCATGTCAGTCAAAATTCAATTAAAAGTTGTATAACCAACTAAAATTTTTCGTGCAAGTAAATGAAGTAAAAGTAATATCATTCCCTTTAAAAATAAAGTGAAACTATGATACTTAACCCAAATAACGTTTGACGGAAATATTTACTAAAATGGAAAATGTAAGTAAAGTTGACCAATGAAAACGCGCGCCTTGCGTTAAAATATAAGCATGTATTAACAAATTTAATCGAATTTGTATTTTTTTACCGTGTTTGTTCTTACATCAGTCATCTCTCGAACACATAAAACATCTTATGTCACTCATATCAACACAGTTGAGGGACGCGCCTTCCTGAGTGAATAAATCTATACTTAGTGTACGCTAGACAGAGACATTTTCTCGCTAATATCTGATAGGAGATTTTAAAACTAATGGGTTTGCGGATCAAAGCTACATAATTGGATATGCAATAAAACCTTAGTTATTAAATAACATACTTAACTTATTCTATACAGGATGTGGAGTTCGATGAATTTTGCGACCCTAACAATCCTAGAAAAATAAAATATGATGATATTTTGGCTGCTTCGCGTCGCATTGTGGGGACGATTGTCAAAACACCTTGCACGGTATTTAAAATTTCATAAGCAACTGAGTAAACTTTTATTGGTTAATAATTTTTATGATATATTTTTTATCAGAGAGCTCACATGTCAGATAAACTAGATATGGATATATATTTAAAACAAGAGTTTATGCAGTATACAGGCTGGTGAGAAAATCAAAATAGTGGCAATTATCCTACACTTTTATTTTAAATTTATATGTGATTTATTAGTTTCAAGGAACGTGGTGTTCGGAATACATTGCTATTATTATCGGAAGAACAGAAAAAGATTGGTGTGATATCAGCATCAACTGGTAATCATGGGTTATCTATGAGTTACCATACTACAAAGCTTGGTATTCCTTGCATCGTCGTAATGCCAACTCGAGCGCCAATAACCAAACTCACAAAATGTCAATCTTTCGGTGCCAAAACACTGTTACATGGTGAGAACATGGCTGAATCTAAACATTATGCTATGTCTTTATCCAAAGAGAAAAAGTTGTATTATGTCAATGGGTGAGCACAAAATATATTTCTGAAGTTTAAACTGCAAATTTTATTTCTCAAGATCTGTTCGGTCAAATACAAAGAGTCTATTAAAATTTATTATAATGCCACAGATACGATCATCCTAATGTAATCGAAGGACAAGGAACTATTGGAATTGAAATTTTAGAACAAGTCCCAGAGGTAGATGCTGTTTTAGTACCTGTGGGTGGTGGCAGCCTTTTGACTGGCATTGCTATTGCTGTAAAACATCTTAAGCCCGATACCGAAATTTATGTAAGTGACTCCTTTTATTTATCGAAAATACTTGTTTTATTTAATCTAAGAAATTTAAGCGTATATTCAATTATATCATAAGGTTTACCCCCGGTAGTATTTTACGAAATCAAACCATTAATAGATTAATAAAATATTAAATATCCTAATTTTAATCAGGGTATACAAACCGAAAAAACATATAGTATGGTAGAGGCACTCAAAAGAAACGAAAGAGTAAGAATAACCATAGACTCCACAATAGCTGATGGCCTTGCAGTAAATTTGGCAGGAGTAAACACATTTCATAATTTGAAAACCGGAATTGTGGATAAAATGGTATGGTAGATATTATTATCGTATAATTAATTATATTGACTATCATATCATACATATTTCTACATAATTATGCAAGCTAATTTTATATAACATGCCACAATTTAAGGAAACTACAAATTAATAATACATAGTGGAAACCTTCAGCAAGGTACCCGGACCCCTGGTGTGGGGGAACAAGATTACTTTTGAAAAGCCACTTAAAGGACCGTCTTAAATATGACAGGAACGGCTCTTTTCCGTTTCCGCTTCGCCACCTCCTTCTGCTTCGTCACCACGGCGGTCCCACCATTAGGCTACGCCGATTCGTCGACACGAATTCGCACAGAAGGAGGTCTCGTCCATCCTCGCAGACTAGATTCTGCCTCTGCGTTTGACTTTTATACATTGAATTCTATATTACAATACGGCGTAAATATTTTCAAAATATATTTAATTTACAGTTACTACATTTTAATAAAATAGTTTATTATTTTAAATGCTTAGAATAATGTAACTTAATAAATAAAATAAGTAATTATATATTAAAATAGGTAATATTTATATTAAAATAGGTAATCGTTAAAGAAGATTGGGTGGCACGTGCCATAATGCACTTAGTCGAAGAAGAAAGGTACGTCGTAGAAGGCTCTGCAGCGGTTACCATAGCGAGTATAATGGCAGGCCTCTTCCCCAATCTTAAGGGTAAAAAGTAAGTAAATGTAGCGAAGGAAACTGTATTATCATCACGCTTAGTCTTTTAAAAGCCTTTATCCGATATAGATTCTACTAACACAACCTTCTGGCGTACCTACAGATATATATTTCCAATAAAATCCATTGAGTAGTTCATAGACATAAACAAATAACATTATTTATAACAAGTTCGGCATATTCCTAACATGGACTATTATAGAATTGCTATAATTCTGTTTTTCACATCTCTAAAAATACTGTAGTAACTTCATTTTCTTTTTAATTTGATATTTTAACGAGAGAGTGTCTTATTTATCATTTGTATGATGAGTGTATTTATTAGTTTCATTAGTTAACAATAAGTATTATAACATGCTAAATATGAAAACTATGGCACAATATATTAAATACATTTTTAAACCATAAAATCTTAAGCCTTATGACTTCGGGTATAGGTAAGGGAAGCGACTAGTTGGCCTAATGATTATCAGAAATTACTTACCTACTCTCATCACAAATTACTAACCTACTCATTTATTAAGCTGTTATTATAAAAACGTACATTTCAGAGTGGTATGTGTATTATCGGGTGGTAATATCGATACAACGACACTTGCTCGGGCTCTGGAGAGAGGTATGGCGGCGGAGGGGAGACTAGTCAAGTTTAAGGTGACGGTAAGCGACCGGCCAGGAGGTATGGCTGAACTGTGCGGGTTGTTGGCCAATCTCGGTGTTACGCTGCGGGACTGCATTCCTGAACGCGCATGGGTTAAGGGTGATGTTTTTAGCGTGGAGGTGATTATTTCAATGCCCTTAACATTGATGTTTGAATTTCCTTATACATAGCAAACAAAAAAAACACGATATTCTCTCTAAGCATTATATTTTCGCCAGCTACAAAAATTGTAGACTCCACATTTTCGTTGCATTCGGCCCTCCAAATATTTACAACCGGTTCTGGGGATTTAATGGAAGAACTGTACTGGCTGTGGTTATACCTATGAACAACAACAACCTCTCTCAACTCCCTCCCAGCCTCCCAACTGGCCTCAAAACAGTAACTGCAGTTCGAATACCGTTGATAAACCTGAACAGTCATAAGTCTCTCACCTATAGAAAATCTCCAGGGTGATGATGTGTTTGTGTTTTTTTTTCTTCCAGATGAAAGTAATAGCAGAGACAAGAGGGTGGGATCATACTAAAGAGTTAATCGAGTTAATTAAGCGAAAATACAAAGATTGCTTTTTCCCTGAAACAAATGAGAAGACGGACAAAGCTCCAGGAGCCAGGCGTGGTCCCTGTCTAGCGCCAAATCCAGTGTGCATGCAGAAATAATTACCTGTCCTAACGAAGATTTTTTGATAAAATAGATTTTTGATTGTTATTTATATAATGATTTTAAATAATAATGATTCAATAAATAAACAAGTTTTTAATGTGGTTAAGACTTCTTTTTTGCATTTTGATTTATAATAAATTGTCAAGCAAACGAACCATACACGTTTGTCAATGTTGTCCATGTAAAGGTATTGAATAAAAGACGAAATACGAGAAGTTTATGACCGTATTATCTATTTTCGTAAGAAAAGTTTGGAATAGTTTAAAATTTAGAAATATCAAACCTAAAAACTGACTAGACTGCTGGTCGATTGGTAGGAAGAATAAATATGAAGTGCCCAGAGATTTATCAATTTTATACAAACTTCAGTCATTACATTAGACAGTATGTAAAGACTTATGACTATAAATATTAAATGTAATAACTATAAATAAAACTGTAGATTATCACGCAGTCACGTCCAATTTTTGATCATGGAGATTCGTATTTAGGGTGTACGCACTTCAACTGACTGATTGGTGATTGGCGAAATATTACCACAACTTCATTCAAATATCCTGATGCATCCAGCAGCTAAGAGAAAGCATCACATTTATGATAACCTAAATGATATGGCCACGGCGCTCATTCTCAATGAAGACTATCCAACTCCGCAAGAGATATTACTGCCTCAGTGTGAGATTACAAACGCCAAAGTCTTAATAATCCGTTAGAACAGCAATGCTACAAGACTGGAGGACCGGAAAGAACTCAGCAAAGCCCTAAAAAACGGCATTTTCTTTTAATTTATCTTGCGTCTGTATTTAAACCCTTGCCTTATTTAGTTTTGTTTTCTATCCGCCGAGTAATCTCTATTTAAAGTTACATGGATGATTACATATACTATTGGGCCTTAGATTAAAAACTACTTGAATGTTTTAAGCTTGTTAATAGTCTTTAGCTGATATACTAAAAAAAAATATTTATGTCATCATTCTTACGGCTAAGTCAGATAGCAAATTTTTAGTTTTGAACAAATAAAATATTACTTTATAAATAAAATTAAAATACAAAATGTCAAGACGTCATGTAAGTGAACAAAACTTTAAGTAACTAGTAAGCGTAAGTAACAAAAAGAACAAAAACACCAAAACCTCATTTAAATTTTTAGGAGGATTTTGATGAACTTTGTGATCCAGACAACCCACAAATTATTAAATATGAAGACGTATTAGAAGCTTCAAAACGAATCAAAAACTTCATAAAACCAACTCCTTGCACGGTGGTCGTATTTGTTTCTTTTTTGTTTAGATAGTAATAGTCGGATCAGTATGTATTCAAACAATATTTTATAAAAATCTAGCCGTCGCACTTCCAGCGCGAGAGTGGTATCAACATATTCTACAAATTAGAAACAATTCAAAAAACTGGAAGGTAAATAAAAAATCAAATGTACATTTTTCTTAAACTATAAATATAAATAAAAGAACATAATAATAAGTCTGCATTTACGTACTTTTATTGCTAGGAATGTTAGCTATGTCAACACACTAAGCCCTAACTACAAAATATAATTTAACTATTAACTAATTTGCTCGGTGATTTCTTATTGTATCTTAATTTAAAGTTGTCTATAAAGTTTTAAGGAACGAGGAGCTATCAATGCTTTGACATTATTACCTAAGGATAATCAAAAGATCGGTGTCGTGGTAGCTTCGTTGGGTAATCATGCTATGGGAATATGCTATTACGGTCAAAAGCTGGGAATACCTGTCACTGTGATTATGCCTACTTGTGTAGCAGCCATCAAGTTGCAGTTATGCCAAAATCTTGGCGCGAAAGTTATTGTTCAAGGTAGCAATTTAGTCGACGCCCAAAAATATGGCAGAGGTTACGCAAAGGATAAAGGCATCTCTTACATAAAGTAAGTAAATACAATTCAAGTAATATTATATTGCATATTTAAAACAATGGTAGAAACTTCGATAACCAGTGAAAAGGTGTATACTGACCGATTAGAATTAAATTTCCTAAGTTTTGACGTTAATTATATAGATATAAGTTTTTCATTTTTATCGTAACATACTAGAATAGGCTATTTGATAATGCGAAAAATAAAGTGTCAATTATTGTAATCAGTATATATTATGAGTTTAAAAATGGTTATTTATTAACGAAAGTTAAAAATAATAATTCATAAATCCATAAATAAAAATGCATTTTTTTAAACGTTTGTCACGTGACACAATACCCTCCTGATTGGTCGGGCTTATGATGACGTCACTTGCATGTTAACCTCGTTTGCCTACTGTATGTGGATTATATATGTGCCACAGATTACAATACGGGAAAGTGACGTCACCGACCCCATTGCAGCGCCATATTGTCAAAGTAGCGTTTTCGCGCGCTATTTAAATTAAAACTACTTTTACTACTTTTCTACTAAAAAAAAACTACTTTTACTGGGTTCCTTAACCTCTACTAAATAATATAAAATGGATTTTAAAAACCAGTCAAATAGCCTATTATTCAGTAAAATTTGCTACCTCATTCCTTCGTGGGTGAAAAAAGAAGTATTTTTATTGCAATTTGTTTTATCAGGCGCGATTATCCGAACATCTTATGCGGTTATGGGACAGTAGCTCTTGAAATATTGGATCAAATGCCGAATATGGACGCGATAATAGTACCTGTAGGTAGCGGTGGACTAGTGGCAGCAGTGGCAAGCGTCGTGAAACACGTGAAACCGGAATGCCTAGTTTACGTTAATATCGAAACTATTTTATACTTAAGTTAAACGTCAGAGTATTATTATAAAATTTTATTTAAAAATATTTTATAATTTCAATTGAATTATTAATTTTTTACTAACTTACTCTTTTGCCTATGTAGGGCGTACAATCCGAAAGACTTCCAACGTTTTACAAGTCTTTAGAAGCAGGGGAACCCATAACCCTGCCTTATGAACCTTCAATAGCGGAAGCCATAGCCATGCCATACGTTGGTGTTAATGCATTCAGAAACGCTCAAAATCTGTTGGATAAAATGGTAATATAACTATGTAAATGCTCCACTAGAAAAAGATTTCCCTTTTTAATGTCAAGGTTTTCCACCACGCTACTCCAGGACAGTTTGGTGAAAACACGAGTGGCGGAATATCATTTCTTTCACCGTTAAGCAAACGCAAGATTGTAAACCACAACTTACGTTCTTGAAAACTCAACCGCGCTTGGTCGGATTTGTATGCGTTATTTTCAGTTAAGTGTTAGGAATATGTATAATGTTGTCTAGATCGAGTTCGATCATATTTACATCTTCGTACATCTAATATTTAAGAGTACGCCAGAAGGCAGAGTAGCGTCTACGCTGAAGTACTCTTAAATAATATAATTAGAAGTTTAACTAATTTAAAGACATCATATATCTTATAGTGATAACAAAACATTAAAATGAAATTGTTTATCTCTTACGCCATATGGTCTTTATGTTATAAACAATAAAATTACATACCGCCGATATGAATTATTAAAAAATCATTTTAGCTATTAGTAAAAGAAGATTGGATAGCCCGAGCCATTTTACACTTAGTTGAAAATGAACGCTTCGTTGTAGAGGGAGCTGGAGCATCTCCTCTGGCAGCTATTCTTGGAAATCTTGTTCCAGAATTGAAAACTAAAAAGTAAGCAATTAAAAGTTACGTATTTGTATTTGCTTATATAAAAGTTGTAGGGTATTTGAAAGGCATACGCATTAATGAGCCACCTGATGGTTCCTATGTCAGCTTCGCCAAAGGGACAGGCACTTGTTAAATTCAGTGTTTCGATCAGCATCTATAAGATAAATCCTCATCAAAAGGAGCACTAAGTTCTACCAATGGCAGGATATTGGTAGGGACGGTTAATGTTACATCTCACAGTACCTATTCCTATGGATGGCAGTGGTAGATTGCTCTTCAAATATAAAATAAAGTAACTTCGTCTGGCTGTCTGTCTATTTGTTTGTTGCTCTTTCACGGCCAAACAAGTGAACCGAATTTGATCAAATTTGATACCAAGCAAGCCTGAACTCCAAGGAAGGACAAAGACTACTTTTTTATGAAAGTTATTTAACACATGACGACCAACACCTACACCGATTAAATCGCGAGCGACGCCGCGGGTGACAGCCAACCATTAGTTATAAAAATATTTCCCTGAATATGAATGATGTAAATTTCTATTTAATATGTAAGTATGAACGTAAAATGACGATTTAATTTTAATGTTTCTTTCTCTGTTTTGTCTAGTGTTGTTTGCATTCTAAGCGGGGGTAATATTGACGCAGTATTGCTTGGCCGCAGCCTGGACAGAGGTCTTGCAGCTGAAGGGCGACTTATTAAATTTAAAGTAAACAACATCTATTTACCTACCGTTTTAAGAAAATAATAGCTCCTATCAAAATATATTTCATATAGTAAGCCTTAAGAGGTAGATTTACGCTTTTGACCATGCTTGATTCGACGATATAAATAAAAATGGCGCACGTAAACTAAATCTCATACACCTAACTACGGAGCAGGTCTCCTAGTAGAGCCAACTTATTTTTTTACGGCTGGGTCATTGATCATTATACAGAATTAAGGCTTATTATACAAATTAACAAACTTGTTAAGCACTATTGCCGTAAGTTACAGGCGATTTTTAATTAAAAGATTTACTTTTCTAAAAAATCTATCATGCAGTGTTTTTGTCATTGCATACAAATTTGCCAGACCGTACGGTACGGTAGTTCTATTCAAATAAAAATGGATTATGAAAACAATACAATCATTTTAGACCACTGACCTTATCCCTGAGTGAATTGCCGGTTACAGCGATGCAATAACACTTTTTATAATACTATTGACACGTTCAACAGGTTCTGATTAAGGATTTTGCAAGTGCGTACGAACAGTTTATGTTGTTACTAGCACAAGGTGGTTACAATTTGATTCGTCAGTTTCAAGATCGCATTTGGGTTGAGAATGAAATATACAGAGTTGAGGTGAATATATAAAACAACGTATTAACTATTTTAAATTTTTTCGTATATTTTCAAATGTATAGTTTTTTAAGGGAACACATTTTTATTTTATAAGGAAATTAGTTACGTAATTAATAATTACACAAAGGTAATTTTTGTACACAAAGATTGTGTTTTATTCAAATGTTGGTTTGTGTTAATATATTATGTGTACGTAGGTATGTTTGTGAACGTTTTTTCGCTCGCATATTTGGACAATTAATTAAATTATTTTTAAATTCAGTCTTATTATTAGAATTAATATAGGTTATTTTGAAAAAGTAAAAAAATATATAGATTTGTTTTTTTTTTATATATGTTACTCATAAATATCCGCGAGACCGAGATGCTACTCTTCAAAACAAACCAAATTAAATTAAAATAGAGTTTTCACTATTCACCCACTGGCTTCATAATCAGTATACCGGTATAAATTATTAGTCATCCAAATTATGTAAAACTAGCTTTTGCCCGCGATTTCGTTAGCGGTGAAGTTGGATTGTAAAATCTTAGTACATTAAGGAGCTGTTTAGGTACATCAGTAACAGTGAAACTTTAGAATGATAAGTAAAAATACTGGCTCTTATAATTTTATCTAGATATAGTTTGGTAATTTAGTAGTTTTTTTATATATAAAGAATAATAGCAATGCCCTGAATTAATTAAGGAATTACTAATATTCCTATTTACCCCTCCCTATAAGCTTATCACTTGTGTTGTGTAGTTGAGACGACAATGGCCCATGGGGTCAGAATCGATCCTGCGACTTCTTGCATCGCTAGGCCGCCCGTAAACCATTACGCTATTGACGCTTTAGTATTTGATCATAATTCTGTTGCAGAGTTATTTTATAACTATGATATTTAATTGATTTGAAATCAAGTGATTAGGGCTATTTTACGAATATTGTATTTATTTGAATAAGGATTAATATTGTTTATAAAACACCTTCGCAAATAATACATTATTATAGAACAAATTAGAGAATATAAAAAAAGTAATAATAGTGAATCACTGTGGTATTGTTGATAGAAGGACCCAATCTTAAAAGATAGACATATGCTGTCGCAGTCTTTTTTTCAGAACTTTTAAAGGAAAACAATTCTGTCATATAGCTTATACTAATCGAGATATTAATCAAATTATTTTTTTAATTAACAAAAAACTAAAGACAAAATACTTTTTCTTGGTTAAACAAGTCTGTATTAAAAATAAGTATTTTTATGAAATAATTCAATTAAATTATTTTATATTACACAAAAATCAGGGGGATGGGCCGTTGACGGTATCTGGTCATGAAAGGTACTAACTAAGTATAGCATCAATACACAATGGAATGTATATCAACCGTTTTTGCTTAGCACTATGCACTATTTTAATGAAGCATTTAAATAATTAGAAATTAACCAGACGAACTAAACGACATGAGTAATGGTATGAGTTGGCGTTTGTTTTAAATTTCGAATCTAGAGAAAAAAATAGCAGGTTTTTTTTTTGTTGTTGTATGTTATAGGGGGCAAACGAGCAGGATGCTCACCTGATGGAAAGTGATTACCACCGCCCATGGACATCTGCACCACCAGGGGGGTTGCAGGTGCGTTGCCGGCCTTTTAGGAAGGAGTTCGCTCTTTTTTTGAAGGTTCCCAAGTCGTATCGGTTCGGAAAAACCGCCGGCGAAAGCTGGTTCCACAGAGTGGTTGAGCGAGGCAGAAAATGTCTTAAAAATCGCGGTGTTGTGGATTTTCGGACATCTAGGTGGTGCGGGTGAAATACACTTGCGTACAATTTTGACGAAATTCAGCTGCCGGGATTAATCCAAACAATTCCTCGGAACATTCCCCGTGGAAGATTCGGTAGAAGATGCAGAGTGATCCAACATCTCTACGCAGAGCCAAAGGATCGAGCAGATCAGAAACAGCTTGATCGTCGATAATTCGAGCTGCTCTACATTGGATACGGTCAAATGGAAGGAGCTGGTACTGGGGAGCACCCGCCCAGAGGTGAGAGCATGTGATGCCGAATTTGCGCCTTGTATAGTCTTAGGCGATGTGCTGACGTGTAATACTGTCTTGCCTTGCTGAGCACACCGAGCTTTTTTGATGCCAATTGGGCTTTGCCTTCCAATTGAGCGCGGAACTGAACGCCATCGAAATATCAACGCCAAGTATTCCGATACTAGTTGTGGCGGCTATCGGATCGTGGAGGAAATCGTGGTGATACGACGAATGGTGTTTTTTTGGCGGTTGAAGGGGACTAGGTTTAGCCGGCCCCAGTTCGAGACTTTGTTTAACGAGGACTCGATTTCAAACACAAGTTTGTTCCGGTTTTCTTCGGCGTTTTCCCGAAAAATATTAGCACGGCCGGTGTATGAGGTGTCTACGGTACTGTCGTCTGTATAGCAGTGAATGTTACTGATTTGCAACAAGTCATTGATATGCAGAAGAAACAGAGTGGGTGATAGAACGCAGCTTTGTGGAACACCAGCATTGACGAATTTTTGGTCGGAGCATGCACCGTCGACAACGACCTTGATGCTCTGATCTGCCAAAAAGCTGGTAATCCAATTGCATAATTTCCCGGGAAGCCCATAGGAAGGAAGCTTCGAAAGAAGTGCTTTGTGCCACACGCGATCGAAGGCCTTCGCTATGTCCAAACTGGCTGCTAATGCCTCTCCCTTGCTCTCAACTGCTACCGCCCATCTATGAGTAAGGTAAACTATAAGATCACCGGCTGAGCGACCCCGATGGAAACCGTACTGGAGGTCGCTAATCAGCTGGTACTCCTCTAGGTATCGCAGGAGCTGGCAGTTTATAATGGACTCCATTACCTTGGAGAACAAGGAGGTGATGGCTATAGACCTATAGTTGGACGGGTCTGAGCGGTTACCCTTTTTAGGGATCGGATGCACCAAAGCAGTCTTCCAGGAGTTCGGGACGACGCCGAATGGATAGGATTGCCGGAAAAGACGCGTTAAGACCGGCGCCAACTCAACCGCCAACCAACGGAGAGATGCCATCGGGTCCACTCGACTTATGAATATCCAAGGAAAGAAGTGCTTTACGAACTGCACTTTGCCGGAATTTAACTTCCGGAATTTAACCTCCGGCATTGTGGTATCACACCGCGGGATTGTTGGTGGTGACTTTCCTCGGTCATCCAGAGTCGAGTTCGCCGCGAAGAGAGAGCGTAAAAGATCAGCTTTCTCCTTCGCGGTATGGGCCAATGACTCACTGTCCTTGTGCAGAGATGGAAAGGAAGACTGACAGAAATTCCCTAAGACAGTTTTAGCGAGAGACCAGAACGCACGTGTTCCTGAAGGGAGATGCACCAGTCTCTCGCCAATTCTGCCAATGTACTCCGTCTTCGCCTTAGCAATCACGTTTTTGAAGGACCTAGAGGCAGAGTTACATTCCTTTCTGAATGCGCTGGTCTTTACATCACGAAACGCCGATGCGTTAGCCCAGTCATGGTAACGTTCCCATTTTCGGCGTGAGGCCGTTTTGCAGAAACGACCAAACCAGGGCTGGCAGACTTGCCACCGATGGGCACAGCAGAATATGAAATGAACAGTTCCATACCCTGAAGCACCACATCGGCAACAGAGTCAGCAATAACGCTCGGATCATCCGGCGAGAAACAAACCTGCCCCCATGGGTAGGATGCAAAGAAGGACCGCATCCCATCCCAATCTGCTGACTTGTAATGCCACAGGCGGCGGCAGCCCACGAAACGAGGTCGTGAGTACCGTGCAACCGGCACTGTACTCCGAACGAGACAGTGGTCCGACGAGCCCAGAGGGGGATCGACGATAACCTGATAGCTATCTGGATGGGAAGTAAGCAGAAGGTCCAACAGGGAAGGTGTATGATCCTCCACGTCTGGTATTCGCGTTGGCGAGGTGACCAGTTGTGTCAAATCATATGCTAAAGCGAAGTCGAGAACAGATCTACCCGCATGATCGGTAGTGCGTGATCCAAGCCATTCGGCATGGTGGGCATTAAAATCGCCAAGAATTACGATCTCTGCGGATGGGATCTGCTGCAGCACGGAATCTGTAGCCATTTGGACGTGCTCGACCAGTCGGTCGGTTTCGGCATTACCGCAATGGGACCTATAAAGGCACGCGTAGATTCGCGGATGGTCGTCGCAATCTACACGCAGCCAGATAATCGATAGGTCCTGCTCTTCAAAGCTGCCGAAGCGTCGAGAGCAGATATAATCTCTTTGGGGTGGGGGATCGGGCCCCCGGGACTCTCACATACCAGACGAAACGCGGTAGCATAGCTACCACTTCACGCCGGTTTTAAGTGAGAGTGGTACTTCCCCGGGCGTGCCGGCCTATTCGGCTGCAACCCGAAGGTATGCAGTGTGGCACTATCACTTAAGTGTAAACATTATAATAGTGCAATCATTACATTACATCAGGCATTCAGGTATATTCAGGTATTCAATATGTTCATCCTCACAATTTTGTACCTTTAATTCGACATTAGGGGAAAGTTACCCTTCGAACACTTTTTAGATTTGATTTTTTTACTATGTGATTAATTATCGTATTTACCTAGTTTATGTACTTAAGTGTAACAAATATATTATAGTTTGTTACAAAAAAGTCCAAAACTATTATGCCAAAAGTTTAAAGGGTTATAGGCATTTTTCTACATAAAATATTTATACGAATGTACCCATACGTATGGGTATGGTATGGTATGGGTACGTTCGTACAGTAAATGGGGTACTTTCGTAGGCCATAGGGTAGATTCATACAGGGTAATTAAAAAGCCAATCAAAATCGTAATTTTTTTATTAATTATTACAAAAATATGACTTGACTAATGGTCGATAAATCTTTCTTTAGAAAAATAACAAAAAATAAAATCGTTCATCTTTTGTTTACTTTTTAATTATTTTAAACTTTACAATCAGTATAAATGAGATGTTTACAATGATTTAGTATGGCATCGTTGTACAGTCTTTGATAATTCAGCGATCCTTCAGATTCCTATGAATTTTCATCGCTTTCTATTTGCTTACCTCTCTTTTTCTTTTGTCTTGAATTAAGTTCCTTCAAACTACGTTTCACTGTCTTGCTCTGGATTTCCTTTCCTGTTCTATTTTTTCAATTCTTTCTGTCTATGTCTCTTTTCTAGTTTAATGTTTTCAGATGTATCTGTATATACGGGAATAGCTATGCCCGCGACTTCGTACGCGTTTGAATTTAACATAAGAACTTAAAGAAAATTACATTACTTTCATACAACCTTTCTTCCCCCTTTTCAACCATTTACAACACTTTTTTCCAATTAAAAATGCCTATGGCCTTTCTCAGGCTCTAGACTATCTGTGTACTAAATTTTATTTAAATCGGTTCAGTAGTTTGAGGCACATTGGTACGCGTACGAATATTGCTCCTGGCTAACTGTCCGTATGCACCCCATGTATTTACACAAAATTAAAATACAATTATATACAAAATCTAAATTAGTTTCAGAAATATAACAATTAAAGCTCAAATTAAACAATGTTAACATTAATCAATCATCACCATTTTGTCAAAAACAACAATTCTACTTACAATTACGAACTAAACTTAGGTAAAAAATTTACTTAAAAAATTGGTAAGTAGTGTTTCTAAGGTTTCATACCTAATGGGTAAAAACGGGACCTTATTATTAAGACTCCACTGTCCGTCCCTCTGTCTATCCGTACGTCTGTCGGTCACCAGGCTGTATCTCATGAACCTAGACAATTAAAATTTTCACGTATAATGTTTTTTAATTGGTACATTCTGCTTTTATTTTAATTCTTCTTTTATTTTTTTATATGTTCGATAATTTTGTTTACGTTTTCCCATGTCATTCTGAATTAGATAGAAATTAAATAGATAGTAGCAATGATGAAAGAGGAAAACAATAACCGGTTAGTAATACTTACTTACTTCATCTGGTTTCTTGAAAAGTAAAAATTAACAATTGCATCAAACGACACTCGCGCCCCACCCTTATGCTAACTTATCTATGTTTGCGTAGACATTTCGCGAAATTATAAGACTCGGCTCGAAATAAAAACTGACGTACTCTCACCTTGGGCTCTGGGGAGGGACTGAAAATTTATTGACAGAAATGTCGAATAATAAGTCAAAACCGTCAAATTATTTTCTCCATACTAAAAAGTATGGACGACGAATGCCAAAAAGTAAGCAATATTTAAATAAAAATTACTATAATATTGTGTGATATAATAGAAATTGAACATGGTGAACTTATTATTTACATTTTATGTCCCCATTTAACCAAAATTACATGTATAAACTAGCCGCTAAATAGCTTAAATGTTAATAGAAAAGGTCGATTTCAGTGTTTGGAGTGAGTTGACGATGAATTTACTAAGTTATAGATATATATTTTATAAATATCATCTTGTGAAATTTGAGATATATCTATTCAGATACTGAATAATTTTTTTTATCCATAATCAGTCCAGTTTTAAGATATTTTGAAAATAGTAAGCGCTATTTTAGCGTTCCGCAAGGACTGTCCTCTTAATATATCTTTATTTATAATATAACATTATTACACTAAACTCTTTATATCCACTTTAATTTTACTTCGAAAATTTCGATTAGTATCGTCGATGTTCAAAACTCAACTTTTCCGCAAATCCATAGTGAATATCATAGACTAAGCTCTCGACCAATGATATGACGTCAATTTGCTGTCAAATGTTGTGTATTTGGTTTGTCTCCTGTTTTTTTCTAATAGAGTATACCTATATGATTTTACGGTGCTTTGCAAATCTTTTACCGTTTACGCAGCGTATGCAACGAAAGCTCTCAAAAGGTTTTTTTTTTCCCGTTATTGCAACATTTTTTATTGATATTCCTCCTATTGGTGGTAGTGTGATGGTTTATAGTTTAAGTGTATTTATTTAGCTTTATAATAATAAACACTTATAAACCGTAGCAATAAATCGAGTAAAATAGACAAAAATTGTCAGAACCAACCATGCAGACAAATATATTTAAATCCAATTATAAATTCAATGTCATAATTATTAAAAACAGGCGATTTTGCTTTTACGTAGAATGAAAAGTTTAAATACCCGTCATCTCCATTATATATATATATATATATATTTTCTATTTCTAGATAAAAGCGGTGTGTGAAACAAGAGGATTGAGTCATGCTTTGGAATTGAAAAGAATTGTGGAGAGAGCTTATCCAAACGCTTGTTCGTTCGAAACTGAACCCTTTAATGATGACAGAACCTGCCCATGCCATGCAAAAAGTCTTAAACCAAAATAAATTATTACTCAACAGACAAAGCCTTGTAAGAAAAAAATTCAAACATATTTTTTATTACATCACATACAATATTTTAACATTCTATTATGCATCTGAAATGGGTTACATTTATAAAATATGGATGAAATTTAACAATAATATAGGAATTTGAATGTGTATTACATTATTTAAAATTTTTATCCATAAATGTCGCCATCCTTAGGTCTCTTTTGCTCAAACCATTTACATCATGGGATGACAATACTACCTGAAATGTAAATAAATCTATTGTTTTCAACCAACATCAATTTTTGAATTAGTAAATTTGATTTATGTACCATATAGAAATAAAACTATATTTAAACACAACAAAGACATATGAAAATATCATATCAATAAATAAGGAAATAATAAGGCAGAGGATTACAAACCGTCCACAACAAATAATGCGTTAATAGTACATTTCATTACAGACAATACAGACCTATAAAATTGTATAGGTTTTTTAAATCTACGAGTATATAAAGATTTTCACAACTAAAATTAAATAAGTAAATATATGTATATATTATATTGAACAACATCACATACATTACCATATTTACATGTAACATATTTCTACTCTTTATGTTACAACTACAATTTTTTTACTCGAGTTTTTTATAAAGTTGTGAGTAAAATGCACTCATCCAATTTAGCATAAATAAGATAGCAAGTAATTTATAAAAAATAGCTCTCACCTGCAATTTGTTGTAGACATTAAACCATTCAGGGTGATGATCCATTTTTTCCGCTAGCAGAGCAACTCGAGTCATGAAACCAAAAGCCTCATTAAAGTCTTTGAATTTGAATTCTTTTTCGATAGCATCTCTATCGCTTTGTACCTTCCAGCCTGTTTGTAAAAGTGGTTGAAGAAGGCCTTCACGCTCCTCCTGTTTCAATTTGTCAGCCTACAAAATAAGAATAAGTTTTTGATTAACAAAATATCAATAAAATTATGAACATTTAAAATAATAAATATTATTTTAAAAGAACAGTACAAATAATACAATAATTCATACCACTATCTTCAACTTTTTACTAAATTTAAAAACCAGTTACAAAGACTGATATAAGTACACAACCTTGATTATCAAACACAACGCAATTCAAAGGTAAATTAGCTAAATTAATAAAATTACCATTTTCCTTTTACTGGACGAGGACGCAGACACGCTAGCAAACCTGACGACTCGACTGGCGCAACTAGTTGTGGCATTGATCGAAGCCCGCGCGCTTTGGGCGACTCTATCGGGGTGAAAGTGTATCGCTATCAAACGCCCGACGTTGTACACACTCTGACTTCGCAACATCTTTCAACTAAAAAAATAATTACCTACGTAGGTATCGCTAATACTTTTGAATAACTGGAATATATATTTTTTTTTAGATTTAAAAATATTATCAATAAGTTCATAGGAAGTCGGAGAATAGTGTTCTATTTTCTTCATTTTGTGTTTTTAATTCTACACCGCGATAATCGATATAGCCACTTATTTCTTCATCCGAATATGTTACGTTTTTAATTTATCACTTTTTTTATTCAAACGTCAGTGATGAATTAAATATGCACTAAAATTTTAATACCATACCACAGAGCTTCGCTTCTCAAGCTCTCACTTTACAAAGTTAGTTGAAAACTTCTAGTAGTATGAGTATATAGAATACTAATCGGTGAATAGTTTTATATATTAACCATTTGCTGTCATGTTATTTTGTTTACATTATATTACATTTCAAAACTTCTAACTAGAACTTCTAGTAAATAGTGATTGGATAATGTATATATATAATCTGCACTTGCTGGCAACGCACATAAACAAACAAATACCGTTTTTTTTAATTTTAGTAGTATTATCATAGATTGTTGACTACTATTTGTTGAGTTTCAATTCAAAGTCCTCGGTCCATCACATCACGTCAACAATCTCATTTGCAATTATATTTTACTATTTTCTTAGTCGTTTAAAAACAGATTACTCAAACTATTTTTCTTAAATATGTACTCTGTGCCATGATTATCGCCAGGCAACAATGGCAACGTTAGAGATGATAGTTATGCTCATAGATAATACATATAAACTGAAACTGCTTATGCTTAAAGCAGACTTATGACAGAAATTAGAATTCTATCCAGTAACCTCGATTTTTAAAATGGATACTTTAAAAGACCTTTTACCTACTAGATTATTTGAAGTATTAGAAAAAGCAGGTATTTGTACCACAAAACAAATAATTATTCTTTCTGTTTGGGATATTAAAAAACTTACTAATTTATTTAACGATGATATTAAACTACTTAAAAATATTTTGTCAAACAATTGTAGTCCTGTTAGCATAAGTGGAAATTCTTTGGAAGATAAAAATGTTGCTGTGAAAACTGGCTGTGCAAGTATTGATAAAATACTAAAAGGTGGCTTTCGAATAGGGACATTAACAGAAATGTATGGTGAAAGTGGCTCAGGAAAAACACAAATAGCACTTCAAACTGCAGTCTATTGTGGCACTAGTGGATGTGTGTTTATATGTACGGAAGATTTATTTCCTGTAAAAAGATTTAATCAAATAAGCCAATATGTCTGGCATGATATAAAAGATACAGAATGTAAAAAGAATATCTTTATCGAACATCTTACTGAGGCTCATGAATTAATATCATGTATCAGAGTGCGTTTACCCAAGTTATTGAAATTTAATAAAATATCTGCTGTCATTTTGGATTCAGTAGCTGCCCCTTTTAGGTGTGAAAATACTAACTATGTACAAAGAGCAGAAGAACTTAAAGAATTGGCTATCTTGCTACTTAATATAGCCCAAGAATATAATATAGCTGTTATTTGTATCAATCAAGTGACTGCTTGTTTCACTGGTTCTGATGATGTACTGCCTACATTAGGACTAGTATGGTCTAATTTGATTTCTTGTAGGTTAAAATTAACAAAAACAATAGATTATCGGGAATTAACTATTGCTTTTGCTCCACATTTATCCAACGCACAAGGTGCAAAATTCATAATAACAAAAAATGGCATAGAAGATATGGAAAATATATTAATAAATAAGTGAACCAATTTTAAAATTATCTTTCAATTAAGGAGACTTAACTTTTTTAATTTCCATTAATTAAGTAAAAATAGATTGCTACAAAAATGGTAGAGTCTAGTTAGAGCAAATTAGAGAAATCCTCAGTTGCAATAAAAACCATCTCTTAGAAATAAATGTTATTAATATCTTGACTCATCAACCACCATTAGTGTCAACATTTGGTGATTATTTATTGGCACTTCATAGGGCTTTGTACAAGCTACTTAGTATGATTATGTCCCAGTTTGTTTGAGATCTGGGGTAACTACAGGTTTCTGTGACATCTTATTTTCATTGATGATGATGTAAGGGATGTTTAATTGTTCTTACAGCACTAATGTCTGGGAGGTCATAAAAACTTACCCTCAGATGGGACATTTACCTGTCTACATATTTTAATGAAAAATAAATGAATATAAATATATTGTCAGTATGATGATTTAAATACGCATTATATTTGTTTGATATAAATAATAATAAGTTCATATTCATTCAATGTTTTATAATAACCATTATCTCGACTTGCGATTTGAGAATAATGCTTACTGATATATTTTTTTTAAAACCAGAAGAAATGGGCCTATCATACCTTTAGCTACACATACAAACATACACAAAAATACAATTGCTTCTAAGATAAATATAAGCAATAAGTTATAACAGCTGATATATGAACCAAGTTTGAGTTTGACTAACAGTTTAAGATAAATATATCTTTATTTATAATACAACACTATTACACAGAACTACTTATATCCACTTTAATTTTATTTTCAAAATTCCGATAACAGATTTTTTTCTCTTATGGTTGGAACTTGGAATTAGTGTTGCATATCGATAGTCCACAAGGTGTAAGCGATACTATCGATAGTCTATCGATTGTATTGTCACGTGTCAATACTATCGATAGTATCGATACTATCGATAGCATCGATACTATCGATAGCTTCCCATGAGCAATACTATTGATACTATCGATAGTTTTGCAAAAACCATTACTTTTAATCTAAATTATCGATAGTATCGATAGTTTTGTGCTATCGATAGCCAGTAATTTTCGATAGTATTACTTTCTCAAGATAAGTAATTTAGTAGGCCAACTGTAGTGTATATTTAAATAAATGAAATTAAATTTACAACAAAATTTGTTTTTAGAATTAAGACATTTTGTGCGGAATAAGTAATAATGAAAAATTTAAATGTGAAAAATGTTGTCAATATTTTTTGTGTTTGATTTATGAATAAACATTATAAATACTCATAACATTAAAAATCTTTTAGGAGGACGGTGGCATTACAATGAAACTTTTTTGTAGTAATCTTGAGTGTAGCGATTAGAATACATTACGAATACATTACTTACATTAAAAAACTAATACTATAAAAAAATCGCTGGCTATCGATAGTCAAACTATCGATAGTTCTGCAACGCTGCTTGGAATAGAATATAGGTCCAATTTTTTTTTTATCGTTCTCAAAGACAACTAGAACGGACCTACAATCTTTACTCGAGGTTGGGGGCGCATTGGTTTAACTATAATATAAATATAATAACTATTATTAATGTTATTTTTCTGATAGTGCCAATGTCTATGGGCCACTTACTATAAGTCGGCACATTGTCCATTCGCCTCTCTATTACATAAAAAGGAATCGTATAATTATTGTTAAAACATTATTTTATTTTCAAAAAGACTCCTTTTGCAAAGGTTCCAGTAACTGTTCGAGGAATGTGTATGTATGGACTATGGAGCGTATTTCATGGAATTATTCTTTTTAAATTAAAATAATATATTTTTCCTTCTCGCATTTTTAAATTTGGACCGATAATTATAGTTTTAATATTGATAAATAACCAGTGTTTAATCGTATTTATAAAACAAGAAAAAATTAGATTTAAATTGTTAATTTTTTTTAAATAAATTTTTTTACTTATTTTAGAAAAACATAAAAAACGTGATAACTTAAAAATGGTTCACTTTTGCATTATGCATATAGGAGTTAAAATTATCGCAAATAGTCACCCCTATTACCTCCTAACGGGAATACGTCGAATTACCAATAACCTGTATATATCAAATTAATCCACTTTCTTCATAGTGATTAATTAAATCAACAATTTCTTTTCCTTCGCAATTATTTTTGGTTTTCTTAAAATAAGATTTGGCCTGCTGGCTCCGATATTTTAAGATATTAACTAATAAATAAATACCGTTATACACCTAAGTTGTTTTATGGTACTTTATTTTTATTATATTTATTTTATAATTTATATATTGAAATTTTAAACAATAGTTGATCTAAGCCAACACATGACCCGATTTGTTCACGCCCATGGCCAAGAGAAAAACCGTCATACAGAATAATGTTGCTAATCATATTAATGTCAAATTATTTGTCAGTACTTGTCAAATATTTTTGAAATTATTCTGCAATAATTGGAATGATATTTGTTCGGAGAATAAACATTGTAAAATATTTAAGGGTGAGCAATAATGTTATTGTCCTACTTTCGCTATTATGAATGATTTTTTAATAACTTCAGTTAATTTTACATATGATATTATAACCAATTATAATAGTCTTGCAGTAAAATAAAAAATCCACACCATAAAAGACTAAGAAGTAGAATAGATATGGATTTAAAAAGTCGCGAAGACCCCGTCGTGTTCAAATTGGACACATCAGAGTTTCAAAATATCTTTAACCAAGAGGTAATAGAATTGAAAAAAATTTTCGACAAATACAATTACGAAATCAGAGTAGCCGGTGGAGCTGTAAGGTAACAAACTTTAATTTTGTGAGTCCTTAATTCATAAAATTATTTGAATAACAAAGCAAATAATTGTGTGCACCTTTTTTTAATGTTTTCTTTGAACTCATTCTGGAAGTATTCTTGATTTTACTACTTATTTTTTTAGAGACTTACTACTTGGCCAGCAACCAAAGGACTTAGACTTTGCCACAACTGCAACTCCTCAGGAAATGAAAGAAATGTTCACAGCAGAAAATGTGAGAATGATAAACATGGCTGGAGAGAAACATGGTACAGTAACACCAAGAATAAATGACAAAGAAAACTTTGAAGTAACTACTTTAAGAATAGATATGGTCACAGATGGTAGGCATGCAAAGGTTGAATTCACAAAAGATTGGAAACTAGATGCCAATAGAAGAGATCTAACTATAAATTCAATGTTTCTAGGTAAAGTTATTTAGGTTTATTATTTTAGTAATAAATGGAAATACATGACAAAGTCGATATATTTAAAAATAATATCTACCAACAGGTTTTGATGGATTAGTTTATGATTATTTTTATGGCTATGACGACTTGCAGAAACGAAGAATTGCCTTTGTTGGAGATGCAGATGTGAGAATTAAGGAAGATTATCTGAGAATAATGCGTTATTTTCGCTTTTATGGTAGAATTGCTGAGAGTGTAAATAATCATGACCAACATACTTTAGATGTTATCAAACAGAATGCAGATGGTCTAGCAAATGTGTCGGGAGAAAGAATTTGGATGGAGTTAAAGAAGACATTGCAAGGCAATTTTACTGGGGATTTATTAAAAAAAATGTTAGAAGTCAATATTGGACAATACATAGGTAACAATTAATAGCATACCTATTTTTTAAATATTATAATTTAACTTTGTTGTTTTTGAAGTGTAACTTAGGGTGTGTCATCGATCGCATGTACTGAGTTGTTTACTCTCTTGTATGTATTTAAATTCTGACCATATATTTCCATTAACAGGTTTACCCAACCCTAATATAGAAGAACTGGACAAGTTATTAAAAAGGAGCAAGCATTTGTACTTGCACCCTATGAGTTACTTAGCTGCACTGCTTAACAATATTGATGATGCAACATTGCTACATGCTAGATTAAAGTTCTCTAATTATGATAGAGATATGACCTACTTCATCATTGAAAATAGAGACAGAGATGATGGAAGTGCTCCTAGACCATTATTGTAAGTGGCTTTTTTTCAATATTGCATAATCAAACCCAAGATTGTATGATAATGTTCTATTGGGCCAGTTTTTTTAACATACATATCTTGTTTTATAGGCCCTATGAGAAAATAGTTTTGAATACCAAGATAAAGCAACAAGATGCCTATGACTATGTCCTAGAAGTGCTTAAATATAGAGGTGATGAAAAACTTCTAGAAGATTTTAAAAAATGGGTTATACCAACATTTCCAGTTAATGGTAAAATTTTGAAGGAGAATGGATATATGCCTGGCAAAGTGTATAGTCATATTATATACAAATTAAAGGATACATGGATAGATAGTGAATACCAGCTTGGTGTTGATGATTTAGTTAAATTAATACCGAGTATTGTTGATAAATATAAAAGCAAATAAATGCATGTACAAAAATTATTTTATTTCAATTAAACTTAGCAGTAAATATATTAATTTGTATTATAACATATTATATTTACAGAAAACTTTTATAATCAAGATGTCTTAGGTGCTGTATATGGATCATAACTATCACAACCATCATCATCATCTTTATGTTCACAAAAACACCTCTTGCAGAACAAATATTTGCAGCCACGGCAACGCATCTTTGCATCCTCGTTACAAATTTCGCAAAATGGTAGCTCCTCTAGTCCAGAATCACAAACTTCATTTTCTTCTACACTAGTTTGTTCTTTGGCCTAAAATAATAAAGTTTAATTATTTGACAGTCCTAGCTGGAATTGCAATATAAGTAATGATAAAAAATTACCCTGTGAATAATTTTTTTAACTATTTCTTCTTCATCATCAGATTTTTCATTGTTCTCTGTGACAGAGGGTTTCTTTTGACCAGAAGTGTAAGTTCCCTTAAGTTTCTGCAATCTAGTTTCAATATCATTAACTAGGACATCAAATTCTTCTTTATATTTAGTATCAATGTGCGACTGTGCCATATATTGCTTCATGAGATCATCTGCTTGTTCTTGTTCTGTTCTTAAGTCAGGACCTGGCAACAATGGCTGAAATAAAATCAGATAGACAATTAATTTAAAAAAATTATTCAGTATATAGTTTAATTTTACATATACTTTAAATTAGAGATGAAACGGATATCCGGTAACTATCCGGTATCCGGCCTATCCGGCCGCCATAATACTATCGGGCCGAATACTGGATAGCTACTATTCGAATACCGGATAGACATCCGGCTGAATAAAAAAAACTGGATAAAAGAAACATATTTTTCCGGCCTATCCGGCCGCCATAATACTATCGGGCCGAATACTGGATAGCTACTATTCGAATACCGGATAGACATCCGGCTGAATAAAAAAAACTGGATAAAAGAAACATATTTTTCCGGCCTATCCGGCCGCCATAATACTATCGGGCCGAATACTGGATAGCTACTATTCGAATACCGGATAGACATCCGGCTGAATAAAAAAAACTGGATAAAAGAAACATATTTTTGAGTAATTCTTTAGTTAGTCTTTCTAATCACACAATAGTAAATTAATGTGATACAAACAAAATGAATGAATTGGTACTAATACTAATTTCTCTGCATTGAGAGGTAGCAGGCGGTTGTGTTTCTCTTCATAAATTAGGCCAGCTTCAGAAAATAGTCTTTCGCTATACATCCTGCTGCAAGGTGCAGAAAGGTAAATTTTGGCAAACTTTGTTAAATTTGGGTATTGTTTGGCATCAGCTGCCCACAAAGAATAAGGGTCGCAATTGCGATCGGCTAAGTTTCACCGGATATGCGGCGGCCGGATACTCGGCTATCCGGCCACATGGTCGGCCGAATATCCGGTATCTGTTTCATCTCTACTAAGTATTTTTTTGCCTCAGTATGTGGGTGGGCAAATGGTCCAACTTCATGGTCAGCACTACCCATAGACCTTAGTGCCTTATAATTTTAACTATTTACAACCAATGTACCACCAAAGTTGGGAACTAAAATTTGATATGTACCAGTAGTTACACTACCACCCTTAAAACAAAAACACAACAATTCTACATATTACTGCATAGCGGTAGAATATATGATGAGTACCTACCCAAATAATGATAATTTGAGAACTGGCAGATGCATCTATTGTTTTAATCAAAAATGCATAACATCCTTTTCTTACGAAATTATAAGTTTCTTTGTCTTAACAAACTGCATTAATAGTCAGTCAAGGGTCAGGACATTGCCTTGGATGTATTGATTGGTATAAACATAAATATAAGTATACCTTACTCTGAACTGCACTAGTTGGAACTCCTTTTAAATTTGCCAATCTAAATTCTAATTCAGTGGTTGATGTAGAAGGAATATCATCTTTAAGTTTTTGTAAACGGGCAATAATATCCTCATTATTTACTTTTGTCAAATTTTCTTGATTGCCTTCTTTCAATTTCTTTAATTTTTCATAAATTAATTGATCTGTTGTGTTGGATGAAACTTCTTTATTCATTGCACAATCAGTAGGGATACCAATCCTTCTAAATGTAAAAAATAAGATATATATTATTCGAAAATTACCGATATAGTTAAGAGGTACAATATTATTTTACTTACCTATAATATGCATCAGGTGGTTCAATTGTTGTGGGTTCATTATCATTTTTATTAGCTTGTTGTTTACATTTAGTGCAAACCTATGAAAATAGAATATAAATTCAACAACATTAAAAATGTAAATTGTTCGAAATATTAATTAAAGAACAAAAATACATTAAAATAGACTAACCTTTACTTCAGCATTAAGTTTTTGTAAGAAGACTTTGTGGTTCAAGCATTTTGAACAGTAGCTAAAGCCACAACCGGGACAACCTTTCTGAAATTTAGAGACAACTTCTGTAAAATGCAAGTATTTATGTCAATGTAATGGTAATTTAAGTAGAAATGAAATTACTTCTTGTCGGAGGAGCGAAAACGATTTCGAACACGAATTACAGGACATGGTAAGAACTAGACAACAATGCCGTAAATCGTCATTGAGATTTTCTAATTTTTATTTTTTCTTGGGTCAAAACTAGGTTGTTGTGCGCTCGCAGTTCTAACACTTAACACTGAACACCAATCGACTAGGTTATTTTAGATAAAAGATTATTATAAATCGCAGAACACTATTTCTTCCGGCGGCGATTAAAATATTATTTTTAATGTAACATTGTTGTCTGTTGATACGGTAATTACTAATTGGTATTTGGTATTTACTATTTGGTAGTATTGGTTGTCAAAATAAAAATATCAACAAATTAAATATTTTTGCCAATACCGTTTTTAAGAAGTATAAATGCCATTATTAAAGAACTATTAGTAAAAATGGTAATTTAGCATTAAATAAAGCTACTGCGTATTTTTTTTTAATTTGAGTATCATAGAATTTTGAGATAATTCGAATTGCTTAATATTTTTCATATTAATATCGATAAATTTGTCGACATTAGTAAATCTAGACCAACCGATAGAAGAAATATGCATTTTGAATTATATTTCTTGAAAAGCTATTTGAAAATTTAGCTCTCAGAGCCTTTTGTATCTTCTGTTTTATATTATTTTATAGTCACAGAGAAAATGTGTTTTTTTCTATTTGAACCCGTGGTTGAGAGATAGGATCGGAATGAATTAGGCAAAAGTTAAAAAAAAATAATTCACAGAAAAATAATATATCATATTCATAACTTTTGTAATTCGTTAATGCCAATAAAGCATCTAGAATCCTCGCGTAGTGTACCCGATGTGATTAGCGAGTAGCGAACATTAACATAAAAAACCGACACTAGTCTAGTGACCGCCAATGTCGTTTTCGTTTAATGTCGATATAGACAAAAAAAACTAGATCCCAATATACACCATGGGTGATTAATAGGTCTGACTTATAGAGATATCCACTTTAACTCATAGATTTTTCTGAAAGAAATCTTTTGAATAGTTTTAGCTGGTTTCCTCTGATACCGATTATTTCAAGTTTATTAATTATAACACGGATAGAACCAGTATCAAATACTTTCGCCACTTAAAAATACATACATTATATATAGGCAATACATTTTTCCACTATGCAACTTCGAAGAAATGAAATTAGTCAAAGTTAGTAACGGGTCACTTGTGAATTTCTCTATTTTTATAAACTCGATGTTGCGATACACAAGATCTCATTTTAGGACTACTATTTTCGACAATTTCATTTGTCATCATAATTTTTTTTTTTATACTTATTAAATCCATATAACTTTATTAAGTTAATAAATTTTTATTATTATTATTAAATTAATATTTTTTTTATTAAGTCCATATAACTTTATTTAATAAAGTACACTATAGTATAGTACTTATGTATGGAAAATTAATAATATTAGCTATTATAATTCTCTTGACATATATTTACTATCCCAGGTTTAACACCATCACTGGTTTTTCATAATGGAAAATGTCTTGGTATACCATACAACCAATTCCAATGAAAACATAATTTTATAATATAAATAAATGTAGGTAGGTTAAATGTAGGTGTAAAAGAAAAAGACAAAATATTGTTTTTTTAATTTCTATAATAATTTGATTATAACGCAAAAATAAAACAATTGATACATTTGAAATTGGTATCCAAAAAATAAAACCAATTAAATATGATCACACTTTATTTATTAATGATCTTTAAATACATACATATATATATCGGAGGTTTATAGATACATATCTAAGATCATTTGCCACCCATTAAGCTGTTCATACCACTTGATCCTTGTTGCAATTGCCTCATCATATTGTGTAAACCAGACATACCACCCATTTGTTGAAGAATTCGAGGATCCATCATTTTAGCCATCTGTTGATTAAGTTTAGCCATTTGGTTTTGATTAACGTTTTTAGCCATATCACCACCTTTAAAAAGTCCCTTAATGCCTCCCATTTTCTTTACAACAGCTGCAAACTTGGTATATTGTGCAATGAGATCTTTCACATCTCGCTCTGTGACTCCAGCACCTTGCGCTACTCTGGTTACACGCGTTGGTTGTTTCGAAAATAATTTGGCACCATCACGATGGTCAAGTTCACCTTCGTTCATAGAGTCCATAATTGTCATAAGTCTTTTCAATTTTGCCATTGACTCTTGTTCACTACCTTTTGTCATTAAGTCTTGAGAGAATCCTGGAATCATGCCCTGTAATTTGGGACAAGATGTGTAATTAAGAAATAAAATTTGTAAATTATACAAAACCTGTTATTTGATTTCATTCTCCACTTAGTGATATGACTCAAATAGACCTTTTTTACTGTAGCACATACCTGTCAGATTTCTTTAACATTAAATACATATCTTTATAATATTTATTATGAGATAAAATATAGTTACAGAGCCCCTAAAAAACCTGACACATGCTAGACCACATTTCTTACTTGCCTAAATTATTACCTACCCTGAGGAGTAATTTTGAAACTATCTCAATATAATATTTAGTAGTAATTCCTTATTATTCACATTGCAATATTAAAAGTAAACTTATATATAACTAAAATAATTAATAAAATATTTCTAACCATAATTTGTGAAAAAGGTCCCATCTTCATGATATTTTGAAATTGCTCATACATAGCCCGTAATGTAAACTGTCCATGCTTAAGCTTTTCCAAAAGTTCATCATTGTCATCCAACTTCAGCTCATTTACTTTGTCCAGCAAACCTTCAATGTCTCCCATACCCAGCAATTTATTGATAAAAGGTTTGGTTTTAAAGGGCTCAAGATCATCAATATGTTCTCCAGTACCAATAAATATTATGGGACTTTGTGTTGCTGCAACACTAAAAGTTTATTGTTTTTTATTTTAACCATGTAAAAGTGTCAATATATATGGCATATAAATAAAAATATTGTGTGTGTATATTAATGTAATATTGTGTCGAAATTAAAATCTATAAAAAGTATGAATATCAAGTTAATTTTATATAACAAGAAAATTAAACCTACGCTGATAGTGCACCACCCCCCTTTGCATGTCCATCCAATTTAGTAATGATCACTGAACCGATGTCTACTTTCTCCTTGAAAGCTCTAGCCTGTGCTTCACAAGCTTGTCCAATTGTAGCATCCATCACAAATATTATGTTATCTGGTTTCTAAAAATAAATTATAGTTATCATAAACATTTTTTTTTATAGATAATCAACAATTAATTTAAGTCCAGTATTGTCTACATTGTAGAACATTCTACATTGAGCTAATTAAATGAAATTAGCAATACATTTTACAAAGTCTAGTAAAAGTTAGGAGTAAAATCCATTCACCAAATTTCTACACTAATAATATATATTCATTTTGTAAGAGAAAAAAAAATGAGAAAATAATATTCAGAACTAAAATGAAACAGGTAATAAATCTTACAATAGCATTGGCAACTGCCAACATCTCCTCAAACAATGATTCTTCTTGTTTGTGACGTCCACTCGTATCTACAATTATCATTTCAAAACCTTCTTTTTTAAACATCTCTACACCTGTAGAGGCAATGACAACAGGATCAACTTCTGTATAACTGAAAAATATTTATATTTTACTAAAATAAATGAATAAAATTTTTAAATCCTAACAAAAACTGTACTGTGATTAAGATGTTAAAGAAATATGAGCACGACTTTAATATGTATGGTTGTCATCTAGCTTGTTATAAATATAATTTGAGTATATGTACCTTCCATAAAATGGTATTCTGGCCTTGGTACAGTTTTGTTTGACTTGATCATAAGCACCAGCTCTGAATGTGTCAGCACATACAAGACATGATTTCCAATTCTTTCGCAGATAATGATATGCGAGTTTTGTACATGTAGTAGTTTTACCTGACCCCTGCAGACCTACAAACATTATTATATTTGGTTTCCCTTTGATGGGCTGGTATGGCTTCACTCCTGGATCTACTAGCTGAAAGATATTATTAAGAGTTAAATAAAGGTAAGGCCGATAACCAAATGGGCCACCTGATAAATATTAACCTTTGGCTATTGATATTAACACTGGAAGGATAAATAACTATTTACAAAATCAATACACAAAGTTATTGAATCCTTTATGCATCTATTTAAACTGGTTCACTCAATCTTTCGACTAGAATGCACCAATACAATATGTTGCAACATTTTAAATTAATGAATGAGTACTTAACAATATTATGCTACCCAAAAAAAATTAACAGCCAAATTATAGTAACAGGACATAAAAATAATATAATGATACATATTTTTATTTAGATCATAGAATTTACAAGATCAGGTTAATAATAGTTTTATCACAGTTTGTTTTTATTTTAATTATTGCATTTATTGTTGTGACTTATTTGTATGACATTTGTATTAGTATCATATATTTAGTGTTATGGTATGCTGTTTGTCTTATTATTATTTTAGGTTAAGGATCGAATTTACTTTTTATTATAGGGCTGACTTATGTTCTAAGTATTGTGTTCCTACTTACTTAACCTCAATCTGCAAAAAGCTAATAGAATTTATTTAGTACCTTCACAAGCTCTTTAAAAACGGCTGATTGTATCATCCGTCGTTTATTAAGCCCTCCAGCCATTTCATCAAAATCAATAACTGCACGAACATTTTCTCTGAGGTTTTTTACTAAACGAATATTGACATCAGCTTCTAATAGAGCAGCACATATTTGTTTCAACATAGAGTTTAAAACCTGGAAGAAAATATAAGTAGATTATGTAAAATGAAATACAATATCTAGTTCAGGGGGTCAGCTTCTGTAATAATAGTTTACCTCTTCATTGATAATAGTGGCACGACTTAACGACTGCAAAGCAGTCGTTATTTTTCGACCTAGATCTGCTAAAACCATTTTGAATAACTACACACACACTTTAAACAATTGTTCTGTCAGCTGTTCTTCTTTCACACAAAATTATAACGTATCACGGAAAACAAATTCATACGAGTTTTGTGACATTTTAAATTAATATAATATTTGATGAACTAAACAAAAATCTAAAATAACTTTTCAGATATCATTTACATCACACAATAATATCCATATTCCTTAATTTTTTTTAGTCCACGACGGACAATTCCTTCTATATCACCACAAATCATCGACAATATGACACGCACACGTCAAATGTCAACGTCAAAACGTTTTGTTTCCGCTCGTCGTACATGATTTGGAATTTCAAATGACCATAAAGTAGTCTGTAATTTAAGTCGATCTTAAATTTAGAAATATTGTATTCCTTGATAACATTTTTTTAAATACTCTACATATATCTAATCCTTAATCAAATAAAGTTGATAGACAAAAATCGTAAATTAATGGAAAAGTAAGGTTATTTATTTTTTATACAACACTAATACAGACTATACAAAAGGAGAATAACAAATTTCGCATTGTAATCCGCTATTTCATGTACGTGAAGGAGATTATAAATTTTATATAAAATAACTTTGTTATATTTAGGTAACAAGTGTAGTAATGGTATGTATATATTCCATGATCTTTACTGTTTACAAATACAGATTTAGTTATAGTTTTATTTCATAATTAACAATACTTAGGGTCAAAATCAATCTGGTGGTGGAAGTGCTGGAGACAAGAAAGATGACAAAGACAAGAAGAAGAAATACGAGCCTCCAATTCCTACCAGGGTTGGCAAAAAGAAGCGTAAGGCTAAGGGACCTGATGCCGCTCTAAAATTGCCACAAGTAACGCCACATACGCGCTGTAGGTTGAAATTGTTGAAGCTAGAAAGAATCAAAGATTACCTACTTATGGAAGAAGAATTTATTCGTAACCAGGAGAGACTCAAACCACAAGAAGAGAAAATCGAAGAAGAAAGATCAAAGGTACAGTTTAAATACATAAAATATGCAAAATTTGTTTAAACTATTTTTATTAAATAAATTTAAAAAAATGATTTTTCTATATTTAGCTTATTATATAAAAAGCTTTTTAAGTCTAATATGCTTTTCTAGTGCTTTTGGGCCATTTGTCTCATACATATATAATAGTCAAAAAATATGTGTAGGTGGATGATTTGAGGGGAACACCAATGTCAGTGGGTACTCTTGAAGAGATAATTGATGATAACCATGCTATAGTGTCTACATCGGTGGGCAGTGAACACTATGTCAGTATTTTATCATTCGTTGACAAGGATCAACTGGAACCAGGCTGTTCTGTGTTATTGAATCATAAGGTGAGCTGACATGCAAGTTGTCTTGTGTCTTTATTTTAATTATTTAAAATCTAAAATTTACTGATCCCAGAGAACAAACAAAACTTTTCTTGTATGTATGATAATACATCTTCGTAATATAATAATACAATTTACTCTAGATGCTTCTTCTTAAAATAACTATAAAAAAAACATCTCTATTCTAATTCTGATCTCATTGAGGATTTAGTAAAACAATTAAAATAATGTAGTAATTATTTTCTCAGTCTTTTTAATTCACATACTGTTTTTTGAAAGTTAAACTACCATAATAACTAAATAAATATATTTTTACATAAAACAAAGGTACATGCAGTTGTTGGAGTATTAGGTGATGATACTGACCCAATGGTTTCTGTCATGAAGTTGGAGAAAGCTCCACAAGAGACCTATGCTGATATAGGCGGTCTGGATACACAAATACAGGAAATTAAGGTAAATTGAAATTATATGATTATTAACTGTGATAATTATCTGTGTATTTAATTATTATTATTTGTATAATCTGTGTTGTGGTATATGAAATGTTTTTTTATAATAAATATTAAAATTTCTATAGGAATCTGTGGAATTACCTCTTACTCACCCAGAGTACTATGAAGAGATGGGTATCAAACCTCCTAAAGGTGTTATCCTGTATGGGCCACCTGGTACTGGCAAGACCTTGCTGGCCAAGGCTGTAGCTAATCAGACTTCAGCCACATTCCTTCGAGTTGTTGGATCTGAACTTATTCAGAAATATTTGGTATGATTACTGTTTAGTATATATATAGTAGTAAGAATATTCTATTTATTTGTTATGATAGATACTTATAATTATTTTTTATATAGGGTGATGGACCAAAACTTGTGCGTGAGTTGTTCCGGGTAGCAGAAGAGCATGCCCCATCAATTGTTTTCATAGATGAAATTGATGCTGTGGGTACTAAGCGGTAAATGAAAAAGCCATACAGCTAAAAATCTTTAATTTACTCATATATTTATTTTTACAAAAATAATTGATTTTAATAATATCTTATCATTTAAGTTATGACTCCAATTCTGGTGGTGAAAGAGAAATTCAAAGAACTATGTTGGAGTTACTAAACCAACTGGACGGCTTTGATTCTCGAGGTGATGTAAAAGTAAGTGAACGAAAGAACAAACTATATTTAAGCAAACAACATAAAATACAAAATTATTGCTGCATATATAATAAAAAGTGGTAAACATTTGCAAATTATTTTTATCAAGGTAATCATGGCTACAAATAGGATTGAAACATTAGACCCTGCTCTCATTCGTCCCGGTCGTATTGACAGAAAAATAGAGTTCCCTCTGCCAGACGAAAAAACAAAGAGAAGAATTTTCACTATTCATACTTCAAGAATGACTCTGGCTGATGATGTTAATTTGTCAGAACTAATTATGTCAAAGGATGATCTTTCTGGTGCTGACATAAAGGTATAAATAAAAACCATACATTATCAGCAAATGCATATATATATAAATATATATTTTAATAATACATTCTATTTTTTAGGCTATTTGCACAGAAGCCGGACTCATGGCCCTGAGGGAACGAAGAATGAAAGTCACTAATGAAGATTTTAAGAAATCTAAAGAGAGTGTCCTCTACAGAAAGAAAGAAGGAACTCCTGAAGGACTTTATCTTTAAATATTATGCAATTTCATTAAAATCTTTCGAAGACTTTATATATACTTAATTAAAAATATTAAACTAACTAGAGAAGACACATTCTAGATAATATGATTTGAATGTATTGCTTGAAATAAATCCATTTGAAAATACAGTTTTTTAATGTGTTCATTTGATTAAAGGAATATTTGACAATTATTTATTAACAGAACTTTACAATTGATGTGAATGTATAATTCAGTAAAATTAAAAAATGTTAACAAAAAAAATATTCAATTCAAGATGGCGGAGAAAGCTTAGGAATTCTTAGTCGACAATTTCAAGTTGAGCTTCCTTAAGCTATTGAATATCAAAAAATTTGTATGGGTTCATATTATTTAATTAAACCTACAACAAGAAAATCGTACCGAGATAAACTGGTAATCAATCTGTTACATATTGGGTGTTTTACATTTCATTTGTTTTTTTTTAATGCTTAATGTTGTATCATTCATAGACATGATAGTTTATAATCGTTTAATAGAAGCTAAAGCTATACTCTCTGAATAGAACTGTAGAACGTTGTAGGTGTCAATGTCAGTTGTCTTGGTTGTCACTAGTATTTTGAGTACAGGATTCGATGATAGCAAAATTCAATGATCGTATAGCATTATTATCACTGCATTACTTTATTTGAAATGTTGGGACCAGAAATCTAATATGATACCAAAGTTTGTGATTATTTATGAATGAGTGACACCTGTAGCGACACAGAAGCGACCGAGCACACTGCACTCATGGATGGCCACATAGCTGAAGCCCGACCCGATAGGGAGATCGCTGAACGGATTGCTAGGAAACGAAAGACGAAATCCGAAACACAGCGTAATTATGGTGTAAGTGAACGCATAAGTATAAGCTATAGCTCATTGTTACCTGCCATTTTATAAAATCGTTGATGACTAAGTCGCTTTAAGATTTGAAATAACTAGGCTTTATTGAGAATAAAATATTTTTTAATATACGAATACACTTATTAAATGTGTACGCATCTCATACTAATTTGCTGGTTTTGAAATACGTAATATATATCTAATGTTATTAAATACAGTAAAGCACAATATAATAATTATTGCATTTTATAGAGTGTGTCAGCATCACAAAGTAGTCGATCCAGTGCAGTGGGCAGATCAGGTCAAAACCGTCGTGCGGCTTCAGGTGAACATCAGGTTGAAGAGCTGGAGCTTAAGTATGGAGCAAGACATGTTATCAAACTCTTTGTTCCTGTGACCTTATGTATGATAGTTGTTGTTGCCACCATATCGTCCATCAGCTTCTATTCAGTCAAAGATGTATACTTGTAAGTAATTTATTATTATCTAAGTTAACAGAACTTATATCTTAGTTTTTTAAAATGGAAGGATCAATTTGCAACATAATTTAATAATATATATTTTTTGTATGTGACCAATTCACATTATTAAACTTTTCAGAGCATATACACCATTCCATGAGGAGACTCCATATGCATTGACCAAAGTATGGAATGCTCTTGCCAACTCTATGATCTTATTGAGTGTCATAGCTTTGATGACTGTGCTACTCATTGTTCTATATAAGAAGCGATGTTACAAAGTCATTCATGGCTGGCTTATCTTATCTTCTCTAATGCTACTCTTCTTGTTTTCATATTTATATATAGAGTAAGTATAAAAGCAACATTATCCAAGTTAAATTTTACTTAAACATAGGCATTATCTTTAGCCTTCTTATTATAATAGATATGTATCTATTTTATAGATGCAAATTTACAACAAATCTCTAACAATGAAAAGTTTTGGAACTGACATTTTTTTTAATGTAATAACAACTATTTTGTAAAGATATTTTACTAAGATATTTCTATTTTATTTAGTGAGTTTTTTGCAGTGTTAAATTTAATTTTAATGCCATCATATCTTTGCAGAGAAGCATTAAGAGCATACAACATACCTATGGATTATATTACATTAGCATTTGTAATGTGGAATTTTGGTGTGATGGGGATGATAGTTATACACTGGAAAGGTCCACTACGCCTTCAGCAGGCATATTTAATATTTATTGCAGCTTTGATGGCATTAGTGTTCATTAAATATATGCCCGAGTGGACTACATGGGCTGTACTTGCTGTTATTTCTGTTTGGGGTAAGTTCAGCTTTGTTTTCTATGAACAAATTTTCGATAATCAACTCAATAAAGCCTGTTATTTTAAATCTTCGTAAATATTTCCTGTCATGCTAATATTAACATGGATAATTCAATTGCTATGAGATTAAATTAAATTAGGAATTATATTCCAATAAAATTCAATAATGCAAATTAATCATTAATGTTGAAAGTTATTTTTAGCTAAAATGTAAGATGCACTGAGATGAACAAGTTATTTACAACATTTTAGTAATGTTTGAATTTGGTTTTAACAATATGGTTTTATTGTTTTGTTTAAAGAATGATAGTATCTTAATTGCTAAAATTTATTCAATGTATGAATTGTAAATGCAGTTTAATTATTATTAACTTATAATTTAAATGTTACACAGAATCTATCAAAATGGGCTGTGGTGATCTTTAATCGGGTGGACCATTTCTCAGTCCACATGCCTATTAGAAATAAAATAAATAAATAATGTTAGCCTGGATTTGCAGAAGTCACCGGTTCGATCATTAATAGCCCACACCTAATAACATTTATATTTGCTTTCAGATTTAATAGCAGTATTAACGCCAAAAGGACCACTTCGAATATTAGTAGAAACAGCTCAGGAGCGAAATGAGTCTATATTTCCAGCACTAATTTATTCATGTATGTATAAAATATTGTTTGAATATCAACTTAGTACTTAACTGGTCAGAGAATTATCTTTTCCGAATTGATATATATATTATAGATAAACTAATATATATAGATATTAGTTTCTGTTGTTCAGATTTAAATTTAAGAATATTGTTTAAAATAATAAATATGCTTCCAGCGACCGTCATGTACTGCTTGGCGGCGACCGGCACAGGCGAAGGTGAGACGCCGCCGCGCGAGCTGTGCCCGCTCAACCCACGCGACCACGGTCCGTCTAAGCGCTCTCTGCCGCATTTACACGAGACGTCGTCAGTGACATACACTTGCCACTTTGTATGGTCATTGTGGAAGAATTATACAGAATGTTGAGTGTAGATTTTTTTCTATTTTTATTTCGTTCTAAGTGTACAATAAAGATAAATGAACATATGACTCTTCATAAACGTCTGATTAATAAGTCGATAATACAGAGTTCTCTAAATCGATAATAAATTTAGCGTAAAGTTGCAGAGAAAATTGTAAATAAACTTTTTCGTCCGGTTCAAAATTTATTTGAACACCATTTGCTAGTTGATGATATTATGTTAACAAAGATTTTTAAAATAGGTTTTGTAATTTGTTTATGAAGAAGTAAATGTTTCATTATTTATCTTTAGTGGTCATTTGGAATAAAACAAAAATTAAAGCCAATCTACACCTAACAATGTAAATTATTTCGCCATGATGAATATTCGAAGTGATGAGTGTAGATGAGCACTTCTTGCGCAATGATCTTGTTTTATAATGTATAGTTGATTCAAAGTTTATCCATAGGTTAGTTAATATATGTAGGAGAATATTGATTCTGTAAATACGACTAACGATTAATTGTTTATTTAAATATCAAATGAATCACCAGTTGTGAAAAATACATTACGGGAAAAGTAACAAGAATAAAAACTAATGAAACATACCACTGCAATAAAATCAAAATATCAGTATATAATATTAGCAGAGGTGCAGGATTTATAGTCCAATGTGACATTTCTGTATATTAAAAATTGTTCAAAAAACTAATTGAAATAAATATATAAATCAAGAGGATGAATACGAAAACTAAAAATTCCAATTAATGGTTCATCAATTTATATATATACAGTAATTATAAAATGACTGTTTAACTAGCGTTGAATTTGTAAAATCAAAACGACACAAATTTCAAGTGTAAATGCGGCATTGCCTTTAACTAACTTCTTAATTTAATGATTTTTAATATTTCTTTCCCCCTGACCTTATCCTAATTGCATTGCTTTGATCTTGTATGTATGTTTATATATTTAATGACAAGTATTCCTAAGCATGATTGTATTACAATTAATTGTAATATGTTATAATTTTAATTGATTTAATACTTCATGCAATTGTGTTGTACATAGATTTATAATAATATAACAGATTTACTTTTGTTTTCATATAATATAGGTAGGCACCATTCTGGCCAGCTGGTGATAAGTGGTCACCACTGCCCATGGAAATTTGAGTTGTAAGAAATATTAAGCCAATGCGCCACCAACTTTAGGAGCTAAGATGTCATGTCTCTTGTGCCTGTATTTTCATTGGGTTTTAACCTTAAAACTGGAACACTACAATATTTATTTCGAAATTTTGCTGTTTGAAGAAGACAGAGCGTTGACTATACATACATTCGCTTAATGACCTTTATTAGTGAAGTGGTGAGCGTCTAAGAAAAAGTCTAACAGCATGATACTAATAACTAACTGTCAGAATTATACTCATGCATGAGTGGAGTCGTGTTGTGGTCTGTGACCACTTCGAATATGTTAAATGGATTTATCGTCTCCAGGATCGGAAGATAATGGCGCGAGTGGAGAGAGCGCGGCTGAGCGTGCGGGTGCGGGCGAGGGGGGCAGCGGTGCCGGCGGCAGCGGGGCGGATGGCGCGGGCGGCGGGGAGGCAGGCTTCGACGCAGCGTGGCGCGCACGTGCGAGCGAGCAGGCGGCGCCGCGGCGACTGCGGGTGGACGGCACCGCGCCTGCGCACTACGTCACGCGCGTCGAGCGTGCGCACACGCACAGCGACCACGAGGAGAGTGAGTGCCGATAATATTTACTTGTCTTGGTATACCCGGAAGTTGGGTGTTGTTGTTATAATTTGAAGAACTCTTGTGGTTTATTTTACTTAAGTTTACTTTTATCGTTCTTTTGCAGAGGGCGTTAAACTCGGATTGGGAGATTTCATTTTTTATAGTGTGTTAGTAGGTAAAGCTAGTTCATATGGAGACTGGAATACCACCCTCGCCTGTTTTGTAGCAATACTTATTGTAAGTATCTCAAAGTGACTTATCAATATATTTTTTTAGTAAAGATTAAAAAATTATTCAACTCATAACATAATGCCGTGTGATCAACTCTGCTCGCACCCAATTATATTAAAAAATAAAAAGACTTATATATCAATATTTTATACAGAATTTTAATACGAATTCTTTGTAAACAGGGACTGTGTTTGACGTTGCTGTTGTTGGCGATTTTCAAGAAAGCGCTTCCTGCTCTACCTATCTCTATAACCTTCGGTCTCATATTTTACTTCGCGACCCGCTACGTCGTCAAGCCCTTCGCAGACGCGCTCGCCGCTGACCAAGTCTTTATTTAGGAGCTAACACATTCGCTACTTTTAAAAAATACCGTCATTCTGCTGTAGCCTGTTTTTTTAACAAATTTCAAAATGCTTTTTCTAAAGCAGCCAGACTCAACCAAAGTAGCTAAACAACACAATTTGTTATATTATTATAAAAGACAAACCAGATTGCGCTCGGCGTTGACATTGTTTAAAAATATCGTTCTTTTTTCAAAATGACCTAAACAAAATCGAAATGGTACTACGTTGTGCCTCGAAAGAAGTTGCAGGTCGTATTATAAATGTAATATGAGAAAAGAAATGGTTGAGTATGATTGTTGTGCGACAGCGGCTTGAAACTGTTCAGCTCGATTTGTGTTATCACACAGGTTTTTATAACATGCTTTATACAGCTAACAAAATTCACCACTAGTACGAAAATTTATAACACGAAATTGCATTTAAGGCTAAAACAAAGACAATTATCTAACTGAACAGATGTTGTAATATTTGCCAATGATAACTTGAATAATATTTATTGTCTAAAATTAAGAAACATTGGTATTTTCACGATAAAAAAAATGCATTATAATAATAAAGAAATATTTGGACTGAATCATAATAGGTTCGTTTTTAGGCTAGTTACGGACTACTGAGATAGTGTAGGATTAAAGTTAGCATAATGAAGTTAGCAAATTGAATTTGTTATGCAATAATTTTAAAAGGTCACGTATATTAGCGTAATGTTTGCTAGTATGTACATAGTAAATATTGTCTAGATAGTCTACAGCCATTGTAGATAGTTGTTCTGTGTGAATTCACTATGTAAGTTAATGTCCACAGGTAATTTAGTTATATAGTGTTGGAAAATAATTGTATTTAATTAAATCGCATTATTCATAAACGTTTATTAAATTAATTTTTTTACTAAAACATGTTTTTGTTTCATTTTCTTTTTCAAATTATAAATAATTTTGAAATAAGTATGACAAAACATATTTTAGTCAAAATATGTTAAGCAAATTAACAATAATGCGGTGTGATTCATAATAATTACTCGCAGTACTGCAGACGCTATAGTTAACATAGTTTGAGATATATATATAATATTAAATACAGCATATGATGAAGTACAAATAAGGAAAATACAGGATATGCTATAAATAATGGTACTTCGTCATTTAGTTGTAATGATGCTTTCTATTAAAATATTAAATGGCAATTTCTGTGTAACAATGTTTGTTGCCAACTTATATAATTACAGAATCTTTGTCACCCACACATCTTGCCAATTCACCAATTTTTATAGAGATGCAGCTGTAACTTTATTGTATTAAAAATCCTACATTCCAATATATATCGTAACATTAGCTTTTTATTATAAATTCTGTTACTTTACTATGATTTGTTTAAGAAATATAATTTAATAACATATAAACGTATTTTATTTTCCTATAAGTACAAAAACATTACAAGTTTTAAGTATAAACACTTACAGAACTTTTAGCGTAAAAATAATAACTTCAATTTCGAAAGACCGTGAAATATGCCCTTTATTTTTTTTAAAATAACATTTAAAGTATGACAGGTGCTCTCTATATTATATAATAGTGTTTTCCTACTCCCAGGACCAGTTTTGATACAGGTAATATATAATATTAACCCTTCATACGATGTAGGTACACCTGCGCTTCGTGGTGCTCACTCATCAGATATTCTACCGCCACACAGCAAATACTTAGTGTTATTCTGTTCTGGTTTGAAAGGTGGTGAACAAGGAACATAACATATTAGTTCCAAAGGATAGTAGCTAATTGGACATGTAAAGAATGGTTATTATTTCTTGCATCTCGAATGTTAAATCATAAAAAGAAATCTAAGCGTGACTATAGTCCGGCACTTATTTCAGATTATATTTAAGGGGACTACATGAGCTATATGCAAGTTTTATAATGCAAAAAAGTATATGATCCAATGCAGTAAACCAAATGAAAAAAATATATGATAATCTTCAGGATACATGCTAGTTATTTTGAAAACATGATGTAATTAATTTGGTACGATAGAAAAAAATCACAAAGTTACCTCTAAAAAAATCTTTTAACAAATAATAACTATACTTATATACATTCAGTAGTTCTGGTTTTTTGTCAGATTATTCTACAAGCAATATACTACTATACCTCTGTCACTTTTTTAGTAAACAGAATAGATTTTTTTAAAATCAGATATTCTTATTTTCCAACAAAATGCGTATGCATGGTGCGTAAACGCCGTGTACAGACATTGCCGGCCGAGGCCTGATGCTATACAAATATACAGACGTATCGATCTTTTCGCCGCATCATTACGTTACGAGATATTTTTTTGTAATTTTAATTTTAAATTCATTGTTTCATGTTTTCTTATAATAAATATTATTCTTTCTTGTGAATAAATATATTAAGTTAAAATAGTGTAGTAGTAATTAGGCATTTATTTTTTATTATATTATTTGTTATAAATTTTAATTGTGTAAATATGGGAAATAAAGTGAAACGCGTGAGGAAAACTAAAAAACGTTTATATAAATTAAGCGCCAAACATACATATGAACGATATTAAAAGGTAAGAGTATTTTATTAGTAAACATATTATTTTTATTATAAATTATGAATATTGAAAACATTTATTAGAAAAAATGTGCAATCAGTTCGCATAGAATCAGATTTTTCGAGCTATTCTTTAAATATTACGATAGAGTATTTGGTCAAAGTAAGGAAAACATCAATTGAGAGTGACTACATTCTATCCCCATGAACTCGAAGCAATATGATATTTTTCATTAAAAGTGCTATGGGGCATATTTAGATACATATTTTTTTAAATACATACTTTTATAATTAATAAAAATATAATTACTAACATATATTTATTATTTACAGAATAAAGAAAGTCGAAAACAATAACACGGAAGCTATTTATATTGCGTAAGAGTTTAATTTTATCGATTTTGTTTATAATAGGAATTACAGTTATGTATGAACTAATTTTAATAATAAAAAAAAGTAAAGTCGTAACAAAAAAAAAATTTAATTGTTGTGAACCAGAGAACTAGAATATTTAGAAGTGTCATTTGTACGTACTTCAAAAATTTTAATTTTTTTGTAACGTACGCCATATTGGATTGAATGTGGCAGCAATTCATGAATCGTGCGTTGTTATCGAGACTAAATACGTGTGCCAACTTTCAGCTTCATAGCTTCAGTGGAAGTGGGTATAATATTGATTGCGAGATTCCAGGACATATGTACATACATTCATACATAGAAGTGAAATTAAATAAAAGATTTTAATAAAAAGATTAACACTAAATGTTTTTTTTTGTAGTATCAAATATAAATAAAAATATTTTAAGTTTAATTAAATCAGTTTTATTTTTTAATCATTTTCGACTAACAGTCAAAAGCAATACAAATAATTCTGATATCTTATCTATTTTTCTGAGATTTATGATTAAACCTAATCCGTCTCATTACAAAAAACTAAATAAACCTTGGTTTAAACCTGGACTATCTAGTCCAGGTTTATCTGAAAAACCATGGTCTAAATTCATTCGTATTACAAAACTTAGTAAAACCATAGATTTCTTAGTACTGCCATTTGAACCATTCTTTAAATATCCACCACAGATTAATTCATATATCGTTCGTTCATTTTGATATCATTCTATAATAACGTTCCGTATGCTTAGAAAATAAAACGATTCAATGTTTTGCTAATGATTAAATTACGTTTACGAGTGATGAAAGTAATTGAAACTGTTATTTTGTATAGATGTATATATAATTTATTACGTCGCTTGTAGTTTTATGTTTTAGCACATTATTTAATGTATCTTAACTTATAATATACGTGTAACGAAACGCAAGTCTCGTTCGTAAGAAGTTTCGCGCGTAATTTGAAACCGGAGCAACAAGGGTTGAATTTTGCTAATTTCGAAAATTTCGTCGCAGACGATTTCTGTTATTTACGCGTGGTGTTTGTAACAACTCGATGACTTCCATGTCCTCGATATCCACTAAATCAACCATGTCCATGTCAATTTTTTTTACGTTAAAACAGTACAACACAACAAAAAAGAAAATAAAATTATCAACTAATTGTAACTTTTAAACTTATAACAGAAACTTTGACAGATACGCTTTAAACCATCGTAAAACTAGACTCGCAGAGGTTTAAAGTTAGTCCACAGTATAATCTATGGTTTATCCCTAAACCCGTTTTTATAATAACGTTTTTGCTTAGACCCTAGTTTAAACCATGGTTTTTAGTTAAACCGCTTTTTGTAATGAGACTGAATATGATTAACCTAGTTAACCAATGATTCAACCAAATCGACTTTTTTTTCTAGTAAATATTTAGATGTTTTTTTTTACATTGAATATATATTTTTTCTTTGTGAACCGATATTAATAAAACGAATAAACACAACGCTATATGTTACCCCACGGTTACTACACTACAGATTTCGAACACTTACGATTTTATTATATAAATAGATTATCACTTTTATAAAATGTTAAAAATTGGTATGTTTTAATAGTTAGTATAAGAACTAATTGTGGTATAATAATATAAATAAAAGAAAAAAAAGGTTAAAACTAACTATCTATTTTATTGTATACAAAATATAAATAAAAATATTGTAAGTTTAATTGAATCAGTTTTGTTTTATAATCATTTGTTAATTAACATCGAAAGAAATAAAAAGAATTCTGTTGTCCTATCTATTTTTTATGAGATTTATGATTGATCTTACTTCGCTCGGTTTGGCGCCATCTATTAGAATATATGGGCATAACCTCGTTACCTCGCTTAACCATTAGTTCACGGGCTTGCCGTTTTTGTCAATTTTGTAAGTGTGTGCGTGCGATTCTCAAGGGCACTTAGCTCTTGTAGTCCTCTTAATCGAGCTAGTCATGGTGTTAAAAAAGGTAAAATGACTTTGTCCTCATCACTAGGTAATGAATCTTTTCAGTGGTAGCGACGAGGTAAATGTTTCATCGTTAAATTATATTGTTTTACATCACTGTGTTTGTTTTGAAAAGCAACCGACGACATTTCCGTACGAAAAACGGGAGAAATATATAAAAAATAAATTTTTTACCAGTACTACCTAATTATGTATAATATATATTCAATCGGTTGGAAAACTGATTATAAATCATTTGCATGATTTTATATATCAGTTGTAATTAAATAAAAGTTGATGGATTACTCTTATTTATAAATAAAGTAACTAAATTATATAGTTAGATTAACAAAACTTGCATAAAGTGCAATAGGCTTATCGCAAAGCAGCTATCTTTTCCAGACAACCTGTAGGCAGAGCATAAAATAATAAGGAAAAAAAAAGAAAAATAAAATAAAATGATTTATTGAAAACAATATTGCTTGTCATACTTACAGAAATTGGTAATTAGGAATAACAAATTTTCAAACTATATTCTTTTGCATAAATATATATTTTAAATAGATTCTGGTATATAATTAGAAAAATAAAGATATAATATTCAGATTTTTTAATTTACAATTGCACTAATTAAATGGTAACGCATACCTATATCTTCGGCAATATCTTTTTAAAAGGCAAAATAAAAACTGTGAATTTTCATAAAACATTTATAAAATTGTGATAATTTAATTAAATATTATTTTTAGATCGACATTACGAATTTGAGATCATAATTAATACACACTTATAAAAAAAAATTGTAAAATTTATTGACATATAAAAATTTAACAAAATAAAAAAAGGCTATAAAATAAGGAATGATTCATGAATGGGAATGGAAAAAAGGAGTTTTTCAATAAATATTTAACTAAACTAATCCCAAGCCGATGATTTTTCGAGATAATTACTAACCAATAACCACTTGTTCTTTTAAAAATTAATAGGAAATATGCTTGTAAGTTTATAAATAAATGTGGGATTCAATTTAGGTTATTCACTTATAACAAATGGATACTTATGGATATTTTTCCAAAACTAAACATTTATAACACATTATTGGAAAATCTAGTCTACAATACTTAAACAACCAGCATGTGAAAATCCTTAATTCGAAAATTGCAATAATATTATTGTGCTTCTTCTTTTTTAAATTATTTGTTAGAATCGGAGGTACTATACAATAAATAAAATATTTAGTTGATACAACCTACATATGGTGATTGTGAGTCTCCCAAATGTAGAAAATGCTACATAACTTGTAGAACTTCAACTTTTTTGTTGAAAAAATGGACCTCTTCTTCTGAACAAAATCTCTGTACTTGTTAAAAAAAAACCATTTGCATATTCCCTATTTACAATAAAGACTTCTATAGAGTCTTTATATCCACAACCTATTCTTACACATTAGGGTGAGGGATCTCTTGAGGTCCACTTTTCTTTATTACTTTTAAAGTGTCCTTGCTTGGTTTGGCTGTATCTGATGGTATTTTTTCTTCAACTGGTATTGGCTTAGTTGGAGGCTTCGGAACGCTTTCAGCGGATTTTTCTTCAGTATTTTGCTTTTTTGCAGTTTTGGTTTGTCCTGATTCTTTACTTTCGGTTTTCGATTTCAGATCAGCATCTTTAGATGGTTTAGCTTTGGTTTCAGTGTCTTTAGAATCTGGTTTAATTTTATCTTGTTCTTTGGAGACAACTTTAGCTTTAGCTTCGGGTGCTGTGGGTTTAGGTTTAGGGTTTTTCGTAGGTTCTTTAACTTGAGGTTCCTTGGAAGTGACAATGGGTTTCTTAATAGCTTCGCCAGAAACCACTTTAGTCTTGACCTCGGCTTCTTTTTTAACCACTTTAGACTTGACTTCGGCTTCTTTCGCGGCTACTTTTGGTTTGATTTCGGCGTCTTTTGTGACTACTTTAGGCTTGGCTTCGGCTTCCTTTTGGACTACTTTTGGTTTTACTTCAGATTCTTTATCAACAACCTTTGGTTCCGATTGCTTTTGAGCAGGTTTTTGCTGCTGTTTAGGTTCTTTAGGTATTTCTTCACCTTTTAATTTTGGTTGTTCTTTGACTGCTGGATTGTTAGTAGAGAAAGCTTTCTTTAAAAGTGGTGGAGCTGGTACAGCACCAACATAGTTTTGTGAGTGAGGGCAGCCAGTATATAATTTATCATTAAAGACAATAGCATCACTAATGTGGGGTATACTTCCATCCAAGTTGTGGTATGAAGCAACAATATTGCCAGTCCAATCTGTTTGAATAAGCCCTGACATTGACGGAGTCAGAAATGTAGCAGTAGCGAAGTTTCCAATCTGTAATATTAATTTATATAATTATACAAGAAAAATAATGAAATAAATAGCAGTTTAAGAATTATATATCCAAAGTTTGAAACATAATGTTGAAGTTTAAAATATTTATTTTAGTATCTACAATAAGTTAAACACAACTTATCATGCATCATACGCATGATAAGTTGTGTTGTGTAATTCTTACTTTATACACAATTTCTTCAAAGATGTGATGATGGAATTGGTCACTGAGAAACTGGAAAGGAAGTTCAACAAGGTGGCCAAGTCTTGCTATGAACTTTCTTGCAAGAGGTGTTGAGGCCAATGTTTTGATAATCATAGGATTTTCGTCGTCTATTGTGTTGTACAGTGATATCAATACACCAGAACCATCTGGAAGGGTGCGTATGTTATCAGGAAAACCTGCGAAATTTAATTTTATGAATAAGATTTTATGATTGGTTTCTACTGTAATATCATTTTTAGGGGAGACAAACCTTAGGTTCCAAATAAGTTAAAAGATAAAAGAGAACTTATAAATACTCTCTTCAATACAAATTTATTAATAAAAAATAACTTTGAACAAATGCTACAAGTATTAAATAGTAATGTATAATATAAGTATAATTCTTGTATTTTACTATAAATACATATATGCTACATTAAATGTATTTTCTAGTCGGAATTGAGATGTTGTTTTCTTTAGAAATTTCTACTGAGGGGCTGTCTCTTGTGGAGGCACCGGTGTTTTGACCCTCGCAAAACTCCGGCCCTAACCGTACCCGAACGAAGTCAGGACGGACAGCTAGTTTGTTATAATTATATGGTTTTTAACAAACCGTGTTACATATAAAAACTGTAAGAACTTAAGTAAACTATCAAAAACAATGACATTAACATGTTTTACACTGCTAGTGGTTTTAATTCTGTATCGTGCAGTTAATGTGATTAATTTAAGGTGGAGTACCTTGACCCAAGCAAACAAAGCATTGCTATAACTTATTATGTTGACTGTAATGTTATTATTAGAAGATACATGTTACTTTTTTCCATAGACATGAACTGAGTATTACTGAGTTTTACATTTTTAATATTGATAAAAATAAAATAATAATTTGAAAGGTATATAATGTAAATAATGAATTATTGTTGTAAACTACATCAAGAATACATTACTTGTTGGTAATCAATAAAGGTATTGACATGATTAAATATCTTTATATACATGTCTGCTGTATGTGTCTCTAGTAATGATTTAAATTCAAAACAATTAATAGATAAATTGTAATATGTGTATATGTCTGTAATATAAATAGGAGTTGAATACTGGTACATAGTTTGCTAATGAAATAATCCATACTAATATTATAAATGCGAAAGTAACTCTGTCTGTCTGTCTGTCTGTCTGTCTCGCTTTCACGCCAAAACCACTGGACCGGTTTAAATGAAATTTGGTACACAAATAGTCTAGAGCCCGAGAAAGGACATAGGCTACTTTTTATTTGGAAAAAGTGCTGTAAGGGGTTCAAAAGGGGGTTGTAAGTTGTTGAACGTATTGTCATTTTTGGGACTAGAAGCATAAAACTTATATTTTAGTCTGTATAAGTGTCTCTGCATATTCTACCCCTACGGGGATGAAATAAGGGTTGAAAGTTTGTATTGAAATCCGTCATTTTTAAGATAGAAACATCAAAACTTTATTATTGGGATACTGATTAAAAAGGAGTAGATACTTATTTAAGTGTTTCTGCATATTCTACCCCTACGGGGGTGAAATAAGGGTTGAAAGTTTGTATTGAAATCCGTCATTTTTAAGATAGAAAGATGAAACTTTATTATTGGGATACTGATTAAAAAGGAGTAGATACTTATTTAAGTATTTCTGCATATTCTACCCCTACGGGGGTGAAATAAGGGTTAAAAGTTTTTATGGAAGTCGTCATTTTTTAAGCTAAAAATATGAAACTCTGTTTTTGGGATACTGATTAAAAATGATTAAATACGTATTTAAGTATTTCTAGATATTCTACCTCTAAGGGGTTAATAGGGGTTGACATTTCTTATATAAATTAGTCTGGAAGTCCGTCATTTTTTTAAGTTAGAAGCATGAAATTTTATTTTTGTGTTACTTATTAAGAATGAGTAAATACACATTTAAGCGTTTTTTGATATTCTACCTCTGAGGGGTTGAAATAAGGATTAAAAGTTTTTTTGAGTCAATAATTTTTTAAGTTAAAACAATGAAACTTTATTTTTGTGACACTGATTAAAAATGAGTAATTACATAGTTAAGCGTTTTTCGATATTCTTCCTCTGAGGGGGAGAAATAAGGGATGAAAGTTTTTATGGAAGTCCATCATTTTTTGAAGTTAAAAATATGAGACTTTATTTTTGAGATACAGATTAAAAATGATTAAATACGTATTTAAGTCTTTCTAGATATTCTACCTCCAAGGGGTTTAATAGGGGTTGAAAGTTTGTTTTGAAATTCGTCATTTTTAAGATAGAAAGATGAAACTTTATTTTTGGGCTACCGATTAAAAATGAGTAGATACGTATTTAAGCGTTTCTTGTTATTTTAGGCCTAATGGGAAAAAGTAGAGGTTGACATTTTGTATACAGGTTAGTCTGGAAGTCTGTCATTATGAAGTTAGAAGCTCCAAATTTTATTTATTTATTTGGCCTACCGATTAAAAATGAGTTGATTCGCATTTAAGCGTTTCTGGATATTTTACGCCTAAGGAGAAAAATTGGGTTGACATTTCGTATACAGGTTAGTCTGGATGTCTGTCATTTTTTAAGTTAGAAGCATGAATCTTTATTTTTGGGCTATCGATTAAAAATGAGTTGATTCGCATTTAAGCGATTCTGGATATTCTACCCTAAGGGCTTCAGCCCTAAAATTTTTTAACATTATCATCTTACACTGCTTTATTACTTTTTAGAAATACAATGTAAATCGATATTATTTAACAGGCGCATAAATACTTACAAAATACATTCACCTGTGTAAACAGTTACCCAAACTCAATATAATTTTATATGATTTGGAAAATACAGACTTTAGTCTGCCTAACATATCACTAGAACAGTTAAAATGTATTATTTTACAAAGTTTTTATTTATAATACTATTAAGCAAATTAGTGGCCACTGATCAAATTTATGAAACCGACATGAACTTTAGAGTAGAAGCCGGGACTAAAACATGTTTTTTCGAAAAAGGCAAAGCTGGTCAAATGATGGAGTTGTACTATCAGGTGCTCGACGGACAACATGGCGATTTGGACATATCCGTGGACGTAATAGATCCAAGAGGAATAAAACTGATATCTGATTACAAGCACTCACAGAACTCTATCATAATGGACTTGGAATATGAGGGTGATTACGTTTTCTGCTTGGATAACACATATAGTGTGATGAACTCGAAACTTGTGTTCGTATATGTCGTTATAGAAGATAAAAAGTCAGAGAATGAAACTGAAGTCAGTGTAGTCGACTCGGAAGGACAAGAACATACAGAAGAAGAAATATTGGAATGGGTGGGTGAGGAACACAATGGGGAAAAATATACGGTCAAAGTTACAGATATTGCAGCTTCTTTAATGCGTACGTTGAACTACGTCGTGCGCGCCCGCCATATGTTAGATATGTATAGTGCCAGCAAGTCTCGAGACAGCTACATTGCCGTAGAAGATACATTTATTGTAGATATGTGGTCAGCTTTCCAGATTACTTTCATGATGTTTGTTGGATTTGTGCAAGTATACATGATAAAGAAGTTATTCGACCGACCTTGCAATATTCAATCCCATTATTAAAGTATTCATTTTTAAATTCCTTATTAATAAATTAATAATTAAAAAAACCAATTTGTAATTTATGATGTATGTCATTGATGTTACTTTATATTTCTATTTGATATTAAAAAAAAGTGTTTTAAAGGGAATCCCTAATGTCCCTAATCCCTGTTTAATTCAAATACTTGGCAAATGCACTGTTATAACAATTGTTTCTACAAATTTAAGTATTAAATTTGTTTTCTATTTAAAAATATTATCATACTTTTGCAATGAAACTGTACTGTTATTTTTATCATAATTTTGTTAAAATACTTATCAGATTATACACAAATAATACATAAAATTAGAAATGTGTTACTATCCAATGATATGTGCTGTTAACAAAGCAAGATTACTTATCATTTTAGTTATGCTTTAAAACATTAGCATTGTTGAAGTCATAAAAAGATTCTTATCTGAAAAAGATTAAAAATATAAATTTTAAATAAGCATTGTAATACTTATTTGGATCAATCTTACCTGGCAATCCTGCAATAAATACTTCAGATTTGCCTTTCTTTGGACCATTTAAATAGTATTTCATAAGCCTATATCTGTTTGTCTCTGCAACCAGCACAAATTGGTTATCCGGGGAAGTAACAACACCGTTGGCAAACCACAGGTCATCAAGCAAAACTATGCTCTCATTTTTCACAGAGTTGTAGTGGAATAACCTATTTTCATTAGTTATTATTTAGTAAAAAAAATCTTAAGACTTAGACTCAAATTACATAAAAAATGATTTTTACATAAACTGACTAATTTGTTAACGACTAAATGCAAAGAAAAATAAGATAAGTTTTTAATCAATTGTCTCAAGAATATGAAATAAAGAACTCAAATTTTTACATTTCATATTTTTATAGCAATGATTATGAGTTAGTCTTACCTTCCAGTGGGATCAGAGAAAAGACTAAACACTCCATCTTTTAATTGGTAATCGCTGGTAGAATCAGTCCAATATAAGTCTCCATTTTGACCAAGTGCTATTGAATTGAATAATTTTGGTGTTCTTCCATTTATAGGCACTCGGGGTGAAACCAATAGTTGCTTTTTGTCTGTTTCTAAATTCACCTTCCATATGCCATGATATGCATCAGCTACATACATTAATTTTTTTTTTTCATCAATTACAAATCCTAAAGGACGTCCACATATGTGCTCCTGGACGAGACCAGCTATTGAAATGAATTATATTATTTTAGTAAGTAACTTTAATACAGATAAAGTAACGATACAATGCAAACATATTATTACTCACTGCAAGGTTCGCCAATTTTGGTTACGAAGGTCACATGGCCACCTGACGTTAATTTAACTATTTCGCCGGTCGCAAGCGTTGTGTACACCTCACCATTATATATTTGGAATGCTTCTGGTCCCAGTAATTTATCCTTAAATAATTGTTCAGCGTTATTTAAAACAGCATTAGGCGCCAAAACTCCGACTAATTGTTGAGTTGGCTCGATGCTAAAATCAATTAAATATTAGTAATGACTTTCACATAACGGTATTATCATAGGTTATTTCAAGTTCAAAACTTACTCAATTCTTGTAAACTTTGTATAGGGCGGAAGATTAGGAATAAGAAGAACTATCGCTACAACAATAGCTAAATATACTATTAATTTTAATATCTTTTTTAAAATTCCAACAAGAAGCCCCATAATGATATTTGGACCAAGTTCAAAGTAACTTAAAATTGAACTTGACAAAAAAAAGATGCTTTAAGTCAACTCAGTGCTCAGACTATACTCCTTTTCACGAAAGAAGTCCCCCGCGTTATTCGCGCGACATAATGTTGCCAGGGTTAATTACGGGAAAATATTATATTATGAACATTAAGATACGATATCAAGAATGTTTTATTATTTGAATATAAGTTTTAAATTAGTTTTTTAGTATTTTATTAATTAAATTTAATATTTATTGTTTAATTGACTAGATTTTAAATGTAATTTATTATTATATTAATGAAAATTATTGAATAGATGTTATTATTATCGTCGTTATTAATATTGATTATGTAATTTGATTATTTATTTTGAATTTTCCGGGATATTAAGCGGGATTCTGTATATCACAAAATAAGGGAAAAAAAGAAATCACAGTTTTATTGAATAATTATGATCAGTTACATCGGTCATACTAACATCACTGTCGGAAGAGTGAATGGAAACAGAGTCCGATTCTGTTTCACTATCATTAGCCGTGGATATGATGAGTCAGTCCATTTCTTCATCTATAAGGCTGTAATTTTTTAAATATTGCTCTTCCAAATGCTCTGCGTGTTTGCATTGAATAGCCCAATCTTCCGCTGAGATACTCTTAAAAGCCTCTTCGGTAATACTCATTATTTTTTTTGGGTCTTGGGACACGTTTTTATCCGCCACCTTTCTTTTCACAAGGCTCCAGATTTTTTCGATCGAGTTTGCAGTGATAAGGCGGCAATTTCAAAACCTCATGGTTGTGAGCTTTCAATAATTCATCCACAGCATATGTCGGTGGACCTTTATTTTGTTTGACAAGATCAAACAATACAGCTTTTGTCCAGGTATTTTCAAAATAGATACCCTTTTCTCACAGCCACTCTTGCAACTTACTTTTGATGCTTGACATTGTGGGCGCTGTGTTTAATTGTGTACAAGAGACCTTTCAAGTAGGTTAGGAATCAGTTTTTCTCTCAGCCACTTAAGGAAATTTGTTGAGTTCATGTTGTGATAATCTGAAGACTTTGATTGGTATTTGAACATCAACAATGCACCATTTATGAAACCATTTTCTGTCCCTGCATGAGCAATTATCCAGCGACTCCCTACAGATTCTGAGACCATCAGTCCTGGCTCCTTCTCACTTTGCCAACAACTTTTTGTATGATAAGTATTATGTATATAGGTCTCGTCTAAATATACGAGAGGTCTTTTTTCCACAGTGCGATTTCTTGGGATTTTTTCCAAATATCTTGCACGCCATGCGATTATGTCCTGGCGTTCCATAAGAAATTTACGTTTGGATTGGCATCGCTTATACTTGAAACCAATGTTATGTAACATTCTGTGCAATGTTGTGATGCTTCCCTGAAAATTTATGTCTTTTCTCAATGCGGCACGTAATTTACCCAATGTCTGTAACTCCTCCCTCACAATATAAAAACTGTGAATTTTTTCCCGTATGGCGCACAGATCAAACCCATCCAAGTCGAACATTTTGGGATGTGGACGACTTTTCCCTGGTGTGACAATTTGTTTTGAAGTACTCGCTGCTGTTATAACTTCTTTTGTAATTCTGGTCACAGTTTTTTCGGACACGCCTGCAATTAAATTAAGAACAAATAAAAAATACTAAAATTAAAAAATATATATCACTTGCAAGTTTTTTTTTTAAATATATATTCATCTTAAAAACAAAAATAATAGGAATATATCAACAATACAATAAATCGGCAAAAAAATTATTGGCACGGCAACCCTAAAACATACCTGTCATTGCGGCGACTCTCTTGCGAACATAGTTTAGTGGTATTAAAATACCTTGATTCTTTTGTTCCGCATCACAGAATTACTTCACCTACAATATAATTTCTCGAGCCGAACTTTTTACAACTTTACGCATCACGAAAAATCTGTTATTAACGCACTAATCTAATTAAAAACACACAAACATCTACCACAACAAACGAACTTGATAACATTGTCTGACCATTGACATCGACAAACGACAACATGGCCGACCTGTCAAATTTGAAAGTATTTTTTAGTTCCACAATCCACCGCGGGACTTCTTTTATGAAAAGGAGTATACAGAGAAAATAAATCTAAAAGATTTACTATCACTTTGATTCATTTCAAATCATAGAGTAAATTAACTTAATTTGACAATGACAAATGACAACAAAACATTGCTTTTTTATTATTATGACATCCAGAGACCCAGGGAGTTTGCTTATGATAGTTTTTTTTTAATGCTACCAATAGGTAGACGTACGGGCTAATATCTGACGGTAAATGCTCACCACACCTTTACATTACAATAATAAATATACATAAGTTTTTAAGATAAAAGGATATGTCTAATGTTAACAATTTTATGTTTAATTGGTAACCCGATTTTTATCAAGTAATCCCATCCCAGCGGAAAACAGTGCAAGTGCTAGTTCATGTTTTACTTGTAAATAGATGCCTAACCACAATTATTTATATTTCTAATTTAAAAAGTGAGTTGATTGATGAATGAGAGATAAAATGAGGGAAGGTTAAGTAAATATTAATGATTTACGAACTTTTTACTTTTCTGCCTCGTACAATCACTCTGTGGAACATGCTTTCGCCGGCGGGTTTTCCGAACCGACTTGGGAACCTGTCTTGGGAACCTTCAAGAATAGAGCATACTTATCCTTAAAAGCCGGCAACGCATCTGCAAGCCCCCCGGTGTTGCAGATGTCCATGGGCGGTGGTAATCACTTTACATCAGGTAGGAGCCACCTGCTCGTTTTTCTCCTTTTCCCCTGTAACATAAAAAAAGCGAACTTATTAACTAAGTACGACCTGATCGATTCATCATAGTTTGAAAATCGATGATAAATTCTAACTATAAACTGAATAAGAGCCAAACCCAACGTGTAACGACTGTTGGTGTAAAGCGCAAAGATCTTTTATAATGCGAATAAAAAGTCGACATTATTTAACTTGAACGCTAGCAACAGCTGGTAATGACAAAATACGCTACCGCCACTAACGCTTCGTGCGGTTTTTATAACATTGTAAATAATTTAAATTATTACTTAACCATATAACATATTTAATTTATTTCTATCGTCTCATGATTTATATCAGAAAATATTGTTACAAGAAACTCCTTAACTATATATTGCATTATAGGAATTTATTATACTCTGTGCACATAGTTGACGTATCACATTTGACAGTTAAGTAAAATATTTCTCTTTCTTTTCAGTCGCTTCACCCGCCATTTTGGACGTATTTCCTACGTTTACTGGTGAAAACTATCATTAAAGATGGGTCACGCTAACATTTGGTATTCCCACCCCCGTAGATACGGACAGGGATCTCGTTCATGGTACGTTTATGCTTTAAAATTTTATATATGATACATGACAGAATGAATACTTTGGTTAGAACACGTGTTTTAAACATCATAACTTTTCAGCCGCGCCTGCTCCAACAGACACGGACTTATTCGCAAATATGGTCTAAATATTTGCAGACAGTGCTTCAGAGAGTACGCACACGACATTGGATTTAAGAAAGTAAGTTTTTCAGGTTGTAGCATGGCAATACATTACGAAAATATTTTGTTAACTCTGTCTGTATATGAAGTATTTAGTGTTAACAATTTAAACCTTCTAAAGTTATTTTGGGATTTTACATATACAATAAATACTTATAGAAAAGCTCTTAAGAACAGCAAGATTTGTTTAACATAATATAACCTAGAAATGTAAGTTTCTATTTGAGTGATATGAATAATTTGATGAATAATTTGATCAAGGTCTTTTTAAACATTCATATTTTAATATTACTAAAATTTTCATGTTATCTATTACTTAATGATAAAACGAAAGTAATGTTTTGATTTGTGCTCTAGTAACTGTTGTAAGATTTTTTTAAAGTGTTATACATAAAATGTAAGTTTATACAGAGTACATAACATCTAAAAATAAATTACAAATCATGTATGTGCTTAAAGTTAATATTAATTCTTATGGACATTTTTTTCTAGACAAATTTATTTTTTCACACTTAATCAATTCAAATAAATTTACTTCAAATATAATATCATCATAATATATAAATATATATGCAATATTTAAGTAAAATAAAATTATATATTATAATAATTATATTATTCTCTTATAACCATTCATAACTGTATTGATATCACTATTCGGTTTATAAGTCTTGCTTGACTATTTTTATTTTATATTTGTGTTCCAATCATGACAAAACTAATGAATATATAACTAAGAGACTGATCAAGTGATGTGGAATCTTTCATAGATCAATTTTATGAATTCTGTTTATCTTCCTTTTTTTTGCACAGTGATGTGTCGTCTGTTCACTAGTCATATAATTTTATGAGAGATATACTGCATAGACTTCTCTTTCATAGTCTTTTTGCATACTGTTCAATATGTATATACTAACAATAATAATATATAAATATTTAATATGTTGTAAGTATATTTGTTATTAAATTGAGTATTTTGTTTGTTTCAGCTCGACTAAAATCTGTTGGAGTATTAGGTTAATAAAAATTTAAACCCAATGAAGTTTTTTTTGTTGTCATACCTTTTTCTTAATTTTAATAACTACTTTGATATTATGTTGAAATATAGGATGGGAAGAGGTTAAAATAAAAGTTACTATTTTGAACAATATTTAATATAAATAAATTTATTACAAAATTGAAAATAAGTACAAAAAGAGGCCTTTTTATTACTAAATACATAAAAACTATTTACAATCTATAATTAGGTCTTTTACTGTAGAATGCACAAGCCTCAGCCCAATCTCTGAAAAATTAAAAATGTCTTCATTACTTTTTATTTTCATAATAATTAAACAATTTGATCTGATGATAATTTAAATTTAAAATCTAATATTTTTTTAAATGATTATGTATATTTTGAAATATAAATGTATGTCTTAAAGCTTAGTAAATATTTAACGAGTCTGTGGGACACGCTAAAACGGTTTACACAAAAAAAAATGCCTACCGCAGCAGCACCAACAAGTAGCGCAAAGAGACTTCTCTGTGGGGGTCGACAATGCCTTTTGCCGCCTTCAGCGCAGCATAGGTTAGGGAAGCAATCAACGCTCGAACTGCAGCGTTGCGGGAACAAATCGTTTTGTGGTGGTGGCGTACATTGTAAGTATGACTCCAACATACGCACCGCTGAAAAATAAAAATATATTCTGAAGAGATGTATATTTTGAGGTATACTATATAGGAATATATATTAGTAAAAGGTAGTGAAATTATCAATGTATAATATTCCTATAATAAAATTCCGCACACATTTTTACCTTTGCCGTTTCATAAATTCAAATCATTTGTAAAAAATATATTGGTAAAGAAGGCATATTATTCAAAACAAGATTAAATAGATGATAAATAAACAAAAATTTTGACAAAAAAAAAATACCGACTGCAAAAGAAACAAATTAATATGCTCTAAAACGTAAAAAAAGAATTGCGTATTATTCTACAACTTAAAAATCAAGTTACTTATTCTACTTACCAATATGTAGGTACGATCTTTGTGTTTCCGCGCGAGAAGATAAGTATGTACCTACCCACTTTAAATCTAACTTAACACTTATTATATAATAACACATACCTATAGGTAACTTGATTTTTAAGTTGTAGAATAATACGCAATTATTTTTTTACGTTTTAGTTTCACAATAGGTGAAACCAACAATTTATAATGAAAATTATAATATTCTTTATTAAAGTAGGCTTATAAAAACAATACTTGACACGTTTGTTCGCCATGTTACAGTTCTTATTTAAATGTTATGCTTCCACGGCTTCGGAAAGTAGATTCTACGGAGAAGAATCGGGAAAAATATTATTATAGTAACGAATATCGTTTAGGAAGGATGTATTAATTATGTAGGAAGTCGGAAACTAGGTGTTAATAGTTTACCATCGTTTCTTTCAAAACTGTCTATATCATTGTGAATATACATGATGTTATTTTATAAACATCCCATAAGGAGTCTCGATCTCCAAGATTATATATAGACCGGCAGCTCTTTTTTGCAGGATGAAAGCAGTTTCAATATATGGGGCCGAAGCAAAATACCGTAAGTCGTATGAAAGTAATTAACTTTTCTAAACGCGTATGCTGCGGAGCCGAGTCTCCCTGTCAGGGTAGATAAATGGAAATTCCACTGAAGTTCTGAGCCTAAATTGCTACAAAAGTCTAATTGCGACGAATGCAATTCTTACAATGAATTGTATTTAGCTACTAAGTTATTTATGAATCAAAGTATATTGTCATCTTAAATCAGACAATTGAAATTTGAAGTACTACTGAATACGTACCTTTTTCCTTTCCGCGAGAATATTATTAAATTTTAAAACTATTAAATTAATGTTTTTAAACACATTCGATTTTTTGAATAATATGATATGATAAGACAAGGACTTGTCTTATAAAATTGATAATTACCAAATTATTTGTTAGTTTTTGTTACGGTCAATTGTATTAAAGTTGAGGCCATGACATTAATTTCCTAATAGTTCAAATACCTAGTTACTTAGGCATTATTATATTTCACAATCGCTTAGTAGAACCAGTTTTATTTAAGCTAATAGGAACAAGGATAACCGTTTAAAATATAACATATAATTTTTTCCATTACAACTAAGAACGGTAACAGAATTTGATGAAAATATATTGTACAAAGTTGATTTATTCTGGTGGATTTCACGCTGAGTAATTCAGGCATTGAGTGCGATGAATGCAATTCTAATGATAAAATGTAGGACCCGTGTACGTCATGATAAATGTCCATTAAAAGTGATCCCTACATTATATATCCAGGTTTACTAGATAGTTGATGAAAATTAACTTACGGGCTTCAATTCTATTAGCGACGGGCACGAGGTCGAGGCGAGCGCGTGCGGTACGACAGTAGGAGCGCGTGCCGTCCGGGCAGCATACGCGCGGCCAACAATCCGCATCAGTCTTGCAAGTTTGTACCTCAAAAAGTAGCTCACCGAGCGGTGTCGCAGGACATTCACGAGGGATCACACCAAGAATAGCTGGAATTTTGAATGTTTTTTACTACATGCTTTAATAATTGTCTTATAATTAAATCATTGGAAAGTGATTCTGTGATAATTCTTAAATAACTGTTACGAATATTCCGCAACATCATAACAGCGACTATAAAAAAAATTAATGATGATATCTTTGTTACGAATACGTCTATCTAGTAAAAAGTAATTGTCTGTGGCATCATCTCAATGTCTGATTAGGTAGTACTTATCATACAGAAAGGAGCTTATTACGCCACGCTGCGCTGCTTCTGTGTCAGTTGGTTAATCGGATCATTTCCTATCACTTAATTATTATCCTAATATATTTAAATAATTGTTAAAATGATGGGGCAGGGCAAGTCCGTGTGGGTATGTACCACCCACTTACATATTTTACCGTCAAATAGACAAAAAAAATATTAATGTTGGCGGTACATTGGCAATGTTGTATAAATTAAATTTGTGAAATGAAATGAAAGGTTAATATGCTATTCCTAAAAGTGCCAATTTTTATGAGCGGTGGTGACCATCGCTTCAGTTGGCCTATCTGCTAATCAGCATTCCAAATTTAAACAAAAACAATAACTTAAGTAGGATGTTACCTTATTATCAATTTCTAATATTATAAATTCAAAAGTTTTGATGGATGGGTGTTGATAACTCAATAACGTAAGAACGGCTGAACAGATCTGAATAAAATTTGGCACAGAGATAGATTGTAGTCTGCAATTGTATCATACGACCAGTATAGGTAACTATAACTGGTCGTATGCACCGTTGATTTCGTCATAGTGAATGTTTCAGAAAACTACGTCAATGAATATTTCCTAACTTTAAAAATGTTACGTTACCTTTCGTCAATTTAAACATTTAGTTATACGTAGAAAAAAATATATATATAGCTTAAAGTAGACTTAATTTCAAACTTATTACCACTAAAAATATTTTATTCTGCCGACTTGCAAATACATAAAATGTGATTTCGATTAATCTTTGTCCTTTTATTTATAATAATAAGAAAATGATTGTGTGTACAAGGTTTTAGTTTATTATATAATACTTACGTTGATGTGATTGTTCCGATACAGTAGGTCGCGGAGCTGGAACACCTTTCACACACTGTCCTTGACAGCAAACTTGCCCGGGCCCACTGCTAGCACGACAGTGTGAGTTCTTTTCGCAGGGAATTGGGAACAGAATCGAAGTCGGGTTCTTCGGACATACTAATTTTTGTGTCTTACCTGTATGGAAATATATCAATATAGCTTTTATCCCTATATCAGTTGAGTAGAGTTAAACAACAAATTGTCATTAGATACAATAACATTACGCTAGAATGCTATATTTTAAATTCTGTAGTTAAAATTTAGAACTCACTAATTTACTCACATAATTTTGGCATTTTATATTTTACCGACAAATATTATCTTAAAAAACACAAAGGCTTAAACATGGCATATAGTTTTCTAATTAAAACCACCATACCCGTGGTCATTTTTACTAAGTCGCTTAATATGTTTAATAGGTACATATTTGTTTATAACGGGAAAAATCATAAGAACCTTCCTTTTTATTGTACTTGTGTTGTTTCCTTTTTAATGTAAGTTGTAATTTCCAAATAATATTTTTAGTATCTACTAATATTTTATTAATATTATGAAATTTATTTTATTTGGTAAGTTCAATAATTTTGGTTGTGCGGTGATAGTCAGTCGGGACAAACTATTTTAAAAGTAAAGATGGTTGTTTTTACGTACATACAGTGTCACGGACACTTGGATATTGGAACTTCAAGAGACATAGGATTTGTAATCACTTACCCAGTTTCCCAACATGGTTAGGTTTAACATGACAGTTGCCCTATTTAGAGAGGGCTAGCTTAGGGAAAATACTAATGTACTTTTACGTAAATGTTGTTGAAATGTACTTTTTAATTTATAAATGTTAAAATACACAGACGACAAAAGTATTTTTTTCTTAAAAATACCAACCCTTTTCTGAGTTCTGACACTATACATCGTTAATAATCCACTACTTTTCTATTTATATTTCCATTGAGGAAAAGGAGCAAGAAATTGGAATGTTTGTAATAAAACGTGTTTGATTATTTCCTTAGGAGTACTAGAGTTTTCTCAAAATTTCTAGGGCACACACTGTATAAAGGGTATAAAATATATAAAATTCTTACCGTTTTATTTAATTTATAACTTTAAGCAAAATTTAATAGTAATATAAGCAACTAAGTGCATATAGACTTTTTTTTTAAATTACAGTCTGAGTTTACAAATGTTTCGCACATTTCCTTTTTATATTTTCATAGTAAATCTAAAGTATAATAAGCATGTCAATAGCTATTCCCAATAAACTAATTGCTTTATATCACTCACTATGAAGTCTATCTCTTATGTACTACTGATTTGGTTTATGTAAAAGTTATCTAACTGCTCGTGACTATTATCATTTTATAATAATAAAACCTAAGAAAAATTGTTAAAGATATTTTAACAATGGGTAAGTTTTTAATACCTAATATTTCGAGACTCATATTGTGATGATGCCTGGTAATAAAAAAATTAAAATAATATTATTACAAATCTAAGATAAGGCACTAAACGTACATACAACATGTCTGTAGGGATACGAATGTTTTTTAAAATATTTACCTATTTTAGCTGGAGCAGCTTTCGGTGTTGTTTGTATGGGCAGCAGTTGCAGGAATGGTCGCGGTGGCTCCGTAGTTGTCGTCGTGGTCGGCTTCGGTGTGGTTGTGGTAGTCGTAGTTGTCGAGCTGGTGGTACTCGGAGTTGTTGTAGTTGTAGTGGTAGTGGTTGTTGTGGTAGTCGTACTAGTGGTGGTGCTAGTGCTTGTGCTTGTGCTTGTACTACTGGGCTCGACTACGTTACTCGCCTCGGTGGTTCTAAAATATTTAGAATATAATCTAATGATGGTCGATTAGTCACAGATGACAGGAGCGAAAGCGGTGTGCAATTAATATTATAACTAAGTTAAAACCAAGTACCTACCTACCTACCAGGCTAAAATACTAATATTTTTTGCCGCCATTATGTGCGAATCGTAATACTTTACAGCACTCATACTCACGTACAACTGTACAACAAAATGATTACTATAAAATTTAGGTATATATTTTACAGTTTAAATATAAATTAACATCATTGAATTACCTACATTATTGTAAAAATACATTAACAGTCTGTAAATTTCCCACTGCTGGGCTATGGCCTTCTCTCCCTTTGAGGAGAAAGTTTGGAGCATCCACCACGCTGCTCCAATGCGGGTTGGTGGAAACACATGTGGCAGAATTTCGTTGAAATTAGACACATGCAGGTTTCCTCACGATGTTTTCGTTTAACGTCGAGCACGAGATGAATTATAAACACAAATTAAGCACATGAAAATTCAGTGGTGCCTGCCTGGATTTGAACCCGAAATCATCGGTTAAGAAGCACGCGTTCTAACCACTGGGCCATCTTGACTCCATTGTAAATATATGACAAGCTATATATTTAGTTTTTTATTCTAATTAAAATAGGTACAATTCTTACTTATGTAATCTATGCATATTCATTAATCCGATTTAAGTTTCAAAATTTTATAACGATAAAAATTAATAATAGTTTTAGACCATAAATACTCCAACACGGTAAATAACACAGTAAAATTCAGATTTGTATGTATTTTTCATTTACTATTTACCTTACGTATTAACGTAAGGCATGATATTAATATTAGTATTAAAGTAAGGTTTGATATTAATCAAAACGGAAAAGACATTATAATTCTGAAATAAATTTTGTGTTTATATTTTGTCTTAAAAAATATTCATAAACGATTTAATGAATAAAACTTATATATTATATTTAAATAAAATTGTAATTACTATGAATACGTTTACTTTCACAGTACAATTTAACTGGATATATCACTATATTCAAATTAATTACAGTGTCGTAATTTAGCAAACTGGTTACAAAAGAATCAATACGGAAATCAAGAAATAAAATTTACATAATAATAAGATACTGTTAAATCATTTTATTGAAACTTAAATACTATAAAAGGATTGTATAGGTTCATTAAATGGCTTATTTTAATTTGAGTAATGGAAGTTAAACTGTTAGTAAATTATAACAATAGAACTCAAGCTATTTAAATAATTGTATGATTTTAGTATTAGGTATATAAATTGAAGTGTATATCCTCGTAAGTATGCTATATTTTATAAAATCCAAGTAGGCGATACATCTATAATATTTACTAATAGGCTATTTGACAATGCGAAAATTAAGTGTCAATTATTGTAATCAGTATATATTATGAATTTAAAAATGGATATTTATCAACGAAAGTTGAAAATAATAATTAATTTATTCCAAAATCCAATCCATCAAATCCAAAATTTTTATTTATATAAAACAACATTTTTTTAAACGTTTGTCACGTGCATTGAAGTAATATATACTACGTATAACAGTATATATTACTTCCATGGTCACGTGACACAAAACGCTCCTGATTGGTCGGGCTTATGATGACGTCACTTGCTTATTAACCTCGTTTGCCTACTGTATGTGGATTATATGTGCCACATATTAAAATACTGGCAAGTGACGTCACTGACCCCATAGCAGCGCCATATTGTCAAAGTAGCGTTTTCGCGCGCTATTTAAATATGGAATTTTTATTTTGATATTTTTCAGAAAATATTTACTGGAATTTAAAAAAAACAACTTTTACTGAGTTCCTTAACCTTACTAAATAATATAAAATGCATTTTAAAAACCAGTCAAATAGCCTATTTATCTCATACGTCGTGAACATATTATCGAGATAGATCGATAAATGCAGTGTTAATTTTTAGGGCGCTACATATTTTATAGGTGATTTCTTTAGATTAACCGTAGGATTAAAATTGTAGTAACAAAAATGTGTAACAAAAGTTTGCTAACTTTTAACTTTTGTTATTCAAGACTAATTCAATTATTTATTCGAGTATCTGATTGTTGTATTTTATATTGATCTCATTTATAAAATGTAAGCGACCACACAACTTTCATACTTAGTTGCCAATGATTATTCAATTTCGATATTTAACGACGTCATATAGTCAGAATGATTATTCAAATTAGTTTAAATTGTTGGTCAAATGAAAGACATAGACTCGTGTGAATCTGTTCTTAGAATAAAGCTTGTGTAATGTACAACGAAAGAGGTCAGGATAGAACCTCTGACTTTTACATCGCAAGGAGGCCGTATAGGTACAGTTGAAGTTCCATTAAGTTAGCTTCGAATTTACTTTTTATAATTCTTACCTGGATAACGTGGATAAAGCCACAGTAAATAAAGATATCTTGCGATAACATGTAAAAAGACTAAAAAGATTTATTAAAATAATATGTATACAGTACAATTTAATATTGAGGGTTGATTTATTAGTGCGATGATTTTGCTATTTACGTGGTACACTGAGTTAATAGATGTGATGGTCTAGATTCCAATACAATTTCTTTTTTTGTTAGTTTATAGTATCTACTAAAAAGCTTATTCAATTTAAAATGTTACTTACCGTAAGGCTGCCGCTTTTACTCCCCTTGTGCAGAATCCTTTACAGCAAAGATGTTGTGTTCCCATTACGGTGCATTCAGTACTTTTTCTACACGGAATAGGAAACAGATCTAGCCAACCACTAGTTGTCCGAACTTTAGGGCATTGTAATGACTGACATTTACCTGTTAAAAAAAAGAAAAAAGTTTTTAGTAATGTAATGTCACTTTTAATTTTAACAGTAATTACCTAAGTCATACGGATTTTGAATATATGTATAACTTATTTGCTAAACTTAATAAATTTATTCGAACTACCTTATAGCATTCATTGAAAAAATAAGCATTGGTACAGACTAATCATGGTTTTAACCAAAGAAGTAGTTTTGCCAGAATTTACAACATTGACCGTGCCAGAGGTAGATCTTTCTACACCGACGTTGATGTCTGCAGCACCGTATGTCGGCAAGTATTGCGAGACAGTCAACAACGAATTTATGCTTTGTAGATTCGAATCGAATGACCCACGGGCTTGCATTGATCTTGGTAAAAAGGTGACAGCTTGTACATTGCAATTGTTTAGAAACATCAAAAACAATTGTAAACGAGAGTTCAACCAGTATTCATATTGTGTTGATAAAAGCTCAGGAAATTTCTCTTTTGCCATGTGTCGAAAAACTCAAACTATTTTCGACGAGTGCATGAAAGAAAAGGTGTCTATCGAAAGACCGGATTTCGGGTATTTTTGTCGTGCGAGAGTTCACAGCAGTTCTAGCGCCCCACCACCACCAGAACCTTGCCCTTGTGAACCCAAATTTCAAGATGAAACGGAATCTTTGCCAGATTGCAAGCCACGGCCATCCGCTCGCTTCGGCGGTCGCTACTTCTGGATCACAGAATAATTTTTTTTATAATGTATGATACTCGGATACATTATAAATATCTGTATCGTTATTTTAAATTTCTTATCTGAACATTATTTTAGCCAAAATTGTTTTTTATTCTTACTTTTGTCGAAGGACAGATTCGGTACTTATTGCATGTGTTTACTTATTTCCGCCAATTCATTTTTAATGAGTTTATTTATATCAAATATAATAAAAGGATTATTATTTAAGATAAATCTATACTAATTTATAAAGAGTTAAAATGTAGGGGTAATCTAATGCTCCAATTCCAAAAAAAATCCTGGTAAAAATCTACATTATACTTTATATAAATATAAATTGCTTTGGGAAAAGCTAGGGTCTCTAGTACATTATATTTTGAAATAGCAATATATTAAGTAATATTTTTTACATATGCAAGATTACGAACATCATACTCATCATGTGCTGACGAAAAGTATAGGTCTTTACCTATTTATATATGAAAAGAAATTCTAAAACTTATTTATCAATCAACCTGTAGTGAAGCAGCGTGTGGTTACATAAGCTTCAAGTAATTTCCTTAATAAAACTGGCTTGAGCTCAGCAGTGGAAAACTTATGGGCCTTGAATTTTTATTTTTATCTGATAAAAATAATATGAACCCAACAAAAATAATATACTTAGTACAGGTAGGCCGACGAGCAAATGGGCCACTTGAGTATGTGATCACAACCGCTCATAGACAATAGCTTACAATGCCAATGTGCCACTAAAATCTTATGAGTGGGTGGTACTTACGCAGACGGGCTAGCACAAAGCTCTGCCAACAAGTAAATTTAATAAAATAATATTAATTTCAAAACTTAATTTTTTTTATCAATTTCTCAATTTTTTATGGATGAAAATCGAACTTTAGAGAAATTGATCAACCCATATGTGATTTATCAATTTACATCACTACATAGTTTAACAAAGTCGCTTCCCAATGTCTGTCTGTCCCTGTGTATGATTAGATCATTAAAATTACGCAACGGATTTTGATACTGTTTTTTTTAATAGATAGAATGATTCAAGAGGAAGGCTTTTATGTGTAATATATGCATAATATAGTAGAGAAACAATGATAATTTTTGAGGTTTCTAATGTGATGTCGTAAATATATACTTTTTTGCGCTTACATTGCAAACGCTGGAAATAACAAAAACCCTACGAAATAGATCAAAATAATGGACCTACTACGGTATTGTACACTTTAAAAAACGTCTTCAAAAACGTCCCGTTGTATATGTCTCTCTCTTAGGGATAACTCACATTGTCATTTTTTTTCCTTTTCTTTTTATGAGAAATAAATTATTATTAATTATATTAAATTATAAGACTTATTTATGAAGCAATTTTAAGCAAAACAACATTAATCTTTATCCAATTTACTATAGATCAGTATGTGCTTGTAAAATTTTCGAAGATATTACAGATTTAAAATACAACACATAGCGGTTCGTATTGTCTAATGAGAAAAAACTGTGAACGAATAAAGACATTCTGTAGTATATTTTGTATCAACTTTGCACCCGTGCGAGTCGGGGCGGGTGGCTAGTATTTTTGTCTAATATAATTATAATCTTTGTCATCACCAAATAACAAATGAGGGTATATCTTAGTATCTTATCTTAATAATGCCATAAACTTTTATCTTAATTGTGAATTTCCAGCATGAGTATGCAAAAATGTAAACTTTTAAGTTAAATGATTAATAATCAATTTAATTTCTACTTTGAGGTGTTAATATTTCATATTAAGCAATAGTTTTTAATAAAAAAAATCATGAACAAGCAAGTCAACAATTCAAGAACAGTTCAAGGTAGTATATAAAAAATACGATGTAATATTATGTATTTAGTTTTAATTAATATGCATCTAGTCTAGGTACTACAATACTAAGAGAGTGGAATAACAGACAGTCGATTTTTTATGCTGAAGGTCATCGAAAATGCACCGTTAATAGGGCGAGCTGAATCAATGTCGAAATCTGTCAGTACCGTTCATTACTCACCCGATTATGGACACTTAATATTAACATTATTACCAAGAGCGACACGAGAAGTATTGCCGTAATATATAATCACTTTTTGCATTGTGGTGTAATTTAATTTTTTTTGTTGAAAGCCTAGTGCTTGCTTAATGCCTATCAAAATATGAACATATTACAGTTCTACTTCCGAAAAGCCCATCCGTGTATTGATCTGAATTTTAGTAAACATATGTATTTCGACGCACTTATAATGAATATGACAGGGAAACGTCGAGCCAATCGTTTGTCTGAAAAATACGATAATGGTTAAATAATATGATAGGTCAAAGAAAACTTTCATAGAACCATATTAAGAACCCGACTCCGCATAATATTCAGAGTGTTTATGTAAGCGAAGACGAAGAGGTTCTGCACCTTTCGCAGCACGTGTCGAATCGAAATTCCGCCTATAAATGTTGTAATATAAAATATCTGCAAATCTTTTTATATTATACACAAAGGTATATAATTATGATTTTTATTAATTTTCTAAAAGTTAAATAATGGTTGCACATCAACCATTATTATAGAATCTTATCAAAAAGTGTGTTTTTCTACTACTAACGTAACGCAAATATTTGTATGACATATATATTATATTAATTTTTTAAACTATTGTATTGAAATAATATTTTGTCTTAATAATATTTTAATAATTATTATATTATATTTATTTATATACCTATATTATAAATATAATTAATTTGTCACTTGAAAAAAATGAAGGAAAGTTGAGTAATCATTTTCACGTTAAATTATCGCCGTGCATTAGATGAATGCACATCGTCAAATTTAATAAAAATTGCATAACACGATTTCTTATTATACCTAATTTATAGGTATGTAAGTATTCTAGAATCTAGATACGCTTGACTAAATAAAATATAATTACATTTACTTATCGGTAGGGAATTATAATACTTAGTTAACAATTTGTTAGTTACACTTTATAAATATTTTTATTAACTTGAGATTCCCTATTATATGAACAGAAGATGAATTCGCTGACTTTCATTCAGACCGCTCGCCTGTTGAACAGCGCCTTTTAGTAGAGTGGCTAGGCGTTTCTTTGGATAGCTAATTAAGCTAGTTGACTGCGACATATCCATGTTTATTTAATCACTCATTAATTTCTTGCTTCAATATGATTGTAGTTTATTCGGAGTTCAGACATTAATCAATCTGCATTCTGCAATATTCTAAACATACCGTATATCTGACAAGGATATTTATCTAGTTCATATTTAGTAGTTTTCCTTTTGTAAAATAAATCGTTAATAATTAAAACCTATTAATATTTTACTAAATCCATTAAATTTAAAAAAAAGGTAGTTTTTTTTAAATAAATGACATCTAAACGTAACAAATAATTGTAATGTGTATAGTAACATTCATTACTTGCAAAGTTAAGTATTATGCATAATATGCAATTATTATATAACAATTTCTTCATAAAATGTTCTTGTTGCTTATCCGGTATCTTTATTTTAATTATAGCAATACCAGAATCAGAAACAACATTTAAATCAGGAATTCAGAAAGATTAAATATTACAATACGCATTAAACAATAAGAGATGTGTAGGATACAGTTTGTGTTGTTTTATATTGCGACAATTATATTTCAAAAGATAAGACTTATTGTTTCGTTAGGTTTACGGTACGTTATTAGTTAATTAATAAGCTACCTTGATTTTAATTTGTCAATAACCTTAAATCCTTTCAAATACCTTTAAAAGGTTAGGTATGCCGCTTTGCTGCAACTTTATTCGCATAGGGCAATAAACGATACATTTTTTTCCTATCTTGAGGAACCTGATTATTTTACGGATAAAATAGAAAGTATTTTAAACATTAACCTAATTAACCTAAAGTATAAGTTATAGACCAAGCTAAAATTAATAACCATTTAGTAAACGGCTTTTTTATTTATTTAATAATAACTGCACTGTGTGGTTTCACTGCGTTAAGCTTTCCTACTCCGGAACTCTCGGCTTATAATGTGGTGTAAAATAGTCTATAACTTGTATATTATTTGGGCTATTAAATTCAAACAAATGTTTTTTTATGTCATATGTAGGCGGACTGGCAAATAAACGACCTGATGGTAAGTGATCACCGTTGTTAATAGACAAGACTGCAAAAAATGTTATTTCACCAATGCGCCACCAACTTTGGGAACTATAATTTTATGTCCCTTATGTCTTTAGTTACACAGGCTTACTCGACCTTCAAACCAGAATACAAGTAATAAATTAATAAAACTACTAAATGTTGTTGCGGAAATAAACGTGTTCAAATAAAAATAAACTAACTTTTTTTTCATGAGTAGGTAGGTATATATAACATAAAAAATATGTTTTGCCTATGGAGAAAAAGTATTTTCGATTCCGTAATAAAATAACTCTTTTTAGTTTTAAAAAAAATTAAAGTGCTCTTTACTTATCTAATAGTATATTTCAATTTAATTGGTCAAATTCGTATTGTGAAATACAAAATATATTTTATTGTTCCCTAGCATGTAAAATTTTCAATCTTCTTTTGTGATTATATGACCATGACGGTGCATATATCAAAAGAGTTCGACCGCATTTATAGTTTTATTGCAGTATTGTATTGTTTTCATTAGATAGTTAATTTATAAATTATGAAAAGTGTTTGAGGGGTAGAATTTTATCATCTTTACAAATTCGAAGATAATTTCACTTATTTGTGTTTGCAATTGAAAGGATAATCATGGATGGTTAGGGTTAACTTTAATCGACCTGTGAAACAATGACAGGTTTATAAATATGTAAATGGTAGATAAAAATATGGTCTATAAATATTAAAAAGCCAAAATTAATAGAATCTTATAAAGCAGGTTACTTATTACGCATGCGTAATAGTAAAACCGGAATGTGTGTTGAAATAAATTTATTTCGAATATTTTATGAATAAAGGTTTTGGCGTCTTAATCTTTCAATTTATTATAATCGAATTCAGGTGATTGTCTTAATTATTAATTTATAAAACAAATTATTATCATTAACTTGTGTATCTTTACCTACATATAAGACTATGTGTAATAAAGTTAATACTATGTTCATAGATCGACTATCCAAAGGAAAGACGTAGGTATAATGAAATTGCGGTTGTCATCATCCTGAATAGATGTGCCCGCGCCGGTTTCTAGCAAAATGAGGAAAGATAGAATGTTGCAAGTGCTTAGGGTGACCAAATTTCTTTATGTTGTAAGATTTGCAATTTTAAGATCGAACGAAATATAAAATATAATGAAAAATTGGTTAGTTGGTGCACGATAACAAGGGTAATCTAGGAGCATATAAAAAAAATGTTAATCTGAGTTGCAACGTTTATTTGCGCGTACTTTCGACCTATTTTCGACCTACTTTCGACCTATTTCCTAGGGTGTCCTTGATTAGTTTAATTTGGAGGAAGTTTAGTGTACAAGTGTGTACCGCAGTTAATCTTATTGCCTCGTTTCCATAGGATGGCTGCGTGCGATCAGGCATAATTCCATAGATATCGGAGTAACCACAACGTCTTTTCATACTTGAGCACAGCAGCTTAACACACACACTTGAATTAGAAATCACGACCACAAAATCAGCAACCTAGAAGTTAATACTATTATTATATATAATAATTCATAAAGTATGATCAAGTAAAGCAGTAACCTTATATAAACACATTTACTTATCGCGATTAATATCTTGTGAAAGGTGTCGGTATCATAAACTTAGTTCAGGGCTACGCTAAGCGTAGTTAAAGAATATTTATCACTATACGTTATAGCACTATTATTTAATAATAATAATACTTATGCAATTTCTGGACAGGTAAATTTATAACTTATTTAAAGTAAAACCAGTTACTTGCGACACTTCCTTTGTTTAGTTATTACATAGTATAGAAATAAAGCATAGAGCTGTATATGAGATCTCCATTGAATTATAAAGTTATTACATAACAAAGCGTCGACCCACAGACTATTTTAGGTGAATGCTCACATCGAGTTAAGAGTCTTAAATGACTATTAAGTGACTCGAATCTTTTGCAATACCTCCTCATATGCTATTTCCGTTAAGGTACGGATTTTTATCGTAACGGAAGTAATATTTAACCACACATCCGTCTAACATAATATATTTAGTAGATAAATGACGGTAACTATCCAATAATTGTTTTTATGAGTTATTAAAGACTGACAGACACGCACACCTTAAAGCGTTGGGTTTAATATGAGGAAATTTTCCACAGGAATACCTTATGCAAAGAACGTGAGCATGAACCATTTTTCAAAATTCATCTCCTGTGTGGGTTAAAAGGGAAATTAATAATAATTATAAATTGTATGGTAATTCCTCATAGCTGTGAGTGAAATATGGAAATTGTTATTTAGGCATAAAGTCAGATGCCAAATATTTGTCGGAAATTCATCCCCTACGATAGTGAAACTTAGGATAAAGATTTAGTTAAATAAAAGTTCTACATTTTTAAAAGTTAGAAATGTGCAATTCTGTCTTTATGCTTCTGTTTATTAGTGCAAGATAGCTATTACAGTGTTTTTAAAAATCATTACCCAAGAGGGTGAAATTGGAGATAAAAGTTTGTATCGAAGTTAATTATTTTTAAGTTAGTAACTTGGAAATCGGTGTTATGGCTTATGTTAATAAATAAAATACAAACTACTAAATAATAACTACTACTAATAATAAACTACTAAAATACAAAAATGAGATATTCCACCGGTTCCAATATAATATACGGATAATAAAATTGGTTCATAACAGCAAAACAATATAAATTCTACTTGAAAAACTTAGGATATCTGATAAAAATTTGTGAAATCACCTAATTAAGTACCTATAATATGGATTGTACTGTAAAACAATGCACTATGCATTTTTTTACTATGCATTTAAACAATCATTTATTTATAAATGTTTTACAATACAAGACATAGCAAAAAATAATATTTATTTTCCGTATAAGGAATGCGTGTCCATTAAAAAAAACAAGTCAACATAATCTCTTACGTATACCGATATACCGGTCTGTTACATATTGTAAGTATTACCCAATGGTGCCATTAAGATAAAAAAGAACCTAAATCTTGGCCAAATTTGATCGAATGCTAAAGGTGCAATCACATAATACCTATATCTGCAATTTTTGGGTTATTCACGTTCATTAAACCAAAAGAAAAACAAAACAATAGATTTTGTTGTCAAATATTGTTTGCTTTTAATTGTTGTTTACTCCCACGACAGTTTTATATACCTTAGAGGCGGTTAATTTAATAGGTACCAAATACAGTCCTTTTACTGAAAATAAAAGATCATTAAAAAAATCTTTTTTACTTTAATTACTTACTATGAAATAACGCGTGCGTTTTGTAAGACTACCACGGAATGTCATGTGCCAGGTAGTGATGGCTGGACGTATTATTTAGATTATCTTACAAAGTAAAGAACGCGAAATAACAATAATTAAATATTTCTTTAACGGGTTTTATTTAGGACAAATTTCCTGTAATTTATGTCGTAAGTAGGTATCTCCTATGATTATTATAATTATTGTATTTATTTTCTTGGTAACAATTTTTCGCAAGCTATTTTGTAGCTAATTATTTTAATTTAATTATTATTTTTATTATAATTAATTACAACTTATAAGTGATCATCGTTTAAAATCTACGTTTTCCAGCTACAGGGCATCATTATCATCATCAGAAGGACATCCTCCTGACCGATTTAGGCCACGGGCGTGTTCACTTATACATTAGTGCGCCTTCTATCCCCTCTGTCTTATAATTTAGTGTAATGATAAATGTCGGATTTCCGAATGGTTTTATGTGCTTACTAATACTACAAAGGCAATGTAAACACTGCCATGTTTAAAAATCCAGGCTGTTTTTGACAATTTCTCGATAAAAAACCTACACTACTTTTATAGTGGAAGGTATAGTTAAGACCATGGGTTCTGAGGCCTTATAAGCCTATTAACGAGGCAATCTTTAAAGACACTTAAGAACTAACTAATGCGTAGTTTTCTGGTAGAGTTGAATAACAGGCTAAATATTGAAAACACACAATGTGTCGCTGCCCATCAAAAGTTACTTAAATGAACACTAACCATGATAATATTGATAACTATGACTATGATAAAATAATTATATTTAATTATGAAATTATAATATTGAACAAAAGCTTTATCTATAGTAAGTAAAAGTAAACTCGTAGATTGATTATAGTAAGCTCGTCCACCTAGGATATACATATATCGCGTCGCTGTAGGAGGCATAACATCAACAGTAAGTACTATAATCACGTAGATATTATATTATACTAGTATCGTATTTCCTAATTGTAATTCGTAATAATAAATTAACAATTATCATGCTAACAGCTACGTCAATAAACAATTTAGAGCAAGCCGCACGCAGAATATTTATTTTAGTTGCGGTTATTTTGCGTATTATTAGTACTATTACTTTGTTGTTTTAAATATTAAAATAAGTTATTTATAATTTTAACGATAACAACTTTAATATAAAATTAATGATATATTTTATTACATTATTAGCTCAAAATATAAATAAACACTACATAAAATGTTATACATATTGATATGTTATTTGAATAAACGGTCGACAAAATCTTACCCGATTTCAAAAATCCAATTGATAAAAACAATAATAATAAAACATACGACTGCATTTTGATTCACTAAAAATAATATCACAGTTTCCAAAGTGGCACTTTTTTTGGTTTTGCGGGTCTTTGCTTGGAATGTCTACTACCTACTGAGGCTGGAGACGGCAAATGGTGCCGCAGACCCGCTGGTTGCATAAGTACTTGCCTCTGTTGATACAGATTATCATTTGGCGGACACAAATACTTTCGCTGCACTTTATTGCTACAGTGAGCTTGCCCTCTTTAGCTGTTAACGAATAACACGAGATTATTTTAGATGTAGCTAATTTCGATACTCAATTAGATTTAATCGGGTCAGTTATAAAACCGAGTTTTGATTTTTATAACAAGTTCAATGTTCATTTGATTGACAGATGATACATATAGCACACAGCAATGGCCTCAAAATAGATCCTCTAGGAACTCCTGAGTTGCAGGAAATGGTTTAAGCGATTATGCCTATGCATATATTACAATTTTAAATACATTTGGAACTTGGAATATAGTCAGACCTAGCTCCTTTATATATTTGTACATATTTATACCTAGATGTCTTTGCGATTCAAAGTTTAACTTCGTCATTGTCTTACTCTTTATAGTCAAAATCATATTATACCTACCGAGGAAAACTAGGTTGCAAATAGTTTTTAATCAAATATAATCTATACATCAACAGGCATCAACTCTAGTAGCTACGATACGTTAAAAAGTAAGATTTAAAATAAAAAAATTTTTTAATGTCTATGTTATGAAAACTATCAAATATATCTTCCCAATCAAATTTATTTAACTCAAACACACTTCACACATAGTTGGCTTAACAGAGACTATTTTTTAATAAACTTTATTAGTTTACTGGTTCTAGCGGTAATATTGAAATACTAAGAGGAGTTCTATTCTGAAACTTACTGTTATTTTACTTGTACATCATCTTAGATGGAGTATTTTGCTAAGATTAATCGACTTAAGTGTTTTTTTTGTTATATAGGTAAGTAAGAGGACGAGCAAATGGGCCACCATTGGCGCTGTAAGAAATATTAACCATTTCTTGCATCGCCAATGCGCCACCAAGCTTGGGAACTAAGATGTTGTATGCCTGTAGTTACACTGACTCACTAACCGTTCAAACGGAAACACGACAATACTGCTCTTTGGCGGTACAATATTCGATGAGTGGGTGGTACCTACCTAGACAAAATTGCACAATACCCTACCATCAAATGTCTTTTATATGACAATAATATATTTGTCATAAAACTTAAAACACGCATAAGATGCGACCGAACCGCGTTATATATACACATATATATTAATTATAATACCAATTTTGGTGGCGAGGACATTTGGTAACGCTGTAAAGACAATTATACGATTTAATTCGAGTTTTGGCAACATACCCAGCTAGCAAATGCGGATAGATTGAACCAACAATAAGTGTAATATTATTATTCTTGTAATTTATTTCATTATTATTAAACAATATTTTGAGAGTAATAGTGTAGAAAGAAGGTTAATCGTAGTTCGTACAAAATTTTATAGATGGTAGTTGTGGCACTACTACCACCACGCCTTTTTATATTTACAGTTGGTCCAAAAGTCCTCATAGTTACTTTCCCTTACAGTTTTTCTAATTAAAGTAAGTGTCTTAGTACTGGCTATTAAGACAACGTCTACAGTTTTTTTTGTTGCACAATGTTGAAGATTATCGGTCACTACTGTAGACGAGATATCCGTTTTTATTATTTTTGAATAAAAAATATAATGTACATTTTATCTTAGATGTGCTAGATCTTAAACTCAAAATCTCTCAACCGCTAGTTTACCAACAATAACAGTTTATTAAAAATAAAGTCAATTACAAATGGGAAAGAATATAACTAAAGCTTACTTTAAATTCGTTAAATTAACTAGATTTCTTTTCTTTTCTCTCAGAAATTAGGATTTTAATTTTTACAAGTATAGGTGTGTTCTCTGTATGCACTCAAAGCAAATTTGTAATTTAATTCTTTCGCCTTCGAGCTCGAGATCGAGTTGCGTAATACAAAGCTTTTTGGGTTGGGAAATGATGCGCCACTAAGTAAATTGGTTTGGTGTCGCCGCCCAGACGAGTGTGATTATTGTGTTCAGCGTACCATTCTTATGTTATCACAAATTTTTGGCAAGTTAAATTTTGCTATAACACAACTCGATCTTGCACGTTTTTGTGTATTGACGATTTTAGTACAAAGATGAATATTCGTTTTATAATATAAATACGCATCCAATTTAAAGCCATCAATCTATGAAAAATTGCCGCATTTCGTTAAATAAAATGTTCCTGAGCCGGACTCGATTACTAAAAGTGTATATCAAAAAGGAACGTTTATAATTTTTTGTTTCGAAAGTTGATTTAGTGATTTATTCGGCATCAGCAAATATTTTTAATTTCGCATGGAGTAGCATGATAAATGTATGCGTCATTTTAGCCTGCAAATTATATTTATTTTGACTTTATGACGTTTAAATCTTTGACTAAGGTTAAAAAATAAGGATATTTTTACTAATATAACTGTAAAAAAGTATACTCCAAAGAACCACCATTTAATTTTTTGACTTTGCAGCACTGACTGTTGACTTTGTCATAACATAAGACAATTTAAATTTAATTGACATTTGTCATTAATTCAATTTCAATCTTCAATGTGCGTTGCGTTTTGTGTTTTGTTTCGATATGCAGTCAATTTAGATGAAAAAAAAACAACCTGAAAATAAAATTAAACATTATCTTGTCCTTTAAAAAATCATAAAATATGCCTAAACTAGAAGAAAAACCCAAAGTTCTTCTGGAAGAATTTCGCGTAAAGGTTAGAAATAGTTTTGGCGAATTTACAAGTTTGAAAAATTATTTAACAAGTTGTAATAATTATTCTCTCTTAAACAATTACTGTTAATAATGTATTTTATGTGTTTGTTTTAATATTTACTATATTTGATGATGAGAGCTTAATAACAAAAAATAAAGAACATAGTTATAAGATTGCATACAAAAAGCAATTCTGGGTCGTGGTTCGTTTAAAACTATGTTTTTTTTTTAAATATTTGACATCAATATACATCAAATCATTAAATAAAACACCAGAGCAAAAAGAAAAGTGATTATTTTTCAGAATGCTCCTGATGATTATGGGATGGCAGATGAAAAATGGAGCTTTAAGAAATTCTCGAAAAACTTTCGTATTGTGATTGTTCGCATGGACAGTTCAGAAATGGAGTTTGATTTGATTGGCATCCAACCTGCCTTTTCCAATGCATTTCGTAGACTCATGTTAAGTGAAGTACCAAGTATGGCAATTGAAAAAGTCATGATTAAAAATAATACATCCATTATACAAGATGAGGTTTTAGCCCACAGATTAGGTTTAATTCCACTTAAAGCAGATCCAAGACTTTTCGAATATCGGCCAGAAGGTATTCATATTTATTTTACATATGTATCATTGATAATATAACACATAAATGATTGACATAATTTTTCATTTTAAAGATGCAACAGAAGGAACAGAATTTGACACATTGGAATTTTCGTTAAAAATCAAATGTACTATGAATAAGTCTCAGCCTAAGGATTCCTTTAGAACAGAAGATTTATATGAAAATCATAGTGGTATGCTATTTAAAAACTTAAAAGTATAACAACAAAAATATTTAAAAATGTTACTTAATATTTTTTTTCCATATTGTAGTATATTCTTCAGCAATTAAATGGCAACCTATTGGCAATCAAGCATCTGTGCATAAAGAAGCTGATATAGGTCCTGTACATAGCGACATACTCATATCGAAAATGAGACCAGGCCATGAGTTAGATCTTCATTTGGTTGCAGTAAAAGGCATTGGCAAAGATCATGCTAAATTTTCTCCTGTTGGTAAGTCTTATCAAGTGATTAATTATAACAAGGTGTATCATATATTTATTTTTGATTAAGTTGTAATTTTTTATAAATTTGGTAATAGTGTTTAAGCTGTAGTCATGATTAAATCCTGTGGATATAGAGAAAGACTAATTTAACTAACAGTGGTCTTTTAGTTGTGTATTTATTATCAATTTGGGTGCACCCAAAAATAATGGATTTGAAAGAAACTGTTTCAAATAGAGATCATTAAATTGTTCTAAAATAAAGTTATTCAAATGACTATTTTCTCAATATAAAGAAATATTCTGTTACTCTTACTACAATGAGTGTTTTTGGTATCTGAAATTGTGTAGAAGAACTCTTTATAGTATATATCTTGAAATCAGTCAATCCTTTCATACAAATTTGATCTCAAAAAATCTCTTCTTGTTATATTGTTCATAAGTGATTGTAAAAAATTTGCATTTGTTCATAGATCAGAAGTTCAATTTCAAAGCAATTTTAATGTGTTAAATTTGAATGGTTTATTCATTACTATCTTCTATTTACCTTAATTAGATTTTTGTCTCATCATATTTTTTATATAATTATATATATATATATACACACTGTTACCTGTCCGAGCCATGGTAGTATGCAAATTTACATTCTTTTCAAAATTTCAGATAGGGACTCAATTATTAGCCATTAAGAGCAGAGTGCATCTTAAATCAATATTTTTTAAATAGACCATGTCTAGTATAAATCTTGGTTATACCAAGACAAAGTTCTAAAAAATTATTAAAGAAGAAACTAATGACATGAAAATAATAATAATCAATATTCCTTCTTACAAATCAAGATAAAAGTTAATTAGGTATAATAATATATGTTCATCTATGTATTCCTCACCATTCCACCGACATGTAAACCACCCTTTCTATATTCAATAACAAGATGATGGAGAATTATTCACCAAAAAGTGTTGAATAAAATTGTTGTATTTCCAAAAATAATATACTCAATGATTTGATAATTGTAGAAAAAGTAGAAAAAAATATATTTGTTAAATTAATTAATAGTATGTTTCGAAGTATTGTTGACTTCATTAATATTGCATTAACGAAGTAATTCAAATCAAGTACAATTATTATCGTACATATATGAAATTACCAAATCAATGTATGCAGTGGCAAGTGCTGCTGTAAGAATGTTGAAAACAGAATATTTTCTAATATTGCTGCAATGTAATTGCCAATTGTAGGCATTATGAATACTAAGTAGCTTACAAAGCCCATTCATATTAAAGATATATATATCTTTGATAGCTAAATAACCTTTATCATAGAACCTTAGGCGCGACTTGTTTTACTTTATGAATTTATTTCTTTACTTATATAACCAAATGTATGTATTATTATACTACATTTTTTTTAGCGACTGCCTCTTATCGCTTATTGCCTGAAATAACATTAACACGTGAAGTGAAAGGCAATGAAGCAACTTTACTGCAAAGTTGTTTTTCACCTGGAGTAATTGGGCTTGATACTGATGGGAAAGCCTATGTTAGAAATGCCAGATACGACAGCTGCAGCCGGAATGTGTACCGATATGATGCGATAAAAGATGCAGTCATATTAAGCAGAATAAGAGATCATTTTATATGTAAGTACTCATCTTATTAACACATTTGATAACACAGGAATATCTTTGTTTCGAATTAACGGTTGATATAAATAATTCGTTATTGCAACAGTTTGTTAGAAAAATTTTCAAAAATTATGTATTATAAATATTAAATCAAGTAAAAAAAACAGATGTCAGCTATACTTTAGTATTTCAATTTAAAAATAATATCAAAACAAAAGTACACAATACACATGCAATAAAATATAAACCTAATATTAAAGATAAAGGCGCTTATGGCGCTATTACTAAAATTTTAAACCTCCCATAAAAAAATATTTTATTCTAAATTACATATTTTTTTACAGTTAATGTGGAATCCGTCGGAGCTATGACACCAAATATAATATTTGTCGAAGCAGTCAAAATTTTAAGAGATAAATGTAAATCTTTGTTGGATGAATTAAACAGTTTTTAAAAACATTTGAATACTTATTTCTTTTAAACTCCTAGATTCTAATTATTACACAATATTTTTATCGTTTACTTATATATAAAAAAGGTAACCCTCTTGATATCAACAACTATAGACCAATTAGTTTACTGGCAAACATATATAATATATTCTCATCTATAATTCTTCAATGCATAACACAAGAGATTGAAAATGCCCAACCAATCGAACAAGCTGGCTTTCGCTCGGGGTTTAGTACACTAGACAGACACTGGAGCAAGTTATGGAAAAATATGAAGAATTTAAAAAGCCACTCTAAATAGGTTTTATCGATTATAGCAAAGCATTTGACACTATAAGCCATAGCTCTATATGGAAGGCACTAAAAAATTTAAACATAAATCAGAAATATATAAATAACATAAAATACATTTACAACAACAGCATAAGCAATGTCAAACTAGAATCGAGAGGGGATACAATTAGTATCAAAAGAGGAGTCCGACAGGGGAACCCCCTGTCACCTAAATTGCTTATTGCGGTTCTAGAAGAGATCTTTCGAAATATAGACTGGAAAACTAGAGGCATAAAAATAAACATCAGCTATCTAAGTCATCTCAGATTTGCGGACGACATAGTTATATTGTCTGACACAGCAAATTAATTACAAGATATGCTCCGCTCTCTGCATCAAGCAAGTTGGCTCAAAAGTAGGCTTAGAGATGAATGCTACAAAAACTAAAATCATGACAAATAGCATAGGAAGGCCTATCAGTGTAACAGAAAAATATATAGAATATGTCAACAGCTACATCTACCTAGGTAAACAAATGTCATTTTCGAAAACGCACAATGAGGATGAAATCGAAAGAAGAACAAGTATAGCCTGGAAGAAATTTTGGTCACTCAAAGAAATTCCAAAAAGAGACTACTCGATAAACCTTAAGAAAACGGTATTAGACACCTGTATACTGCCTTCTCTACTGTATGGCTGCCAAACATGGATATTCACAACAACTACAAACCATATGATAACAAAAACACAAAGAGCTACGGAGAGAAGTATCCTAAACATAAGAAAAATACAAAAAATCCGGAGCAAAGCAATCAGACAAAAAACAAAGGTAACAGACGCCTTCATACAAGCTCTAAAATTGAAATGGCAGTGGGCAGGTCACATATCGAGATACAAAAACAACAGGTGGACAATAAATGCTACAATGTGGAAAGGGCCCATCGGCAAAAGAAGGGTAGGGAGACTGAGTAGACGATGGGCAGACGACTTAACGGAATTAATAGGAAAGGACTGGAAAAATATCGGCAAAGACAGAGATGAGTGGAAAGGACTGGAGGTGGCCTTCACCCGAGGAGGGGTCCATAATCAATAACAAAAACTAACTTTTACTAACATCTAGACATAAGAAAACACTAAAATTTAACAAACTACTAACATTAGAATGGATAATTAAGGTTATGGAAATAAAGACTATTATTATTATTTTTTTTATCGTTTACTACTTTATAAAATATACTATACTTTATAAAAAGAGAATTTCTCCTTACCCCTTTTAACCCCGAGGCAGAGAGAATATTTAGTATTTACTTTTTTTTAAAAGTCCTTTGAAGATATACAAAACAGTATTCTTCTTTTACAAAAGAAATAAAAAGAGTAAAAAAAGTTACGCCTCTCAAAGCGCAATACATTTTTTTATAGGCGGTATTATGGATCTACTGACAAATGGAAATTCTATTTATAATTTGATTGGTCACCACTTCTCATAAACATTGGCGCCGTAGGAAATGTCCCTTTAGTTACACTGGTTCAGGCCTTCTTCAAACCGGAACATGACAATTCTAATTATTGCTGCTTGACGGTAGAATTTATGTTGAGTGAGTAGTGCCAAGTACACCCTCTCGTCCAATGATGATAATTAGTTGACATTAATTGGCCACACAATATGTAAATATTTCCTTATTCATTTTAAAAACATAAACAGACTTAGTAGAAAATGGTCAAAATAAATTCATATAGATCGGACCAATTACAACAATTTAAAGATTAACTTAACTTTTAATAGGGACTATATTCCTATATTATTTAAATTTGAATATTCCACTTAAATCAGCCGAATTTATCTAGAATGTTGGAGACGATATGTTATATTATTTTCCCTAAATGTGTTTAATGTGTATTTCTTTGTATATAAATATATGTTTCTATGTATATAAAAATATTTATTTTCAATGGTTTGGTTTAAAACTATGCACTTTATCGCATAGAATTGGGACTTGTATTAAAATAAATAATAAACGCTATGAAACTTTGACCGCGTAGGGCAAAGGAAATTCATAATTTTATTAAAAATATTCAGACATTATATTCATAAATATATTAAAGTTGATCACATAGAACAGTCACGATTCAATAATCAAAATTCTATAATGTTTTAGTGTATGTTTTGTCTGTGAAATTGAAAACAGATTTTGACATTTTAAATTGTCTTTGGTGTATTTTGTTTTATAACAATAAAGAAACATATCTTTTGTGTCTTTTGGATTAGTTTTAGTATTTATAAATTATTTGTTATTGGCAAATAAAGAAACGATGGGGAGCTTAGACAGAGGTGTATTAACTGGATTTATATGTAGATTATGTTCTGAAATGCATCGTGTTGTTCTTCATATTTATGGAGAAGAAGGTATTCGATTATGTATATCTGAAAAAATCAATAGATATCTTTCAATAAACGTAAGTCTTATTTTATTAAACCTATTTTCTTATGCGCAATTGTAATACACGCACCTTAAAATTATATGAATTCAATACTATTTTAGGTATCACGTTCAGATCCTCTACCTAAAACTATTTGCAAGAATTGCTTAGAACGTTTGGAAAATCAACATAGGTTGGTGATGCGTATCGAACATGCAGCAAATATGTTAAAAGGTCAAAGACGTGCGCGAGTAGGCCGTGGCTGTTATGTGAGCCTGTGTGACAATTCCAATGGACCACCACATCCTCCTATACGAAAATAAGTTATCCAAAATTTTAGTTCAGGATTTAGTTTTGTTAATTAAGTTAGATATAAGATAAATGCATCTGAATCTAACAAAAAAATATGACTACAACTTTTCTCTTATTATCCTTCCCTTTATTAGAGTTGCCAAACAATAAAATGTTTCAACTTTAAAGTAGAGAAATAATTACAAGCATTTAAATATATTAAGGTATTACCTGGGTTGATCTGCTATTTATAATTATGAATGTTTACTTATAAATTAGCAGTGCTGTTAGGTAAATTAGATTATAAAATTTCAAGTTGTAAATATTTTAAGAAACATATAATCTGGTTGTTTTATTATTCTTAAATGTAATTTTAGAATAAATTTGTTACGGTTTAAGAAATAGTATTAGTAAGCTAAATTTTAGCAATAATATTATCAATAAAATTTTGTAAACTAAAACTTATGTATATTGGTTAAATTAAAATATAGTATCATAAGGTTTTTGAATTATTCTCTTGATAATTATGTAATCACTAAATTATGTTTACTCATAGCTGTTTAAATAAATGAAATTATGAAATATACTGTAATGTTATTTGGTATTAACAGCTGATTAAAATGATTAAAAAATGCATCACAATTCATAAGGTACTATGTATAATATTGTTTATTTTGTGTTCAGACTTATTTGTATAATATGTTAATTTAGGTCACTTAAGGCCAATGTTGCCAGATACATGTATGATAAATAAATTCAAATGAATATGAATACAATAATTAAATCCGACACATGCTTACAGTGATTTCCTTCATCATCATGCACTAGATGAATTATAAACATAAACAGCACTTTTGAAATCCATATGATCATCCATTGGACCATACTGGCCCTTAATGCTTTCTTGCTCGCTTTGAATTTGAATGTGAATATCTGAGGGTTAAAGAAATTAATTGATATATATTATCCATATCAGAGCAAAGATTAATTGAATGTTCAAGATTAACAGTTATATAACTAAGTTATAAGATGGATACCTAAATGTTTTACAAGTATATATCTTAAATTTACTTTTTGTGATCATTCCCATTGTGATATTTCAAATATATTTTTTAAATTAATAACTTGGTTAGAAATAACTACTCAATAATTAAAAAAAAAAAACCATAGCATTTGTTTTTATGGCAAAATAAGGAAGATATGGAAATTGAAAGTATAAAAACAGAAAATTTGTAGCAAAATGGAGCAGCACTTGATATCAAAATATTTTTTCTGCATCATGTTATTAACTTGAAAACAAATTAAAACGTTAAACACCTATCTAGACATTATAATACCATTACTAAATAAATTTAATTGGCATTAAATGTTACCAGTTGCACACATCTTACATACATCCTGATTTTAAAATTGGAGTTCTAAAAATATTTTTTATTAATAGACTGTATTTTAGACAGCAATTTTAGGAGTAATTTGATTTGAATTTTGTTTTATCAAAATTAAAGATCATGTTCTTTAGGTCATAATATAATTCATCTGTTGCTATTTATAATATCCAATGCTATACAGGTGAAATAGAATGGTACAAACTATTTAGAAACACCAATAACAGAAATGACTATTAAACAACAAATCATTTAAAAAAAAGAATTGGTGAGAGAAATTTAATGACTATTATAGAAAAAAGAAAATAGCAATGACTGCACTACATTACACAGTTCTATTGAAAGCATTTCAACAAAATCCACTGACTTTAATTATTCAAAATAATAATCCTATTCAGGGACAATCATTATCCCTATAAACAATAGATGTCATCTGTTAAGTCAGATAAAGATTTTCCACTGGATTTACGTCCTCGTATGACAAACGCCAAGGTATATCGCCAATACATGATAAAAGATAGTATATATTTATATAAATTATAATAGTAATGACATCATTACTTATAGGATATATTGGAAGATTATCCCGAATATACTATAATCTTGAAAGTTATATTGGTATTGTTCTAATGTTTCTAATCTAGATACGATTCATGTAATCGCAAAAACTTTAAATGACCTGGAAATTACCTAAAGCAGAGAAGGATCTTTGTTTGACATCGTGAAAATTACAATATAAATAGAATAAATAAAGTTTTAAATCAACAATAAATATGATATATTTTAAACTCGAAAAAAGAACATTAATTCTAACTCTTACCAGTATTTGAACAAATTGTTTACATTAACGGTCTTGTCTAATTGTGATAAATATACGATAGTGATGCTGTAATCTGTACTTTGTTTTTCATCAGAAGTACTAAGCTCCAAACATGATTTAAAAAATCGTTTCGGTATAAACCTATACCGACCCACTTAGTCACTTAGTCTGTATGAATATTAACTTTCCTATTATAGAAAAAAAAATAAAGAACACTTCAACAAGATTTTTTTAAATTTTTAATTTATACTGTGATGTATCTACAACAGAAATATAACAATAAGCAAAAGAAACAGTAATATTATTGCACGTTCCCGCTAGCTAACAACTTTTCGATTCTTAATGTATTTTTGTGTATGACCATCTTAAGATCATTAATTTTGTCATATTTCTCCGCTATATCCGTTTCCAAGTGCTTTACTTTTGAGTGGAGGGGAAGTAAGGATTCCTCATTTGTGCTGGAAAATAAGATACCCAATTGAAATTGGACAATGTTGAAGTTGTAATGTCACAGGTTTAGCATACACAAACTTTTGTCGTATTTAATTCAATTTTGTTAGGTTAGTGGTAGAATTTTCTATGTTTAAATCTCATTGTCTTTGATAAGATTAGTTGGTATATATAATACTAGTTATCGACCACGGCTTCCCTCGCCTTGTAGGGTTTGGTAGTCAGGTATTCAGCATAAAAAAGCCTATGTCTGTCGTAGGTATCATGCTTGCTTCATAATAAATTTCATCAAATTCGGTTCAGTGGTTTGGCCGTGAAAAAATAACAGATGAGATACTTAGAAATAACAACACGAAAAAGGCTAAGTTGGAAGAGCGTATATTCCGCTGGATTAATAATTAATCGGTGTATAGTCTAAATTTAGTTTTAGTTACTTTAAATAAAACTAACAAATTTCTAGTATTAATTAAATATTTGTACTTTTAATTTAGTTGATTTTAAAAGGGACAATCATTATGATTTATAATTTCGAAATAAGCATTCCCATAAGTAAAACGAATAAAAGTGAGAATCTACTTATACAAGTATTATTTTATATATACTTTAAAAATGTACTAACGTTTTTTGTTTCAGCAATTGTTTTGAAGCCTCTTCAAAAGTTTTAGTCCATTGTTGGAGTTCTTGGCGCATAATTTCAACATCTTCCTGAATGTGATCCAGCAATTTTCCTAAAGGGTTTGCGACACGCGATAAAGCTTGCACATTAAATCTTAATTGTTCTATTTCCTGATTAACAACGTCTTTAGCTTTTTGTGCTCCGAACTGCCACTCCTGAGGACAAAATGGGAAACGAGTAATAAATAACTGAATGTATGTCGTTCTTAAGCAATTATGTTTAGTTTATTGCAATAAGCTAAGATATCATTTAGTTGCGCTTACAATATTAGTCTTGCCGTTGACTTCAGAAAACTCTTTTTGTGCGTTTAATATTTGTTGTACGAGGTGACCATGCTCATTTGATGATATTTGCAATTGATCATCCTGGTCTTGAGAATTCGTTAACGCCTCTGTGTTTTCTACAATGACGATACTAGATTCTTCTTCCTTAAATATAATGTAATTAAAATATAAACATAAGACTAAAAGCTTAAATGCAATAATGATTTGGTAATATGTACCTCTTCGTTAGTTGTATTTTCAACGATAATATTTACTTTACCAACAACAAGATTATCTACGGTTGACAAAATAATTTCATTTTTATCTCGAAATCTTGGTGCACCTGGTCTCGAAGAAGAAGGTCGTCTTACACTGTCTGGTCTTTTTCCATGCGGAATATCCACAACTTTTGATTCAGATACTTTAACCACAGGTTCCACCAGGTTTGAACTTAAATTTTCCTGTTTGTGTATGTTTTCGTTATTGATAGTTGCATTAGATTCAAGTGAAGTACTTTTATTAAAGTCATTATTTAAAATTTCATTTTCATGATTGTTTGATAATCGTTCATGGAATTCATACTTATTAACTTCATCATTTTCAGCATTTTCAATTTCGTTACTTTTGTCTCCAAGAGATCCAACTTTTACTGTATCTTTTGAAATTGTCACACCTTCGTCCACTAAACTATGAGTTTCGCCATTGATGTAATTTGTGTTTTCTATATTTGAGTTTGATAAGCTTTCATTTTCTTGAGATATTTCTAAATTGGGAATAGGAATATTTGAATCGGTGTCTACGGAAACAAGCGCGGAATCTGCTAATTCGATCGCATTAGAGTTATTATTTTTATTTAAAGATGACGTCTCACTTTTAATTTCTTGGGTTTCTTTTTCTTGACCTCTTTTATTTATTATTTTAGATGATTGTGATGAATTTTTTTTGGGAGGAGACTCTTTTTTTACTACAGTATTTTCTCTTAAGTTCGTTTTATTCGGATTTTTATCAGATTTGACCAACTTGTCAGTACTTTTTGATGATATTTTTTTTGTATTTACACCCTTTTTAACTAGTTTAGGTGCATCTTTAACTTTTTTTTCATTCGGAATAGTTGGATTGCCTCTTTCTTTGTATAGTTTTACAGCTTCATCTGAAGAAAGTTTATTATCTAGTGCAAACGCGAGGCACTGTAATAATTCATTTGTTTTGTCGGGCTCTTGACCAGCTACTATTTTAGAGGGTTTAACAGTCAAGGATTTTCCAGTAGTTGTGCCTGAAATATTTTGTATTAAATTTGGGAGGTTTTTTTTGTAATTATTTTTTTGCCAAATCGAATATTAGCGTTATCTTAGCAATTTTAATACAACTCATAGGGGTAATACTACTTTGTCACCCAATGAACGAGACAGCAAACAAATACTATTGTGTATAATCCACTCCATTACTATATGTATATAATAAGCATTAAAAAAATAATGATACTTACCTACAACCGATATAATTTTAGTGAGAAATAAAATTTTGCCTTCTCTATCTTTTACGTTATCAGATATTAATTCTTCATCTTCAAACAAACCCTTAAAAAACCCTGTACTTTTCAACACCTAAAAGAAACTAGATGTTTAAATTTATTCAATAGCTATAAAATCTAAGTAATCAATGTACTTACTGTTGTAATAATATCATGTAGAAATCTGAATGGTGGTTTCTTTAACAACTTGTCGTTTAGTGGTGGCCGTTTAACATATTTCCCTAAAGACACTTGCGTAGCTTTTATTATACTTGCATCGATTACGTCTTCCATCGTACATGTTTCAGGCAAATTAACTATGATTTAAAATCATAATTAAGTTAAGTGTATTATAATGCATACTTCTATATAATATTAATTGAAACTACTTTGTTTACATTCACAAAATTAAACCGGTAACCGTGGCAACCAAAGATTATATAAAGGTTCGTCTTCACTTGGGCCTTTCTATTACTGCAATGGTCTAAATGTTTTTCAACGCTCATTTAATTAAAACGGTGACTTTGCAGTGTTGTTTAAGCAATTATTTTATTAAATTAGAGTTATCTGACTGATAATTATTGTATTTAAATTGTAGAGCAATATATAAGTTATGGGCGCATTTTAAACACTGACACGATCCATGACCGGGCTATTAAAATAATAATTGAGTGTGACTACTATTACTGGTACTTTTCTCTTAGCACCTACTTAAATAATAAGTATTGTGGTATATTTTAAAATAAGATTTTGCTTGTCCTAAATGACCCTTTGTTGATATAAAATCGTCTATTAAGCTTATTTTTTTAAAGATATTGTACAATTATCTAGGTATTAAAACACTTTATTATTCACTCAGATTATAAAAGAGTTAAGCAAATATATTAACATACGTAAAAAAATAGATAACATTAAGTGCTTTAATATATATACATATATGAATTAAAAATAGTTACTGTATAAATCTTGACCGCGTGGAAACAAGTAAAATATTTTTTTTAATAAACACATTGTAATTAGTATGGCGTATAGTAAAATTTATATTGTAGACATTTTTATACTAGAAATTTTGCTTATTACCGAGGTTCAAAACTCAGGATTTTAGTTTTTAAATATTTGTAATAAATGGTAAACAAGGTTTTGTAAAAATTAAAAAAACCATTTTTTTTCTTAAAGGTTATTATATAGAATACGTAATATGTATGGTAATATATAATTTTTGTCACCCTTTACGAACCTGCCCACATTATCGATAGTTTTATTATTGTTATATTATCTGTTACAGGAAGGTACGTGGCTACGGATTTGACAGACGACACCTTTTACTGATAATAAGACGTTTGCGAAGTCGTAAAGCTACTTTTAAATTTAGTTGTTTTATAAAAATATATATAAAGTAAAATAAGTCTTAAGTTCTAGGTGACAAGTTTTATATTATAAAGAAAAAAATAATTTTGGATAGATAGTGTGTAAAAAAGAAACTCTATTACTACCATATAAGAATCAATTTTTCCTCATATTTTTGTACTTACAATATGAATGATTGTTTAACATTTTATAACATAACATTTTAATATAGTACGCCATCGGCCATACTCTTTTGGCGTAACAAAATCAGCGCCTGAGTGAAAGTAATATCAAATTATATCTGAGTTAACTTGCAAACTAAAACTCTTAGAAAGGAGCCAAGTTGTTAATGTTTTTTTAGAATGCCGCGCAAACGTAAAAGATTAGGTAGACCTCCAGGTTCCAAAAATATTAAATCCAAGAAGGCCGAAGAAACAGTAATTAAGACTGAAAATGACGCTGACGAGTGTAATGAACAAACAAATATTTGTACTTATTGCAGTCGAACATTTGAATCCAGAATTTATTTACTTCGCCACATCAAGTACTGTTCAAAACCTTTGACGATGCCTGATGTTGGTAAACCAATTAAGGTAATGAATATCAGCTGCTAGAATCCTTCAATAATTGTAATATCAAGTCACTAATATTGTTTACTTTTCTTTTAGTCAACATTTACTTGCAATCAATGTCACAAGAAGTTTAGATTCAAAAAGAGCTACACTAACCATCTTCGAGATGAGCACTCAAATGCTCCAGGCAGTATTGCTTGCAGTCAATGCTCAGTAGTATGTCCAAATAAAGAAATATTAACAAAACACATTGAAAACATACATCAGCGAGAGATATTTGAATGTGAGCACTGTGGTAAAAAGTTTGTAAGACGCTCTCATGTCTTAAGACATATGATGCAAAGAGGCTGTGATGGCAGAAATGTGTCTGTGTTTCCATGTGAGGTAAGTGTAACACCGTCATCAACGCTAGCTCGTCAAGGATACTTGTAATTATCTATGTCTAGTAGGTTTAGACACACAATAAATAATATATTATCTTGTTTAGTGTCTTATAAACTTTAATATTTAATTTTATTTCTAGATTTGTGATGCAACATTCTCAAGGAAGGATAACTTGATGGTCCATCTTCGTATGCAGCACATAGCAAGCAAATTTTTTAGCTGTAAACTTTGTGATTTTCAGACAAGAAATTTTTCAAAATTAATTGTTCATCACCAATGTAAACACATAGGTAAATGTAAATTAATTTTATTAAAATGATTTATAAAGAAAACTAATTAGTTTTTATAAATTTCTGCAATATATTTTTCACAGAAATACCACAATATGAGTGTGATCATTGCGGCAAAATAACTAGTTCTCGAGGAGCCATCGCCAAACATTTGGAAATACATGGAGAAAAGAAATATGCTTGTGATGTGGTAAAATATTTTATTGACAATTTATATCATCTTTATAAGATTTCTGAATGGTTGTCTAAGAAGTCATTTCTATATGAATAGATACACTTTGTATAACATACATTTCACCTATAATATTAAAGTATAATTGTTATTGTAATTTGTTAAGCTGCCCTTTGAGGATAAATTTGGTAAGTTTTTAGTTCCAATGATGTTTTTCTTATCTGATTTGAATATTTGCTAAACGTATATTGTAATTCGTTTATTTCTTTATTTTTCCAAAGACATTTTGGCTTCTAAATGCATATGTGATAGATTGGTATTTAACATTTATCATATGTTCTTGATAAATCTATTTACCTACCAATCAAAGAGGTTATTTTTCTTATGCTTTATAATAAAATGGGTCTGTAAACAGTTTTACCATAGTTAAGAATATATAAGGTGGTTTCACTATCAGTATTCTCACTATTGCTAACTGACTAAGTTTTGAAATAAAACCAAAAAACAGATTTAAGTTCAGTAACACAAAATATGGTTTTGCAGTGCGGCTACAGTACCTTTACTATAGAAGTGATGCGTCGCCATGTGTTTACTCATGTGCCTGAAAAACCTTACAAGTGCAACATATGTAAACGATCCTACATCCAGAAGGTACAATTACAACGTCACATGGAGAAACACAATGGTAGTACTTGTACAAAATGTGGTTTATCATTCCAGTCCAAGGCAAGGTAAGGAAAAGACCTATTTATATCATTTATTGTTATTTCATATGATTCTAGTTGATAACATGAATTTATACAATTGTCTGGATTGTATATGAAATGTGGACAAAAATGAACTTTATTTGATTTGTATTTTCTGCGCTCTTCCAATGGATAGAGCCAATTCTGTATACCAATATATGTTTGAATACTTGATTTTGTAAAGAAGGAACTATTAACAATATAAAACATTATCAAGAATTAAAATACATGTATTGATAAAGAAAATTACTCAAGTTGTGTACTAAAATGTTACTATGCTTTTGTTTAATTGATAATACTTTTTATGACAACGAAAGAATATGAATGTAGTGAATGGGACGAGTTATTGTAATAAACTTGTAATTTAAACGAAATGTGTGACTATTAAAAAATTGGATATTTCAGATTGCTAATTCATGAAAGGGAACACATGGGATTGACAAAACTACTGTGTCCAATTGAAACATGTGTTTATTCCAAAAAGGAATTTAGTAATGAAGAGAGTCTCCAAAGTCATGTCAAAATGCATTTAGATGAAAAACGTAAGCTTTTTCTGTACCATACTATTTACTTTTTGGCAAACAACTTTGCTTCATTTTCAGAGTTAATTTATGTATAAATTATTTGTACTATTTTTAAAATTGCTTAAAATTCATTAGTCATTTTATCATCATGTCATTATTTATTTATACAGGGCATGTTATTTATTTTTCTTCTTGGTTTAAAGTGGCTATGTGGTAAATTTAATTAAACACATCCTTTACTTTAATTTCACCCAACCATATACCCAGCACATTATAGCAATCGTAATGTTAATTGCCTTTCTTAAAGTTTATATTTAATTTTGGTAAAAGTGTTAAGGCACACGATAATGCATTACTCTAAAGATAAAATGTAAACATAATTATTATAAAAATTACTCTACTAGTCAAAATTGCGTTTGAAATAATATATTCTATTCAACGATTTGAATCTTTGGTCTTACTCTCAATCAAATAAACATAAACGTAAACGTAAATAATGAAACGCAAAATGGTACATGAATAATGTAATTTTATTTTATTTTTAGCATACGAATGCGAAGTATGCCCGAAGCGCTTCCATAGTGACGCGAATATGCGGCGGCACATGAGCACGCACGCGCTGGAGCGGCCACGGCGTTGCATGTACTGCGTGGCGGCGCGCGCCTACGTGCGCGGCGAGCAGCTCGTGCGACACGTGCGCAAGTCGCACCCGCAGGTGTTCCGCGAGCGACTGCTGCACGTGCGCCGTGTGCTGGTGAACTTAATATATATTCTAATTACCCTAGACCGATTGTTAGTTTATAATATACAGTACTCCAGACAATTCTTACTCTAATCATCTACGCATTTGGTTAATTAAGTTGGATTAAAATATTAATTATAATTTAATAAGCTTAAATGTTTCATTTTGTTACTAACACTATGTCAATGGAAAATTGAGACATATGTTAAATACTCACTGAAAACTAAGCAAAAGATGTAGTTGCGAAAAAAATTTACTTCTTAATTTTTTTATCGGATACATTATACAGCAAATTCAGTTTCCTCAGACAGTTGCCCCCCCCCCTTTCTGACTTTATTTTAATTATAAATACATTTTGCAATCTTACTTTTTTCAATGAATATGTAATTGACAGGGTTCGAATTTAGGCATGGATCGTGTGCGAAAGTCAGAGTTGGAGTCCATTTTGAATGTGCTAGATGCCGAATCAGATCGCATATTAGAAGGCTACGGGCAGGGTGTTCTTTATGGCGGATTACAGGAACAAACACAATCAGAAATGGAAGATGAACAGATACAAGTAAATAATCTACATTTTTTAATATTATTTCTGTAGTAAATCAACAATAAACTAGGTAAAATAAATTAGGATACCAAATGCATAACAGTAAAAAGTGGTTTTATATTATACTGTTTGCCTTTTGTTGTCTTATAATTTTAATAATTGAGACATAAATGAATATTAATACTCATGCTAAAAGTATTTATAATTTTGATAGGAAGAGGAGGATTCTCCATTAATGTCTGAAGAGGAACTTGCAGAAAGTCTGAAGAAGTTACTCAGTCAACTGATAGACAATGAAATGCTTGAGTGCTTTGGATGGCCTGATGAGTCTGTGGATGTGGTATGTTATAGAAATAAAATACTCTTATATATAATCTATGCTACTGTTATAAAGTTGAATAGTTTGTAGGTCGAATGGAATAATTTCTGAAACCAATCCCAATCCAACAACAATTCTACTTTGGCATTGGATATAGAATCTCATATTATAGATTAAATAACATGTTATATTTTTCGTTAAATAAATTTCCATCCAATACCATTTATGTATGTAATAGTGTTCAGACGGCAAGTCGTATATAAATATATCGTAGTATAAAAATGGTTAAATTATTATAGTTTTGTTTAATTATTTCATACAATAGGTGTTAGAGAAGGTAATCGAAAATTGTGGTGCACGGGCAGCTGATCGCGACAAATGGACACGCGTGCAACGCCTGCGTGAAAATGCCAAGCATTTGTTCCTATACGTGATAGAAGATAAAAACATTGCACGTATGCTCGACACTCACACCATAGACCAAATCATCAACCATATACTCGATCAAGTTAGTAAGCCCGATGACAGCGATAATGAAGACGATAAAAGTAAAAAAATGCGTAAATAACTGTAACTGTAAGATGGTTTAAATTAAAATATAACTTGTAAAATTGTGTCCGTTAGAATTTAAGTAAGTCCTGAAAAATTGTTCTAAAATGTTAAATTTAAAACAAAGATTTTATCGAAACCGATAAAAAAGTAAAAAATCTTTTATAATAATTTATTTACATTCGTTTTAGTATGAAAAGTTGACTGTGCCTCTGATTTATATAATATTATAATTATAATCAAATAGTTTTCGCTGAATCAAAAATATTATGAAGATTCGTTATAAGTTAAGAATAGTTTTGAATATTATATTTTATTTTAAATAAGAAAAATATGATTATATTTGAATTTAAATAATATTATGACTAGAATATATGCCAAAATGTATTGTCATTATTCAACAAACTAGCTATCTATCAAATACATTTTTGATGAAATATTAATTTAATATTTCGCTTTACTTAAAATGGCTTGAATATTAAGTATCTAACAATTTTTGAAGCATTTTCTTATATCAAAAGTTGCTAAGAATGATTACTAATGAATATTGATTGTCACCACACAAAAATTATCAGCTTAAGGTGATATTTCGAAATTCCTACTGCAATACTTATGTTTCTTATAAACAATTAGGAACAAAAAAATTATTTAACTATTTATAGGTTTACAGTTATTTGAAAGTTGAAATATTATAAGAAGTAAAAGAGAAATACTGGTGTTGGATATAGAAAATACATATATAATATACATATGTTTTATTGTAAGTTGATAATAGCATATAATGGCAACTGTAAACTTTATACAATACGAATATAGCAATTGTATGGTATGTGGATTTTTAATTGTGTTATGCACAGTTGTGAATCCCAGACTGGTACTAGAATAGGGTCATTGAATGTGAAATGTTTACAATCAAAATTATATTTTTATAAAATATTATTCTTATATACTAAGTGCCTTAAAATTCTGTGGTGGTTCACCCATATCTAAGATATTGCAATTATATTATTTGTTTTATTTTGTATTAAGTTGGGGTTCTAATTTAAGTTACTGTTAATGATATAGTCAATTAAGATTTATATTAATTTACACATAAGTTTTATTGTTTATCATATGTCATTTTATTGTATTAATTACAATACATATGGTTTATAGTTATTATAATTGTGTTATTATGACAATAAATATTTTTTAAGTTATTGGATGTTAATTTTTTATACCTCTTTGACATTATGGAGTTCAAATAAATAAATTTACAGTATGGAATATCTTTGCTCTTCAAGCAAGTGATGCTTAGACCAAAGAGTTATATCTCTTGATTGATCTTGCTTGCTTGATCACTACGGCTTCTGACTTTCAGTAGATAAGAGATTGGATAGTTAGCACTAGGGTTGCCAGTATAGCCAATTTTTTTCATAATTCTAGTTCACTGAAATCATACAGAATCTAAAATTATTAATGAACTAACAAAACTGTTGAGAAATATTTGTGACAAATAAATTATTGATTTTGTTACCTAGAATATGAAAAAATCTTAATATCTTAGTACCAACATAAGTCAATATACGCTAAGAGCTCAATTTCGATTTTAATTCGATATTTTAATATCCACAAAATTTACTTTACAAAACAATTAAGGAACGCAACTACATAAACGTGTATATATATCAATACATGAGATAACTAAGTACACTTTTTGTATCTAATTATTCGATCTCACAGCCCAGTGTAGCACAATCAAATCTACCATGGATCTGTCAACAAATATAGTTTCTTTGTGTGGTTTTAGTGCAATAATAAATTTGCGTTCGATTTCTTCTAACATCTATGTGTCAGTCTCAGTACATACTGTGTATTTTAATGGGTGAGGAACATCTATCTGCCGTACATCTATATGCTGTTTGTATTCTCTGATTTCTAAATTTGACCTTTTTTTAAAATCTAATAGCTTAGACTTGTAGTTCTGCTTAGTGCCCGTGCCGTTTATTTTGCGACTTACAGTTGTAAATGGCCTTAAGCGCTACTTCTAGTATTAAAGTGTAATTATTTAGATTTGTTGATCGATATTTGGTATGTAAAATTATATTATACTATTATTTATTCTGTGAATCTGAAACCGAACCGGTATCACTGTCAATTATTATTTATATCTGTGACACTTCTCTATTACAACTATTTTGACTACGTTGTAAAATGAACTTTCAAAATTAAAATCGGTAATATTTCGATTTAATTATCGAATAACACAAATATCGTAATTATCGAACTTTGAATACAAAACAAAAATCGATAAATAAAGACACATCGATTTTTGGACATGTATAAATAAATCATCTAGAATTTATTGTTTTAATACACCGTGACATATATAATAGCATTGCAAAATTTATTTTTCCTTTGTATTGATTTTTGGTGTTATAGATAGTTTTATAAAGATGTCAACAAGTGTTCCTTTAATTGTGAGGCTATTAGCATCATCTGTGTCTGTAGCTGGTAGAGCTGGTAAAATAGTAAGAGATGTTATGAGCAAGGGTGAACTTGGTATTGTAGAAAAGGTTAGTGTATTTCATATATTTAAATCACACACATAGTTTATTTATTACGTAAGTTTTATATTTAATGTTTTAGGCAAAAGACGACTACCAAACAGAAGCTGATAGATCAGCTCAGAGATGTATTATTGCGTCTTTGTCATCTCAATATCCAAAAATTAATATTATAGGAGAAGAAGATAATCCTGATAATGAGGTAAGTAATCATTTAGTAATCATGCCTACTGTTTATCTACAATCAAGTTTAAATTTACCAATTCAACTATTTTGTAAAGTTAAAGCCAGCAAATGTCTTACTGCTTGGCTAATAATTTTGTAAAACATTTTCCCTTTTGAAGCTTATTCCACCATTCTGCTCCAATGAAGGTTGGTGGGTACATATTTGTCTAAATTTTCAGTTGAAATTTAAATGAAAGGAAATTCCTAGGACATTATTGGGTTTCAATCACAAATGCGCGATTAGGATTTACATGTTCTTACTAGGCCATCTTAGCTCTTATTGTAGTAAGTCGTTTAGTTACTCCTTTACTGTTTTTATATTAGTCCTTTATAATATTAACCAAATAAAATTAGATTTGTAGGTATTGGTAGATAGGTAAATAAAAGTCAGTAAATGTCATTTCTTTTAACAATCATTAGGTTTCACATGAAGGTTTCATTCTTTGTTAGAATTTCCATTTATATTGTTCATTGGCCTTGTTTCTTGACCTCCTTCTGTTACATTTACATTAGAAAAAGGTATCTTGTCATAACATTATTTCTTTTCAGGGTGATGTTTGTAGTGATTGGTTAACAATAGATGCTGATAAAGAAGTTTTATGCCTTGAATGCCCTTCTGAGTTGCAAGGCATTAAGGAAGAAGATATTGTAGTATGGGTGGATCCTCTTGATGGAACTTCTGAATACACCCAAGGTTTTGTAACACTTAAAAATAAATAATATTGCAAGCAAAGTAGAGTAAAACTCATATTTGAGTTATTAAAAAGGGTTGCTATTTGATATTCTATAAACAATCATAACAATTTATAACATTAAATGGAAATTTCTGATTCAAGCAGATATATGATGATAGCATGACTAAAAAATTTTAGGTGCCCTTATGTTGAAGAGAGATCCTTGGGAAAGATGGAAAATGTATTTGACTCACCCACTTATAAGTATCAAGTGGTATTTAAGTTTACTACAGTCACACTATGGTAAATGGATAATTTGCACATCGTGGGTAGTATCTTTTGGGTGTTAACAATACAAATATATGAAATAAAACAGTGTGTCAACAAAAACCATTTAATAAATAAATAAATCATAACATACTATTGTTTGGAACTTAATATCACATAATATTTTGGTGCATGCATCACAAATAGCTGCTTGTAAAGAAGTTTAATAAATTTCTACTTTATTGCATTTGAATGTGATTTTCCTTAACTGCATTAAGCAAATATATATTGCATGTTGCATATGGTTGAATATACATAACCAATATTAAGATATAAAAAAATATGTAAATGATGTTGTTGCAGGTTTCTTAGAACATGTGACAGTACTTATTGGTATTTCAGTCAATGAAAAACCAGTTGCTGGTGTTATTCACCAGCCATATTATAAAAATGTAGGAAGTGAAAACAAAACTGGTAGAACTATCTGGGGTCTGCAGGAAATTGGTGTCGGTGGATTTACCCCAGCTCCTCCACCAAACTCTCTTATTATCACAACAACAAGAAGTCATTCAAATCCAGTTGTAGAGAAAGCATTACAAGTAATGAATGCATCTCAGATTCTAAGAGTTGGTGGTGCAGGATTCAAGGTATTACTATAAGTTTTTTAAGTTGTCCATCAGTTTGTATGTCAATTTCCCTTCTTGGGTGATTGTGCTTAAAGAGTTTACATATTACAAACAGTATTATATTAAAGTCTTGTAATACCATCCTTTGGGCTAAGTTTTAAATATATATACATTAATAGAAGCAAGCAACAGCTTGATTTATTCTATGAACACAGTTTTATCTTGGTGGTGTAATCATTATATCTTACAACATTATTATTATTATATGTATAGAATGTTAACAATTCTATTTACAGGTCTTACAATTGCTTGAAGGAAAAGCATCCGTTTATGTTTTTGCTAGCCCCGGCTGTAAAAAATGGGATACATGTGCCCCTGAAGCAATTCTTTCTGCTGCTGGTGGCAAATTAACTGACATCCTAGGTCACAATTATAAATATGGAGCCTCAGAGCCGAGACCTAATAAAACTGGAGTGTTAGCTGCTGTTAATGCTGATCTTCATAACTATGCACTGAATCGAATACCACAAGAACTAAAAGAAAAACTAGCAAATAAGTGAAAATATAAATATGTTATATAATAGAAGAATCAATGCTATAAATTTCTACCCATTCAGAAAATAATTAATATATACACTTTTCACAAAAAAACAATGGTTTTATTATGATACTCAATATTTGAATACAAATAAGTCCCACACTAAAATAGGTATATACACTAACGAAAGTCAATTTTAATAAGTTTGATATATTAGATACATAATACATATTTCATAGTTACGTTGTTTTGTAATAAATTATTTTTCACCATCAAACTTAATTAAGTATAACACATGCTAAGTTAAGAAACCCATCTTATCGTGTGTAGCTAATGAGTGTGATTACATAATCAGATTTTAATTTACTATAACAGAAAACAATAAAAATATGAAATCTGACATATTTTCTTAATATTAATAAAAAACTTAAATGCAATGTTATCAATATTAATGACAATTAACTTGTTTCTTTGGAGAATGGGTTTTTGTACAAGGTTAAATATAATCAGTAATTACATTTGTTGCTGCGCAAGACAAGCTTATTACGTTAGACTACATTTCTAAACATAAGAGAATGTATTTTTTTTCTAAACTATTGTCATATTGTGTACGTCTTTTTGTCATAGGTTTGTGAAGATTTTTCACAATTTGCTATTTAACTTGATGCTTAACATTTTTCTTAATTCTCTTCTCAAAATTTTACCAGATGGATTCTTTGGTATTTCTTCAACGAATATAACTCCACCACGCAAGTGCTTGGCCGGCGACACCTAAACAATAATAACGATTATTTTGTTTTTCCTTACCTTAATTATTTCGACCTTGACTTCCTTTCTAATTTTTACAACAACCTCGAAACTGACTGCATATTGCAATTGACATACAGACGTAGTTGTTGTGTTTTGTTAAACTTTTCATTGAAACAGCGCCAAGGAAAAGGTTTAATATATTATACTAATAAAACATGGAAATAATAAGTACTTATGTTTTCTGTAAATAATACAATTTTCAAATACACGCATATACCTTCTGAATGAATAGTACTAGATTATTACCTTAGACGCGACGTAGGCCACGATTTCATCAGCGCTGAGTTCCACTCCCGGCTGTAGCACCACGAAGGCGACGGGCAGCTCGCCGACGGCCTCGTCCGGCCGCCCCACCACGCCGCAGTCCGCCACGCCCGCGTGACGAAGTAGTAGCGCCTCCAATTCTGCGGGCGCCACCTTTGGACAATCAAACAAACTTTAAATACAAAAGATGAATACTAAGCCCAATCTTTGGATTTTTTTTAATTAAAAAAAATTCCAAAGATTGTTAGTTAGTGGACTCCTAAGACTAGGACACAAGTTCAGAAATGTATGTTATCTTGCATCTGAATGATAATTAAATTATTCATAATTTTCGTACATTACTCTTGATGTTGATCATGAATCGAATAAATCTAAGTCACTTCACTTTAGCATAACCGCTTTAGCACACTTTAAATATTAAAGTGGTTAAGTTAAATGGAGTTAGTACTCACGACATAATGTATTGCAATTACCTGGAATCCCTTATATTTGATAAGTTCTTTTAATCTGTCTACGATATAAAAGTATCCTTCATCATCGTAGTATCCAATATCGCCGGTTCGTATATATCCTTCTTTATCGACCAGTGCATCGCTGGAAGCTTTGTCGCCCATGTAACCCTTCATGCCCAGAGGCGATTTGATCCATATTTCGCCCTCTTTTCCTGGACCTAGCTTGGCATTCGTTTCTGTATCCAGTACCTTACAAAATATTTGTAAAAAATGATAATATTCAACTTATTTGAGAATAACGCATTAAATAACAATATGATATGGCCACACATAGGGCCATAAAAATATTTATACTATAATTATTATTTCATAAATACTTGGTCCGATTTTCTAGTAGATAATTTATATGGCTGCAGATCTTACGTTTTTGGTCCAAATCCCGGGTCTAGTTAATATTTATTTTCTGTAGAGATATTTTAACGAAGAGTTTGGGATATGTAAACTAAATTATTGATTACACAGTTGACTTATTCAAGTACTTTTCATTGTTTTGGAATTTAAATTTATTACTTTATAGATAAATTACAATATTATTGACCATTAAATATTTTATGTGACAGTTAATAAATGATTTGTGTTTAGCACTTCTATGAAATTGTTTAATTATTTTTGCATAATTTTCTTTAAAATATTTTCTTATATAATAGTCCTGATTGTGTTAATGGGATTCATTTAAGGCATACCTTTATTCTCATGCCAGGCGCAGGGGTCCCACATGAGCCCATTTTTTCCCCGTTAGTTAAATCCACACAACATGCCATTGTTACCTCTGTGAGACCGTATCCTTGTCTAATAAAGCCAATTCCAGTTCTAAAAAAAAAACTCTATTACTCTATATTTATCACGTATTCATTTATATCCCTTTTCATCCATTTTTATCTATAATAACTGCTGTTTTTCTATATGCGCATTTAAAAAAAACTGCTGGATGTTGGAAATAAAATATGTTATACAAGCTGTTGCCTGCGGCTTTGCTCGCGTGGAAATTATATAAATTTACATATTAACTTAAAATATTACTTTAATTTAAGACCTCTTTGTATAGCACATTGGTGTATATATATACACTTTTAATCAGTATCCCAAAAATAAAGTTTCACGTTTCTAACTTAAAAAATTACTGACTTCCATACAAACTTTCAACCCTTATTTCACCACCTTAGGGGTAGAATATCTAGAAACGCTTAAATAAGTAACTACTCATTACCAATCAGTATCTAACACAAATAAAGTTTCTAACTTATAAAATGACGGACTTCCATAGAAACATTCAACCCTTATTTTACACCCTTAGATTTTAGTAGAATTTCCAAAATCCTTAATGGGTGTCTACTTAATAAAACGATCCTACTCGACAAATTTAATGGCCATAACTTTAATAGTTTAAGCTCGGTGATGATGAATCAGTCAGTCAGGGCATGCTATTTTATAAGTATAGATAGATTATGTACATTCAATATGATTTAGAAAAAGTTTTTTAACTCTACAGTTTAATCTAACATATAACGTAGCCACTGCAAAGTGTGGTCCGATTTGCTAGTATATTATACATTTATTACCCCCAGGCTATGTTTATGTTAAATATTATGATTAGCAGAAGTTCTTTAGGCATGACGAGGCAAAAACCTTCAGACCAACAGCTACTTTTGGATTCATAATATTAGTCTGATGTAAGCATAAAATGACAAAACAAATTATTTTCTAGTTGGGTTTTTTATAAGGATGTTGTTAACTAAATATTATTGCATACAAGGAAAAGCTAGAGTTCCATTACAATATTTCTTGTTTATGTTTATAATTTACCTTTTAGAAACAGCAGCCTGAATTTCCTTAGACAGTGGAGCTGCCCCGCACCATACTTCATTAAGTGATGTTAGATCATATTTGGGGACAAGGGGATGCTTGGCCAGGAACACTGCTAATGGAGGCACTATAGTAGTCATGTTTATCTGAAAGTTAAAATATTTTCAGCAGGTATTTTTATAGTGATACATAAAGCCAAAATACCCACTATCAAGTATTTCTTGTAAACATTTGGTATTGTTAATTTTACAGGACTAAATTAAAAATAAATTTACCACTGGTTTCAGAAAATGGAATTTGTGAAAAACCAACAACAAAATCAATAGTTACTCTTTTACTTTAAAATAGTGATAAATGATTAAAGCATGTAATCCATACAACATCCTGTTGAATTTTCATTTGTCACATCCATTCAATTTTCTGTTGAATAGTCTTAGAATATAATTAATTGATTATTATATAAGGATTATTTAAATAGATATTACATAGTATGTATAATATAATTCTAAAAAACTATTCTACAATTATGTTTTTACCAATTGATCAATGAATTACCTTGTATTTTTGTATTGTTTCCAAAAATTGCTCTTCATCAAATCTAACCAGAAATACAATTTTTATATTCAAACACATGACAGCAAATGATGTGATGAAACCGTACGCATGAAACCAAGGTATCAGCGACAGACCACTTAGAACTTTATGGTTTTTCCTTTCTTGTGAAGTTTCTAAATAGTACCTGCAAATAAAATAATTTACTTAAAAAGCATATACCTATATGAGTGTAAATATAATAAAACTGTAAAATAAAATATATATAAATTAATAATTATAAATGTATATAAACATTATTTTATTTTTAGATTTTGAATGTATACACAAAATACTTACTTCATATGGGCACACAAAGTGAGGAAATTAACATGTGTAAGCATTACACCCTTCGGTAACCCTGTGGTTCCAGAGGAACACATTACAGCAACTGTGTCATCTACTCCATTCACATCCACTAGTTCAAAGTCATCTACATTTACATGTTTCTTTACCAAATCATTGTAAAAGATAGCAGGTATAACATCATACTCTCCGAAGAGAATAATTTTCTCAACATGAGGTAAATCTTGGCTACAGTCGTACATATTTTGTGCAGTGATTGGTGATGTAAAAATAAACTTTGGTTTAGTAATTCCGAATATATGACTAATTTCCCCTAAAAACATAGTGTTGATTAGTTACAACTTCAACTGAAAATTAAATAGTAAAAAATAAATAAGGCAAGAACTTTTATTACAAACTATTTTAATTGGCTTAATTACACAACATAAAAATTTCAAATATATATTTTTAAATATGTGCTCTTTATATTATAATCTACTATTATTCTAAAATAATAATGAAAATACTACAAAAGCAACAGATATTGATATAACAGAATAAAAAATATGCATAACTACACCACTCAAAAGATAAAAGATGATTCCTTACCAGAAGAATAAGTAACATTAAGAGTTGACAGAACTCCACCACAGTAAATAATTGCTAGCGATGCAACAGTAAACTCAAAACGATTTTCACTGCTAAGTGCAACTACATCCCCCTTTTTCAACCCTAACTTTTGAAGTGCAACAGCCAAGTTAACGCTATTTTGAAGAATAGTTCTATAAGTAACCGACTCGCCCGTTTCGGCACAGATCTATAAAACATAGACAGAAATCTTATTTTAAATATATAAACTAACCAATTATATAATATACCAGCTGCTCATTCCGACTTTATCTGGGTGAAATAAATATTTCATTTACTTCCCGATTGCAGTGCAACCAACTAGGTAGAATTTAAACTATCTACAGACTCAACAATACAAAAATTTCAACAAAATTTGTCCAACCATTTAGGAGTTTAGTTACATACACATAAAGAGAAGAGTTATACATATATAAATTTACGAACTACGAATTAAAAACAAAATATAACAAATAAAAAAATTAAAAGAATTAAAGTGGAAACAGAGCGAAATGGTTCTTTAATTATAAATAGTGTACTCACCTGCGCGATATTGTCACCAGCATTCTTTAATTTATCAAATACAAACTGACCAAAGGATAAGTGAGCTGGAATCGGACGTTCCTCCGGACCATATACTATATTGTTATGTTTAAACACAGCCATATTAAAATCTAATCGAAGAACCTGGTCTTATAAAATCTGAGAACGTTAAATAATACACCTATTTTAATTACTTGATCTTCGATCACACCATAAAGTACGTGAGTACTAGATTAATTAAATCATAATCGATGGTTTAGTTATCTTAATACTGTTCTTATTATAAATGATTATTAATAATTGTGTCTGATAAGAATTAATAGATAATCACCAATGAGATAATATAAAAATATACCTCGCAGTTTTTTTAATTGATTATTATTATACACTATAAATTAATACAGAGGTGACACAAACAATTGCGAAATACTTGACTGATTAAATAAGTCCTATAGAAAATGTGAAAAATCGTTAGAAAACCTACTTTGAAGTTTATTTGACATTGACAATTGGTTAAAAAACATGGGCATACGGGCATTGCAGTCCTTGACAGTTGACATCAAATGCTTAAAAGATTTATATATAAAAGCCAAACCAATAAAAAAAAACAGAAGATTTATGGTAATGTCTTTTTTTTCAATGTTAAAATGTTAAAGGCAAAGGATATGCATGCAGCAAGACTTTAGTATTTGGGGAAAAATATATAATTTTCTTGGAAATCATTGTTTAGGATCGTACATGTTTGCATTTGTAACAAAATTTGGTCGTCTAGTTTATAATTCCTTAAATATTATAGAACATTAGATAGAATAATATTTGATTGTTTTTTTTTGAAAATACATAACTTGTACATAATACCTGTTGTGCATAATGCGCTGTCAACTTGATCTCTATAATTTATGTTACGTGTAGACATTTGCTTATGATTATGTGTTATAATGATTTAAGTTTTTAAAAGAACGTGTTCATCAGTAGGATCTGAACGAAAAGTAGTATATATGTATACTAGTGAATCTGGTCTTGTTTTTTGAATATTGACAACAACTTGGTTAATCTACCTGGTGTCTTTGAATCTAACGTCTAATAAATAAGTGTTTATGTTTATTTATCATATAACGTTTATTATATATATATGTTTATATGTAAAAGGTCTAGATGGTTGTAGAGTGTAGTGTTTTGATCTTAACGAAATTATGTACAAAGCACATTTTTAAGTTTAGAATTTGATCTGGGGATTGCGGATGCATTTGGGGGTCCCCCAAGACTAGAGGCCCGGGGCGAGCCGTCGCTTCCGGCCCTCTGTTAGTCCGCCACTAACGACAAGTATTCTATTAGTGTTAGTTATATTTTCAGATAAAGCGTAGTTACTCTGTAATATTCTAATATTAAAAATAATATAATCACTATGTTTCACCCATAGGAGTCATTCAGTAAAATTTGTACATATAACTGGTCTAACTTAATTTTACCGGTAGAACAACCCAATAAATATTTCTTAGTTCATATATATTCCTGTAAGTAAGATAAACTACTGTCATTGTCACATCAGTACTTGATTGATTGATACTTGATACTAAAATTAAAAAAAAAATATATATATTTTTTAAATTTCTTTAGTGCCATAACTAGGTATGAAAACTGTTTTTAATAAATTTTGATAATAATATTTTCTGCACATTTTAGGATTCGAATATAAACACTCATATTAATTTATATACAATATATCTTTACAATACTAATTAACAAAAAACGATTAAATTACATAAAACAAAAGGCACGTACCGCCCGAACAGGGACTTGAACCCTGGACCCTTGGATTAAAAGTCCAATGCTCTACCGACTGAGCTATCCGGGCTGTATGTAAATGACTAAAATATGTAATTGTTTTCCTTTTTTTTTACCTTTAACAATATTATTAACCATAAATCGCAATCTTAAATCGCCAGTTAAATATTATTTAACTTCAAAGATTGTATTTAATATTATCCATGTTATCTTGTAACACGACTAAGATTCGAATATAGCCCCACGTCTATTTATATTGTACATTTTTTTTAAAACTTATTATACCACACTGTAATATTATCACTTTTGCAGTGCGCCGCTCGTCGCTCGACGAAGCTCCTTAGTCATAATTGTCGCATCAGTACTTGGAACAAAAATCTCATCCTTTCTGATACAAAATGTTTACGAGCAATTTCCATTTATAAAAAACGGTTGATTTTCAACAAGGAAATATACCGGTGTTATAAATAAATATAACTATAATATATTATAAATGTATATGTATATAATATTTTTTTCATTTTCTCACTGCTTATTATTTATCTATACAAGCCGAAATTATTTATTTAGTGATTGGGCTTCGTGCTTACACGACAGGCTTACCTGTCTGGGTAGGTACCACCTACCCTGCAGATATTCTACCACCAAACAGCAATACTTAGTATTGTTAAGTTTCGCTTTAATGGCGAGCGAGTCAGTTTAAATACAGACGCAAGGTATATAACATTTTAGCTCCTAAGGTGGCGCGTTGGCTATGTAAGGAATAATTTATATTTCTAACAGTGTTTATGGGCGGTGGCGACCACTTACCAACAAGTGGCCAATTGCCCATTCGCTTACTTATACTATAAAAAAACGTGGTTCACAGGCAAACATCACTGAACTTTCATATGCTTAATTTGTTTTTATAAATCACCTTGTGCTCGGCGAAGGACAATATCGTGACGAATTTTGCACAAGTCGGGTATTCATCAGTCACATATGTATTCATCAATCCACATTAAGAAATAAGGAACCAACTATCTCGTCATATGGAGAAGAGGCCTTAGCCCATCAGTGGAGCATTTACAGGCAACTTTACTTATCTTTAACATATATACCACCAAACCAACTATTCAGCTGTTTCGATGACTAGCTCGCTTTGATAGACCGACCGATGAAAAAACTGATATTTTATTAAAGACTCAAATTCGAAATCAGATAAAAGATTATATTTGTTATTTTCTTCATAGAAATAATACTACACCACGTTGCTTTACCTAGCGTGGGTTTTAGTTGATTGAGTAAAATTTCACCCGTGACATAGAGGTTTCGCACGAAGCATTTCTTCATCACCGAACATTTTCACACAAAATAATTCCATATATTATCTTGATTTTTCGTAGAACATTAGAATGATTCTTTTTTTAATTTTAATTTTTCTTTTGAAATGTTTTATTTAGATTCTAAATATCGTATTAGTTATTAATTTGTTTAGTTAATTAAAAAGATAGACGGTAAGTTTTTAAACAAATTATGTGTATATTTATAGTAGCAATGTCCCAAATTAATTAAGGATATACAATTATTCTTATTTACCCCTCCTTTTAAGCATTTCATTTGTGTTAGGAGTGGGGACGACAATAGCCCAAGGGGTCAGAATCGATCCTGCGAATTTTTACATTGCTTTAATTGTCACTCATATCAGATCTAACAAATTGTTTAAATGTAACATAGTTGTAAGTCTTTAATATATGTGATGTTGATATACCCATAAATAAATAAAATAAATAAACATTGTATATTATGTACATTCCAAATGCTACCTCTTAAAAATCTTTAACGTGGTATTGATTAGGTATTTTGTGTTGAAAGTTTATAGAGATATAATAAAATAAATTTAATTGACTGATTCCAACCAATATATTTAATAGAGAAGATATATTCTAGACAAATATCGAGATAAGTATAAGAAACATTAAAAGCAGCATTTAGCTTAACTAAAATGTAATATATTACACGCGTACCTTTAAGAAAACTATAACATACTTAGATTAATAACAATAGTTAGATAAAAAGTTTATCATCAAATTCTTCTATCAGTAGAAGAACTTGATGATGAATTCAGATTCATACTCGTTTTTTTGATCCATTTTAAAGTTGTGAATTTTGGGATGACAAGATTATTGTCATGTACGACGACGAGTTGTTAATTTTAATGTAAGTTATGTTATATAGGAAAATACAAGTATGTAAATACATTATTTACAAACCTGATTGACAGAAAATAAATTGTTTAAATTAATTTGTAAAATAATAATTAGGGCCTTCAGTCCTTTGTAGGCCGGTGGCCTCCACTTTTTTGTCGTTCGATGCCTGTAAATTCAGCTCACTTATATTAGTAGATACATCCCATTCTAACCGTGGTTTCGATCAAATAATATTTTTTTCGTATTACCTTTACATACAAATAAAGATTTTGAGATGATTGTTTTTTTGTATATTACTTTGAGCTGGGCCTCCTAACAACGTATGGCTATAAAAAGAATTTTATTTCCCGATCGCAGCACGGCCTTCTTGGTCCAATCTAAACCACCACTCCAGCCGTTTAGGATAAGTTATATCAAACTCACCCTAAACATGTACATGGGAATTATTATGTTATTAATTATAAGATTTATTTGTGATGTGATAAGGTGACCAACATCAATGGCTATATCAGTCTACTGTTACTTATATAGATATAGATTGGGATTTGTGAGGTTCTAGCTTATTTTGCATGTTGATTTACAAGCAATAAATATTTGTCTCATGTCATTCCAAGCTTTCCTGTATTTACAGTTTCGTTTTATAATCGTAATAAGACGTTATTTTTCGTGTACTAAAAACATAGATATGACTTATAATTTAGAATACGCAAATTACCTAATGGCTTTTTTCGCGTTTTTAAGTCGCGGTCTATATCGCAGTATTCGCAGATTAACGACATCGCAGTATTCTTCTAACAAATTTCCTACTCGGTTTTTCCAAATTAATTTTTAAAGTGCTTTTCATCATTTTTAAAATTGCTATCAATGGCGAAACTGGATTAAGCGACGCACTCTTGTTATAATTTCATCACTATTTTAGTATTATATGAAACGAGGGTCGCTTATATAACCATTATTGTCATCATAACACAAATATTTAGCTTTGGTAGTTCGGCTAACAATATCAGGATACATCTACAGCTTTGTGCATCCCGTTTAGGTAAATACCACCCATTCATTCTGCCACCAAAATAGCATAGATGTGTTCTGGTTTGAAGAGTAAGTGAGCCAGTGTAACTTTAGGCAAGTGACATAACATTTTAGTTCCCAAGTTTGGTGGTGCACTGTCGTTGTGTGCATTACTGTCTTTACCATAGGGCACACGGGGCACGTGCCCAGGGCCCCTATCCTGAGAGGGCCCCGAAAAACCAACAATTTCTTTCACACGTTTGTGCTCACGTTGACTGCTATGTATATTTTCGAAATTGCCATATTTGTAAGAAATAACTAACATGTTTATCAAAAGGCTAGTGATTATTGTCGCAATAACAATAATAAGCAAATTATTTGTATATGGTAGTAAATATCTACCAAAAGGGCCCCAAATTCATGGGTGCCCAAGGGCCCCAGCTAGGGATTGCAATCCGGAAAAACGGATCCGGTAATCCGGCGGATCCGTCATCATTATACGTCTACCGGATCCGGTACCAATATACCGGATCCGGGGACCGGATCCGGTGCTAGCAATTTTGGCAAAATGATAGAACTGTTGCATGAGTAGACACTTTAAATGCGCTTAATTGTTAAAAACTCTTTAATCTAGGCTTGATTAAATTACATCGTTAATGTACTGCAGAACATACTATCAGCACCGCTTAAAAAACTTCGGTTTTGATACTGAACTGATATTATTGGCATGAGCAAGAGTCATGGTCAAAGTAGGTAAGCTTATGAATTGTCACGAACAGCTGTGCTTCGCACATTAGCTATGATTAGCTATGGTCGATATTTTATATAAAAATAATGAAGAGAAGGCAGATGACCGCCTAGCAACAACGCCAGCAACATCAAATGAATCAGATACAGATGATGAAGACACGACGAATGATGATGAACAAGGAGTTACAGTTACAATAACTGACCCTCGTCATCCTTATCTTTCTAAGGCAGAAGTAATTCTTAGATACAATGAGTTTCTTCAATAAGTGCGAAAAGTGGTAAAGCTTTTCAAAAGATTGTCTACTAAAAACGATATGTAACTGCAAATGTATGTGACAGACGAAACAGGTAAAGAATAACGCCTTACTTTGGATTACCGCTAAAAACCTAATTAATTTTTTTTTACCGTAAGTTGTTGAAACTATTTTTTTTTATTTATAATACAAACTCATTACTGTGATAATTGTGCCACTCATTAGACAGATTTATCAAATAGTATTTAGCTGAACCGGATCGATCGGAATCCGGTCGAATCCGGCCGGACTGAAAATCACGCTGGATTGCAATCCCTAGCCCCAGCATAGCTTGAGACCGCTCTCGTTGTGTGGTGTATCACTGTCTATGGGCATTAGTGACCTTTTCCCATCAAGTGTTCCATTTGCCAGTCCGCCTACTTATATGACATAAAAAAGCAATAGTATAATATCATTTGTTTCACAGTTAATTGGCACAGGGCCAATATAATTAAATAAAATAAGTAATATTGTCATATTATTACTAAATAATTTTATTTAAAATGAAAACTGTTTTACCAATTATTTTTTGTAGTCCGTAAGTATTATGCGTATCGTTTTGTTATAGTTATATAGAGTTGTTTTTTTTTCTTAATTATTTGATGTTACCTTTGACTACGAAATCATGAGAAAATACCTATTGAATATGACTACGAAATCATGAGAAAATACCTATTGAAGGCAACAAAGTTCATATAATATAATTAAAAACAAACTGACCTAAAAAAAATTAAGATAACGGCATTATCTACTGAAGCTATTTTTTCACTCATGATTTTGTATTCTTAAAAAATTGTATGACAGATGGCTGTTGACATTATGTATTTTTTTTAATTTCTCTTTGATTAAATATTAAGCACAGATCATTTAATTTTACGTTTTCTTAAATAAAATTGTTAAGTACAAATAATTGGATGAGTGCCAATGAATAGCTCGATGCTTCTATATTAATTTCAATAGATTATTTCTAATGTTTAGTTTAGGCATATGGTTAAAAATAATTTCTTATGTTATTTACAAACATAAAATTGTGGCAGTTTTGATGTATCCAATTTTATAAGTATATGAGAATTTATTACAAAAAGTATTAATTAATTTTACTGAGAAAAGTACAACAATAGATCATTTTAATTTATATTATTATGATATGATCGAAACTTATGACATAAAATTAATCCATTATAATTTAATTAGTTAAATTATAATTATCTTCACTTCAGTGAGTAACGTTGTTCCCTGTAGGGTAAATTACGCTAATTTTGTTGCTCTTGTAATATTAGTATTTTATTTAAATATTTTTAAGTATACAAAATAAAATAATGCTAATGTTTTATTAATATTAGACTTTGGTTATATTTTAAAGTTTCAAAACAATATTAGTTGAGTACTTCTTCCCGTTTAGTCTAGTCGCTAGTCGCTTAACATTCGTATATGGACATCACTATGATCGTTAATTTATTTTCAGACGTTACAATAATAAGGTGTCAATAAGAAAAAAATATGGACCATATTAAGTCACTAAAACAATTGTATAATATTTAGACATAAAACAGAATTTAACTAACAAGTTTACGTAATTAAATTAATAAGCATGTTTAATTTATAGGACAGTTTGAATGTGTTTTGCCTTTACAGTATTCCCGAATGAGAATTCTTTACGAGGAAATTACTTACGGTAATAATATGGTTAACAAATGAAATAGTACAGATAATGCAACGCATTGAACATTATTTATATAATAAATACAACATCTTTGGTGTCAAGAAAATCAATATATAATAATATTGATTGATAAAGATGTTTTATTTACTATATACTTATTACTTAATAGGTACTTATTTAGGCCTCAATTCCGTTTAATTATACACAAAAAAAGTATAGCTGTATTGAAATAAAATCATTCCTCAAAAACATTTCTGTTTTAAAAAATCTAAGATATTTGCAGTGAGTACTAGGGCCCGGTCCTTTATAGATGATGCTCTAGGATATATATAGGCTTTTAAACTGTAAGGCGTTTATTAGACGATAAATTTTGCTGTCATTTTAGTCGAAACGCTGGTGTAACTCACGCCTGTAATTTGAGGTGATGACTGATTTTTGAGATTAGCAACCATCAGTCAAGATTAAGTAAATGTGTGATGACATTTCTCCAATCACCTGTCAATCGACCTAAATATGGTTTTATAGACGAATATTTTTCTGAATACTGAATGTATTATATTATTTTCTGATATATCTGACTTTTAGTACCTATATTATAACTTTATATGTATTTACCGCACTATTGAGTATTATTTACATGTAGTAAGAAATTAAGAAATTTAACGTTTGATTAGATTTTCTGCGTTTCTTTTATTACATATATAATTTCTTACATTATTAACGGACATTAATACCGGTCAGAGTAACATATTTGAGATATATCTATCACTATATGCACGGATACAACAGCTGCCATAAGGGATTGATTGATTACTGTAGAATATAAATAAGTAGGTAGCCGCTATTACGTTGAAGCAATGATATTGCAAATGCTGATCCAATTATCTCTAATGGATGAATTCCCAATGCCCTACTAAACTTATAACAAATTTGGAAAATTAATATATATTTTTTATAGAACGATTAATTATAATTATTAAGTTAAAAAGGTTTTTGAAATTGTGTAAAATAATGTTTATTAGTTCACTATCAATTATTTGTTTTATTTAACTACAAATACATAATTATTAAAGCATTAAAGTTTTACGACATAGACCCTAAATAATCAAAGATAATTAAATTCGGACATATAAATTTACTACTACTTACTCAATTTTTGATGATTTGACATATTCTTAACATAATTAATATGTTTTAATTAACAGGTAAAGTCAATTAAGCTCTTAATTCAGTAGTTAAAAATATGGTTATCCTTTGTTGAATATAATTAAAAGCACCAAGTTACATCCAAAATTTAATTGTTTTATATTTGTTATAGGTATTATATTTTTACCTAATTATCTTTTGTTACGAATTATTACGTTTTATGTATTTTAAAATATTTACGTATATTAAAAAAAATAAAGTTTAATTGAATATACTTAACTGTTCTTCACTTTTATAACTTCCGACTAAAAGTATAATCAGGTAGCTACAATTATTATATACTGAAAGATATAATTACGAAGATATCCCTAGTGATAATTTTATAGATACTTTCATAAACTAATTAATCCCGGTTTTATATTCGAATTCAGACGACCTGTATGTTAACATTTAATAATTCTTAATTAAAAGTAACATTTTAAATTAATAAAATGTTGTTGCATCAATGAAGACGGAATATTTTTACATATTTATTCAATGTTGATTCTAAACATTACAAGAGACAAAGAGTAATAATTACAGATGTTAGTTTATTTTATCTGATAATGTCTGGTTGGAAGATAAATTTCAATTACCTATTTCAAAATAGAATATCCGTTATACCGTATAATCAGTATAATGTGTTTGTATTTAATGTCCATTAAAGTATACGTTACATATCCGCAAATTGAATTTGTCAATTCTAATGCTATGATCTTTCGACAAAATCATAAAACTTGCGCATTACAATGAGCGAAGACTGAGTGCATTACATAATCATAACATTTATAAAATATCTTTCAACTTTTTCATATTTTAGCAAAGAACGAACAAGATAATGGAATGCGTTTTAACGTGATTAATTTAAACTGTTAGGTTTCAGAGATAAAAAAGTAATATTCGCTTTTGTCGGACAATACATAAGTAGATAGTCAACTTAGCGAGTGTGCTGAGTTGATAGTTGATACCATACAAAGTAAGTATAACTGAAATATTAAATCTCATAATCAAATTGTGTGTCACGTAATATGGCTCAGAACATAGAGAGGTACCTACAAGGTATAATTTAATTTAAACCTGTATTATTAGAAACAAAATAGAAACGAAAAAAAGACTTTCATACCATATCTAAAACCTTCATTGCATATTTTTAAATCTTAATATTCGAATCGCTATATTTAAATGCCTCGAATTCGAAATCTTGAGATAAAAAAGAATTTGTAAGTTGTTAATTTAGCTATTTTTGTACTTCCGCGGGATAAATGAGTTTCGAACGATGACTGGAAACATCTTCGGTAATATATAAAGTTTATACGACTTGTTATAATATAGCATTCGTAAATCCGTGACGTATGCGGTTAATCGGTTTAGCGCGGGAGCAGTGCGCGCACTGGACGGTGGGACGCGACCGCTCACCATACTCGCTCGGCCCACCCGCGAATCGCCACATGTGAGCATTTGACTTTCACGTTAGTTTTAATCGGAGCATGTTTAGGGAAGGATAGTTTGCGGGACATGACGTATCGGTAGCGAGATGTCGGGGAGTGCACAGGAGGATGGCACTTCGGTGGAAACCGGCCCGACGCCCGCACAAGACCTCTACAGGGAGAAACCTCCTAGCACAGTGGTTCGTGTACTGACAGTCTGTGCCTATCTACTGTCCGTATCCTTAGCGGCGATACTGTTATCCATTTACTATATCTGCGTTTGGAAGTCTCCGGTAATTTCTAAAGCAAACGAAAATGAAATGTATAGTTCAAGACGTGGTGATCAGAGTGACTACGACCACGGTTTCACATATAACAATTCTCCTTTCAACTTTACAGGTAAATATTGCATTGTTTTATACGAAACTATATATTATGTAAGATAATGAAACAAAAAAAACTAAAAACTTTTTTGTATCAATATTACGTTAATTAGCTAGTATTTCCTATAGTTATATTATTAATATAAAACTAATAGATAAAGAAAATAAAGTGGAATTAATAGGACCTCACAATTTCATTAAGAAACGTGTATCGTTTTCAATATGAAGTACAAGTAAAGTTATAAATTTAATTAAATTAACTTATTAAGAATATTCAATTATTTGAAAATAGCTTATGTTAAAGGTGACACAACAGAATCATCACTGTTCAAGTTGCTTAGTTCGCTTTAAACTGTAAGGAACCTACAGCGTGCGAACTCATTTCGTACTTGACAGCTTGTCGTTATTTATTGGATATAGAGTACCGTAATGGCTTCATTCTCTACGGATTACTTCTAAGATGTTACATGAGAAATCTACTTTTAGAACTCAAGTTACATAGTTTTATGAAGACAATGTATTTTTTAACGTTAGTTAGCCGGGTCAGTATATACTACATTTAGTAACAGCCTGTACGTTCCACTGCTATGCTAAGTTCTCCCCTTCCTTTTGAGAAGAAGGTTTGAAATGTATTCCATCATAGTATTCCGATGTCGGGTCGGTGCGTACACGTTTAGAAGATTTTAATCGAAAGCATAGAGGTATTTTCCTTCACCGAACAGTAGGTGAACTATAAGCACAATTTAAATTTAAGTACCTACTTGAAAATTTAGTGCTGCCAGTCCTGGTTTGTAATTGCAATTTTTAGTTATGATTTACTTGGCTGTAACACAGCCACTTATATTGGCACTTTTTAAATATATTTACTTAAAATATTCTTGTAACGTACACAGTACTGCTAAGTTAATAATTATATACATAAGTTATTACATATCACATTAGGATTATCAAAATATTTAGTAAAAATAACAGGCGGAGCTCGGACGGCCATTACAAAATAATGGTTGATAAAAAAGTAAACTTTATTGAATGCACGTAAAAAAAATTGCATTTTATAATAATGTATTCTACAATATTATCAATATGTCACAGTACAAAAGAACTAAACAAACGAGCCAACTTATATATCGTAGTGTGACAACTACGATGGACGCTCGCCAAACGGCTTGCAATTTATTTAGCATCATCCATAAGGTAGCTTATAATTCAGTTGTTAGATTTAACCCACACATATAACTAACAAATTAAAATATAGTGTTCTTGGTGGCCAATTAAACCTGTTATGAGCAATTAGCTGAAATAGCTAAATCTGTATTAAGCGTACAGACCGACAGGTAAGACAGGGATTACTGAAAAAGTAATCGTGTGATTTAACTATAATGTATTATCTAAAGCCCGAAGCTTTATGAGTAAGCAAAACAAAAAAAGCAGTTAATTACAGTAGGTAATAGTTTAATGAGCTACCTAATTATTGTAGTACTTTGAGACTTTTAAGTGTCTAATCTAGTATCTAGTCCACTTATACTCTATTCTAACCTTAGGAGAAAAAAGCCAAATAAACAACATTTGAAAGCAAAATGACGCGATATCATTGATCGAGAGCAGAAAATGTTATCGGTATTTTGGAAATAAAATTAAAGTGGAAATAAGTAGTTAAGTTTAATAGTGTTAAATTATAAATAAAGATATATTAATCATAAACTCTTAGTAGTGCACATATAGCTGAGTTATTAGCAATTCGCAAGAAATACATTTATTTCTTTATTATTATTATTATTTATTTATTCATTAGAATAGGCTATACATAACATGCCAAGGAAATTTGGACTTATCTTTTTTTATAAGACTTGACTACCTGGGGCTCCTTATGGTAAATAATAATCACTTCCATCCATAGAATCAGGCAATTGTGCCCATAATTACAATAGCTCACTCACACTTCTGACCAAAACACAGCAATACATTGACTATAAATAAATACTGTTCCTCTACCATTCATTTTTCAGTAGTCCAGAGACAAGAAGTTGTCGGGGTTTAATATCCAGTGATACTTTGGAAACCACGTAAAGCACAAAAGATTACATTGACGACGATCCACTGTTATCATACTTTACCTTTTAAGATAAGATTATATTTTTTTTAATATTTAAATAATGAATTGTGGAGTATCAAGTAGGTATATAAAGGCCATCGTTATTATTTTTTAATTTCCATTGTCCAGTCAGTTTTCACCTAGAAAAATATGTTGTACCCCTAGTTGCCCGCTTTGTTTGTTGTTTTCAAAAACATTTTAGATTAAACCTTAAAAGATCCCGAAATTTTTATATTTGATAAAGGTCTGTACATTAAATTATTCGATATTTTGAATGTTAATATTTTTTTAATTAAGTATGTATATGCGGAAAACATTTTGATAGCTTATGTTAGTAAGTAGTTTATTTATAAACTCTTACCTTACGCTTAGGGGTCGGTTTAAAAAAAAAAACCATTTCTATTTGGACGTTACACTACTTTGAATGTTTCTTGTTATATCAAGGCTTTTTTATACTTTTTATGCTTACACGTATAATTAACACACAGAAATAGGCTAGTTAAAGCTAGTTTATTTGAGTAATTTTCATAAGTCTGATGTTATATGAAAAGTAATTATAAAGTAATGCTGCTGTTATTCAAATTAATGATGAAATTGTATTTATGCTGTCGACAATAGCTTTCCTAACTATTTGTAACATTATTAATTCTAGCAGATAATTACGCGAGAAATTAAATCAAAATATGTATATAAACAGCTGCTTCACAATATATTTATAATAGAATCTTTATACAGAAGAATATAGAAAAATATTCCATAAAAGCTAATATGCATACCTACTATTAATACAAGAAAAAAAAAACTTGTAACCTCTGCTTTTCGCTTGCGTACGGTACGGACAATGTTTTTGGACAATTACCATTAATATACCAGAAAATATAATCAATTAACCATTTACCAAATTAATAAAATATATCAAGAATAGTCAATAAACCTTATTATTCATTAAAAATAGTTTATGATAAAAATACGCCTTGATTTAGGCTCGGGTTTCATCACAGGACTGATTGAACAATAATTGTGTATTTGCGTGGTAGTATTTAAATATTGACAATTCAAAAATGCTTTATTGTAAACTTGTTGTTTACTTGTATAAAATGTATTTATGATTTCATTTGATTTGATTAACAACTAAGTAATATCCTTCAATATCCTTATTTATAGCATATTATAGTAGGTACATATAGCTTTAGCTTAATGACCAATTTAGATTTTTTACTTTTAAAGAAATTTAACCAAGTTTATTTGTAAATAAATGAAAGGCTCAGAAGATACCTTCCTGAATACTAAACTAGTTAAATATTGACACGATATTAACACTTGTCGCTGTAGGACTTTGTGCAAGCCAGTCTGGGTAGGTACCACCAACTCATCAGATATTCTACCGTTAAACAGCAATTCTTAGTATTGTTGTGTTCCGCTTTGAAGAGAAAAACCGAGTGAAGATTTAAAGAGTGGAGCCGGTAAAACTACTGGTACGAGGTAACATCTTAGCTCCCAGGGTTGGTCACGCATTGGCGATATAAAAAATGTTTAATATTTTTTATAGACGGTGTATACTTTAAATAAACACATCCAACCATTTACATACTCAATCCGTTTATGTATCCAAATATAAATCTTTCCTTCTATAAAAACTTTTTTGCATATATTAATAAAATCGGTATAGGGTACTAAGTTAGCCAGAGTTTACATCTGCATTTTAACTTTATTAAAATTATTTTACGACTTGTTTTTATACATTAACATTGAGTTTCAAAATACAAACGAAATAAATACACTTATTTACGTTAGTATAACTAATGAGGAGCCTTCTAAAAGCAGGAAGCATCTATAAGTATATATATGACATAATTCTGATTAGAATACCTAGTTGGCTATAGGCTTAGGTATAGTTTTATTCAATTTGAAAACTAACTTTTTATATAAATAAAGTATCAAAACTGTAAAATCCCACAGAATAAATTTCTTCTCTTAATAATTTCCACCACACTGCTCCAATGTGAGTGAGGACAAATATGTGAATACAACGCATAACATATTTATCGTACAATACTGAATGTTGACCGTATTTGTGAGCTGATAGCATGTACTACTGATTTCTATGTAAAACTGAACACTTGTATGTACAACTGTGGTCTGGTCCCCCCAAGGTCGGACCGTAAGTTCAGGGGGCCCTGGGCTAACACTACTTAATGGCCCACCTAAGACATATCTGAACGTAGACTTTAATTAAATTAATTGAATGGGTTTGATTAATTGCAGGATTCGCAGGGCTGCGAACCATACGATCTGTTTAATTGAATAAAGTTATGGATTCTTTCGCATTGTCGTCTATTTTTGATTTTGACTTGACTTAGCTGGGGCCCCCTTGAATCCACGGGGCCCTGGGCTGAAGCCCAAAAAGCCATATAGTATACTTAGTGACACCTCTCCTATCGCCACCACGACCCTCGCTTAGACATATGTCACTGATTGTTTTTTTTGATTTTTCATTCTAAATCATTATTAATCATACAAACAAACATTTGATGATTATAGTACAATATGGTAATATGCTTATAACGTATATTTATTAATAAATATTGTCACTTGGACTTGGACCTGCTCGACTTTGCACCCAATCAGCTGGCTCGATTCTAATGCGGAAAGCGGCTCGCTTATTCTCCGATTACCTTAATCTCCGTCAGTTGTCATATTTTACTACTAATATTTTACTGAATTTGCAACACATTTGTAGATTCATAGTTCTACGTGATAAATTTTCGATTTTCTAGAGATTTTCGACAGGTTTCCTAACGATGTTTTCCTTTATCTTCGAAATAAATAAACATATAGTGGTAGTTGCCATTTTTTGAGATAGTAATTTTAGGATAAGATTAACTAAACCATCTTAGATCGTTTATTATGCTTCTTATAATTTTTTTTTTTTGTGATCGATACTATTTAAACATAAGTAGTTTAATATTATACATAACTTGTTAATGTAAAAATAGCGAGTTCAAATCCAAAGTACTTCGGATTTATATATGTTTTTTTTTTAATTTTTAATTTATGATACATCCTCTTGTTTGGTGAAGAAAATGTACTCATCTCTAAAATGTTTCTGCCATAGAATATTAATCAAAATCTCATGGTGAAGCAGGCGTAATGGAGTGTTTCAACTTGCTCCTTATCAAGCAAAGATAGTTAGTCTCTCAGAGGCCGTATGTGCATCTTCACCGAAGTAATACTTAAAGTTCAATATTTCTCTGTTCTCAAGAGAGTCCTTTACTTATACAAAATATAAAACAAATATTAAAATTAAAGTATTTAATATTATTGCAGAATAAGAGTAGGTGTGTAATAAAGCTAACTTACTATGATTATTCTATATGTGAATATTACGTATCGATTACGTAAAAAAATCTTTCAAATATAATAAAAAATATATTTTGGAAAAAAAAGCCAAAGGCTACTTAATGCAATCTAAATAAAATATCTTTTGATAAATACTTTACGGAGAAAAACTAATAATAACGATTACAGGGTGTAATTTGTATATTTATTTCTATTACTTCCATTTGTTTTTATTTTGAAAAGGCAAGAAATCGTTGTATATGATGTAGCTTAACATATATATTCTTATACAATATATCATATTCGAATCAATGTAGTGTAAATGAAGCCATCTCACGTAAATCTATGGCTTAATAAGAAAAAATAAATGGTTCAATATAGCTTAATTGAATTAGTTATATTATAGTTGATAATTCTAAAATATTAACTTTCATCTGTAGGGTTACTATTTTCTAAATCCGACAATTCTGGCTGCAAAATTGACGCAGACTCTTAGGAGCATACCCATTTGTTTGATCTTTGCGCTTTTGAATAAATCTTATTCAAGTTACTTCCAAGTTTCAACGCGATGTGCTGCGTGCTAACGTTTATTACGTTTTCGAAGAATAGTTTAAATATAGACAACTAAACTTACTTAGAAATCATGCAAGTGTTTCGCAGTTATGCGTTTTTTTTTTTGGTAGGCGGATGGGCTTACGGGTGACCTCCATCAAATTAAGTTAAGTGGTTACAATTTTTCATCGCTAATACGATGTTTATCCTTTGTGCCTGTAGTTACAATGGCTCACTTACCCTTTTAACGGGTACACAATAATGGTGGATATTGCTGTTTATCTGTAAAATGTGTGATGAGAGGGGCTCTCACAAAGCTCGTCTGGGTAGCCGCCTAACGCCAAATCTTGGTCTTAGATTGTATTTTGATGTTTAATGTTGTATTTGTATTTATACACGAGATACTTAGGAAGGAACAAATTGATTAATTTGTCCCAAGAAGGAGTTTTAGGACCCATTGGCAATATATACTAACTAAATGGGAAACATTTATAGGACATTTACTGTTGTAAAGAATATTCAATAGTCTGATTGTATACTATTTAGTCATTAGATAACAGGATTGATTCCAATCGGTTTAAGATATTGCACTTCGAACGGATAAAATTAGGGTTTACCCCATGATAATTTTGTTCGAATCTTAGTATGTTCCGTATTTTCTCTTATTTATTCTATACTACAGATTGGATTTTGTTACAATTTTCATCATTATGATATTTTTTCGGAAACAGATTTGATAATAGTACAAAAATTGGACGTAATCAAATGTTTGCAAAGCATGTCGTTAAAAAGTATTTTTATGGCGTTAACGTAGCTTACGCATACGAAGCTATAAAGGATGTATAAAATTAATGAACTTCTAATAAATCATAGGTCATAAGATTGGTCAAAGAAAAATAGATAAATCACAGTTACATTAAAAAAACAGAGTGTAAACAGTAAATAAAGTTAAATGTCGCACATTATTTGTTAATTCTTGGCAAAAATACCATGAGTTTTGAGCATCATAACATCGTAGTAACCAAGATTGTTACCTAAGATGTTATAAAGCTCAATATGGTTAATATTTGTTACAGAGCTAATGTTCATGGGCGGTGGTGACAACTTACCATCAGGAGATCTATTTGTCTAATTATTATAAACATCAATCATCAAATCGAAAATAATTATGAAAAAAAAACCAGAAGAGATTTTAAAAAATAAAAACTATTCATAAACACCGATTTCCCTAATACTAACTTTAAAAATTGTGAATTTCCATTTAAAAAATACGAACTTCTATACAAATATATATCCTAAATTTCACCTTATTAGGTGATGAATTTTTAGAAAAGCTTTAATAACTGACTTTAACTAATTAACAGAAGTGTGTCGATTTGGCCCAGTGGTTAGAACGTGTGCATCTTAACCGATTAGTTTACAAATTCAAACATGGGCAAGTAGTGGGGATTACAATTCGTACAGCTGTGAATGAAAACATCGTGAGGACATGTACAATTAATTTTGAAAAATCCTTCCTTAGTGCTCATTTTCGTTACATAAGGGAAACCAGTCCGAAATTCCACCTTGTTAGATCCACTGCTTTAGGCCGTGTGTTGTATGTCAGTCAGTTTAAATTTTTAATAAGAATCTAATGTTATTAAGTAGAAAATATATACTCGATTACGTTAGTTAGTAAATTAATATAGGTAATTCATCCCAGAGAGTATCAGAGAGTACTTTTTTAGATTTTTTAGATTGCAAAGTTATCGTGAAGAATGAAAAATGCCAAATTATTTACTTTTACCATTTCTTAATGACTTGGCAATAATTAATAATGTTCTATTATTAATATTTTATAACAATTAATAAAGTAACCTGTATATTCAAAAGTACCGCTATGAAAACACTCTTCCTACATTTAATCGTACAGATATAATAACCGTATAAATTAAAATAAGACGTATTTACATAAAGTTATCTATATTAGTACGATAAGCTCGTGTTTGCATATAATTTGTTTTGGTAATTCGTTATTTCCAATGTGTACGAGGCGTGGTATTAGTTTCGGAACGAGGGGTTTTCCTTTAATCCAATTAGTGTTATAACCCAATTGTGTCGAACATCAATTAATTTATTGACTTCTGTTTGACTGTTTGAGTAGGTTTACGTAAATTCTTGTGGATTTTGATTTTAGATATTACGTCGAAGTGTCAAGTATTCTATCAATATCAATATTCTAAGGATTTAAAAACATGTTTGTTGCATTTAAGTTATATATATATATATGTATATATTATATTAGGTATAGCTGATGGGCGATAATGAAATATTTGTAAAGTTATTTGTTCTTTTGTTCAGGGAACCTAATCACAATAATTATTTAATATAATATAAAATAATCAATAAACATCACTAATACTTTTTTATTCAATTAAAAATTGATGACAACAATATTCGTGAGATGTTCCTCCCCTATGCCTCGATCAAACCTTAACAAAGCTTCAAATGCCGCTTGACATACTTTTTTGCCGTAGAAACTTAAAATATGCAGAATTGCAGCCGACTGCAGTTTTAATTGGTATCGAACTTCATAAAGTCATCAAAGAACTCTCATGAAAACATTTTTTGCTTATTTGACTAATAACAATTTATAGATATAAAGCATAATTTTGCCAACCCATTGATCTTGCACCGAGTCGAGTCGGATTTAACATTCCATCGGATAAGGAGGACGAGGGAATAGAGAGTGAACCTGTATTTGCGCACACATATGTCCTATGTGATTTTATACATTAATATGTTTTTTTTAAAATAATCATTATCCTTTATTTACTCCTAAAATTAAATTACAAAGGAAATCTCATGGAATAGTAATACAATAGTGGTAACTGTAGTACACATGTGTAATATAAAGTTTTGCATACAAAGTTGCGGACATTATCAAACCAAAATTCTAAAAAAATAGGCTAACTTTTTTTGCACTATTGAATTAAGAGTGGCGAATTTATTGATCAATTGTGTGAGTTGCGAAGGCAGGCGTCGCGTCGCGCGCCGCACGTGGCGTCGACAGAGCGCTGCCTCTCAACAGCCGACGCCGCCCACCGCCGACGCGCCTCCGCGCCAACTTGCGCGATGCGACGTCCGACGACGCCTCGGCGCGCCTTGGCTGTCACCCGTCTTGTCACAACGCGTTATCCTCTACCAAATTAACTTCGTTTACGTATCGTTACACTCGAACATCACTTGACATAAATAACACCTGCCAGTTAAAACATATACAGACTGTTTGTAATTCGTGTTTATGTGTTCTATCTCGAAACGAAAACGAAAAGAGCGTGAATATAATTTGTTTATTGAAATATCCCATACTGTCTTTGAAAAAAGGAGGTTCCTCGTCCATTAAACAATGCATGTTCTCACAAATAGGGGGTCGTGACAAACGAATCACGTTCGTGCGACTACGTCAGTAACTGGAATAGATTCAGATATTACGAAGCGTGAAATTAAAGGATAAACAAATGAAGTCCGGAGCGAGCGCCATAATAATGAAAGAGCAGTCGGCATCAGAAGGTGTCAAGCTGCAGACACGGGCCGCGTGACCCGGCAATACGGCTCGGCCGCGGCGCATCGGCGAACTGGGGCATATCGATAAGTGTGTCCTACTTACCCGGTTTCGTGGCGGTACCGGTGCCGCGGTGCATTTTAGACGAAAGCGCCACAGAAGATGTCCGGAAAGTCTTACACATCGGGTAGCATGCGTTCGTGCGCTGGTTCCGTTCGACTGGGCACAGCATCCGGCCACGAGATTGTGCTGGACGCGTTGTACGAGAGGAAACGTGACAAGAAGAGCGTGCGTGTGCTGACCGTCATCATATACGTATTCTGCGTGTCACTGGCTGCTATAATGCTCTCGCTCTACTACGTGTTCTTCTGGGAGCCCAAGGACGCGCAATACGCGCAGCGCAAGGTGTCAAACACAGTCACGCCGCAAATCAGCACTACACCAATGCCCACTTGCTTTATGCCCCACACCGGTAGGTCACACAACCGACACGCTTCCTGTTTTTTCCTGTTTCTTTAAGACTATACAATTAATATTCTATCGTAAAGCTAAAGTCAAAGGACCGACATTTTTTTATAATTTTGCTTTCCACTTACCGTTCCCGAATTTTCTATCTTGCACAACACATATGCGTTTAAATTACGTACCTACCACAATTCAATCACATACTCACAGTAGGTATGTAATAAAAATGACTATGTAATAAATACGCTTGAAACAAGATAGATAGTTCTAAATGTATATAAATATTGCATATTATTAATATCTAATTGGCAAGTCCACTCCTATATCACTATAAAAACAATAATCTTATAGTTAATACTTTCCTTTATTAATTATATTTAATAATTAACTATGAAACAAATTTTTTCATAACATGTCTTGACTTTGTTACAACTTGTACATTTTTAAATTAACCGCATTTGCTTTTTAACGTTGATATTTCTGAAATGCTTTTGCGGATGTAATGTAATAAACAAATTCATGGACTAACATCATGCAAATGGAATGTGAAGTGAAAGGTTTTATAGTTATACAATTAGTCTGGAATTAAGATAAAGAATCCTAGGTACTTTACTCACATTATACTTTATTGTACATCACAAAGAGAAAATAAATAAATAAAACTTGGATACAGCCTAAAAAAAGAAGTGTACAATGTTGGCAACCTTATCGCTACATAGCGATCTCTTCCGATCAAAATCAGAAGATCAAATAATAGATTATATGAATTATGTTTAGTAAAGATTTTATCATATCAGTATTTAATTTGCTGTTCAATTATATCTAGTGAATTTTAATTCTTTCATTAATATTTAAATAATAAATGTTAAGAAATCTTTAAGTCTAGTTATATTTCTTAAAATTAACTTTTTAACTTTCTAATAGTAGACAATATATCAAGTATATCGTGACATTCCCATACGAATATTGAAATAAAACCACTTCATTCATTTTAGATAAAACAATTATTAATCATTTAAAATTAATAAATTTGATTAATATTAGACATTTATTCAATAGCAATATTTTTATTTAATCGATATTGATAGATTTTTATCAATTGATAATCAAAGAAATCAAACTACCAACGATTCGGAAAAAAACCTGAGAAAAGCTAACTAAGGAAACTTAGTCTTAATATTGATTGATTAAATATTATCTAAATTTAATATATTAGCTTTAGTACAATAATTATATCTTACTTTATTATTAAGTAGATTTGCAAAATATAAAAGTTCTGCTGGTCATATAATACCGACCGCCTGCATGGCGCCCGTCGCGCCGCCGGCGGGACATCGTAATTTTCTTCATCCGGACAAAACGTTTTTAATATACTGAACGACTGATGGAAATTGTCCATATTAATTAAGTATTAATCTGCCTTCGTTACTCATTTTCTTTTATGATAATTTCTTTCCCATATATTAAACTTCAAAGCTGATTTACATTTTCTTAGAGATAATATTGGGTAAGTCCAATTAATGCTGTGTCAGTTTTTTCATCTAAAAACTTGTATGTAACCGTCACTCTATATATTTTTTAAATATTTTTCTTTAATTATTTTATAACTATAAGAATATCATATTCAAAATATAAAATTGACAGAACTTTACGGGGAGACTTTCTAAATAATAAAATATATTTATCTTTATCCATATAAATATGTATGTACATTGCACACCCAATGCAATGACAAGATATTATATTATCCTTAATAGTATTTTTTGTAAAACCATAAATCAGACGAATAATTTATTTGAATTTGGCTGTCTAAAATATACGTATAATATAGGTTAACGCTATATATTCCTATATATATTCCTTAACACAGGCTAGTTAATTTTAGCCTAGCTAGGATAGCCAGTACTTGACCTGTTTTTCTTTTGATGACCATATTATATTACACATTAAGTCTTTACTCATAGTGCATCCATGTAATAGTTTTATAGATGTTTTCTGTGTGTGAAATAAATAAAATTATAATAATTATTATTATATATTAAATAATGCTGTAAAATCAATGAGTTTACACAATTAATGTGTTTCAGAAATGCATTGAACTGCCGATTTATTTTGCTAGGTTAGCTTTTTAAAAACGATAAATTTTATTTTATTATTTATATATATATATATATATATATATATATATATATATATATATATTTGTTATTTTGTATTTGTTATCGTGTATTGTATATATATATTATTTAAAGGAATAGGTTTTTACTTAAAGTTAATTTTGGTTATAGAATAATCTGAACCTGATAACAACTAGAATAAAAAAACAACAAACATTAATTACATAGTATAAAACAAACTCGCTTACCGCTGTCTGTCTGTCCCTGTGTATGCTTAGATCTATAAAATTACACAACGGACTTGGTGCGGTTTTTTATAATAGAGTGATTCAAGAGCAAGGTTTGTATATGTATAATACATGCACAATATACTAGAAAAACACTGATAATTTTAAAGGTTTCCAATGTGATGTCTCAAATAAACACAATTTTTTCGTTTACATTGCAAACGCTGGCTGAACCCTGCGAGATAGATCAAAATAATGTACTACAGTATCGTACACCTTAAAAAGGTCTACAAAAAAGTCCGCGGTGGTATATGTCTATCTCTTAGGGATAACCATTTTTTATCCTTTACTTTTACAAGAATTGATGGTTTATTTTCGAAGCGATTTTAAGCAAAATAGCATTAATCCTTATCCAATTCACCATGTCATTTAAATTAATATGACAAAAAAGTTTTGAACATGTATATAAAAACATTCATTTAGTATCAGCATTGCACCCGTGCGAAGCCGGGGCGGGTCGCTAGTAATATTTATAATTTTAACATGTCTAAAATGTAACATGCCTAAAATAATTGTTTTATAATCGGTAAAAACATCATTTTACAACGACGGTAAAAATTTAAGTGCCTAGCATATATTATTTTAATATTATGCTTTTAACTTGGCGCGTATTTACAGCACGCACATTACCACGCTACGATTATGAGATATAAACACTGAAGCGTTATAAAATTATTGTCTTTCATCTATTCATTGAGCAAAAGTCGGACGTTAATTAAAATTGCTTTTATCTCTTTTGTTTACTTTATATCATTTTCTCCATTTTGATAAAAATGTTAAATAAAATATTTTAAGAGACTAGGTAAGAAAGATAGGTAATCAATATTTGGTTACTAAATTTATTTATTGCAATATTTTAACTATATATATATATGAATGTAAAAAAAATTAACTAAAGATCTTTTTAAACTTTATTTTTGATTTGGGTAAGAGAGATTCTGTTCTGAATTTTAGTGTCAAAATCCCGTTTAGTTTATTAGCTGTATATATTTGTTTCTGATAAATCTTAAATTCACTACAACAGAGCAAAAATATCTACACTTCTCAAACGTAAACAAACACGTTCAAGACACTTTAACTAAGCCATATCATCCGACACTTGAACATAAAACAAAGCCTTGTAATGTCGATATCTAAGCTACTTGACGCGTATCGGCTAAAACTGATTTATTTTCAAACATGTATGAACCGAAACAGACAAGCGAAAATAAAAAACAATATATTTTCATCAGTATAAGTTTACGATCTTCTAGAATCAAGGTTTTCGTTGAAACTATTTAACTTGTGTTAAAGTGAAATAAATAGCACCAAATGTTTGAGCAAAAATCCAGATAAATCATGGTGGTGAGTTCATTTTCATTCATTCGTTGCGAAATCTGACCCACATATTTATTCTACTAAGAGTGTGGTTAAATAAAAGCTTTTAATAAATTAGTCAAAATATGATCCGTAACGGGGCTGTCAAATGAAATTTTTTATTGTGAGTTTTTGAAACAAAAATTTTGCTTACAATTCCTTCTACGACGATCTTATGCGGATAAAAATGTTATGAAAACTCACGGTAATAAATAGAATCTGAGCAATTCACTTCAGACTATCTAATTATACAACGTAATGATAAATATTTTTATTATTGTTATAGTCTAATAAACATACTAATTTTTTTTAAATATAATTGTCCAGTAGTAAATATTACTTTGTATAATTGTGGAGTTTATCTATTTATTATATATAATATTACAATTACAAGCCCAAGTTATATAGACTTAGGCCATAACCTATCTTCAGACTTCACTATCAATCCAATAACATAGGTAGATTATGATGATCTGAATATGATATGATATTATTATTTAACTATTAAAATTTAACTTAGTGGTAAAAAATATTTCTTGTAGCGCCAATATCTGTGGGAGGTAGTGATCACTTAATATCAGAAGGCCTATTTTGCCAGTTCGTATACACAATATATTTTTTAATTTCTATTATTTGCTATACTTTTCATTTATGATAACTTTGTATCTTTGCTTTACTTTACAATATTTGCTTGCTATTTTAAATAAAATCCACAACTGAAATTCTAATGACATATTTAAAAAAAAACATGTTTTTAATAATTGGATTATGTTAAAAAGTTTGTTTTTGTCTTTATACTTCCTTCGTTATTTGTTTTAAAGATGTTGATAAAAATCCTTTGTAATCTTTCTATTGCGCATGTTATCTATAAGTGGGACAGGGTTCTATATTACCGACCCCTTATAACCTTTTATATCGGTACTTACATTTTTACGTCTTGCACAAAAATCCATCATGGTATCTACCTAATAGATTCTTGTGCAAGACATTGAAATTATTTGAATTGTTATGTAGAAGTATTAAGCTGCATTATTTACAGTCAATGTAAAAATCGGTCAAATGTGAGTGTACCTCATGTGTAAAGGATTATTTAGGTACTTATTTCATATATCGTAGGAGTTTTATAGAATTATGATTCTTTTTTTTGTATATTAATTATGAGCACTATTTTCAGTATTTTGGTTAAGTAAGACTAGTTTTTTATAACTTCAATGTATTTTTGAGTATAACACAAATATACAAGTTCTTTGTGTGTGTTCATCTTCCTCGATGTATTGTGATACTAACATTAAAACATGATTACATTCACACAATCGTAATTTTGATTAGATTGCCGTCTTTTCTGGTTTGGTTTATCTTTGACAGAGGTGTTTCAAATTTGGTGCCTATTTGTAAGTATAATATTTTAAGTTTTTTTTTTAAACAAATTTTATTATTCCGGGCATTTAACTGAATATGCCCATTTCGAAAATTCACCATTTCATTTCCATTTACATTTGTAGAGATATGAATATTTTAATATATAGCGCAAAATTATAAAAAGCAGTACCTTTGGTATTATTTCATGTCATCTAGAAAATAATAAAATTTTATGAATATTTTAGCTTCGATAATGTAAACACACATGAAATGATAATGTACAATTGAAAAATTTTATGTATAAATATATCACATATTATGCTACGCTTGGAAAATAATAACGAGTCTTTTAAAACTGTGATACACAACGTATTAATACAATGTATCAAGCACATTTTTTTACGCTTGCCATACGATTGTAAAAACGTAGCTACTTGGCTAACCTGGGTACTTAAAATCAGTACTGTTTTAAACCTTTCTGAAGTTAAGAATATTTTGTCGTTACGTTTCTGGGTTTTTTTTTCAAAATGCTAAAATTGCATTGTATTGAATTTTACGTTATTAGAAGAAATAAGATGATCATTGCAATCACAAAATGTATAACCGCGATGTGTGTTTTTCACATCTAAAGCAAATATATAAACACTAAAAATAATACAAAAGTAAAAAAACATGACAACATGAAACTTTATTTTTGGGATACTGATTAAAAAGGAGTAGATACTTATTTAAGTGTTTCTGCATATTCTACCCCTACGGGGGTGAAATGAGGGTTGAAAGTTTGTATCGAAGTCCGTCATTTTTAAGATAGAAACATGAAACTTTATTTTTGGGATACTGATCTAAAATGAGTAAATACGTATTTAAGCGTTTCTAGATAATCTACCACTAAGGGGGTGAAATAAGGGTTAAAAGTTTTTATGGGAGTCAGTCATTTTTTAAGTTGCAAACACGAAACTTCGTTTTTGGGTACTGATTAAAAATGAGTAAATACGTATTTAAGTCTTTTTTAATATTCGACTATAAGGGGGTGAAATAAGGGTTGAAAGTTTTTATGGAAGTCGTCATTTTATAAGCTAAAAATATGAAACTTTATTTTTGGGGTACTGATTAAAAATGATTAAATACGTATTTAAATGTTTCTAGATATTGTACCTCTAAGGGGTTTAATAGGGGTTGACATTTTTTATATAGATTAGTCTGGTAGTCCGTCATTTTTGGGTTAGTAGCATGAAACTTTAATTATGGGCTACTGATTAAAAATGAGTAGATACGTATTTAAGCTTTTCTTGATATTCTACCTCTGAGGGGTTGAAATAAGGGATGAAAGTTTTTGTGGAAGTCCGTCATTTTTTAAATTAAAAACATGAAACTTTTTTTTGGGATACTGATTAAAAATGAGTAGATACGTATTTAAGCGTTTCTGGATATTTTACGCCTAAAGGGAGAAATAGGGGTTGACATTTCGTATACAGGTTAGTCTGGAAGTCCGTCATTTTTAACGTTAGAAGCATGATTTTTTATTTATGTGCCATTGATTAAAAATGAGTTCATACGTATTTAAACGCTTCTGGATATTTTACGCCTAAGGGGAGAAATAGAGTTTGACATTTCGTATACAGGTTAGTCTAAGTCCGTCATTTTGAAGTTAGAAGCATGAAATTTTATTTTTGGGCTACCGATTAAAAATAAGTAGATACGTAAATAAGCATTTCTTGATATTTTAGGCCTAAAGGGAAAGTAGGTGTTGACATTTTGTATACAGGTTAGTCTGGAAGTCTGTCATTTTTAAAGTTAGAAGCTAGAAATTTTATTTTTGGGATACCGATTAAAAATGAATTGATACGTATTTAAACGATTCTTGATATTTTACGCCTAAGGAGGGAAATAGGGGTGACTTTTCGTATATAGGATAGTCTGAAAAACTGTCATTTTTGAAGTTAGAAGCAGGAAACTTTTTTTTCTACTGATTAAAAATGAGTAGATACGATATTTAAGCGTTTCTGAATATTTTACGCCTAAAGAAAAAAAGTAGGTGTTGACATTTCGTATACAGGTTAGTCTGGAAGTCCGTCATTTTGAAGTTAGAAGCATGAAATTTTATTTCTGGGCTACCGATTAAAAATGAGTTGAATCGCATTTAAGCGTTTCTGGATATTCTACCCTAAGGGCTGAAATTCACACCAATGTAGTATATAAAGAGGTATTACACTAACGTAATATTTTAAGTTAATTTGTAAATATATACATATTCTACGCGGGCAAAGCCGCAGGTAACAGCTAGTATTAATTATAAATATGAAGAAACCATTGATGAAACGACCTAGTGAAACAAAACTAGGGGTATTACATGCTTAACTTTCTAATGAAGTTGACCATCATCGGCCATCCGTGTCCACTTAAAAGCATACATTCATTGAAAAGTGGCAGACAATATTGATATTTTATTTGAATAAAATCATTTCAATTCATTTCCTTAATTATACTTAAGTAATCGATTATACAATAACGAATAGTCCACTTCTCTAATGCAGGACTAGATATCGTATGCATAGCGGATAAACATAACCTGTCTCTAACATAATAATTCTCTCCGCCAAAGTTTGACAGCTCCATTGCTGCAATAACATTTTATTATTCCGGTCAAGTACGTGTCCTATTTAAAGAGTATTTCCATACTTGCAGCGATGTTAAAAATATTGTACACATCATGTATCTTCAGTTTAGATGCCGACTTATACAAGAAATATGATGTTCTAAGATGCAAGGAATTTAAGAAAAAGACCTAATCAAAATAACAAAGTAGGTGAATATAATTATGCTTTTTTCTTTGTAAGTTAACAAAGTTTTTAATTCATACATAGTGAATAAATAAAACATCATGTAGATACCGAAGTCTTAAGAAAAGCCATAATACAATAGCGCTGCGGTGGAATCTGGGATCCCCGTTTTTAACAATTCATTCGGAAGATATTTAACTCGTAATTTGTTCGAATTTTGGAAGTTAAAATTTTTACGAATCTCAATAATGTTATGTTTTAATTATGTATGTGCCTTTGTGTGTATTTAAACGAATATAAATGTGTAAAAAATACTTATTTAATTTTAATTATTTCCGTTGCGATAATTTTTATTTGTAGCAAAAATTAAATGAATAAGTATTATCTATATATATAATATATAAATACATACATACAAATGTGGACGCTCTAACGGCGGACATACAGGAGGAGGCACCCTGGTGCATGCTTTTTGCCGACGACATTGTACTGGTTAGTGAAGATGGACCTGAGATCCAGAGCAGATTGGAAGATTGGCAACAGAAACTGGAGAATGTTGGCTTGAAAATCAGTAGAACGAAGACTGAATACATGTTCTGCGATTTCGGCGGTCTCTACGGTCCTGAAGCCATAGCGCTTGATGGCGTGGCCCTTCCAGTCTGCTCCGACTTCCGGTATCTCGGTTCACTCATTCAATGCGATGGCGAAATAGATCGAACGGTGAAGCACAGGATTAACACAGGGTGGATGAAATGGCGGCAGGTTATGGGAACAATTTGTGACCCCCGTATTCCCCTTAAACTTAAGGGGAAGATCTATAGACCATGGTCAGACCTGCTGTTCTATATGGATCAGAGTGTTGTGCTATAAAAGGGATGACTGAAAGACAATTGCATGTGGCGGAGATGAGAATGCTGAGAGGAATGTGTGGTGTTACGCGAATGGATAGAGTAAGGAATGAGTACATAAGAGGAAGTTTGAAAGTGGCACCGGTAACCGAGAAGCTATCTGGAAACCGGCTGTCTTGGTATAGGCATGTTATGCGGAGGAATGAGGACCATGTTGTGAGAAAGGTTTTGAAAATGGATGTGTATGGATATAGAGGTAGGGGACGACCCAAGAAACGATGAATGGATTGTGTGAAAGACGATATGGTTAGAAATAATGTTACTTGTGAGATGACGTCCGACAGAGAAGTATGGAAGAAGAAGATATGCTGCGCCGACCCCAAGTAAAATTGGGATAAGGGCAGGAGGATGATGATGACATACATACAAATATATTTTTTATTTGTGATATGTTAACCACGAGGTATTTTAAAAATTTATAAAATTAATAACGCTTGACTGTCATAATCATTGATTTATATGTATGCTACCAGACAAGCAGTTCCAAATTAAAAATTACGTCAGTGACTGAAAAGTGAAAGAAAGCGGGAGAGGAAGCTAGTTCAGTGATTAAGCCGAGACGATCGCGCAGATGTGTCGCAATAGGTTTTTTCTTCTCTGCTTGTCTCTGAGAGTATTATAGTTACATAATATAATATAATATAAATAGTATTTCACTTATTCTTTATATAAATATATATCATATCCAGATGTCTGTCATGCTCGTAATTTACGACAAATAATGTGTTTACAAGCAAATACTAAATAAATTAGTTACTAACCATAAATAATAACTAAATCATGTAAACGAGCGCCCAAGTAAATAATAATGTCGTTTCATGAGCCACACAACAAAATGTACGAATTTATTAAGAAGGAAAATAAAAAAAACAACCGTCAGCATGCTCTTGCTTGCATTCGACTAAATGAGTTGTGGTCAATTGACCATAACTTAGTGCGCAAACTCTCAGTACCGGATAGCGAGTCTAGTAGTATACATATAAGTCAATGTAATAATGCCAAAACGTTAGGTGGCCACTGGTACGGGCCACTAATAAGAGTTAAGGACTTCATTGTTATACGTGTAACTGGGCTCCCCTAAATAAACGAAAATAGTGAAAGTAAAATAGTGAAAAATGTAGTAAAATTATCCTGTAATTTTACATCAACAATAAGAAATAGTTAAACAAAAGGCTTGAATGTTTTATAAAATAGTTTTAATGTCATTAAACGAAAAAAGTTTGGCGTGGGGAATACCACACTGTGAGTGTTCGCAAGAGCTTACAGCAATAATTCTAAATTTAGCCAAGGCAGTTACAATAACCGGCACTCGACTATTTACTGATCATGTTTATAAGATATAAATCACTAACGATTTCAAACGGAATGGCTCGGAATAGCACTCTACACGGCAACTCTGTCTGCATACACACTTTTGTAGCTACATAATATCACAATATGTCTGTAATTGATGTTCAATCGATTATTTTAGCGAGTGGATTTGTTATTATCGCACTAACTCTCAAGTCTCGATTAATTATTAATTCTGTTAAAAGTATTTAATATTGAAAACGTTTCCAACATAGGCCCTACTCACAAATAACCCTTTCCTGTACTGTCAAATACATATTCTAACAGCGAATTACATGTGTTACACTTTATACCTATTTGGTTTTTTTATTATTATTTAATACATTCTTAACTAGCATTTAAAATCAGTGTATCTATTTCATTTTTACTCACTCTAACAACTAATAACAGAGCTTTCAAAAAAGATTAACCCAAAAAGATTTATTACATTTTTTTTTATTTGTACATATATATAAATCAAAGCTAATCTGTCGAAGACTATCTTGTATCAAAAAGTATATACTATTCTGTTTATTTCTGAAGTCCATAAATCAATGTTAAAGTTTCTACGAACTCGAGCTTTTTCTAAATATTTAGAAGACCTCGTCTGTATTTTGTTAAGCCTGGTTTATGTAAGCACATATACAAGATTGTAGCATACATCCAACGCATGACATACTTATTAAATACGATGATAAAAATATACCGAGTGCAGCTAGTATGCAGTTTAACATTATTTAATAATATTAAATGTGGTACATATGTGTGTCTACTGTTACAAAAAAAATAGGACACTTTTATAATTATGAGATATATTTTTTTATATATATCGATTCACATAAAGATATAATGAGTAGTAGAAAAAAATGACTTATTTACTTAACGTACTGACAATGTTTTGTAAAGTAAAACATTATACACTTGATTTAAATTAATAAGAACTATAATTTAATTTATTAAAATAAGAAAATTTATTGTTCGCAGGAGGAAGCAATACCCCAGTGAATCAAACTGCCATTCCACCTACCCTAGATGACTTCGCTAATGCTACGAATACTAATGAATCCACTGAAGCAACAATTAACTTAATAGAAAACTCAACCCTCCCAACTTCCCTCAAAGACAACGAAACATCCACCACCCATCCTAACCTCAACCACATTAACACTCTTAACTTTACTACGGGTACATGACGTTTCGAAAAAATGTTAAAAAAAATTTACAACAAAACTACTTGTAGCTGAATCATGTCTACAAATATATACAATGACAAGATAGTGCTGATTGAGTATATTGGTCTTATATGATCACACGTAACGTTTGCCGTCTATAAATTCTACATGAATTGTGATACATATGTACGTTAAGCATTGGATATAAATCTTACCACACAACGTCAGCTATGTCGAGTCGTAAACAGATATGTACCTATAAATGAAGAAGCGAAGCTGTAATTTTCAAAACCAATGACATTATTTTCTAAATACTAAATAATGTTCTAGTCGGTTTAAAAAAAATTATGTAGTAGCACCCGATTACCTACGCTGGTATCTTTAGGAATCCTTGCATAATATTAAAATATAATTATATTAAAATATATTTAAACAATTGTAAATTCAACGATTAGGTACGTCAGTGACTATTAAAATATCATAGTATATTTATAGAAAAGCGTGTAGAAAGTAATATCCGTGATGTTGGCTTAAAGCGAAGTCTGAACCAAAACACCAATAGCTTAAACATTCTTAGGATAAAAAAATTATAATTGGTTATCCTTAGATACCGTTTTATAATATAAGATAGTTTTCATTAGGTATTTCTCGATAATAGTAATAAGTTATTGTAAGTTAAATAATAACGTACTCGCCATGTTTTTATAAGTTTTATAGGGTAATTATTTTATTTCAAACAAACTAATTTTACATATTATCTAACGCAAAATAATTAATGTAATTTTTTTATAATGCAACTTAAAATTTTTTTTATGATTGTTTAAAAATACGTTTCTCAAACTTAAATATTTGTACCTAGGTAGGTACTTACAAAATATCTTATTAAATATAGTTGTATGTTTTATTATAGTCATATACAGTGAAGTTTATTAGTAACTTAGCAGAGAAAAATTAATGAACTATTCAAGGCGAGTAATTATTTTCATCAATGAAACAATTAAAGCCGAATGTACTTATAGAATAAGTCTTAAATAGTCAGAAAATAATAGCATCGGATTAATGTGTGTATGGCCTTACGTTATGAATAAACGTTAATATATTTTATTCATAGAATTTATTAAAAATTGTGAAAATGTGTTGTTGATTTGTAATGTATTATGTGTATTGTTTCTGTTATGATTGTCCAATAAATAAGGAAATTAATGGAATATGTGCTTATTTTTATCTATTTAAAACTGACTGACACAGAATCTCAGTAATTCTACCATATATAGAAACTGGCCTTCACCCTATCCTATTTTTTGTATGATCTACTAAATATTTAATTACTACAAACATAGTTTTTTTTTTTTAATCCAGGTACTATCAATTAACTTTTAGATAGGTTACTATACCTCTATAACAATTAATGGATAGTATCTTAGAAGTTTTGTTTTGTTTCGTAAAAATGAAATCAATTTTGCATTTCTGTGTTAATTTTTAATCAATCAATGTGTGCGAGTCCCGGAGTCCAAGATTCTTATTCTGTCTGGCTTACGGTAAGTGACGGTGTTCATCATGGTGATCATTCGTCTCTACCTGGTTACAGAGCTTTATGCACAACGGGTGAGAGTTAGCAACGACGTTACATAATATGAAGGGTAAGATTGTTTAAAAAAAATGTTTAATATTTGTTCAAAGTTCTAATCTATAACTTAATAACGTAATTGTCTATTATTATTTTAAAAGAAATAGAACGCTATACATACACTGAAGAAAATAAAACATATAGGTACATCGATCTGCATTATTTAATTATAATTAGTTATTAAGGAGAGAGATCTTATTTCGCAGATCTAAGTCAAAAGAGATTCTTTAAAAGGGTTTTTTTTGTTTTTGAGAAATAGGGTTTCACATATAATAAAATCATTAGTTAGAAAAGACAAAATGATAGTGATAATATTTCAATAGGTATGTGTGTATGTAATAACAGCGAAAACAAAATACACCATCATCATACACATCATATACTTACATCAAAGAGTTGGAGGTCCTAGAGAATATTGACTTTACCCAGAAAAAAAAATGTTTTGGCACGCTACAAAGACAAAGAAAGGCTGGACTGCATTTAACTTTTCTGCGATATCCAAATCGCTGTGCCAATGACTCAAGAGTGTAAATGTGACTTCACTGAAATTATTAACTACTTGATTTAATTGTTTTTGTTTGGTGTAATTTTTGCTATTATTTTAAGAATTCATCTAGTATGATTTCAAAATGATGATTTGTTAACATACCAAGTGAATAATTTTAAAGTTTAAACTAGGTAATTTTCAAAAAATTACAAATTGTTAGCTAATGACATTCAGGCAATTTTATTGTAAAACCAATCAGAGAAGATTGGGTTTACAATAAAATATCACAAACAAAATATCACTTTTCATGCAGCAAAAAAATGCGCGTTTTATCTTGTCAAAGCTTACTACTTAGCGCCAGTGACTCGTAGCGTGATATTATCTATCTATAGTCTATCTTTCTCTGTAAATGGTCCATCGAACGTAGTTTTTTTTTTCATTCGAATTGGTTTGTATTAATGCGTTAAAGCCAACCAATCCTTAAACTTTGCATATTAGTATAGATATAAAAAATTATCTATGGTAAGTTTAACTAATTACATAATAAGTGTCAAATGATAAATTTATAACATATACCCTGTACAAGTTAGCTTGATCTTTTTCACAGATGTAAATTTTTCTGATCGACATGACTTTGCATTGACGAACATATTATTTACTTAATTTAATTATTTCAGAAATTGTTAAAATATTAAAAAAATACATATAACACAAAAGTCCCTAAAGATCAAGCGTTATCCGAAAATTTTAAAGCTTTTTAATGCTTCAAAGTAAAATTTAAATAGGAACACTGAACATAATAAACGCTTGTAAAATGTTACATCGGTCGGACGGATGGGATGGGACACGAATAACAGGCAGCAACTGTTACAAATATCGATTACAAAAAATCATTATTAAAGATCATTGTTAAGTTATTGTTACGAACGGGGATCCTTTTGCTGGGGGTCTCTTTGGCTAGTGATTGGCTAGTGGGCTCTTTAGATAGTATAACTATTTTTAGAAAAAAAAAGATTTCGTATGGAAGGTCTGAATTTTTTATTTCACTTTTCGACCCGTGTTTCTTTGGGAAAGTTGTTTACTTTCATGGTCTGAACCATCTATTTAAATTTGGCCGGAGGTCCAAAAATAACCCTGTAATATTAAATAGGTACTTGAATATTAACCTACCATCGCTTATCTACCCAATGTTTTATGTCTAGTGTAAAGAATTTCACACATAATACACCCACACCATCTCGTCACAGTTACATTTTTTTAAAAACGTTATTTTTTGGACTACTAATTATTTTCTGTTTCCATCACTAGCCCGTCTGTCAAATAGATCAAGCTAACTTGTATAGGGTATAATAAGTATTTGTATACTTACGACACTGATTATTTATATATCTAGAATCTAGATAAACTGTCAAAGCTGAGAATGCGTCGAAGAGTGGCGAACTGTTAGCCAAAAATTACACATACACTAGTAAAGTATGATGTATCGTCACGCACACCAAGATAATAGGTAGCTCGTCTGTTTTAGTTATTTCGTAGTGCGACACTAAATAGCTATATAAATAATTAATCTAAGCATGAACAGATATTTACAAAACGCTTACAATAAGATGAATAACTTATTTTCCCGTTGTTTTTTAACACTGTTAAAGTACACTGTTGTGCATAAAATTATGTCAGTAAATAAAAAATACGATATATGGTTGTATAGCATTTATTAGTCTCCGGTGACGTACATATGAACAGATTTCTCTGACGCAGCCATTCTCGCGATGCGATCGGCTCCGAGTATCGCCGCGGCTCGTTGCATGTCATACTTGCAATATAAAACTGTCACTGTCATATTGCAGTCACTGCCGCCATATTTATTCTGATTACTCTCCTATTTTGACAGAAACAAAATAATAAATAACAAAAATAAATAAAATACGTCTATACGAGTATTGATAGTTGACCTCGAAAAGTATTCAGGATATCGATAATACTATCGATAGTATCGATAGCTCTCCGTGAGCAATACTATTGATTACGGCAATACTATCGATAGTATCGCTAGCTCTCTGCAAGCAATACTATTGATTACTCCAATACTATCGATAGTATAGGTTAAAAGTAATGGTTTTTGCAATACTATCGATACTAGCTATCGACACTAACGATACTATCGATAGTATTGACACGTGACAATACTATCGATAGACTATTGATACTATCGCTAACACCTTAACTATCGATAGTCTATCGATAGTGAACTTTCGATATGCAACACTAAAATACGTACATCAATGATCTACTAAATAGATAGATATGTATACCCCAACAAAATAGATAAAAAAACATCGCGGCAGAATACAAACGCTTTGCTTTACATAAAATGTAAATAAAATACTATGAAAGTCATATCGTATTTACATTCGTACGAAAATAAAAGATAGCTCGTGTTTGTCACTAATGCATATAACGTAAATAAACCAATAACTGCACATTTGACATAAATTAAGCAAAGTGTAATAGTTAATTCTGCGATACAGTGATTTCAACGAGTGAGTGATCGATGTGTCAAATAATTGTGCGTTTTTTTTCAGTAGTTGTGATTGTTGGCTTTGAAGAGAAAATTGATTTAAGTTACATAGGTCATGCGGTGCTGCGGATACAACTATGAAATGTTATGCTGAAGTAATATTATATACATGTTTCATAGAACGATAGCACGAAGACATTTGGGGGAAAGTTATTTATATTATAAATACACAAAATTAAAACATGATAGAAACAAAAATTGATAATATATTTATTGTGGAATTATTTTCAATTTTTATCTATTGTCGCATTTTCAATTATTCATCTCTTTAAGTAAATTATTTTTTGTTTTAAACAAAAAATAATTTCAATATTTATATGGTTTGATATGAGATACCGTGTGTTTTATTTATTATAGCGTCATAATTGGTACACTTTTTTGTATTCACACGATGCTTTTCGTTAACTAATTAATAATAATAACTAATTGCACAAGCAAACCTAGTAACATATATACTATATAATCATATAGTCTATTTCTTTTTACATGTTTAACATCTTTGACGAACATATTTTAAGGATTTCTATAATTTAGAATATTACTCTAAGAACGTAAGCAATACCTGCATAAGATTACACATTTCCGAGTAGAAATGAGGGTAGGTAGGTGGCTGGTAAAATATGATGTGCCTCACTCCTTTAATTCGAAATCTTCTGAAGAAATGCACTCTTTCCGAATATAACAAAAAATGTGCTTCAGTGTGGAAGAACATATCTCGTGCACGAGCTATTTTTGGGTCCTGCAAAATAAACGATAACATTACAAAGTGGTTAAAAGAAAATATAAATAATAATACAAATTGAAATTGTAAAATAATATACACCAACATTTACATAACATAAAACATAAACATAATCAGCCTGTAAATTTCCCACTGCTGGGCTAAGGCCTCCTCTCCCGTTGAGGAGAAGGTATGGAGCATATTCCACCACGCTGCTCCAATGCGGGTTGGTGGAATACACATGTGGCAGAATTTCGTTGAAATTAGACACATGCAGGTTTCCTCACGATGTTTTCCTTCACCGTCGAGCACGAGATGAATTATAAACACAAATTAAGCACATGAAAATTCAGTGGTGCCTGCCTGGGTTTGAACCCGAAATCATCGGTTAAGATGCACGCGTTCTAACCACTGGGCCATCTCGGCTCTTTAATCGCAAATAAAAAATGATCTGATATATATAATATCTGTTTTTGTACAAATATTTAATAAGGATGCAAAGAATTTTAATCTACTATTAAACCCGTACCGTAATTTTGCAAATAGATGATTTAAATTATAAACAACCGCCCGTAGCGCCCCGTAGCACACCATCTTAATATTCGATTAATTGTTTAATATTAACTTGTTAATAATTTTACAGTCGTATAATGCATAAAAAATAAGAGCAATAAATGTAATTCATGTTTTGTCTTTAAATATTAGTCGCACATCTATAGTGTCTTATACAATAATAAAAATGCTTAAAATAAGACAATGCAAAACTGTAACTTTAACTTACCTTCGAATATTCACATATTTGAACAAAGCCAATATCTTCCTTTTTGAAATAGTTCCTTATCCTTACAAAATCAAAATAGCTCGGCACGTAAATAAGAGTATGACTCATAAGTGTATCGCGCTGTTTTGGAAGAATTTCTTTCACGAAATATTCAAACCTTGCATCAACAGATGCAAGTGGGTTGGCGGCATTGAATCTGGAAATACAAAAGATATTTAATTATCCTTATATGGTATTTTTTTGCTCGTAAATATTTATATAAAGCACAGAAATCGTAAAGGACTATTTCACATGTTGCAGATTAAAACGAAATGAGTCAATTTCACTTAAATTACATAATTTACAAATAACCGATGCAAGGTCCGAAATTAGACGTTCCTTCTAATTTACAGTCAGAAAAAGCAGATTCTCATAAAAATAAAATGAAAAAAAAATAAAAACTATGTTTTGGAATTTTAATTTTGATGCTTAGCATAACACGCTTGACTAAAAGCGTCGGCTAAAAGATGTTATGAAAGATGTTAGATAGTCTATATCTATTATAATATAAATTTATTAGGTGATTTAACAACAAGAGGTTAATAACTATGAACTTTTTTCGTGACATTCAAAGATATGAGTGGCACGAAAATGTTATCAAACATCAATTCCTTTTTTATGGAATTTTACATATTATTTTAAAACATTTTTTTAGTTTTGTGTACTTAGTTTACTAACAAAACATATAAAATGCCTACACAGAGCAATGTACCGTGGACCACAGTTTGTGAATTAAACAAATCTGGCAAGTAAGTATATTATATAAAATGTTGAACACTTAAAAAAGTCCTCCTCTTACTGTTAAAGACTCCATGGACTGGACAAATGGATAGTAAAATGCAATAACCAACCTGTGAAACAGCTGTGGTACTTGTACTAAGACTTGCTGTATACTGCCTACATCAGGTTTGTTAACTACCAAAACTTTCCCTGCATAGTTTTGGCATTTTTTATTCATCACTGACATGATCTCTGGCAGTGGTATTGAAGAAAACACTAATGTTTGTCTGGGAGAAATAATAATAGATTAAGTGGCATACAAATAAATAAGAAAAGTTAATAATTTTAAGTTTGGAATCAATAATCAAATGGATAAGACATGTGGATCTCAACCAAATATCACAGTTTAATATCTGGGCAAACACCACTGAGTTAACACATGCTTAATTTGTGTTTATAATTATGCATTACTAATGTAAGAAACCATCATTAAACCTACTGTTTAATAGGACAGGATGCCTCCTCTGACTGGTGCTAAAAAGATTTATTTAAAAAAAAAGTTATTACCGATAATATTTAGTCCATCCGTTTACAGCCCATGACCTAACTCTAGAGAAATCAGTGCCATGTGTTTTTTTAGGCTGCATGTGAAAGTGATCTAAAATATGCAACAGATGATCCCAATTTTGCATATAGAATATGTCAGTCTGGTCCATTATAAGCAATTCTATAGATGCCAGAAAATCAAAGTCTCGATCCTCCTCACCCTCAGCACCAACAATCATACGGAGTCCGAGAGGAGAGGCTATAAGTATGTCTGATGAATAAAAATCTGTGTACAACTGTAAAAGATAGATTATAAGTTAATTAAATAAATAGTAGGAATAAAATTTAATATGTAATTAAATAAACATGCAGAAAAAATATTTTATTAAATATAAAAATTATAAATTATTATTTGTATTTCTTTCTGATCTTATATATTTAATTAAATCTTAATATTTCTTAATAAGTATATTAATAATAGAACATTTTTCTGTTATATCAATATATTATATACTCTCAAGATAATTTTAAAAATTATTTGGTTATTCAAATATGTAATTAATATTTGTGTGACATATACCTTCAATGTTTTCTTTGTCAAAGTCATTCCTAATCTGAATGTATCATCTGTGTTGCCACTAAAAAGAAGCTCATAATCTTCAGGTTTTGGATTCTTACTGGGCATTATCAACTCTCCACCTGTAAAATCATCTTCAAACCTATTTTTGTTCACTACTTGACCCGCTTCCTTTGGTACAACTAAGTCAATCAGTGTCTTGACAACTCTATAAGCTGCATCTTTAAATGGAACTAGTATAAGCACCTGCAAATTATATACTATATAAACTACATGTTTTGTATAACAAACTTATTGTCAGTCGATTGAAGCTATTAAAAAGATCAATTTATTAATTGATTCTTAATTTATGATAAAATAGTAATAACTTTTTTTAATGTCATAGAGTGAAATAATAGTATTTTGCTAAATAAAAATTTTACATAACAGAAATATTTTATAGTGAATGTATCATTGATCAAGAAATAATAAAGTACAAAAATTACAAGTTGAATAATTACCTTTGGTCTTACTAATCCCTGATCCCGGTACTCCTCAGACAAATCAGACTTCTTAGCTAATTTTGCATTGTGGTGCAGAATCTTTGTTCTTGTCTTTAACACATGATTAACAACATGCAGGCAATAAGTAAACCTAATCTCATCTGCATTTGTAAAAGTCCTCTCTGGGAACATCAGGTCCTGGTAAATATTTATAACAGAAAACAATTCCTTCTGCAAGGGTGTTAAAACATCAGCAATATCCAAATCCCTTTTTATCAGGTTTATTTTATTAGCAGATACAACATTTCCACTTATCTGAGATTTTATATAAAGTTGATTGAAGTTTACTTTATTGTATACTTGTGGTATTGTTGCAATGGGTGCATATGTTTTTTCTTCTAATATACTAAACTTGGGCTTTGATTTCTTAGATGATGTTTCAACTGGCTGTGGTATACTAATAGCTAAATTGCCAAGCACTGACCAAGACTTGGTTATGTGTTTTTCAGTTCGTGGTATGTTAGACAGAGACACAAGTAATTCATCCTGTAACTCATACTGCAAATGCTTAATGAAAGGGTCTTCTGTTGCATCTACTTCAGTTTCTGGATCACATTCTTCTTTTACCTAACAATAATATTATATTAAAGAAAGTAACTTACAAGTTTCAAATTAGATAAGTATTTAATTGTATTATTATTAAGCAATCAAAATCATAATAATGCCATATTTGTAAATTTGAAATTAAATTTAATATATTATAATAATAAAGGTCAGGTACCAAATATTCTTCATCAGAACTTTCAGTGCTGTCATCATTACTACAAATTTCATTATTTTCATCACTCATATGTTCAATCAGAGTGGTTTCATCGTTTGTAGCAGTCTCATTTAAGCTTTCACTAATATTTGATTCCTCACTAGTTGACATCTCTTCATCATCACTGTCTGCAACGACGTCTTTTTTACGACTGGATTTAAAACATGAGACTAACTGTCTATATGCGTCGTCTTCCTCTTCTTCACTTTCCGAATAGGTTGTCTGTTGTTTACGAAACTTTTCCTCCATCTGCTTTTTTTTAGCGAACTCTTCTTCAACTTTATGTTTATCTTTATATCTATTAAAAATTGCTTTCTTATTTGTAACTTCATTTTCCTTGGTTGTTCTCTTTTTTCGTTTGTTTATGGGTTTGTGAGATCCCTTCCTTTTCTTGCTAATAAACTTTTTCCCTTTTGCCATATTTTTAAGTAAAGCCTAAACGTAATTCACTTATAATAATACAAAAGATTCAGTTTTTATAAGATATATTAGGTTCAAAGTATCTTAACGCCAATTTTTACATTATATATTAAATTTCACTTATAAACATTCATTTCACAATTTTAACATGTGGACTTGACTTTGACATATATCAGATATTAAATTTCCTTAAATGAAACCACAGATATACCACTACGTTTTTACCGAACTGGAGGAAAAGATCGAAGGAGACTCCCCTCCGAAATTTCAGATCAATGAAGAAATATACAGGGTTATTGGTAATTCGACGTATTCCCGTTAGGAGGTCATAGGGGTGACTATTTGCGATAATTTTAACCCCCATGCATGATGCAAGCGTGATCCATTTTTGAGTTATAGCGTTTTTTAGATTTTTTCAAAATAAGTCAAAAATGCAACTTCAAAAATTTAATTAAAAAAAAAATATCAATTAATTTTTTTTTCTGATTTATAATAATAATTAAACACTGGAAATTTTTCAATATTTAAACAATAATGATCGGTCCAAATTTAAAAATGCAAGACTGAAAACGATATTATTTCAATATTTTTTTTTTCCCTCAAATATGCCCGAAAAATAAAAAAAATCATTATGAAACTTGTTCTGCAAATTATTTTAAAAACATAATCGATTACTTAGCTTTCCGAAAATGTATAAAAACTAGGAATTTATTTCAAAGCAACCGAAATAAAATGATCAGAAAGGACGCTGGTGGACGTATTCGAACATGACCGAATTCGTACTAAAGGTAGCCCTTTAAAATTCCCACAAAATTGATTTAAAATAATAACCAATGTAAAAAAACTTACTTATTTACTTAATTTACTTACTTAATACAAATTTAAAATAAAATTTAGATACATAAACAGTTAGTTTAGTTAATTTAGCCTAGTTCTTGCTCTAAGTGTCTTCCCCTATTGCGAACGCAAAGTCGCATTCTTTTTCTAAGTTGTGACTTAACTACCGAACTAGTCAAATTATTCCGCATTGTATTTGAAGCGTTCATAATTCTTATTTTGATTTCTTCCGCGGATGACATAGACGAGACGTCATAAACCAGGGATTTCATGTGACCCCAAATATAGAGATTAACCGGCGTTAAGTCCGGACTCCTCGCGGGCCACGGGATGGGTCCCCTTCGGCCTATCCAACGATTAGGAACGCCTGGGCTGAAAGCAAACGTTGGGAAGAATTACAAAGAAGTAACCTTCTCGCGTAAGAAAGAAAATAAGTGTTTTGCCGCTAGCAGCCGTTACATCGTCTCTGAAAATGCTGATACCGTCGTTTCTATGGATCCAATGCTACTGGTTCTAGCGGATTTCTTTTACTAAAGAGTCTCAGGAGCAATTGCAAAATTACTTCGCTTATGAACTTGCACCTTACCCACTATCTCTTTACGATGAAAGTGACATGCGAAAGAACAAAAAATCTGCACTTTATGATCTGTTCGCTCGAACTGACGACGATGTAACTTCAGGGGATGTACGATATGTCATGGATGGTCGACACTTGCTACATAAAGTTGTTTCGCGCAAAAACTACATCGACTACATTCAGAAACACTACGGCGGCTATGCAACGGTCGTTTTTGAAGGGTGTCCAGATACCATCACGAACGAACACAAAAGAACAAATCTAGGTTGATATCTTTGTTGATGTCAAAACTACGATGTGCTGGATACGGAGCTGTACAGAGCACCGAAGACGCCGATACATTGATCGTTTCAACTGCTTTGGACCTATCTTCAGACTACCAGAAGGTTATTATCGTAGGAGAAGATGTAGACTTGCTCGTTATATTAACTGGCGTGGCAGAGCAGAGACACAAAAATGTCTATTTCATGAAACCTGGGAAAGGAAAGACATCGAAATTTGTATACTTCAGTGATAGTCTCAAAAACAAAACTTTAACACCGTACATTTTAACATGTCATGCGTTCACCGGATGCGATACAACTTCATCTCTTTTCAATCAAGGAAAATTGAAGTTGGCCGCCCTTGTTGCCAAACATGAAGACATCCGTTCTGCCGTCGACAGCTTCAACCTTTTCAATGCTTACCCAGTCACCATCGCTGATGCCGGAGAAAAAATCTTGGCTAGAACGTACGGAGGAAAATCACCGAAATCCCTGAAGGATCTACGGTACTTAGGATTCGCTCGCTCCCTTACAAAGAGCAAGTTCAACATTGCTGGTTTACCACCAACAAAAGCAGCTGCAGACCAACATTCGTACCGAGTTTACTATCAGGTGCAGCTTTGGATGAGTAAGTTGAAATTTATTAGAATTAATATAAAAACAATTATGAATGAACACATAAATGTTTATTAACGTTATTGCTTTGTATTATTATTTTACAGACCAAAAACTAACTCCTACATCGTGGGGCTAGAAACGAGATGCTAATGGGTTATCTCCGGTATTGACAACACTGGAACCTGCGCCAGCCGACTTGCTCAAACTGATATCTTGCAGATGCTAAAAAGGATGCGGAAAATCTTGCGAATGTAGAAAAGCTGGATTGAAGTGCTCCGAAATTTGCTACTCTTGTCACGGGCGGTCGTGTACAAACGTCAAGACATTTGAAGTTGATGAAGTGGAAGTTGATGATGTCGAGATTGATTTAGTAGAAAGAAACATTTTCAATGTCGAAACTGACCAATTCGGAGAACCGCAAAATAGAAATCTCGAAATTGAATATATCGAGGAAAAACCAGATGAGGAAGTAACAGTTGGCGAACTCGAAAATGACGAATCGCTTGGCAATTCCACTTCACGTGGGTCTCCAACCAGAAAAAAGACGAATCGTAAATCGCAACGAATTTGCTGATGTTACGTATTTTATCAAAACATGAATACAATTTTTTTTTAAATTATAATTTAATTAAAGTAATAATTTTACGACTTGCAGATTACTGGGACGGAGAGGCAACATAGGATTGTGTAAGAAGTGTCTATCCAATTTTTGTTTTAAATGTTGCTTTAATTTTTTTGAGCTGTTAAAACTAAAAGTAATGATTTTCATGTAACTTTTAATTAACAACAAAAAGCTGTTAGCAAAAATCGTACCTGTAATACGAATGTTAAAGACAATTTTCTAAGTTATCTATCATTTTGCCCTATTTTCCCCTTTTTTTCACATTTATTATTGTTAAATTTGAATTTGTTTATGAAAAAATAATAAAACAAGTAACATTGAGGATGACACTTCAATTAATTACTAATTAACAACTTTCTATAAACTTTTTAACTCGTTTAAACAAGTTTTTACCACTGTTATTCAAAAAACATTATTTTTTGTTAATAAGTAATTTTGCACTAAACAAAAAAGGTCGAAATTTTAATACAATACAGTTATAATTATTTATACCTTCTGTCCAATTTTCAACCATCTAACAATTTTTTTCACAAAGTTATAAACAAAAACGCTTTTCACCCTCTCAACCCCCTAGCGTTCACCCCAGAGGGTTGAAAAATTTAATTTGTTATTATTTTTACGTCCCAAAACACATATTAAAAAATCATAATGATACTAATTATTTGACCTTCACGGGCTTTATTGACTGGCCTAACAGGGTTATTGGTAATTCGACGTATTCCCGCTTGGGGGATAGGACATTCAAAGAGCGAATTTAAGTTTTGTTCGAATACGAATTACCATCAATGTCCTTTGTGGTAATTTTTTTCGTTTGCTTTAAAATAAGATCCTAGTTATTTTAGATTTTTGGAGAGCTTAAAAACGGTAATGTTTTTAAAATAAACTGCAAGACAAGTTTCATAACAATTTTTCTTTTAAGCCATTTTTATGGAAAAAAATATTGAAGTAATATCGAATTCTATTTCGCATTATTAAATTTGGACCGATAATTATTGTTTTAAAGTAGTTGATATTTAATCGTTTTTATAAATGGAGATGGGAAAGACAGATTTAAATTGTTACTTTTTAAATAAATTTTTGATTTATTTTGAAAAAAGCTAAAAAACGTGATAGCTCAAAAATAGTTCACCTTTGCATCATGCATATACCCCTATCACCTCCTAACAGGAATACTTCGGCTTACCAATATCCCTGTATATTTCTATCCGCTGCTTTAAATTTTTAAGCGATTTAATAATAAAATTAATAGTGTAACATACTTAATCATGAGTTATTTATTAAATTCTAATAATTTAAATGTTACTTTACAAAATTGTAATAAAGAAAAATTACATCAGATATTCACTTGATTGATTTTTTTATTTGTAAATTAGCTAAGTTCTTTTGTAAGTTGACGGAGGCAAATAATTTTTAATTATAAACAAACAACGACTATGTTTATAATAAAAATTATACATTGAAGCAGTTGACAAACAATGTTTCAATGCTTAGAGCTTGCTACACTATATAACTGTCAATTGTAATCGTAATGTCAAATCAAAAATAGCAATAAACTAAACTTAGAGAATTATAGCAAAATTATTTTTTCATTCTCGTATTTACATAGGTAATTAAAAATATAGTAGTTTGTTAAAGCATAATTAGATTGAATAAATCATACATTACATTCCTTAGTGTCTTGCACTTTTGCTTTATACTAATTTGGTAGGGTACAATTTTAAAAGGTTATGTTTGTGTACCTATTTTAAAAATTATATTTTGAGTTAAATTAAACAATCAACAGCTCAGTGACTGCAATAGCTACAATTTATTTAGGGCAGAATGTTGGCACGCTACTGATCTGCATAGTGATTATATTGGGATGAAAATATTAACTCGCATTGTTCTTTGATTACCCGTGACATATTCGTAAGTTAAAAAATGGATAATCATATTAGATTCTTTGAAGATATTTCAACGCAAGGTTATAAAGACGAAGGTGTTGTGACAAATACTTCATTAGACCAGGTATTTATATATTTTAAATCAATATGAAACCATATAAAGTACATAATGACATTGATAGTAAATATAGAATTCAAATACGTTTTCAGATCGATGTTGAAGCAATGATTTTAAAAACATATAAAAAATTTGAACAGAAAGCATCAATTGATCCAGATTTACCAAAGTTGAACAAGAGTGCTCATGTAAAATATTTAAAAGAAGCCTTAGTGACTTTGCCTCAAAGTTATGCTTGCTTAGAAGCTAGTCGACCCTGGTTGGCATACTGGATACTTCATTCCCTTTGGACATTGAAGAGTATGCCTGATGCAGAAACTTTATCTAATATAGTAAAATTCTTATCTCAATGTCAACATAAGGAGGGTGGTTATGGAGGAGGTTGTGGACAGCTTTCACATCTGGGTACAACTTATGCAGCTGTTAATGCACTTAGTATCATTGGTACTGAAGAAGCATATAATTCTATTGATAGAAGTGCTTTACAGACATTCTTGTGGACAGTTCGGGATGTTGATGGGTCCTTTGCACTACACAAGGGAGGTGAAAAAGACATTAGGGGGGCATATTGTGCAATCAGTGTTGCCAAGGTGACCAATATATATACTGATGCACTATTTGATAAAACTGCTGAATGGATTGTAGGTTGTCAAACATATGAAGGTGGTTTTGGTGGTTGCCCTGGTATGGAGGCACATGGGGGATATGCATATTGCGGTATAGCAAGCTTAGCTTTATTAGGTAGAACTAAGCTGTGTGATGTTGATGCCTTATTAAGGTGGTGCGTTAATCGTCAGATGAGTCTAGAAGGTGGGTTCCAAGGAAGAACCAACAAACTTGTAGATGGCTGTTATTCATTTTGGCAAGGAGCTATATTTCCTGTAATTAGTGCAATACTTTCTCAAGGTAAATTTATATTTTATATCATTTTATTTAGATTTTGTAAGTAACTTCATAGATATTATTTATTTTGATATGAGAGTAATTAATCTCTGTGACATAATATGTGTGATTACCTAAACAGTAATCAATTATAAAGTCTTAAGTATTAAAGGTAATTTATGAAATTGCTCTTAAGGACTTGTATGCCTTTTATATACAAATATCTATATTTGGTTTAAGATAACAAGGAAATGATGGAAACAGTACTATTTAGCCAAGGTGCCTTACAGGAATATATAATAGTCTGCTGTCAAGCGTATGATGGGGGATTACTCGACAAACCAGGAAAGTAAGTAATGAATGAAGTAAAAATTGTAATATTTCTCATGATAATATATTCTTTAACTGTTATACATTTAGCCTTCATTTGAATACATATTACAATTTTCATAGTTTAAGTATAAACTTATATAATTTAGCCTTTATCATAAATTAATAACTATGTAAATGAGTGTAATAAAAATGAAACCCGTTTAAGTGACTTCAGTTATAATATATGTATATATTAATTTTACAGGCCTCGTGACTTATATCATACTTGTTATACACTAAGTGGACTATCAGTTGCACAGCATGGAACAGGAGCTCTAGATCCATATGTAGTAGGTTCACCCAGAAATGAGCTGAATTCTATACATCCTTTGCATAATATTGCCCCTCATCTTGCATACAATTCTGTGCATTATTTCATAAGACATCCTCCTCCCGTAAAGGATAACAACTAATAAAATATTGCCTTTGTATTTACAAAATTTTTGAATTTTATCACAACTACAAAGGGATTTTTTAAAATATCATTACAATATAAATTCCTGAAATGTACATTTGTATTCATGCTTTTAACCTAAATTAAAAATGCATAATTTACCTCTCCAAATATTAAACATGAGTTTAAACACTGCTTACTTGACTAGATATATCTGATATTGATTTTTCTGAAGACAAGCTTCTTCGTTGTATATTGAATTCAGTAACACTAAACTGTGTCCTTTAAGTCATAAAGAGTGGGTCATTATGCATTATGCATTAAGCAAAATATCATGTCGAAATATTTCCCTTATTTTTACATATTCTGTAAAAATATTTTACAGTGTTATATTTTTTGAATTTAATAATTATATCATAACTTTGTGACTCTGGAAATAATAAACTATTTTCTACAAAGGTATTATGTCATTTTATTTTTTGAATATTCTAATTGGTTAATATATTAACTAGCATGTAATACAATTTTAAAGAACTATACATATTAATAAGTTAATATATCTTTAAGTTCACACTTTAACATTAAAATAATTAAGTTAATTACAATTTAGTGATAATTTTTAAGCTAATGTATACAAACAAAAACCACCTCATAAAATGCAGTTTTTTGTAGTCATATTAATATGGAAGTATTAGGCCATAAGCATACTACTGCTCTATGCTACTGAGGTTATTATATTCTCTTCTCTATAAATCTTTTATATATACAGAGCTACATAGGATTTTAAATATTTTAAGTTAAAGCAAAACAAATTCTTCTGATTCCATATCAGTATCACTATCTTGTATATTAGGAGTCATCCAATGATGTTCTGTTTCATATATTGAATTTCTCACGTTTGGGAGATCCATGACTAAACTGCGAGATCCATTATGTAATGTAAAAATTGGGTACTCATTACTTGAAGAGACACCCTGCGGGACTAAAAATGAACTAATAATGTTAATAAATGTTTCAAAATCATGGTGAGTGGCTAGATAGAAACCAATGCAACAAGAAGGATCCATTTTACTTATAGGCATTTTCCTTGGTGAACGGCAGTGAAATGTTTGTAATGAAAAATTTGGTTGCCACACATCAACCATTTCTTGACAATAATGTGGATCTAAATGTATGAGTCTATCATCTTGGTAACCTACAAAATATAAAGAATGCTTAGGCCTACCACCAATAATTCCAATGCAAAAATCTAAAGTTAACAATGAAGTGAGACAAGGGGCATAAATTGGATTTATCTTATCAGTTCCCAGTTTTACAGGAACCAATAAAATAAGAGATTTCCAGGAACCATTTGCTAATCTACAGTGTGAATACACATCTTGAATATATACAGTTGAATCTTGAGCAACATAAACTTCTAATTTATCAAATTCATAATTTTCATTAGAGGCAGCAATCATAACCGCTCTGAGGCAATGTGCTACTGAAGCAGGACCATACCAATCACCAGGTTTCTTTCCTAATGATTCTCCTAGGTTAACCATTTGATGTATTGAGAGAGGGCTGTTAACAGATGACTTATCACCAAACCACTTAATTATCATTCGATGAAGACAATCTTCCTGAAATTCTCTAGCATTCTGAATGGCTTTCTCTGGAGACCATCGCCATGATCTACCCAGAAAATGACAAACCAAGGCTTGAGCAAGCATCATTTGTCCACTACGTAACATACAGCCCCATCCACAATCGGTCGTAAATGTTGACCCAGACATAGTAGGAAACTCTCTACGATATGTCATCCAAACTTTACTAATGAAGTCGGACTTAAAACCTTCTATACCTTCGCCATATATTTGTTCCATAGGATCAAGAGCTCCAGCCTCCATACCAATTTCAGTAGAAGACTCTAAAGAGCCACTAGGACTTAATTTACGATGATAGCAACGACCTAACAGCCACACTGGAGATTCTTTAGAAAAGCTTGTTTTTAACTTCACCGTCCAGCCGAATTTGACATTGTTCCACATAGACAATAATCGTGATTCTACTTTTCCCTTCAGATCAAGGAGATCTTCTGAACTGTCACGTGTGTTATCTTTCGATGTAGCGGCTTTGCCTACATTCTCGACCTTCATGGCTGTCGCATCCTGTTTTACACTATTGGTAGAAGTATTGAGCACAGAATTTGGTACAATTGTGCTATTTGTTCCGTTCATCATAATTAACAAGACACATAATCTATTAATTCACACCATTATTAATTTCGCATTAAACGTTAAATACTTGCTGTTTAAATTTAATTGTATCACAGAGAACATGTTGTTATTGAACTGTTAATTGTTATCGTAAACGATTTCTTTATTCTTAACAAGTGTCAAAAAGCTTGTCACCAAGTTATCACTTTGAAGTTTGACATTCCTTTGACACAAGATAAGCGTACAATAATTATTAAAATATGAACTAAAGATCAAGTAGTAAAATGATTATATACATTAAGCCTATGTAAAATCTAGATATATTGTCATCTCTTCTATGTAAAATGAGGTTGCTTTCTGCCTCTCTCTTTATCGCACTAACTGCTGAACCACACAATGGATTTTGATGCGGTTTTCACTAATAGAAAGAGAAGTATACGTCCTTCAAAAACTAATTTAAAATTACAAACTTTTCGTTTAATATTTTATACAATTTGTAAATATTTGGCACAAAATTGCTAGACAATGGTGGCGTTTTATCAAAAAAACTGTGTTGTACGCTTACTTGGCTAACGCAGGCTAAACCTTAGGAGATATATCAAAACAATGTACTAGAACGTTGAAGTTCTTAAAGAGGCTTACGGAAAAGTCCTCAATAGCATAGACACATGCTATGTTCCAAGGTACACTCATAATAACTATTTTTATCTATTATAAATTAGTAGAAGATATATTATAATATATTTGATACCTTGGGTATTTAATATAGGTTAAAATTATCTTACACTGATATCGCCGATTCCAAATATCTTCTAGTTTACCTGACGCATAAATGGGCGGAAGCAGTTGAGAGCAAGGGAGAGGCATTAGCAGCCAGTCTGGACATAGCGAAGGCCTTCGATCGCGTGTGACACAAAACGCTTCTTTCGAAGCTTCCTTCCTATGGGCTTCCCGGGATATTATGCAATTGGATTACCAGTTTTTTGGCAGATCGGAGCATCAAAGTCGTTGTCGACGGTGCATGCTCCGACTTAAAATTCGTCAATGCTGATGTTCCACAAGGCTGCGTTCTATCACCCACTCTGTTTCTTCTGCATATCAATGACTTGTTGCAAATCAGTAACATTCACTGCTATGCAGATGATAGTACCGTAGACACCTCATACACCGGCCGTGCTAATATTTCTCGGGAAAACATCGAACAAAAGCGGAATAAACTTGTGTCTGAAATCAATGAATCTTCGTTAAACAAAGTCTCGAACTGGGGCCGGCTAAATCTAGTCCATTTCAACCCCAAAAAGACGCAAGTTTGCGCGTTAACTGCTAAAAAAACACCATTATTCATATCTCCACAATATTTGAGAACATTCCATTAGTCGCCGCAGCTAGTATAGGAATACTTGGCGTCGATATTTCAAGCCTCGTTCAGTTCCGCAGTCAATTGGAAGGCAAAGCCAAATTGGCATCAAAAAGCTCGGTGTGCTCAGCAAGGCAAGACAGTATTTCACGTCGGCCCATCGTCTAAGACTCTACAAGGCACATATTCAGCCACACATGGAGTACTGCTCTCACCTCTGGGCGGGTGCTCCCCAGTACCAGCTCCTTCCATTCGACCGTATCCAACGTAGAGCGGCTCAAATTATCGACGATCAAGCCCTTTCCGATATGCTTGATCCTTTGGCTTTGCGTAGAGATATTGGATCTCTCTGCATCTTTTACAGAATTTATCACGGGGAACGTTCCGACGAATTGTTCGGATTAATCCCGGCTGCTGAATTTAACCTTCAGACATCTCGCCAAAATTCTAAATATCACCCACACCACCTAGATGTCCGAAAATCCACAACAGCGCGATTTTTAAGACTTTTCTGCCTCGCACAACCACTCTGTGGAACCAGCTTTCGCCGGCGGTTTTTCCGAACCAATACGACTTGGGAACCTTCAAGAAAAGAGCGTACTCTTTTCCGAAAGGCCGGCAACGCACCTGCAAGCCCCCCGGTGTTGCAGATGTCCATGGGCGGTGGTAGTCACTTTCCATCAGGTGAGCCTCCTGCTCGTTTGCCACCTCTCATATAACAAAAAAAAAAAAATTACGTGCAACCTAAAAACGGATGCAATGATTTTGATCTATGTTTCACAATAAAACTACGATTCAAACCTAATATTTTCTTGCTAAACGCATATTCCATCTTGCAATCGCTTGCCGCTGTCTGTCTGTCCCTGTGTAAGCTTAGATCTTTAAAACCACACAACGGATTTTGATGCGGATTTTTTTAATAGATAGAGTGACTCAAGAGGAAGCTTTACATGTATCAGTGTATGTGGCAGTGTTTAGCAAAAACAACCGGCAAAAATTTATTCGTGACTCGTAATCGTTGACACTGAATTCCTGAACATGTCGAAAATGATAAGGGTAGCCCTTCTTTGTGAAGTAGATTCCACATAGTCCACTGAGATACACCAAATCTTCTAGCAGCCTTTCGAGTGCTCGCTTATGGGTTGTTCTCGAAATACTCAAGAATGTCTTCTTGTAGGTAGACAGTGTATGCCGCGCCACCTCGTCCTTGGGCATATGTTGGAGCAGGGAACTGACCGAAGTCTTGTAGTCTTTGATTAGCGTTTAAGATTACGCTGGCAGTAGGTACTCGGCGATTGGGGAACATCTCCCGGTACAAATTGATAGCACCCGGCAAGCTATCATTCGCACGCGCATAAGCACGAACCATGTCCAAGTACTCTGCATTTGTGTATTGATAAGCCATATCTAATTATGACGAACCTACTAATGACGAGTCACACTCACACGAGACAGATTAGGTATACGCGAAAGATTAATCATAAGGCGCGCGCGCGGGTAGACGGACATACGAACCTTACGGATTCGCTTGCCCTATTGATCTAATTAGTCACGGGGCAGGGGTTGCGAGTTGCACGCCTAACACGCCGCCCGCGACGGTATGGATGCCATAGTAATTCACCAGTCATCCTGTATAAAGACATTCTGTAGTATATTAAGTATCAGCATTGCAACCGTGCGAAGCCGGGGCTGGTCGCTAGTTAATAAATAAGTATGTGGAATTCTTTGTCAACATTTAACTATAGTCATAAATATGAATAACTAAAGATTAATAGGAAACAGGCAAACATATAATAGTCACGAATATGCAATATACTATCGTCATAGTTTATCGTCATAATAGTCAATCAAAAAAATTATCAATATTGTGTCACAGAGGAAAAAAATGCATTTTTACGTAGATTTTTTTTTAAATTTATTGAGTTAAATGATATAAGATTGAAGTTTATCTATTATAGTCCGTTCACAGTTATTTTACCTCTGACATCTATCAAAGAGGCTGCGCTAGGTTAGTTAGGTTGGCATTACTGACTGTCTAATTGGTCAGAGCTCCTCGAGTTATATGATAAATTCAGTGATTAATTACATTTATTCATGCCAAAATGAATTCAGAGTAGTGGGAGAAAGATCAGGTGCTAGCTGTGTGTGAATTTTGAGAAAAGGAAAAAACTAGTAAAGGTCCTGTAATACCGTTTGAAGCGGGTAGCTGCCATGACAGGTATGTAAAATAATGTTACCTGCTATTAAACAATTCCCGTATTCCCGTTGAAAAATAATTCTCTACTTTAGTGAAATTTTATAATTTAAGATTAATGATTATTATATAAAATTACAATTTTTACATAGTATAGATTTGGGTTGCGGTTTAGTAATCTGCTGCAGGAGCAGGGGGTAGAGGGGCTGTGGGGAAGGATATGAGTATTCTCCCTATGTTCTGGTACGATTCCCATAAGGCACGATGTGCCTGTGCTTTGTTACAGCAGGCGGATGCTGCACCACCTTCGCGCCTTCGGTTTCTTAAAAAATACTCTAGGGGTAAGTCCGACAGGACCATATTGAGTCAGAGTTAACAGAGTCGGTTTTGTGTCAATTTTATACAATCAAATGTGTAAATCTTTCTAGCAAAATCATCAAAATAAATCACAACAAACAAAATGAGCGCTCATTCGAATAACGCGAGTCAAAAAGAAACAACGAACGACATATTTAAATATGAATAATGTCAAAAAATATTCGTGATATTTGACACCTTCATTTAGCGTTTTGACATATGCCAAGCACCTTATGTATATTGCATCGTTGTCAAACTTAAACAAAATAGTTACTTATTCTGCTCTTATAGTTATATTACGATCTATTTGACATATTTCTGCGTGTATAGGTTATGATAGTTTTTCTTAATTTTCTCGAAAATGGTGCAGTTTCGCAGGACGCGAGTGGTATTGTTGTATTCAGGGAGCAATCCTCTAACCTATACTACAATTTGTTCCCCCAAAATCGTGGAGGATTATTCTAAACCCAACCCTAGATTTGTACCAATGTGGTTCATGGTATTATTCACCTTCCATCCACGGCAAACACTATATCTAGTAAAAGTATTTTCTAAGTTCGTACAAGTGAAATCGTTAATTTAATGGTGAACGGTACCATTATGTGTAAGAGTAAATTAAATGTTGTAAGTTTATTAATTAAGGCTTTTTAAATTTCAGGTTTGTCTGAGAAAACCATTAGCACCATTACTAAAGAAGGTGAAATTGCTGCTTACACGTCTCGAAAAATCTCTACACAGAGAAAAAAACACATTTAATAAAAAGTAATACAGATAGACGATTTTGATCTTTGTGGAGTTAGAAATAAAATACACGAAATGTACGCAATCAGGAAAGAGGTTACAACTTTAACGAAACTTAGCAGACTTAAAGATCGATATTGACTTAATACGTAGAAGACGATATTGAAAAAAAATTATTACACAAGTAAGCGATGGCTCGGATATTGAGTCTGATAGCACTTCTGATTATTCGTTCTCTTCTGATGATGTCCATTTAGATCATTCTTATTCTAAATAAAAGCTTTGATTAATCCGTAATTGTTTTTATTTATTACCAAAAACAATTTTAAGCTACAAAAATATTTTTATCACTACACAAGGTATAGGAGCATTGGTACAGATATAATTATATGTATAACACGCTATGCCACGCCTCCTCTAGCTACTACCATCGGTTGCACCAAATTAGGTAGGTATATGACTACCACTGGTATACGGGTTAGAAATATAATTCTCCAATTGGCTCAGCTAGAAGTAAATAGGTATTTTATAAGAAGGACAGCATCATATCATTCTGCCACTACCACCAAATTTTCTCTCACGATCACGATCTCCTAATTTTATACAAAGGATTTTTAGAAACTATCTATAGCAACACATTGCACAAGTTAGCCAACTTAATAACCAGAGGTAAAATAACTGAACGGACTATAGGACCAATGCCGTGGGTATAGGTCAATTATGAAAAGGCGTCAGCATTTTCATGTAATGTGCAAATGAAAAATGTTTACTGCAAATAATAGATTTTTTATAAGGTTAGCCCCAGCCTTCTCGACTTAACATGGAATTTTGTTATATAATACCTAGTTAGCATTAAAGCCAAAGGTTATGATGTTTAACTTATCTGAGTTATATGTTATCATGTATATATTAAGTAGGAATTTTTTATTAGTCTGCAAAGCTGTATAACATAAAATAAGCACTAAATCAACTTTTGAATGTATTTAAACACTTACGTTGTGACACGGTCGTAGCTAGGTAGTACATTTAAGACACATATAGGATATCGATATATTTTGTGCAATCACTATGCCAAACGGTTAAATATTTTCATACATGTTATTATTTAAAAAACAAAATAACTTTTTTACATGACATATGGAACCTGCAGTTTTATAAAATTATAAACGCAAACTATTACGTGTAAAATTACAGCCAATGCTTTTCTTCGAAGAAAAGGTTTATTTATATGTTGAGAATGATTACAGTAATCTGTGGTAAATAAGATCGTCACTTACGATTTGACACTGACTTTAAATATTAATTTTATTGTTATTTTGCTTGAAGTTAGAATTGAGTTATTGTTCTAATTTTATACAGAAAATAGAATAAGAGTTTATAATTTATATTCTATTCTATATATATCAAGTTATGTAAATATATTCTTTAGGTATATTAGAAACATTTAAAACGATACTCATTTTACTTTACCAGAACCATTTATATTATTTGCAAATATGATGCCCGGGAGAATTGGTCACTTGCCTATTGCTTCTGAAAACCCGTTAGGCTTATCATGGCATGATTCTTCTTGGATTCCGTCGTTAAACCCATCAAATATTATGGATTATTTTTCTGAAAGATCGAACCCGTTTTTTGACCGCACATGCAATAATGAAGTCGTAAAAATGCAACGTCTCAGTATGGATCAGTTGCAGTAAGTTTATTAACTATCAGTAACAATTTAAATCTTTCATCATTATTTATACAGTTTTTACTTTCCAGGAATATGACAGGACTTGAATACATATTGTTACATGTACAGGAACCTATCCTTTATGTTATTCGTAAACAACATCGACACAGCCCTGTTCAAACCATTCCACTCGCTGATTACTATATCATTGCAGGAATTGTTTATCAAGCCCCTGATTTGGCCAGTGTTTTGAACTCACGATTGGTAAACATACTTGTTATGATTTGGGATAATTTGACAGAATATTTCTTAAAAGTTTAATATGATTAACAGTTATCAGCAGTTCATCATCTACAATGTTCATTTGAAGAAACTATGACGTACTCCAAGTATCACCCAAGTAAAGGATATTGGTGGGACTTCAAAGCAAACAAGTCTGGTAATATTTATATATTCTATAATAAAATTTTAAAAATCATGTAAATTTTTAGTAAGTAATATTTTTTATCTTATTTATCTAAACCAGTAGTTCCCAAACTTATTTTTCTCGTGGACCACTTTCAAAATTTTACTGGTTTCGGTGGACCCCCTGCTGCTATATTTCTACCACATTCTTAAAGTCGCCAAAAAATAAAAATTGTGTCACTTCTGAGTTCTGTCCCTATATTCCGATAGGTAAAATAAAAACGAAAAATGGTACATTTTATAACACTTTATTTATTAAAAGAATAGAATTACAAGAAAAAATTAATAAGGTAATATAGGGGCAGGTCATAATTTTAATTAATGGAAAGGATGTATTTGATGGAGTGTCAGCAAACAATCAATGTTTGGCTTTATTTTTGTGAGCAATAACCGCAAATCCCCCTGCTTTGTGAAGTTTAATTTGCTCTTTTTTTTCTTAAGAGGTTTGTAATGGCACTAAAACTCCTTTCGACAAGGTATGACGAGGAAAAAGCTATTAAAAATTTCCTTGTGATTTCCCACAGTCCAGGATATTTTTCGGGTATTTCTGCTTGCAGCCAATATGTTTGGTAGCCTTTTCTAAATTTCACCTTCAGCTCCTCATTGGTGCTTAGCTCGAGCAGCTCCTCTTGTAATACAACATTGGCCACTTCTGTTTCATCAAATGGATTTATGATCCATGGTGGTATATCCATCGTCAGCATATCTTCAAACCTGGTTTTGAAGTCATCATGCAGGGCACTTAAATGTTGACTGTAGGTATGAATATCCTCATCAATACCTTCTACCTGCGACAAGTTTGGAAATTGAGAGAATTCGCGCCGACTAATGTTTTGCTTCATAAATATCAATTTCCCAAGAAAAGCCGAAATGATCCCCTTTATTTTTATTAAATTCAGGCTGTCACCTTGTAACTGCAAGTTAATATCATTAAATTTTTTAAACAAATCTGTCAAATACGCAATGTCTGCTTTGAATTTGATCAAGTTTTCTTTTAAATCTGGATCTCTACTTTCTAGGAACTCTAATACGGAATCGAAAACAGAGTAAAATCTCGTTAAGTATGCACCTTTCAACAACCAGCATACTTCAGTATGTAAGAGCAGTCGGAAGTCTTCATCATTTTCGTCGCACAATTGAGCAAATAAACGCGTATTCAATGTATTGATTCTGATTTTGTTGACAGCTTTTATTACAAAACGAAGAGATTGGTTTAACCTGTCACTTAAATGTTTTGCCACAAGATGTAGTCGGTGGATTACGCAATGAATAGCTGTAAGTCCTGGTATAATTCTTTTGAGATGACTTATAAACCCACGATATCGCCCGACCATTGCAGGAGCTGTTCTCCGTCTGTTGCCTCTGAAATAATGTTTGTAAATGAAATCGATTTTTCCGTAAAAAAAATACTCAGGACATTAAATATTGATAGATAGATAGATAGATATTCGCCTTTAGTGTCAGTCTCCAAAGTTCTGGCAAAAAGCAATTCTTCGTGAATTTTTTCCTCCATAATAAATCGGACATATGCCAATAATAATGCTTCATTACCGGGAAACGTTGACTCGTCCAGTTGTATAGAAAAATGAGTTTTTTGCAGATGATTGCACAAAAAACTTTCGATATCAGAGCTCATTTCATCAATGCGTCTTTGTACAGTATTGTTACTTAATGGAATTCATTTTAGTACGTCAAATGGAGATTTGTGCAAAACAGTTTTTAAAACCTCTTCAACAGCGGGTAAAATTAATTGTTCTCCGATAGTGTGCGGTATTCCAGATTTTGCTATGCAAGCCATCATCGTTACTTTGAGATGTTGAAGCGAACATACTGTGCATGACGGGTCTCTTTTCCTCTTTTCATATTTTTCCTTCAATGTTTGAAAATATTTTAAATCTTTACCTATTTTATCAGTATGACATCTTTTTAGATGATCTTCGAGCTTTGATGGTTTCATAGAGTCATTGCTCAAAACTTTGTTGCATATTATGCCTATTAAGGAACTTGGGCAATTGTTTGTCTGCCTCTGATGGAACAAAACCATATTTCAAATAATCGACATTTTTTCTTTGCTGTAGCCATGTTTCGTGTCAGTTACCTTACCTGTAAAAAAAAAAATGTTTTAGTAACCAAGTTTTTTTCTGAATATAGGTATCACACCGCAGCCTTTGTCAGCACCCGGAAATAGAATTACGGCTTGTAAAGGGACCAACTAATAAACCGCTAAGACAAATACAGACGTTTTCACAAAACGGTATCAATTTTAAAGTACCTAATTTACCACTAATTTTTAATAGTACAAATAAAAATTGGTGTACTCAGTATCGAATACTGATCATAAATGTGTAGGAAAAATTAAAGTCGAAATCCCAAAATTGTCCATAAATACGATAACTAACATTGCATCAAATCAATGAGTTCACGCGGTGATTTGCGTATTTTTTGTCTGCGGCTTCATTGTTAAAACGTGACAAACTGGCATCGAAGCTCAAGCCCCGCCCTTTCCCGTCGCCCGCGCACCGCTCGCTCTTTCGGAAAAGGAATAGTTTTGATAAAATAGTTACTTCAAAATCAATTTAAAATGATTGTGAAATTACTGTTTTATAAAATTAGTAGTTATTTGCAAGAAAAATTACAAAATTAATTGCTCTGCAATATTGCTTATTCGGCCTTTTTAGAAAGGTAGTGCTTCTCTCGTGAAAAAACAATTATGAATATAACGTGTTGTGTTTGTCTTCAAATCGAAAGAGGACAAATGAAATATCTGTAAGTTACTAAGTTACCTATCTATATATGCAGTTGTGATCAACCGACTAGTACACGTATACAAAATACTGAAGTACTATAACAAAAAAAGGTAGGTACTTACTTTTCTCCGGCACTAGCAAACTCTGATATAAATTTTCTCACACCTTTTTTTCGAAATTCCGGAAACAAATAAATGAGTTTGCCTTTGGCATCAAGTATTTATAGTGGTGATCAAGTTCATGTCTGAACAAGCATTAAGCATTGTCGGGCGGATAGCGCTTTGCAAGTCTGTACACGAAATTGTACGTAATATCGAATACGCAAATTTGGACAAGTAACAGTCGCTTGCCTTATTAAAATATTATCTGCTTATTCTAGCGGCAAGATACGATGGCCGTTTTGACACATTAAAAAAGTGATGTGTAATGTAAATTTATTATCGATATAATATATTCAAATCTTTGTTTTTTGCAAGTAATTTAATTCAAGTTTTTGTTGCAAGTAGTATCTGATTAAAAAGGTTTAATAAAAAAAATATAAAATAAGTTTAAGTAATATATTCGAACGAAATCAATTTAAATCAAAAATTTGAATTAGAATGAATTATAAAAACGTTCTGTAACCTGTTCTGAATACTAATATTATTTCTATTATCATTTTCTACAATAAACATATATAAATAAAATAAAATAATTTAAATAATTTATAAAATAGATAAAATATTTACTGTCAACACAAATATAACACCGACTACGAGGTCGAGTGTGAGAGTGTGACGTACACGTTTACGCAAAAAAATAAATAAAAAAGTTATCTTCGCGGTACCCTAATATTTGTAGTTTAGAAATCACATTCGATAAATTTTATGACTAACTGCACGTCACTATTGACAATAAAGAACAACATTTGCTCCTTTGATGTAATTATTTATTGAATACGAAACTTCATGAGCGGACAAACGTCAAAACGGCCATCATAACGTGCCGCTACTATAGTTAGGTACTTAAAACAATGTAGGTAGGCCCTTATAAAAACTATGCTTACATTTTTGCTCTTTACTATCAAAAGCAGATAAATTTTCGTGGACCCCTATTAACATCTTATGGACCCCTATTAACATCTTATGGACCCCTATTAACATCTTATGGACCCCTATTAACATCTTATGGACCCCTATTAACATCTTATGGACCCCTATTAGCATCTTATGGACCCCCATTTTTTATTCACGCCTAAGTCGACCCCCCAGCAAGTCTCCCGTGGACCCCTGGGGGTTCACCTGGACCACTTTGGGAATCATTGATCTAAACCAAGAGAGATATTTATGTGTTTAAATTTTTATTGAAACATAAAACCTTGTTATGCTTCTCACACTAGGGTCCTATGTCCTGCTTGGACTGACGAGATGACAACCTTGTTGTTATCTCGTCAGTCAGTCAGTCAGTCAGTATAAGGTTTTTTATTTTAGGTCCTTTTAATATGGGACAATCTGCCCCAAAGGAAGTTACAAGTACACCTAAAGAAGAGCCCTCAACATTGTTTCAAAGACAAAGGGTGGACATGCTATTAGCTGAATTAGTGCGACAATTTCCTTTACCAGTGACTCAAACTACAATAAACCAGGTAAAGTAAATGTGACAATTTTTTTATTTTTTTTATTTAACCTTTGTGCTAGATATTTTGTTTATATTAAATTTGATTCATTTTTTAATTGATTAGTTCCATACTAAAAAAATATTCTCAATCAATAAATTAAAAAATATGTACTTATTAAATAAGATTTCTTTTGGCAGAATGGTGTTACAGTGAAGACTGAAAATACAAATGATAAGAATTCAGAGAAAGAAGCAGGTGGCACTTTAAATAACATAACAATTAAACAAGAACCATTGGATCCCATCAGTTCAGACATGACAAATGGTAATATGCAAGGTCATATGGAAATTAAAACTGAGATTAAACAAGAGAACATGAAACCTCCTCCAGAAAAAAAATCTAGAATATAAGAAAAAATATTTAGATAAATAAAATTATTAGAAATAATTCATTCTATGTGATTATTTATATTCAATCTATTTATTTTGTATTTTAATTTCAGCAAAATTAATCCTTATAATCCTATAAGTCTCCTATTTTTTTAAATACTCTTCATTTTTCTCCTTTTGTATGTTATATAAATTAACAACATTCTCCATCAATGCACCTCCTTTTAAGCAGATCTGACAGTTTATTTTACGAGGATCACTTGATTGTGTCTCAAAGACTTGCTTGTTGCTGAAACAAGTATGTATATGTTTTTCATAATATTTGATATTAACAACTAATTATAAGTATGCTGTATTCCCAGACTTTAAAATAGGAAAATACATTAAGAATGCATTTTTCAAAATAATTTAATTCTAAAATTAAGCAGAAATCTAATAAGACTGTGTGGGTAATATCCAGACATAACAAAGACTAAAAATGAATCTAGTTTCAACTTAGATAAAAATTATAACAAAAATAAAAATATTAAAAACAATTTACAATAAGAAAATATTAGTTGATAGATAAACTTTCTACATGTATTTCTACTTAATTTAATTATAATTTTGTATAATTGTGTATGCAAAGTATCTTATATTACTTACTTAGAAGCTTTATATCCAAATTGTAATCCGAACCTTAGCCCTTGTGCATATCCCATGTCAAAACTAGATTGGAATGAAGATGATTGTCCATCCGTAACACCATCAGAGTACCCTACCTAAAAATCTTTGACATTAACTGTGATATTAATTATAAAAATTCATGGTTATCTCACATTCTCATATTTAATAAAATATGTTGCACTTTAAACATTATGAGTTGTTACAAAAAATTAACAAAATCATATTTTGAACAGATTCTCAGACTAGTATTTAAGTATCAGCATTTATCTTATATTATAAAATAAATAATGAATACCTTGTTAATGTTTTCAACAGTTCTTTTCCAAGTCTTAGCAGATATATTTGAACTTTCGTCAAACATTATTCATTAAAATATAAATTATTTTATTTAAAGTTATTATATATTATTATACTATATTAATGTTAATAAAATAAAAAATCGTTATTAATTACATTTCATTCTGCAAAATCAAAACAAAGTTACAAGTCAAAAATGATTTTTTTTGTATCGTGTTTGACGCTAGTTGAGCGCAAATATTCTGTCAAAGACAAGCCAATGTCAAGTATAAAAGAAATTACTACTAGGAGTAGAAACATTAATTCAATGATAATTATTATTATATAACAATAAGTCCGCTGTCATTCCAGTCATTCATCAATCGTAGGTATATGAATTAAAGATAATATCAAAAAACTTATAATCATAGTTGTGTACACTTTTGAGAAGTGAGAGTATTGACGTATTAAGAGTTTATTACCATTCATATTATATAGGATAATTTAAAGTTATTTGCTCTTATGTCATTTTAACAGTTTTAATAATAGTCATAGTCTCAAGTCTTTTGCCTAATAATTCCACAATAATTCTTAAATATTCGAATCAATCTTAATTAAAATTTTCAATATTTTCATAACTTCAAGCTGTTAAATTTTCTATAAATACTACTTAATAATTTTATTTGAACTAACATTTGAATTAAAATATTAATTTTTCCCATGTGTAATATCTTGTTTTGTTTTCTTCTTTTTTTAATATAACACTATTTACATTTTAATATGTTATTTTATTTTACTCCCTCTTTCTTATCAAATGTAAGAAATTGGATAATAGCATTTACATTTTTCGATGTTATATTATTTTTGATATATACCTATATTCATTATTTCACTCTTATCTGTAGTTTAACCTGTCAACATTTGACAATTATATACAATACATGAATACAATATACATTGTATTGAATACAATAAGCAGCGAAAGAGAAAAACTATTAACCATAATCTAATTCACTTTAAAGGATTGATGGTTGCTCACTTAAAAAAAGTGTAAATTATTTTCTTTTGTTTTAAAAATAACGACAACTATGTCTGAAAATAAACCTATGTCCTTAAAACTTTATAAAGCAATTGTTAAAGATTTTAATAAAATGACATCATTTAGCAGAAAAGCTGAAAATGAATTGAAAAAAAAATATAAAGAGTTAAGTGCACAAACTTCCGTCGTAATAATTAAAGACTTTTATTGTTTCGTTTATTGTTTAGTTTTTAAACTGAATGAAAAAGTTATCTACTTGAAATTTTGATGCAATATATTTTTCCTTACAGAAATATTTATTAAATTCTTATTTATCATAATTTAATATTTAAAAAAATTTCAGAGTACCATCTCCAACAATAAGTAGTATAATATCTTTACTTGTGCAACGATCAATGAAACAAAGTTATCGGAAGTCTCCTGTTATATCAAGCAAATATTTTGAATTATATGAAGAATTGATGAAAGATCAAAATAAAGAAGATGTTATATTGAAGTAAGATCAGTTTTATATATTTAATATAATTTTTAATTTTGGTAAAATCTTACATTTGTTAAAACTATAATATGTATCCATATAGTAAAGATTAGAGAATAATTATTTTAACAGATTTCTTTAAACCTATTGATACCAGTTAAATCATAGATGGGTTTTTACTACAGTAATTTTTATTATTTAGGAGGAAATCTTTAATTGTATTTTTTTTCAGGCTGGCCGACAGTCAAGGTCTTAGTCCAGCTTTGTTTGTGCGATCACTGCTCCAAAATGTTTGCTCAGATTCTGCTGAAGTAAAAAAATATTTAAAGGACACAACATTGATCGAAAACAGTGATTTAGCTTATCAAGTCTTTTTGGTATAGTAAAGTTTTATTCACTTAATAAATATGTCAAAGCAATTTTGAAATTCTTTAATATTATTACTTTTTGTGCAGGGTATTATGAATGACAATCAATATGGTCCATATGTAGATATTATCAAACAGTAAGTTTACTAATAGCTGTATTAAATTTATTTATTAATTTTTATACCATTATACTTTTAAATTTAAATCTTATTCTCCAGGTCTATAGGATTAGAATATGAATTGCAATTGGAAAATGAGTTAAGAATGATGAATATATCATTTTCTGATGAAAATCTACTTAGATTACGTGGATATGATAAAACCCCTGATTTTAAGTTGGATGTTCCAATTGCAGTGGATGGATTTATCGTGAACTGGATAGAAAGCAAAGCACTGTTCGGAAATGAGGAAAATCATTTAGGTTACATGAAAGATCAACTTTTGTGTTACTGGAATAGATTTGGCCCGGGGCTAGTTATATATTGGTTTGGTTATTTGGAAACATTGGACTCTACACCTGAAGTCAACAATATGTTTATATTAAGGACAACATTTCCAGAAAAAACAAGTATAACACAATACAAAATTGATTTGTAAAATAAAGTTAAATTATTATTTGATTTTTTATTGTAAAATATTCACTGTGTTAATATTAGAATAGAAACAATTTGTTGATACAGTAACAGGCTCAGGGAAGGTTTTCGGCGAGTGCATTCCCTGAGCATTCGAGTCCAGGTGGCATTGTATTTATAATTACTAGTTTTTCGCCCGCGGTTGCGGTTTGTTAGTACACATTACAAAGTGTAATTTCATGATGGTGGTTTGAGTAGTAATTAGTAAAGACGTCAAACTAAAAAACAAAATCACTCTCGCATTTATAATATCGGTTAGGATATTTTTGACTATGAAGGACTTTAAAAATAATTCTAATTAACTTTAAAAACATTTCGATTCGGGAACCACCAGAAAATTTACGATTTATTTACTCATGCCATTTAAATAAACCTCGCTTTCTTGAAATTAGACCAACTTTTTTAATGTCGTAGTCACTAAAAAATTTAAACGAATAATATCGGATTTTCGCCAAAAAAAATTTAAGTTGGGTAAAAAAATCTAAAATTCCAGTTAAAAAAATTAAACTCACGAAAACACTCGAAATGATATGCAAGTTGTAGCAAAGACAATTGATTATAGAATCATACAAAGATAATAGAGCTACTATATTCTGCACATATTTTATAGATTATGTACTCTGTGGATTAGTTTTACTCAAATTCAAAAGTTAAATGTCAAATACAAACAAAAATCAAAATCAAGACGATCAGCACTCGAAAAAATAATGTTACGTCTTGGTCAATAGTTAAGATTTATCATAAATGAGACCTAATAACAAAAAAATTGTTTACCTATCTGCTGTTTGAAAAATGAGTGACAAAAGCGACGATGCAATAAGCGAAAAAATACTCAATGCTGCGAAGAACAACCCAAAAGGAATATCAGCTAAGGATGTTGCAGCAGCAGTACCGGAACTGTCATCGGCAGAGCTCGTTGCTGCAATTAACAAACTATTACAGCAGGGACTTTTTGATTTGTACAATCAAGGCGGCTCTCTTTTATATAAGTAAAAAACCTTCTACCAAACTTCACGAATATTATCTTATACTTATATGTATATATATTCTATATCTAATTATATAAATCTAATTACAATATATGCAAATTATGGTTTTAATTTTTTTTATGACCAGGTTAAAAAATCAAAATACTAAAACAGCAATTAAAGGAGCTGATAATGAAGAAAAAGTTGTATTTAACCTTATTGAAGAAGCCGGAAATAAGGGTATATGGATAAGAGACATCAGACATCGTTCAAATCTTGCCAACACACAGCTTACTAAAGTATTGAAGAGTCTGGAGGGCAAAAAAGTCATTAAAGCTGTAAAATGTGTCAATGTATGTTTAAAGTTAAAATAAATTAGCAACCTATTAATGACTTGTTAACAGCAAAATTTTATTACAACATTCAAAAACATGGCCTATCTGTACTCAGGTTTGGTACTTATTCCACTGCTGGTGGGATATCCATGGTTACAGCAATCACAATTTTATGGAAATTTGTCACAATACTTTCATTCAATATTTATTATTGTTTATAAACAGATATATAACAATATTTATTATTGTTTATAAACAGATTAGTTATATATTTAAATTTCAATTTGGAAAGTAGATGAGTAAATGGGCCATCTGATGGAAACAATTGCCAAGTATAAAACTCTCATTATGTGGTTCACAATGCAATATATGATTTAATGCAGCATCTGAGGTAAGTGGTCACCATTGTGCATAGACATTGTTACTGTAAAATTTTTTTATCATTCCTCAGTATAAGCAATATATCCCTATCCTTGGAAAGATATTATATCTCTTGTCTGTAGTTAAACACACTCAAGTATTTCTGTATCTGTTCTACCACCAAGTAAAAGCTATATTAGAAGATAGATTATTTTTATGATTTCCTTTCATGTCATAACATCCCATGTGGAAACTTCTATATCAAATGGATGAAGAGTATTGCTTATTAGTGAATTAAAATATTTATTGCTGTTCTTATTAGTTAATTAGGTTCATGACAGTTTACATATTACTTATTAATTTACAGGCATCCAAAAAGAAGGTGTACATGCTTTACAATCTAGAACCAGATCGTTCAATATCAGGTGGGGCTTGGTACCAAGATCAAGACTTTGAGTCAGAATTTGTTGATATCTTAAACCGACAATGTTTGAGATTTCTGCAACAAAGAGCGGACAAGATAAAAAACAATCCAAGGGGCCCTATTGTAGGGCGAACACAATCATTTGCTACAGCAGCTGAAGTGCAAAAATATATAACTGATCTAGGTATAAGTAAAGTAAGTACTTTATTTAAATGTTTTAAATATAAGATTAAAAAATGGAACCACCAAAGTTAACCTGCAGAGTTTAATAAAAAAAATAGATAACACTAAACATAGGTAGAATCAGTTTCCAAAATTACAACAGAATTGTTCATTACGGTTGTAAACAATAAGAATTGGTTACTAATTTCCTTCAAATTCATGATTTTTTCTGTATTTATGTAATTTACTTTAATTATATACTCTTTTATACTATTAACAATTTTGTATTTTAAAGTAATTTATATAAGTCAATTATTTCAAATTTTAAAACTCCTAAGAAATAAATATAAACATAGATACCTAATATGAAGTAAATTAGAAGTACTTTTTAATGATGTATGTTGAAAACATTATCATAAATTTTAATGTATGTTACAATATAACGGTTTTTTGAAAAAAAAAAAAATAAAGATGTCAGTGTGGGCCACGTCTTCCAAGAAGACGACAAGGTCGAAGTCCAGTGAAGATCTGCTGATGTTCAGTAAAAATATAAAATAACGCCACAATTTATAAAAATAAAATGTAAAAAAAGGCACGGGCAACTGTGAGCCCGTGGATGTTGTAAATTAAATAAAAAAAAAATATATATATAATGGTTTTATATTTCAGGTAAAGCTTGAAGTGGAAGATGTTATTACTATTTTAAATACACTTGTTTATGATGGAAAGGCTGAAAGTAATGTTTATCCAGATGGTAGCAAGGTTTACAGAGCTATAGAGTCCCTAATACCACCTCCAGGACTAGTGCAAGTCCCATGTGGAGTGTGTCCACTTGTATATAAATGTTGTTCCACTGGCCTTATTACTCCACAAGACTGTAAATATATGAGTGCTTGGCTTGATCAATAAAAATATATGCTTTTCATATTGTTTTATTCAGCTTTAAAGATTCAATATACTTTACTAAGCACATTTATATCAAAGTAATGCAAGTACTTAAAAATTAATATTTATGATAGAAATCAAAATGACATTTTTATAGGTCTATCAATGGTTTTTCATTAATTTTATATCACATATAACTTACATGTCAAAACAATCCTTTTCACGAAGAATGAATTCTTAAAAAAATCTCTCCTTAAATTTTAACAAATAAATAGTTTACTACATTTTAAACATATTTAAATATACAAACAACTTTTTGGTATACTTAAAATAAACTTCTAAAATTATTTTCTATGTTATGTAATGTTTCTGAGAGTAGAGCAGGTTCTCGTTTAGGTTGTGTTGTTGTTCTTTCAACTTTTTGAGTGCTTTCTTTTCCATTTGAATTACTAAAAAAAGAACTAAAAACATCCATTTGGATGTAATTTAGTGATTTAAGTATAACACCATCATCAGGGTAAGGTGCAGGAGATAAATGTATGTTGTACTCTACTATATGACCAATGTTCTGAGGTTTAGGAGGGACCTTTGGTGATTCTGGCAGTACTGGCCCACTGGGTGGTGAAGTTGGAGGTGTCATTAATTTGTCCCCACCTAATAAGGCATAAACACATTCAATTATTATTTGTAAAATTATGATTATTTATATAACAATTATATATAAAGACCATATACCTAGTGAATGTATCATTCTCTCCATTTCCCGCAATTGTGTCTGCTGATGTTGAACCGTGAAATATAAATCTGTTATTGTTCCAGTAATGTGTTTCATTTCATCTTCTCTTTTTGCTTCTTTCGCAGCTTCCTTTTTACTTTGTCTGGAATTTTTTTTATGACATTGTTAATTTGAAACTGCAATGAAAAAGGCAAAAAAAAATCACAAGCAAAATTATACCTATTATATTCTATCACAAGCAATCCAGCACCAATAACAAATATTACTGTTTCGCCAAGGAGATTAGCTCCTAGTTCTATAGCCATTTCCTGACTTAAAACAGGAATATTTACAGGTTTTCCTAAATTTAAAATCCACATTTTTGCTTTAACTTCACACCAGTTGTAGACTGAAAATAAACGATCATTTTGTAACTTTGCTATCGATTATTATCGAGATACTTGTAATAAATATAGAATTAAATTTACATACATTGTGCTGGCGGCATACATACGTAGGTTCTAAAAAATGGACTATTTTTGGCCCTTTCTTTACAAATGTTAGCGATAGGCTTACTGATCTGTTTAACTAATAACACTGACAATTTAGCAATTGGAAATGCACCAACAACCATTTTGGTAAATTAAATATTTTTTAATTATAACTTCAATATTCACTATTTAAGAAATCTTTTTATCATTAAAATGATAACGTAACTTAGAATCTTATGGCCTTGCGCCATTCAGTTTTGATTTCTGAGTTCAATAGGCTAGTAGCAGAAAGACACTTGAACAGAATCTAATGACATCAGATGTAATTTAACAACATTGACATTTTGAAAATTGACAAAAGGTACGTTTAACAGACAATAATTATTATAAAAAAAAACAATACACACATTTTAATGCAGTGGTATGTTTACAAAAATATAAATATTCCTTAAAATATTCAGGATTAGTTGATAACATAGTGTAGGGATTAATTATAACTAAACTTTTCTTTGCGTGCAATTTCACTTAGTAGGCGAAAGTATAAATACTATCTATCCTTTGAAATTATGTAAGTATATATTAAAATTAATTTAATTCCGGATAATTTAATGACCGTTGAAATGCTGAAAAACGAGGAATTTCATTTATTTAACAACATGTCATTGTCATGTAATGTCACTCAATGTACATTTATTTACATGTCATGGCGTAAAATGTTTATAAATATACATATTTAAATATATGTTCTTGTAACTGTATAGACTTTAGGAAGATTTCTGAAATAGAAATTTTAATTCCTTGTAATTTATTTATATTAGTCTCATTATACCAAAAAATGAACCTTTTAAAAAAAAAATAGGTTAAGTCCAGGAAAGTGGTACATCAAAGATTTTGAAGAGTTGAGATGTGAACTTAAAAAAAGGGTTTGGTATTTTTTTTGTCTGTCGCCATGAGACGGTTACCTCTTTTAAAACTTTTCATTCTATTTTTTTTATGTGTAACAGTTTTATACATTTATTCCGCTAGCAATCGTAGCAAAAACAATACCGAAATAGTAAAATCGGGGCATATGTAAGTATACGACTTACAATTTGTAATCGGAATATAATTAAACATCTTTCGTATCAACTTATTTATTAATTAATTATATTATTGAATTTTATCATTCCAGAGTTGACAGTAACCAAGAGAAGCCATTTATAGATAGGATTGTAATATCATTTGTAGTGTGTGACTCTAGGTTTAATGAGTCTTTAAATGTTATAAAATCTGTCTTGCTTTTTACAAAGACTCCAGTTTACTTTGTTATATTCACTGACAATAAATTAAGATCACAATTCAATGAAACTCTCCACAAATGGAAAGCTATGTTTGACAACCAGCTTGATTTTGAATTACAAAGAATCAAATTTCCTGAAGCACACGAAGAAGATTGGATGAATTTGTTTAGTAAATGTGCAGCTCAACGATTGTTTATTCCAGTTAGTCTAAGTTTTATTTTTAAAAACTTTACTATTTATAAACTAAAATATGAAATAAATTGAATTAAAGTCTCTAGTCAAATTTCTATTTAACTAGAGACTTAAATTCAGATTAAGTATATTTCAAAAATGATCCTTTTTAACTACTCTATCTGAGTAAAATCAGATGCTCATTGACCTGTGCCTCTGATATATTATGTAACTTTAAATACCAATGAGGTTTTATATATTTTTTTCTACTTTTTTGTTTCAGAAATTACTCCCACATATTGACTCTATGATATATGTGGACACAGATACCTTATTCTTAGGACCAGCTGATGATCTGTGGAAAACTTTTAAAAAGCTTAACAATTCACAAATATCAGCTATGACTCTGGAAGATGATAATCCTAATGTCTCATGGTACCCTAGATTTGCCAAGCATCCCTTTTATGGAAAATATGGTGAGTTGATGTAATTTTTTTAATGCCCTTTTACACAACTATGAAACACTATGTATAAGATTAATGAGATAAAAATGCTAAAAAATAATATTTTATTTACTTCTTTATAATGTAATGTAATATTTTATAACATTATACATTGTTATTTTATATGATGACCCAAACATTTTATAACATATTTTATGATTTTATGTGATTTATAATTCAGTTATATGGAATAATAAACAAAGCTTAAATATTTATTAATTTACAGGCCTTAATTCGGGAGTGATGCTCATGAATTTAACAAGAATGAGAGATTTTGGATGGGTTGATTATGTGACACCTATAATGTTAAAGTGGAAACTGTACATTCCCTGGGGAGACCAGGTCAGATTTAATATATTTTTTATGATTGTGTAGTTTGCTATTAGTCTATTTTCTTAAATAAATGTAAACTACATTACATAGATATTTTAGGAGTAGATTAAATAGCAATTTAAGAAAACGAAAATATCTTATAATATCTACCAATATCTTTAAGACCTGGTTACCATTTCTTTTAGGATATTATAAACATAATATTCCATTACCATGAAAGAGCTGTATATATAATGTCCTGTCGTTATAATTATCGCTCAGATCAGTGTATGTATGGAGATGCATGCGCTGATGCTACAGAACATGGTGTATTTGTATTACATGGCAGCCGGAAAGCTTTTCACAACCACAAACAACCAGCTTTTGAGGTAACTATTAAGGGTTATTTTTTATTTTGTTAAATATATTACTATTATATAGTTATTTTATTATTTCATAAACTGTTATTTCTTTTGAAGAAAATTGTATCTTCTCATACATGGTATTGCGCCTATGATGCATTTTGTCCATATTTTGATGTTATTGTAATGTATGCCTGCATGTTTTTATAATCAGACTACACTATTATTAACATCATATTTCAGATATGTTAATAATAGAGTAAGCAATCAATCATATATTTTCATTAAAGTTATTAAAAAATAATTCAAGTGATTGATAGGATAGAGTCAAAAGAAATAATGAACGAAACAATATCGAACGAAAACTAAACAATAACAATTGCCTACTTTTTCTATGAACGTATATTTGTGTTTTCTCGTGTATAACGTTTTGTTTAATCAGTGTGTAACTTTTTCGCAGCCCATTGGTGGTCTGAGTTAAATTAAACTATCGACTAACTGGGGCAATAAAATAACTGTGATATTTAAAATAAATGTAATAGATTTAATGTCAAATAACTTAAACGGTTTTTGTAATACATTTTTAAATATTCTTATGGTTAGTTATCATCCAAAAATACGTCAATAATCTTTTGAGCGTTTGTTGCTAGTCCTTGAAGCTTCGAATGATATAATATGTGTATATTTTTAATTTACAAGACGATTGAGAGGAAGTTTAAACATATTTAGGATGATAATTTGTTTGGTGAAGCATATTAAATTTTGTTTTTCTTAATATCCAGGCAATTTACCGGGCCGTTGATGAATATGAAGTTGGAACTGATCCAATGAAAATTCTGGAAAACATAGATAAATATTTAATGGATGCTCCACAGTCGCATTGCGGTAATTTAAAAGACGCCTTCCTTAAAATACCTCTACAAACATTAATAAAGAAACACTCGAGACCTGATAGATAATAGAAATATTGTTAGACTAACACTGAGACTCGATGTTTATTATATTAAATACAGATATAAAGATTTTTCGAAGTTTTGTGCACGTACACTAACGTGCATCACAATATTGGTCAGCTATAAAATAGTCGACTATATCATTAATCGCGAAACAATATATAAGAATCTGTTAACTTAAACAATAGTCAGCAAAAATAATTTACCAAATATTAGATTGTAATAGTTTTACTATGTCATATCTATTACACGAATAAGTTTTAGAACAGTGGAATTATATTAAAAGCAAATTATATATTTAATGTATTTATTTATTACTCTTATATGTGGTTAAAATCACAAAAATCACGAAACTATTATTCTTTATATATTTTTGGTAATATAATTATAAAATTTAAGTAATGTTACTGGGATTGGATTTTTGCGTGTTTATTCTATCCCGTTCAATCATATGGGCCAATCATATATTCGCTGCCCAGCCAATGAGTGCGTTGCATATGCCACATTCGTTTGTTTTACAATTCAATTAGGCTGTACCGCATCACAAACATGGGTCAAGAACTTAGCCTTAAACATTATAATACCAACTATTTCTATAAGTCTTAATTAAAAATATTTTGGTCAATAGATATACGGAGAAAAAATTCTCTCCTTTATCTATATTTATAATAAAAATACTTGTCTTATGAGGACGTTAATAACGTCCTCATGAAACGAGTATTAATACAATTAGAACTCTTAGATTTTATTTTTGCATATTTTGTAGAATAGATGTTTGGTAGAGAGTTAACAGATAAAAAGCACCATGACAATCAAAAATGACAAGTGAAAGATGAGAATGACAAATGAATGAGGTATTTGATGTATTATATTAAATTATAAAATTATTATTTATTTAAGGACGTAATTATTGATGTTTAACATAATATTCTGCAATCTGATGCTAAAAGGCATACATTTTTGAGTAAAATATAACTAATGTTCTAAAATGGCATAAGCTTAACATTAACAAAACTATTACGCGTTAAGACATATGTTATATAAAACGACCAAGATCTGTTTTTATTCTGATTTCCAAATCATTGTTATTGATATCAAATTGTCCTCTTTACTATTAAACCACATTAATATGTGTGTTATAATAAACGATCTACTCTATTACATCGTTTAGAAGCAAATGATTGATAAATCAACGCTCTTGTGGAGTTTAATAGATTTTGTGTTTAGTTTTTTACCACCTACACACTTTTAACGAACACTAAAATAATTACTTTGTGCCTAAATTATAATTTATGCAACTTATTTATTTTGTTTAAAATAAAATGATATAAGTTATTTATATATTAGATAAGCCGTATGTATTTGTTTAGCCACATAAGATCTTTTATTTTCACATTCACCTCGTATCAACAATGATCAAGAAATATTTTTTATACCCTTTACCAATTAAAGAAGGAGTAAAGAAATACGAGTCTAAAATTTACACACTGTGCAATGGATAATAACTCTGCTTCATTATGGACAACAATTCTTGATTCATATAACTTCATTGATAATACAACACTATATACACTTTAATTTTACTTAAAAACTTCCGATAACAACTTTACTGACATTCATCTCTCATTTTTTTCTAAAATCAAATTTTGAATACCCAATATTATTCAAGCTCTCGGCCAAAAATAGCGCGCCAACTCAATGACTAAGTTGCACATTTTTCTTTACCCCTACTGTGGTTGGAATGGGCCCACATACACATACATTATTCCAATATAAACCAAATAATTTTTTGCCTAAGTTGTATAACTTAATGTTCCTCAAAATTTATCACCCAAAAAGCAAACATACAAATTTAGATGTTAAAATATTTGGTACTAGATTAAGTAAAAAAATTGACTTCTTTTTAGCAGATCTCAAGCCAATAGTAACAGTATCAGAAATGTAGAATAAACTGTAAATTTCATCAAATATCGTAAAAGTTACCTTTGCAACTGGTATTATAGTTTGCTTATAAATATGTTGTGATGTTGTTTTATGTTATAATGTTGTTATTTCATAATGAACCGATGAATCTAATTTATTTAAGACTTAAGTTATATATAATATTGGTTGAGGTTAGAAGTATTGTCCTTAGGGGTTGTTTGAGGAACTAATGTATGATAGATAGATTCATTATAGATATTTTCTATTGTTTATAAAAAAACAATAGTATTTCAATAAATTTTTGAAAATTTCTAAAATATATTTTTAAAGATATTTTAAATTTGGGACGGGACTACTTACAAATTTAATCATGATACAAACTAATGATAATGACAAAAGCTTGGTAACTGCCAATGTTAATAATGTTTATGTTAATAGTTATAATCAGTCATGATTTGGCACAAAAATAAAACGAATTTCCAAATTAGATGCAGTTTTTAAGGTCGTACTGTCGTCAGTGGAAGACAGGAAATCTTATATATTATACACATTGATAATTATTGTTAAGTCACCCTATAATTTTGTAGCTGTAATAAATTAGTTCTGTGACTTGTCGCTCCTGTAGCCCAACATTGCCAATTCATTTGATTTAAAATAAAATAATATATAAATATAAACATGGCGTCAATATATATTCTAAAATGTTTCCCTCTTACACTCAATGTAATCCACGTAGTTGTTAAAAATAGTTATATAGATAAGTTTTACAAAAGTATTGGCGGCGTTGAAGTTTTATTATTTTCTTTTTTTTTTTAAATATTACTATATGATTTGTAGCTACGCTAAATATAGATGTCCTGAAAATGTATAAAATAGCTGTTTATACCACGACCTCAGCACATGCAGGGATTGTATACGCATATGTATGTTTATCTTAACATATTTTTTACACTGTTCAATTTAGAGTCAAAAGAATCTCAGCTAAAGAAGTATTAATGATTTTTTTTCATATGTTACATCGTATCTTGTTGGGTTAAATAATATAGTAGAAGTAGTATTGTTAATAAAATAATGCACAAGTTTTAATTCCATTTTGATCTGTTATTGACTCCATTTACTTTTGTTTATATTATAATCTACGCTGGTATAAGTATTATCATTACTGTAATCTGCCTCATTTTTAATATTTTTAAAATTATTTTTGATAATGTAAAATATTGTCAATAAAATTTATTACTTTTTAAACGTGTGTTTTTGTTGTAATCACCATTTACAAATATATTATATTTTAAATATAATGAAATAAATAGACAAGGTACTTTAAAATATGAATATTTATAACGTAAGTGGAATTATATTTATTTCTAAGGGGATATATCTTTCTTCTTGTTTTGTTGAACATCGCACAATTTAATAATAAACTTTACATTACACGTATGAAGTTACAAAACAGAAAATCTTAAGGACATTGCATAACGACAGTTTGCAGGTTTCATTTAAACCTATTAGCTAGTTCCATTACATAAAATTGATTAAACGACCAACATCTGTTTAAAAAAACAAATACAAACTTTTTAAAAGTAAATAAACATACGATTTATTTTACTATAACATTCGGTACCAACAAATTTCGTTGTAAGTATACAGTCGAGTATGACGATAAAACGAACGCTTGCCGCTCGCCTTTATGTCCAATTAGTAAATGGTGGCGCATGCTTTGTGCACGGAATCGTCTCGCGAATAGGGACCCTTTCTTGACGTTGAAACCAGTTTGCTTTGATTTACCGATTGCTTCTCAATAGCTGCGTCTACGTTTCAGCGAGCGGTCGTCTCTTCTGTCGTAAAAATGAATAAGCTATACTTAACCATTGCAATTTTATTAGCAGTTGCAATATTAGTCGTGCGAAGTGATGAAACGCCTTCGGAACAATGCCCAGGTGAGATTTTTTTTTCATAAATAAACATTACCTTCATATTTCTTACCCAGAGGCCTAGTTACATTTTTTTAACTAATTAGTTACGTTGTTTTTAATATATCAAAGAATAAAATAATACTGTTCAAGTTTCTCTTTACGTATGATAAAAAAAAAATATATAATATAATTCGAAAATAAATATGTCATTGAAGCGAAATAGGCTTAATAAAACTAAAAGATTAAATTTAAATTTGCATTAAAGGTATTTAAATATAGTTTAAAATCTGTGTTTAATTTAATTTATTAAATCTATCCAAAAATGAATTTGAAACCAGTGCAAGCTATTTTAATTCTTGCACAATTTAAATCACTAGTCATAATATTTTCTCAATAACGCCTTTTAGCATCGTACATTTCAACAAAATTGAAACAGTTAATATAAGAATTTTTCTACAAGGCTTATTGAGCATAAATATCATTAACAATGTTGTGTGATTGTGAACACGTTATGCTATAAATGTTTTACTCTTTTATTTAACCTAACCGGTTAGTGAAGTGTAGTAGACCTATATTTCAATTAAATTTGAAACATTTTTTTTCACTGTATTTTTACTCATTACATCTTTAGAAAATTTAAAAAGTACTTATATCGGTATCACCCGTTTATTATATGTATATATATTTTAATAATAAGATATATAGAATACATATTAAACGATATCCATGAATATTGAGCCAAGCGATATAATCCGATGTTGTGCTAATATGTCACACGCACTCCGTTCATTATTTTGTTCCGTATTCATTCATGCATTGAATCAAATATTTTTATAATATCTCTCAAAATAATCGTCCAAATTGTAAAGTGTAAATGGTTAGTAGCCACCAGTTGACCGGTCTGACTTCCTACAAAAAGGGAAAAAATCCAATGCCCCTCTGCTCGCTCGTTCCTGTTGCGGCGCGGAATCTTGTTTTGTTGAATGTCGCACAATTTAAAATTTAAACAGAAAATTTGAATATACATCGGTACATGTTTCATAATGAAAGAAGAAAGTTAAACTTAAGTATTTGACGCCATATTTAAAGATGTACATCATAAAATCCTACCAACAGAGTTTTTTTTTATTATATTTTATTTATTTGAGAATCTTACAAATATTGCTTCATACTAGTGTTTTTTAAAATATTTCATATCAGTGACCCGTCCGTTGGTGTATTTATAATTTAAAATGTATTATTTGAGAAATGGGAAATATTAGAGTTAATATTTTAATGTTAAACATAGACCTAAATTTTTCCGCAGTTTATATTTCAGTTGCAAGGTTAACATGCTATTGTTACGCCCAATTCCTAAGCCGTTTCGCAACGATTTTTTTTGTATGCAAGTCATTTGGAATCGGTGTTATTTTGTAAAGTATTTATTCGAATTAGTACTAGAAGTAAAAGTAAATTTTAATGTATATTAAATATCCATGGTAACTTAATTATTTATCTAAATAAGTACTAATAATGAAGACCTACAATTTTCAAATGCAAGTTATTGTTTTGATGTACGTTCTGATGTTTAGCCAGTGAAACCCATGTAAACGTACAAAAACATTTTTTTGGACAAACGTGATTAGCGTCATAGTTCATATGACAGTACAAGCATGGATAATACAAGATTCTTTCTTCCTCTTTAGTTTTCTTCTTTGGTTACCAAGGTCCAAAGAAAACAAGAAAACACCTCGCCTGGGAATGGTTGACAGTGTGTTCGTTCGTCCATCATCCAGTTTGTGGAACAAAGAGAAGAATGGTGTTCTAAAATGTTGGTCCTCAATGGAGCTTTAGACGCAGCCTTTTGTCATAGGTCAAAAGTTAACCAGTCAGTCATTTCAAATCTTTATCTATTAATTAAATACTTATTAATTAAATGCTCAATTAGTATTAGGATTATTGTGCGTGCCTTTTAATTAAATATATATACATATATATATTTAAAAAGGAAATTATGTTTTACTGCAAGAAAAAGATGTGAGAAATGAATATAAAGTATCATAGTATAAATATTAAAACAAATGGAAACTTTTAATCTTATTGGCAAACCAGTTGAGACATCTGAGGTTATCTTTGAAATTTGGGTAATATACTTGACAAATAGACGTAATATGATTCCGAATTTACAAAATCAAATAACAACTTCCATATTAATTTATGAATATAATAGTAATTTAGTTAATTGTCAAGTTTCAGGTTTGTCAATTACAATTATATAATATTGGAGCGTTACTATTAGAGCCCTTATTCAAAACACCAATACATACAATAAAACCAAACCTAACGTTGCGGGCCGAAAGTTATATTTTAATTATTTAAAATGTTTATAGCATCAAAAAATAAGTTGAAACTTACTAAAACCAAATCAGTGTCAGTCTGACTAAGAGACAACGTCTATATAACGGAATAAAATATAACGGTGGTTTTAGAAGCAATAGGTTTTGCACTGGAGTTCTAGAAGAGCATTATTTTTTTAAGTTAAATATATGGAAATTGATGTTCCAACGTCTGTTTATAATTAAAAACAAATTGTATCACTAGTTTCGAAAATGATTGTTAAATAGGAGATAAAAGTCTGTATTGTTGTGTTCCGGTTTGAAGGGTGAGTGAGCCAGTGTAGCTACAGGCATAAGCGACATAACATTTTAGTTCTCAAGGTTGGTGGCGCATTGGCGATGTTTAGACGAGGAATGGTTTATATTTCTAACAGCACCATTGTCTGTGGGCGGTGGTGACCACTTACCATCAGGTGGCCGATTGTCTCATCCACCAACCTAAATCATAAAAAAGTCAGTTGTTTAACCATGACCGTGGCGCGCCACTGCGTCATGGAGGTTACTCCATAATTGTATCATTTGAAAACTATTCGGATAGTAGGTACCTAAGGTGTTACTGGACCGGTGATATATCATATCAGGAAAATAGAATAATCGATTCATATTTTTTTAAACATATTTCCCTTACTTCATGGCTATAAAATATAGCCTTCTTTTGTTTTATACTGTATTATTGACAGTTACGACATCGTACAGATCGTCACTATAATTAATAAATATAAGCACAATGTGTCCATCCTCCCAATGTTGATGGTGTTATAACCTGATTTTCGCCCTCACATAACATGGTGATCTGAGCCCTTAGGTGGACTCTCAACACCTTTTCGAATCTCAGTACTTAACATAACATTGCTGTTTTCATTAAGTAATGCAAATATCAATACGATAAAATGTTTTTATTTACAAGATCATAACATAAATAAATTGTTTACACCTCAGTATAAAAATAAAAGATACATGGATACTTTACATAATGTAATTAAATTTATGTGTAGAGTTTAAGGGTATTTTTATAACATGATTCTATTCAGAATTTTTTATCGCTTTCAGGTCAAGAATTCGATAATCTTCGTGAGAGAATCCAGGTGCTACCATGTTCGAAGTCACGTTGTAAGCTGCGTAAAGGAACCAACACGACCGTGATCTTCAAATTTAAACCAAGTAACTTTAATATGAATAAAAATAAAAGAGATTACATATCACAGATCTCACAAAAGTATTTTTTATTACAGAAACTGTACGCTTCATATACATAATATGGAAATATACGGTTTTTTCAGTACAGATAAGATCGACGTGTTAGTGGAAAATTTTTAGTTGATTATTTATAATTTAAACTTAAATCTCAATAGCCTTGAGCGCTTCATAATATAATTATGTATTTGCATAAGTCCATATATGTATATTCGAACGTATGTAAGTGGGTACAAATTTATTAGTAGCAATACATTTTCGACATAAACTTAAAATGTTTGTAGTATTACTTAAATGTATTTAATCATGTTTATTTCATAGTTTGTTTCGCATGTGTTCCTATAACTCTACTCTATCGGAAAATACACAGTTATTGTTGACACTAGCGTTAAAATATCGCACGCAAGTTCTATCGGATAAATGTTTACAAAAAAATTAAAAAGACATCGCAACGCTTGCTGGACAATAGCTAGTTATATAAAAATAAGAGCGCGTACTGAACTCGAGACGAAAGAGAAAAGTAATAATCTTAATCTTAATTTTATTTCGAAACAGATAAAAGGTTAGATTTAGATTTGATTTTAAAATTTTAGTTTTTATCGCGCCCTAATATTTTATTATCCGACCATGTTGATATAATACACATATATATATACGAACAAGAAGTTATTAAATATAATAAATCATGTAGCATAGCATAAATAACCTAAATTATAAAGCATATAGCCTAGTGGGTCGATGAATAGAAGCCAAACTTTCTATGAGCCAGTCCACTGGGTCTCTTCTTCCTTTGCCACTAAATCTTCTGTTAAACTGTACGCTATGTCGTGTAGTGTTCTAATTAATTCGACCGCTGTTGTATCTACGCTTGTGACTGGTTATCACTATTTCATCTTCGTATGTCTCCCCACTCTCCCCCAAAGAATAATTTTGAGCACCTCTATGAGACACTCCAGCAAATTCTGTCTCCTCTTAGCATGTAATATACTAGGCTTACCTACCTCAAATTACAGTAGGTATTCTTGTTTGACTGGAATTGTATGGTACCTACCATACAAATATAGTTGAACAAGGGTTGAGAGTCTAGAATCTCTGCCACCTTGTTTTATGGAAGAGTGGTCATCAGGCGGGTAATCCACTGCTGATGAGGTAAATTCCTATTTCTCGTTGTATTAATTTTTCACTTTTGCATTATGCATATGGGGGTTTAAATTATTGCAAATAATAACCCCTATCACCTCCTAACGGGAATACGTCGAATTACCAATGACCCTGTATATGTCGGCGGAAAATCACGTATGTAAGAAAAACACGTGCCCGGAAATTATTGTTTTAATTACCACCCCACCCATTTTTGTTATAAAAGGCCGAGCGCCCACCGGTATCAAGAGGCTTGTTCGAGCCGTCGGAGCGATCGGATCACTTTGGAATAAATCAGAGAAGAATATTTCCTGAGTTTAATTTCATACCTTCGAGGATGGATAGAAATCCAAACCCTGACTTTCGTGACGTCAGCAGTGCTGACGTCATGTTTTTTGAAAAACGTGCTGAGACAAGCCACTCCGTCATATATAATTTTTAGATTAGCATATTTGTATACAGCTACCACGTATGACACTATAATTTTGATAAGAACGCTTGTAAAACGATGCTTATAGGGCAGTCGGAATATGATATATTCGAACATGCGACAGTTGTACGGTTTTAAGTGCTTTCCTATCCATGGAAATGAGATCACTGTTTGATTAATTTCTTTAATGAGGTAAAAAATGTAAGCGCTAATAGTTTTAAACTTATTTTATAATTCTCTATCGATTTACACCATCAAATAAACTATGTGCAGAAAAATGTATTTATTGTTAAAATTTTCAGAACAAGTTGTCCACAAACTTACGAACGACGTCTACGCCATGATCGCCGGTATCCCATTGCCATTTATTGGCGTCGCTGGTGTGAGCGCGTGCACTCAGGTGAAGCACGCCGACACCGGGGAGACTGCGCCTTGTCCCCTGGAGGCCAACAAGGAATACGTCTACACTAACTCTTTCCATATAGAGTCCTTCTATCCACAAGTACAACTTCGCGTGCACTGGGGACTCAACGATGGCAAAGAGGATGTAGTGTGTTTTGAAGTACCGGCAATCATTACAGCAGCTTCTAAGAAGAATTAAGACATAAAAAATATTTCTCATTTTTCCTAATTGTAGTTAGTCTGCCTGTACTGGACATAATTATCTTGTAGATTTAATTTTATAGTGTTATATTGAGAGCCCTATTTTTATAATAAAACTATTTAAAAAAATAAAACATTGTATTTTATTACAATATTTATTATACTTAAATTCTATACAATATAAATATACCAATATCACTTTTTACCATTCAACATAACATATAATTTTATCGTTTGTAATCTTCATTTTACATGGACTTACAGCTTCTATAGACGTTTAATTTTATACTCAAATAATACGATTTTCGTGACATTTTTCTCAAACATTGAAATCGTATAATAAAAGTATATTTATTATAGTTTATAATAACTTTATATTACAACATTTCAATACTTTTTTAATATTTAAGCAAAACTTCACAAAATTATCAATAGGATCCAAATACATTTTGGTAAGAATAATTAAATAGGTAAAATATTATGTTATGATAATTTTATCGATTAAATATACAAGTCGCTAAATAGTTTCACATCAACTTCTATCTATTACTATTATAGGGTACCCTGTGTTGTAATATTAAAAATTTCGGCTGCTTCCATTTGAAATATATTTTTTTAAACACACTGAATAAATTGATTGAAACCACTCAATAAATTGTTTCTTAAAAATATTAAAATTGAATTTCTTCTAATATCGAGTGATTATTTTGTAATTATTGAGAGAGAATAATAAACTTTACAAAAAATCATAATATAATTCTAATATATGATATGGATGACGTTGCCTTCCTTTGAAAGGTTGGTCGATATTCTTTTATCTAAAATAATATATTTTAGACCAATGTACTTTAAGGTATTGATCTGTGTAGCCGAGGTAGATATTTTTAAGAGATAGGTTACTCATCATTATAAGCCGACGTTAAAAAGTAAATTGGTCTTCAAAATATTCCTATAAACTATACAATCTTCACGGGTACTTTGAAGCATATGATATCATTTTCACCATCTTTTAACGCCCACTGTACAGTGGACTCTATCTTAGGGTAAAATTCTAGTATGGGGAAGGAATCCTTATAAACGTATTTAGTGCCCGCTTGTAGAGGACATGATGCTTTTTCTCCATTTTCAGTTTCAAGTTTTTGGCAAATTGGAAGCCCATCAACTCCAATGAACGGCAAGGAGATTCCAGCCACATCAGCCGAAACTTGGTTTTTAACTTCTGTTATATCTTTATCTAAAAACAAGAGAAATATAATATTTTATTATTAGTTTTGCTTGCTGCTGCATGCTGTCTAGTAAAATTTGCACGCACGCATTTATTAAGTATTTTTGAATTCCTTGAACAACACGTTCATCAATCACGCCTATTAACGCAACTTACTATATGCTATCTACGATATTATACTCATATACGCTTAATATGCTATCTACGATAATATAATCACTTTTTTACAAACAGTCAATTTTCGTGTATACCCTACGCATTATACACGACCATTATCATTTTCATTGTCGAAAGACGGAATTATATCCGCAGAAATAAGACAAAATGGCAGAAATGGTAATCGGCACATAAAGACCTATGCCCACTAATGAACAGATTAAATATGATTCAATATAGATTTTTTAGGAATCGCGCAAGTTCTTATTGTGACTTGTAACTCAAAAATAAACCCGTGAGACGGTTTTGGCTCTGGCAACAAAGATTGTATTTTGCTACTGGCTTATCCTTGACAATTTGGAGATATATTTTGGCTATCGAATAAATTATTATCGTATATTTATATAACTCATACATTTTCTATATCATTTAAATAAATCTTATGTATGTTTAATCGGGACCCAAAATTGGCTTCATAATATGTTTAATTATAGTTAATTTCAAAAGCATTCAAAAATCAGTTTGCAATGAAGTATTAATTGTGTGACCGTTGAACACGTTGAACTCATAGTTTAAAAAAAAACTTTATGTCAATAAAGTTATTTTCGTCAATAAACGGACAAATCAATTAAAAATCAAAAAACATCAATGTTTTTCTTGTTTTGATAACTTTAGATAAATTACAACCGAATTAATATGGTAAAATATTTTAAACAATTTCAACTTTATTTTTGACGTAACGTATTTTTTTACATTTTAACAAGTATCTATTAATTAAAATAGAATACGTATAAAAAATTCAACTTATCAATTTCAGATTTATATTATTTTTATAATTAAAATGAGTAGATAAATATTAAAAATAAAAATTGTATATAACTATCGCAAAACCAAGAACTGATGGAACATTTTTTTTGTGCCTTTTTCCTTAATTATTTTGATTGTTTTAAAATATTTGGCTATTTTATCTTTGATTGAGAAATATTATAATTTCTTAACAATGCATTTTCTAATATCGAATACAAAAGAGTACATTTCTTTAAAAAAAAAAAATTCTGGTACCCACCTAAAAGTTACTTACGTATCGAACAACGGTCTAACGTTATACGCATTAATATAAATGCGATACTATAAAAAAATTTAATACACTTTTTTTCTGGACGTGCTACTTATTTTGAAGATGAGTAAATGGGCTACCTGATTGCTCATAGACAATGACACCGTAAGAAAGATTTACCTTTACTAACAACACTAATGTGCCAACATCATTGGGAATTACGATGTTATGTCCTCTGTGCGTCTAGTCAAGGTAGAATAAACACCACCATACCACTTATATTAGTAGTATATGTGATGAGTGGGTAGTTGGTAGTAAGTAGCAAGTGGGTAGTACCTATCCAAATGGGCTTGCACAAAGGCCCACCACCAAGTAAATTTTATTTTTAATCCAAAACTAATCGGTCACTCAATATGGTGGTGGTGGATTATATAATAATTATACAATATAAACCTGACTGAATAATTCAACGATCAACGTCGTTTTCAATTAGAAATAATATAATTTTTAAATTGTTAATATCATCGATATAATTATTATAAGTACTCAAGTTTTAAAACTTACTTATAATAATTATATTATTTATTGTCTAGTTTGTAGTGCATGCCTGCATGGCCTTAATGTGTTGACACAACAAACTTTTCAAGTAGGTACATAGAATAAATATTTAATCAATATCATAGAAGTATATCATATTTAATTTATAAATACTAATAACGACAATATCACTCATTGTATAATATTGTCATTGGTTTCCGTACTTAGGATTATTGAATTGATTGCTTGCTTGAGATTACAATAGCCTAAATAAGAATATTCATCTACTGACCTGGAGTAAACTGGATTGTAATATTTTGGTCGGTTCCCTTCTTAAGACGACAGGGCAATTTCTTACATGGTGATAATTGAACTCTATCTTTCAATCCCTCGAACGATTTTCCTGTAAAAATGAAAATAAATTGACACTTTTTGATATACTTTATCAAAATAATTAAAACATTCGTTGAAAAGGCCTTCACTGATCCAAATAAATCCTAATAAGTAGATATGGACTGGGTATATTCACTTAAATCGTTACATGTATTTTGCATTCAATTCGCGTCTGTATGTAGATTAATTCTATGGTATGTTGCTTGTGACAGTCATTTCCTGCTACCGGATGATCGGACATTTTATTCCACTGTTGATGTTTATATAAAGTACCTATACCTAACGCCATATTGATGAGCAAAAAATACAAAGTGAACAATGTATGTACTAACGATATTATATACGACAGCTGAAAAAGAAATGAAAAGAAACTAAGATTATGCTGGATGTAAAATTGTTATTACATTTACAAAAAGTTGAATATAAGTAATAAAATTGACATGGCTGCATTTTGATACTTTCGTAAGTAGCCATAATTTCTAATTACCGGACATTATATGTTAAATAATAATTCGGAACGTCCGAACGATCCGAGTCACTACTGAGAATATTTTTACAAAAAAAAAATAATATCTTTTATTTTTTTTTGTTCCGCCTCGGGAAACGATCATTAGACCACAAGACCGATCTGTTAAGTGGATTAGATCAAATACAAGGAGATATTTACACAAACTAATAACCGTAAGTAGAAACGTATAAATTACTTTTTTAACTTGACATTTTATAAAATTCCAATTATGTGCAAAACATCATAGGACAATTATCATTTTGTAAAAAAATATAAAGTATATGTAGCGTTTAAAGATTTGCGTACAATGGTTTTCTAAAAGTTTTGCCTGAGAATTAATGCTCAAAGCAAAGGAATTTAGTGAAGCAGAACAACATAGTAAAGGCCTTCTGGTCTACTCTCTGCTTTCGTAAAAGTGTATTATCGCAATGACAGGTACCGTATGATTTTATGTATATCGTGCGAGATTTAAATATACTTTCACTTATACTTTTCAATATAATGTTATAAATTATAAATTGTACCAATTTACCTTTTATTTAAAATTCCATTACAAATGCACCTAATAATATTCTGAATAAATCAATAAGGAAAAACGCTACACGGAAGAAAAGTACATAGTCATAAAAGTTTAAGTTATTCATAGATAATTTAGTTGTCCGTATCAATCGCCAAAAAATTACAAGTCTCTCACTATGTTGTGAAGAAAGATTAGCCATTGAAACAAAATGTTAAAAATCAGGTAAGATATTTTATAAACGGAAACTATTTATCTTTTGTACATAGAAACTTACTTATATAAGTATTACGTGATAAAATAAACAAAATAGATAGAACCAGTATGATGTCAGTACGGTTTAATCACTAATGCGTTATTAAAATTGATCTTTAAATCACAAACAAAGTCATCTAATTATAATGACGACATGCATTCATAAAAAATGATTTTTATTGTTGTTTAGCGTACAGTGTTTAAAACCACACCAGAAGTTGATTTATGCGAGTATGTTATTCTATTTATGACACAAAATTATTCATCAAAAACAAATTATTTGTAATTAATTTTGAATCATTCTTCTTGCGCAAATCTAACAGTTATTATTTAATATAAATAAATTTAATCTGTAAAGTGACGACGATGACAATGATTATATGCAAGTATTTGTGCAGCGAAGATCAAATAGCTTATTAATCAATATTAAAGTAGTACAAGTTCACTCATGTGGCACGTTCTAATGTTAAAATGTTGTTTTTAGATTGTAAAGATGACGAAGAAGCGTATAGTAATATTTGTTGGTTTTCAGACATCATTACATAAATCATTTTTTTTTTTTTATTAACATACCGATGCAATTTAATTTGTGGAAACAGATTAACCCCTGACTCCCTTGCTACTTCTGCTAATACATGAATAAAGTAGTTTTAATTTAAAAAAATCGATATTGCAATCAATGTTCTTCCATAAAATATTTTTAAAGTGATATACATTATTAACTGGGTTCAAAAATAAGGCTATCTATTTGTCTAATTTTTTCTAAGTGTTCCGAGATGATTTCGACGATACGAGTTGATTTATATGATTATTTTTTATTTATATGTATATATTTTATTCATTTTATACATATTATTTTTTATATTTAATAACTAAAATAAGAACCTGAGTCTTAGTCTAAGAATTTAACTCCAAGTATATTAAAATTAAAACTATTTTTTTTTATATATTTAAAAAATAAATAAACAGAATATTTAAAACTAACGTATTTTAATATTTACAATATTACATCACTTACTTTTTGGAGCCAGTTTCTGTCAAGACAAGGCTAAGGCTATTTGGCTCTGAAAGCCAAAGACCAAAGACGAAAGGACTGCCGATGATGTTAAACACTTATTATATATTTAAATTTCATTTTGTTTATTGTGAATGCGAGGATTTAATTATATTTATAAGCTTAAGCTGATATCATTCTTAGGTTAGTGTGCTGAATTGACAAACTAAGTCTATATATCAATTATATTACATTCGTATGTATAAACATGCGCTACCTTTTAACTTTTTCTAATTTTATAAACAATAAGGAAGATATTATTTGAAACAAAGACATTTTAAAAACATTTAAATGATTTGCCACGATGGAATTATCAAGACGTGTTATAAATAATAACAATTCTTCAACAAAGAACCCAAAATACTATTCGAAACAATCATGCGTTGATTCACCCTGATTTGAATTTGTTAGTGATATTGTCTCCAAGTGATTCAGTTCCGTCGTTATATTGTTGTTATTGCATACAAATTACTAATATCGTTGCACAGAACAAACGACATGGTCAAGGATTGGATTTATTACTATAAATAGAACCTTGACTGGAAAATATTTTATAACTGCTAATAAAACGCATATTATTAACGCATTTTTATAAGGATAAAGTTTTGCTATGCTTCTATTGACATGAGTAAAGAGGTATCTATATCTGGATGTTATTATCGTATATAAATAATTGATGATCATGATAATTATTCAAACAAGTTTCTAGAAATCGTTATAGTTTCAGAATTACTACACTGTAGTTTATATCCTATTATATTGAATTATACAACATCTTATTATAGCAACTTACTACGAGTTTTCATTGTTCAATATAATAGTATTTAATGATTTTACATATAAAATAATAAGCAACAGTAACCTATTAATTACATTATTTAGTTTCAGTCAGATATATCATATAACTCAACGCAAATAATTTGTATCATACCGAGCTGTATCACGGATTATATCTTTTACATAATTTTAAACATTTTTTTTTAAATTGAAAATCAACTTTAAAAGTTATCTTATTATAAAATAAGATGATAAGAAGTTTCAACAATATTTATACAACCCTCTCTTGAATTAGTTTTCGATATTCAGTCGTCTCGTGGTCTATTATGCTATTAGTCTTTAGCGTACACCATATCTAATTATTATTTCCCGATAAGAATACAATTTAAATACAACTCTGAGAGGACCGGTTCCTCTCTCAAAGGCAATATTATAATTGTTTATATGTTTTTTTTTTATTTGGAATTATTATTTAATCACAAATACTATACTTTGAATGCGTGTCACAGTTGGCGATATTAATTGAAAATTATTTATTTTGGCACTTGACATTGAAGCGAATATAATTTGTTTACCTATAGTTACAAAAATCTTCATTGATATTAAGTGTACCTACTTGACGTAGTCTAATGATTCAAATAAAATGGGTATTCAAATAAAAACAGGGCCATTAGCAGAGAAAACGTTTAAATTAATACCATTTATTTTCACTTACCTACACCAATTCAGACAACTAATATATATATTTCTAATAGTAATTAATAAGTTAGTTCAAAGGACATAAAGAAAGCGCAATGTTGTCTGGAAAGAAAGAAAAAAAATGTACATAAAGCGTCCGAATTGAAAATACATGAATAAATAAATATATTTAACATGTAAACAAATGAAAATGATATAAACCCACTTTGACAGAATTATAATATTAAAATATGACATTTACACCTAAAGAGACCCTTGTAGTAGTAGAGCAAAAACCTTCATTAAAATACACCTCGCCTTATTGCCACCATTGGTGACAGGAGGACTGGGTCATGTTTTGCCCAGAGGATCGGAATTGCGATTCTAGCAGCATTTCCTCGTAGAATGCCACCACATGTATTAAGTAACTATTTTGAAAGCTTATTTGTAATAACCTAAAAAGATAGATAATAAATACGGACTTCACCTGTAAATTTTAGACGAGAATTTTTGTATCTTACAAAAACGAATCTAAGGGTTTTTACGGAGAAAATAGACATGAAAACCAAAATAATCTACAATTTTTTTTTTATCTATTTGCTAGGCTAACAATTTGTTTTTATTTTTAAACTTGAGTATTTTAGCTCTACTCTAAAAAACGTGACTAGCCAGAAATAAAAAAAAATGTTCTCATACGATCAGTGTAATTCATAAATTAAAATACATATTTCTGTCTATTTATAAAATTCTAAATATTAAAATCAACTTTATACTTATTCACACCACAACAAAAAATATTTTATTTCGTCTAAATGTTATTAACTAATTGCTTTTTGTATAAATTATTTTTAAAAAATAAAAAAATAATTTTTTTTTTATAAAACCTGTAATAATGTTAAATTAATCATTTTTATAAATAAAAATGGCTCTAATGATTAACACAGATAACATTTAAGGAAGAGAAGAATTTATGCTCTTACGATACTTCATGAGTCCTACATCCTAGTAACATAAAAAAGCAACACAACAACGGCTGCAATGTTTATACGAAGTGGTGTGGCCACTCATGTTTTTTATCTTTGATTCAAAAATTTAAAAAGATGTGCCATGCGAAAACGTCTTAGTTTTTTAAATATAATTCCTACAATTCTGAGATTTATGGTCGTCTCTACTTCTTTGAATTCTTCTCGCCACTGCGGAAATAGAACATACAACTTTAATAAAAATATATCTATATGTATGTTCTCTTATAAATAATTCATGACTAGCATTAAACACATACTATATTTAATTCATTAGGTATATGTATCAGTTCTTGCCGTTGGCGACTCGTCTTGCATTAATTATTTAAATTATAAGATCATTCTACATTTACATATGTATACATCCATAACACTTTTTCATATAATCGTTTTTCCTCGATCTATGATCGAAGAAGGAGTCATCAGCGTCTAAGCAATTGTATTTAGCCCTTCTTTGATATTAAAAGATATTTTTAAAATTGTCGAACGTACACATTTTTATTTTTATTTTCAATAATTAATAATAAAATTTTGCACACTGTGAGTGAAGTGATGTATTGATAAACTAATTTGCTTTATAGTTTATGTTTCGAAATTCGTAACAAGTAAAACCGGAAGTGATTGTAATAATTAATTGGGAATATAAAAGCTCTATTTAGAAAAAATAAGATATAATCTACATACTTTTATATTCGAATCTTATAAAAAGATTTTTCATTTTTGTTTAGTGTAATGTTATATCGATAGAGTAAATTTAATTTTTTAAAATTTAAACTTAAATTTTAAACATTATATGAATAAAATGAAAATATATCTTCTAAATAAAAATATTAATGCACCACCATTCGCCAAACATGAGATGTTATCATATATCTCTGTACTACACTGGCTCGCTTACACACCAAAACGCGTGAAGAGAAAGGAGAAGTATTACTAGGTATAATTTTTGAAATTATGTTCCTTATTGTCCCATCCATAATCATCTATCGATTAGTTTATTGAGTTCTAACTTAATAGTAAGTTTGTTTCATCCGAATCTTCTTATCACAGTCAAAGGTGAACAGAATAATAATTGCTTTACGAGGAACTATTTATATTAAATAGCTCTTTGTTCGAGAATAAGTTAGATATTATCAAGTTATTAGCTACTAAATCCACTGGACTCGTTCTGCGACTAAATTATAATTAGCTTATGAAATAAATTGTTTTTAATTTATTTCTAAAATTAAGGAAATGGCAAAGGAAATAATTAAGTTTAGATAGAGCTAATGATGAATATATCGATACAAATAGATATGGATATGTATGTAAAAAAAAAACGTGCAGGGTATTGCTATAAAAAATAAAACAGATTTGTAAGTTTTTAACGTATAGGCAAGTGATTTCAACGCAACTTCAAGCTAATTCTAAAAATCTATTTGTATGCCCTTTCGTCTGTACCAACCGGTTAAAAGTTGTTAATACTATTTTTTTTATTGCGATATGCAGTGCGTGTAACTTTCTTTCGATTTAAATTTTAAAGAGATTTTATGCGTTGTGTTGCTTAATATTTTCTATTGTCGACATTATTAATGAAAAAAAATAATACATAAATGACAAAATCTATTAAAAGTATGGATCTCATAACGATATGCTTGTAATACTGTTATATAATCTTTACCTAATCGGTTTTTTTATTAAGAACATAGTTATTTAATTGTTTATTTATCATCTTTGATGAAAGCGGGTCGGATAGGTCGTAACGGTGTTACGTAAACTAAATACTAACCTGGGCATTGTTGCACGTTAGTAGCAGCGGTGAACGCCAGAAAGGAAAACACAACCACGCTTAGTGTAAACATATTGACGTCTGCTGTGATCAGTAGATGACTGCGCCGCGTGTGCAGGCGTTCGCTCGCTTTAAACACTTGAATCACTTGCATGCACGACCAAGTTTTCACATCCGTCTTATACATACAATAAACTTCAATTCCAATGCAATAGAGTTTAAAATTTGGTATATGCTACTTTGCTAGTTGTAAATAGTACTATGTCGATATTATTTTGATTAAGTTGTATGACAGGTGATGCTTTCAAGTGTAAAACGACTAATGTAATCTAACTCTTTGTTAGATTATTTTATTATATTAAAATTTGTACTAGGTAAATTTTGATATTTTGAAAGCGTTTAAATAAATTTACTAAATTGAATAAATATCAATTCTAATAAAAGAACCAATACTTGATACTCGTATCAAGTATTGAATAAATATCAATTCTAAGAAAAGAACCAATACTTGATACTCGTATCAAATTCTCTTCCTCACACATGACAATTGAATCAACTTATTTCTATTGATTTTAGTTTCGATAGAAGCGTACAAGGGTTATTTAATTATAATCTTAAATATAGGAATGAAATATTTTTAATTTTGTAATATATATTTATTTAATAATATAATTTTAGTGTATAATATTACCTAATCAGAAGAAAATAACCCTACATAACAACGAATACCCCAAGGTTATTTTTGGATGGTAGAGTTGATGTAACACTACAATTTTTTTAATATTAACTATAATGCTCATCCAAATATACCAATTTCATGAGGAGTATAACGATATGCTATAACCAACATAAACTACTAGGCCATTTATTAAAGATTTTGCACATCGAATCGACAACCGAGTTTGCCAAGTGGAAGCCTAAGTAGTCAAGATACTTCAGGAGCCATTGAGATCATATTAAACTCGTGGATCTAGAGATCTAAATACATGGGACGGTCATCATCATCTCGGTATTGATTTGGTCTAAAGTTAAACTTAATTTGTATTAATAGTTCATCGTGTTTCAATAGGACCTACAATAGAGAATGCCGCCAACATTTGTCAGGTGAAGTTCTGCCACATGTTGCTGTATAACTCGCAAGAATAGGGTGTCGTGGAATTAACTGCAAAGGGTATACAAGAAAGAAGATGACATTAGTCCAGCAAAAGGGGTATTTACTTCCTTTGCTAAGAATCTTAATCTTTAGGAGTGGAAATAATACATCGTTTTACTGTAAAAATGTAAAACGTATTTGACCTACATTAATTTTCACCTTTGTCGTTACGAATTTTTCTAAAAACTTATTGATATAATATCAAGAACGTATTAATCTGTAAAAGATTTTAAAAAATAAAAAATAAATCTCTCCGATGTTAGATGATAGTGTCATGATTTTTTAAATATATTTATATAATTTTAATTGAAATAATAATATTTAGTACATTGAAATAACATGTATGAAGTATGATTATTGATTCGGTTTCGACACGACACCGTGTTGTGGCACTCCCGTCACTTCCGTCTCGTGGCGTGGTGATGCGAGCTGGTACTGCCTGGCACGGACAAGCGCGGGATTTTTAAACTGGAGAGAGAAACTGAGGACGAAGGACGGATTTGCTGTTAAAGTTATAGGTAATATATGTATCGAGTGGTTTTAATATAATGGAAGTTAATGTGATGTGAGTTGTTTTATTTTACTTCAGAAGTGGGATGGACCGGATAAAAAGGTATGTTTAAACAAATATTATACTGGTATCGAGAGATTTTGTCTGTTGGGATGTTGTTTCAACGCCCACCAGCGGTAAATTATATACCATTAATTCATGAATGCTTAATACTGTTAGCAGATAAATAATCTCGATATAATTTATTTATTTTTGAATTAAGCTGTTGGCCGGCTTATTAAACTATTTAACACATGATATATTAGGATTTAGGAATTATATTTTTATTCTTATAAATAATCTACCATCCTGCCTACATTTTTACTTGGTTAATAAATCGTAGTGCTGATTTTTTTCCCTTTTTTTAAATTTTATGTCTTAAACTGATAATAAATTATCTTTTTGATTTCTAGTCTTAAAATATTATAGAAAGTGATGATATGGGTGAACTATGTTTGTTCATCGGATAATGTTAGGGGGTGAACTATGTTTGTTCATCGGATAATGTTAGGGAGTGAACTATGTTTGTTCATCGGATAATGTTAGGGGGTGAACTATGTTTGTTCATCGGATAACGTTAGGGGTGAACTATGTTTGTTCATCGGATAATGTTAAGGGTGAACTATGTATGTTCATCGGATTATGTAAGGGAGTGAACTATATTTTGTTCACCGGTTGAACTTGGTGATAGGAGGCCATCTCAGTTCTTGCGCCACCTCCAGGATTTGGCGGGACCTTCAGTACCAGAAGATTTTTTAAGGACGATATGGAGAAACCCTCTCCCTCACAACATCCAGACGGTGCTAGCATCGCAGGACAACCGCGTACCACCCAGCTTGTAACGGACTCGTGGAACGTTTCCACCGGCAGTTAAAAGCGGCAATAATGTGTCACGCGGATAGCAATTGGGTTGAAACCTTACCTTTGGTGCTACTAGGTATTAGGAGCGCATTCAAAGATGACAGAAACGTTACAGTATCCATAGACCGCCTCAAGCCGGTTTATATACTATTCAACCCATCTCCCGTCACCACCTATACTTCCAATCCACACCCTCACCACAATACCCTTCCTCATACCGTTCCTATAGGAAATAATTCCTCTGCTCAGGATGACGCCAGGAGGACGCGTTCGAGCCGCACTGTCAGATTTCCTGATTTTTATCGTCCGTAGTGACGGTCTCTGGGGGGGAGTGATGTGGCCTACTATATAATATACAAGTATTATATTTCTTTTTACATATTTATCTATTTATCATTCATCTATTCTTATTTACTATATATGTACTCGATATAATATTTAACTTATATTTATTCGCCACCACACCCGTGCATTGGAGACGCGCGGGTCACCGCCTCGGCTTATCTTTTTTATGCACCGCGTCAGGAGTTCGAGAACAATGCGCGCACGCCGCTACGCCGCGCCTCGCACCAGTCGGTACTCGAGTTCTCGCCGCGAAACCCGTGTCGCCTGCTATCGCCCCGCTCATGCTAGCTTATTCATCGCGCATTCGCTTTCTTTGCTACAACTATTTTTATGTAATTGTGCTCACTTTACTTTCTGCTTTCTTTTCTTCTACCTGTTATACTTCTATGGACTATTTGGCTGTGTGAACTATCCTTGTGTGCATTCGTGTTGAACTGTATTGTGTATAATATATTGTTCGTGCAATTAATAAAAGTGATATACTGTAGGAATCACTTGCTTAATTTACCGCCTATATACATCTACACAAACATACTCACCGCCTAACATCCATACGTGTACCATTTTACTAGCGAGTATACTTCTCGCTGGTTACATGCAATAGCTGGTTATGCGCATCGTTGTCGGTTAAAAGTAAGCTATGTATGCTTGTTGATTTCTTTACTTGTATTTATGCCTGTAAATGTCTAAAATAACAGACCAGATAATTCTTAAACCCGATATATAATAAGTGAATATATTATGACTAACAGATAAACCAAGTATCTGTTTTTAAAAGCTTTTATTTAGCTTGCAATGTATTTATATATGTATGTAAGAATATTCGGGTGGGATCTTGCTACTTAATTTTGAAGCAGATATCTTCAACCAATTGAGCTGAATTTTTTGTTGTTTTTGGACGTAGTGCAAACTCAAGTTTTCTCATGATTACTTATTGTTCTGTTTTAACTTTCACTGCCAGCTTATGGCTGTGTAAGTGTGGTACCTGTATGATGAACGGATTACGTCTCAGATAATGTTTAAACGTTTCAGAATTTATTGGCAATGTCATCAGATCATGAAGCAGACATGCCGCCTGATACGCCTCCAAAGCGACGGCGGCCGAAGAAGGCGAACAAACGAAGAAGGCGAAGGAACTCGTCTTCTACGTCTTCATCCGCTGATGAGTCGACACCGCGAAAGACGCGTAAGGTTTCAAGCAGGCTAACCTCTAGAGACGTGCTGAAACTTCTATCGAAATGGAAGGGAGAGTCAACTAAGAATTATTTTGGTAGTAACAATAATTATAACAATGTTATTCCTGAATTCGACCCGTCTAACAGGACCCAAACTATTGATTGTTGGCTGCGAAAAGTTAACGAATGTGCCTCTATATACGGTTGAGAGGATAAACAGACAATTCACTACTCTTTACAAAAGCTAATTGGTCTGGCAAAGAAATGGTTTGAGTCTTTGCAGAGAGTCAAATATACTTGGGACGAGTGGCAACTGAAATTACGCAAGGCATTTCCCAGTGAGGAAAATTACGAACGTCTCTTAGAAGAAATGTTGACTTGCACATCACGTAATGATGAGAGCCTGCGTGAATATTTTTATGACAAATTGGGTTTGTTAAGTATGTTTGAAATTACTGGTAAAAAGGTTGTTGATTGCATTGTGTACGGCATTAGCGACCGATCCGTTAGGAATGGGGCACAGGCTCTCAATAGTACGGAACCAGAAGATTTGTATACTAACCTTTCTTCCCAAAAACCACAACCGGCTATGAGTAACTATAATAAACCGCGTGAACGCACGTTCTGTCTAAGTCCTAATAAGAATCCTCTTGATAACAACGAGGATACATTAAAACTTTACGTTACCGATACCACTAACAAATCGAGAATCTAGACAAAACATTAGCTCTAACATAAAGAAAAAGCAAGAAAAGTTGAAACTAAGATATGTTAAAAATATAATTCCTGCTGTAAAGTACACAATTTTGCCAACAATGGGAAGTGCACAAAGCTTTTGTCAAAGTTCATAGGTCCCTAAAAAATTCTAGAGGTTCTAGGAAACGATAGATACACGATAGCCGATGACCTAGGCTTCAATAGAACGGGCAAGCCCTATAAGACTGTGATAGCGGCAGACAGGATGAGACCCTGGATACATATAAAGGCTTTGGAGGTACATAATTCAGACAATGGCAGCTCTAGTGAGCATAGTGATCAGAATAGCGACTGATGTATGTACACAGGTTCTTATACTAAATCCATGTAAATATTAACTATACCCTATTATTTTTGGTACAGCGTGTGTTTTGTTAAATGTAACAAATATAAATTACTTACTAACGTAAGTATTTTCGATCTGTTGGATAAAAAAAAAAAGGAAATATGAATTAACACAAATGATTTATTAGAATGTAATCGCTCTATTTTCTCTAATTATTTCAATCTCTATTAATATTCACTATATGTTTATAAATAATTCGATTACTGGCGCACCGCATTTTATTTGGCGAATGTCATGATTTATTGTATGTAGGATTAATAGCGCGCTAACCTTTGAGCTGTACTTTTAAATTTATGTATTATTATTATATTGTGTTGTATCAAGTAGAGTTAAGTTTGTGTTAGGAATAGAGCTAAGTATAATGTAGGTATATAATATATCAATCAATTATCCTCATATAATAGCAAAGAATGTATTTGTATATAAACTATAATCGTTAGTAAGTCATGCGCCGGGAGTCGGCACGACGTCGGATGGCCGAATGTCATGATTTTTTAAATATACTTATATAATTTTAATTGAAATAATAATATTTAGCACATTGAAATAACATGTATGAAGTATGATTATTGATTCGGTTTCGACACGACACCGTGTTGTGGCACTCCCGTCACTTCCGTCTCGTGGCGTGGTGATGCGAGCTGGTACTGCCTGGCACGGACAAGCGCGGGATTTTTAAACTGGAGAGAGAAACTGAGGACGAAGGACGGATTTTCTGTTAAATTTATAGGTAATATATGTATCGAGTGGTTTTAATATAATGGAAGTTAATGTGGTGTGAGTTGTTTTATTTTAAACATTCTTTTTTGTTAATAACTAATTTTGCACTAAACAAAAAAGGTTGAAATTTTAATACAAGGTAAGTTATAATTATTTACACCTTCTGTCCAATTTTCAACCACCTAACATTTTTTTTCACAAAGTTATAAGCAAAAACGCTTTTCACCGTCTCAGCCCCTTAACGTTCACCCCAGAGGGTTGAAAATTTTAATTTGTTATTATTTTAACGTCCGAAACCACATATCAAAAAATCATAATGATACTAATAACTTGACCTTCACGGGCTTTATTGCCTGGCCTACTAGTGTAGTATACGTGTAAGTAATGTCGGTGGAATCATATTTTCAAACATACTAATTACCGTTGCTAAGCATACTTTTTGACAAGTTTACTTGTGTAATAAAATGGGAAAAAAAACTGAATGCATCAAAGAAAATGGACAATATATTAAAACACATGGATCTCGGTACAATATATTGTTGTAAGATTATTTGAATTTAATTCGGCAAGGTTATCAAAGTTTTTGTAATGACGATAAGTGGCTGGTTCTCGTAAATTCGAGATACCTTGTTTCCTTAATGATATATTAATAGACATTTTGTAAAGACTTTTTATAAACGTCAAAAGTTCCGCATCACAAAATAACTATATAATAGATACAAGAACATGAATTTTTCTCTTCTTTCGACATAACGCCAATTTTTAAATATATTTAAAATGTGAAGCGTAGCTACTTATATGGTTGTATTGTAACCTTGTACGAAACGCGCTGTAAAGGGAATTAAATTATAAAAATAGTCTTTTCTCATTGAAACACTTCATGCGCGGGTGCTAATAAAGGTAGATTAATATATAATTTTATTTCTTGATAAAAAATTAATGTATCCTTTGCAAAAAATAAAATTACATGTTTAGTTTTTATAAAAGGCATTATTTTGGACCTAATACACACTAACAAAAAATAAAGATAGCGATGATTTTTTATACCATGCAGCTGAGTTCTACAGTTTCTGCTGCTGCTTGCGAACAGAACTCACATTAAATTTTGATCTGCTGGATGATCTGCTAAGTTCACTCACATGGGAACGAGGCTCACATGTAAACTAGAAGGCTAAACATAGGAAACGTAGACAATGCGATATTTTCATATCGCATATAAATTGTAGTAAAATTGATGTTTTATCATAAATATATAACTTTTTTTGTATAGAATAGTCTACTAGTTGTGGATGACACAATGAATGTCTAACACCGGAAGAACCACCCCCCCAATAAATATTGTCTAGATAGAAGACCCTCCTACTTCCGGCCTGTGTAAAACAAAGATCCACCCTGCGCATCTGCCCATGACTACTCCAACGCAATTTGAATGGTAGACAACGATTCAGATAATAATAAAATAATAGCGTAACGCAGCCTCTTGACCTTGCAAAAACGAGTCTAAAATTCGCAAAATGTTTTTGATGTCTTAGTGGCGAACTCAAACAACTTCTTAAGACATGATGTAATACGCAGACATTACGAGGAATCTAATCATACTCTGTAATTAAAATGGTGGATAAGAGTAACTACTGACTCACTTGCCGGTTCTCCTTGGTAGAATCTATTTTCCGAACCTTTAATTCAACACTGTAACATGATAAAGAATGTTTTTATTTGGTTTGGTTTGATTTTAATGACAATAATCTGAGACAACCAAAGCCTTTTTTAAAATTCATAAGCACAACATTGTAAAACATAAGTTAATAATATTTATTTAATTAATTAAAATTTATAGGACTTTTATAGGATATTAAATTTTCTAGTATATTGTATAGATTTATCTCTTAACGCTGAGCCAGCAATCTTTTTCACTTCTAATTATGGAAAAATGGTCAGGTTACTTGTATTTAAATTTAGACTATAATTTGGGAAGTAATAAAAAAGAAAATGTAAAAGAAACACAAAAAAATGTAATGTTTTAAAATTATTCAAAATAGATTCATATTTTTTAGGTCTATCACATTTTATTAATTAAAAAATAAAAACAATTTTAGGATATAAATATAACTATATTCACATGTGTACATGTAATACTAATTAATTTATGAAGACTCTGACGAAAAGATTAGGCACTTTTCAAATTTATTAATATTTAATATTTATCAAAATACACTAAAATATTATTTGTATTGTATCACTTTTTTCATGTTTAATTAAAACTTTTAGTTACTAATGGTCTTGTTTTTGTAATAATTTCTTAATAACCTTTGCATGTATAAGTCGGTTCCATTTAATTTTTTATATAACGTTTCTTTGTAGGGAATATCATTGTCACCTGGCTCGTAACCATCGTCTGAGTTGCCAATAAATCGCCTTAAAACTTTTTGAAAGTAATTTTGAGTTTGCACGATCACATAGTAGCAGAGCACTTGCATGCCGTTTTCATTATACACTCGCCATTGCAAGAAGCCGCGTTGATTCTGAAATGAAGAAGATAATTCAATGAATTTTTAGTAAATAGCAATCTTCTTTTTCCTCTCGTTCGTTTTTATTTATTCAAAGCTTAAAAAACAAAAACAAATATACTATACAAACACCTCACTACAATTAACCATTCTCCGCCTGTCAATAAACATGATAGTCCAGAATTGTTTATGAAAAATCATTTAAAAATCTGGTGGCTAATTTCCTGATGTAAACATATAACGTAACAGACAGCAAAAAAACTCTAATTACCTTGAGCGTTTCAAATGATGCAAAAAAATTTAAGTTGAAAAAAACACATCATATTTTTTACCAACTTTGCATATACTAAATAATAATTGTATATATTCAATAAAAATATAACATATTGGAAGTCTTATAAAATACATTAAACTAGTTATAATACAATACAATAAACGATAACGTTTAATATATCTTTCAGTCCAAGACACTCATTATAAAGCGATCTTTTGCCGTAATTGTACTAAAAACGAAATAATCCTAATGTAAAATTTACGTTTGAAGTTACAAGGTACAGATAGTCTCCCCTTTAACAACTGCGATATCCAAACAACTACATAAATGAACCTAGTACCAATATTGCATCATACCAATATAAGCATTGAACGAAAGTTGTTACAATGTAAACATTATCAATATTTATATGGGCAAACTCAAAAATCTTAAGAGAAGATTGTGGGTTCAAACTAAGGTGAAAGAAAACATCGTGAGAATACATGCATATGTCTGGTGAAAATCTCCAAAAGCACATTGGAGTAGAATGATAAAAAAAGCTCCAAATCTTATCCATTAAAAGAAAACAAGTCCAGCAGTAGAAGATTAACAAGATCGTTAACATATCTTACAATCATTCTTTAGCCGAATTTAAAATTACAATTCATACTCCCGACGAAAACAACCTGGCAAATGTTACGTGACTTTCCTCGAGTTGCAGTTGGATGAGGGCCATGCAAATCAGACACCCGACTTCAAGACGAGTAATTAATTTTAAATAGTTTTCAATAAAAGTGATATTCAACAAACAGGCTTAAAAAACGATTATAAAAATAAAAAATAAACTTTTGAAAACAAAGATCAATGTAACGATTTACATTTTGGGAACAACTGGATCCATAAAGAGTCAATATAAAGTATTAACTTCGCAACATTGTAACAGAAACAAGTTCCTAATCCTATAATATATTTATCCTTAACGATTAACCAAAAGCGAGGTTACATAAAAAAACAGAAGACGGCAATAAATGAGCGGTAAGGTTTTTATTGAACGAGAATCTTTTTAAAAACAAGCTTTATAAATAACAAAATAATCATTGTAATATTATACTTATGATATTCAATATGAGTACGATTTAAAATGTTGCAGTAATGTTCATGTCACTTATAACAGAATTATGTTTGACACAAGCAGACTAAGCAATCGGCATATGATGTTTTTCATTATCGTTACCAAGATCACAAATAGCTTGAGATCAACTTGGTTGTAGGACTTTGTGCAAGCCCCTCCAGTTTGTTGCTACAAACTTATCACATTTTCTATCAAACAACATTACTCAGTATTGTTGTGTTATAATAATTAACTTATCATTACATAGTATAAAACAACGTCGCTTAACGCTGTCTGTCCCTGTGTATGCTTTGATCTTTAAAATTACACAACGAAATGTACTACAGTATAATACACCTTAAAACGTCTAAACCTTAATATGTCTAATTGTCTATCTCTTAGTGATAATCAGCAACAAAAAGGCAGTAATAACAATTTTTTATCCTTTATTTTTTACGAGAAATAATGGCTTATTTTCGAAACGATTTTAAGCAATACAACATTAATCTTTATCTGATTAAGCACCTTAAATACATTGTGCATTTAATATAGATCCATATGGCCCTTTACAGCATGTAATTTAAATGAATATTTTCGAAGATATTACAGATTTAAAACGCGGGGACATAGCGGTTTGTATTGTCTAATGACTGAAAAACTGTGAACGTTGTCTGATTTTGTAGTATATTTAGTATCAGCATTGCACCCGTGCGAAGCCGGGGTGGGTAGCTAGTTAAGAATACAATAATAACTATTATTATGATAAATGTAATTTCTTATTTTTCATCACTCCTATAACACGTTCACAAATTTACATTTGAATAAATAAACATTGTATAATAAGATAAGGTTCACACGTGTTGAGTTATGTATTAGGAGCTACTTGACACTTAATAGACGATTTCCTCACCATGTACTGTTCGTGTTACTCTATGCGCACGCATAATCAAAAATCATTTTCAACATTGTGTCAAAAGGCGCATAAAGAAGTATAACTAAAAAATCAAATTATAATTTCTTCTATTAGAATGTTAAGCTACTGCTGGTTCAAAGGTCGTCGATATTTTTGATGTTAAATTTGTTAGTCATAGTCAACTACATTTATACAATTAAATTTTTGTTCTCTTCTATATATTATTGCATTCAGTTAACATTATTTATTAATATTATTTATCATAATAACGCACGGGCATTATCATTTGATTAAAAAATAAAAAATAAACGTGAGAAATCTCACGTCGCCATAATTAGCATGTCAACTATAAAAGTAAAGAAGAATCTTCAGCCAACAATATAGTGACCTTCGTTTAAGTATACCAGCACGTACATATAATTCAACCTTGTGGTACATCCATTCGTAATAGGGTACATAACTAGAAGTCTGACAACTGATCGAATTCTTTGACTTAATTATGAAGCTATGAGTTCAAGAGCTTTTCTTTTAACATAGTAATGTAGGGCTAATATAAAAGTGTAGTCAACATCGAATGACTCATACAAATATTTCATTATTGTTATCTTGGCCTTCATATCATATGATAATATTTTTTTGGGTGCACCGAAATATCCCATACACGATATAATTATACAAATTAAGGAAAGATACATTATTTTTTTAAATGTTTTAAAGAGTCAAGCATTTTGCATTTTACTATCAAAACACAATTCCAAAAACATCGTTTTACCATCGCCCTCACATAAACAATAAAATCTGAATACACAACTCCCAGTCAACCTTTAGAAAAAGGAAGGATTTAAAAAGAATATTTAAAAGAGAAAATGTTGTTCTTGTCTGCCTTGATAGTCACAGTCAGTGAGGACATATGAGAGTCTTTTATATTTTTTATGAAATTTAAATTATACAAGTACACGCATGCCTTGCCAGATTGTCATATTGATTGACGCTTATTACTTATTGTAGATGCTTCGCGATTAAAAGTCGTATCGTGGCTATGGATTTATAATCTTCCTATGTCTAACATATTGATATTTCATTTTATCCAATTGTATATGAGTAGTTTCTGAGATTAACGTATTCAATCATGCGAACTCTTCAGTTCTCTCTGTAATAGGCTTGTAATAGTTGTATGTTATGCCTAATCAGATTAATGTTAGAAATATCAGAAAAGAACTTCGTCAGTTAGTTTGTTACTTCACGAGCTACATAGTCTAGGCCTGGATGTATAGCTATATAAATGAAATGATAGATGGATGGACTATTAATTATACGGAGGCCACAGAGAACTTGTACATGTCTAATTAGTCTTTTGATATTTTGTATATCAAAATAATAATTACAAATGGTTTATTCTTCACGGAATAAGGACATTAACAATGTATATGGTAGGTAACAAAGTATTCGAATTATAATTATATTCAAAAGTTTTAAGTTTTTTCTTATTATTCGATTCTTCGACTTACCAAAGCCATATTAGTGGGTACCGACATGACGCTGGTGAAGGAAGTAACAGCATCCGTCTGCACCGGGCACATTACCGTTTCACATGGTTCTGCAAATAATATATACTTTTAGAATAACTTTTATGTATTCAAATTGTTTTACAATGATACTAGACTTAAAACTTAATTTTTGCGAGGATTCCTACCTTGCCCAGATTTGAATCCACAAGCAACTATTATAACTATATCATATTACTAATGTGCTATCTACAGGAATGTCGTGGCGTTTATTATCAATTAAAAATATATATATATATATAAAATAAACCAAAATAAAATAAATTATATAATGTTGTTTTTTTTGTTAAATTTTCCATTAAGCACAATTTCGATTCGTGACTACCTTGGTAACCAGTTTTAAAGTATGGTATAACATTGAAATGTTGGAATTACGACACAAGATTATTCTTTTTTTTAATTTAATTTACAACATCCACGGGCTCACAGTTGCCCGTGCCTTTTTTTACATTTTATTTTTATAAATTTTGGCGTTATTTTATATATTTTTTTCTTTTTCTTGGAAGACGTGGCCCACACTGACACTTTTTTTTTTCAATTTAAAATAATATATAAATAATCCATAATAAATAATATATATAATATATAAAAATACTGTATATAGTAGTTGTTTTTTTTTTATCCTAATTACTGCAATCCAGCGGGTCCTGCTCCGTGCTCGATCAGAGAGAGTACAGCCTCGGCGACTCTGATGTCGCGTTTATGTATAGATGTCTTGAGGCTGTGCTCTAGGATGGTCTTTTCTGAAACACCCGCCACTCGGCCGATGAATCTGCCGATAGCGTCGCTCCCATCGTCCATGTAATAGACACAGGTGTTAGGTGAGTGGACGATGGGGCATGAGTACATGTTACGGTAGACCTCGTTAATGGCGTATGCGACGTCCAAGGGGTTTCGGTGCGTACAGGATATCTCACGGGTGATGTTAGTTGTCAGGCTTGGTCGGCAGTACCTCATTTCGAACAGATTTTCTCTGTCGATATAAGGCAACTGGTTGATATCTCCGATGAGGACCACCTCGCTAGCTCCGGACAGCTGTGCCGCCATTACTATGGCTCCGAAGTGGTTTATGAAGGCTTCGTCGACCGTAAGACGGTTACATTTTATGCTCTCGTTGAACCCGTTCAATAGCAACCCACGAGAGGTGCGTCGACCCCCGGACCTTCTGAGATGGACTTTGCCATCGCGAGTATCCTGTCGTCTAGCATTACTCTCGTGCATCTGGCCACTACTACCACTGGGTCTCCTGTTGGTGTGAAGAACCTAGGGAATGCGTCTTTTCACCCCTCATCCTCAACCAGGCCCACGAATCCTTCTGCAGCTCTGTAAGCAGCCATGTACCGCCCCGACATTTTCCCTTTGATAACTTGGGATGTGTCATTGTTGTATATGGCCGCCTCGGCTTCTTCAAGCTCCACCTCCAGCAGCTTTTCGTTACCGCGTCGGTGGCCGTCACAATAACCCGGAATTCTAGGAAAGCATTCACTGCATGGTCTCGAGGGTTTGTCGCTGGTCTCAGCTTTGGTGGTATTACTTGACCCTTATCGGCCCTTGTTAGATGGGCGCATGTTATTTTGGGCTTTCCCGGGCCGTTGACCATCAGGAATTTCCTCATTGACTGCGCCTGTCGGTTCGATGAAACCGACGGGCCGGGGTCTGATTGCGGTGAGTGCGACGTCTTGTTCTTCGGAGATACCAGTTCGCGGATTAAACACGTCACCGCCGTCACTGCAGATCCAGGGCTCGGCCGTCTGTCTCGAAGGCACTTCGGGGCCTGGGCCGTTCTCTGCGCCGCTATTTTAGCTGCAATCGCTCAGATCCGTTTAATTGGGACTCGATGGTGGCCGGCTTTGCACTGGGGAATGTTGTTGGGACCTCGGGTTTCAGGAAACTCAGGTCTTCCCCCCTGTCCTCATATGCGATAACCTCATCTTTTTTCGAGGCTAACAGGCAGCCAAAGCGGACAGCAATGTCACCTGTTTCAAAGCCCACTCTCATGGCGTCCACGCTTATCGTACTTGGGTTCCCTCCGAGGTCCTCCTCGCCCATCTTCGAGAGCATTGTGCACGCCATTGCAAAGGGGGCTTCCTCTTCCCGTTCGAAGAGTGCGACCACTTTGTTTCGTAGTCGCATCAGTCGACAGGTCAAAGCACCCGGTATTTGCGTTGTTAGTGCGTCGATAGTGGTCCGCTTGATGCTAACTTTGGAAGTGCTCCCTTTAATGAGTAAGACTATTCCAGGAGACACAGTCAAGCGATCTGATTCCTCCGGGCAACAGAATCCAATGCCCACCCTCTCAGTATCTCCACTCATAAAGAGAGCCACACCTTTGATTTTGATGCCCGGTGTACCACGTTCACGTTTTGCAACAGCTCCGTGAACGCGGTGTATTGAGTGGGCTGGTTGGACGTGATGGGCTGGTCTCTCTTTACGAGCAATCCCCGTAGAGTATGTGGGACAGCCTGTAGTTTTTGCCTAAGGGTGTTACCGGTGGCCCGGGTCTGGCTTTGCTGGGAAATTGACATCGGATTTGTATTTTGAGTTTTGTGTTGTGTGTTTTGTGGTGTGGTCTGTGCTGTTGAGGGTATTGTATTTTGAATTTGTGGTTGTGGGAGGGTTAAAGATGGTGGCGACAGTGGAGGCGATCCGTCTCCACTTGAGTCGCTGGGTCGAGAGGAAGAAGGGCACACTCATCTTCAGGATGACACAGGTACTTACCGGGCACGGATGCTTCGGTAAGTACTTGCACGGAATAGCGCGGCGGGAGGTGTCAACCTCCTGCCACGAGTGTCATGCGCAAGTCGACATGGCGCACCACACCAAAAAAAAAAGGGTTAAAGATGGTGCAGCGGAAGAACTATTTGTTTTTGCAGCTACTTGGGTGGCTTTTCTGGCGAATGCGTGGAAAGATGTTCTTGTATCCTCCTTCTCCATGACGGTTTGGAGAGAAGACTGGTCCAGTCTGGTTTGAATCTGGCTTTCCAGTTCCTGTCACTTGGGCATTCTAGGATTATGTGGAGAATTGTTTCCTCGCATTCGGGGTCACAGACGCAAGAATTCTTACCGGAAGCAAAGATTCCATCTTTGCTTCCGGTCAGAATTTGAGTGTCGGTTGGTGTTAGTACCGATGTTCTTACCAATTTTTTGGCTTTCTTTATGTCTGGTACGAATAATTTAGTGACTGACCCGGTTTGTGAGGAGTCGTAGCGTAACTGCCACCTTTTGCCAGTCTCCTCTCGTATCTGCCTCCTCACATACGATATTGGGACTTTATCGTAGTCAGGAGCCGTCTTTTTTGTGAGAGCTGCTTTTTTGGCTAGCTCGTCCGCTCTCTCATTGCCCGGCGTTCCTACATGGGTCCGTAACCAGAAAAACCGCACAGTTCTTCCCTCCTCCTGGATTTCTCGTATGCACTCCTTCATCTCAAGGGCCAAAGGAAGAGTTAGCAATGGACACCTTAGTAGGTCAAGCGAGGATCTTGAGTCGCTCAAGATGTTAGTAGAGCGTTGCTTCGATTTCTTGACCATTTTTATTGCTCTGAGGAGTGCATACATTTCCGATTGGAAGACGGTGTTGTGCGGTTCGAGACGGAATGTGATTCAGGTAAAAGTTTTGATGTTCATTGAAATTCAGTGAGAACAACGTTTGAGATCTATTTTTTTAAATTTAAAATACAAAATTAATAAACTGTCTATTTATTAATAAAAATGGTGATAGCAGTATTTATAAAATTTAGAGTATCTGTAATCATGTGGTTATTGTCCAGCTTAGGGTCATTTATTGATATTATCGTTAATCATACAGTTATATTAAATACAGTTCCTCAGTAACATTATGAAAAAAAATAAACACTTTAAAATTTTAAAAAGATTCATGTAAAAATACCATCTCTTATTGTATACCTAATTTCAAATTAATTTACATAATTTATTTAGTTTTATATACGAGAATATTATAATTTTTAATTATCTTGCTTATTGGAAATAATTTAAGCTGACCCAGACTTGCAGACCGGGACTTGCAGCATTCATATGCGTATATGAGTTATACTAGTATATATTTGAATTATACTATACCTGGAGTCACTGATGTTCTGGCGTGAATGAAATTTATATTTATTGTGACATCTTGATCCAGTTGACGTGATACAAAATCTAAAACAGAAGATGTTATGTAAGTTTTTTGAAACACAGCATCTCTTTACGAGTAGGTACCTATGTAAATTTTAAAGAAGTGAAATTAGTAACAAGTGACTTGCGTAAAATGACTATCTACACAGCTTCTATTCCGTTAATCTTTATGTCTCAGCTGTCGTAAGAAGTGGAATTTGTTTCCATTACTACTACTTACCATTTTTTTTTTAAAGTAAATTATTATACATATGAATAACCTATAAATATTATTTTCAAAAAGTTTAAACACATGTTTCTAAAGCTTATAATGTCTCAATTGTTTCATTGGTAAGAAAATCATAAAGAAAATATATATATTAAGTAAAACTTACTATATATGAATAAGTCTTACAGCTGTAATTGTAGTTAACACGGGAATAAAAATACAACAACAATACTAATATTTTTTCTTAGAAATGATAATAAGTCATTAGAGTTATTATGAAATAACTAGACATACTTAGTTAATATTTGAGGACGTACGGAATTATTATTGGAAATCCCCGAGCTATTCTAACGTAAGAAATGTAAATTTAATTCATTTCTTGTGTATGAAATAAGTTATAAACCCAGTATAGAAACGAGTTCCTATAAATTTGCATGTTAATTAGTTGGCTAAATTTTTAAAAATATAAAATAATAAATGTAAAATCTTTAAGAATTGAATTATAAGTCTTTAATAGTTGGTCTCACAGTTTAAAATACTTAATGTTAAAAAAACCGACAGTCTCGATTACTAATAATACAAATAAAAATATCTAAATTCTGATAAACGGATGTTGATAAAACAACATGAATGACCGATATATACAACATTAATAACGATAGATCTATTTATAAAATTACTAATGGTATATTGGCATATTGCTTTCGTAAAATCCAAAGTAATTAGGAACAGGTACATATGTACTTGCAACTATATAGGTACTGGTCTGTGACAACATTTATAAATAGTTTTGAATTTTTAAATAACCAATTATATTCAATATTGTAACGCTATTTATTATATTAAAAACTTAGGTTTGATGTTTAACATTGTGAAGTTGTTTTTTTTGCTTTGACTTAATCTAAGAATGTGTTTTAAAAAGTACTACTCTTATATAAAGATGGAATAATTTAAACCATAACATAACAACATACAAAATAATACATTTTCTTACGTATTCGTACCTACTAATAGAAATGAAATCACGAAAATATTAAGAATATGTTTAGTTTATCATTTTTTTTTGTATTTTGATTATATCTTAATTAAACAAACAGCTAATAACACTTTCCATTATCACAATTTTAATTAATAATAACGAAAAATATCACTGCAATCGATAAGTAACAGTCATTTTGATCGTCGTTGTAGATAAAAATTTAACAACAGCCATGATAAATTTAAGAATGAATAGTGTCGGATTCCTGTTATCTTATTAAATACGAATGTATATAAATGACTCTTATGATCATTAGAATTATTTTGTTGTAATAAAAAGATTAACATTTTAAAGAGGACGTTCCCACTTATACTACGTAAAAAAAACATAGGAAAACTTAAGTACTTATATCCATTTTTTTTTTCAAAAAGTATTTCTACTTTTATTAAAATTGTTTTTATTGATAGCAATGAAACTTGATAGTATTATTCAAAAAATCAACTATATATGTACTTATTATACATATTTAGCTGGTGTGAGTCCAAAACTAAATATGTATTTGCGGAAAAAGTGTCTCAGGTCGATTTAGAACAACCTTCCTGCTCATACTGCACTGGTTAAATAGGCGATGTAATCCCACTGACGTTTTTTTATGTTGACTACCACCGCTTGCGAAAGCTGATTCCACAGGATGATTGTGCGAAGTAGAAAAAACCTTAAAAATCGCGCTGTTGGTTATTTTTGGATGTCTATGGGTAGTGGTAGTCACGTTCCAACAGGTCAGCTCGGTTGCCACATATACCTACCAATAAATATAAAAAAATATCAGAAAACTTCTCAAGCCTGTCAATGAACTTTTTTAATAAAATTATATAAAATATTTAAATTAAATAATTTGTGAATTATTTGAAATACAAAAAAAAACGTTTAAAGTATAACACCTCTCCTTATTGCCTCCATTGTTGGCAGGCGGCTTAGTTCGTTTTTAGCCCAGGGGATCGGAATTGCGATGCAACGGGGAAATGCTGCTAGCATTCTTGCCACCATTCCAGGCGGTCATGATTTATACAGTAACTAATTTTAATTCATATTTGTATATATATAAGTACTTGAATGTCAGTAATTCTTATGTATCTAAATTTAAATAAATTTTATAATCCTTCTGCGTAAGTAAAATGTCTTTAATATCTTTTAAGAGACGAATGATTAATTTTGATTAGTCATATGAAGAAGTCGTTGCAATTAATATCTGTCATATTTTCAGATACAATTAAAAAAAATATATCATATCTGTTATGTACAAAAAAAAATGGTGGACAGAGGAGAAAAAGGTGAAATTATCAGTTTTATCTGTATCTATCTATACAAGGATAATACATATTTAACAATTTTCTTTTAGGCAAGAATGCAGAACTTACCAGCATAAAATTCAACATTTACTGGAATTTCCTCTCCTAGTGTCACGTAACATGGGAGCCTCAGGCCACATCCTTCTATGTTCACACTTTTTAAATCGTAAGCCGACCCTGAAACAAGTTTATTGTCATTATTTCAATAATTGTCAGGGTTTTACAAATAGTATATATTGTTGTGTAACCATATGTGTACTGGTTAATAAACAGCTATTAAATATTGTATGCAGGTAATACGTCGTATTTACTGCAGTTATATAAGTATTTTATATATGAGACTATAACTTATAACCTATCTACTTATATAACTATATTTAATCAACTGTTTGTAATGTATTAACGCTTAGGAAAAATATTCAGATATTTTATGATATTTCTTATTTAAGAATAAGAAATAATAATAAATATTTTGGATTAAATTTGCATTGTAAACGAAAACTTCAAGCTTTGGTTCCCAAAGTAAGTATGTACTTTTGGGAGTTTATAAGTAATAGAAGATCTATAAATGACCTTTTATCTAAGATAACTTACAAAAGTTATCTAATAAGTATAATTAATTGAGATTGTATTGATGTAATACGTAATTAAGTACCTATCTACCTACTTCATACTTTGGATTTGATAAAACAATCTCTTAAAAAAATACTGCATTAAATAATTCAAATTATATATGCAGTAAATGCATCAAAAATACATTTAAATACATATACATATGTATCTATGTATATAAACTAGTAGATATCTGTTATCTTATTATCAGTTAAGAAGCATTAAATAGTATTAGTAATGGGCGGTACCGCATATTTTTTCCTATTATCATAATTAAAATTCTTAACTTCGTAATACATGGCGTCATTCAATTCTAGAAATTTAAAGAATAACGAAATTCTATTCGTGAGAAAAGGAAAGTTATTTATGCTTATCCGTAGTTCAAAGTATATGTAATTATATTAATAAATTCCGGCTTTGCTGTAAAATTATTATTTTTAGTAATTTACACCTTGCTATAAGCAATACGGTTGTATAGAAATGTTCAGATACCATTCGTCATAATTTCAATCAATCAGGACAGTAGGTTTTATATATTAAGAGTTCTCTTTGTACTTCCATGGGGTTCAAGCTTGCTTCAGACAAATTCAGCTTAGTGGTTTAACTGTCGTAGCGTAACAAACAGACAGCCTTACTTTCGCATTTATAATATTAGTGTATAGTATAATGAACAAGTTCAATGATTTTATTGAACTTGTTCATATTGAAACTGGCGCTTTGGACCTTTGATTTTTGCTATTATATAAAATCGGGCGCGTTTATTGGACTAGGATTATTATTATTAATGCAAGACAACAACAGACAGCTTGTCTGTTTTGCGACAATGATGGTATTTAAAACCACATTGATATAAGATCCAGCCCCTTTGTTGTAGAATACATAAAAAGACATTCTTCTTACGAGTTCATTGTGTTACTAAGAAAATTACGTTACTATATTGTCCTGTTTGTTAAGGTTACGATATTAGAAACTATATTACTAGCATGATCGCGTTACTTTATTTTTTTATATAGTATAGTTAGTTCATTCAACCTTCATCCTTCAAGCCGGAACACGATAACATTAAGTATTGAATATATGATGATTAGTAAATATTCAGACAGGTTTGCACAAAGCTCTATTATTTAGATATAAAATAGATATTATGATTGTAACTTAAAATATAGGCACATGCATGATACTGCGAAGTTTTCTGTAGGCCTCAAATTTCCTATTACATTGTTTTAATATATATCCAAAGACTTAGCCAGCTTTAGCGAAATAATAGTATGAAAACAGTCTTTGCATGAAACACTCTCATAGTCCAGCCATTTTCAACAAAATATTAAAAAAAATTATAAGCAATCCGTCTTTTATTGTTCTTTAAGTGTAAACCGTATCAAAATCCATAGAGGTGGAGGTGTATATTCACTAACATAATATTATAGACAAGATTTAACAATATACATAGACACAATGCAACAAGATGTGCCGCAAAGCTCTTTCGTACTATGATTGAAAGGACAGATTAAAGCTGGATTACAGATGTGCGATAGCCTTATTAATTGGTTTTTATAATCACATTTTACGTTATTGTTTTCTAAGTATTAATAAGGGTTCCTTCATATAGTAGTCTAATGAATATACATAGGTATATCATTTTAATACGAAACCGTTTTATTAGTCAACAATAAAATGTTCATATAAATTAATATATTATATACAGATAATGATGGAATTCACAGCCTGAATTTGACAATACTCCATATTTATCCATTAAACATTTTTAAAGGCTACTATTGAAATAACAATCAAACTCAATATAAAAAAACGTAAACAAAATTTGAAAACTTAAATATAAATCACGGCTACTTATCAGTAGCTATAAAGTGTATTCATAATGCTCAGTTATCAGAAGTTAATTGTCAATATAAAGTATTGGTTTATGACCCTTCAAATTATTTGATTTATAAATATTTAGATATAAATAGAGAGATTACGAAAGTGTTGTGTTATCTTTATGACATTAGATCTACTATATCTAATAAACTCAGAGGTTTACGATATAGAAATATATCTAATTGATTTTTAATATTGTCACTTAGAGCCTTTGTTTGTATATAAACAAACGATATTAGTTTTGCAAAAACAAGCGTATTAAAAGGATTATTTTATATCAGTGAACATTTATCCGCTTAAGATACGTAGGTACTCAGTTGAAGTTAAAAGTTATACGATAACTTAACATCCGGCTTGTCTTAGGATTACGAATATTATTTATCATAACTAGATTTTTCGTGCATGCAAAATCAAAGATGTCTGTACCTATTTGTATTTTTATCGCGTTTTTATGACAAATGAACTTTGAGTAGGTTATCGAAATTTGGTAAGTATAATATAATTTGAGTTTGAAAATATTTAAATATAACTCACGATAATATATTTTTTATCTTCATCTTTTCTTTGTGCTATTCGATAATCTTTGTAGATATTTAACTGCTATAGAAATCAGAATATATTAATAACAATTTAAATTTAAGATTTCAAGCAATACAGTTACTTATATTTTTACAATGCAGTAATATACCTACTACATACACTGTTTCATTAGGTATCGTAGATCCTGTTTTTGGAATTCAGATAAAACTTATTTTAATGTCTTTCCCAATGTAGTCACGGAGTCCCTTCACTGAACTGAAAGTTTCAATAAAATTGAGTGACAGAATTAATTTAATTATTATTATTTATGATAAATGTTTCAACAAAACAAGAGTCATTACGTTTCATGCTCAAATTGATATAGCAACCTCATGTAATCAGTGTCGACCCGATCATATTAGCAAATTAGCCGAGAAGGCTCATTGGGATACTTTAGTTTCATGTACCTACCACAAGTAAGGGTTTTATTTTGTGTCACCTTTTTTTACAAATCCACTAAAATCATATCTTTATCTTTAAAATATTGTAAATGGTAAGATAACCGTAATTAAAGCGCCTCCCTCACGAACGAAAAATAACTTTAAGAGCTGTGTATTATTTTAAGTAATTTTAGAACATTTTTTTGGGAATAGAAGCAGTTGGCAAGTTATATTTGCTTTTTGCATATGGAGCCATACTCAAGGTCTAATTAATAACGTTTGGTAGGTCACAATTACATGAAAGTGAACTATCTAAAATATGTTTTTACGATATACTCAAAGCATGTGTCTGGTCTCAGATATCTGAAAAATATTATTAAAAGTATAAAACCTCGCCTTATTGCCCCCACTGGTGGCAGGAGGGCTGGTTCGTTTTGTGTCCAGACGATCGGAATAGCGAGCGAACGGAGAAATGCTTCTAGTATTCTTGTCACCATTTCACCCGGTCAAGATTTATACAGTAAATATTTTTAATTTATATTTGTACATATTTAAGGACTTTAATGTTCATAATTCTTATGTAATGAAAATGGTAGATATCATGTAAAATATAAATATATGTACAAACAACATGAAGTATATATTCGCAGGTTCAAGAATAATGTCGTGTCACCATTTATGTAAAAATCAATACCTATTTGAATTTTTGCCACTTATTTTCCAACTAAGTTAAGATTGCTTATTCATTTTTGTATTACACAATTTGTATATTTTAAAAACGACAAAATTAAATTACCAAAAATAGAGCACTTATCACCCGTAAAACAAAAAGTTAGAACATTAGCCCGTTAGAACATTCATGAATGAAGTTCGTAGGTTGAATTCTGGGTACATAGGGTGCACGGGAAAAATGGGCACTAAACTGAATTGACATGTGCTTAAATTAACCTAATTTCTTATAAATCATCAAGTGCTCGTAAATGATGGAAAACGTCATGAGGATACGTGTATGAATGGGTAATATCTAAACCGCTTCTAAAAGGAGGAGACCTAGAGGATAATCCAACAGTTGGATACAATTAAAAAAAACTCTTTTATGTCTTGGTTTACGGATACGGTTCTTTGATTTGATTTCGACACAGCGGCCATTTTCTTCACCGCTGACTACGACATTAATTGATTACACAAAGGCACAAAAATCTTCAACTTTAGTAGATTTCAATTTGAAACGTTCGGTTAAAATATTTGGCCGATCAAGTTTGAAAAAGATATCATTACACAGAGATAAAGTCACTCTCTTATTTATTTTTATTAAACCGATATATCTAATATCTTAAAGTATACGTTACATTTACCTAAGTTGGATATAGAAGGAAATCAAAATTAACAGTTACAGTATTTTGAACTTACCGCAATCCTCAAAGACAACTGAGGCGCGGGCGGTTACAACAATAAAGTGCAGCACTGCTAGACACAAAAACAACATTCGTACCTCACTAAATGATTGCATATACCACAATTGGTCGCACTGAAGTTTTTTACTGAAATATATCACAGTACCAGGCGATTACCTATCGTATGAGATAACATTTTCACAGCCGCTGGCATTCTGATGCATTAGAGGAAAGGGTGATAATCGCTAATCATAATTAACATGACAAAAATTAAACAAGCTTGACGATAAGGCTATGTATTAATATATTTCAAAGAAATAATTAATTATTATTATTTAGCCTAGGTTTTGAATTCTTAATGTAAGATTACTAATTCTTACTTAGACGAGTCTACATAATATGTTCTATTAAATACACTAATTTGGGAAATGATCAAAATAAAACTAAGTTAAATTAAATTATATACTTTTCTTTTGATAATGCAATTTGGTGTTAACTACTTCGAACCAAAACTTTTTTGAACTTATTATAGGGCAGGCAAGCACAAAATGACCGTACAATCCATATTATTAATATTATAAATGCGAAAGTAACTCTGTCTGTCTGTCTGTCTCGCTTTCACGCCAAAACTACTGGACCGATTTAATTGAAATTTGGTACACAAATAGTCTAGAGCCTGAGAAAGGACATAGGCTACTTTTTATTTGGAAAAAAGTGCTGTAAAGGGTTGCAAAGGGGGATGAAAGGTTGTAAGTTGTTGAAAATATTGTCGTTTTTAGAATTAGAAGCACAAAACTTATATTTTAGGCTACACTTATAAACTAACATATCATGACACCCACGAAATTCTACCCCTAAAGAGGTAAAATAGGGGCTGAACGTTTGTATGGAATTCCGTAATTTTTTAAGTTAGAAACACGAAACTTCATTTTTGGGTACTGATTAAAAATGAGTAAATACGTATTAAAGTGTTTTTTAAATATTCTACTACTAAGGGGGTGAAATAAGGGTTGAAAGTTTTTATGGAAGTCGTCAATTTATAAGCTAAAAATATGAAACTTTATTTTTGGGGTACTGATTAAAAATGATTAAATACATATTTAAGTGTTTCTAGATATTCTACCCTAAAGGCTGAAATTCACACCAATGTGGTATACAAAGAGGTATTCCATTATGGTAATATTTTAAGTAAATTTGTAAATATATTCATATTGTGCGCGGGCAAAGCCGCGGGTAACAGCTAGTTTATAATAATAGGAACACTTTACTTGGTGGTGAGGCATTTTGCAAGCTCGTTTGGGTAGGTACCACTCATCAGATATTCTACCGCCAAACAGTAGTATTCAGTATTGTTGTGTTCCAGTTTGAAGGGTGAGTGAGCCAGTGTATCTACAGACACAAGGGACATAACATCTTAGTTCCCAAGGTTGGTGGCGCATTGGCGATGTAATGAATGTCTATGGGCGTTAGTGACCACTTACCATCAGGTGGCCCATTTGCTCGTCCGCCAACCTATAAGTACCATAAAAAAAAACATGTTTATTTTGCACTCCTTAGACTATATGACAAAATCGAAATAAAATCACAATCACGATATAATTGTTGTTAGAAAAACTCAAATAAGAGGTTTTCACGCTGTCCCAACGAATTGTTCAATGTTAATAAAGACATTTCTTTCAATCTGTATTTGACCCTTATTGATATGAAACTATTATACAGATAGGTACCTAAGTGCTATATTTTTTATAATCAAATGATTTATATGTATATATATATATGTATATAGGTACATCTATATGTAAAAGCGTGGGAATTTTGTGAATAATACCTACCTGTTTTTGTAATAATACTGTCTCTATTTTTTTATCCACCTGATCTGAGATTTTATCCTATTATTAAAGAATATGTAAATCTTATAAGCTAGTTACTACACTACAGACTAGAGTAACTGCACTTACACTATATATATATATATATATATATATATATATCTATGTTATAGGGGGCAAACAAGCAGGAGGCTCACCTGATGGAAAGTGATTACCACCGCCCATGGACATCTGCAACACCAGGGGGGTTGCAGGTGCGTTGCCGGCATTTAAGGGATAAGTACGCACTTTTCTTGAAGGTTCCCAAGTCGTATCGGTTCGGAAAAACCGCCGGCAAAAGCTGGTTCCACAGAGTGGTTGTGCGAGGCAGAAAATGCCTTAAAAATTGCGCTGTTGTGGATTTTCGGATATCTAGGTGGTGCGGATGAAATTTAGAATTTTGACGAGATGTCCGAAGGTGAAATTCAGCTGGCACTAACTCATTTATTTCTGAATTTTTCTCAAAATAATAATAATAATGTCATTCAATCATAAATTAAATAGCATAAATTAAGCGAACCATTTGGTACTGAATTATGTATTAATTTGTGTTCATTCTAACTTATAATTAGTTAAATATCACGTCTGTTAACTACCTATATGTGTATGCGTTGATCTTGTTATAAGAGATATTCAAAAAATGCTCTCAGCGTTATTATGTATTCACAAAGATATGGATATTTTTGAAAGAAACAGCAATTTTCCTAATTCGCAAAGTCAATACATCTTTCCTTGAGTTAAGTATTAATCGTGTGAAAATTTATTTTATTTTATTAAATGTTTTATGAGAGTTCCAAAGTTAGAGTTTATAGAGATATGAAATAATAGTTTGTGGGATCGTATTATTTTTACCCAGGGCCACGGGATTTGTACCCTTTTATCTAGTCACTAGAACAATAAAGCAGTGGAAACAGCCCAGAGTTAGGAATGTGTATGTACATACATTGCCGTGTTTCGGAAAGCACGTAAAGCCATTGGTCCTGCGCCTGAACTGTGTCGGATTTGCCGTCCCATTAGATTATGCGAACGAGGCAATAGAGAATGCACCTGTGTTTACCCGTACACCGTAAAGACAGACCTCAAAAACTAAGCGATCAAACTCTGAACCTCATGACTGAACGGCGCTTAATGACGCTGCAGTCCTCGGATGGCGCGAAGTCATATAGGCAGCTCAATAGACGGATCTGCCGGTGTTTACGATGCGATCTTCGAATCTTTAATACCAATCATATTAAAGAGACGATTGAGTGGAACAAAGGCTCCAAAGTTTTCGCCAGAGACCTGTCTATTGGGCAGAGCCAGCTGGCAAAGCTCAAGAGAGAGGATGGCAGAGTAGCGTCCACGAAGCTAGAGTTACTGAAGGAAATCGAAAGGTTCTATGGACAGCTGCACACCTCGGTTACCAAACCTGTTAAAAGCTCAGCCGAAGACACTAGAGCGAAACTCACCCGACACTATACCGAAGATATCCCGGACATCAGCCTGTGCGAGATTAGGATGGCCCTTGAACAGCTCAAAAACAACAAGGCGCCGGGCGAGGACGGTATTACATCAGAGCTTCTGAAAGCGGATGGAACACCCGTACTTGAAGTCCTTCAGAAGCTCTTTAATACCGTCCTGTTCGAGGGTATCACACCAGAGGCATGGAACAGCGTGGTGGTGCTGTTCTTCAAGAAAGGCGATAAGACTCTTCGAAGCCATAAGAACTATAGGCCTATCTTGCTCCTGAGCCATGTTTACAAGCAGTTTTCGAGAGTTATTACCAATCGTCTCACGCGCTGGTTCGATAACTTCCAGCCTCCCGAACAAGCCGGTTTCCGAAAAGGGTACAGTACCATAGACCACATTTTCACGCTGCGGCAGATTGTACAGAAGACCGATGAGTACAATTTGCCACTATGCTTAGCGTTTGTGGACTATGAGAAGGCCTTTGATTCGGTCGAGACGTGGGCAGTGCTGCAGGCCCTACAACGATGCCACATTGACTATCGGTATATCGAATTGTTGAAGTGTTTGTATAGAAACGCCACCATGTCAGTTCAGATCAAACCACAGAGGCAATTCCATTGCGGAGTGGCCTGAGACAAGGAGATGTAATATCTCCGAAGCTCTTCACCAATGCGATGGAAGATGCCTTCAAACTCCTGGAATGGGAAGAGCTTGGCATCAATATTAACGGCGAATACATCACTCACCTTCGGTTTACCGACGATATCGTAGTCATGGCAGAATCGTTGGAAGACCTCAGCAAAATGCTCCAAGACCTCAATCGCATTTCCCAACAGGTGGGCCTCAAAATAAACATGGACAAAACGAAAGTCATGGCCAATTGCCATGTAGCGCCCACCTCAATATCATTGGGGAACTCGATTCTCGAAGTGGTAGACGAATACGTTTATCTAGGACAAACGGTCCAACTAGGAAGATCCAGCTTCGAGAAAGAGGTCACTCGGCGAATCCAACTCGACTGGGCAGCGTTCGGGAAGTTACGCGGCGTCTTCACGTCCAAAATACCTCAGTGTCTTAAGACGAAAGTATATGAACAGTGCGTGTTGCCGGTGATAACCTACGGTGTCAAGACGTGGTCTTTAACTGTGGGCCTTTTAAGAAGGCTCAGAGTCACTCAGCGAGCTATGGGGCGGGCTATGCTCAGCGTTTCTCTACGTGATCGAATCAGAAACAAGGAGATCCGTAGACGAACAAAGGTAACCGACGTAGCGAAACGAGTCAGCGAGCTGAAGTGGCAATGGGCAGGGCACATTGCTCGAAGGACTGATGGCCGATGGAGCAAAAAAGTTCTCGAGTGGAGACCACGTACTGGAAATGAGATGGACGGACGATCTGGTCAAGTCCGCGGGGTATCGCTGAAGTTATTGGGAAAGCCCTATATCCAACAGTGGACGTCTTACGGCTGAAATGATGATGATGATAAAAGTCAGTGTTTATGGCGCTTGAGAATTCACCTTCACCGAAGTTGCTGAACCATCTCAAAAACTGAAAGTTTGAGGATAATAACTTTGGGCTCGAACAGGGCTAGTACTAAGCCCGCGACTTAAAAGTCGCGGGCTTAGTACTAGCTGCATTATGATTGGAAACTGGCGAGCATTTCGGTGTATAATTACGATATAATATGTTTTATATCGATAACGATTAAAATTTGGTAGACATTTTCTGTAAGAAGAAACTCGAAACTCTGAAATGAAATGCCTGAATGTGATATGTGACTTTGCCTATAATAATTATAAAATTTATGGAATACATAGAACAAAATGGCGTTTCACCGTTTGTCAACATTTCATGAGTAAGATACGAAGCGAGTGAATTCTTACAAAATCGCACTGCTGATCAATACGCATCGATTTAGTCCAATGAATTTAAGGAGTATGTCGTTGATAGACATTTATTCAATTATTTAAATTTGAGAAAAATAAGTACATCATTTATGATACTTTTTTTTGTTCTTTATTCTCAAAATTGTATTCGAATTTTACTTTTTAATTTTTCTTTGTGTTTGTATTTTTGTACTCCAAAAAATATAGGTAACGAATAATGCTTAAGTAATGCTATAAGTTTCAATTGATTATTGAATTGTCGGCCACACTGGTGTCATCTGTCAACCGACACTTGCCCATTGCCTGTCAAATATTTTATTTATCAGAATTCAGAAGTACTTCCAGTTTCCAAGTATTTTGAATTTTGACATACCTTAAGATATTACGATTTATAAATAAATAAACTAGTTTATTAAAATATCTACTCCAAATTACATATTTGTAAATTTAAAAAAATATGGAAAATTGTTGCTGACTTTTACACAATATGTTTGTTAATTCTAAATGTACAATGGCAAGCAAAATAACTTTTCGACTCTTAAAAACACCCGTAAGGTTATGCCATAAAACTAATAAGAATGTGGAAAAACTAGGACCAAAAGTGTCCCAGGACGTAGTTAAATATTTAGAAACTTCACCAGAATACAAAAATATCATTAACGTTGTACCTAAAAACCTATTAAGAAAGTATAAATCGCCAGAGACTATGTATTTAATCAATCATAAAACTGCGAAGGAAATAACTGAAACACTCGTTAAATACCTGAGAAAAGATGCACCTGTAGTTGAAGTTAATCCTGGTTTTGGGTTTTTAACTAGAGAGCTTTTACGATGTCAACCAAATAGGATTTATTTATACGAAACTTCCAATCATTTTGTGCAATTTTTAAATGTCAGTAATGTACCTATTACTTGAATTTTATTAACTGTAAATTTAATTTCAAATACAATATTTAATAATTTGCAGGATATTAAGACACAACATCCAGACAGAATAAAATATAAAATAGCTGATTTCTTTGGAATGTGGAAGTTAGCGTTCCAAGATAAAATGGACCAAGGAAATAGGATAGAAAAATTATTAGAGGAATTAGCAACTGATGATAATGGTGTGATAGTTTATTTTGGTTTACAGTAAAGCTCAAACAATGAAACATGAAAAAAATATGTTTGTAAATAAGTGTTAAATAAAAGAAAGAGTATTAATATAAAAAAATATATTATTGGTTGCAATAAACATTATTTTAATAAAATGACAATTACAGCATGGTTTAAAAAATACAGATTTTTAATAGTTAATAAAACATTGTTTTCATGCTTAGTTTTATTGATTTGCTGAGAGTTAAATTGAAATATATATTATTTAAAATAAGTTTTTCTTCATTTCAGACAGAATTTTGAGTATAGTAGGTGCTATGCCCAGTTTGTCCTTTGTCAAACATTTAATTAATACCATTGTATTTCATAATGCTACAAGTCATTTGGGGAGACCAGACCTTTACATTGTGATGCCTGGACACTATTATGAAGTATATACCGTTTGAAAATATTGTTAAAATATCTGTAATCATGCACTATGAACAACTAATTTTCCTCAGTTTCTTGCAGACTCCTCAGTACAAATGAACAAGCATAAATCAGTTCCATCACTTTTCCAACTACTTTTCGACTATGAAGTTCTTAATAAGGTGCCTAAGGTTCATTTTTTGCCATGGACATATACTTCAAACACCCAGAAAATATCTGTAGTAAGTGTTTTCAACTTTATTGACATAATTAGCAATAATATTTTTATTAATAAGTCATACTTTCAACAGATGGATGATTTTTGCTTGTATTTAGTGAAAATAACTCAAAAAACTCAGCTGCCTTGCCTGCCAAGTGATTTGCCACTGCTCTGGTATTTTTTTAAAAGGCATACATTTTCCTCATCTACAAGAATTATTCCAATGTTAGAGTAAGTTTTTTCTTTATAATATTACATATTATTAACATCAAAACACGCTATAATATTCATTTTTAACTTAATTAGATCTATAATTAATATTCACAACATTAGATTGTATAGTTATTTACTATGTTCTCTTTTCGTCTATAGTATCCCTGTTTAATTTATTCAAGGCAATGGATACCAGGATGTGGAGTATGGCTCATCACTGGACAGGACCCTCCAGATACCAACAAAGAGCTATCACCAGGAGAGGATGATGCAAAATTACCTCATATGACCATCTTTACAGAATTTGGTGATTTGAATTTAAAACAAAAAATCACTATTTTTAAAAGGTATGATTAGTGATGTAATGTAATATGATTTCTTATTTAGAAATTAACAACCCTAATTACATTGTTTCAGGTTTATTTCTTGGCCTGAATTTGAACAGTGTCCATTTAGAGTTACTGTGGAAAATAATTTACCAAAATTTGCATCACAAATTAATGATGATGATGATGGTGACAATCAAAAACATATTATAGTTCCTCAAATTGATGAGAATGAAACTTGTGATACAGAACCATTAAATACTATTTAAACTTTGAATAAAGAAGTATTGATGTTACAAATTAATTTCATAGAACCTATCAAATTATTTTTATATTATCTATTATAATTATAATGAACAAAATTAATAAAAATATTTGTGTCAAAGCATTGCATTTTTTTAAGATTGATAAAGTTGTCATTGACTTCTATGTATGCTGCTAGAAAAGCTGTTCAAAATTAAAATTGTGTCACAGTGATGGAAAAGGCAAAAATAGAGGGTGGCGCAGTTAGTTAAGTGATCAAGACGATCGCGCAGATGTGGCACAATAAGTTTTATTTTATTCTATTGTCTCTAAGAGTATTATAGTGAAATTATTTGATTCAATTCAAATGGTCATAAATGTAATGATATTAAGTAGATGAGACACTAATTATAACAACATATAATCAACATTACAGACTTAGGTTAGAATCTAGAAAACAAATCAATTTAAGCAAGTATGCTTGAGAAAAGTTATGTCCTCTTGTCTTTAGTCTAGCCCTATTGTTCTCTGAGAAAATATTTTATACATTATCAAAGAATGAAATTCAGCATATTAGTAAAAATAACAATTTTCAATAGTATTTGTTAAAATAAATTTATTTGTATCTTAATCTATATCGGCATATCGGTTGTACTGTCACTTAGGTAAATCTAGTTAAGATTAAGCAAAATGTCATATCAATATGTCTGTCATGTTCATGTATGTAATTATGAACTAATTTGTTTACAAGAAAGTACGAATTAAATTTGTTACTAACCATAAATAATTATTAAATCATGTAATCAAAGTGCGCAGGTTAATGATGCATTTTTATGACCCACTAAACAAAAAATTACCGAATTTATTGAGAAAGAATTAAGAACTAAATGAGTTGCGGGCAATTAACCGTAACTTAGTGCGAAAATCTCAGCGCGGTATGATGCGTCTACATTGTTGCTCTCTCACGGTCAAATCAATGGCATCTGCAAGCTTGAACTAAAGAAGAACATAGGCTACTTTTTTATGCCTAACATCTGCGACCAACTCTTAAAACACGAGAGAAGCTGCGGGCGTCTAATAATACTTTCATTTTTCATAACCTGTCATACTTTAAACAGCAATTATCTTTTATATTACTTGGAAACATATATAAAAAAAACTGAACAATTTGTGGTACAATGTTTTAATGTGATGATAAAATTATCTATTTTTACATTTTATACATTTTTAACACTATTTACAAACAATATAATAATACTTTGTCTTTTAGATCTAAAAAATAAATATTGCTTTCAAAAAAATTAATAACTAATGCAGTAAGATAATATTCTTCAACACAGAAACAAAATTATTGAAAATTCTTGAAATGTATCTATCGAGGACGGGATTTTCATTTAATACAACTATATATCTTATTTAAAAATTGAATTGAAATCAAATAATGTCAAAAATTAAGATTCTAATTAAATATTCGAAAATAAATTAGCTGCATAATTTGGTAAAATATTCAATCATATAATATCCCACCACCAAACTATTTACACTTATATTACTATGTTAAGTACATTATTACATATACCTATGTGAAATTGATTGCTGTACTGTTATAAATTTTGGAAATGCTTCTCCATATATTTTCCACGGCTGTTCGATTTCGGTGTTATGTAATTCAAACTTGGAATATCAAGTTGTATCTGATTACTTCCAGATGCGAATTTGTTTTGATTGACAGCTTTTTGCATACTGGAATTGGTGTGAACATTTAAACTAATTGTATTTAAACCGTTTTGGGGTTTTAAACTTGGACTTGATACAAATTCTGTCCATTCGTCATCGTCAGCAAATGTAATATTTTTCTTAGGAGATGTTTGTGTTTTTGGTACATTCGAAACAAAATCGCCCCAAATATCATCATCTGATACTTCATGATGAACAGTGTTAGCAGAATTGTGAGCTGGAGAGGCTAATTTACTATTATTAGCACTAACATCACTTTTTAATGAATTAAGACTATTCATTGGATTAAATCGCGAAAGGTCTTGCAGATCTATACCTGGATTAGGCCAATTGATTTGAGAGTAACTTTCAAGAGAAAGTGGTTGCAATATTTGAACAGTGTTATGTTGATTCCGTATTGTTGCGCCTGCGCTTGAGGTTATCGGTAGTAAAATATCACTGTTTAACTGATGATTTATAGGTTTTACATCAGATTGCCTTGAAATCACATCTAGCGAACCAGTATTATTACTAAACATTGAACCTTTATTTTCTACTAATAAATTATTTGATCCAGAAACAATGTTACTTTCAATTTTAAATGACTTCTTATCGAAGTTTTCTTTCACAGATGGAGATAAACTGTTTGAAATAGCATTGTTCGGACTCGAAGTGATATCCAGTTCTGAGCTTGAGGCAGGGGCAGATTGAAATGTTTCAAATTCATCATCTATTTTATTAGTCTTAGGATCCAATTCTATATTCAGTTTTGGATCAATCTTTTGTACATCAGGTTTAGAAGTGGCAGTATCGTTTTCATTCCATGAGTGGCTTGAAATGAAATCAGAAAAATCGTCAAAAGTTTCTTTCACTTCACCGGGATCTGGCCAATTGAGTGTTGGAATAATAGGCTCCAATTTAATAGGTTGTAAAATTTGAGTTTGATATGTAATTTCTGCCTTTGTTGTTGGAACGTTAGACAATGATTTATCGACAGTTGATGTGTCGGTTGTTTTGTCAACGGTATTTGTAGAAGCCGGTGGAATTGTTCCCTTAAAATCTTGGAATTCCCAATACTCATTATCATTATCAGTTATACTGTTTGATTTCGAAATATTTTGCTCTGTTTGGTTGTTAATGGTTTCTATATCTGGTTGAGTTAGAAGTGAAGATGGTTCACTATCATAGTGGATTGTTTTCGATCTTGGTGTTTCAGAATCAGTTGGTGTAAATATATGTGTATCTGGTAGATTGATATGTCGCAATGGTTGAACATTAATTGTACTAGAATAAATTTTATTTGATGTTGATGATTCATTTTCAAAAACATCTAAATTTGTTGGCCTTTTCATTGTTTCATTTTTGGCAATATCGTTTTCTGAACTGCAAGCTGAAACATGATAATTAATATATTAATTGGATTGTAAGTGCATTATTTAAAATTTAAACTACTTCTCAATTTATACATACATATAATAAAATATTAGAGTTGTTTCCTGCAATTATATAATACCCTACAGTATTATAATGATATATTTTTTCATAAAATCAAGTCCATATAAACATATTAATGTGTATTAAAATTAATTATTTTGTGTTAGCTATATTTTCTTAGTCTAGGTTTGTATCAATATTGACCATTTTTTAAACAAAATTACACTCAAATACAATGTGATGTACAGATTCATTGTTTTAAGCAATTGCTTTAGTTTTCATTTGAACATAGGTTAAATTACAGAATGATACATATTATAGCATTTTTCGGTGATCAGAAGAAAATTAATCAATACAAAACCACTAATAATGTTTTTTTTTTTATTTTTAGGTATCAAAAAACATTAAATTAAATGGAATTTGTAGAGTATATATTCAGTACTTGATTCAATTAGTAATGCACTTATATAGTACAATCTACATTGTGCAAAATATTATTTTCTTAAGACTGTGCAAAAATTTAACTACATGCATTTTTAACTTACCATGTGATAGTAGCTCAGATATTTTTAGTGTGGAATGTTTGTGAGCCATTTGGTCTAAGGTGGCCATTAGGTGCTCTAAATCTAGGAGTAGAGCTTCAGCGTAGGCGTCTAATTTTAGGGAGTATAGGATTTAGGAGGAAGCAGATAATGCAAAGGTGTGTTGTTTAATCCATGTGCAAGACATGCAAAAGAATCAATTATACAGTGTCAAATATTAGCAAAATGTAGTATAAATATTCAGTATAATTTTTCCTTTTCAGTTCAGAATTTTCAGCTATATTAATAATGACATTATTTTATACAAAGGCAAAAGGTATAGCAATTACCTTCATAATGTGTATTTTGCATTGGTGTTAGTTTATTATATCGATTTTTAAATGTGATATTTTTAACAACTTACATTCTTGTCCATCAGGTGTAAATGGGTCAATCCATGTGCTAGCTTCTTTATTAAGAACGTTTTCAGTAGACTCAGCACTCAAAACATTTGACTGAGCAACTGGCTTTTGTGGTTGAAGTGGTGCAGTACTTAAGTTTGTCGCATATTTTGGCATATTGTAGTTCCATTTCGGCCCAAATAACTGAAAAAAAAATCTGTCTTGTATCGAAGTATTTTAAAAACTTACAATTATACTTTATTATGAAAGATAATCTTACAATGTTTCTGGAGTCTATACATAGTGCTTTCAAAAGTGTTTTTTGGCCCAGAGAGTTGTTCCAGTTAATAATATATGGTTGTCTTATGTCTATGTCAATAAGATGACCCCATGTTTCACTAAGAAATTGTTCAAGTTTCGTATCTAAATCATTTTCAGGTTCAGATATTTCATTTGTAAATATCGAATTTAAAATGTTATTTATGCTATCTACTATTTGCAATTCATTTTCAGGTGAATGAAGAGTTAACATGGAAACATTGCTGTTTAATGTTTCTTCTTTATCTTCCGTGCTTTCTACATTATTCACAGATTTAAAATCATCAAAATCTCCAAAATCGTCATCACATTCTTCTGTTGAAGAGTTTTTATGAAAATTCGATATTTCACTTATAGTTTCCTTTGCATTTTCATCAAAGTTAGCTGTAAATTCACCAAACTCAGAACTTTCGTTAGCATTATTATCCCAAGGATTTTCACTAGTTATTGGCAACACTTGTGGAGTGATAGAGCTTGTAAATTGAAAATCTTCGAAATCTCCAAATTCATCAATGCTTAAATTTGAGCTTTTTGACTGATCAACATTTTCTGAAATTTCTGATTCATTTTTTAAAACAACAGTGTCTGGTAAAATATTTGCTTCAATTTTTATCGAATTTACATTGTCTGCTATTGTGATATCCGGGAAATCTTCAGAAAAATTTTCAATGTTTTTATCAGATTCATTATTTCCACAGGGTAGTCTATCGTTAACCTTTTCAGTTCCAGATTCAATAGAATCAGTAGACACAATTGTATTTTCATCAACATGTTCTACAGAATCTGTACCTCCTTGATCTTGTATTGTTGAGTTTTTATCAGAACAATCGTTATTGTAAATATTGGGTTCAGTCTCATATTCTTTAGTGGCTATATCATTGGAATGTACATTATCGGAATCAACTTTTAAATTTAAGTCCTCTAATATGTTGTCTTCAAATTTATCATTAACATTTAAATTGACATCATTTTCTGTTACTTCATCAGATTTCAAACTAGCTTCAGGTCTGGTTTGTATATTTTCATTAAAATTTGAGGACCAATTTTCATTTTCAATTTGGTCTGATTTAGGAGGGAAAATATTGTAACCAGAATAACTTCCATAGTTGAATTCTGAACTATATTCATCATCATCTTCTTGAGACACTAAAACATAATTAAAAATGCATTATTAATATTTAAACAAATTAGGCAATAGACCAAGGTGCTTGATTTTGAGGTATGACTTTCACTTTTGTAATAGAGAAATCAAATATTCTGCACTTTTTGTAGAGTGTTTTACTATTACTATAATTTTACTTTGTTCTTAACAAAATACTTATCAATATGTCAAGTCAAGATAAAAAATAAGTAAGAATAAGTTTGCAACTATGTCAAAAATGTAAATTTATCATATTCCTCATTTGTGCACAAGGTAAACTCAGCTGCACAAACCTGCATATGCAAACTTTTAAAGAGAATTGTAACAGTCATTTATATTATTAAAAAAATTATAACACATTTTTTTTTCATTTTATTTAGAATAGATATTCAGACAAACAAATGGTACACTCAATGTTAAGTGGTCACTACTGCTTACAGACTTTGTAACAAATGTTTAATACTTGCACTTTGCATCTGGGCACAGTAATTCTTAAAATATTATGTCCTATAATTATTATGGCTACTTCCACCTTACAAACTGGAACACAGTAACACAAATTTAGTTTGTGTGGCATTGGCTAGTACAAGGTCCTACCACAGCTATTATAGCTAAGACTAAATATCAAATTATTTACTTAATATAAAAAAGCACAAGAAAGTTATACCAATTTGTAGAAAAACAATTGCTTAACTTGATTTTATTTCCAAACTTACACTTAAATGTAGCTAAACAAAACCTTGTCATATAAATTTATTTACTTCTACATATTCAACATACTATAAATAAATATGAAAAACCTGTGTAAATGTGAGAGTATCACATACAAATTACTCATGAATACTATTCAGATAAATTTATTTTTAAATCTAAATTACACATATAGAAATTGATAAGTAGGGAACAAATACATAGTTGAATGGCATGCACCATATTTGAGGTCTCCCTGTTCAAGTAAATGTCATTGACTTAAAACTAAATTTTAGAAATCATGACTACTACATTCCAATTGTATTATTGCTGTAATAATAATATTTATAAATTACCTCACAAGACAATTAAGGAAAATTTTATAATGTGAAACATTAACACATAATTATGAAACCTTAAAAAAGTTCAACTCCTTTTAGCAATAATTTTAGGACAAAGCCCACAAAACAAGATTATCAAAGATGTACTTAAATTGCGTATTAATTATAAGATTGTATCAATCAACTTACAATTGTATGTTATATCAAAATCTTCGTGGTCTTTGTCGTCTTCACATTGTTCAGGAGGTGGAGGAGTACTGCAAACAAGTGGAGGAATCGACATCCTATTCTAAAGAAAACTCAAAATCCCAGCTTAGTTCACTAAAAATTTTGATAATCTCAATTGTTTACTCAACATTAGTTGCAATAATGTTCTGGGATTCTTCAATTATGAAAACTTAACTTTAAAAGACAGACAGCTGTTCATATTAATTGACAATTTTTGTAGGACAACAATTGACGGCACAGCTGTCATGTCAAGGCGGCCATATTTATTTAATTTCTTTAAAACGTTGTAGATAATAATTAGGACCACGTATTACATGTAATATTATATTTAAATGGGCATATTTAAAACAACATCAATCGATTTTTGTATTTAATTTGTGGCAGTTTTCCGGATTCGCTAAATCGCTAATAAAAAAAATAAAAATATTTTTTCACGATCAAGTAGTTGCTGCTGCTAGTAGCTGGAAATGAATTTATGAAAACTAAGCTAACTATTTTAAACTGCTTACTAATGTTATTTTGAAATATTGCATTGGTTTGGAAATGCAGCACGCAGATTTTAATTGCAAACATTTGGCATAATCAAGGCGTAACATAACATCCTAGCTCCCTAGTTTAATGACGCATTGATGTGATGTAAGGAATAGATATTATTTCTTACAGCGTCAATGTCTTTGGGCGGTGGTGACCACTCACCATCAGGTAGCCCACTTACCCGCCTACCCATTTATAATTTATATACATAACATGTTTTTCATGTTGAGAAATAGAAAGGATCTTAGGGTGTATATTTTTTATGTATGTGGTTGTAAACTTAATTAGAGAGAGCAATGATATCAAACACGTCATTTTATATTACTTTATTATTATTGGTTGCCACGGGTTTTAATGCTGGTTTATAAAATGATTAAATTATATTTTTGGCAATTGACAACATTGGCAAATGGTAACATTGTCAAATCCGCTGTCGTTGTCGGACCCCGGTCCCGTTCTATAAATCGGTACTTCGATGTCGGTCAGTAGTCGGTATTCTAGGTACGCCTGCAGTTTAACTTTTTTTCTGTTTATTTTGTAAAGCATCTCTCGTAAGAAAGTTAACACGCATGAGCATAAAAAGAGAATTAAATTATCCATCAAACCATTTAATCAAGTTACTATAAAGGTAAGATATCCTACCACTCATTTAAGTGTAATTAGAATATTTAATATTCTTAACTAATTTGTGTATTCTTATTTTAACATATAACAATACCTTGGCATTCATGTCAATACTTTACAAATAATATTACTCTTAAATTCCTAAATGCTGAAATAATGAAACAGCGAGTCTACTGTCAATAACCTTTGACATGTGTCATTGCTTACGTGTCATTCTCTGTGTCTGTATTCATATTGAGCGAGATGTTACCGTGAATTTTTTAAAGAATTCGTATAATTTTTGCAAGAAAGTAATTTGTATCACAATATTTTGGTAAGTAATGCCGAATACCAAAACCGAAATGTTACAAAACATATAATCATTCAATTACGTTACTTTTTAATTAAACCGATATATATATATATGTAACAATGTAATAATTTTGCAATGCATATTTTATTTATAAACAGTTAAAATTCTTGCTACCGAAAGAGTTAATGATTAAAAAATATAGCTAACGGTGTAATTCAACTACGCATTCAAAAAAATTACTGCAGGTGTATTTAAAAAAAGTCGGCGTTTTAAAATTCTCGTATTATATTTAATTTGTAAAATACATGTTCATTAACCACTTGTATAGTTTATTACCGTTTGGTCATTTGAATATTATCAGACCTGTAAATGAAAGTGTAATCATATTAATTGTTTATAATTAATGTTGTGTCAAAGTCAATTGATAATCACTGTAATAGCTCTTTACCACTAGATAAGCGCTTGCGGCTAATACAATGGAGCTGCAGGCCCTGCTAGTACTGTGTGGGATTGGGGTGACTGGAGCTGCAGTGCTTCTTCTCATGGGGCTATTCTCAGCATCTGGAACTAGCTATGAGGAAGCAATAGCTCAGCAACGACGAGCAACAAATGAACTGCTTGCACTAGCTGAAAATAAAAATAAATCTAAAAAGACCAACAAAAAAGCTAACAAGAAGGTATTATATTTAAATGATTTGCTTCAAATTCTACTCTGTTTATGGTAAAGAATAATAAATGTAATATTTATATATTATCATAAATATCTTGTCATTATTCAGATCTAAACATACTTTACTCTGTTGATTTTAACCACCAAAATTGTATTAATTTTTTTATTGCCATATATTAAAATTATGATTTACTACAAAACTTTTATGAAGGCTTTTTAGTTATCTAGATCTGTTAATAGAACATTTATCTATCATATAATATTTGTTATTATATATGTAATCATATATTATTTTGTTAATTTTAATTGTAAAAAATGCATTAAAATTAAAAAAGAATGTCATTTGGACTTGTTAACTTGCTTAAGAAATTTCATATTAGTATAGTAGTTTTCAATGTTCACATATTTATAGTTAGCAAAGAAGGAAAAGAAAGAACATATCACAGCAGCGACAGGAAGTGAACCAGAAAGCGAAGCCCCAGCTGAAAGTGGAGTAGATGAGGATACAGTTCCTACAAAGCCTCATGTTGAATTCAGTCCTCCTGTTGTAGTGGAACTACCGACTGACACACCACCCAACATCAAGGTACACTCTTATACAATATTTAATTTCTTATATACATTATATAGTATATATTATTAATAAAATATTTATCTTGGATTCAATGTATTAAATTATCAGAAGTTATTTGGGCTCACAGATTGCAGCTTATCTTCTCATTATAAATTATAGATAAATCATTATCCCGTCTCAGCTATTTGCATGTATAGCAGAGGCATCCGTTATATATGCTTGTATTATTCATCTGGCTATGATAAGATGGTTTATTATATCTAATTATACATATAATATCTTTAATACAAATTCTTTAGATATTAACAATAGTTTAAATTTTATAATGAAAAATATGTTGTAGTATGTGGAAATTTAATTGTTTGCACTAAAAGCCTTTATACCTGGAATATAGATATAAAATATCGTGACGTGCATGACTCACGCCATTTTTATGAATTCACCAACTGTTGTAAATGTACTTACTGATATATAGTTATGTTAGTATGAAACTCGATTTGTAAATAGTGAAGAATTATTATTAAAAATAGCGGAAGTTCTTCTAGTGTAGAATTACTGTGTGTACAGATTCGCAAACGCGGCAAGGATCCTAAAGTAAAGCCGATATTAATTAACAAAGAGGATCCGAGTTGTGTTAGCGATCCGAGCGCGGCGGCCACGCCGGTCGCGGAGGTTTCTAACCACTTTGAGGAAATGCACCCCAAGGACGACTTTGAATTATTGCACGCTACACTAGAAAAAGTGAGTTTCTTGACACCAGTGACGTAACACTTTATGCCATCTACATAGCAAACAGTTATCAAAATAATGTCTCAGTTTTTCATATTAAATATAAAACTCATAATATAATGTTACTTTATTCAACGGATTCGAAAAAATCCATTTGATCAATCGATGATTAATACTTTATTATGCAAATAAATAAGATTTATATAATATATGATTGGTGCGTTAAAAGAAATGACCAGACAATATTAAATGCATTTTTTTTACAAACAATAAATATTTACGTCTTATGCATTTGACGTCATGGTTAGACTTGTAATATTATTTATAATACAAACTAATCATGGCATGATGTATTAAATATTAAATTATAAAGTTGTTGAAATAAAAAAAAGATCAAGAAAAATCCGAAAAAAGAAAGAAAATGAAATCTGATTTTATTTATCTGATTTTCTTAGATAGATAAACTTATTTTGTAATAATTAATAGAAGATTAACAAATTATTTTCTTGTTTGTGACGTTCATAGGACGAAGTGGTAAAGTGCACGAAATATTTAGCTTATTTGTAATTTTGTGATTATTAACAGCATGCGTAACCAATATAATTATATTTATGATTTGTAATTTAACTTCCCTTTTTATTATTATAGAATATAATGTAAGTTTATTTAGTATTAGTATACTTATAAGTAGGTTATTTATTAAGTTCTGTTGTAATGTTTACTTTAATTGTACTTGTGTTTAGTTTTCGTAAAAATTAGATTTGTGTCATTTAATAATAATTAGATTTATTTTATTTCGTTCGTATTTGATTGTTGTTATCATTTCTATAGTCACATTATATTGGCGTTGTGATTATTGCCTTCGTGTTTTGTCTTTATGCTTTGTAAATAAAAATATAATCATCATGTATAATTTGTGTTTGGTTAAAGGGAGCGTTATATTTTTGCATGGAAAGTTTACGTTTTTATTTTTATTAAAATTATTTGCATTTTTTTCTGTTAAATGTACGTAGGTATATGTTACCAAAAAGTCTTATCAACTTTTGTGGTGTTTGGTGGAACTTTCTATTAATGTTGGCCATATTTGTTATGTATTTTTTTTGTTGCCAGTTTTATTTTTTAATCCAACTAAACGGTACTTATGACTATCGATAAATTAAATGAACATATTCATAGAAAGAATACATACATTATAAATATTTTATATGTATGATAAACAGGTCGCGGAGAAGAAGGAGGAGGTAGCAGAAAAGAAGGAACATAAAGTTTCGAAACAAGTGAAGAGCGGTAAAGCTGCTCCGAAACAGAGTCAGGATTCCGTGAAGGAGGAAATTACACGCGATCGACCAAACAACGGTGATGCGCCTCTCGAACAACGCAAAGGTTTGCTATTTGCTCATATTCTAAACTCGATTTTAAAAGATTATCATCCTTCTACCGTTATATTTTACGACGCAGACTCTGTGTTAAATGTTAAGGATAAAGTTTTTTTTGCTTATTACAAACAGATCAATTGCTTTTTTTTTTTCTCTTTTTTAAATTTTTAAATTTTAAAATCTCGGGCAGCATGCCAGTGTAGTTAAATAATCTTAGTAAGTTGTAAATATTTCAGTTAAAAAGTTAGAAAAGAAGGTGGCCAGCGAAACGGCAGGTGAGGAGGTGGTGCCACCGCTGAACGTTCCGCAGCCGAGCGAGCTCACCACGGACAAGTTGCTGCGGAACGCGCTCCCGGCCGCCGCGCCCGCGCCCCCCGCGCCCGCACCCGCACCCGCACCCGCCGCCCCCGCCGCCCCCGCGCCCGCGCCCTCCCCGCCCGCCAAGGGCAAGAAGAAGAAGACCGAGCAGAACATGCTCGCGATTATTGGTGAGTCACTTTATACATGTTCGACCGATTTTTTCACAGTATTTAGGTACATGTGTGTGCGTATACACATAAAAATGCTTAGTTCCATTAGAATTAAAGTTGAATTAAAAATAAAATCATAATATTTTTTGGAATTTGTTATGAACCAAATGGGAATACAGAAAAATTAAATATATATTGGTAAAATATTGTGGAAAAGTATATACATACATACACATACAGCATATACATACTACACTATTTTAGTAAATGTCAACATTAATAAAACTTGGTATTGCTAATTACAGACAAACATTAATTACTAGCCTCACACTTGAATTTAATGAATATCCGTGTCAGTACATACACATATAGCCTATTCCAATGGAAGTAGGAAAAAAGATAAACAAACCTTAGATTTGCGTATTTCATTTTGCTAATTTTGATTTGCTAATAACTCAGCTACTAATAGTTTATGATTAATATATCTTTATTTATAATACAATACTATTGCACTTAACTACTTATTTCCACTCGAATTTAATTTCCAAAATTCCGATAAAAGTTTCGTCGACGTTCAAAACGCAATTTTATCGCAAATCCACAGTGAATATCATAGATTAATCAAGCTCTCGACCAATGATATCGCGTCAATTTGCTGTCAAATGTTGTTTATTTGGTTTTTTTTTTTTGGTTTTGTCATGGTTGGACTGGTACTATGTAAGTATATGAAGTACAATGTACAAAGACAGATTGTATCGCCTTCTGAATAAAAAGGGATATTACTTTATAACAGTCAGACTAATAATTCCTAAGATCCAAACTCTCCAACTATGTAACACTAGTATATTTTGATTTGTAACGTAAAAATATTAAAATAAAAACAATTTTTTAACTTAGAATTCTGGTTAAATCATAATTTGCTCGGTATATGTGCTGGTGAAACGTAAACATTCCACCCGAGTCTTTATTTACACTGAGCTGACAAACATTGCTAAGTAAATAGTGACAGAGTAATACTGTCTCTGTGATTTTGTCTCATACCATTATTATGTGGTCCTATTTCTGAATTGAGCCATAAAATATAACATGGTTCTATTTATTCATGCAAATTATCCACGGAACAATTTAAAAAGATACAAAAATTATACGTTTTTAGTAAGGTAATTGGTACATTCTTTTTACACAATTTATACTGGCTGTACTCGTGTGTATTACAATATATGTAGTGACAATTAGAGACCGGTTAGAGTTCAACCGTCCGTAATTCACAGGTAAATAACCAGTGCATACTACACTAAGAAGTTAATAAAAAATCGGAAGATCCATGAACCATTTTATTTTAAGACTTTATATGTTGCAATCTTAGGATATCTAAACAAGTGCTAAGTGCTATTTTTAAATAATTAGTAGTGATAAGGTACGAAGATAGTAGAAATAAATATAGGTATATATTTCGTACATAAAATAATTATTCGAATTTTATTATCTTTGATTTGATTTTATCGCACAGATTGTCTAAAGTTTTAATCTGATGTTGCTTTATCTTTAATTTAAAATTCTCGAAAATTTTACGTAGTATTAAATGTAAGTATGTTACGAGTTCACCCTCACTATTTGTTGCAATGCCTATTTGTTTATATTTATTCGACACAACTGCGACTACCTATTGTAGGTAATTTACGACAGAAACTATGTAATCACTAAAACGACTTTACAGAGTTTAACTGAATCGAATGAATGATCTGTAATAATTTATAATGAATACCAAAACATATTTTTTTATGTTTAAAATACACTACAAACACGTAGAAAAATAACAACACAAACATTACATTTTATGACAAGTCGTATATTTAAATACTGTAAGTGGTTTAAAATGAAACATAATCTGGTAACATGACTAATGAGTGACAATGCGAGTGAGGAACATGGTATCTTATAAGATAATAATAATACATGTTTTAATTGAACAACACACAAACCCACACAAAGATGATTGCGGCACACATCGGCAAGTGCCTGTATTATTTATGTACATGGATGAATGGATAGCCAATTCATTCCACAATTATACTACCTCGTCCGTAAAATGATTCATATATTTTGCAGGATTCGGAATTACATATAGGGATACTTATGTTATTAACACGGAGAGCAAAGATTAGGCTCCCGTTCGTTTAATTCCGTTGGCCAAGCGGTAACAGCAGTATTTTAATAATTATGAAATGTAGCTTACAAACTATTAAATGACGTTTTTCATGTATTTGTACAGCACTAAAAGTAATTGAATGATAATGAAAGTAGAAATAACATCTTATTTGAAATCAACCAACTGTGCACACAGTGCGACAATGTTTATAATTAGTTATGATAATTCGTCTGTTTCCTCCTAATTTTTCGCTATACTTGACTGATAAGAAGCAATTTTATCCGTACGCTTACGCTTTATTTTAGAGCTGTTTAAACTGTTGGTAAGGTCGTAAGGTTCAGTTTGGTTTGTGCCGGCGGATCAGTTAGAGAAACACGTCTTTCCTTCGCAAATGTATATTGGCAACTAAACTTAATCGTAAAGTTAATTGACTACGTTTTTAGGTTCAAAATCGCAAAACAGAATCACCAACTGTTTTAATGCTGCTTTGAGATTTTTCAACGAATACCTACTTACTGACAAACTCTCTGACTTACTCTCGTCTCTAATCACAAAGTTTTAAAAAAATATTTTGTTCTTTCGGGAAAGACTTCCATATAGATAAACTTATTAGCAACACCTAATCTCAATACAAAATTTAAGCCAAATCAATTGAGCCATATATTTACAAGTATTGTTTATTTAACCCTGTAAGATAATGATAGAAGACACACCTATTAAATATATGAATCAGTCAGGTCATATTAAAACGATGCTCACCTAGAAGAGTGTCCACAAAAAATATGCGGAATAGGCATCCCTACTTGCCCGTTCAATGAAGCGCAAAGCGTGCGTACCGAGTGGGTGAAATGATCGTGGTCCGGTCGGCAGGCGGCGACGGCGGCGGCGTGTCGGCGAGCGAGCTGGTGCGCGTGGTCCGCGAGGCGGCGCTGTCCCGCACCGACATCCAGGTGCTCACCGACGCGCTGCTCAACAAGCACCACGACCAGCTGCCCGAGCACTCCGAGTGGACCGAGGTGCGTGCAACACTCGCGACCTCTACCGAAACTGATTTTTGACATTTTTTCGATTAATTCATGGACCAGGCTCTCATCCCATTTGCTTGATGTCAATCTCCATTTCTAGTTATAATCTCAGCTTAGCGCGTTACGCCCAAACACACAGTTATAAAAAAAAAATATGTCCCCGTCGATAAATGTTCAAATTTTTATCGATAAAGTTTTAACTGTAGTCTACCTGGATGTGTATTCATGCATAGTAATAGTATATTTTCATTTTGTACTTACATATACGTTGCTTATCTAAGTGAATTTAATCTAAAGTAAAATACCCTGCAACGCCATTTTAAAACAATGTTATATAACGAATATTTGTAATACGTTTATTATGCCAGTATTGTTGATCTTGTATTAATATAATCTGAGTCAATACAATGATTACATGAATAAGTCACAGTGACTTAGTTATCCTAATGATATATCATATCCTTTGTAAAATGTAAATAGTTCTCTATCTAAAAGTCGATCTATCATCCCTTTATAAATAATTCGTTAATTTTTGTACTGACAGCTACATTTCTGTTTATCTTTTATTTTGATATTAAAATGTTTATAATACAACTGTTACATATTGATCTGTTGTTTATTACCAATTCAAAACAGTGACATGTAGGTAATCTGAGATCATTTATAAATTTAAACTTTAGTTTATAAAACATCCAGTTTTGCAATCTATAAACATTCTAAGATGGACGCACGTACGCACGTCCAAACCCGGCGTTATTATATGCTTTATTTATGTTTATCATTTTATCTGTTTAGTATCTTGAAACGAGCACGTTTCGGATAATTATACGCCACGAGCGCTATCCAACAATCCGCATGAAACAGTGCAGTATTGTAAACTCTAAGCCCTCTCTTCTTAATGAGGCCTTTAGACATTTAGAGGTTGCTACTTTTATAGTCGGATCAACATAATTTCAATACTATATGTAAATACTGCATTGATAATACTATTATATAAATAATAAAATTTATTGTTTTAGGGTCCAAACGATCCAATGCAGAAATTAAAAAAACAGTTAGCGGATAAAGAAAAGGCCCTCGCTGATGAAATTGAAGCCTCTCAAGCGCTGCACGCTAAATTGAAGGAGCTCAGGTGAGCGCATTCGAGTGATATGCGAGCTCTTAACGAGGGTGTAGTGAGAGTACTCTCTTGTCGGAGCGAAGCCGCGTGTCTGTTATCTTACGCGAGCAAACGTATACTGCATAACATTGCTACTAAGTTCATCTAACTCATATTTAATTGATTACTACATCTTATGTCGGTTATGACATTGCATTTGGAAATCATTTGTTTATGTAATAGTGTGATACGTAGTTTCTTGTTATATATTTATCGATACATACATATATACTTACATATTTACCGTGGGAAAAGCTGTTGAAAAATGTATATTGACAATCGTATAAGTTTCGACGTTCCACGCGCAGGACGAACCTCAACGCGGAGCGCGGGCGCGCCTCGGCCGCCGGCCGCGCCGCCGAGCAGGCCGCCGCCGCCGCGCGCGCCGAGCAGCACACCCTGCAGGCGCGCCTGCAGCGCCTCCTCGACGACAACCACGCGCTCGCGCAGGACAAGCTCATGGTGACCACCCGCCCCCCTCGCGCGTCACCTCCGCCGCGGAATCGATGCTCACGATCGGATCGTTCCTGTTCCAGCTCCAGTCCAAGCTGAGCGAGGAAAGCGAGGCGCAGGCGCAACGCGTCCAGATGGAGATGCACATCCAGAGGCTATCGGAGGTGAGCTCTCGTCCTCGTCCACGCGGGCCACTAAACGCCGCAGAGTGTAACGCAGAGGCCGTCGGCAGGCGGAGGCGGCGCTGGTGGTGCAGCTGGGCGCGCTGCAGGCGGAGGCGGGCGCGCGCGCGGTGGAGGCGGGGCAGGCGCGCTGCGACGCCGCCGCGGCGCGCGACGCGGCGCTGCTCGCGCAGCAGCACGGCGCCGAGCTGGCGCAGCAGCTGCAGGTGCGCTAAGAGCGCTCTTGCCAAACAGAGACAGCTCTTGAAAACACGTTTTTTTACTCTTTCCACTATTTATTCCGTCTTTCTTCCGTCCTCCGCCATTTGTAATTATTGTAATTGATTAGTCTACTTTCGTTCGCTTCTCATATATTTCGCTCCCTCACAAACACGTATTTTATCATTATTCCTTACAATGGTAAAAGACTTAAAAAATAGTTAAATGCCACCTCAAAATGTAATATAACCAAAAACGTACTCTGTGCTGCGTCAGGAGGCCAACCGCGTATACGCGGAGTTGGAGCAGCAGCGGCAGTGCGCCGTGCACGCGGAGCAGCTTGCGCAGCAGGAGCTGCGGCAGCTGCAGGCGCGCCTCGCGGGTATATTATCAACTAACTTAAAAAGTTTTATAAATGTGTTGCCGTTTCAAAATTTCTATATTATTTACTTAATTTCCGTACACAGGTCTTACTGAAGCTCAAAACGAGGTGCAGCGTGTCACGAGCCGCGCGCAGGCCGCGGAGAGCGCAGCGGACAAAATTAAAGAAGACATGGAGAAGGATAAGCAAGAGGTTAGAGGTCACTCTTCCATTGTTGATCAGTGATCTGTTAACTTGTAAACCAAATATATGTTTGTTTATATATTCCAGTTATCAAAAGAGATCGCACAATTGCGAGAACAGCTTGCCGCCCGTGAGACTGAGTTGGCTGAACTGAAGCAACTAAAAGCAGTTCCTGCTCAAAATGGATTGCCTCCTACTAGTAATACCGACGGGCAGAAGGTAAAAACATTTTATTCAAGGTCGTTTTTTGGAAAGTTTGTTTTTCATAAAGTAAGTAATAGTCTAGTGTTATGTTTACTGACATAAAACCTCATTAATTTAAACTCCAGGCGGCGGAGCTTGCTAAAGTTGAAAGCGTAGTCGAATCTCTTCGGAATGAACTTGCATCAGCACAGAAGAGTAGTTCAGAGCAAAGAGAACAGCTGGCGAGTCTGCAGGAACAACTCGCTCAGTACAGGGAGAAGAACAACGTAAGTTCACATACAGTTAATAGAATTGCAATGTGTATGTGTGCTGCGTGTCACATATATAATATCTAAACTCACTATTGAACATTATAATATCTTACGGCTACAATATCAATATTTGCTAAAACACATTAAACGCACTTTTTATAATATTTTGTTATATATGTAGTAAAGTATTGGAACCGTAAACTATTTTATTTGGCCATAGTGAAGACGCCATATTACAGGCTATTACAACTAATAAGCTGAAGAGATATTATATCAAAACATTTGAAGTTTTTAAATATTATGCGTGTAACAAAGAACATTACTTTAAACGTGTGATTGATGAGATAAAAAAAGAGATATTTAAAGTCCTTAATTAAATAATTCTGAAATCGGCGTACTTTACGTGTTAACTTTTTGAAACTGATTAAATAATCTGAATGGAATACTAACAACTCTTCTATAAATACTCAGTTTGAACGACTGTTCTGTCACTTCTCTTTTAACTTGTTTTGACTCCTGCCAGGAGTTGCGAACTAAAAACTGGAAAGTAATGGAGGCGTTACAAACAGCCGAAAAGGCTCTCGCGACGAGAGCGACGCCCGCGATGCCGGCCCAAGACGCCGTAAGTCTGACCAGCTGTACTCGTTCTTTGAATCAATATGTGAAAAACTGTCGACGAACAACCGGCACATCTTGGCTTAGAGTTTTAGACAGTATTTTACTTTATAAAACATTATTTATTTAAGTAAAGTAAATAATTAGATACTTTTTAACTTCTACAAGTGGTATAAGATTAAAAGGTAATATTTGGAAAATTCATCTAACTCTTTATATTGATTTTTAGACTTGTATTTTTGGTTTGTTCACAGTCTTCATAAATTGATTTCCAATAGAGTTTTTATACAATAGCATTGTAAATATTAAATCTTTGGCCGGCTTCGCTTAATTATCTATATGTATAATATATATCACTTAAATTATTTTTGTGCTTCAATTAACTAACTTGTAATTATATTTTCGCTAATTATTATAAATATAAATTAATTACATCTGTATTCAAGTAGCTACAGACCTTATAATTCGAATTATATATTTTATTAGATAAGTTGTATTTTAAAGAAAAAGCTTATTTCAATGAATTTACCAGGAAGCTGTGACGAGAGCCGAGGCGCAACATTTCAATGAAGTAGCAAATGTCCTGCGATCTGTATGCCCTACAATTGATCCTACTTCCAAGGTGGGAATGGAATGGCTGCAAACTTTTGCAAACACCCTCAAAAAAGAACTCGAAGCGAAGGAAGCTGAGAAGAAACGAGTCGAACAGGACCTGGCTTCAAAACTGTCGGAAAAAGACAACGAGAGAAAGCAACTCGAAGCGGTCTTGCAGAAAAAAATACAAGAAAAAGAATTGTTAGCAAAGGAAATCGAAAGCAAATTGCAACAACAAATACAAGAGAAAGAGTTAGCTAAGAATAGAATTGAAAGTGAATTACAGCAAAAGTTGAAAGAAGAATTAACCTTCAGAAAGCAAGTAGAGAGTGAGCTGCATAAGAAGAAAGAGGTCAAAGTAGTGAAGGAAAGAGTGGAAGTGACGGATGAGTCGCGCGTTAAAGATTTAGAAGCACAGAATGAGCACTTACAGAGCCTCGTCGACAAGTACAAGAGAATAATTGATGATACCGTGAGTTTGATTTTAAACTATCTAAATCTGTGTTTAATAATATTGGGTGTTTTTTTTCACTATATAACTTGTGCAGCTAATGCAACCTACAGCCTACATTAATACTTGCCTCTTTGGCTCATACTTTAGCTCATACGGTTGCATATCGCAAGGCCCCGGGATCGCCTCGCAGGTTTCTCAGCCCGGAATAAGTAAATTATCAGTGTTTCGTGTCGAACAGGAAGGCGTGCTGAGTCGGCTGCAGCAGAACGTGACGCGCGAGGAGCAGCGCTGGGCGCAGCAGCTCGCCGACAAGCAGCGGGACCTCGACACGCTGCGCTCCAGCACCATGCTGCAGGTACCACTCTGGCAGACGCGGCTGCGACTAACGTTCGTCCGGGACCGAATTGTACTTAACGCTATAAATCCATTCCATTGGGATCTTTTAACATGGTGGTGTTGCGGAAGTTCCTTGACGTGACTAAGTCATAAAACGTTGACTCGAATGGTCAGGGTCCATGCGTTGATGTTATATGTTCAGTGGAATATTTGTCTCACAATAATAATACTTAGTTTATGAATTGATTAAATACATATGTATGAACGATACATAAACATCAGTTCTACATTGGAAAATGTTTACTTATTGCACAGTGCTATTGATGCCCTAACGATACTTTTTTACATAGGAACCTCTGGCGTTTGCATACTCCTGCATTGAGAAATCGTTGCCTACCATCGTGGCAGAGGTATAACGCACAAACATTAGTGTCCACGTTGCGTGTTTATGTCGCCTCTTCATAAACTCCATTCATAAGATTTATTACATAATATTGATTATCGAAGTAAATCTTACTATAATGTGACGTCGTTACTTGTTTCTGCGTTCAATCTATCGGCTCTTTGGATTAAATATGTTTATGTTATTTTACCATCGGTGACGGCTTGAAATTACGTTTTTGGTATCTCAACTATTTTTTATACATTCAACATTACTTTCAGAAATATAATTCGTTTATTTTATATTTTAGATGCAGAATAAAATTGATTCGCTTCAGGCGGAGTTACAGAAGTTGCAATCGAAGAATCACAGTAACAGCTTTGCGGACGCGGAAAGACTAACGGAGGTAACAAACGATATGAAATTAACGAAATCATTTAATATTGTTTTAAAATAAATTAATATCATTTTTATTTTAAAATCTTTGTTTCTAGGAAAGGTTAATGGCAGGTTTATCTGATAAACACGATACAGATGTGCACAACGGACCAATACAGGTGAGAAACTACTTTGCTATACAAAGGTTTATCAATTATCATTATTATTATAGATAACAATAATCCATCCATGACCTTACACAAAGTCGAATCGGTTTTAACGTTAGTACATTAATTGCATTTATTGTTGTTGTTTATTTAATAAGTATCTTTAAAAAAATTTTTTTTTAGTTTCTATAACAACAATATTATAATATTCGAATGGCAGGAGCAGTAAAGATAGACTAATCTTGGATTGATATATTTCATTTGATTGGTAATAGTTCTACTATATTATGTTCTAAAAACAAACGAAAATTCTCGATTAAATGAAATATTTATAATATAACACTATTCCACCCAATTAATTAATTCTGATAACAAATTCGCCGGAATTCAAAACTCCATTTTCTAGAATCGATACTGAACACCAAAAACTATTAAAAATCTCGACCAATGTTGTGTAAAATCATTGCAATCGGCTATGTGTTTTCTATGTATATGTAAATAAACCAGTTAGCATTTAATTTAAACTTATTGAAGTATTATTAATGTACAATTATGGATAACATTTATTAAAGCATTTTTTTGTACAACAGGTTGGACTAGTTGAGAATTAAAAATTAGAAAATGTACAAATCTTTTCTGGAGCGCAACTCGCAACTCCGGCGCATCAATCGCACTCGCCTTCACTGCCGCTTATACGATAAGGTTTTTCGATAATTACCTAACAAATGAAAACGTAGGATAAACTGAAATATTTTGTACAGTAGGCACTTTACTTTTTTTAGTATGTGGTTTAAAAACTAACAGTTCGGTGAAGTGACCAGATTTTTAAATTACTGTTAAGGTGTTAGTACTGCATTGTAAATCTTGATGTTTAAAAATTAATGCCACCTTTGTATAAAGCTCAATCGTCAAAAGTATAATTTTACTAAATGTTTCTAATTTAGTTCCTAACTTTTTGTTTTTTATAAAATCGTCCTCAAATATCCATAAAAGAAAACATGGAACACATGCAGTGAATGAGTGCTATTAATGGACGTGTAACAAATTAGGTGAGTCCTGATGATATCACAACTGAAATGTTAATAATGTCTATATAAAATCACATAATATCTTCTTACATAATAAGATTTCATGTGATAGATAATAATACATATTACAATAAACTAAGCTTGAGAAACCCTATTATGATACTTTTATTAAATTAGTAATAATTGAATCTTTCGGATATTATTATATTTAATATTATTATTTACTCAGCCTGAAATGAAAGTTTATTCATGAACTATTGACCTCTATTGATAACAGAAATTGGTTAGTTACAATAATAAAGTTTATTTTATTTTTTTTTGAATTTTTGATACATATTGGTTATTATAACTTTAACATAAAATTATGAATATGACATGAAATTTTTTATTCCTAGTAGATGTAAAGTGTATGTCGGTCACGTATTTTTAGGACTGTATTAGTTAAAGAATTGTATGCAACATTATGTAGCTTCAACAATCTGATCGTGATTTATCAATTTGTTGAATGTTTCATTAATGCGACTCGTGATTTAAAGATAGTAAAACTAATTTAAAAAGTTTCAATAGAATATTTTACAATTAAAAAATAAGAACAAACTTATGCAAGAATTTAAAATGAAAATTGTGATAAAATTATGTAGCTATTTTTAGTTTTTTTCTAATGATTGCAAATCTGTAATAATAATCGTCTTGATTTTATTGAAATCAGTTTTATCTTCTTTCAATCTTTAAATCGCGTTTCAAAATTTATTATTGTGATCATTTAATCAAATTAATCTAAGACGACGTATAGTTAGGTATATATGTAGTTAAATTGATATATATTTTTGTCTTATTTTAATTATCCTGTTGCTTTTTAATATAACTTTAGTAATATATTTTATATTGAAAAAAAAATAATTGAATTTGGCAGATTCGTTTTATTTGCAAAACTAAATCGTGTGTGCATTTTATTTATTTAAGGGAATGTTATTTACTATTTAGAGGTATATTATTTATAACTTTTGTACTAGTGCATAATCATTTCTGTCAGTGCCTTAGAATAAGATTTAAATTTGATAAGCTGACTGTTTAATTTCTAGTAATAACGAAATAAAATGCATGTTAATGATTAAGTTATTATTGAATTGTAAATTTTTTTTAATCTGTTGGATACACACATCTTCAATGACGTGGGATGTGTTGAATGTTGGCGTAAATTTTAAATGAATATTAGCTGCTTACGTCTAATTTTTTTAAAGCTAATGATTTAAATTTCATGCAAATTTTACAAATAACGCCAACACTAAAAAGCGTATATTTATAAAAGAATTGTCGTGTCAAATGTCCTGAGTATTGTATTTGCTGTAGTAATAACGAACTTAATTGTATAAGCCAATTTATATGAAAATTCATATACTAGATAAAGACATTATCAAATAAAATATTTCTATGATTATTTGATTCGTTTTATTATAACATTTGTTGGATAGTCTAACGGTGCTTACGGTATCCAAAGGGATATTTTATTAGAATAATAAAAGTTATTTAAAAATTAAAAAACTTTTCAACATATAAAAATAACTATATTCCTGTCAGAAAAACTAGAATGAAGGATTTATCTTTACAGAAAGTGTGAAAAAAAATCAGTGTTCGTAAAATAATTAAATTAAATGATTAATAATTCCTGCTGATGTACGATAGTACACTCATTTGTAAGCAGATTATACGATAATTTCCATATAGCACATGCTTTGCACTATTGGGTTTACTTGGCGGCGAAAGTCACCGCCAAGTAATTTATTTTACATTATTGTGTACTTATAAAATTATTGTTGTAATTAGTTGTTCAATAATTTGTTAAACTTTAATTAATTCTATTTTATTTGGCATACTATTTAAGACTGGCACAAATATATATAGGTAGGTACTTTTTTTTTATCCTGTCACGAGAAATAATTAGATGATCATAAGTTATTGCGACACTAGCTGATGCCCGCGACTCCATTCGCGTGATTTTAAGGCTCAAAAATAGGGGTATTATATGGTAGACATATCTGTGTATCTTTGATTTTGTCGTGGCATTGTAATTTCCAAATGGATTATGTTTTGTTTTTTTTATAGATATCTTATTTGAATGGGTTGCCATCAATAAAACTCAAACTACAAACAACCGAACGTTTTAAATGTATAATTTAATATTGTAATATTAAAAAGTTATGATGTATTTGTCTAACTGCGTAACGTATATTACACGATATTACACGTAGTGCCGTCGGGGATTAAAGCACAGATTTTTTTGCAGTTGCGAAAACGCGATAGAGCCACATAAAGCTAACCGTGTGCACTGGACTCGATTAAAAGTAAACGATTTTTTTTTTTGGAATGAGAAGGAACGTTGGTGCAAACATAAAATCATCTGCGCCGTACCCATTTAAATTTATAGTATATTTATTTTCATATGCAAAGGGATGATGTAACACCAGTGGAACTCTTTAAAAAGGTTTTAAATTTTAACCTCATCAGCCCTGGTTCCATAACATCTTGTTTTTAATAAAACAAATAAAACGCTTTATGTTACCCCAAGGTTACTACACTGTAAATCAGTGAAAACCGCATCCAAATCGGTTAAGCCGATTCCGAGATTAGCGGTAACAAACGATAGATACGCAAAAAAAAAATCCCTCCAGGAATATTTTTTCTCAAATATCTTCCATGTACAGATTTCTATCAGCTACGATTTTATTATATGTTGGAGAATTAATTATCAAGCTAGAATTTATTTTGTCATCCTGATCTACTGAAATTACACTATATTTTATTTTTTATCAATTTTTATCAATAGTGCAATATTTAAGGTATATAGCATTCGCAAGTTACGTTTCATATGATTTGAATGTGCTATAAGCATTGTCGTGATTTATATGGTAATAGTACGATAATTCTAGGATAAGTCCAGGTAAGATAGCTTAGTAGAATATTCAATATCGTAACACAGATCGATCATGGAAGATAGCTGACACGATTTAGGTTGTGCATTAGTGTTGCATATCGATAGTCTATCGATAGCTAAGGTGTAAGCGAAAATATCCATACTATCGATAGCTCCTCATGATCATATTGATACTATCGATAGTATTACAAAAAATAATACTTTTAACCTAAACTATCAATAGTATCGATAATTTTGTGCTGTCAATAGCCAGTTATTTTTCGATAGTATTACTTTCGGAAGATAATTTATATAATAGGCCAGGTAACGACAATATATTTTAATAAGTTTATATAAAGTTGCGCTCGGAAATAGTTCATAAAAATTAATACATTCAGTACTTTTTCTTCGATTTATGTAAAAACATTAAAGTATACACTCAAGTTTCAAATTGTGTGTCTTCTTGTAGAATTTATGTAATTATATACGACCATCGATGTCCAAAGATACGTATTAAAATTATAACAATATTCAATGACAACAGGGTCTCGATCCAAGAAACATTATCGAGAACTTTGACTTCCCCATTATCCTTTTCTCAAAATTCATTCGCTGACTATCGAAAGTCCAAAATCATCGATATTATCGATAGTATCACCGTATCAATAGTAGTGCTCACGGAGAGCTGTCGATACTATCGATAGTATTGATCAAAACGATACAACAGATAGTACTACTGATATCCTGAATAGTTTTCGAGGTGAATTAACAAATCAAACTATCGATAATTCTGCAACACATTTGTGAATGTGAATTATTGTGAACACTGTACCGTTGTTACTTTTTGTGTCAACTGTGAACTAAGTTTTTTAATCTGTCACTACAGTACTGTACTCTAATTTTAGTGGTTTCAGGTTTGAGTTTAGTCGTTAATAATTAATATTGTAGTTCATTATTTTCTTTTTTTACTCTTACATATTGATAAAATTATAAATAAATATTATATTAGTATATCATATTCATAATCTTGCACCACAGACTGCCATTACTGCTTTTAAACTTGCACAATTTCACCAGTTGGCGCTGTCCACTCTATGAATTTTGAAGAGCAAAAATAATAAACACTGCACTTTTGCAAATTAGCTCAACTATAAATCCTTTTAAGAATGGCCAGTGAAGTTGCTTTGAAAAATGTAGACAATGCGTGCGAAACCGCAGAAGAATTTACAAGAGTATTCTACAAACAAGTAGATAATAGTAGACATTTAACCTCGAAGTTGTATCTAGACACAGGACTATTGGTTTGGAATGGGAATGGAATTAATGGAAATGATAAAATCCAAAAGTTTCTCATGGATTTGCCTGCCAGCAATCACGTATTAAAAACATTAGACGCCCAACCGATATCGGAAAATTTAGTAGCAAATAAACTGACATACCTTATTCAAGCTTGTGGAGACGTCACATACCAAAACGACGATGTTAAAAAACCATTTCAACAAACATTCCTTATTGTTGCCGTTGAAGGTAAATGGAAAATAGCATCAGACTGTTTTAGACTCCAAGTACCACATAGTAATTAGGTATTTTTGTTTTAAGGTTTGAATAAAGTTGATGTAATTAAAAAAATAATACTATCTTATTTCTTTATTTTATAATTTTACAATAGCACCGCAATGGATATATATTTTATTACTGAACTGATACAATGAAATACAAGAAGCTTGTACATATTATATATTCCTTACTGAATACAGTCTTGATATGTTTATTGTAAAAAAAATATTATTCTTAAAGTTTGGAATAACTACCTATGTAGTAATTGCAATTAGAGCAATAGTGATCAGCTGTTTTGAATGTTGCTAGCATGTAAGGTAACGTAGCAAGACAACAGAGTAAACACCAACTGAAAAAAAATTGCAATATGAACCAAAAATATACATTATTCAAGTCCCTACTTAAAGGTCTTTTGAATCATCATTATTCAAGTGTACCATGATAATTAGTAGTTAATAATAAAAGTACCAAATTTTTAATTATTTAACCAAATATGTTATTTAAACTTGAATACTTACAATGTCAAACCACATATGAATCCAGCTACTAAGTGTGTTTTATTGGAATTGACAAATTTAATTGTAGTTAAAATCCTCTTATGACAACTCGGACAATTCACATATATTGGTTCATCTTTTAAAAACTGTTGTACAATAATTGTTTCATGTCTAACAGGCTGATTAGTCACAGGGGATTGTTGCAAGGGATCTGATACTGTATATGGAGGTGGAGGGATGCGACTTGGACCCAGCGATTCCATTCCTATAACCTGTTGTGTTGTTTCAGCATTTGTCATATTTTTTTCTGGTCACTTAAATATATTTAATAAAAACAAAAAGTTTACTTTTTACTAACACATACAATATCCTTAGTACTTCACACGAGAATGCTTATCAGTTACTGATGTAAATTATCTTATCATCTCTGATTAATATGTACAAGTTTTTGTAGTGGGTTGTTAAAAAAAAAACATCATGTTTCTAATTTTTCAATTATATTACATTTTAAACAATAGGTATTAAATGGAAAGGTACTATATTATGGAGAAAAACTACAAATTTGTTTAAATGTCAAACAATTTTTATCAATGAATAAATATTGTAGGATATATTTAATTAATTACATAATAAAGACCTTACAAAATAAATGAAAAAGTATTTTCATAAAACTATATCAACATTTCCAGTGTTGAGTTCAAGGCACAACTTTCAAACTAAATGAAAATCTAGATATCAAACTCATAAAATTTATTGAATTTTTTATTTAATGTGAGAAAGATTTTTTATAAATATCTCATTTTGAAGCTTAAATATCTTATTTTAAAATATATTCAAATAACATGACAGTAATTATACTATAATTATTATAAAATTAACACAAATTATGGAATTCTAATTTCTCCTGGTTTGAGGAGTATATTTATTATAAACAATTCATTTTTTTTGTGTATTAGTCGAGAAGATTTAAAGATTACTAATACAATCAATTAAACTTCAAGTCAAAAAAAATTTTTTCAATATACATAATTTTTCAATACTGAATTCAATGATGGAAATAGAATAAATAAATATTGATTGATTATATGATTATTAGAAAAGAATAAAAATATGATTTACCTATACTGTACACACATGTCAGAACAATATCACAGTTAATTTTATAATAATAAGGAAAATATGAAATATATGACATTTTGTTCAATATTAATTTTAGAATGAAGTTTAAATTTATTTTCAATTTCAAGTTTCTCTGTTTAATTTCATGCTATTTAATTATTTTTATATGAATAAAACAAAAAAGGAAGACAGAAGATTGCTTCTTTTTATAAGTAACATTGCTGCTAATTGTACAAAAACTACATCTTTATGCATGGTACAAAAATAGTATCTTATTTAACTACCTTAATTTTAAATAAAAATATATAAGCACATAAGAAAACAAAATTCTATAACCTATCAGGGCCACCACCCCAAATATTTATATAAAGAATAATAAATAATATATATTATTATCAAATCTTTAGGCACAAAATTGCTGCTGTAACAAAATATTCATATAATAGCAACTTAATGTTTTTAGTACTTATAGTTATTGCTGAAATATAAAAATGGCACCATGATAAATATGTAATCGAAAAGTGATTTTTAATTAAAAAAGGAATGAAATTTAAAGTTACAATTTGGTAAAAACTACAAAACTATGGCAAATAAGAATGTTTCATTACTAAAGGTTTTACAATTGTTTAAGACAAAAATCTATGTTTTATTCAAGAGATCATATAAGGAAGTTTGTGCAAATAAATGTACAATATATTGTTAGAATATTCTATAAGGAAGAATATAAATGAATTATATTTCATTAGCATTTGTTGCTTTTACCAATAAAGGTACTGCAGTTGGGGCAGTAGTGTTCAGCATCCTTGAAGGTGTCGAAGCAATAAGGTATGAGTCCAAGACAACATAATGAACAAACCCTGTTAAATTATAATAAGTCATATTATTAATTGTTGTATAAAAATTATATACTATTTTATAAAATATAAATTTTAACTTACATAGTGATTACACAAATTGAACCAGCTACGAGATGAGTATGCCAAGCTGTTGTATATGTAACCCTTGTTGTAACAACTTTGCCACAGTTGTAGCAAGTCACTGTGGTGGGTTCACTACCAACCGCAGGAGGCATCACGACACCAACAGGCACAGACATACCAGGAGGCGGAGGCGGAACATCAGTTTGAGGTTGAGCAGAGGTAGGTAAGACTGTTGGATGAGGATAGACTCCTACTGGAGTGAATTGTTTTGGTTGCGGAAAGACACCACCCGCGGCAGGAAATTGTTCACCTGGAGGTGCAACAAAACCATACTGGGGATTACCTACAACAGCAGAGTATGGTGGTGGAAGATCATTCGTATTACAAGGTGGGATGTTTGAGGTATTCGGAGGATAATTATTTGTAGCCATATTCAAATAATTAAAAAAATCTTTAATCCTATGTAAATGTAGCCTTGTAAAATAACACTTTCTCGTTATATAAAACTTGTATGATTTTTGATGAATATTATCAGTGAGTACGAATTACAATCAGACACTTGAAAGTTGAAACACATAATAATATAGAATACAGATAACAAATGTAAGTTAAATTCACAGAATAAAAGCACTTTTTAATCAAATACAGTAATTCGTTTAAGATTCCAATTTATTTTAAATTTAACATTCCAATCGTGTAAATTTTATAATACTCTATTTCGTATTCATATTAAAATATATTTAGTCTTTATATCGTTAAAAAAGCTTGCTCTGGCATACAATTTTTTTTCCTAATAATTGTTTGTTAACATCTGATCTGATTAGCTACGAACTGCATATCATGTATGCTTTGAATTTTTTGCTGATTATGTGTTCTTTGATACGGTCACTGATTTTGAGTAGCACCCATACAGTCCATTTTATTACTAATAATAGATTTTAAAGTTTACAATACGAAATGGTGACATCGGTTTTATTTATTGACATAAATACATATATATCACGATAGACAACATTCATGTGATCTATTTGTTCAAATAATTACTTGAACAACAAGTAGTTTACCTTACTTCATTGCTGAATTCTTATTTAAGTCCAGGGCCATACTTTAATTTGGAATTATTAATTTTTCGAATTATTAGGAGTACTCTCTCCGTACGCACCCTTACTGAATGAATGGCAAAGTCACACTAATATCAGGTGAACAGTTGGAAGTTCAGTTCAGTTGAACAGAGTGATGATCGTTCGTATATATATGATTTTTTTTTAAATTATATCGGTAGGCGGTCCGGCAAATGAGCCACCAGATGTTAAGTGGTCACCACTGCCCATAGACATTCGCGCTGTAATGTAAAATATTAACCATCCCTTACTTCGCCAATGCGCCACCAACCTTGGGAACTAAAATGTTATGTCACTTGTGCCTGTAGTAACACTGGCTCACTCACCCTTCAAACCGGAACACAACAATACTGAGTACTGCTGTTTGGCGGCAGAATATAAAATCGTCTAGGCCACGTTCATACAAAGAGAGATCTTTGACGTTAATTTTACACAGATGGTGCCCACAGTTTCCAAATTGTTTATAAACAATTTTTTCCAATATTTTAGGAACAGAGCATTTTCGCAATCAGGAAAGTTACCTGGGTATAGGGAAAAACTACCCCTTCTTCCTTCCTCCTCGATCAAAAACAACCCCCTTGTGCAGCTGAATTCTAAACCCTCACCAAAATAGAAAATCGGTCGTGCAGTTTTTTATATAAGCAAAACAGCAGATTTTACAACCTCTATAATTGGAATTGTGAGTTTCATAAATGTCTTTATTGCCAACTGAAGAATCTTGAGTCTTGAGTCTTGTTGTACAGTCAGCTACCAATTTGTAGATGGTTAAAATTAGTTTTGTGCCTTAAAAAATAAAAGAGCAATTTCAATGCTGGATCACACGTCTTGGTAATTTTATTTTATAATCTTTCATTCATCAATTTTACATACATTTCTTAAATAGTTATATCCAATTCTGGTTTAAATTTATTCAATCAAAATGGAGAAATATTGAATTTCTTAAGAATATAGAGTGTCCGGAGATTCTAAAGAAACAAAATTTTGAAAAAAAAAAAGTAAATTTATAAGACATACATACTTGCTATGTTTCGAATATGTAAGATCTATAGTAGTATAAAAGATTTTAAGTCTATCCATCAAGCCCTCATAACCTATTTATTGTCTTCAGATGTTCGAACGGCGTCTATAAAGGTGTTAGACTATTTGCATTTGTTCCTTGATATCTCTGCATTCACGTGACTTTTTCTTTTATGCTTTTGTTTTTCGTAATACGGTTACTACAGATTCAACGATTTAAATGCTTGGCAATTTTAACTAGGTCATATAGTTCCGGAGAAAGCCTAAATTATAGATCAATAAAAATATCCTTATTTCTAAAATGTATGTTTAGGTGTTTGTGTCATTGGTGGCAATAAAATGTTCCCGGGTGTCAAGACATAAGAAAAATATGTAGAGACTACAGATTCAACGATTTAAATGCTTGGCAATTTTAACTAGGTCATATAGTTCCGGAGAAAGCCTAGATTATAGATCAATAAAAATATCCTTATTTCTAAAATGTATGTTTAGGTGTTTGTGTCATTGGTGGCAATAAAATGTTCCCGGATGTCAAGACATAAGAAAAAGATGTAGTATTTCATTTTGATAAAGTTGTGCCGGCGAGTGCGGGGAGGGAGACAGTTATTAGGTAGCATATGTGTTACGTTAGGTATATGTTATCTCTTTTCCAAATTTAATCTAAATTCCCTCGGTAGCTTCCACGTGAAAGTGTAACAACTATTCATCCATCCAACCTTAAAAACTTTCGCGTTCATAATATCAGTATTTATAGTATTAGTTGTAGGAAGAAATTTTAATGTATCTGTTTTATTCGGCTCTTTATCTAAATACAATCATGGTACATTTAACGTATGGATACATTTTTGAATCTTACTATTCAATGTGTTGAATAATACGGTGGCTCTGTGGTGGGTGGTGATTAAGTAACAGTCTTGGCTGCGACCGTCGCTTGGGCCAGTATAGAACTAGTTGCAAGACGGGCGCGTTTGTGGCATTAATCGAAAACGTATGTTTCGTAAAATATCGATCTCAAGAGTTAAAATTAAGGATTATTAATCAATTGTTTGAAAGAGACACGTTTAAGAGAGCAGATTAATAAGTGGAGGTGGTGCTAAGTCGAAAAGGAATAATACGATGTGGGTGACCGTTTATTTACTAATAAAATTATGTAATTAGTAACCAACCTAAATTCTTTACTTTCCTTAGTGTATATTTAATGAATTTCCAATGTGGTTTGTTATCAATAAACTCAGAGGCTTCCCGCGTTACTTAATAATATTAAAATGGTTTACATTTTATTTCGAAATATTATTCACACAAATTTCTACAAAAATAATAAAACATTTTTTTTTTGTATTTTGACAAAAGTTATTAACGAAACAAGATGTTTAAACATTCATTTATTAGGAATATTATGGGTTTTTAAAGGAACCTAGTGCATATAATTACAGAAACGTATTTGTACCTAAATAAAGTTTGTACATTACCAGGCAAAATTATTTAAATAAAAATACTGTTTCGTTTTTTAATAATAATTAATGTTTTAAGTCAATAAAGATTAATTTTTTGACCGAAGGAACACAAAAAATCATCAATTAGCTTTGATTTTACGCTTCTTTTTAGTAAAGTTTTACTGGATCACATACTTTATAGCCTGAACGCCTCCTAAAATTATAACCTATCATAATATAAAAGACCAATTTAAATTGAAACTTTTATGTTATAATTTTTATAATACTTATAAGAATCATATATTTTTCATCCATTACTGAAAAATATCTATTTGATTTGTAATGTTTTGGGTCGTGGCACATATTATAGTGAGTTGCATATATTTATTGTCAGCTCTTAGAGTGTATATCTTAGATCTTGAAATTTTCTTAAGATATTTTAAACAAATGATATTAGATTTAAAAAAGTTAATATTTAGTATTGTGCTCAGTGGAAAAGGGTAATATCAAGAGAAATATGTCCATTAACCTCCAACCTAGACTTGTACTGCGTGGTAGACTAAGCTTTAATTATAATAGGTTAATTAATGAATTGCATGGATTAATGTCATTTTACCTTTTACCTTAGAAATAGAAATATATTGGGGAATATTACTCAAAAAAACTATTGTTTCAAGTCATTAAAAGATTTGATTTAAAAGGATCTGCTCAACAATGTGCTTTTACTAAGCTATTAATTATTGTAAATAGAACAAAGTAGGTATATTTATAAAAATATTTTGTGTATTCAAAATATTATTGAATATTCTATAAAAAGGAGTTCACACTTCTGTATGTAAGGACGCCTACAATATCGATGACTCATCGGAATTTATGGTTATATGTATAATTTGTAATTAAAGAAGATTAATAAATAACTAGGAGAAAATAAATAAAATCACCGAGTTGCTAAAATAATAATACTAGAATATTAAATAGCAATTAGCAATGAATACACTATAATTATATTATACTTAAGGGAGCAAAGAGCGGCGTCGGAAAATGGGCATAAGAGAGCGTCATGTAGTTTGCCTACAAGTCACGGCGCGCCGCGCGACAATTGATGTTTCACATCAAAAACAATCATAAACTGAAACGAACACGTGTAATAAAATAATTTCTAATTTCGCGAATGCAAATTATCTTTCCCGGGGTAAATGGTTAAGGAATTTACGAAAAAATCTTACTATTTATTTTTTCAAGGAAAAATCCCAATCCCAATTTCACAAAATCACCAGTTTCACAAGTGGCGATAAAAATATCAGCTTTTGCAATGTTTGTTTGCACTTATCTGATTGTGGGTTCGCCGGCCGCCGCTATTAATAATAATTTTGTTTTAATATTGTTTTAAAGTTGTTTCATTTCTTAAACTTGAAAAGATAAGTTTTCTGAGTGATTTTGCCTAATATACATATTCCTTTCTAATAAAAATTACGTCCTAATGCAAACTAACAAGCAAATTGATGTATTGTTTCCATAACCATAATCACACTTACCAAAACAACAACACAAAAGAAGGAATACGAAACAATACAATCATTACGTTGTTAGTAAACAAACGACAACATTAAATGCGTTAAATATTCTAATTTTACTTAGTTTAAAAAACAATTATTATTTTTCTTTTCTACAAACCGTCATAACATATATAATAAATACCAAATGTCCTCCTAATAGCTGAGAGGAACAATCCTAATCACAATCTGCATCAATTTTTTTAAGCCACTACAAAATGTATATCTCATTCATTCACGAATACACGCGGAATATAACATCCTAAATATTATCATGTATTCCTCAACGTAACACTGGTCACTTTTCAAGGCGGAACACAGACACACAGAGTATCGGTTTTTGGCGGTAATATATAATTGATGTGTGGGTGGAATCCAGTCGGAAAACTGAACAAACAAAGAAAGCTCTAGCAATGATTAATTGCAAGACAATTCATGGATACGATATTTTTTTAACAGCAAAATAATTATTGAGTTGCCACAGAGACTTTGTCCGTAGGACTAGTGATATTTCTGAAGGTCCAATTTTCTTAAATTGAAATTCAAATTTACACAAAATTAAAATGAATCGTTCAATTGTTACTTTGTGTTTAATTTATTTTTATTATTTTACCATAAGGAGTAACTAAATCCGTTGTTTACATAATAACATTTTCACAATGGATTCTGTATTAGTCATAGTCGAGTACGCCAAATGTCGCCTACATTTGGCGGTGACCACTTACCATCAGGTAGCCCATATGCTCGTCCTCCAACCCATACCATAATTTTTTTTTAAATGATTAAAGTTTAATCAAAAATAAATATGTATACATATGTTTTTGAGTTTTATTATTATAGACTGTTATCTCATTAAATATAGTTGTCTAGAAAAAAATCATTGTTCAATTAAACTTTTAATTGAGTAAGTCTTTTGCAAGTTAACCTTGAACGATATATTATTTTCGAACAAGTTGTACTTAAAAACAATTCATAATGAGTTTACTCAACAAACATTTATAAACAAAACAAATTGATTTATTAAGAATAATATTAACTATTTGTTACTGTATTTGATGCACCAAACATAAGAAACTACTTTACTAGTCTAGATTCTTCATAAATTTAATGGCCAATCTCTTTCACTGCGGAAGCATTTATTACCATCGGAGCGGTACAAAGTGAACGCGGAACTATGAAACTTATACTTAGGTCTACCGGGAACAGTACCCATAGGGTTCTATTTTGTTAGATAATCGAAAGTATGGCCTATCTTTCTTATGCAACGGACTAGGGCCGTTGACTTTGCATTACGTATTAAGTTCGAGTTTATAATTGGACATTTTTAATACATAACTAAATTGAAAAACTTGTTTTATTATTTGTATCTAAGGACTTGTGTTCGAAATGTATTGGTGTTTGGTGTACAAACTGCATACCATTTTTTGTAGATATTTTAAAATATGGGATGATGTGAAAATTTTGTTGTGTGTTTTTGATGTGAAATTAATGACTACATAATATCTTCTAACATATAATAATGTAACAAATATAATAGATATACGTTTCAGCATAGGCGTTAATAGATGTGCCAGTGAGCGTTGATGACTTTTCCTTACCACCGTCCGAGTCAATTGACAAATCAAATAAAACAAACATTAATAGAATTTATTGCTTTGAGGCTAAATAGTTTATTTATACTATTACTTGCGGTACAATAGCAAAGATTAGTACTACAATACAACTACAACAACGTCAAAATAGATTATGAAGGTCAAATGAAGTATTATTCACATTTTATTAAATATTTGTCAATTGTTATTAATGTGTGCCTTTAATATAATATAACACATTGTAAGTCTCTTCGTTTACTTATTTATCTAAATTGTTATAACTTGACTTAGAATAGTGAGTGAAAGTGTCCGCGATCTAGAGAGTGCAACTTGTTACTTGAGTATTTGCGCGTCATGTAAGCCTGTGCTAACATATTGTTAGTTTTGTCGTTAATACTTGAAATGAATGAAACGTTTAAGGAATTGTTGCTCAATATAAATATAATATTACGTAGAAAAAAAATGAGAATGTCAATTCATTACAATAAGTCTATTTACTGGTGATAGTCATCAGTTACTGTACTGCTATGTTCAAGGAACATCTTAGTTTTCATGGTAGGGGGCGCGTTGACAGTGTAACGAATATTGATATTTCGTACCATGTCAATTATATATGTAGATGTTCATCACTACTTACCGTAGTGACCAACAAAAATCTGGTATATAATTACTCCTTGCATTCCTTTATTAAAGCGACAAAATCTTGCGAATTTTATCATTTATTTGAGTATAATTTCTTATGTAGTTTTAGTTTATTAATATTGTTAATACTTGCTGACTGAGATAGATCAAATATTCTATTATAAATAAGACGAATATTAAAATCATAAAATAATAAACAATAACATTATATAAAGTACATCTATCAGTAATTTCAATTATATATTCTTTGATGAACGACAGCTAGCCTTCATATAGCAATATAACGATCGGCTTAATGGGCATTTTTGTTTAGAAAAAAAAAATTAATTGATAAACTTTTTTGTCGTAAATTAGTATTTATGATGCAATTATGACTGAGTAATTTTAATAACGTTTATCACATTGTTACTTGGTGGTGGTGCTAGTCAGTATGGATTGGTAGTGCCACCCACTCGTCATATATAGGTTTTCTATCAACCAATAGTATTGTTGTGTTTCCGTTTGAAGGATGTTACGCATTGACGATATGAAAGATTAACGATGATGACCACTTAACATGGGGTGGTATATGTGCCAGTTTGCCTAACAACTTTAAATAAATAAATTATATTGCGTATACTACAAAAAAATCAAGCATATTATAAGTAATTTATCAAGAAATCCCATAAATAAATATATTTTACCTTTACTCAGCGAACATATAACATCTTCGACATAGGTCCAGTGTTGTGACACCATGCAACGCTTTGTGGTTTGTTTAAGTATCTTTAACCACTAAACCAATTTTGTTATGCAATAAAAAATATTCTTTTTGTTTCAGATTTCAAAAATTTAATCAAGAAACGAATACTCATATGCAGCATTGGACAAAAAATTATAGCCGAGGAAGATACTTTTAAAATTATGTAATTTTTATTACTACCGTTATATTCAATGTAATTAATAAAAGTGACAATAATAAAGGAATAAATATAAAAGACGCAAGTGGAGATGCGTATTCAGTGGCTGTGTATTGTGTTATTGTGCGCGTCAGGACTTCTGTTAAGATGCGACGCGTTACCGCCCGCCGCTCTCGGCGATGTCGTTGCAAATGCCGCCAGCAGTTTGAATTCTATGAAGGTAATTTTTTATACAATAAAATTAAAAATGTCTTAAAACTTATTTAAAACCATTAAATAAAATCATATCAACTTGTAGCCAAGACAAAATTTGAAAAAACACGTAATAGATAAACTAGAATTTATAATTTTTGAATAATTTTAATCAGCATTATTTTAGTTTGTCTAAGGTAAGGTTTACATTAAATTACAAGATTAGCGAATATAAAATACTAGCTGACGGATTTCGATATTCTATGCTATTAAGCAACAACGTGTGACAGCGGCCCATATCACGTTTACGCGAATCACGTTACGCTTCGTTCTTATATAACTTTAAACGGCTCGAATGTTATTCGAGGATCACGTATTTAAAGATAAAACGATTAATCAGAAGAAGATCACAATATTCTACGATTTAGAAATATTTATTTACACAAACACTATATAATTCATATATTTGTTTAAATAATATCAATTTACAAGTAAGATTCCATTCATATTTTGTAATATATAACTGTTCTGTTATATACGTTTGGCTTAACTTCTTTGTAATCTTATCAGAAATTGTACACACTTATATAAACGACTTAAGGCTAAGCCTAAAGTTTGTGTGAAGTTTTATTATATTCATCTGTACATTACACTTTACATACATAACACCTCCGGTTTCTAAAACGCTGAACAAACTCAAATTAACTAATTAGATTATTATCTGAATGGTCATTGAGGGATCGCATCCTATACCGAAATAGACGATTAATTAGTAAACGAGCGTTCAGTTAGTAAATCTGAGTTTGATCACCGCTACAGAAACCAGAGGTTATGCTTTCGCTTCGTTCGATGGCACATGTGTATATGATTCTTTACACATAGATTCCTAAGCGTTTGCACTTATAAAACATATTTTAACCTTTGTATGCCTCGTACGTTCGTTTGGTAACTTCAAGTACAAAACGTTTCAAATTAAGTAAGCCTTAAGACGTGGTAGTTGGATTGTGTTGCTGATGAAATTAAAATGTGCTGCTTAAAAATTGCTACATTTATGTGTTGTGTTTTTAAATTCATTTAATTTTGTTACTGTTTGTTTATTTTCTACGTTAAGCCAACATAAGACTTCATACTATTTCATTAAATGACACGAAGTTTCTACTAGTTATCAACAGTGACATCAAAAACAAGTGGTCAGTCACGGTATAAACTGAGGCATAGAATAGCTAAACAATAAGGCTTTAGTTACACATCTAGTCTTAGAAAGCATATTGGAATAAAATTTAAACAAAGTAGTTTTCACTCCATATTATAAAAAAAGTCCCCCGCCCCGCTTTTGTCTTTCTGAACGCGGTAAACTTAAAAACTACTGATTGGATTTTTATACGGTTTTCTCTTTCAGACGGAGTGATTAATGAGGAAGGTTTCATTTCATTTAAGATAAATTGATGAAATATGATAATGATTGTTGAAGATGTCGGAAAAAATCACGCCGACTGGGCTTGCGTCGCTTATACCAATAGAGTTATATGTACTACGACATAAAATAATATGAAGACGTTTATTCTATTTGTGAGAAGCCGGAATAGGATAGTTTAAAATTATTTAATAATATGTTTAATTCATTATTTTCTTAATAAGTTATTTCCGTGTCAAATTAACGACTGTTAATAGTAATAAAGAACCTATGACTAAACATTTATCATGTACTCCATTCTTGAGTAATACATATATCTGAAGGAGGATAAGATATGACTACTCTCAGGGTTAATCTATCATTGGCAATAATATGCTTATTCAATATTCTATAATGCAATTCCTTACTTAATGCGGGAAATAAGAAAGTACTGTTTTGGGGTTAATCGTATTGTCTATTGATCTAATAGCTCTTCGCTTTACGCAGTACTTTAGAAAAAACCTTGGGAGTTATTGAAGCCAATGCAGTTAATATTTCCATTCTTATATAACTTATAATAACGTCATATATCCTTGTTAATTATTATCAACATCAGCAATCGTTACATGCATGTGATCGATTGGACGATAGGCCGTTTTTGATATGATTTATATCAATTTTTTACAGATAACTAACAAAAAAACCCAATTTCATTCTCCCATTTCAATGATTCTACTAGGATATGCATAGTGGTCTTTACTTGGACGTGGATATACTAAAACATTTTTTTTATAAATACTAACCCAAAGTGAAATTAACTATAGTTTTCCACATAAAATGCAATCACGTTCACACGTTAGTGTGTGAATTCAAGAACGACCTATGACCAAACCATTGTATTTTTTTTCAGCTTGACACTGTTTGTGTAGGAAAAAGGATAAGTACATACATTTAAATAGATACATTTATCGAGAGAAACAGCTATATTTTTAAAACGTAGCTTTAGCATTTAAGTTATGCTGATTACGTTAAGTTTTATAAATATATAAGATTTAATTTATTGTAGTATATATTGTATTGTATTCCGAAGTTAATATTATTTTATTTTCTTGTATTATGTATTTACAATGTTATTGATTGCAATTTTATCTACCCATGTAGCGTAAATGGATTTTTACTACTATAATATAGGCATCACATATATCTAACTATAAAGATAAAATACCTAAATTTTTTAAACATTTTAGTGAAATGCGAATCGAATTTAAAGCAACAAAAATAAACACAAACTATATTAAAGTTGTGGCTATTGAGATTCGTTATTTTTGTTGGCTGACCAAAGGCCATAACAGCATCATTGCACAAACATTTCAAAACTTCTAACCAATCTTCGTGTTCTTAAGTAATTTTTGCATTACTTGGTCTATGCAAATGCCTATGAATAAAGAAACTAAAAATATATAAATGCCACAAAATATTAAAGCCGAATTAATTATAATAAGAATAAGCCGAAACTCACCGCAGAGCATGGTTGTGAAATGTCATGATGTGAGACATTGACTATGTATAATAATAATAACATTTAAATGATAAAGAAAAAGTGAGATTCGACGTGAATTCTTACAGAATAGCTACTATTCGGCAAATTTTAAAGTAATAAATAATTATGCAATACCATGTAATGCCCAGAATGCGTTGCATTATTTACCTCTCCTAACAATTATCCGTTCAGACTGTCTCGCGACCTGATACATTGATTGTTCTATGCGAGAAACCGTATACGAATTCCAAAAACCTTGTTCAAAGTTTCAACATATTCTGATGAACGATGCATGAACGCATAGAATACGAACGAAAACATGAATTCGTTTTTAAATATAAGATATGTTTAAGATAATGAGTGGATATTGAGTACTTACTGTATGTTAATTGGTAACTTCTTTAAGTAATACTCGCCTAAATATTATGTATGCTATGATATATTTCATGCATTATGCGAACCAACGGTAAAAATGTGTCTAACATTGGACAGCTATGTATATAAGTAGTTATCGTTAATAATTACCAGGATTTCTGTCACCTGTTGATGATAAAGTTGCAATATTTTGGTCGAGGACTACCGCTCACCAGTGTGTTGCAGTGCAATATATTGTGACATTAAACTAATATAGCGACTTTACGAGTAATTGTCAAAATTGCAGAGTAGAGCGATACTTGTTAATTATCTTCAAACCCCTACAAACTTGTTTCATCTAAATAAGTCGTTGTTTATGACGAAATGGTTAGTCGACTAATATTCAAATAAACATTACAGTTTATTAAATATACGTAAAAACATGCAATATTAAGTCATGGTTACGAAAATAAAACAATAACAATTACAAGAGGTTATGTAATTATTATTTTTTTGTATAATCTCTTACATTATAATTGCATGATTGAAATCATTCCGTCGTATACAAAAATGAACTGATCCATTAATTTAATTATATAGAAAAATTAATATAACATGATAGTCGACATCGATATTGACAAGTGCATGTTAAGATATTGAGTCAAAAAGGGTAATTTTCTTGTCAGAGCAATACATTAAAATTTTGTTATGAAATCGTTATATTTATTAATGGTGCTCTGAAGTTAATACTTTAAAATCTTGTATTTTGTTATTATATTTAACAAGCAATTATAGAAACAAGAGTGTTCAATGTCTTACAAAAAGACATTTTAAAATTTTTGCCATGCAATAATTTGAATTTTTTTCAGTTCACTTTTCTTAAGTTTATATTAATTTCTCATTTGAAAAGACAATTCGATTTATGTTGTATATAATAATTGTTATCAGGTTTTATCATGGATAGGAAACGTATATAATATTTGTAATTAAAACAAGAAATTCGACTTATGATCATTCCTCTCTATACGTAGGTGACAGGAGCATGGCGAAGATTATCAAGTACGGTGAGCGAGTCAGTAGGCTTGAAGTACGCATTACGTCGTCTGCAGGCCGTACCCGCACGAGCGGCGCGACTGGTCCATGCACTTGTGGACCGTATGCGAGTCGGAGGAGGACCTATTATTACAACGCAGCTGGGCACTTTACGTGGAAGGAGGGTCATAGCGAGGACCAGTGCCCAGACGCCATATTATAGCTTTAAGGGAATTAGGTAAATATAATATTACCTAATTAGTTGCTTATTTATACCCTCTTTTATAAAAAGATGGGTCGATGTCATTATTTTAAAACTTAAGACTTTCAAATACATATGCTGAAAACACTTTTACTAAATATGAAGACACGACTCGTTACGTAATTTTAATTCGAATAATAATCAGAAACTAACTTAAACTTATCTTAATATACTATTTCATATTATTATAATAAAGAGGTAAACTTTTTTTATTGTACTTTTAGAGCGGTCATAGGAAATAGAGTACATTTATAATTGCATTTTTTATGAGCAAAAGCTCATAAAGACAATGCAGTCGCAGAGAACACTTTCGGTCAAGATGCTTGATAAGGGTCTACATAAAATATATATTATATAGGGTCTTTTATACATTATATAGCTATTCGATAAACACACACTATAAAAAAAATATTTTTTTTTAAATTCAATTGTGTTCGCTAAACCATCATGTTAAACGTATTAGAGGTTTTTTAACAAGTCGTGCTACGCTACCTACACGATAATATATAAAGCTCGATATTTTATTGAATTATTAAATTTGTTTAAGTCTCATTATTTTAATAAGTTAATTAATCGAGCCGAGACAGCACACAATAAAGTAATAAATAATTTTGTTCTCATCCTTCAACGCTTAGAGAATGTTCTCATTTCGAACGAGGTCATAAACGAACATATACAATAAAATATTTATTGATAGAGATCTTACATACTTTAAGAAGGTCAAATAATATTATTTTGATATTGACTCTACAAAACTATATATTTTTATTTACTGTAACTGCGTGTTTTGTTACTATAATTTTTTTCTTAGAAGAATAGAAGTAATTTATACGAATATCCTGAATATTAAGATATAATACTTCATTTTCATAGATATGCTCAACCTCCTCGAGGTCCGTTACGTTTCCGACCACCAGCACCGCTAGAATCTTGGTCAGGAGTTCGAGATGCCCTCGAAGAAGGTGCGGTATGTCCACATCGATTCATGCTCTTCGACACGTACAAAGGTGACGAAGATTGCCTTTTCCTCAACGTATATACACCAGCGTTGCCGGATAAAATATCGGGGTAAATACATATATTTTATTATTGGCTTTGTTAATAATTAGCAATATTTGTGATGAGTGATGTATGTCTGGTGTTTATATAAATAAATGTTTACAGATACTTTACATAATACCTATATTACTCATTTGGCCATTTAAATGATGTCATTCATATATACACGTTACACACACACACACGCACTCACATATATACATATATAATTTTAATTAACCGATTCCTATTATAACAGTAAAGTAGATGTCTGGCCATCTTGTTATTCTTTTAAGAAATTATACAGCATATTCTTATAATATTGAGTAAAAATTATATAAAAACAGTATATATTTGAAATTAAAAAAGTTTTATTAGAACCATAAAAATACGACACGGCTGCTTTTTTATTTTTCGTCCGTAAGAGAGTAACGTAGTATTATCTTTATCTCTCTAAGCGAAACTTACAATTTATGACAATATGCTGCTAAAATTCTTTTTTAATTTAAATAAGTACAAAACTTCTCTATGTAACGTAAAGTCCACAATTTCAATCTTCAAATTTTCAATTCATTTTTTTCACGATTCGAACATATGAAGAAATAATCGATTTCTTCAAAAAATCTTTTCTACTTTATTAAAAATTTATTATATTTATAGATACAATCCGAAATTGGCAGTCATGGTATGGATCCATGGCGGTGCTTTTGCCGTCGGATCAGGCAACGCATTTCTCTACGGTCCGGATCACCTAGTTGGTGCTGGAGTAGTGTTAGTCACGCTAAACTACAGGCTCGGCGCTCTCGGCTTTTTAAGCTTAGAGAATGAAGAAGTATCTGGAAATATGGGACTAAAGGTAATCATAAAAGTTTTATTTTTTTAAAGAAGTAATAAATGTAACAAACACTATATTACATTTTTTACATAAGATGGATTATTAAGTAGATGTAGAGCTAAAATATCATATTGTTTGATAATTTACCTTCAAAATTCGGCAAATTTTATTTCATACAGATAAAATCCAATGATTTTATCATAAAACCTTGTAAATGAAAATTATAATACATCCTAGTGAAGCTAATAAGATTCTTTATACTATATTATAAACAAATTTATATTTTTAGTGTTCTTTTACGTTCTCGCATTATTTAGAAAGTAATTTAATGAAGAATAACATACTGTGTTATTTTTTTATGATAATATATATTAAATTCTATAATTTTAAATACATTCAATTTAAAATTAGACCAATTCGAAGTAGTGCATACACACATGTAAAGGAAGACTACAATCAAATACAGTAGAATCCGTTTATTATGACTGTGCCTATATTAACCAACCGTTTATAATGATAATTACACTGTGAAGTTTGGTTCTCATATAAAATTCTTTCTAAAAAAGTCGGATATAATGACTTTCCTTATAGTTACAGTTCGCTTATTATGACACATTTTCAATAAATTGTGTCCGGTTATAGTGACCGACATGATTCTTTACACCTTCGGTAATGTTCCCGGTGACGTTCGGCACCTGGCTCATTGTTTTTAATCTGAGTAAGTAATTGTCACTAAAAGGTCGTCTGCAGATTTGTTCATAACAATATTGAAAATGATAATTTGACCATGGCTATGTCTTCTATACACAATAGTATTAGAGACTGTTATTACAAATGAAAAAACAAAAGCAGACAAAATTACAGATTACTTACATTAAAATATAGTACATACATACATGTTTCGTATGTACTTATTACGTGCAAAATATATAGGTATATATATATATATATATATTTATTTACAAAACGCTTTGTGTGACGTTCGGTTATTATGACGTGTTTGTCAATTCCCTTCGATATCATTATAAACGGATTCCACTGTATAATAAAAACGGAAACATGCTTTTTCAAGTCCGAATTACGTAAAATGGCCCTTGATATAATTGAGTATTTTAAAAATGGCTTGGGCTGTTGGATTTCACTATCACAAAATTGTCGTTTTGCAATAACTGGGATTTAGAAAGACATATGTTACCTTTACGCTTACACGAACACAATGGTGAACCTTCCATTCTTACGAGTTGATTACGGCTTAGGCAACAATCGGACACGCTTTAAATGGTCAAGTGCTATATCTTAATGTTGCCTAATATTCTTTTCTAATAGCATTGAAAAGAACATAAGGTAACAACTGATGATTCTAAATGTTAAGGTGATACAATGTTTTAAATGAATTCATAAATATATAAACTATCAATGATTTTGTATCATTCATCAGAAATGTTTATCCGTTGTTTTAATATTTGATTAAAAATAAAATATATATTGATGTAAAGGATCAAGTAATGGCTCTGAAGTGGGTCCAAGAAAATATCGAGTACTTTGGCGGTGACCCTCAACGAGTCACGATCTTCGGGGAGTCGGCTGGCGGTGCTTCTGTGCATTTACACATGCTTTCATCAGCTTCCAAAGTGAGATTTGTGACATGAATAACTTACATATTTTGTATAATTTTTAAATCAAATTATAATTAATATTAGTGATAAAATAACCTAAACCATAAACTTTAAAAAAGCTTTTGACTTTTTAAAAATAGTATTATACGTTCAAAAGAATAATAAATAAAAATGCAATATACATCTTTTGAAAAAGTATTCCAATAAAGGTTGTTATCGTTAAACTCTTTATTTAATTGGTTCTTTCAGGGTTTATTTCACGGAGCTATAGCTCAAAGCGGCTTAGCTCTGTCACCGTGGGCTCTTGCAAAGGATCCCCGGGACCGCGCTTTTGAGCTAGGCAGAGAGCTCGGCATTGACACGAACAGTACTGCTGAATTACTTGGTGAGGAATCTATTTCAACATAGTTTGGTTTTAAAATTAGTTATAACTTGTTTTTATTACTAAGCATATATTTTAGTGATTAAATTATCTTCATATAGCTACTATAAAAAGCTGAAAGCACTATACTTGTAACAATGATATAATTGTCCGTTGATTATAACGTGCTAATATTATCTGAAGAAAGGGGGTACCACTAAATTTTCATGAAATTACATAGCGAGTAAACCGCATTCAATCCGGTCCGAGCAAGGTAGTGGAATAAACTCCAAACTTACTCCTCTAATTGAGAGTAGGCATAGCACAGCAATGGAACGTATACAAACTGTTACTTTAACTTTTACAAATAATAATCTCATACTTTACATATCATCGATAAAGTTGTTTTTTTAATATGTAATATATATGCAATGCAATAGTCGACCTTAGATATTATTTACGGTGATAATTATGTCAATGTTAAATTAATGAACGCCGTTAGACGGTCATTGTCGCGTAGTCAATTTTTTAACATGAATTATACAAATATTTGGATATCGTGAATGTAGCCTTCATAAGACCACTATTATATTATTGAGAAAAAATACAAGGAATTTCAATCAAGAAGTATTAAAAGTAAATTCGTATTTGCTCATCTAAATCGTCTTTGAAGTTAAGACATAAGTTTTTTTATACATGGGAAATTCAAGTTTTATATAATTAAAATAGCAAGTAACACTATTAAAAATTGCAATAATTATTCTTTCATGTCTTTCAAAGAATTTTGATTAACACGTCGTTTAAATACCCGCCTCCGATTTCGCCTCAGAACATCGGCATAAATCTTACATAAATGGCAAGGTACAAGGTTGATTATTTATCTCTTTGGGACACCATAGAGTAAGTCCTTGCTAAGAACGCTTTCACATCTGTATGAAAAACATTTTAAGTAATACGTATATGTAATTCTCAAAATTGTATTTTTTTTTAAGTACGCTACAATTTAGCCCAGTGTAGATTACCCATTACAATAATTTCAATGTATAGAATAATAAAAGAAATAAAATTTGTTAATGACCATTACATTTTAGGTTATCTTCGTGCAACACCAAGTGAATTATTGGTGAAAGCTGGTGTAAGGCTAACGGGTGCACCGGGGAAATCGGCAGATCTGCAAAATACCGTTTCTCTACCTTTCCTGCCCGTTGTAGAACCGGATATTCCCGAAGCTTTCCTGACAAAGTCACCTAAGGAACTTCAACCGGGAGCTGATGTGCCTTTGCTTACTGGATACAACGCCCAGGAAGGAATCATACTGTTTCGGCGTAAGTAGTTTTTATTATATTAGGGATCCAAAGTAAACTACCATTCAAGTAAATATTTATACAATATCTTGAAAAACATAAATCATGGAATATATTTAATCCGATATTTTATGAGTCCTTTAAATTCCATTTATTTTATTTGAAAAAATAAAAAGTAAAATTTAAATGTTATTTTAACTATGAAAAAGCAGTGATTTGATCCTTCCATATACGCTATACGAAAAATTTTTGTAAGTAAATTTGATTTATAATCATAGGAAACTAGTAATAAGTTCATTAGAAAACTACGCTTTTATACTTAATCAAAATTAACTCTTGCAAATTAATTAATATACCTATAATGTTAAGATTGATTGATCATCACGAGTTGATCCATCTGAGTCAAATCAAGTTTTTAAAGGTTTCTTAGTTGTTTTCGTAAAGACTTAACTCTTTCAAAATAATGTTTATGATAAGTGTTATAAAAGGGGTCAACGAAATCGTTAAATTAAGTCAATTGTAAATGTAGAATACATGCTCTACCATTACAGGTCGTAATGAGATATTGTATATGTACACATTCTGCCTCGTGAGTAACTGCAAACAATAAACATAAATTGTACATTGGGTTTATCTTGAACAATCGTAATTATTAATCAAAATCCGGGGTATCTGAGCAATTTTTCCAATTACCTAGGACTCGGCGCGCCTATTCCGGTTATAGTGGCGGAAATCCTTCAAAACATTTCGCAAGTGAACGGAAGATTGTATGACATACTTTTCCTTTACCTTAGCGTATAAATTTAGATATTTGAGAGAAGAGAATATAGACACAGGCTACTATTAGGGGGCAATGTTAGGGATAAAGGGTTGAAAACAATTTCTTTAAGTTTTTTGACGTTCATTTTTTTGTTATAATTAATTCTGTGTTCTGTGTAAGAAAACATCGTGCCTCGGACATATTTCCGCAAAATGATTATCTAAGCTGCATCAGAGCAGTGTACTAGATAGAATAAGTTTCAAACATTCTCCAGTTCTTTGGCTATGATTATATTATTTATTCACTAAGTCTTCAGTCTCAATTATGTATTAATACTTCTTATAATCTATCTAATATAAATCTTCATATTAAAACGATAAGGGCACATACATATACTTCACTCTCATTGAATCAGTTTGTCGTTACAACGCTAGCCTCTATATAGCCACTCCAAGCGCATACAACATCTGCACGCTATCATTACGTCGTAAATAACTCCACAGGCTACTCCAAGCGCATACCACATTTATGCACAAAAAATTGCGTATTTGAAACAGACTAGAGACTCTGGAAGGGGTCGTTTTTGCTACCGAAACTTTTGTATATATACCCGAAACATTTATCTAAATAAATACTCATTTTCATTCATTCATCCATTGCATTTCACAATACTGCTCTCTACAAATCAGTCGTTTTATTGTACTGTCACAGTTCCTCCTTAAAAAATCCACTGGCGTACTGTTTAAGATATATCAACTTATCATAATATAATAGATAAACATTAAGTTTATTAACTAATTGGGCATATTTCTAACAATTATATATCAGAAATATCAATATCACAATCGCACAACATCCTAAATCATAAAGATATCTATAGAAAATGCGATCAACTATCACAATATACAAGTAAAACATCCGTCGACCTATTAGAGATGAGATACTAAAATTTCACAAATCTTACCGCCAAAATCTAAGGACAATCGGTAGAGCGTGTTTTCTCACAGCCTACATTGCATTGCGTAATTCAGCAAATAACTACCGTACGTATATTTGACACACAGCTTATGTTATGGTCACGTATTGTCACATGCTATTTCCTGTCGCTGTTAGATAACGAGACAGTGAAACGCTATAATAGACGGCATGGAGACACGACCTCATCCGTGACTTGTTAGTAGGTAAACTAGATAGTAATTTAAATAGACGTTGCGAGAAAAATGTTGTAATAGTTTTTTACTTTGTTTATTGTTGCGTTTGTAAACTTTTTCAACTTTGTCTACTTATTATAAAACTTTGGATGCACAGAAGTAACAAAACAAGAAATATTAATTTAAATTGCATTTTAATCGCTCTTTATTTTATGATAATGAAAAAAATTATAGTACTCGGTTGACCAGTGGCTATTAGACCGCGTATATCTTAACTGAAAGTCTTTGGTTTAAATCCGGGTAAGCGCCACTAGGTTTTTATATACTTTATTTGTGTTAGACGAAACTCTGGTATACATGTATCTTCTAAGCCACACGAGAGCAGCATGTTGGAACCATCACTCCAACGAATCTTCCTCTCTATCTTCCTGTTCCTTATCTTATTAATTAAATGATAATTAGTTAATTATTATAATGCATTAAGGAGAGATCTGCAAATAAACTTATATAAAGTTTATTTGCAGATTGGCCCTGTAAATAAAAATATTGATATTTTTTATTTCTTTCACATATGTAAAAAAATATGACGTAGATAACAAAAAAACGCTAAATTTCTTCTTAGATCACGGTAAGGAAATACCGTTCTTGAACCGGTGGTAGATTATAATTAGACTACCAATAAGTGTAATGTAAGTCTAAATATATTTAATATATATTTGAATTGAAATGATAATAATGTTAAACTTAATAAATATGAGTTTATATACTATCTTATACTAATGTACTTAAATATTTAAAAAAATAAAGATATAATTAATTGCCCAATAGTGGCCTCGTGAAAGTGCCAAGAATATTAGTCGATGCCCATATTGAAGCGAAAATACCGAATTTTGTTTGAAAAATTAACTCGTCTTTGAGTCACAAATTTTATCAAAGAGAGCATATAATATCTATATTATGCAATGACATAACTTAATGTAAAACTACCATACATATATAACGTATTAACATGTGTATATTTTATTATTCATAAAAGTTCATAATAATACCTAGGTAACACAAGCTAAGTATGACAATATGTTAGAAATTACATGTAATGACGAAGCTTAAGACGTGTGCGTAAAATACGATAAATACGAAGACGTGTGTGATTTAGAAACATATAAGGTATATTTCGACATAAAATTATTAAAAACTGAACGTCTGAGTCATAGACATGACGTACATCGTATAAATTGCACAGCTTTTTACAGCACGCAAATAACTTATCAAGAATTATTTAACTTTTTTATTCTCTTATCTAGATAATATAAGATGGTTACCTATGTAAGAAAAACATGTTTATATTTATGGCTCCGGTAATGAATGGTCTTATCAGCCTATTGACATATTTATATTATACAAAATAAAACTATTGTGTGTATAAATCAGATATTGCATCTCTCTTATTAACCGTAAATATTATGGTGTATTGTTAAGTTTTCTTCATAATAATTCGATGTCAGATTAATTGAAACACAAGCAAAAGATTCATTATTTCCATAAATTATAAATCATTTATTGACCATTATAATTTGCTAACAATTAAAACGTTTACCTGGTCTATGATGCCTGTAATATCTTAATTGTAATTGTAATATTAACATAATTAAATATCAGTATAAGTATAATTTAAAATCATATTCACTCCTATAAACCTTATCATACTATCCTCGAACTTAAATCCGATAGCATAGAAAAATAAAAGTTGGGTATTCAGAGTCGATAAAAGTCAAGTAGATAATGTAAAGTCTATAAGAAAAATCTAAATATAAAAAATATGTGTCAAAAGTTATTGTCAAAATAATTCAAAGATCAACTTTCCTTATCTCTGCACATATTCGGCATAAAGTAATTACGTAAAACGCGTTACATAAATTGCATAAGAGCTGACTGCAGTGTTAAAAAATCGTCACGCTGAAATGTATTGCAGCTGCTTTACATAACGAACAAACGAAAATATACGATTGTTATCGTGCAATTATAGCAGGTCTCTGGTCTTGTAATGCTTTATTTTATTCGTAGTTCCTATGTTATTTAAATTTGACCATCGTATAATGGCCATGCCATACAAAAACTTAGTCTCTTCGCCATGTTTACTTGAAATAGGGTAGAGATCATATCATGCAAATATTAACGTCCTATTTAAAGTATTTCAAATCGTGAGGGAAGGTAAACTCATAAGATTGTATATGAGCGATTTATTCTAATTCTTTCTTTTAAGGTATCTTTAATAAGAAGGTAACGTTGAACAATAATATTATATTTCGTTTTAAGGATATTAGATATTATAAATCAACTTAATCTATGTATTTAAATCAAAGTTTATATAGCGATTTATTTGATTAACAAATCTATTTTGTTAAATTAATTAATTTTAAATAACAGTTAGGTACTAAAGCATTCAATATTTATAAATATAAATCACTCATGGCTTTAACCTTGCATCTACATTAAAAAACGAATCCAGTTTTTGAGGCTAAATAAGAACATTAAAACAATATTTGGCTTCTACTCGATTCTAGTCACTTTATATTTGATTTCGTTAAAATATTTGCTGTATAAACTACCTTAATGTATGAAAACCAATATAACAAGGACAAGTCGTATAGCATCAAAGATCTAAACCATCAAACACCTTAACCCCACTACGTCGTGGTATTGTTTTTTTCCAAAACATTGCCTTTAACTAAGTGAGGCTTTTATTAAGCAGTGTATTTAAGAAGTGTGTCCGCCAAAGTGATGAACTGATGAATATTTAAATCATAATTAACTTTTCTTTGCTAGTATCCTTTGCGTTCCTATAGCCTATTCTAATCGAAGTAGGAATAAAGATAAAAAACCTTAGATTTACTTTAAGTAGATTTAATTAAGTTGTTGACACTTGCATGAACGTATTACCATCAACGTACGAACGATCCCGCGACCCCCCACATTGCGTAGCATGCCAAAGTATAGATATATTAAATATAAGTAACATAGCTTGTTTGTAAAACAGGACTTCAACGATATCCGAAATTATTGAGCGAATTGGACCATGAATTTAAGCGAGTCGTACCGCCAGAGCTGACATCCTCAGACGAGGAACGTTCGATAAAGGTTATGGACCACATACGAGCGTTCTACTTTCAACAGCGACCCGTCGACGTGCGCAATATCGACAGCCTCATCGATGTAAGTTACTTTTTATAAAAACTAATTAAATTATTCAAGACAGGAAGATTATTAAAATTATAAATAAATGACAGTACACGAAAGCAATGGTGCGTTCTATTATAGCTTCGACTCTATTTGAATAGGTCTAAATAGCATTTCTACTTTAAAATGTAAATGATGTATAGTTGGATTCAATATCTACCTATCTAATACCATACTTATGGAAATCAAATTGTTGCGTCTTATTTGTGTCTGTATTTTTAGAAGTAACCTTGTAATTATGAATATTTATGTTTATGATTATCTCAAAAGACATTATAATGCTAAAAAATTATGAAATATTAAAACATGAACGTTAAAACCATAACAAACAATGACATCAGCTCAAAAACGGATATCGTATCGGGTTCTGAAGATGGCCATGACACAAATAATATATTTTCAATATTTTTATCTTGAGTTGATAAAATATACCTATTGGCAGATTTTTTACAGAAATTCCGTTTTGATAACATTTATATTTAGTTGTTTAATTTATACTATAAATAAAACGTATTACTTTTATTACGTATTAAAAACGTGTTATACGTAATAAAAATAATTTAAAAAATAAATACTATAGCACGAACCGAGTATTATTCGTTTCGTAACTATAACAATACTCGAGCAACACAATAAGTTAATAAAGAAACAATGGTATCTGTTAATCGGATTGTCTTAAATGTTCGTAATTTCTCACGGCTCCTTAAACAGTTGTTCACAGATGTAATGTTCCTACGTCCAGCACTGGAAACGTTAAAACTACAAGCAAAGACGAATCGAACAAGTCCAACATACTTCTATCGATTTGCGTTTGATGGTGCCTTGGGTCTATTCAAGAGGATGCTGGGAATCAATCACCCTGGCGTTTGTCATGGTGATGAAATGGGCTACCTGTTTTATTTCTCGCGGTTTAACTACAGGCTAGACGACGATTCGCCTGAACTCAAAGTTTCCAAAAAAATGGTACAAATGTGGACTAATTTTGCCAAAAGTGGGTGAGTAAAAATATTTGTAAATAGCCAGCATTAGCCTTGCAATTTTTGTACAAACTTATTACTAAAATCTTATCTACAACGCACTCCATTTTGTTTTTATGCGTCGTTTTGTGATATTTTAAGTTCAAACCGAATTGGATAAGATCAAAGATTAAATAAAGAAAATAACAGCTACAAGAAGACAATTTGTAAACTACGTGATTCTTTTTTTGTGATATCAATTTTATTTTAATGAGAGTAATCGATCGGCCCACTTTTATAGATTTGAATATTTTTTCACTGAAAGAGAATAAAAAGAAATTGTGTAGTGTTCAGAAAAATATGTTTATTACCAAAATACGTAGGCAATGTAACACTCAAAGATAGTTCGGGCACTTAGTAATTGATGTTTATTTATTTGTGTCTGTGATGTCTTTCTGTTTTTCCTTTTCTCTCTGTCTTTCTTTATTTTCTGTTGTATTCTATTATTTTTCCCGCCCCAGTGACGATTATAATAGTGTAGTAATTAAAAGTAATAATAAATGAATTAATTAATTTTAAGAATTGTACATTTTTATCAAAATGTTCGCTACAATCAATTCCAAATGCAACGTAGTCGAAATTTGTCGCAATTACAATTTAATCGGTGTTTTCAAACTAATCTCATATCATTAATGGGGACCGTACAAAAGAATAAACATGATTTAAAAAATACTTTGATAATTCAAAGCCCAAACCACAGTTTAGTTCTTAAAAAATGTCGGCTCGGGCTGGCCTGACGAAACAGCCTTAAATACCACAATTTGAAGCTTAAATATGTCCAGGATATGACAACTTTTCTTAGTTATCCATCCAGTGATTATCAAGAGTTTGAATTGCCTCACTGAACACCACACGATCCACTTTATGTATTTTCCTCTTATTTTAATTAACATGATATGTTTATTGATTTTAAAAGTAAATATTTATCAAAACTAGAAATTTAAATAGATAATTGTATTGTTACTTTCAGAAATCCAACGCCTGCAATCGATTACGAATCAGTAGTGGACTTTAAATGGCTACCAGTCAACGATACATCCCATATCAACTACCTAGACATTACAGAAAACTTTACGCTTCAAACTGACCCTGAAGCCAAAAGAGTACGCTTCTGGGATTGGCTGTATGAGAACTATGCCAATAAACGTACGAATAATACTGAAAGTACCAGTGAACTTCAATAAGTGAAATTCATAAACTATGATAACAATTTATTTAAAAGTGTGAAGTGTCGAGAGTGATGTACTCTTTATTACATAATGTTTTAATTATTGTTTATAGATAATTGTTATTGTAATTATAATTATTCTGATATGTATTTTCTATAGAAAACACACACTTACATTTCAAGTGAAATGTGTAAGTGTGGCTAATCTTTTGTATGTTTCTTCATAAAGATTAAAAAGGGCAAACTGTATCACAAAAAAAGATGATTGAGACAAATTCTGCGAAAATTTAATAATACAATTTAAATGTGGCAAATATGTACTAGAAAGTATCAAAAAATCAATTGGCTGTAGTCTACTGTACTATAAAAAAATTGTATATAAAACAGGAATTTAATGCTAACCTTATTATTATAGTTTCTCATTTCTCTTATCTTCTTAGTTAGTCTTAATTTAGCATATACATATGTAAATACGTATCTATTAATTGTTAAAAAAATAAATTTAAGTATTTAATAAAACTTTAATTTTAACCTGTATGATTCAGTTTACGAAACTTCAAGCATTATCTCAGCGATGCTCATTACTAACGATAAATAACTTGACGTCAAAGTTTGCAAGATCGTTTCTGACTCGTAATTTGTCTTTTGCTGGTCACTGTTTTTGTCTATATCTTTTTCTTCTCTGGTCAGAGTGACGCTAATACCTATTCACTCGCTGAAATTAATAATAAAAAAACAAATATTTCCTGTAAGTACAAAGCAGAAATTCATCAATACATGCATGTTGCTTAAAATTTTTTGTGCTATAAGTAGGCGGACAAGCAAATGGCTGTAAGATATAATAACCATTTCTTACATCGCCAATGCGCCACCAACTTTGGGAACTAAAATGTTATGTCCCTTGTTTCTGTAGTTACACTGGCTCAGCTGGCTGGTTACAGCTATTGGCCAACTGGCAAACCGGAACACAACAATACTGAGTACTGCTGTTGGGCGGTGGAATATCTGATGAGTGGGTGAGTAACCTCAGACGGACTTGAACAAGGCCAGTCCACCGAGTAAAGTTTCATGATGTTTTCTTTCAATACTGAGCGCCAGATGAATTGGACCGTGCTAGATAGAAATGTTCCAACACACAAAACACTAATAAAACTAATTACATTTAAAAGAGAAAAACAAGGTTGTGAAATTTAAAAAAAAATGCAATGAAATATATTTAAATAATAAACAGCAATATATAACTTTATACTGTAAAAATAATTATGAAAATGTCACTATTAACATGGTTTTCGGCTTTTAATTTAATAACTTTTTATTAGTGTTACTCTGGATTGGAACTTTTCTGCATAACACATTCCAATTAGAAGCACTAATGAAACACAAGAAAAATCAGCGGTGTTTGCATGGAGATGAACGAGAAGGGACAAGGAATGTTTTTCGCTTAAAATGTAGTTACGTGTTCCTATTTCCTGCAATTGAAACGTAAATAATTGTCTAAAACAAAATCCACCTTCTATTATTTTTATTATTTCGCTGTATATATGGACAACAATAACATCATACTTTTATGAATATTGAGTGTTATTTATAATTATAGCAGGCATTTAGTCATGAAGTTTACGTTATCCGAGAAAGTACTACCCACACGTACAGATTGTCGTTTATTATCAATATTAATAACAATAACAATGGAAATGGTTTTGACCTTGAGAATCCTTTAGAGCTTAGTTGGAACTGTAAAGTCGTTCTGAACGATTTATTGTCGCTGCGAAACACTAGACACCCGAGAATAGGAATTTATTATAATACATTTGTGTGAACACAATCACAACTGCATTCTCAATTACTCTCAATCTCCGATCGGCCGGGAATCAAACACGACCGGCAAGACTAAGGCAGACACATTGGATAACACGTAGGCCGATGGTACTAGTGACAGCTAGAAGTAAGAATGTCATAACAGAGAAACTTAATAAATTTTAATGACTCGACCACGGATTTTAACACAGCTATTCGTGATCCTGAATCTTACGAGCAAGCTACGCGGTCAAATAATAAGTTAAGACAGCACTTAAGATAGCTACTATGAGTATAAATCCGACCGCGTAATGCTGAATATACGAAATCATACATAAGGGTAAGGTTTTATACGATAAAAAAATGAAAATTTAAATTGAACTTATCCAATTAATACAACAATACTCTATTGTTTCTGCTAATTATCTTTCTAAATAAGCGAATATTCAATGTTTATCTTTCAATTAAAAACACTTAGCCTTTTAATTTCTAATTCTAGGATATAATTGAGTATGTAGTAATAATTTATTTTTATTTAAAATTTGTATATAAAAGGCGTGTAGAATCGCAATATAGATTTATTTCTTCAGTTGCTACGAAAACAAACGGTCATAATGTTTAATTTAATTAACCCAAAGCAGAAATATCCCCATTCTAGAAAGGAAACTTATAACTGGAAATCTCCGTAAGTGCAATAGTAGTAAAGGATACAAATAAATACATATTTATTTCAAAGTGTATTAATATTTCTGTAAAAATCTTAAAGTACTCGTAAAATAAATATTTTTTATGTTCAAACTAATTCCAGAATAATTTAATATTATTCTTATGGAAATAGAAAAACAAAATTAAACACGAGAACTGTATTATGTTTTCGTATACTAAATTTATATACTTATTTTATCACGTAGGTACATGGCGGTTTACGTAAGCGTTAGATTATTTCTTCTAATGCTCACCTATACAGCTTGCTCTGTGTTGCTGCCATCTGCTAATCCACACAGCGAGGAGAATAAACTCCAAATTCTTTCTCAAGAGATAATATTTTAATCCTTTTATAAAAATATGTGGATGTATATGTATGATAATGTGGATTTTTAAATAGGAGCTTAAACATTTTACAATTTTAAATTCGTTTCGAGTTTTTTTTTTTCGATAATCTTTTCTGGGATAACATCCATTAATTCATCAAAGGATGCTTTTGAAATTTTAATATATTTTTTATAGATACGCAAATAAGGTGCACAACAGCATCTTGGATTTTGTAGGAAACACACCTCTTATCAAACTTAATAGAATCCCCAAAGACCATGGACTTTCTTGCGAAATCTGTAAGTCGTAAAGTTACAAAATAGCATAACGTAGACTTGGTCATTCTATTTATTTTGTCGCTATTAACATTTATATTTTAATTTTAAGATGCTAAATGCGAATTTATGAACCCAAGTGGCTCCTCGAAGGATCGAATAGCACTCGCGATGCTTAAAGATGCAGAACACGGAGGATATATTAATCATGATTCACAATTTGTTGAAGCTACATCTGGAAACACAGGCACTAGTGTCGCTTTAAATGCCACCTTGATAGGTTAACAAATATATACCTATATGTTATATTCGTTTTAGATAATCTTCTAATCTCAAAATTATTTAAATTTTTTTTTGTTTCAATAGAAAAGAAATGTTATATTGTTACGGGCGAAAAAAATTCTTCTGAAAAAGTTAATACCATGCGGTTATTAGGCGCTGATGTTATAGTAACAAAAAAATCACCTACGCTGTTGGCTAGGGAAATTAAGGACGCCTATCCAGACACTGTAGTTATGTTGGATCAAGTAAGTGACAGAAACCAGGGACAGTTATTGTTTAGTAATATATATCTCTTCGAGAAGATTAAGATATTCACGTCTACTACTAGACGTGAATATCTTAATCTTTATTTCCTACATGAAATAGTAAATACTATATAGTAAACCGCAGCGACCTTTTCGATTGCATATCAATATCAATTCCGCGTAGATATCCACGTTCTTATATATCGAAAACATTTCCCATCCCTGTCGTGAAAACTTGTCTTGGAAATCAATCTCCTATTAACCGCATATATGCTAAATATAATGAAATATTATACGCAATACCTGACCTCTATATATTTCCCGATCCACATTGTGCATTTAGAAAAAAAACTTTTCAGGTTATAAACTAATTTTAGTTGATACATATCAGTTAATGTTAAGTCTATGCTTTTCTTATTCTGTGTAATATATACGTTTAATGTACCTTTTTAAAATAAATAAATACAAATATAGTTACTTAAGATGTTTTTTTTCATATAAATTTAATTTTATATTATTTTTATAGTTTGAAAATAGTGTAAATCCAAAGATTCATTACGACACTACTGGAATGGAAATTATAGATGCCTTGGGTAAAGTGGATGTGCTTGTGGCAGGAGTCGGCACTGGGGGCACTTTAAGTGGAGCCGGACATAGAATTAAAGAGAAGTATCCTAAATGTATTATGGTGGTCGCTGAACCTGACGGATCTACTATGTTTAATGTGGATTCAAAATCTCATTCTTTTTTAGTAAGATCAAATTATTATTGGAATTTAGTCCTTGTAATTAAAGTAGTATAATTAAAGAAATTAAACTTAAAGTTTAAATTTAATGTTAAAACAAAATTTATTACAAAATATTAGGACGTTAAGTGCTAAGTATTAGTAGAATTATATATATGTTGTTTTTACGTATCGATAAAAATTAAACACTTATAAAATTAGTTTTAACTTATTACTATTACTTTCATGTATGAGTTATCAATGATTTTGAAATCTTTTCCATGGCTTAACTTATTTGATATTGTTAATGTTTTAAATTATAAACTTATGGCATTATTAAGTTATAAATTCAATTTAATTAAAAAATAAGCCAATTGGTAATTTTTAGTGTTTAGTTAAAAAATATTGAATAAAACACACATTTAAGTTTATAACAACCGCTAGTTATTTCAAACACTTAAAATTAAGAATAAATATTCAGGTAGAAGGCACCGGAGGTTCAAGTATTCCAATCGTAATGGATAAATCGTTGGTTAATGAATATCAAGTGGTAACAGATGAAGAAAGCTTTTTAATGGCCAGAGAAATTATTCAAAAAGAAGGTTTATTCTGCGGTAAGTCAAGCGATTTTAATACCACTATAAACAAATATAAAATAATATAGATAAAGAATACAAAATTATAACCATAATTTATAACGTCACAAATTCAGGAGGAAGCAGCGGAGCAATAATGGCTGCAGCAATTAAAACAGCTCACAAAAATAAACTCGGCCCCGGACACCACATCGTCGTAGTTCTACCAGATGGGATGCGGAATTATATGACTAAGTTTGTTACTGATCAATGGATGGAATCACATCTATTTATGGATCCACCTGAACATACTATGAGGTAGATCACTACTACTGTAATATCTAGTAAATGAAACCTTTCATCAAATAACTCGATGAATGCCGCAGGTATTTAATCAAGGCCTTATTATGTGATATAACACTGAAAAGAAAACAATTCACTACAAAATTAGAGCAATAGTGACTTACTTGTGAATATATTTTATATAATACAATATAATACAAATTGGGAATGAAAAGAAAAAGTTTATCATATTCTATAAAATATAATAAAATATAATTTTATCCAATGAATCTGGTACATTCAATCTGACTCATGGAAACATTAGAAGTAAATAGTATAAAGGATTTTTGAATTACTTTTAGGTGGTGGAACAAACCAATCAATGAACTAACTTTAACTAACACTTATCCTGTCATTACCGATACCTACACCTGCTCAGGAGCATTGTTAGAAATAAAGAACGGGAATATAGCCATTGTCGTTAATAGCAAAGGGTAAGAAATAAAAGTTTAGTCATATGTAAACTACTGTATTCAATTAAAATTACACTGAAAAGTCAACTAATGTTATTTATTTTAGATGGTTCGTAGGTGCAGTTTCAAAGGATAATTTCCGAAACTTAGCTACAAATCCGACAAAATTGCCATGCCAAAATTCTGAAGAATTCAATTTTAATGATCCAGTTACCGATCACTTAATAAAAGATTGTTATAAATTGGCCAAGAATGGAAAGAAAGGAATGCCAACAATGGGTCTCATATCCCGTATGTTAGATATAACGCCGTTTGTTGTCATCGGTCAGAATATCTATGAATCTGATGAAGGTAAATAAATATAACAGATGTTTTGCATAACTTAATAAAAATGAGAGTGCATTTGTATTCTGCATGTAAAAGGAAAGGGCGTAATGACTATATTAATAAATTCCAAAGGCTATATTTTTAAATAACCAAAAATAATATTCGTAACTTTGCAATTTGTCCAAATTATTCTCTGTTTTTGTTTAGTTTGATCCGCTTTGTTTTTCAGTTCTTTTTTTACCCGAGAGTGTGGCCACCGGTGATGATATCCTCAATTACATATTTTCATTCAACAATAAAGATCAGCGTTATACAAACTTAATTTAAGATATCGAATCAAGCTAAAATAAACAACACCTAACAATTGATTTAGCGCGAACTTAGCATTCATTTATTTCTTTATTATTACATTTATGCATTTAAACGACTGCTGTACTTTTTTAAGTATATACTGTATTGTTTTAAGTGTACGTAAGAAGCGTGTCATTAAAAATATTTCAACTGCATTTGTATTATTATTTGCATGATAACGATATTGATAGACTGAGGAAGAGATAAAACTAAAAATATTCAATTGATTTAGGAGTTTTAAATGTAACATTTGGTTTCTAAATCATGGGCATATTCTTTAAAATACAAAGTAATTTATGTGACATATTTAAGGTTTTTTTACACCTAGATTATATACATTTGTAGATTCTGGTTAAAAATAAATATACCACGTACAATTCGCCCAAATCTTTGAATTACTAGCAATTTCCATTCTTGATTAAATCACTTTCATTAAGCTATCCATTATCTCAAGATAAATGTTATACTTCACTTTTTTTGATTTGATCGCATTAAGATAAGATTTGTTTCACATTTATAAGTGATTACCAAATGTGACATATAAATTATGTTTGAAAATCAGAAATATCTTATCATGTATAGTACGATTGATATTTTATCAACGACACAGATCAATTTCTTCCGGTAGCAAAATAATAAAATATTGAGCACCCCTACGCCGTATTGTAATTAAAAATTTAATAAAAAAAAAAGACAAATCCAGATACTTCAATTCAAATGTTAATATATTCCCCTAAATTAAAAACCCTAAGACGACCCTAGTACACCGGAATACCCACTAAAAAACCAGCAGTAGCCTCTCCGCCATTTCAATAAATGTTTCAATAAATGTTAAAGACGGTCTATAATTGTGGAGATGTCCATGGGCGGTAGTAGTCACTTTCCATCTGGTAAGCCATCTGTTTGAAATAAGCAAATGAGCAAATTGATTAGGTTGCTCCCTTATCCATTAAAAAAACACACCATCTGAGATCTGTCACTCTTAACACACGACTCAACACCTCGAGGGGGTGGGACCAGGTCTCTCAAAGGCTCAGTACGGGTTCAAGGCGTGTCGTTCAAACATCGACGCTCTGAACGATCTGAAGGCCCGGACAACGGAGATGGTGTCCCGAGAGAACGCGGTCCTGGTGGTATCGCTGGACGTGGCGAACGAATAGTCTTCACTTCGATATCACGAGTGTAAGAAAATACGAGGTACCCACATTTTACAATTAACAGAAATGGTATAAAAAGGGGCCTCCAAGATAGCTTGACACAGTTCGCCGTTATGCTACTCGAAGCAAACGCTAGCTTTGACGAAAGAATTACTACGTGCCAAATCGCGATATTATTAGTTAATTAGTGTATAAGTGTTTTATGATTATATTCAAATAAGTGATCTGGTTATGTTACTAATGTGAAGTGATTTTTATGTTATAATTTAAAAAAAATAAACTATTGATAGTAAATGCAGTGTTTTGGATTATAATCGCCACCCTCAGCGAACGTTGAATTAAACGAGGTACCTTCCTATCTCAGAAGGCTGTTGGACATACTTGCATGGAAGGTTGATCCTTTAGGAGAGAGGCGATGGGTGACTTGTCCGACGTCGATTGGGCTGCGGCGTTCCAAAGAAGAAAAAACCCCGTTGTTCTTTGGCGATAAGGCGTCTGCTAAGTACAACTTTTCCTCCCGCTATGTGTCGCTAGGGTTAGGGGGTCTCTGTACACTGAAAACTCCTAGGATTTGGAGGCCTGCAGAGGTGGCCCTACCGCGCGCAAGCGATCTTCAGCGCCGGCAAGCCCTACATATATCCCCACATCATGTGGGGGAAACGCGTAAAGGCATGCTTCCAAAAAAATAAAATTACCTCAAAACACGTGAACGAAACCGCGGCCGCTAAATCTAATCAAAGACGTAACAATTTTACTACTTTTTAATATGTAATACTCATAAAATAAAACTAATAATATAAATTATAAAGCCCACCTACGTAAAATTATAAATCTTAATATTAACTACAAATAAGAATAACAAAATCTTTTCAAAATTACGTCTTCCATTCGCCGTACTTACAAGTTCATTTTCGAAACTTTTAAATTCAAAATATTTTCGATTTCGTTGAAAAAACTTATTGTTATTACTTGTCGAATCTCAACGATTTGAGTGATTTTCTAAAAAAAAAAAATGAAATCCTGATAAAGTTCGCTTGACAAACTTAAATTGTCACAGACTGTTTCAGCCTTCAGTTTGTAACTTATTTAAGGGTTTTTATAACAACATATAACATTGAACGAAAATCAAAACGTTAAGAACGATTATTATAATATAGGTAGATAACTAAAAACAATACAAAAAAATTGAGCCGTTATGGATCCAGTGGTTACTAACCGAAGAATGCAAATCCTGCCTGGATTTGGTACTGCGATCTGAAAGAACCGCTAAATTTTCTATAAAAAATAAATAATATAATTTATATTTATAACAATTCACCTTATACTTGATGGTATAGAAAACATTGCGAGAAAACATACATTTGTTAAATTCTATCTTGATACTATGCTTAGCACTAACCACAACACATTTAAATAAAATATATTCTAGCAATTAATTAATATTATACTATACTGTATAGTGAGACATGCTGTGAATTCTCAAGGAGAGCACTTAACTGTTTAAAATGCGCTAATTAATACCTACTGTATATACACATGCAGCACCTTCCGTATAAATTATACAAATAATGTCTTGTTTATGATTTGTTGATTACAAATAATATACAAAGATACGAACATATAATTAAAATATTAATATTTAGTTATACTCAAACTCAAACTCAAATTCCTTTATTAAATATAGAGGCATTATAGTTACTTATTGATAGTCAAATGAAACACTACCACCAATTCGGAAAAGAAAATACCCTAACCTGAGAAGAACCGGCAAAAGAAACTCAGCCTGTCTTTTTTTTGTCAATTATTTTAATTACACAATTGAATATGAATAGAAATATACCACTCACTCATCACCAGGCAATCTGCCATGCTATCTATATAATTTGTACATTTTGTAAAAAGTTCTTACGGAAATAAAATATAGAAATATGCGCAGAAAATTGAAAATTTTCGAAATATATATAGCGTTTATATTGTATTAGCAAATTACAGCGACTTTTTAATAAGGACTTAAAGAATAATACGATGATAATTCATAGCTGAGAGAGGAACAGTCTGTCAGGTCATTTAGTATTTATTATTACATAAAAAAGCTTCAAATGTCTATAGAGCTCCTCATTCACCTATATACAATAGAATAAAGTCGACAATTTAGAATAAAAATCCGGAATATGATAATTGTACATTTGGTTACAAAAATAAACAATATACCATAATTATTATAAACAATAGAATGTCTGTCCGTACATTAGATACATTTATATTAAACGATAGATATTAATTTGACGTTTCCTGTCATACCTATACAGCCTCAAATAAAAATACCAATTTTTTTGCGCAAAATATATTGTCATAATATGTAGGTATGTATTTTGTTTTTATTACTTAATTTTGTCTGCGTTACACTGTGCTAGAAGTTATTAAAAGTCTGTATTCGATTAACGATAAGACTTCATAGTAAGGTTATAATAGTAGCGGCTAAACACAATCTCTAAACAGTCTAACATCACTTCAACAAAGTTCAGTGGCTCAGTTCAGTTCAGTGCAATTTATTAAACTCGTGTAGATTGACGTGTAAGCCACTGTAAGCCAATAGTTTTGTGTCTCGTGTTATACTTAACTAAAAATAATTTATTAAAAGGTAAATTTTAGCCTTGTTAAAATAAACGAACTTTATTTAAGATTTTTTTTCTAGGATAAATAAATTAAAATAATTACAAATCATGTTTCAGTTTCTATATTATAAATAGAAGTTAACTCGTAAAGCACGTGAAAATGGAAAACGGTACATCAAAGTTTTTTAACCTCAAGGAATTTCCTCACATTGTTAGAGCTTTGTAAGTATATTATACTATTTTCTAATAACTGTATTAAAAACATAACTAAGTTGCATAAATTTTATTTATTTCAAATTTTAGGGACAGAAATCTAAAGATACAGGATAATGTATTAAATGTCATTGGTAACACTCCATTGGTTAAGTTATCGAAAATACCTAAGGAAGAAGGTATCCAATGTGAAATGTGTAAGTGGTTATTCCTTCCTTTTGAATTAATTACGATGTTAATTTGAAATGAAATGGTTCTGATGTAACAATTCTTAAACTATATGTTGTTTTAATTTAAATGCATTTCAGATGCAAAATGTGAATATTTGAACCCTGGTGGGTCAGTGAAAGACCGCATTGCATATAGGATGGTTTTGGATGCTGAACAGAGAGGAATACTCATACCTGGTAAATCTGTGATTATAGAACCAACATCAGGAAACACTGGAATAGGTTTAGCCCTTGCTTCTGCTGTGAAAGGTAACATTTTTGAGTCTTTAAAATAAGTGTTACACTTACAACAAATATATATATATATATATATATATTTTGTAAAATAATTGTATTAATTCTAAAAAAATAATAAAATATATTCACTTCATGCTAGGCTACAGATGCATCATTGTACTACCAGAAAAGATGTCAGATGAAAAAGTTAATACTTTGAAAGCACTGGGTGCAGAAATCATCAGAACACCCACAGAGGCTGCATCAGATTCGCCAGACAGTAATATAAGTGTTGCCAAGCGTTTATCAAAAGAAATTCCTAATGCTGTACTCTTGGATCAGGTAAAAACAAAACATTTTAAAACCTACCATTATAGTTAATAAACTCAGTCATAACCTCGTCAAAATCACTTCAGTGCATCTAAAGTTATAACATAAAATTTATCAACACAATGATTTAATGTGTAATACAAATTGAATGCAGAGTACTGCAATTTCTTTATAAATGTGTTGAATCATAAGTACAATATTACAATATTATGTATGTATAAAATTACAATACATTGTATGTAAAAAAATACAATGTTATAGCCCTAGGGAACAGCTAAGTTTTGTAAACGAGTTTATCATTTGATTACAACAGTATGATTATTGTGTGTTGAGTTTTCTATGGTTTATTTTATCCTATTTATAGGTTTGTTCTAATCCTGCATCTATATATGTTAATTTCCCTAACCTTGTGCATTTATTATCATATCACTACAAATAAATTAGTCTATATTGACATGTTAACATTTCTAGATGCATCTGTATAAAAGATACAATTTCAAGACTTATATTGGAAACAATTTACCTATAATTTCACATATACAGAAATAGTGATTAATCATCATCATTAAGGATAACTCATGGTTCCTATATTTTAACCAATATAAACCTCTATTAACAGTATGAAGGGGATGTACTCTTAATATAGTGTCTTATATAAAATGACTCAGAGTTATAGTTTAATATTCAGTACATATTTATTTTTTATACAGTACAACAACCCATGCAACCCACTTGCACATTATGATGGAACTGCTGAAGAGATCCTCTGGTCGTTGGATGACAATGTAGACATGGTAGTCATTGGTGCGGGAACATGTGGTACAGTTTCTGGCATTGGGCATAAAATTAAAGAGAGATGTCCCAAATGTGTTGTAGTGGGTGTAGACCCTCACGGATCAATACTTGCTGAGCCTGAAGAACTTAACAAATCTGATGTTCAAATGTATGAGGTAGGATTTGATATTATTTTTACTATTAAAAATTAACATATTATTGTTTTAAAAATTTAGCCATAATAATTTCACTCATTTATGTTTATATATTAGGCATTTTGCTGTTCAACAATTTTTCATAATAAATTAAGTATAAAAAAGTTTGGCTAATTTATACTGATATTATAAATCCGAAAGTAACTCTGTCTATCTTTCTTTGACCGTTCGCCAAACCACTGAACCAAATTTGATGAAATTTGCTAAGAAGCGACTTGAACTCCAACGAAAGACATTTCTTACTTTTCACCATTACTTTATACCTGATGCCCAACCCCTAAAACGTGTGTGAAGCCACGGCCGACAACTAGTATCATATAAATCAATAAATTGCTTTAAATCCCTAAAATACTAAGTGTGTAGATATTTTTTTACGTAGTTCATGATTATTTTCTTATCTGTATTCCTACTTAAATTTTATCATTTAAAAGGATTATTTGCTATTACACAAAAATATTTTATATAGGTATTTTTTTCCAATCTGTTCAATGACATTCTAAACTAGTGCATCAGTCATTTTTTTTTATTGCTGTGTTTTTATCACGGTTAATTAAAGCGACACGTTATGTAAAAAAAATTACGGTTCATTCAGCTCATAAATGTAAACTTTATTATTAATGTCTTCACCATTTGTGCATCTCTGACGCTTTTACCTATATCTGCAAGAAATATCTATTCTTAAATATAATCGATTCAGCAATAGGGCAAAAAAAAACTATTAGTTAATTGTTCTGACTTTCTTTATTATTAATAGCAAATATAATATAAAAAAAATAAATTCAAACCTTCGATCGATAATTAATAATCCAAGGATCTTACATATACAGCCCAATTGAATTAATTATCACTTGAGTCATGATAATTACGATAAATACTTATGTAAGATATGACGTCTTGTCGGAATTATAATGCAAAAAAAAAATTATCATACAGCGAATGAATGCTAATTGCTTAACATGAACTACTAACGACATTCATTACGTTTACAAAATAAGTAATATTTACCGAAACTTATAAAAATCGTCATTTCTGCATCGGATAGTCTTGGCTGGTGATAAATTTAAATATATAATATTGGGTTTCGATTTCGTCAAGTAAAATATCGTAATATTAAACGTATATACCAGTAGTTCCCAAACTTATTTTTCTCGTGGACCACCTATTGGCATGTGTCCGTAACCACAGTTTGAGAGAAACACTAAAATATGAACTAAATTTAAATTTGTTTAATATTGGTGCTTTTAATTCTAAGTAACCCTAATCCCTAGTAACCCTACGAGTATTTCAGCAATTAAAATCTATGAATTTGTTAGTGATTATCTGAAACTGATGACGAAAAAAAAAAACAAGGTAGGTACCTTTGGCATCAAGTATTTATAGTGGTGATCAAGTTCATGTCTGAACAAGCATTAAACATTGTCGGGCGGATAGCGCTTTGCAAGTCTGTACACGAAATTGTACCTAATATCGAATACGCAAGTTTGGGCAAGTAACAGTCGCTTGCCTTATTAAAATATTATCTGCTTAGTTAGGTACTTAAAACAATGTAGGTAGGCCCTTATAAAAACTGCTTACATTTTTGCTCTTTACTATCAAAAGCAGATACATTTTCGTGGACCCCCCTTTAACATCTTATGGACCCCCATTTTTTATTCACGCCTACGTAGACGCCCCCGCAAGTCACCCGTGGACCCCTGGGAGTCCACCTAGACCACTTTGGGAATCACTGGTATACACAAACATTAAGGATGTCATCAGACAAGTATGAATACATCACTGGTCACCACCATCTACTACGACAGTTGCTCTTTACTTATCAACACTGTATTTTAATTAGTTATTGATCTAGTTAGGGTTGTTGAAAGGTATATTATTATACTATAAGGGGTCAATGTGAATTAGAGAAGGGACCTAAGGGTCTTATAGTACTACAAATACCACTAATTTCCCCCATTTCAAGTTAAATTTTAAATAATATTTTTTTAGTGTCTCAGTTTCGGCCGAAACCGAAACCGAAACTTTCTTACAGGAGTCATGTTTAGAGGGAAAATAGAGATCTAAACATAATGATAATCAGTCTGTTTTAAGTTTTAATTTTTTTTTTGGTTATGACAAGTATGCTTGAATGGTTGTCTTAATTTGGGATAAACAATCACCGTTCTCCAAACCAAAGGTTATTAAATTACAAGTAGATTTATCATGGGCGTCCCAAAGCCCTTCCGCCTTTTCGGGAGACGATATTCTAGGTGAACAAGATGGCTGTGATTTTTCAGAATGTCAGTTTTCACTTATTGTATAACTAACATCGTCCGTGTAAATCCTCAAATAGTTTTCTATTTCTAAGGTGGCAATGTCAACTTCATCAGAATTCAGATATGTGCTTCTAAATCTTGGATCCAGTAATGTTGCGGTTATTAGAACAGGATGTCCTTTGACGTATGCAAATCGTCAATTCATTGATTCATGCAACCGTGTTTTCATGTTTTTCATTATTTCGCTTTCATTTTCGTCTCTAGTTTGCAGCTTCCTATTTAATAGTGATATCAAAGGAATTGCAAGGGAAATGCATGCGTTATCATATGACAGATCAAGTGTAGCTTCATAAAAAAAACTTTAGTACCTCAGTAAGATTCTTTATAATATCCCAGTCCCAGCTTACAACAAACACAGCACATTGCGAACACAAGCAAGTCACGACATGATTAGACAATTACCGCTCCGATCATGAGCTAGCACAGCGCGGCAACTCCCGAACGCAGTTTCGGTTTCGGTCACAGTTTCGGCAAGTTTACCGCCGAAACCGAAACTCATTTTTTGCCGAAACTCAACCGAAACCGAACTTTCGGTCGGACATTGATTTTTTAAATAAAATAAACTAAACAAATATAATTGAAATGTATGTTTTTGCTGTTTTTACTCTTAGTGGTCTCACACACTAAAGCACGCCGATAATAATTTAACGTGGAAGGGCGCGCCTTCGTGAGAGAATGGTTGTATACTCACAAGCCAATAGAATATAAATTACTTATATAGCATATTAAATCATTATTTTATAATTATTGAAGAACACCTTGAAATGTACAGTCTATTATTACTACGACATAGCATAGCAATGCATCATACGTGAAATAAATAATTTAAAAAAATATGTACAATCGTAAATATACTATTATAAGTCTGGAATTTCAACTTCATGGGCAAATATATCTATAACCTGTACAAATTAACTATACAAAGAAACTAATCTTATACTCGCCGTCGTAAAGTTGGTCCAAGGTCCCGGACTCAGGAAATAAAAAAAAATTGAAAATGTCTCAAGTACCAAATACACTGCCTAATTGTTTATTTTAAAAATAAAATTAATGCTGTTATGTCAACGTTGAGTTATTTTGACATTATTGTTACTATGCCCAGTTTATAATGATGAGGCTACGTACAGTCAATAGGTCCTCCTAAGGTTACCCGTAACTATGCTTTTGTATTTGAATTAAATACACTTTGATAAACTTAAGATAAACTATATTGTACACGCTCCCATAATCTCGCTTTTTATTGCATAACTCGTTTTTCTTACACAAGTGTATTTTGATATCAAACCGTACCAATAATGTAAAACTATTACAGCAAAGAGTTTATAAGTTACCAAAACAACATTGCTTTATCGAGTCATTAACAAAACATAAAATATATTTTGCATAAAGTTTATCATCCCAATTAACAAAATATATCTATTGTTTACATAAACAATATAAGAATATTAATTAACAAAATTAGATTTTTTATATATAATATTAATTACGTAATTGTAATATTACGTAGCTGAAATAGTCTAGTGGATAAAATACGTGTATTTTAAGTATATCTAAGTATGCTTGGATGTGTTTCAACAAATCTCGTTTTGCTTGTAAAGAAAAAATGCAAAATCATCGTAAAGAAAAAAAAAAAGGAATCCCATGCTTTAGGTTTTAAAAGCAGTGTGTCCTTCCTTTGGGTTTGGAAAGCACGTTTGCTTTATGACAGATTTCATCAAATTCGGCTCAGTGGTTTAGCCGTGTAAGCGTAACAGGGAGAGTTACTTCAGCATATATATAATATTAGTATAGGTGAAGTGTTTCGATGCACGTTCTTATTATATTTAATACTTCATATTGTACCGAGCGGTTAAAGATAATATCGTAAGGAAATCAGCATGTTAAGAATTAAATTATGCCAAATATATATCGAATACCAATCAACCACGAACCAAATACCAACCACCTGTGAGACAGCAGGGCAGAATAAGTTTCTTCGAATAAAGCCTTCTTCTTATGAGGAGACAGACTGCCCAACATTATCATTATCAATATAATATTTGTAAAATAATGGAACGTGTCTGCTTCAGGTGGAGGGAATTGGCTACGACTTTTTGCCGCGTTCCTTAGACAGGAAAGTAATAGACAAATGGGTAAAGACGGAAGACGGCACGTCACTACAAATGGCACGAAGACTCATTAAAGAAGAAGGATTACTCTGTGGTATGTTATATCTATTTTAAGTCGCTTATTGTAATTTAAAATATTATATTTATTTATTATTTGCTAAAAAAACATTTTATTGTCTTTCATTTTAACGCGACAATTATACAATTTATTTATAAATAAAAAATATATTAATTACATTTTTGTACTACTGCCTAATCAGGCACGATTCGATGAAAACTGGTTTTACATTTAATTACAAATTTTAACCTACAAATACTATCATCAAGTAAAGTAACATATTATAATATGCACTGTGACCACTAAACAATAAAAACATTAAAATACGTTTTCCTATCGCGCAATAATCAGTAAATGATTGAAAAAATATGTCATTGAAAATCATGAATCATTGATAGTAGTCATTTATATACCAGTTGTTTTACCTACTGGTACTGCAAATGTTGTTTACGATTACAAAAGGGAAAAAACAATATATTCTGTCGTTGGTTTCATTTACGTCCTATTGTAACTAATATTAGAAAAATACTAATAATCAAAATGCTTATACCCTGTTCAAGTTAGCTTGATCTTTTTGACAGACGGGCTAGTGATGAGAAACAGAAAATATAACATATATAACATTCGATGGAACGATGGAATGCGTAATTCAAATTAGAATTCAATTATTTTTTTAAATATTTTTCTAAAAAGAGTTATACTAGCTAAAGAGACCCCAACCAAAAGGACCCCCGTTCGTAACAATAACTTAACAATGATCTTTAACTCAATAAATGTCGTTGTCGAAGACTTATTATAACATATATAATGATACGATTCCGATCCAACATTCGATTGTTCCTCACAAAAATTAGGTTTGATCTTAACCGAGGACCAATTTTACTTATTTATATCAACTATACAATACTATATAACTTTGACCGAACCGCAAATGGATCATTGCGTTTGTAGAATAAGAAAACGGCTGAACGGCAGCGATTATATTTCGATTCGATTGCGAAAATCTGTCAATTTATAAACTGTTACTTTTCATTGCTTGGTATCGTTGGTGTGTTCAACACTTAGTGCTCGATAACAATATCTACTTTTAACTCTATAGGTGGTAGTAGTGGTGCCGTGATGTGGGCGGCGGTCCAAGTCGCGAAGAATTTAAAGGCAGGACAGAAATGCGTAGTACTATTACCGGACAACATTCGTAATTACATGACGAAGTTCATCTCAGACCAATGGATGGAAACGAGAAACTTCAAACCTTACCCGACTAATGACAAATTGTGGTAAGTTAAAATTAATTTTTAAGTGGTTTTTTTTTTTTTTGTAAATACTACCATTGGCGGAATATGAGCGGGATTAGAAACGACACAGACCAATAAACTAGGCTGTATGATTACAGACATGTATGTTAAGTAAGATAAGAAAAAATATATATAAAAAATGCATAATTTGTTTACAACAATTCCAATAATATTTCTCAACCCGGTGACGGTATCCAATCTCAATGAATAGCAAATTACGTAGGAGTTATTGACGTGTATTTATGCATATATGTATTCAAAAATCTATTACGCCTTGCCACCGATGGCATAGCAATCAGTGTAATGGATATAAACAATATCGCCAACGTACGTAATGTGCTCCAACTGGGGTTTTTTTTTATAGACTTAATATCCCCTCCTTATTCGAACCCTCATGAACCGTAGCTCTAATACCATATAAGCTAGTCACTAAACCAGGTATATGAACATCAACTACATCTTTATAATAATACTTTGTTAATATATCATTAACCTCCGAAATTAAAATATAGATATGTAAATATTATATGTAAATATTTAATTTATTTCTTAATCTAAACGCCAACCTCTTTATATAGTAATGTATTTAACTTTTGACATAGCGAGATAAGTTAGCGAATTATAACAACATAACCGCGCAAATTTATTTTATCGACGAAATTAATAAATAGACGTCAGACTTCACGAATAACATAATCCCACAATTCTTGGAAATGTTTTCGTTTAATAATATTTATGTCGATGTAATAACAAAACAAAGAAAAAATGAAAGAAAAAATATTTTTAGGATACACTTGAGAGCTAGGCCCAATACACTCTTGCTATAAGTATGTACATAAATATTATCTATGTGATGAAATTAATCTTATTGTCATATGGGATGGTGGGAGCTACTTATTTATAATTTAGATATACTTATAAAATTCAATAAATGTTATTACTTTTAAATATAACTAAATACAAATTGCAGGTGGTGGAACAAAGTTATTGCTGAGAATGAAGATCTTATTCAAGCAACCGCATCTGTATCACAAAACAGCTCAATCAGTGAAGCTATCGCTGCATTGCGGGAGAGTAAGGCACCGGTCGTCAACATTGTAGATGATAAAGGGTATGTTTCATAATTACGTCTTTCGATGTTGTTAAAGTTTTATTTTTATTTAGTTTTTTTACAATTTGATCAATTTAGTAATGTAATCAAATTATACTACATTAAAGATATACATCTTTTGGTATCTCAGTATATATTTTTTAATCTCCGTTTTTACTGCTTTGAGTACCTTTTTAAATTTAATTCATGTTTACTCTGCAGCAGTTGTGTGGAGAGTCAGAAAAACAAACTGATAATTTTCGAAAATTAATCAATTAAAATATTACTTATTATTTTAAAATACTATTTCTTTTAAATAAGTTTAATTTTTGTTTTATTTAAAACCAGATGAATAAATAATTATCTGGTTTTATTTTCTATCGCTTCACATATAAACCGCTGTGTATTAAATATGCACTTCGACAAAGTCGCACGCTTATCGGATATAGAATATTTATACGTCATATAATCCGCGCGCGATGAATATGAGATCCGACCTTTCGGAATTGAAGTACGTGCGGTACGGCCGGTAGCGGTAACGTCGGCAATCTCGCGTGACGTTGAATTCTAGACTTGTATTTTGTTAGTGTGGACTTCTGCTTGTGATTTGCTACTGCATTGTTTTAGAGATTTATCATTATACAATTCTTTTTAGTCAAGACAATAATTCGATTTGAATAGAAGTATGAAGAAAGAGAGGTAAAACTTTCAATAGTCAATCACCCGACATTATTCCTGCAGTCGAACATACATACATACATACAAGCACCTACATAAATAGTTATAGCATTGATTTCATTTGCTAAAATCCTTTCACCCTTTTGGCTTTGCCAGAGTATAGTGTATGTAAGAATTTCTATGCTAACGCTCTTTCGCTCGAGAACAGTAATTTTCCATATACTTCGACAAAGTTCCGTCCCTTTCATATAGCGCGCGAGCAATAATATTTTCATGTGTAAAGCTATAGCTAATTTAAAAAATAAAATAAATTTCCGACAAATATTTTCGAACGAATTTCAAATTCTTGACCATAAAGCGACATATGACATTAATGTCATTGAAATAAAAAATAATAAATATGTAAAAAGTTACAAACACAAACCTCAAGATAGCTGTTTTAATATTTAATGCGCCCTTATTTTAAATAACAAGTTTCTACCATTTTAGATAACGACTAAATTTTTTTTATAAAATGGTCTAATGTTGTTCTTGCTCGTGTTATTAATCCTATTCATATACGTAGTCGTTGTACTTCTGGATCAAGTAACAGAAAAATAAATACAATTCCTTAAGGCAATGTAACATTAATTATGAACATCAATACTATGTAAAAACAATCAAAAATTCCGTATATTATAATATTTGAAATATTACATCGAAAAAATGTTAGTTCATGTACCTATTAGAGCGATCTTTAACGAAATTGCCCTTATTTTAAATAATATACTATTTATTTTTCATATCCCATGTACTATTCACTAAAGACTATTCACATTAAAAGTTATCAATAATTATTAATTTATTGTTTTTTTTTCCAGATCGTTAATAGGAATATTTACAGCAGATAATGCAAGGAGAAGGTTGGCGAACTTAGCGGGCAGTGTTGTCGAAGACCTCGAAAAATTCACTGTGAAAAAAATCTATCAAATCGATGTCTCAAATGATTCCACTCTAGCTGCTGTGTCCAGAATGCTCGATATTACTCCCTATGTGGTTGTTGTCAAAACAGGTAATGTTTATTCCAATGTATTTCCTACTAGTGGAAAATCAATAATATGTTATAACATTCTGCTGTTTTTTTTTAGACGCATCAAGCAATATCCAGAAACCAATTGGTGTTATAACATCTGATGATCTATTGACATATATCACCAATAAAAGCAATCAATTGAATGGGAACTGAAGTCTTCCTTAATAAATTTGCAGAAAAAGTGATATATTATACAAGCCAATATTATTTAATCAAATATATTCACAAAAATTATGTTAGCATTTATTTTATTGGACTCAATGTAGATATATAGAGTAAAAGAAATACATGTTTGTATTCTCTAAGGCTCAAATATACATCTCAATAAGACAAATAATATATATACTTTATAACAAAAAATGGAATGCAAGTAGCTTTATATGACTGCCGACTGTACTTAATATTCAATGACGAAAATATTTACATTTTATTAAAGCATTTAATATCCTACTTATTCCATAGTGCACTAAATAGTTTTGTAAATTTTGATCATTAAATAATTTTACAAAATAATTAAATTAATTGTTGTTATACACTTATATATGTTTTGTATTAATAAATAAAATTAGTGATTTAATTTGTCTACATTATTCTTCCTACTATGACCATGTATTAATCAAACTTTTATAGTTAAATACATAACACAATTATGTGAGACCAAGTACTGTTTTACTTTTCTTCATTTACAAAATGTCTTAACTTTAACACAAACTTTCATATCCAATTTAATACTCTTGGGTTATGTATTTTCCAAAACATATTAATCTCTCTTTTCCTTATTAACAGAAGCCTAAATAAAGTCATATCCATATTTCTAACTTTTAAAAATGATGAATTTCCAGACGAATCTTCATTCTAACTCTTAGGTGATAAATTTCCAAAAAAATTTTTAATTCATCAAATAAAATGCCATGCCAGTTTCCATATTTACATTATCTTCAGCTATTTATTTAATTAGGCTTAGATGGTAAATCAATTAGTACAATAAAAGTAAAAAGTATAAAGTACATCATTCATTTTAATTTGTTTTATCATTATTTTAAAAAATCCTTTTTTGCTGTTTATCTTTACTTGTTATAAGTGTATAAAAAGTAAGAAACTTAGAAATAAAAAATTAGAGACTTATAAATCCTTTATTTAAAAAACAAATATAATTAAATTACTTATATAGTTGCACATTAAGGAAGTTTATTTAATGTGGAGAAGGAGGTGGTGAAATTTGTTTAGCATTAGCAGCAAGAATTGCTCCTGGTGCTGGATAAGGCCTCATCTGATACAATGATCCTGAAGCAGTTGAATCAACTCCAGTTTTAGCATGAGCGTCTAAACCTGCCGTCCAGTTACCCCTAGGAATATCAGAGTATGAAGCAGGGTCCATTGGGTCCAAATCATTGTCTCGGACTCTATGTCTCCTTTTATCTCTATGATGTACCATTTCTCTGTCTCGCTCTTTACGCTCTTGTCTTTTCTCTTTGTAATGTTGTTGCGGTACCTCCTGATCAGACGCCTCACTGCTATCATCACTCTCATCCCCTTCTCTCAATAATCGTTCTTCACGTAAATGTGCAGCACATTCACTTGGCACAGCTCGAGGATGTGTCGGCGGTAACCAGGAAACAATGTTGTTGTGAACATTCCAGAAATAACAATGACCAGTTCCTTCGTCATATACTTCTTCCCAACCGGGTGGCAACGGCCAAATTTCTAATACTTTTTTCTTTAATTCCAAATACTTTTCACTCGGTGTAAATTTCCCTTGTTTCCACGTTTTAACACAAAATTTGGAACATTCATGATAAATATTACTTTTGTTAGGGCATCCCTTGTGGCCTCTAATGGGATCGACATTTACACCTTCGATTCCTTCCCAAAAATGTTCCTTGGAGCTTACTTCATCAGGTTTATTATCGTAATCTTCTGCAATAATTTCTTCATTTACTTGTGTCTGAGGAGACTCACTTAACACATCCTTGTTTGTGTTTGGTCTTATTAAGCCTCGTTTAGCTAGACGCGCAGCGAGTGCAGGAGGTAACGGCATGTTTATTTAATACCTTGTATTTGTATGTAAGCTTATGTATATTATATTCGCACTTTATTTCGAAATCAGTAAAAATATTAAATATGTAGATACTAGATATTACGTTTCGATTTTTAAGGTATTTACAATGACTTTATTGACATTACAGTTTGGCAATGACATACACAGACTACAGCTACACAGGTCACAGAGTACTTAACCAGCTACCACTATGGTTACTAGTGTTATACCTTGTTCAATTATTGCTATCGATATTTTTTTTATATTAATAGCTTTCGTTTTAGTGCAATTACAATAAGTTTTAACAAAAAGGTTATTGTCATATATAAGGAATATTAGATTGTAAACTTTTTAATACCTGTAAATCTTTAATTTATTAATAAATATTCTAATAATCTAAAATCTACAGCTGCAATCTGGTGAAGATTAAAACGTTTTGCTCATTTTGTGATAAAATTTTAATTGATAACATTAAGTGCTTAAATATATATACAAATATGAATTTAAAATAGTTACTGTATAAATCTTGACCGCGGGGAATGGTGGCAAGAATGCTAACAGCATTTCCCCGTTGAATCGCAATTCCGATCCTCTGGGCTAAAAACGAACCAGCCTTCCTGTCACCAGTGGAGGCAATAAGGCGAGGTGTTATACTTTTGATAAAGCTTTATGCACCATTACTCCAAGGGCCAAGTGTTACGACAGCAAATGGGACAAAAAAGTAATTTGACATAAGACACGAATATTTAGATCTTTTTTTTGCTTCAGCTTTTTTCGCAGCGGCTCTTAACATTGTTTCTCGGATATGACACGGGGCCAACGTGTCAACACGCGTCCCACACAAGGGCCCGTCCTCGTTCCCAGGGAACCAATATTAATCCATTAGGTCTCTTACCATCATCACGACTAATTCCACGAGGCTCTGTAAGAGCAGAAACGTCGATGGTGGCAAGAGCCCTTTTTATTGTATCATTAAGAGAACCGTGGCGGTAAAGCCTACCTGAACTCCTTGGGTAAGAGAGACCATGTAAACTGAAAGAGTCCACCTTCTTTCCACACGGGCATCTGTGCTCAGAGCACAGCGGTGTTCCCAGTCGGAGACCAATTGATATGTGGAAACATTCATTATCTAAAAGTATCCCAAGATTTTTAAAGGGTAATGAATTCAACCTGTGACTTGATTCTTTAGTTGATAATGTTAGTAGCCTGACACAGTTTTGGGCACTTGTTAAATTTTGTGTCAAGCTGTGTAGTGTAACGTGGACCAATGGCGAATCCCAAACTTTTTGTTTTGTAACTTCCTTAGGGATATCATCATTAGGGCACTTTACCTCCCACGTCTCTATCGCCTCAGTAACATTTGTGATTTTGTCTGATTTAGATTTTAAAATTTGTGAACAAAGTCCTGAAATGCTATATGAAATGTACATAAATAAAAAAAAAATGAATGTAGTTCCATAACTAGTTTTTAAGAATAAAAATTATTTCGGAATTAATGTAACGAATAGAAAATACATTAAATATTTATTCATATTAATGGTTAGTTACTAACAATTGGCGATGCAAAGCAAAGAAGACTTGACTAAAATTATTGTCGCATCTGTGTAAACATGTTTTTATGGCAATGTGTTTGTCAATATTTTTATGTTATCAGTTACGTCAATGTCAAGTGTCATCTTAATATGAACTATGTAGGTGTGTAACTGTGTAAACACATTGACACATGTGAATTGTGAAAAACTAAATAAAAAATTGTTATTATATTTAATTCCACAAAATGTTTTACTTAATTGGGTTAGGTCTTGGTGACGCAAAAGACATAACTGTAAAAGGTTTGGAAATTATACAAAAATGTGATAAAGTTTTATTAGAGGGTTATACTTCTATACTGACTGTAGGAAAGGAAATTTTGGTGAGTTAAAGTTTTTTATTAATTGTGCCGTGCACTTGAGTGCTTAATGACAATAATTATCACTTAGTCTCATTAATTACATAGTAAAATATTACTATTTGTCCATACAACATAAAATTAATTAAGGTTATTAAATCTACCTACCAGTCAACCACAAATTACAGAAAGACAATAAAAGCCATATTAACAAAAAAAAAATGCTTAAATACATCTCATATTTGTAACAACAACAAGCACACAAAAACTGAACAACTTTAACTGAATTAAAAAGTTCTTTCCTTGCAGGAAAAGTTTTATGGCAGACCTTTGATTGTAGCAGATCGGGAACTCTGTGAAAGTAATATTGATGATATTTTGAAAGAAGCTAAAGAAAAAGACATAGCTCTTTTAGTAGTTGGTGATCCCTTAGGAGCCACAACACACACAGACATGCTTCTGCGTGCTAAAGAATTTGAAGTTGAAACACAGGTATCATACAATTTAAAAACTTGCCATCGTGAGACATGGTTATGTCATATAATCTATAATCTTCCTCAATAAATGGGCTATCTGACATAAAGTATATATTTTAATTATTCTAAGTATATCCTGAAATAATTGCTTTCTGTTTAATGATCTCTATTGAGGTCTTTGTCTTGTTTACACACTAATTACACTGTACTGATTATTAATAGAGCGCTCCTGCATACTAGTATTCTTACTACACCTACTCTAACATAGCCTTCTGTTGACAATGACATGAGATTCAGTTATTAAAAAATTTTACTACCTTTTAGTAATTGTTATAGTTTCTAAATCATGCAAATGCTTCGGGTTTTTTATAGGAGTGTTGATAAAATATTAAAAAAACACTTATCTCACTTTTTTTAATTATTTTAATATTCATCTTTAATTTGTTTTGTCTTTTAATTTCAGATTGTTCATAATGCATCTATCATGAATGCTGTGAGTTGTTGTGGACTGCAACTTTATAATTTTGGTGAAACAGTTTCAATTCCATATTGGACAGACAGTTGGAAACCAGATAGTTTTTTTGATAAAATACTTGGAAACTACAAGAGAAATTTGCACACACTGTGCCTTTTAGGTATTTCAGTTATGAATAATTAATAAAAGCTATACATGAATTAATTATATTCAATATATTATACAATGTTTTTATAGATAATTATATATAAATTCTTTGGTTCATTATACACCAAATGTGAAAGTGAAACCTATGTTTTTTTAAATCACAAATTGATCTTTCAACCTCATCTCAAATACTTATGAATGATTTTATTGTATTTAAGACATTAAGGTAAAGGAACCTACAGAAGAATCATTAACAAAAAAGATACGCCAGTATATGGAGCCCAAATTCATGTCAGTCAAAGAAGCAGCCAGACAGATAGTCCAAATAATAAATAACCTTCCAGAAAAGACTGGTAAGTTTTTCTATGATAGTTTAAACACCATAGTACAGACAAACTAATATTTATCATACAAGTCCCAGAAAATGAAATGAGACAAATTACAATACAATAATATTGTATTAATTATTTTAAATAAATTAATTTATTTGATGTTTATTTAGTCAAATAGCCTTCTCACATAAAAAACCAACCTTCATGTAGTAAAATTGTGAATTAAACTTCTTTTATTTTTTTATTACTATTAAACATTTTATTGAATAATAAATGTTTTGTTTTTTACAGATATAGCAGTAGATAGTCTAGCAATTGGCTTATCGAGAGTTGGATCACTTGATCAGAAAATTATGGCAACGACTTTGGAAGACATGCAACAAGTAGAACTTGGTCCACCTTTACACAGCCTTGTCATTCCAGCACCGAACTTGCACCCGCTTGAGCTTGACTATCTGGCTCAATATAGATAACTTGTGCAAGTACAGATTAGTGTACATTAAAAGAAAATGTATGTTTAATCATATATTTATTTGGCTATGAATGCCAAAATTACTGACAACAACATAACTGTTGAATAAGATATTTATAAGTTTTAAATAAACATTATATGAATTATTTTAATTATATAGTTTTATTATTTACATTTACAATTATTAATTAAAATCCAGATATAAACAAATTTTAAATTGCTACCACAAGAAATACCATTCAAACTCATTATTGGTCCTCAAAGCTACCAAAAAATACTACCACATACAAATATTTCAAAATCAATCTTGAGTCGTAAATATTAAAAGGTACATTAATTATTATTTGGTCTAAGTTGCGTATTATAAATAATGAAAATTATAAAAATATACAAACAACGGAATGTAAAAATACCAAAGGCGCATATGAAACAAATCACCATTACAATGCTATACATTAAAAATATCTAGATAATATAACTGGAACATGGTGGGGTCACAATAATTTTAATAATTATAATTAAGAGGCATGGCTTATAGCATATTAAATTTACTCTATGTAACACTAGGACAGGTTTTAATAAAATGTTAAAATTATACAGTCTTTAAACTTAATTGTAAAGGGTACATACATGATTTAAATATTAAAGTATAAGAAAAACGTATGTAACTCGTGCTTTCTATTCGTCAAGTGAGATTACAAATCTATATAAATAGATATTGATAGAGTATTTAAAATTTCAAACAGCAGAAACCTGCTGATCGTCATCTTCGTCATCTGGCGCATCGTGGTAATAATCATAAGAACGAGTGACGCCTTCGTGTGAATGCGCACGACTTAGCCGCTCTAAGCGCGCCACTTGTGCGGCTAATGTATAGGGCATTCTAGGTGGGGGAACCGGCCTCACGCAATGGGCCGTTGTACATGACCCGTGGCCACTGTCACTTGAAGTAGCTGAACCAGTTTTTCTTAATGGCAAGTTTACTAAAGACGTCACGCTACTACTTTCTGCTGATAAATCGACTGGCAGTGGTGTTGGTGTATCAGAATGTGATCTCTCATGTGCTGCACGCGAGCAACATATACCTGGGCCTGTACCATCACGTCGATGCGAACACGGCGAAGGACCTGATGGTGGTGGTCTAGGTTGATGCGGCCTTGTTTTAGCAGGCTCCGATAAAGCTAATAATTTTCGAACAGCTTGGGGAGAAGCAGCTCCAAATTTATTTCCAGCAAAGCTTTTCTTACTTTCACTAGCTGATGAGGCACTGCTGGTTGTTGACAAAGATGGCGAAGGATGCCGTCTACGTGGTACCGTTGGTGCCGGACCAGCGCCTTCACATTCTAATGACAAAGCATGAAGACGTTCTTCATCTGTTTCAACATGCATTCTATTGAGATACGCTTTGACGCGACGAACCATTTGTGCTTCTTCAAACATTTTTTTAGGGTTAGGGACATTTGATGACTTTTTCCTTCTTTTTACAGTAACTTGACCTTGTTGAACGCCTGTCGTGAGTTGATTCAATGCTACCATAGCATTTGAAGGTGGCTGTTTTCCCAACTCCAATAGTGTAAGAAGATCATATGGAGCATTGCACATGTTTGTCAGTGTTCTCACTTCTTTAGCTATCATTCTCAATTTTTCAAAATTAACCATACCTTCAACCTTTGTATCATTACCAAGGTGTATAAACGTTAAATCTTTTCTAACAACTGGGTAAAATGGAATCACTGGAGATCTACCTTGTTCAGTTGTTACTAGTTGCCGATATTTCGACATATTTCGAGAAGGATCCATAAGCATTTGTAAATCAAAGAAAAGCTTGTTGTATTTTGTAGGTAATTTTTCCCAAGTCATTCTTAATCTGGATACAGCACCATGTCCTAAGCCAGATATGATTGCAAACATGGAATTAAAATTTTTGCATTCTTTGCAGTGTCGAGCTACTTTAATAAACTGTTTTATGATTTTTGATCTTCTTACAAGATTTTGTTCATTGACCACTTCAGTGACAACCCAAAACATTTCTTTATTTACAAGTCCTGAAAATTGTGATAGCATGGGTGTGCCATATCTGCTCTTCAATTCAAAGAGATCATCAACATACTCTGTACTCTCTATTTGTCGAAATATACAAAAATCTTGCAAAGTTAATTGAACAGCAACTTCAACAGCATTCAACTGCAAAAAATGTACCACACTTTCTCTCAGAAGTTCTGGTGCCATTTCATCCAATACTAATGTTTCACTTATTCCATTTGTTTTCAAATAGTACCTGGAACTGAGGCCAATACGTTCAGCAAGATTTTGTAATTGATCTGGCAGTCTATGCTGTTTTATAATACCTCCTTGTGCAACAGATACTTCACAAAGAGAAAAATTCGAACTGGGATCAGTGATACCAAATTCTTGTAAAGTAAGCATTACAACCTCCCTAGCTGTTGTCTCTTTATGAACCAGCAAATATTTACATGTCTGATCACCTCTGTATACTTTGAGTACATGTTCAGGATAATCTGAAGACTGGTAATCATCATAACATATAGATATTAAGTCAGGATTGCTATGTGAATTATAGAATGAAGTGCTAGTAGCTTTGTTTAAAGTTTCTGAATTAGAAAGAATACTATCATCACTATGTATACCATCAGTAATAGTATTTTTTGGTAGAATATTCATCTTCATTAAAGCTTTTTGTAATCTTCTTTTAGGGCCTAAAGTCATAAAGCCTTTTTGTGTTTCTTTCTTAATGTTAAGTGGTTGAGGTTTTTTGGTAGGAGATTGGAAAACTGGTGTAAGTGTAATAGGGTCGTCACTGAGTAGCTCTGCAGTAGATAATCTTGCTCTAGGATCAGCTTGCCAACGAACCATATTGGCACAACCTCTCTGCCTAGGAGAGTTCTCTGGCATTGACAGCATATGCTTAAAGGCTAATAAATTACTTTTTACTGTGATGCTTAAGTGTGTTGATCCTGTTATAATTTCCATTGCTTTCGCATGACTGACATGTTGGAAAGATTGACAGTTGACCTCTATAATTTGATCTCCTCTTTTTAATCCTACATCTTCAGCCTTAGAATGTTTTTCTACTTTTAAAACAAAAATCCCATATCTTCTCTCATAACCTCCTAAAATGGTAAAATTAAGTGGTTCATCTCGTGAAGGGCGTGATAATGTAACATTCCTTGTTCTTGCCTTAGCAGAACAAGCTATGTTTAATAAATTAAGTTGACTTTCCATTTTCTCACGTTCCAACACAGTCTCAAATTCCTCTAAAAATTCCATCATATTTGGATCTGTTTCAAAATCTGTGAAATGGTTATTTACCCACAATAATACCACTCGTGTAACCTTATCACGGACTGAAGGTTCAGAAAACCAGGCAAGCAACTGTTTGGCAACAACCAGAGGACTTTCTATAAAAGTTCTGTGAGTCAATAAAAAATCTTCAACATAAGTAGAATCACGCGAATTGTCTTCAATGAGCTGTAACATCAAATGCTCAGGTGTTCCTCTAATGACGACATGTCCTTGTTGGTGTCCTGATTCTCCTGCAGCTCCTCTATATTCAGTAACTAAGACTAAAACACCACATTCGTTTTCATGACGCCTTATATTTTCTTCGCCTTGATGTAAGATGCGGTAATAATCAGTTTGAGTGACACAAACAAATTGACAATCATCACATCTAGTTGTCATTACCCCTCTATGATATAATTTTTCTAATGTAGCTTCTGCCATACCAAAACTGTCGCCAACATTAAGGTATTCTATTTCTCCATTCTGATGCTCAATTCCAACCTGACCATTTATGAGAACTGACCAAGAATCATGTTCTTCACCATCATTCATCACAACAGTCTCAGCTTTTTCTACAACTGCAAAAACCATGACAGCACAGAGAGCCCTCCTAACAGTAAGGGTCATGTTAGTAAAAGCTTTTAAATGCTGTGTAAATTCAAGAAGAATTTCTATATCCTCATCAGTTCTTTCACTTGGATCTTTTTCAAGACATTCTCTAACAGCATCTCGGACAGTCAAACTGTCCATGCTCTCCTCCAAATCTTCTTCCTCATCAGAATCTACAATAGACTCTAAGAGACCGGATAGATCTACTTCCATGTCCATATCTAAAGAACTGTGTACCGAAGTCATGGTGTCACTGCCACTGTATGCAGAGCTAGTGTCACTCGCATTAGAGCACTTGAGTGTGTGGGGGTACAGCTCTGGACTGTGACGGCCACCGCGCCCACCTCTCAACATTGTGAAGTTTCTAGCCCGTCTTAATTGACTTCTAGTATCTGAAACAAGTTAGACCAAAATATAAATTCCTACAATATGTAAAATAGAATAAATACAAGTAGAGTCGCTTTTTGAATGTTATTAATGAATTTGTCAAATAAGGAAACATTTGTTGTCTCTACAACAGAAAACAAAATATATAAGGTAGAGAAATGATATTATTAGTAGCATAACAATAAATGTTTGGCAAACAAAGCTTAATAAAATAAGTCAGTATTGAATTCAGACATGAATCACTGATATTATCAAATTTTAAATATTGTTGAATGCTAATAACTTCAGCCAGTGCGTCGTGCGCATCATAGAATGTTTTAAAACTAGAATTACTTAAAACATTATTATCGTATGATAAAATAATTTAAATAAACCTTTAATTAAAGTATGGTGAAAATACTTAATGGATAATTAAAGGGTATAAATAGTTTTTTATTGAACCTCCACAATTTCTATTTATTTTGCATTCATGGCGGAACTGTCAGGGCTTCCATGTTGCTTTCTAATTAGTCTTCCAGCAACCAATAAACTTAAGTTTCGTCTCACTTCACAGGGAAAACAAAATTTCAATAATAATTTATTGAAATACCACAAACACAAGGATATTGAATATTTCGAAAGCAAGCAAGACGCCAAAAAATTTAGAAAGCTACTTTCTCAACGTAAGTACCCACAAGACACAGAATATAAATATTATACTACTAATTTCAAAATACAGAATATAAATTTAATAGATGGTAGCGAAATAAACAAAAATATCTTTTGTTAATAAATTACATTGTATGATTTTATAATTTATTTATTTTGAATAATTTTAATAATAATACTAAGCTGCGGTAAGACATTTGTGTTATTTACTTGTTTAACTAAATTAATTTCATTTGTTCAAAAAGAAAACAATTTCATGAGTATGTATTTGAAATAACTATTATATGCATACATATATTATAGTACAGTGTAGTATTGATACAATAATGTTAAAATTATTTTAAAATATACAACGTTGATTTTTTTTAATTTAAAGTACGTTTTTGTTATCTGTGTAATGTTATGAGAACGCTTCCATAAAATTTAATACTTGTAAAATAAAAAACTGTTTCCGTATGAAAACGTAAGTTGTTTTTAATAATGTTTATTGTAAATTGTTAAGAAAAACAATCTTATAAATTGTCTTATTAATTAAATATATACATTATTTACAGTATTTCAATGCTCAAGCTTTTTTTATTCAATAGTTTAGTATTGAGAGTACTTCAATTGTCTATCGGAACATTTTTATATCTCCATCTATTTTCAGAAATAGGTACTTTTGAGTGCTGGCGTTTTCACAGCAAAACGAGTGATGATTATCTTTTAGCTAGATAGCTTTTGTAAATTGATCGTTTGTCCTAGTGGAAAAAGTCGCAGAAATAAATATTTTTTTCTTGTGAAAGTGCAAACTATCTAAATATTCTCGTGCCTAACATTAAAATGCGTCTTGTTTCACTGTCTGAATCGAAACGGATGGTGAGCGATGGCGAGAATACGGTGATAGATTTTTGGTGTTAAAAATTTGCTCTGTGTCATCGCCGTTTTAGTTTTCTACTACTCTAAGAAGGACAATACTTGATTGATTTTGACGTTTTTCGTGTTAATTTTTCGAAATCTTTAAATATTTCAACGATTATTGTGGGGAAATTAAATTGTCATCGACTGACCGGCTGATATTACACGAGGCTTGTATGTATATGTGACTTCTGCCTTCAGGTATTAGTGACACGCCTCAGAAAATAAATCTTAATTTTGTGAATGGACATATTCTATTTTGTTATTGTGTCGTATTTGTGATAAAGACGTTTTAAAATTACGTAACTTGTGGAATCTTAGTGTATTAAAATATGGCCTGAGTGTGACCACTCCATTACCGTCATGTGTGACGAAGGAATGTTTATTTAGGCTCTAATATTTTGCTGCGACTTTACCCCAAGTGCGCGTTTGATTCGTAGATTGAGCTGGATCATGAATCTATCCGAATCAAAACAAGTTTTGCATTGATTGTTCTCGACCTATTGTCATTTCGGATACTTTTATATTAGCAAAATGTCTTCGGGAACGTTTGTGGATAGGATTGACCCTTTTGCCAAGCGATCGATGAAGAAAAAGACCAAGAAGTCCCAAGGATCCTCGCGTTACCGCAACACGCAGGATGTAGAGCTACAGGCATTGCCCCTTTTAAAAGGTTTGTAAATCACTTTACCATAACCAATGTCAGTTCTTGATTGTCAAAAATAGGTTAAATGATATTAACTGATATGTGTATTTTTTTTTAATTTGTACTACTTATTTACTCCTTATTAGACTTAGTCTACTTGGAATATGATAATTTTTTTTTTATGATGTTAGGTTATAAAATATGGATTAAAAATGAAATATATCATGCAAAAAAAACATTTTTAAAAAGTAAATCATATTTGGTTGTGACATATATCATAAATATGAAATATAATACTTTTATTTATTATATCAATAATAAATAACAACATTAGCATTATTCTTTATTTATTTATTAGTATTTTAATTACTTAGAGTTCACATATAAATAAAAAAAAAATGCTTTATCTATGAATGTTAATAACAATTATTTATTTTTGGCCAAATAACCAATGAGTATGTTAATAACTAAAAAGCTAAATTTTTATATATGATAGAACAAATTAATTTAAAATTGTTGTGTTATTTCTTTTGGTTTTTAATTTTAAGTATTATGTTCAATATTAATCATAGACCTTACATTTTCTTTTATTTGTATGTAGCATAGATGAATCACTTAACTGCAATACCTATCATACAATAAAATATAGGTCACACATAGTAATCTTGATAACATCTTAATTTCAAGTTAAATTTAATATACTATTGTGTATAGAAACTGAAATACTATTGAAATCCATAATTATAAATGAATGAAAAATGATGAAGTTTCGGATTTTATTATATTCACAATTTCTTTGTCCTTTACTTCTTTATTTTGTGTTTTGTGCAGTATGTTTTTCTCTTCCATATATCTCTATTTCTAGTTATATTATCAAATATTTATAACTGTCTCATGTCATCTTATTTGTTTTGATTTGACCATGTTTATTATTAAATAATACATCAATTATAACATGTAATACTTTTATAAATTGTGATCAGAGTATATATTCTGTTGAACATGTTAAAAAATTCTAATTGTTATGTAAATTATGATGACTTATACATTTAACAGACAATTTATTGTACATTTAAATAATGAAAATCTTGTTTTATCCTTCAGATGTTCCAAGCGGTGAACAAGAGGAGCTATTTATTCGCAAACTGCGGCAATGCTGTGTAGCTTTTGATTTTATGGATCCTGTTGCCGACGTGAAGGGGAAAGAGATCAAGCGTGCCACACTCAATGAGCTTGTAGAGTACATCACTCCTGGAAGTGGAGTACTCACTGAACCTTTTTATCCAGAGATCATAAAAATGGTAATTATTGAAAAAAAATATTTTTATAATTTGTTTGTATATTTATTTGATAGGTAATTTTATTTACACATAAATAAACAAAATTTAATTTATATTTTATTTTTTGTATTAAAGTGATATAAATCCTTTACTAATGAAAGTGATTAAGAATTTACTTATTATTAAAGCTCCTTTTTTATCAATACATTTAATTGAAAATTAATTGTTATAGTTATGTAGGTATGAATATAGTAAGTGTTTCTTAACAGGCACTTATCTGCCTTTAATTTGGTTAATAGACTTGTTTATCAACAATTATGTGTATTACGATTGTAGTTTAGTGTTAAATGTTTATTAATTAATATAAACTGAATGATAGAAATATGTAGTTTTAAATGATGGTTTACTAAGTAGGATCTTTAAAGAAGGATTTAAGTGGTGACTGCATGTTCCATTGGAATTTGGCAGATGTAGCCACTAAAGGCAAAATTGTCTGAGGTGTTTTGGTGACTGAACCTTAACAGGAGAGAGGGAGGGTAGCAGAGGCTGTCACTAAAGTATGTTTTACTCTATTTGTGTATTCCATCTTGTTGAAATATAAATGACACAAAATTGATTCTATCTGTTAAATATAAATTTTATAATAAACATATTACTATGATAAGTCTTAAGTCATTTTGAGATTGAAAATAAAAATATACGGGTTTTTAGTAACCAAACAATGACACATTGAAAATATAGATGCAGTAGTAGTATTATTTTTTTTTATATTAAAAAGTATAATCTGCCCATGTAGCAATTGAATACAACAAATTTAGAATGGTATAATTAGCATTAGTAATCATAAAATGTCAGATGTTATGTCTTCTATCTTTTATCACTTTTGTTCCTCACAACAATGTTACTAATATTTATTACTCAGTGACAAATTAACATTGAACTCATGTGACTATAGAAATTACAAGCTTTTCATTTGTCTATTTTCTAAATATATAATTATAAAATTAAATACTTATTAATATACCCAGCTTCACTGTCAACTTTGAATACACAAAAATAAAATTTAACAGAATTATCATACATACTAATATGAATATACCTTGTATAAAAAAATGCACGACTTTTAAAAGATAAGCAGGTGTATTTTGGTACTATTAAAAAAAAAAGTCATTAACAGTCCAGTCTGTAAATATCTTACTCCAGAAAAAAGCCTCTTCATCTATTTAAGGGACATAGTGCTTTAGAACTTTGGTTAAAGTGACAGAATCCATCAATGCATATATGTATATTTCTTCAGTGTTTTCCTTTAACTTCGAGCATTAATATTAAAACCAGTTCATCATCATTTTTAATTAAAGTTTTTTTTGTTTTGGGCATAGTGTACAAAAGTCTACTAACTTATATATCAGACCATCTCAAGGCGTGCGTGGCGAAAGACCCGACTGGATAATATTTCGTCCGTAACCGTAAATGGATGTTTAGTACATCATCGATTCGTATAAAATCGGTCGAACCAATCGTGTCAATTTTATTTTCTTGCTATGTTATAAAATTGAACATAATACACTGACCCCGATGATGTTGTCAACAGATATCGGCTAATTTATTCCGGACTTTGCCGCCGAGTGAAAATCCCGATTTCGATCCGGAGGAAGATGACCCGACGCTGGAGGCTTCGTGGCCACACCTCCAGCTAGTGTACGAGTTCTTCCTGCGCTTCCTCGAGTCTTCTGACTTTCAGCCCATAATCGGCAAGAAGGTCATCGACCAGAAATTTGTTTTGCAGGTAATTTTTATTTTTTAATTCGAACATTGTAAGAGATCTTTGAATGCTTTATACGATTTTTATAATAACGTGAATTATATAATTCCATTTGCAAAATTTATTTTACTAGCCGGAGATCGAGCTCGTAATCTTTCTGCATCTGATCATCCATTACTATTACAAAATAAAAAGCTGTAATTATATTGAGGAAATAAATAGGTTAAGTAAAATCCTAAAAAAGAGAAATATCATTTTATTTACTTACATTATGCCTTTAGTTTACGAGTATATAATACTTTATTCAGATATGATAGACTGTAATTTAGAGATACTATACTAGTACAGACGCCTTTTCTGATTAAAGTAGAATTAAAATTATATTAATTTGATGACATGTATTAATTATATAAAGCAAATAATAACAATGATTTAAGCTTGTTTTGGCTCTGTTGGAAAAGTTACTAACATAAATTAATAATACACATATTTAAATAGAACCTTATTTACGTTCGCAGACTTTTTTTCTAATCGTTATGAGTGCAATAGAGATGAAAGTAGGGTGCGAGTGAAATAGCATAAGATCGGTTGCCATTCATAAATATTTTCGTTATTGACGAAGGTTATACTTGGTAGTAATGTCATGAGACAGTTCCTCCGCATTCTATTTTTACAAATATTAATAATAAACGAATTGTAACATAATGAATAGATTTTTTTATTTGAGAATATACAGATACAAACCAGAGCCTGATGGTAGCGCTCTGTAATAAATTGTGGTGTCGTTACCACAAAATGGTCACAGTAGAGTGTATGTTGATCTAATGATAACTATAAGATACATATTATAATTATTACTAAAATATATTATTTACATAAGACCACGCTTGTGGCTTACGACAACCTTTGAGTGCACAACTCATAAAAAGTTCTTCGCTTCTGGTCTTAATTATTATCATTAAATAGACATAAGTCGTTCGATGTCGAGTTTTTTTGTCTTAATCCGTTATAGTACTTACTATTCCGTTGTAGACAATCGAAGATTGAACTTATTCCGAATTTTTATTTGTGTAATATTTTTTTAAATACACTTACGATTGCCGGAAAACCGCATCGTAATTTTTATATTTATTAATTTTCGTAAAATTAGTCGACAATGTTGTTAAATTATTATGCGTTTTTCACATTCACAAATAACATAGATTTTAAAGGAAAATGCAATAGATATGTAACTTCAATATATTTGTTGCTATTGATTATGCATTTTTGTACACAGGGGAAAAAAGTAATAATTTTTTGGCATTTTTTTAAAGGATAAATATATATTTATATTATTTATTTGCCTTTATAATTACAGCTATAAACACTTTGAAATAAGATATAATGTATTATTAATAGCGAGTAAAAATGTACCTATATGGTTATAAATCTAACCAAAGTATTTTTTGTAAACATCCTTTAACGCAATGTTTCCTTCACAACCTAATTCCTAGGTCAGATTTGAACCGGCAACCCTGTAAAAATCCCCGTTCATATTTAATACCCCGGGGTCACCTCGACTCGTTATATTTCTTTGGATAGGTATTTATACGACGTGTCGGTCGTATTCATTGGATCAGATATAATTATGCGCTACACACATAACTATTTATAAGTATATCAGTTGTATAATTTAGCTAACCCGAGATATTTAAAAATCTGCCATAAATAAAAATTGATTTTTTAAAAAATACGTTATTTTAGAATCACTTTTGATCGTTAAAACTAAAATTTTTAATAAAGTAAAATTAAAATAAAGTTAAGCGCTATCAAGTTAAAATATAATTTTTATTATGACAAAAATATATATATTTTTATGCACGATTTTATTTCAAAAAACTTTTATTACAACATTATTGTTGTCAAAAATAATAAATATACTTTGTTATCAGTCTTTCATTGTTTAAAAAATCTTTATTCTATAAGTTGTCGAAATAGTTCGTTATTAATATGCGTCGGTCTTCAAGCAGGATTAGTGCTTCATTCATTACTTTAAAACTGAACTGAACTGGTATGGCATTTTAGGCTTCAGTAGAATTATTATCTAAGAAAATTGGAGTTGCACTGCCATAACGATAGTTATATAAGATATATCCATAAATGTCCCTTTGGTCTAGTGGTTAGCCTGTTCGGTTACTGTGCTTTTAGTTCCGGGTTCGATATCCCGGATAGGGTAAATATAAAGTAGTTGACTCTGACTGAAATCTAATCAACAAGCCGATGCTAGGTTCTGCATTTTAATCAAATCGACAATAGGCTTTCCTGCGCGACGTTACCTGTTTATTCAAGAACAGTTTCTAAAGTATTCATATATCTTTACCATACAAGTCAATGTTGTCTGAACGTATAATAAATAGATCTTGCCTCGCTCCGTCAATACGTTGAATGATTTAAATCCATTGACCTACATTTTAATTAAATCGTGATCATAGTATACGTACCTAAGAATTTGATGATTAAACGATGAAGTGATAGATACTTTGGAAAACTTTGTCTTTGTACATGAAAATACGTTTTTTTAATTTCAAGTAGACAGTCACCGCCCATAGACATTGACTCTGAAATATTAACCATTCCATACCTCGCCAACGCGCGAACCTCTCTTGGGAAGTATAGAAGTTATGTCCCTTGTGCCTGAAATTACACTCACATACTATGAAATTACACTTCAAGCCGGAACACAATAATACTAAGTATTTATATGAGTATATGATGAGAAGGCTTCGCAGGTCCCAACACCAAGTGTACTGTTAACCTCTACCACAAAGTAAAAAGTTGTCTGTGCAGTTTATTTTTAATTCCTATCAAAGCTTATTACCGAACTTGCATCATCAAATGTCAAACCTATTAGTTAATAATTGCATGCCTTTTTAATGTTTTTTCATACGTAAATCGATAATTGGGAAGACAACGAGGTTAATGTTATTGGGTTGTTTGTAATATGTAATAATAATATTGCCCTCAACTTCCTGCCTCGAAGCGTTGACCCATTTATACAATGTATCGTGATCACGAATCTATCGTGATACAAGGAGATCAAATAAATACATAATCTTTTCAATACGGTATAAGTGTATTGTTAGGGTACCGTGTATCCAAATAAAAAATAAAACTTGATACTTTGATAAGTTCTCAATTTATTATACACCTACTGGAACTGAACTTGCGCTTTACACGCGCAAATTTATAAAACTTTGTCTATAGAACTGTCACCCTCCTTTTAACATCCTATATGTCCTTCCCTGGGACTAAAACTATCTCCATACCAAATTTAATCTAAATCGGTTCAGCGATTTAAGCGTGAAGAGGTATCGGTCATAGTATAGATTAATTTAATAAATATAGAGTTTCTGACAGTCGGAGCGCGTTTATATTTGTAACTACTACTAAATTAAAAATATTTTTGCGTTTTATAGCCCTATTGTCGGGGTGTGTTATAGGCTATTTAACATATTATCCATATCCTGTGGTAAAGCGAGACGAAACTTCAAAAATAATAAATATATAATTGATCGTAAATAACAGGAGAATATAAAAAGAAGTTCCGAATAATATGAGAATATAAAGGGAGTTAAGTGTCGAGGAGGATGAATAAATTTGTTTTATTATTTAATTTACCAATTTCACTCTGTCACTCGAGTCTCTTTTTTTGTTTTGATTGTATATGGACGACGTAGTTGTGTTTATTCATTCGACGAAAACATTTTGCAGTTTAAAATTCATAATTGTTTTTGTTTACAATACAATTCGATACTAGAGATTAAATCTGATCGTTTGATTGTAGAATGAAATGAAGTATATCGTTCTGGAATACTGTTTACACTTTAATCATTCTGTTCTGTGCATGTTTTAATCACGTATAAATCTACACTATCTAACCTTTCGCCGTTGTTGTAAACATTGTATGGAACATTTCAACAGTAACTGTTACTGGGTATATAATATAAATATGTAATGCGTATTGTTTCTTATATTTAAAGAATGATTGAATAATAACATTTATTTTTTATAAATACATAATAAAATATTTAGTACTGCGTAAGAACAAACTCGAAACTCATCGCAAAACACGAACGCGAAATGTCGGAAAGTTAAACGCGATATTGACTTATTGTAGTCAAGTAGTATAGTATAAAATTTAAAGGAAACACGCATAAAAATAGCGTATCAATGTAAATCGGTTTCAAGATTTCACGAGTGAGATACGATGTGTTCTTTGAGAATTGTATTGCTATTATGTAAAAACCTGTCGTATAAATGAAAGAAAAAAATACAAGGCCGTTAGGTAGGTGTGTAGATAGTTTACTAACACACGGAGAATATTAACGCAGTTAGTCATATATCATAAGAACACAGCATCGTTTTATTTGTATTCCGGACCCTGTCAGGAGCAAGTTTAGTTACAATTAGTCACAATGACGGGCGCTGTTCATTCGAACTCTACTCATGTAGAGCGTTGTATGACATTTCGTAATGAAAGAATTACTTGCAAATTATAATGTTTAGAAATTCAGAAAACTTTGAGCATTCATTTGAAATACAAATCTACTTATTTTTCTAATTAAACCCATTAATATAATTAAAAGTCGTGGATAAAAATTGATTCAATAGGAGTTGCTAATTAAGATAATCTTAATATGTCGAGTGTGCTACTTCGATGTATGTGGTTTGGTTTTGTTTGTCATTCTGTAAGATTATGTAATTATTCAGAGCTATATTGAATTGGTTGCGGTTTTATGTGTAGTGTACTTACTACATTTAACAATTTAAATTGAATACTGTTCGATGTTTGAGAACGTGCTGTCTATGTGTAAGGGAACGTTCAAGTATTACGTAACGCAATTTTTGAAGATTTTTGAACCCCCTCCTCCCCTTATAACGCACCGTAACGTTTTTCTGTAAACCCTCTCTAAACGTTACGTAACAATCAAGTGACCATTTTTATCCTAAAGTCGCAAAAAGTTATGTTATAGTTATTATCTTTGGTATAGTTTTAATTAACTTTGCGGTAATAATACTAAATAAAACAAGGGATTTTGTTTATTTTTTATAAATTTTTGGCTTTACACATAATCGTTTTCGTCTGAGATCTGAGACAGTCTTGCCATGCACGTAACGACAGTGCATTTGAACATTCTTGTGAGATGTGAAATAGATCCCACAGGTTGCCAATTTGGGAGTTTTAATTCCCCGATTTTTTATTTAAAAAAAAAAAAACAATGTTACGTAACGTGTTGCTTTCTTACAACAACCCCCTCCCTCCCCTGTGACGCATCGTAACGTTATACGAGACACCCCCTTCCCCCCTAAATTGCGTTACGTAATACTTGAACGCCCCCTAACTTTAAGCTTGAATTAACAAAAAAAATTGTTACTTTTTTATTTCAAATAAATAAGTAGAATGCCAAACGGTCCACCTTTTTGATAGCAATTGGTAACCACCCTCTATGGGTGACATTGCCACTGGTAGAAATATTAAACATTTCTTACACGGTCAATGCGTCCCTTGGCAACTAAGATCTTAATATGACACTTGTACTCGCGATTAGGTAGGCTCACTCACCCTTCAAACCGGAACACAACCATACTAGAAATTAATCTTGAGCGCACTTGTTTACTTATTTCTAATTATATCAATTGAAATATTAGTATATACATTTTTGAAGCGTCAATAACGCAATGGTTTCCGGGCCGCTTAGCGATGTACCAAGTCGCAGGATCGATCCTGACCCCTTGGGCTATTGTCGTACCCACCCTAACACAAATGTTCAGCTTAAAAGGAGGGGTAAATAGGAATATTAGTAATTCCTTAATTAATTTCCAAATTAATTAAGGAATTACTAATATTCCTATTTATTGCTACAGTTCCTTTAAAAAAAATCAAACAGAATTACAATCTTGATTTACATATACATTCTTGAACACACATTACCGAATAATAAAATAAAATGCGATAAATATATCTAATGGCGTAATATTGTGTTACAGCTTTTAGATTTGTTCGACTCCGAGGACCCCCGCGAGCGCGACTTCCTCAAGACCGTACTCCACCGCATCTACGGCAAGTTCTTGGGTCTGCGAGCCTTCATACGAAAACAGATTAACAACATTTTTCTAAGATTCGTCTATGAAACTGAACATTTTAATGGCGTTGGTGAATTACTTGAAATATTGGGAAGGTGAGTTTGTTTTCCACTAAAAATCGACATTTACTTTATTCATTTTTTTTATATTAAGTGCTAGCTGCACCTCTTCGGAAGAACTGAACTCAGTAGTTCACTCATCAATCATACCTCTGTTAGAATATATCAGTTCAACTTTATACGTCTAATGCATTTACTTTACCATGATTGATAAAGTATTTTAAGTTATTTTAATAACTCTTATTTTGTTTAAAAATGGTGGTCAAAATGTGTTATGTAGTCCGAAATGTAAAATATTGAGAATAGTAACGAAACAACTTAACACATCACCGTCATACATGGCACCGTTTGTTTTTTAATTATCTCTAACATCTATAAAAGCGCTGTTAACAACTCACAATTTTGTCTAGTAGACAACTTGATAAGGATTATTATATATTTTAATAACTGAACTGAACTATACGAGATAGGAATGAGTGGTCAAAAAGAATAACTTTGCATAACTGCATAATTTTAAATCCGAATCTACCGCACCACTTGTGAAGTTAAGTTTCAACAAGCTAAGAGCTATGCAAAATTTAAGAACTTTGGAGGACATATTTTAACCACCAACACAATTTTAAATCTAAACGTGAATACTGGATAACTTTCGGTGGTCGAGTTCCTTTTATATATTAGAAAAACGGCCTCGTTGCGAATAACGCTAAATTGTGCATAGTAGGGGTGGGGTAAAATGTATGAAATTTACCCGTACGAAGTTGGGTGGGAAGCTAGTATTATATATATTATATATTAAAAAATTAGGGTTGTTATATCCATACCTACATTTATAACTGTTTCTGAAATGTTAATTAAGCCTACGTTTCTGACTCTCGACATTGATCTAATTACGCAATTAAATGATTAATGTTAATAACATTCGCGAACTGATCTACTACGCCATAATAAAGATTTTCTTACCTAATTTCTCTGTTTGATATATATAATTTAAAATTATATTGTTCATATAAGTACACAATCAAAATATATCTTATTCAAAAATGCTTTTAAAAGCAGCATTAGGCAGCACTTTTAAATCACTTACAAGATTTTATTAAATATAAAGCTACGACCAGTTTGGATATAGATTGTAAATAATCAAACACAATTAAACGTATATATTATATCCTATCTGAAAATCGGCAAATCAGTTTCTGATTTAACATCTATATTAAATTATGTTGAGTAGTTAATGTTTGTATGAACCTTTAATAGTTCAACGGTTTACCTACAGGCTCTATGAAATACAATCTTCGATTCTGACGCGCACAAATTACTATTGATACTCTTTTACAACCGTAAGAGGAGAAAAGCCGAATAAACTACATTTAACAGCAAATTGACGCGATATCATTGCTCGAGAGCTTGATTAATTAATGATATTCACTATGGTTTTGCGAAAAAAAGGCGTTTTGAACGTCGACGAAACTTTTATTGAAATTTGAAGTAAAATTAAAGTGGAAATGTGTAGATAGGTGTAATATTGTCGTATTATAAATAAAGATATATTAATCATAAACTCTTAGTAGTGATTAATATAACTGAGTTATTAGCAAATCGCATGACATAGTAAATCTAAGGTTTGTTTACCTTTATTGCTACGTCCATTGGAATAGGCTATACGTATTTATCTCGTCAAGCTATTCAACAAACGTCTATCTATATTATAATTACCGTTTCTCTTTACTAATTAACTTGTTTATTAGATTTCTTATTTATAAATATGTTTAGTTCAAATACACTGTCAATTTTACATATTCTTTGTATTTTAAAATATAAATGAAACTGCAATTACGAGTGCACTCCATGTCGAGTTTAAAGAGCATTGCATCTATCTAATCTTTCAAGGTACATCTAGACTGTCGCTTCGCAGTTCGCATAGAATAGTGACAAAAACAAGCTAAACGTATACAATGTCAGGACTGCATGTTTTTAAATATATTTTCTATGTAATCTCCAATCAGGATTACAAATCGATTTACCTACATGTCAAACTGGAGTGAAAATAGTATTAAACATTTTTATAATTGTTATGCGAATTCGTATCTGTACATTTTGGATAAGTATATGTCAAGCGATACAGATAGATTGGCTTGTATGGTGTGTGGGAGTGGTTACATTCGGAACTTTGTAGGATACATATAGCATAAAGAAAAGGAATATACGAGGAAATTACTAAACACTTGACATCGCTACTGTAACTACCTATACAGTTTCATTTTTTTTTATATAATTTTCTCATTTATAACTTAAATTTTCCGAGTTATCAATTAAATTTAAATAAAAAACAGATTTAATGTAAATAAATTTATATTTAATTATGAATATAGCATGTTAAATATCGATATATTAAACCATTTTCAGTGTTCATACTGCTGATAGTAATATATAAGCAAAAACAGTTAAAGACAGAATGTGAAATTATATTAGAATTTAGGTACGATCCTTTTAATCTGTTTCATATTAATATACTAGTTTTCCATGACTCCATCCGCATATTTTGCTCGTTTAATTATCCAGGACCTAGGCTATACCAGTATGTTAAAATGAATTACAATCGGCTTTGTTGTGTTGTTTACCTGTGGAGACTCGTGATGGAATACAATACGATTACGAGATACACGTGATAGTTCCATCACATAACTATTTGAATATTATTAACTACACCGGTCCGATATTACAAACGACTTGATAACAACGTTTCTACTCCTCGGTGATGTCAAGGAAACAGTAGTCTTCTTGAAACACGTTGTGAATTCGTCTGTCTAATATAATAGAAATAACGTTAATTCAACTGAAATTTAAAAATATACTTAATAAGAGTTAGTTGTAAGATATTAAAATATGTTTTTTTATATAATATTGAAATGTCTAAAGTAAACACGATAATTTGCAGTATAATAAACGGGTTCGCTCTGCCACTGAAGAGCGAGCACAAACAGTTCCTGGTGAAGGTGCTGCTGCCGCTGCACAAGGTGAAGTGCCTGTCGCTGTACCACGCGCAGCTCGCCTACTGCGTCGTGCAGTTCCTCGAGAAAGACGCCACGCTCACCGAGCCCGTTGTGCGCGGACTACTCAAGTTCTGGCCCAAGACATGCTCGCAGAAAGAGGTTTGTACTCATCCTTACATTTGATCGAGAGTATTATGAATGAACGAGACCGCAGTGGCTAAAAGGAAAACACGGGCCGCCTACTGATCTGTAAGTAGCTTCGCTTAGAACATTGCTATTGTTCCTTTTTTTTGTCGCTAATTCTTAGTACATAAATACTTTTTTATTTAAAAAAAAAACTAAATAATGTAGCAAATTAATGTTATTTTCGTATTTTTTTTTGTAAAATACTATTGTCATTATCATTAACGCTGGTGTAGCCGTATGTTCTAGAAATGTTCATCTATGCTAGTAATATATTCAGCTACAACCACGCTGACGTTTTGTAGCAATTTGTACACGTCTATGAAATAATTAAAAAAAATTGTCATTGCACTCGTAGTATGACGTGCACACATATTTGCGTCATGTGTTCATGGAATTTTATATTCAGTAGGTATGTAATAATATGGCGTATAATGTAATAATAGTGAACCAAAATGTCTAGAATATAGTCACTTAAGATGGATGATTAGGCAGTCAAGCAAATGGGCCTCACGATGGAGAATAATAGCGCCCGTCCAAATAAATCGGCACTTTAATAAATTTTATCCAATCAACTACACCGCCAATGGGCCGGCACCTCTCAAGAACTAAGATGTTGTTTTATTGGTGTCTGTAATTGCACTAACTCACCTTTCAGGCTTGCACTAAGCCTTACCACCTAGTAAGATAACAAGATTTTCCTGACTTCGAGTATGATTTGATTTGTTTACAATGCGATTTTATATTTTGCAGTCCCTCAAACCATATCGTTAGTCTTTCCCATATCAATTACCTCGAAGCTGTGATTAATTTGGAAATTGAGTATAAAATAGATGTAAGATACTTTTAGTAACATTTGTAATTTTTCAATTTCAGGTCATGTTCCTCGGTGAAATCGAAGAGATTTTGGACGTCATTGAACCAGCACAATTTGCTAAAATCCAAGAGCCATTGTTTAGGCAAATAGCAAAATGTGTGTCTAGTCCACATTTCCAGGTGATTGACTTTTTTTAACATATTAATTTGTTTATTTATAGTAAGGGTACTTATTTATTTATATATATTAAATTAATTTTTTAAATTTTATACTTGCTGTTATTTAATTACATGTCAAGTATAAATAAGTATATGTACCGTTTGTGACGTGTTTTATAAAAATGTGTGTAAAATATTGTTCCAGGTGGCCGAAAGAGCACTGTATTATTGGAACAACGAATATATATTATCACTCATGGAAGAAAACAACCAAGTGATAATGCCAATAATGTTCCCCGCACTGTATAGGATGAGCAAGGAACATTGGAACCAGACCATAGTGACCCTCGTGTACAACGTGCTCAAGACCTTCATGGAAATGAACTCAAAACTGTTCGACGAGCTCACTGCGAGTTACAAGGCGGAACGGCAGAAGTGAGTAGCTTTGCGGTGTTCGGCTAGAGCTGGTGTGTCGGTACCGCTGGGTGCGAGGGCTAACTGTCGATGTGTCCGCAGAGAGAAGAAGCGCGAGAAGGAGCGCGACGAGCTGTGGAAGCGGCTGGGCGAGATGGAGATCAGCCACAAGCGCCAGGCCGCGGGCGTGGCCAAGTGACTCCCTCCGGCGGCTAGATAATGCGATGCGGTTTATTTTCACCTATGTTTCATATTTTCAATGCGATTACATTTTTGTTAATGACGTTATTAATTTTTTATACCTCTAATGATTCGTTCGTTCGGGTGGATCCGCCGACGTCTCCGACCGCTCCGAGTTCCGCGTCCCGAATGCACCGTCATTGTTGTACTAGTATTTTATATTCGTTTACGTAGGATACTAGATTACTTTAGGATTTTTTAATATTGTTAAATCGTTCGATAAGTTAAAAGTTGTATGTATTATTGATGCATGATCGATTGTATCGCATTTCGAAACACCGATGATTGTATTTATCGGGCACCCGGCTTTCGGCTGAAAATGATTGTACAAAAAAAAATTAATAGTGAAATTCGAAGATGTAATTTGTTTAGTGCGCGGGCCCGGCTGCCGCTCCGGCCCGCCCGTAGTCGTTCTGTCGAATTTTGGTTTAACTAGATGCTGGCTACTAATGGTAATTTTGTCGTACTATCATTTTGTATAGATACATAGTGTAAATAGGCATTTATTTATTATAAATTTATGGCAGTGTGATTTTTATACATAGCTGCGGGACCGATGATGCGAACTGGAGACTATGAATGTTACATGCGTTCGGCACGATCAAAACTAAAAAAGGTAAGTGAATCATATTGGAGTAGAACGATGTCGAAGTAGATATGATAATTTTAAGAAAATAGTCATTCATTTGTATGATATTGCTGTAGCCATTAATTTTTCTATGATCACTGTAGAGCAGCGCGGACGGTGCCCGCCCGCCTCTGTATATAGTATGTACGACACGCCAGCACGTGCGTATGTATGTATGTACACTATGGAGATGTTTGTTATGTAAAATGTATTAACATTACAAAAATTATATGATCTTATATATAAATTACTATTATAGTACACAGTATGGAAATAAAGAAGTTGACTCACATGAATTGAATTGTTTAAGTAAATGTAAGCGTAGGCGCGGCGGCTCGGCCTCTCCTCACGTCCTACTCGTTATGAGCTAACTGCAAACAAATATACAAGTCATTTTCACATTACTTAGTTTTTCATTTACGTTCGAATTTACATTCGAATATCGGATATAATAATCTATTTTCTTTTAATGGAAATTTATTTTTATGAATATCGATTATTTAGGTTAAACATAAACAATAATTGTGTTGTAAAATATGTGTACTTGGGTAAATAAAAAAAAAACAAATATTATGAAAATTTTGATAATTCTTGTACCAGTTGTACCACAAATCTGTAAAGAAATAAAACTAATTCGTAACCATTAGTGCTGAGCTTACTTGAGCTTGCATTTTTCTTATTTTCGTTTTTATTTAATCCATGAATTGTATAGTATATGAAACGTCCTTATCCCTAAATCCTTAATGAATACTTCAGATATTAAACTTCGAATATACATGTAGATATGAAAAATATATATAAAAAAAACCTAGAGTAATTTAGTTACTTATATAACCTTGAATTAAATGATTATATTTCGAAGCGAAGTTTTGACTACCAATAACAGCTCCTTCGTAGGAATACGAATGATAGAAGTACTTTATAAAATAATTACTAATACAATGCAATAATAATAACCTTTCTTACTTTCCTATTTGGCAACGTCATAAATTCGATCGATCTTAGTTCAGGTCAATATCACTAGTAGTTTAAAAATATATATTTTTAATGACCACATGCTTAAATTGTAGGAAACTAATAAGTTTTAATAAATCTTACAATAATATATTATTTAATGAAAGGATCAAGGAGTATAGCAGTAAATGCAGAAAAAAAACTTATTACACGATATCTATTGAATTATATTATGCAAAAATGCTGAAGAATTTCATTTATTTCAAAATGGTAAAACGAAACCTGTGTTCTTATAAATTGAAAGATATGCTTTTGATTAATTCATGTAATTATTACATTATCTTATTAAAAATATTGGCACCAAGTTATATTAAATATTTTGTTGAGACTTTTAACAAAATTGATTGCGTACATTGTACTTGCGCCAAATAGGATCAATACTACGGATAAAATCAAGATTTACATAATCGCATTGCCATAGCTACCGACCGTACAAACACCTTGGTCGACGTAGAATAGTTACCTCTGCAGTACGGCAACCACGTTTGAAATTAAGGTAAGTAATTTTAAGTAAATTTATTCATTTATTATTGCACCATAAAATACATATATAATTATATAATATCGAACGAAAAGGAAAAATGTACAATAAATGAGAATCTTGCAAGAGATATCTTGTCAAAGGTAAGTATCTAGAACCTCATGTTATGACCTAACGCTATGGACAAAAAAATTTTTTTATAGATATTTATTTAAATTTACCTTCTAGATGAATATCAGAAGTTCACGCGTTTATTCCGCTCCTGTACCGAAAATGCCTCCTGGTCTAGTGGAGTTAATGGAAGGACTTGCGAGAGAAGTTCTTAAAAATAATCCAACTGAAGTTTATGAGTTTTGCGCTGAGCACATGCACAAGTTATTACAAATTAGAGACGGCCCAAGTACGTACACATTTCATTATTTATTGTAATGTCTGTTGTAAATATACTCCGACAAAATATTATTATTATGTTTTGATGACTCAAATTCTTTATAATCAATTCGTCACAATAATAATTATAGAAACATATTATTTAGTGTTGTATTTTACGATGGATGCAAGGCAAAGAAACAGCGCAAAAATATTATTTTTAAAGGCAGCCTCTATGCTTACGAAATCTGTTAAAATACTCTTCTTCGTTACATGTGGGTTTCCTAATGCTGTTTTCCTTCATAGCCAAACACGAGAAACGTGTAAGGTTGGAGTGGGCTATTCACACTTGCCTCGTTGATCTTGAGTCCTAGCTTCCAAGGTTGTATATTCTTGTCGAAAAAGTCTGACCGACGAAAAAAGAGTTTCTGCGTCAGAGATGTTTCAATAGTAGCCTGAATTTAAGAAAGACCTAGATAGTCTTATATTCCCGAGTCTCGTAAAGCTTGAAATTCGTTGTTTCTGCTCCTAAATCTTATTGTGTCGGATTGGCTGACTCAAGAGAATAAACCTATGTTTGCACACGCACTTGTTCGTTGTAATATATCTCGCGCATTTGGCTTGTCAGCGATTATAGCCAAAATTAAAAAAGTCATCATTTTTATAAACATGTCTTTATTTTTGTATTTTACCATGTCAATAATAATTAATCCATATTTCATTTTTAATACTTATCCATTATTTTATGAAATAGGTTGGCAAATACCCCACCTGATGGTAAATTGTCACCAACGCCCTTAGACATTGACGCCGCAAGAAATTTTAAACATTGCTTACATCTGCAATGCGCCACCAACCTTGAGAATACAACAATACAAAGTATTGCTGTTTGGTGTTAAAATAAATGGTAATGGGGTGGTATCTACCCAGACGTACTTGTACAAAGCCCTACTAAATAAAGCCCTGAAAGTTGTTATTTTAGTCAATCTAATGTAAATTGCATTGTAGCAACGAAAGTCACCCTAACGTTAAAACAAAAAATAGCGAAAGCTACTACAAAAATAAGGAATAGAGAAGCTCAGCGACGTGATGAGTTTGATAAAAAAATGCAGCTATTACAACATGTTCAAAATGACCAATATTTAAATGACAATATGGTGCACAAAAATGATATCGAGGCAGAGCAGTACATTCAAGAAAATATTGTAAAAATTCCACAAAACCATCTTACAAGTAACATCGAACATGAACTCATTGTGGGGGCAACACAAGTTGCTAATATAATAAATATTACAACATCCGATTTAAAACCAGAAGACAACATTGACCTAAGAAATGAGTCACAAAACGTTAAGCTATTTAATTCTGAGCTTGATAAAATTAACAAAATAGAAGAAGAGTCTTCCGAAATCAAACTAATTGAAGGGACTGATGATAACGGCACTGAAGAAAAATGTTTCGAAAATAATGATAAACTGACAATATGCGTAGATGATCAAAATGAACGAAAAGTTTTAAAAGATAATACGAATTTCGATGAACAAACTGATTTAAATGCGTCTAAGCCAAAAAATATTGAAGACAGCGACATTACAGTTGTAGATGTAAACAACGACAATAAAATAAATCTGAATATTTTGACAGACAATACTGAATCTATTGATGGTAAAGAGACAAATAATGCGCTTAATGGAATTAAAAACTCTAGCACGGCAATTAACTTAGTAGAACATAAAGATCTTAGTGGTAATAATGATAATATCCCAAAGGATAAACATGAAGAGGAAGAAAAAAATTACAAGGTAGAAGATACCACTGTAGAAACGACAGAAGAAGAGAAAACAAGTTCTATTGACAAAAACATTATAAGTAACGATATAATAGTCAAAGAAAACAATCTAGAAGGAAATAGTGATGAAATCACCGAATCAGTAAATAAACAAAATCTTAATACAAATGTTAAAGTTTTTGATGAACCTACCGAAGGCGAATTAAAAAACAAATATGCCGAATCACATGGGCATGTTAATAATAACTCAATGGATTTAGAGACAGCTGCAATTACTATACAGAAAGTATTTAGATCCTTTCTTTTCAGAAACAAAACTTCTAGTATTGACGATTCCGCTAATATTTATATGAATTTGCTGATTGAAGATAAAGAAAAAAAGGTATTTAAAATCATAAATAATCCATGGAGGTAGTTTGTAATTTACGTGCAATTGAAGTTGGCCGTCCTAAAGACAGTTTACACATGTAAAATCGCAATAAGTCAAATTTTATTAAACAGTAATTTTCCATGTACAAAAATAATAAAATTGTATATTCACCAGAAACTTCAGCCTAATGAGTTAGAAAAAAGCTAGTAAAATGGTTTGTTTCCAAAAGCAATATCTTTACCATTCATGGCTTTATTCTAACAATCCAACTTAGATAGATAATATTTATTGTTATACACAATTTAAAGAGATAAAAAATTAACTAATTAATTATAAAATACACGAAACCTAGTATTTCTTACAACACAAGAAACATTTAATTAACATATATCTATGTGTTAAATTATGAATTGTGTAACTTGTCTGTTGTTTACTTTGATGATTTATATAGAAATATTTATCTTTCAGGACGATGAAGTTACGTCTAATAACAATATAATAAAAGATCGAAGGTCTTTAGGGATAAGTAGAATGGATACAGTACTACAAACAGTAAATGAGGAAAAATCCTTATCCTTATCTACTGATGATTCTTCTACTTTATCGAGCGCCGCTACCATAATACAAGCCCATGTAAGAGGTTTTTTAGTCAGAAACAATTTTAATCTTAACAAAACAGCATCTAGTACTTCGGGAATTGATTCTGATGCACAGTCTATGACTTCCTTAGAAGGTGATGTTGACTGTCGCAAAAACAGAACTGTTTTAAATATACACATTGTCCCAGAAGGTGGTCATTATATGAGTAGAGATGAAAGTATGCTCACCTCTATCGATTTGTCTTTAGATGGAAGTCCTCCTAATTCGACTAATTTGCATCCCCTAGGTTATGATAAAAGTGAAAGGCGAAAACAATTAAAAAGAGAAGATGCTATTCAATCAATTTCACCTCCCAGTAATAATAGTGGAAAATTAAGTGAGGATGTAGATTCGGTAAAGGAAGTGTTAATAAATAGTGATAATGATAATTTAAAATGCGAACCTACAAATGATTATGACCTACATCCATTGAATATCAATGAAGTTCATACACCAACACATGTATTAAACGATGATAATATTCCAACTATGATTAATAATGTTGGAACAGAAGCAATTGAAAACAATGAAGTTAATTCGGATATTAAATCGAATCAACTTAATTCTTTATCTCTGAACTCTGATGAAATGGACGTGGTAACTCCGTTTGTTACTTTAGATGAAACGGTATCGTCGGATCATGTAGAAAATGATATAAAATTAATTAATTCTGGAGAATGTCACGATGTGGTTCTACCCACAAAGGTGTCCCGGAATGACACATCTGTCGTCCGCGGTGAGTGAAGACATCTTATTATCAGGTGATAATACTTTCCCTTCTATTAAGGCCAAGGCATGACTGCTTAGTATTAATTATTGTTACAAGTAGTTAGTGGTTGCGTTCTTGAGCCTTTTGACATAATATGTACAATTTAGGATATATATATAATATTTTAAATAGAAGTAGATAGTACTTAAAGTAAAGTGTAGCTTATATTTATCGATAAAGTAAAAGTGATACTATTTTGAAAGCTCTGAACTTGTTTCGAGAAGAAAATATTTTCACCACAGAGCGGTATATTTAAAGTCGATACTTGATGATATAAACTGCATATATTTTAATAAAAAGCAAAAAATAATCCATTTTAAATATTATGTCCATAGAAGTCACAATTTGACTGTTAAACATGTAAATTTCTATCTAAAATATCTCGATAAAATTTTCAACTTCCATAAATTAAATCAACCGATGTTTACATATTATAACGAGTTATTGATCGCTCCGATGCGCTTTTTATTTGAATTATTTAAAGCTTATTAATTAAAGTCTTAGCCAACGATATCAAAAGATAAATAAATAGCTTACTATATAGCCATATGTATGTTTATGAAGTACTTCTTGCCCATCCAGGCAGTAAAAAAATTGCGTTCTAATTTTTTCGTCAGTTTTTATTATTAATATTTCAAGTGTCGTTGCAATGTTATTATAATGGTTCTAACAGGATCTTAGTTTTTATTTTAGCTGTACAGGTAGATAGATTTTTAATTACAGTAATTTCAAAATATTTGTCGTAGGTGTTCTATTTTACAACTTGTTGTTTTTTCATTGTACTTTAATTAAGGTATTTAAAAACAGTACCTGCTTGAGTAGAAAATATTTACAGTAGAAATTATTTATATATCAAATATTATTAAACATATTATTTTAATCGCTTCTCTGAATAACGAATAATATATGTGTACAAATTATATCTCATCACATTGAGTCAATTACTTGAAAATATATGTTTACTTTTTATTGTATTATTTTTATAAATGTGTTAGTTTTTTGTTCTTGACTATAAATTAGAAAGAGTACAATTGACATTCAGCTCTAACATTAAAGTTAAAACAAAGAACAGGTGTAATTTTAAAACATTAAACCCAAATGTAAAAGTTTACTTAATCTTACCTAAAGTAATTATATACTTTTTTTCCAGAGTTCCAGAATGTGGTGGTGTATTTTTTAGTATGGAATAATTCCTAAATTCGATAACAACTGTACTACGATTTATTAAATTATCTCACTAATAATTGTTTATATCTAAATTAGCACTTAATGTAAAACATTTAACACATTTATTAAAATTTGTCATTTATATTTGTTTTTTCATTACGAACCCGATATTTCTATGTATGTAATGGTAAAATTCATGTAATTTCTATATTCTTTTTTAATATTATCATACCTTAGAAGAGCTAGTCTTCGTATAATTCTATTTTATATTGCTTAGATTATGCTTATAGGTAGCATAATTTAACACAAAATAGTCTTAGAATAAATTTAAGGTTTATGACAATAAATAAAAAAGTAACATTTAAATTATATTACGTCTGTTACTGTTCGACTTGTAATTGCCGCCAATTCGGTAAGCACAATCGCCCACCACCTCCAATATTACAAAAGAGTGGTGGAATAAGCAAACCTTTAACAAAAAAAAAGAAGACACCTTATTGCGACTTTAGCTTTTTGATGCGAAACGTCTATCGGCGCACCTTTCGTGGATAAAAGCAACTCGTCTTGCCGTATGCCGTGACGGCAAACAGTATCACGAACGTATACACTTCAATATACAATATGTATAATAATAATATATATTCATTAAACTTTACCGTTTCATAAATTCAAATCATTTGTAAAAAAATATATTGGTATAAAAGGCATTTTATTCAATATAAGATTATATAGATGATAAAAAAGTGTGGGAGCTAGTTAACCATCAGGCAGGGTATATTATATACATAGATAATTGTATTTAACTAACTGTATTTTTGTGAAATGTTGAAAAAGAATAACTACTGAGTTTCTTCTTCTTGATAGAATCTGTATTCCGAACCGGTGATAGTTTCGCTTAATATAGTTTGTTAGACGAGGATTCAAAAGTGCTTGTAAAAGCCTACTTGCATAAAGTATATTATTTTTAATGATAAATTTGCTGTACTTTTTAGTCTATTTAGTCTACCAACTTTTATTCTACTAACTATTTAGTCATTCGTTTTCTTAAATTATTATAAAATCTTATACAATAACCATAAATATCACTGTTATTAATATCCGCTGAGCGCCACATTGTTGTCAGCGCTTTTTAAGTTTCAAACTAATTTGCATGCCATCATTTACGCTGCACTCAGTACGTTAACAATGCAGGTATCACTATTCTTAATCCTACTTTTAATTTGTATTTTATCAGAGTTTTTCAGCGCCATAACACGAACGTTTTCCTAGTGTGTAATCGCATATGCAGGCTATGTGATCATCTAAGTGTTTCAATGTTTCATAGGTTCGATGCCCTTTAATGACCCTTTTTAATTTAGCTGGAAAAAATTATCAAAAGTAGTTTTCTAGTGCTAAATTAGTAAAATACGAAGGAAATATTCGAATCAACAATTCTTTTTAATCGTTACTCCAATATCCATAAACAACTATTCATATCAGCTGTTCAAGTGCGAAAGCAGGTCAGAGAGGTCACGCGTGTCGATACGATTGTACCTATATAATGACGCTCGAGGTATTTGTTACATAACGCGATGCCGCCACTTGGTATTTTTAATTATTAATTCTTCTGTTTTTAAAGAGTTCGAAAAAAATAATTTACTTTTAGGCAACCTCTTAGAAGGTTTCGAGTTTATTCCAACACGATGATCCACTGCGTGTTAATGGTGTTTTACCCTTCCTTAGTTTCTTTAGATTTTAATTCTCCGTGATTGTCTAACATGAGATATGAAATGAAAAGTTAGAAGTATGTACTCGTTTATATTTAAAATGGTATCAACAGTTAGGTAGAGGTCAGAATAGCATATTAGATAGTAATTTTTTAAAGTAAACAAAATATTTAAATTTCAAAGCTACCTAAATGATGAATTTATTAAAATACCCTAATCACAAATAAATACCGGCTGGAAAATTATTACTCTAACTTTTACATGAGTAAGATCACTGGTTAGTAGTAATGGTAGTCTATATTAAAAATAGCGATCAATTTCAGTGGAATCATTTTTGTTCAATGAGTTGCAACTTTTAAGCAAAAATTGGTATACATTGATGTAACTTTCTGCAAATTCAGATCTTGTACTATATACCCTTGTAACATGTAGCCCTGGCGATTTTTGCCTTTTCTGGTATTTTACAAATTAAACAAGTAGAATGACTCAGTATATTTATCAAGTTATCTCCTTTATTTGATCTCTATAAATAACAATAAATACGACGTGAATAAATGTTTTAAGCACTGGCAAAATTAAAATATATTATAATCAGGTAAGCTCATACAAGCCCTATGGCGTCTTCATGTGACACAATTATTAATATTATAATTGTACGACTACCACTGGCCAGGAACATCGATTCTACCAAAATAAATAGCAAGAAACTCAGTCGATTTCCTTTCCACGAAGGAAATTAAATACAATTCAATAAATTAAGTATCCTATAGAAAAATTGACTACGAGAGCTAAACAAACGGCAAAATGTTGAACTTATGCTAATTAGTATGAGTAATCAATGACAAATTGACAATTTAACCGAAAAATATTTTTGAGATCTACGTTTCTACATGAATTTGACCATAATAGTGAAGATTTTTAAGTTTATTATCATGCTCTGGAACGGTCGTCTTTTGGCAAGTGGCACTGATATGGTAAGGAACTAAGCAGTGTCGAAAGACAATTTTATTTAACCCTCTAAAAATGTTGGTACTTATATGTTTTTCAAAGATTATAACATGTTATACTGCAATACAAATTTGCTTTACTCATTTCTCGTCTTTGAGAAATGAGTAATGACAAGTTAATGTCTACCATAGATTATAAATTAATGACAACTGACAAACCACAAAGTGACAGATATCGCACAACAATAGAAAATGGATGTCTTCCGATAAAATTTAAACAATATTATTATTTTTTTACTTTAGTTTCTATAAAGTAGTTTTGTATATTAGTGATACATACATCATAATTATTAGTCACATTTATATTAAATCATATAAAATGATATCACGAAAGGGACAGAAAGCTATCAATGAAGGGGTTGTCGGTAAATATGTGAAAAAAGATACTCCACCTGATTTGCCAAGTAAGTAAATACATAATAGAAATAGCTTAACAATTTCTTTGAGATGATATATATGGGTAAATAATTAAGTAAATACTGCAAATTTTATATAATCATGGTTATCTAAATCATAATGTCTTATTGGCAATACAGTAATAAATGTTTGGACGACTGGGAACAATAGACGGCCACGCAGCCAGCCTTTCGGATCCAGTGATACAAATACTCAAAGTATTGAAAATAAATTCGGTAAATCTCAAACAATGAGTGGTCATGCTGGAAAGTATACTCCTAGTGAGTCTGTACCTAACTTAGCACACAGGTAAATTATGTTATTTCAATTTAAGAACTCATTGTAATCATGAACAATATATTTTTCAAGTAGTGGTTGACCCTTGTGTTAATATAAGGAAGTGACCATTAATTATCATATATATAAAAAAATATTGCAAGAAATCACCACTGAAACAAATAAAAAATAAAATATTTTAAATATTCCAGATTTGCTGGTTTGTCTACTACTGGTGATACTGCTAGCACTTCCAGCAACTTTAACTCTCAGTTTCACTTAGACACTAATTTGGTATGTTTTGTTTAACAAAAAAATATTTGTATAAATGTGTGTTGTGTGCGTGTTATGCGTCAAATTATATTCACAACTTTTCTTTAGGCATCTCATTCAACATTAAACGAAATTGATGAATCATTTAGTCGTCAGACCAGCCATCGATATTATAGACAAACTCAACAAGAAGACCCTATATATCAGAATCAACAGCAGGTATCATATGTGTGTTAAGCATTCAACATTAAATAATAGAATAAACTATTAATTATTATTATAATTTTTTATTAAGTATTATCACCAAATCATTAATAAATACATGGAATTCTCAGTATCTCTACAAAAATAATGTGATTAAATTCTTTTATATCCAAAAAAATTTACTCAATAAAACATTTATTATGTAAAATAATTTAGGTACAACAGCAAAAACAACAACAATATAGTTCCAGGGAGTCTAGTATGCCACGAATATCATCAAACTTAAGTCTGACACCTCGACTTCATCCTCCATCCCCGCATTCAATTAGACTCCATTGCACAGAATGTAAGTATAAGTTAATTCTTTAAGTCTGCAACTCATTTAATAATGCACAGCTATATTGTGAGTTACATAATTTGTGAAATTGAGTGATTTAATAAATATTTAGTGATTTTCATGTTGTGTAAAACATTTTATCAATGTTGACAGTTTTAATTATAATTTTCAATAAGAATATTTTTGTTTGCAGCTTATACAACAGCAAGTCAATCTTCACCAATATATTCCAATTATGTCAATACTCCTGCCCTTCCGTACCACAATAAAGGTCATGGTGGAAATATAATTTCTTCTAGCCAGGGTTTGTCAATGATAATTTTTACATATATCTAAAGCTATAGTAAAGCAGTATCCTAGATATTATGAACAACTTATATCCATTGTATTTTAAAATAGCTATGCTATAATTATTTCTGTTCTAAAAGAGTCAATAAATAATATAATTATCATATTATTGTAAATTATCATAACAACCATAGGTTCTGAAGAGTGTGAGTTGCCCCTACCGCCTGGCTGGTCAGCAGATCGCACTTTAAGGGGGCGCCGCTATTACATGGATCACAATACTCAGACCACACACTGGACGCATCCGCTCGAAAGTGTTCCGCGTCCCTGGCACCGTGTGTCCACTCCACACCATGGCGTTTATTACTTTAAGTAATTAAAATTACTCATAATTTCCTAGAATTATTGTAGTGTGTATATTTTTTTTCAAAAGATTTACTTTAATCTAACTCAGAGGACTAGTAACCTGAGACCCAGGAGAAAATATAATAAGAAATTTAGTTTCAATATTCCTAATAATCTCAATGTTTTTATTTCATGATGTGTCTAAAATACTGCCTATTACAGTGAAATAACTCATCAGACGACATATGCCCATCCATGCTTAGTGGGAGGGTGCTACTTAGTCAGTCCTCTAGTGCCTACTCTTGTTCCACCATACCTTCTGGAGGAAATACCACACTGGCTTATAGTTTATTCAAAAGGTAATAAAAAAGGCATACATGTAAATAATTTGCTACTTGTCAATAATTTATCATTGTATAATATTGAATACTGTTACTTACAGCTGATCAAGAACTAGACCACAAGTTGAGATGGAATATGTTCCGTTTGAGTGAACTTGATTGTTATTCAGATATGCTGACAAGACTTTATAAACAGGAGCTTCAGCTAATTGTTATGAAATATGAGCAATACAGGTAAATTTATTAATATTAAAAATTAAGGCAAAAATAATAAAGAACACAGTTATCACATCATCCATTGATGTCCATGATGTCTCGACTTTTCAGTGTCTCTTGTTTATTCTTTTATGTATAATCATTTTTATATATTGAAATTGTATAAAGTTTATGGTCAAATTAAAATATTCATTTTATATTTATTTGTTTCAATAAAGGAAATGTTTTTTTTTCTTCTTATTTTATGAATGATATGATTATTAAAAAAATTCTAGTGTCATTTTTAAGGTTTTTCAGTCTTGATTAATGTTGCTACAGGCTATTTACATAATAACAATTGATTGTTTTCTTTCAGATCTGCTTTATTACAAGAACTTGAAAGAAGAAGGCATGCCAAGGCTTGTCATGCACATTCAAATTATTAAGTCAAACATAAATGCCCTAATGAGCTGTGATTTAATATATAAGATAAAATGTACATAAAGAATTAACTATGAAAATTCTTTTCTCCTTAATAAGTGCCTTACTTTTTGCCTTATAAACTAAGAACTATGGTAATGGAATTATTTTGTTATTTAAAAATATCTTTTAAATAAATTATAATTATATACATAAATGTTAATCTTTGCAACTATAAACATTAATAGTTCATACCACAGGTATGATACTTATATTTTAAAATTAAAAGAATGTCAATTTCTTAACTGTGGTAAAATAATCAGCAATAAATAGTTCATAAAAATTACAATTATTTATTTAATAATGCTTATTCTACAGTTAATTATTTACCTTATGAAATACATCACAGATTTTCTAATAAATTATTGACTTAATTCTTCTGTGTCTTCTTTATTTGGTTCACTATTTGATCGAACTTCCTCACCCTGAACGATATCATATTCATCAACTTTTGTAAATCCTGCTATTTTGTACACTTTCGCATTCTTAATACCCAATGTGTTTGCCCATGCACGCGCTAAAAGTTAGATACACAAGTTAATACCTTACTAATATTGTCATAGAGAAAAATAGTTAACTACAATACTTAATAAGTGAGAGGTTACCTGGCGGAATGGATTTTTCCTCATCTGATTTAAGTCCATGATAATGGGCCCAATCTGCTTTGCCTTGGTATATGTTGTATATAAGTATCCCAAACGCATTCCATGCTATAAATCCATAAGCTAAACTGAGCCGTCTTTTCCAAAGAATGGCGACGTCTTCAGGAATTGGTTTCGTTCTACGTCGAATTATTCTATGCCACCATTTGTGTATCATTTTGCAACGAAAATTATATAATTAAATAGTAGTGGGAACAAACAACAAATAAACGTCAGGCTGATAATGTCAAAATTGACATTTTTTTTTTTAAATTGTCAATCTTGATCATAAATATCTGTAAATGCCTTGAATTCTTACTGTAAGCACAACACACAGATACCAAAAATAAAAAAAATATTAATGTCACAGTGTTTGTCGTCATAAAATTATACATAAAAAAGCGTTTAAAAAAATTATGTTTTTACTCAAATTAGAAAACCATACTTGTAATTTATCAAAGATACAGTGCTTTTGGTAAGTAGTACTTAATATAGTATTTTTCTTACACTATTTACAACATTATGTTAATCATTCGAAGATCTATAAATATATTAATCAACTTGGAGTCACCTCGAAAATAAATACCTATCCAAAGCCTAAACCTAAGATATAACTATCCAATAATATTTTTTTTATGATATCTCTAATTCATTAAGTCTTACGGAAATGTCAATGTATTAATTAAAATTCTTTGATCATAAGTTTAAAATATAGGTACTTATTATTAAATTATATTGTTGTCTACAAAATTATATTAAATAACAATCGACTGCTTCGTCAGTCCTCTTTTTATTATATTATAGGTAGGCGGATGGACTAATGGCCCATCTGATGGCAAATGGTCACTACCATTTCTTACATCGCCAATGCATCAATGCGCGTCCCTCGTGTGCGTGTAGTTACACTAGCTCACTCGCCCATCGAAATGGAACACGATAATACTAAGTATTGCTGCTAAGCGGTATAATATCTGATCGGTGGGTAGTACTTTCCCAGATGAGGTTACACAAAGTTCTACCATGAAGCAGTCTAGTGGCTAGCTATAAGGCTGCAAATACCGAATCGCTAGGTCAGGGCGATAAAAAGTTATTCCATGACTCGGAATGCACCTAAAAGTAGTTGGTGTCAGATTTATCTTCCCATCATGCCTACCTATTCCAATATTTAAACACAAATATTTTCTCCATAAATAATTTTTTTATATTATTTACTGAAAAAAAAATCGATGAAATTCACATTCGTGACGAGGCCGTATAAAAATATTGGAAGGTCAACTCGTTGTATACATTCTACACTGTTATGACGAATCTGTGCAGCAAAGTACCTAGTACCATCCAGAGATAGTCACCGTAGGACTCTTACAGATATAAATCATTAAATATCGATATAAAAATTAGTATGATTTTGTAAAAATATACTTTAGAAGATAATGATGTAGAATAGATTACGCTCTTGTTACAATGTATGTTATTCCAAAAATTCAAGTAAGTACATATACCTAAAATTTTTAAGTATACAGTTATAAATTTCGCAATAAGGACCATGTGTGATTCAGTAATCAAAACTAGAATATTATTTGATAAAGAAGGTACACAAATAACTTTCATCGAATCGGAACTTTCACGGAATCGTTCATGTGTGTACAATCACAAATTTCTTCGCGAAAGCGTTAAAGTCAAGTTTGGAACCTTAGAGAAGGTCGAGTCGACTACCGACATTGCTTTGTTTACGTTCAATTGGATAACACTGTTTCAGCATTATATTATTTTTTATTGAAATGGGAAAATCTGGAAAAAAGTGCGTTTAAACGAAAATATTTTTATTTTTTGGATTATAAATGGGTCGTAATGTTTAGTTCGAGTTTATTATTTTATACTTTATCTAAAAAGGAAAATACTTTAGTTATTATAACTCGTAGCTTACCTTCTCTATTTCTCTAAATAAAATAAAATATATTTTAGGATTAAATCCGATAAGATAAATACATTAAGAAAACAATACGATGCTTTCCTCGAGGATGACAAAAAGCGAAGGGATCGGAATGAATATATTTTGGGACGTCTTGAAGAAATGCGCTCATCTACAGCTCTTGTCCAAATATATCATAAGGTAATTCATTTCATTTCAATAATGATAATAATACTTACTACACAAAGGAGTATCGCCAACTACGTAGGACATATTCTCTCAATCTTATAGTCTGATACGACGGCAAGTCCAGTACGATCGGAATAAGTTCAGACAACGGACCAACGGCTTTACGATTTTTCCGAGGCAAATGCACAAACACAGGCAAGGAGAGTACACATTTCTTACATTCTGCTACTGAGAATTTTTCAACTAATAAACCCAATCCCTTTATATCGGCCCGACGTAGGCTTTGACCCCGGGTCTCGGGATCGGCGGCTTTATATCTAAACCAGTAGTTGCCAAACTTATTTTTCTCGTGGACCACCTATTGGCATGTGTCCGTAACCACAGTTTGAGAGAAACACTAAAATATGAACTAAATTTAAATTTGTTTAATATTGGTGCTTTTAATTCTAAGTAACCCTAATCCTTAGTAACCCTACGAGTATTTCAGCAATTAAAATCTATGAATTTGTTAGTGATTCTCTCAAACTGATGAAGAAAAGAAAAAAAAGAAGAGGTGGGTTGGCATCAAGTATTTATAGTGGTGATCAAGTTGATGTCTGAACAAACATTAAGCATTGTCGGGCGGATAGCGCTTTGCAAGTCTTTACACGAAATTGTACGTAATATCGAATACGCAAGTTTGGACAAGTAACTGTCGCTTGCTTTATTAAAATATTATCTGCGTAGTTAGGTACTTAAAACAATGTAGGTAGGCCCTTATAAAAACTATGCTTACATTTTTGCTCTTTACTATCAAAAGCAGATAAATTTTCGTAGACCCCCATTTTTTATTCAAGCCTACGTAGACCCCCAGCAAGTCTCCCGTGGACTCCTGGGGGTCCACCTGGACCACTTTGGGAATCACTGATCTAGACCAAAGAGGTAGTGATGATAATACTAGGTTAGTAAATATACTCACACCATTATTATTTTTTAGGAAAATGCCCACATTAAAGACAGTTGCTTTTCTAGTCGAAGAATTTCAGACTACTTAAACAATCCTTCAAGAATAGAAACAACAAGTAAATCAACTACACCATCTGATTGTCTAACGAAACAACTCGAATCATCTATATTAAAGGAAATTAGCAAAAATTACATACTTATTCCAAAACTACAACCGCGCCTTTCAAGTGGCCTTTCATATCCTAACCCTCTTACTGAAAATGCTGACACCGATTGGAAAAGCAAGTACAATATTTTAAACGAATTAAAGAAAAATGAAAAAGAATCTGTACCAGATAAAGTACATGATTTTATTTTGGAAGAAAAACATAAATCGTCTTTATTTTCTGAAGAATCAGAAAAGCAGCAACAAAATAAAATAAATGATGATGTAGCTGTAACTGTTAATTTAAATTCTCCAAAATATGAATTTCATTTAAATAAATCAAATTCCAACATTATTGATAAAGACATCACCGATGGAAGTACAAAAAACTATGAATCTCATGATAAACTGGACAATACTGTTCCACAAATCGAAATTCCCAAAAAACATATATCGCATAACTTAGAACCTTCCAAAGATGGTCAATATGCTCTAGCTAATGATAATATGCATAAAATTGAAGTTTCGCAACAGCTGTTTATTGAGCCTAATTCTGAAATATGTACAAACATCGCGGTTAACAATAACGTTGAAAACCATGACATTTCTCAAGAAACAACAAATATGGATATGAACAAAATGGACAATCAATGTGATGGAAAAGGTGATGAACAACCTAATGAATCGTTTAAGGCAAATCAATCAGAACATAAAAACCCAGAATACAAAGAAGAAATTTCAGACACTGATAAAATAGACAGTCGAAATGTGAGTGAGAACGATATTAAGTGTTCAGGCGAGTTTCAGGAAAGTTCTAAAGATTATGTAGAAAATGAATCAGCAATCAATAATATTCAAAACCATTATTCAAATGAAGCTCGTATGAATAGTGATCAAAATGCGAATGCAGAAATAAATGAGTTGGAAAAAGAACAGAACGAAATGTTTTACACAGAAAATTCTGAAAAATATGATGAAAGTAATGTAGAAACTGTCGGAAATGCTATAGAAAATGAAAACTATACAAATGATCAATATCCTTACTATGATGAATCACAGCAAGAACAACCATACACAACTGAAATTAATGAACATGAAGAATCGACAGAGCGATATGATCCAAATTACGAACAACAGTATACGGAAAATTATGAAAATGTACCTCAGTATGATGATCAGCAATATGAAGTTGACAATTCTTACGAAACTCAGCAAGTTCCAGTAGATTCTACGATTAATTATGAAGAAGTACCACTGAGCAATGTTGATAATTTTGAACCTTTACCAACTGAGCGTAATATGGATATATCTTATCAGAATCAAGAAGCAACTGAATACAATTTAGAAAATGAGAATTACGAATCTCAACATTATGATACGAATGAACAGCAGGAATATGGAAGAACAGTAAAAAATGATCAAAAACAATATGCAATTGACCAAGAATTCAATCAAATGAAAACTGAACAAGAAACTGCTAAGGAATTGGAAGAGGTACTAGATATAGAAGATGGCTATATAAATAATGAAAATACAACTTTAAATGATAACACAGAAGATACTATAAGCACACATAACTCTTCTATTAAAAATGAATCCAGTTTGAAGGTGTCATAACAAACTGTTTTACGTAATAAAGCCATAAGACATTTAAACATTATATTAATAAAAATTTGTTCATTTTTAACTATTTTAAAATTGTTTTAATTAATAATTAAAAAGAGATGTAATAGAAATCTAAACATTCATTGTTGTATCCATTGTCTTCAATAAAACAAATAAAAATATTTAAGCTATTTTATTTATTTGATATTATTTATGGAAATTATCTGCCAATGAATAATAATATAAATTATATACTTCTATGTAGGCAGTGGCAGGTTTTCTAAGACAGAGGCTTGTTCTGGAATGAGAGCTTCAAAGGGCTTTTTCCAGTGATCTTTAACCCATGGTAATCTCTCTAGGCCTGTTGCCCAATGGTGAATTCTACATCTCACATTGACTTCTTCTTTATTATTAATCTGAAAATTTGTTTTGTATAGCTATATAAACAAGTGATTGAATTTTTTATGATATGATATGCTATGGTATTTATACTTTAAAAGCCATAAAATCTACAAAGTTTCAGCTAGTTAGTGTGACATGTAGACATGCTTAGTGGTAGGCTTTGTGCAAATTATTGCAATTAGCAATTGAAAAATAAAAAGATGAATATTATATTCATAATAATGATGTTATGCTCAATGTTAATGAGGTATTTAGCAGAGATGTAATGGACCTCCGTAACCGAAAATCATTGTTGTTGTTATTATAATTGTATTTACATAGTGTTAACTTATAGAGAGTAGCTATATGCATTTTGAAGCTATTCGTTTTTTTTCGGTGATTATACCTAATAATAATAATAGCCTTTAGTCTAAGTAGTTACAAATTTTAAATAAATTAATATCTGGAACTAAAACTGTCCGAAACAATTGGATAATCAGAAATAATTTTGAATCCATAACTGTATCTGAAACCAGTATAATATTTTACATATATCAAGATCCAGATCCAAATAACATATCCATAACATCCCTGGTACATAGGTAGAAAAAAAAATTGCAAATACTTTTTATTTTCTATTAATACTTAGAAAAAAAAAAGCCTGATTGACTTTTTTTATCTAGTCTCTTTTATCTTTATTTAATCATATATGCTTAAAATAAAATCTCAGGTCAGCATAGCTAGGCTAACTGCTCAAGAGATTTATATAAGAAATATAGCTCATGAATGTGTCCACAAAGACACATGAGTTCTGTCATTTTATTCTCAAAATTTGATAAGGCAGTAAATCAACATTTACATTTATTGTATTGTTGTTATTATACAACTATTCTAAGCACATGTTATATTCTTCTGTAACTTGATAAAATGAAAATCAAACATAAATCAACTTACTTTAACAGTGACATAAAACTCTTTCTCCTGTAAAGATAGGTCTGGTCCAGTTATTGTGACAGGTGGCATTATTATAGCATGTTCCGGCACAACATAGCATGCTTTTCGGAAACTTGCCCTAATATGCCAGGGTTGTAGTGTCCATGGCTCTGTTTTACTCATTATTATTTGTAAAACAAGACGTGATAAGCATCCCATTGTCTGAGTGAAAAAAAAATTAAGATTTACAATTTTGTCAAGAACACAAATATAATTAATTTGACATATAATATTTATATGACATTCACAAATATTTTGAATATTAGGTTTTATTAAAAAACAATATTATTCATGGGTGGTTAAGATAATTCTAGTCTATTATATCACTCATTTAAAGCTTAAACAAAGTTTCATATATATTGCATGTTTGGACTCACCCTCTGAACATATGGGGAACTATATTTAGATGTAACCTTTGGTTTACTTTCATCAACTTGGTATTTTTCCAAATTCTCTGGATTAGCATATACAGCTAGACCCGGCAGAAGGTAATCTCTATAAGCTATTGTCGGACGAAGTGACAGCACATCTCCCTGATTACCCACACCTAAAAAATTATTTATGTGTTACCCAGTAGCCATACTAAGACAATATGCAATTGATTGAATGTATATTATTGAATCATTTTATACATTAAAGCATTTTTACCATCAACAAATTGATTCAAAATTATTTTTAAATCTGACTTCTTGGTTACACTGGTGTCCTCTATTAAATCATATACAAAATGCCTGGCTCGTAGTTTTGATGGTTTACCACCTTTCTTATGTAATGGAGGGGGCCATTTTCTTTTTAATACAAACGTATTCTGTAAAATTATTAAACTCTATTAGAAAGGTGGAAATTAGGCACAGAACAACAATGTTAGCCTGGCCACTTCTTCCTGTGAAGCAGTATGATGCAGTCTCCATTTTAACACAGGAAAGTAAACAAAGTTTTCAAACAAATTTCGTTCTACACGTTACTTAATATGCAGTGATAATATTGTAAGACCTCAAGTAATTTTTATATTCATAGGGAAATCGTGGACGTAATGAGTAGCTCAGTAACAAAAAATATATACCCGTGTCTGCTGATGTATTAAATTTGGACCTGTGGCTATGGTTTTAGATAACGCTAATCGTAAACCAAACATACTGCGTTATTATTATTTTTTATTATAAACTAAAATCATCTAAATATTAATTTAATAACATTTAGGTCTTCAATAAATTAGGTTAGTATAAACTTCAAAGTTATTACGATTTAGGGTATTATTTTGAAATTTATAGATGCAGTGTTGTCACATTTTTAAGCAGTTTACCTGTAATTCTACGTAATAATCATATAATCTAATTCCTCTGAAATTCGTATAAGAGCTATTTTTAAATTATTTAAATGAAAATAAAAACAATGAGACGGTATTTTAAATAAGAAAAAGTATTTCATGGTTGTATACTCAATATATTTTTTAGAAATAAATACTCTTAATTTAAGTATTTTCCTTATCTGCGATTTAAAATTTATATTTACTTAATTGACTTACATATTTACTTATTTCATAAACATAAGGATGGGCAACAAATTTAAAAATACATTATTTTATGTTTCAAAATAATTTATGAACTATATAAATTATATATAAATGATATATAGGTATAATTTATTGATAATACGTACATAATTATTGATCTGTAATAATTATTATAGTATGTATTATCTAAGATGCTTAGTTTAATATTTTTTATATAAGCTGTGCAATCTCTATGGCATTTTACCCAGTTAAACCATAGGTTATAACGTTATTAAAATTCCCGACTCTCATATCTATAAAAGTAGAAAGGTAGCGATTATAAGTATAATTTGCGTTTAAGTTACTTTTGGAGTTCTTTTGTTGATTTTTAAGTGTAATTAACGTGTCTAAGATTATTATTAACACTAACAATAATATTAAATAATGGACGATGAAGCCAGCTCTGATTTACAGGTATGTGTAAGAAGAGGTTATAGAATTCGGATCATATATTATAAGTACAATAAATTATTTTTATATTGTTATAGAAATGTTTATCAGATGGCCAAATGGATACCGACGAAGGTCCACTAATCAATGAAAATTCGAATGGTTTGTCACATTTATTGACTGACGGGGAATTCAGTGTTGACGCTGTGGTTGTTGACGAGTCGTCTGCGTCGAATCAGGCTTTTCTTAACGCGGTAGAACTGTCGGCGGGCAGCGTTGGCGATTATTTAGATAATAATACGGTGGGCTTTAACACCGATTCTTTCGATGTCGGCGACAATGCTGTCAACTTCCCCAGCGATTCTATGAATAACGTGCTTTCTGACGGAGACACTCGTTTGAGTGATACGTTCAAAACTACCTCTGATACTGATTTAGATCTCTCAGAGGCACCGAAGACTGAAACAGAGCCACCTAGTGAGCCAGATTTAAATAATGAGATAGAAAGTGAAGCAATTTCTGCTTCTTCTGAGGATGTGATAAAACATAACGACATTACTATGGAGACGACGCAAGATAACAATGACGAAATAACAAATGATATTCCTGAGAAAGTCAATTCATCAGAAGATGAATCTTCCAAGGTACTTAAGTTCTTTATTTCTTTATTGTATATTACATAATTTAGATTTATTAACTAGTCAAATATCATATGGTTTGTTAAATTATATTTAAGACAAACAGAATATTAAATGTCTAACAATACATTTAATATTCTTCCATGTGTAGAAATTATGGCCACATGACTTTTATCCAAGGAAAATTAGTCACTTTAAAAGTAAAGGGTAATCTTTGAAGAGGAAAATCTTAAAGGTACATTTACATACATGTTTCTTTGCCTATGAATAGGTAAGTTGTGAGAATTTATTATCAATTATTTGTTCTTGTAAATTCAATTATTGACAGAACTATATTTATTTTTAGCAATTAGAAAAAAAGAGTTCAGAAGATGAAATTTTATTTAGCAATAATAAAATACCTGATATGCAGGAAAATGTTACAAGAGAAAAAGAAGTTAAATTAGAAGATAGTGCAGCTTCCAAAATTGACTTAAACGAAAATACTGAAGAACAACAACAATTCACCAAATTACAACCTGATATTGAAAAAGAGGAAAATAAAAAGGTATTTCAAAGAGCATGGTCTTTACAATGGCATTTAAATTGTTAGCTTATAATAATTGCTTTTGCTTATTCCTTAAAAGAAGACAAGAGGCTAGAAATAAGTTAGTTAGCTAAACTAAAATGATACTTTTGAATTTCTATTTTAGGTATTTATTTTATCACTTATTCATCTATCTACTGTCACTGTGTATATATTATGTGCATGCTTTCTATCAGAGAATTATTTAGTATATATTTTTTTGTATTTAAACTTTTGTTCACAATGTATAATATTTCTTTTATATAACTGATGGATATTTTCCAGGGTCATTGTCAGTCTAAGTGTCATGATACTTTACAATTGCACGGAGTTTTGACAATTGTTACAGTTACATATCATTTTAGATATATAGCAATTTTAATGGACACTTCGAGACTGGTGTATAAAATATTCTTCTATTGTGATGCAATGTCAACATTATGATTAGCTTTATTGTGTATGATAATAATAATGTCATAAACTCAATGTTCTATATTGTAAGATAGATATTAATCATGTAGTAACAAAAATAATTAATTTTTATTATGTTTTTTTTTGTAATAGGTAGGTCGACCAGCAAATGGGCCACCTGATGTTAAGTGGTCACCATCGCCTATAGACATTTGCTCTGTTAGAAATATTAACCACCCCTTACTTCTCCAATGCGCTGCCACCAACCTTAGGAACTAAGATGTTATGTCCCTTGTGCCTGTAGTTACACTGGCTCACTCACCCTTCAAACACAACAATACTAAGTTCTGCTGCTTGGCTGCGAATATCTGATTTGTGGGTGGTACCTACCCAGATGGGTTTGCACAATACCCTACCTCCAAGTGTAATATAATCATATAAAAATAATATTTTTCACTTACAAAACATTTTTTTAAATAACAAATAGTGTTAAGGATTATTTTATTATAAACTTTTATTTTAAGGTGGGTGGTGCAGAAGAAACGGAAGTGGTGTCTGAAGATGAACTACCAGCAGTTCAAAAGCCAAGTGTAAAAGATGCAGAAAATGTCTCTGATGATGAGTTACCTGGACCCAAACCGGCAGAACTACCGGCCGATACAGAGGTTTTTTATTTCCTTCTTATAGGTAGTTTTTAACTGTTGCATTTGCTCGAAATAATTTCTCTACTATGTATATGTTGAAAAAGATAGATATGTTTCATTTAATATAAACTTTAGAATGGTAAATATAACTATATTGTAAGTGAACATTGTCATATACATTCAACATTTTATCTACAGGTTGTGTCTGAAGATGAACTGCCAGCATCAAAGAAGGAATCTCGAAAACGAAAAACTGGAGAAGAAAGAGATGGATATGACCCTGGTTCTCCAACATCTGAGGGTGAATCAGCGGGAAAAAAACAGGCAGTAGCTAAGGTAATTCATATATATTCCATTACTTTATATCAGAAAAGATAAATAATAAACAAAATTACTTTGCTGATGCCATGTTTTACTTAAACTTAAACAAATGTGTGATAAAAAATATATGTAATGTTACTTAATTGAAAATATAGTTATATATATCTTATTTGCAGAATGGCGAAAGCAAACCAGTGCCTTCTGAAAAGAGGTCATCAGTCGATGAAAAACCCAAAAAGAAGGCTCTCCCAGAACTTGACAAATACTGGAAGGTTGTCAATGATGACCCAACAGACTTTACAGGATGGACATATTTGCTACAATATGTTGATCAAGAAGTAAGAAAACAATTATATTGTTCTTATTGTATTAGTATGTAATTCAAGAACATTTTATATGGTTGAATGTACGAAATGATGACAAGCATTTGCTAATCTTATTGCTTTATGAAGCGATGAGAACTGAATTAAATGTAGATAGGCAAGGGCCAGCTGACGTGCAATGCTCGCGACTTGTGCACGACATGCCAAGGTTATGAAAGTGCTAACCCTGTCCCCTTTGCAGAGCGACGTGGAGGCGGCGCGGGAGGCCTACGACGCCTTCTTGTCGCACTACCCCTACTGCTACGGCTACTGGCGCAAATACGCTGACTATGAAAAGCGTAAAGGAAGTAAAAAGAAGTGTCTCGAGGTGAGTGCCGATACTGTAAGAATCGTAATAATATATTTAAGTTACATATATGGTGAGTTAAATAAGGATTAATTGATGATATTCATTATCAATGTGTCAAACATAACACTTGGATTTTGAATTGTTTTTAGTCCTAACCGGTATTGTGCAACTGTTTTTTTTCCCAACAGCGCTTCGAGGCCCGCGATGTTCGTAAGGCAAAGGCGTCAGTACGCACCGGAGAGCATTGTAACCGTCGCGTAGATATAGTTCTAGTGTTTAATCGCTCGTGGTGCATATTTTGTGATCCAGTGCTTACATTTATCATACTTTGACCTGTACACGCTCATGTATTGTAATATTGTTATTGTATTGAAGTGCGTTCTGTCGGGTACCGAGTGTAATGTAAGCGGGCGGGCGGCGGCGCGGCGGCGGCGGCGGGGACGGCGCGCTAGCTCCCACATTCGTAATTACATGACATATACAATGCTATTCAATTATTCCCTTGCTTCGCGGAGTCCCCGCGGCCCGAGGATGATGGTTAGCGCGTGTTGCAGGTGTTGGAAAGGGGGCTTAAAGCTATTCCGCTATCGGTCGACCTTTGGATTCACTATCTCAATCACGTTAAGTCGACGAGGACCGAAGACCACGTCTACATTCGGTCGCAGTACGAGCGGGCCATAGGTAAGAAACGTTTCGATATATACACGTACATTCACGTTCAGGTGTTATGATGTTTGTGATATGACCGTGTTGTGATATTCAGAGGCTTGCGGTCTGGAGTTCCGCTCGGATCGTCTTTGGGAGTCGTATATCAAGTGGGAAGCCGAGAACGGCTCTGCTTTGCAAGTCACCAACATCTACGATCGATTGCTATCCACGCCAACTCTCGGTTACACTTCGCATTTCGACAAGTAAGTAATATAATTATTTGTAAGTAATTTTTCTTTGTAAAATTCATGAACCGATAATAATTGAGTAAAAAACACCTGATAAAATTCATACTTTAAAGAAAGAATGATGAATAAAAATGATAAGCGAAACCGACTTCAGCTTCCAGGAGCATGTGATGTCGGAACCCGTGTCGGGGGCAGTGTCCCGCGCGGAGCTCGTGCGCCTGCGCGGGGAGGTGCGCGACGCCGCGCCCACGCAGCCCTCCCTCGACCTGCCGCCCGGGGAGGACGAGCCGCTCGACCACGTCGTAAGTGCAGACTAAACATTCAAATGGCGGAAATTGTACCTCCCTCGCACTAATCAATTTTTAATGTTTTTCGTTATTTGATATTCGTTGTACGTTCATATTTTATCGTGATATTTTTGACAGGCATCCGAAGAGGAGGCGCAGGCGATAAAGGAACGCATTATTGCCGCGCGTAGGAAAATACACAAAGCGACCGGCGAGGAGGTCGCCGCCAGGTGGACATTCGAAGAGGGGGTGAGGATATATTATATAATTTACTTGTTGGTTGCTTTTACTGGACGTCGATAATCAATTGATAATCTTTACTATCATTTTTAGATAAAGCGTCCCTATTTTCACGTGAAGCCATTAGAAAGATGTCAGTTGAAAAATTGGAAAGCATACCTAGAATGGGAGAAGCAAAACGGTTCACTCAAGAGAGCATTAGTACTACACGAGCGCTGCTTGATCGCGTGTGCCCTTTATGAAGAGTTTTGGATGCGGGTTAGTAAACAATTTAAGTTAAAATAAAAATAAGGCTAAGAGAGATTTTAAGTAAATATAATTTTGGATTACATTTTGAATCAATAAACTATCAAACTATGAAATGTATTAGCACTTATTGACAAAATATATTCACAAAAAATATTTATAGCGGTGTCTAAGACATAATGTTACTTATACTTACTTATACAATGTTGATTATCTAACAATAAATATTTTTGTATAGTTGATAAAGTTCCTAGAGGAGCGTATTCCGTCTGACCCCGAGCTGGTGGCCGTGGAGCGCGAAGTGCTGGAGCGAGCGTGCGGCGTTCACCATCTGGACAAACCTGACCTGCACCTGCACTGGGCCCAGTTTGAGGAAGCGCAGGGGAACGCCGGTCGTGCCGCTGAAATACTCGAGCGCATAGAGAAAACATGCCCTAACCTTGTGCAGATTCAATATAGGTAAGAGGTAGTGTTGGCTGGTTCAGACTATATTTGGCTTATAACTTTTTTTTTCTATTTAAACTTGCAATAATAATGTCCAATATAATTTTAGCATTACTTAGGTAATTGTTTTATGTCCAGGCGGATAAACCTAGAACGTCGTCGCGGTGACTACGACAAGTGTATTCAGTTATATGAAGCTTACATATCTTCAGCTAAGAATAAATCGGTAGCTTCGGCAATGGCGATTAAATACGCACGTTTCCTGTTTCACGTGAAGCAGGACAAACTCGCCGCCAGAAAGGCTCTCAATGACGCGATCGCAAAGGATCCCTTGAACGCTCGTTTGCATATGCAGCGTTTGGATTTAGCTCTCCATACGCCCGACACGCCGTACGAGGAACTCGAAGGTCGGTGTAAACATCAAATCGCAAATTAAAATAGTCACAATTTTCGTTTTATACAAGCTAATGGACTTTATTCATTTGGAGCGATGAACTAACTACGCTATCTGTATCCGCAATAGAATTGGTGATGAGTTACGAGAAGCAGGAGGGTGCGGAAGTGGAGACGTGCGCGGCGCTGGCGGTGCGACGGCGCGAGCTGGCCGAGGAGCTCGGGCCCGTGGCGGCCGCGCGCGCCGCGCACCTGCACGCGCGCGCCGCGCACAAGCACCTTCGCAAGCGAGCGCGCGCCAACAAGCACGACGCGCCGGCGCACCACCAGTAAATATGTGTTCTGCTATGGAACATTATCATAAATACGGTTTCATGATAGCTAAGTGAGATGTGCGTGATAATTTGTACTGACATTCAAAAATATTTGAAGGGCTTCGACCGATGGTTCCAAGAAGAAGGAGAGCTGCACGACGACGCCGAGCACCGCTACGACGAGCAGCACCAGTACGTACTATCAGACTCAGGCGGCGACCGCTCAGTCGTACGACCAGTCGTACGCGCAGCCCTACACGCCGCCCTGGGGCTACCAGCAGCCGCCGGGCCCATATCAGCACCATCCGCATCCCTGGCCGCAATATCCTAACTACTACTAGCGACGCCAGACTCTACGAACTTTGTTATGTCTAGCGATTACACTCAAGTGTATTTCTCATTACGCCACCGTATTTTATATCTTTATTAATGACTTAATCATAAGTATGAAAGATTACTTAAATTGTAAACAAAAATTTTATTTGAATATATTAAAAGCTGATTTCTATAGATGTATTTACAATAGCCTTTCTCGGTTTACAATTAACTCGATAGTTTTGCTGTCTGAAAATATTACTGTACTTGCTAGTACTACATTCATCACTTCATTTGGCAACGCCGGACGAAGATTTTGATGAATATCTTAATCATGTGCTAACTCGTACAATTATACGACGGTTTATGTCCATGTGTAAGCCGCACTTATTAAAATGTATTATATAAATACTCGGCGCTTATTTCCTAAATTAAATGAAACGAAATTAATGTAGTGGCTGTTAAACAGATATAATAGGTAAATAAAATGATAATAGGGAGATGTAATGTTTTTCAATAAAATACTTTTTCTAATTTGCTAATTACACGAAATATTTTAAAATAAGCTATGTGTCACGTGTTATAGATTCCAAATAAAACATGAATGAAATTATTAGATAACTTTTATTTAACACCTCTCAAATAATGTTCTTGCTATAAAAAGCTTATGCTATTATTGAAAGACGCATTGAAAAAGTATTTACAACTTTAATTACATAAAATTCGACAACGTGTTATTATATTTCAAAATTACTATTGATTTTATAATTTATAAATCTTAACTAACTTCAAATTATAACATAATCTTAGAATATAAATGCACTAAGTATATATTTTACGCGCACTTCACTATTTTTTTATAAATATAATAAAATTGTTCTTTCACTTGTTTATATTTCCTGTTGGTATTTAAATTTAAATAACTGTTTATGTTTTTATTGTACATGTTTCAACACTATACAGTTTTGTAACGTTATTCGTAACGAATGTTAACGTCTATTCTACAACGAATAAACTCAGATCATCCATATTGGATCTAACCAGAGATCAAATCCGCATCCCGCAGATTTACATTAATCTCCATCACGAACAAGCAGCTTTGGCTGCTTTGATAGCTAAAACAAAAAATATTAGTTAATTAAAATTTTTAAACAGTAAAATTAATCGAAACATAAAATCTGTATTAAAATGGCGTTTTAAATGTCGTAACTTTGACGATATTTAAAACGCCATTATTTCATCTATAGAAAAATTTGAAGCAAAACTAAAGTGGATATAAGCTGTTAAATAGAATACTGTTGTATTATATTTTTTCATAAATAGCTTTGTATTCAGTTGAAAGTTTGAAGAACAAACAATTATATATAAATATATAACGATATATTTAAATTTCAAAATGTAATGGATAAATTATAGGATTTATGAAATTATAGTCTTCACTAGAGTAAAAACCATCATAATATTTATAGTTGGATGTTCGTATAAATATTATAATGGATTTTACTCTAGTGAAAGGGGTCACAAAACAGGACAAAAAATTTTGGGGAACATTGCAGTCAATATTAAGACATAAATATTACAATTACAAAAGAAAGTTTTACTTCAAAAAATTTTTTAAATCTTAGAATTTTTTAAAGTCAAAATTTATTTACCCTCTCGTTCCTTGCGTCGCAGTTTTTTACGTCGGCGATCAATGGCAGCCAGTTCAGCTTTCACAGAGTGGTATGCTTTGCGTAGATCAGCCAGCCGCGACGTCAGCACATTTATACGAGTTTGACAATCCCAGGAAGGGTCTACAATTAAGTAATTATATTAATGCTTGCAAATGTATGTATAGTCTATTCTAACTAGAACAGGAGAACCAATAAACAATATTTGGCATCCAATTGACGATATATTGCTTGTCGAGAGCCTGAATAATCAATCATATGCATGAATTTGATAAGTTTATTGATTTGAAAAGTAAGGTGGGTTAATCAATAACAGTTTTTAATTAATAATGTAGCAGAGCTAGTAGCAAATTGAGAACAATATGGTTAAGGTTTTTTTTTGGGTTAAGTTTAGTTTATCTTTACTCCTACTTTGATCGGAAAAGGCTGTAGTGAAATTTGCGTTAACGAACCATTTTATTTAATCAAAAGAAAAGTTACATCTCGGGATCGTGCCTCTCTCTAAAGTAGTAAAGAAATACTTGAAATTCATAAAACACTAGCTATTCTTATAGAAAACGGTGAGTTTAAAAGCGTTTTATCTCAAAACTTATAATAATGTTATATATTAAGTATTGCGATATTAAATTACAAACCAGGTATTGTAACATCTACTATGGGTTTTATTCCTACAAATATAATAATACAATAGTAATAGCAAATATTTATCAAATATAATATTTAATAATCAAGCAATAGAATATATGTTGTGACTCACCGAGGTCGACGTAGAAGTTGTACTTGAGCGCGTGCGGCGCGTGCGGCGCGTGCGGCTCGTCGGTGTCGCGGCGGGCGCGGCGCGCGCGCGTGCGGCCCGCGCCCGACGACTCCGACGCCTTGCGCGAGCGGGCGCTGCCTGCGGAACGACAGCCTATTTGTTAATGTCTATTGTTGTCTATTTTGTCTTTTGTGGAATTATTTCTGATCTTATTAAACATACATTCATCCATACGCGTGATTTATTTGTTTGTATGTTTGAGTCATGTTAATGAATAAATCAGGTTCAAATTATAATTTTCAGATAAACAATAAATTGATGATAAGACAGACCATGTGGCTTGTCGATATCGAGGGCACAAACATCTTGTGCGTGATTGTCTTCTTCATCTTCCTTTCTATCCGAAGGACTGTCTCTTTCTGATATTCGCCTCTCTCTGAAAATAAATTAAATATGATAAATTACCAAATATAAAAATAGTTAATATTATTTTACTAACTTAAATTAACCAAGTACCAGTTTACTTCCCGACACAGACAGTCCCGAAAAGAGAGAATAAGCCCAGACTCATACGCCAACTAACAGACGTTGATACTCTTTTATTTGAGAAGAACAATGAGTGTAATCTATATCAGGGCTGTCCAGTGTCCAATCCAGATACTTTCCTGGACCAGTAAAAATTACTACATTTACTAGATGGAAACATAAAGGTACTCTCAATTTTTGGTAAAAAAATATGGGAATTAAAAATGCAAAGATATAATCTCCTAATCCTTTAAAATCTACAAAATACTGCTTAAATTCAATAATTACTTTGTCGGTGTATTTTAGGTGGTCAAAAAAGTTGCATCATTCAAAACAATTTATCTACTATCTACACACGTGATATTGGCGTTTGCGGTAAATAAAAAATGGTGGATCGGCCCTGCTTTGGACCGCCGTGTTAAGTATTATATATGACGTTATTTGTGAGTTTAATTTTCTTAATCTTAGATGGATAAAGAAAATTGAAACATTGAAATTCAGAAGGATTAAAAGAGAAGCTTGCAGGCTAAAATTTCTAGTCAACAGATACTACATAAATAAGTGATGATACTACCTATGCGGCGAGAGGTCGAGGCTGCTGTCGGGTGTGGTGGGCGGAGTGTTGTCGAGCAGCGCGCGGCGCCGCGACCAGTCGTCGTCCCCCGCTCCGCCTGCCGCCCCCGCGCCCCCCGCGCGTCCCTCTCCCGCCTCTGCCGCCCCCGCTGACCCGCGACGTTCCTCCGCTGTACAACAGTTACAAAACATACTTTAGTCGAGGCGAAATACAAGCACGTTGGAATTTTAGTTTAAAAGCCACTATAGGTCTATCGACCTAAATTTGCGGATACATATTAGGAAAGGCGCTGCTGAGTGATAATATGCTTACTTATTAATGTCGGGTCATCAACTGAAGCAGCTTGACGGGATAAGCTTACTTAAAACGTACCTTCGCCTGGACATTTACTACAGGAACGGGAGTTTACTTTCTTACTAAACATATTCGTGGCATATAAATACCGGTTCGTCATGAATTATATCATGTTTTAATGAATATTTATATTTTCGAATTTTGGAATGATTAGCAACGAAATCAGATTTATTCAGGGAAGGTGGCGCGGACGTTACGATAAAATGGAAAACTTACTCTTATGGTTATGCGTGTTGTGCGAGTGCGAGTGCGAGTGCGAGTGCGCGTGCTGCGGCGCGCAGGCGAAGGGCAGGTGGTGCGCGCGCGCGGGCGGCGCGGGCTCGGCGTCGGGCGCCGGCGAGCCGGGGATGGTCTCCTCGCACAGCAGCAGCGACACGCAGCCGTCGTCCTCCGCGCCCGCAGTGCTCACGCGCACCCCGCCCGCTACCACAACGTTGGCGCCTAGGTATTGCTTTGCTTTAGTGGTCCGATGTTGCGGTCATCGATATAGACATTTTGATGATTTTACGTTAAACTAATTCTTCAAATTCAACAGTTGTAAAATGTAACTCATCAAATATAACTCACTGTGTTTTCGTTCATTCTTACAAGCGTCTTCGAGCATGAGCAGCGATTCCCCGGCGCTCCATTCTCCCGGAGATTTCCCGGCATGTAAAGCTCTCGCCGCGGCATTTTGAGTCCTTCCAGCAATGACCGCCACGGTTGTACCATTACTGCTACCTCCACTGTTACCGCTGCCACTGCCCCACTCGTCCACGGCCAATTTGTCAATTATCAACCTTTATTGTTTAAAACGATCGAGATTAGGTTGCTTTTTATCAACACGTTAATTATACACTAAATCAAATCAAATGATAACATAGAACTAATATAAAATTTTAGATACAGGTGGCACGTATTATACACGAAAGGATAATAGAAGGAAGTATTAACCTTGTTGAGAATAAGTTAAGTATTAACGTTAATGATAGTCCTAATTAATATTGAACAACGTACTGTTACTGTACTGTACTGAATTATTTAAGTATATATATTTTTTTACATGTTCATACCTTCTGTCGGAATCATCTGAATCACTCGATTCGCTGCGATCTTCCGGCGGGAAAGGTGGTAGGGGAATGCTGGCCGCTACTACAGATTGATTGATTTGACTGGATAGCTTCTGTATAGTATCACTTAAAACTTTGTTTTTCCCGGGAGCACTAAGTGGCAAATCGGCTACACTTTTTCTCCTTTCTAATATATTTAATGGGCTCTGTAGCCTCGGTGGCGTTGGTTCTTTAGGTTTCACTTTCTTAACTTCTGATATATCACGTTTCACATCCGTTAAATTAGAAGGTTCCCCGAATATGGAGTCGATAGCTTCGGCTGGACTATAGCGTCGGACGGGGTCGAGTTTAGTCAAAGGTTTCAGTAATTCAGGTATACTCGAAGGCCGTTTTATTTCCACTGTTGTAGGTGACAATTTATCATCAGTCTTAATATCTTTCTTTGGCGTTTCCGGCCGATCTTCTACGGGCGGAGGGGACATAGACAATCTCTTAGCACTATTGATGGCTTTAAGTAGTTTTTCAGCAATTTTTGGCCCCTCAGATTGTAATAAAAATGCAGGGGGTGGTTCAGGTAAAACATCGATTCGGGCGGGACTGTCGGGCTCTGATTTATCTTCCTCCGTATCGATTAGCGGACTAGAAGGTGGCTCCATTTTTGATATAGTCATATCAGGAGCGGGGTCTAATTTTTCGATTCTTATTTTTGGAGGCTCTTTATCTTTGGGTTCTACATTTGGAAGCGGAATAGCCATAATGTTTTCTTCAATTGCTTTTTCATTAATTTCGCACTGAACTATTTTCTCGTCTTTAATAATTTGCTCATCCTTTTCTACTTCAATATCTTCGGTGGTGACGGTAGCCACAGGAGGAATTACAATGAGAGGTTCTGATTTTATCTTCGGAGGAGGAGTGGAAGGAGGTTCCGGTATGGATTCCAATGGAGGTATTTCTTTGAGGATAGCTATGGCATCATTAACTTCTTTAGTCAAATCAGGATTTTTCGGTTCTTCTATTACTGGCTCTGGAGATTTTTCTTTTTCTATAGCTTGCAAAATTGGACTTGGTTCCCTTTTCTCCTCTTTTATTACTTCCTCGGGCTCATCTTCAGATGATTGTTCATCATCAGCTGGACTATCCGGTGAATCGTCTATTAGCTGTCGAAGTTTCGAAACCTTACTTTTTTTCGAATATGTCTCTTGATTTTTAGCTGGTGTAAATCCTTCGAATATTGGCCCAGAACTGCCTTCACCCGGAAGGGAGTCGTCATCGAGAGAGAACAGCCCGTCTTTAGAGTCATCTTCAGGACTTTGTCGACCTGGTACATCTCGAGTTGACCCAAAATCCCTGAACGGCGAAAGAGATGGAGATCTAAAAGAGGATGGTCGTGGCCTTAATGGGTCTTCAGATATTTCTTCGCTTAATGATTTGGACAAGGTTGACGTATACTTGCTTGGAGAAATGTCATCGAATATACGATGAGTTCTTTTCTTTTTTTCGTCATGCAATTCCAACTCAAAGGGTTCTGGCTCTTTAAATTCATAAACATCCTCTGGTTGTTTATCAGGTCGTGAGGGTTCAGATGTTTGGCTAGTGGAAAGTGCAGGACTCATAATAGCGTCTTTTTGCGTAATTTCTGTTTTAATAGTTTCATCTGCTTCTTGTTTTACTGAATGTAATCCTTTGAGTTCTGATCTAATTTCATTTAGATCGTAATCGCGGCCTTGATGCTGATGTCCACTGAGAGTTGTGCGAGGCTTCTTAGCTGGAGAGGTCGCTAACGGTGTAGATACAGTCCTTACTGGTCGTTTTCTTGGTTTACTCGAGCTGCTGCTGTCACTTGACTTTTGATCTTTCGATCTAGATGGATCTGAACAAACAAGAATCATTTTAAGTTGTATAATGGTTAAACTAAAAAATCAAGTACACCAAACCATAAAATAAATAACAAAAAAAAAAAAAAACACAACAGATGCTTACTTTTAACATTTGATTTATCATCGGACTTTTTAGGTGGTCTTTTAACACTTGTGTCACTATCAGAGTCACTATCGGTGTCGGATCGGGCTGAAGACTCTGAAATCAGCACTAATAATAGCAATATCGCTTTAGAGTACTATTAAATTTAAGTACCAAAATTACAAAATGAATTAAAAAATACCTTCTGTTCTTTTGCTCCTGACTCGTCTATTTAGATTCGTCATCTGTAACAAATTATTTTTTATTATTTTACAGTTCTGAGTTGTAAAAGAACTCAGATCTGTTAGTATATTAAAAAAACGGTTCGTTTTAGTTATGGATAGTAAAACTGACTAATGTAAATATTACAATTGTACTATAATAGTACAATTTAATGTTTAAGATTTTTTCTGTCATATTTTGAACTCGAAAAATATATTCTACTATACGTTATTCTTAGCCTACTGATCCGTAATTAGCTTTAGGCAATGGTAGTTTCTAAATTATCCTTTGAAACAGTTCTATTTTACATATAAATAACCCATCTTTTTTTAATAAAGTAACCGGGTTTTAGTATGGTAAAAAGCGGTTAAAAGACCCATGTAAGGTACTTGAAATTATCATAGCATTTGAAACTTCCTAGCATTATTTATCTTTTTTGTTTTTTTGTATAACTATGTCGTTCGCGCCTTTGGTTTAATTACCAGGAAACCAGCAACACAATCTAAATTTTAAATTTGTATTACTGTAATTGTCTAATAAAATTTGTTACATTTTGGTGTAATGGATTACTGAATATAGACCTTCTTGTTGCGCGCCTCGTGCTGCGTGACGTTGAGCGCGATGCGCTCGGGCTTGATCCACTCGTCGTAGCGCGTGTTCCAGCCCGTGTAGTGCACGCGCAGCCCGTCCGCCGACACCTCGATCACCTTCGCCTCGTACGTCACCTCCACGTTCAAAAGTATCCATTTAATAAGCATAGCCTTGTAACGAGCGTATTCTGAGCTTTTATAAACTAGATGTAAGTTATCATCGAACGGGGGTCGCTTGTACGACATACGTCGACTTTTCTCATTTAGATCAAACATAAATAAGTAATAATTCCACTTAATCTATAAAAAACTTTTACTTAATCGATGGGAAAATTTAACAATTTTATAAGGCAATCAAAGGTGAATATTTACCTTTGACTCTGATTGTGTGGGTCCGTAGTAGACCTTTAACTTATCGCCTACTTGAGCCTCTACATTGGCGCCTCCGGAACGTGTCGATTCATTCATCGACGGCCTGTGAATAATAAACATAATGCTATAGAAATGTGATATTCGCTCACATATAATAATTTATTATCGTATAATTATAAACCGTATATTCCTCAGAACCTTCATTTATTTTGCTAAATACCCAAAGATAAGACTTTTTTATAAATATATATATATATATATAATATCTCTTACTCTGTAGTCTTTCTTTTCCGAGGTCTCTTGCTACTGTTCGATGCGATGGTGTTGCCGCTACTCGCAGAGTTGGCGCTTTGACTTCTACGGCTTTGCATTTTCTTTGTTAGTCCACACCTACAAAGAGAGGATTTAGTGAGCTAGGCATGGACTTTGTGAGACTCCTTGCTAGCATTTCACCGACGGCAGGCGTACGCAGCGCTTGCAGAGCGAATGAGTCTACGTCGAATATTATTATACTTTTTTCAAGCTTTTATAAATAGTTAACCGAAAAAAAACACCATTTAAGGAAACAGTTTGTAATACATAAAAATAACTTATTTTATCGAATTATAGGAAACTAAGAAAAAGTGTATCTTTATAACGAATCGTCGTTCGTGTTACCTCGATGCTCGCCCAGAACTGTCACTGTCGGTGGAGACGTTGGGCCGACGCGACGGGCGCCTGATGCTGCTCGAACCTTCACTTACTGGAAAATCTTCAGGTTAATTCAATTCAATTTCAGCAGCGTTAAGTAAAAAAAATTATAACGATGGTTTTGGCTTAAATAAATTTAATTTATAATAAAAAGTGAAACAAATTGATTCCTTTTAAAATATGAATCATTTAAAACATACATTTAGAAGACAAAGTTTTCCTCTTAGGCGTGCGCTTCTCATGGGACTCCATCTTAACAGGAGGCAAGCTACGAGTCTTGGACTGTGAGCGTGGCTTAATGACTCCTTTTTCTTCACTCGTGGTTGAGCTCTTGTCTTTATCCCTTTCTTTTTCCTTTTCTTTCTCTTTTTCTTTTTCCTTTTCCTTCTCCTTCTCCTTTTCTTTTTCCTTTTCCTTTTCCTTATCTTTCTCCTTCTCTTTGTCAACTCTATAAAAGGTACATGTTATTTATTTTAAAGGTATTTAATTTTTACAACATAATATTTAGTTATTTGTACAATTACTTAAATATCACAAAAAGATATATAGAATTAGAATATCATCCTGAATTTTAGCAAGATATCATTCTCGCGAATTCTTACTTTGGAGTGGTAATAATGAGGGGCTGGTTGTCAGCGCTGTCATCCTCGTCGCTCGCGCGCGGCTTCTCTTTTTTCTCTATCTTCTCTATTTTTTCTTCCTTCTCACTCTTATCACTCTTTTCTGTTTCACTCTTATCAGAATCTTTGTCTTTTAAACGCTGTAATCAAAGAAAATGTATAAAAATAAACAGTACTCTTAAAAGCGAATCAACCACAACATGATTTTGCTTCTGAAGTAACAATTAAACCTAATGATCATCACATACGACAATATTTTTTGTGGAGTATATTTCGAAGCATTTTTAAAGTATGCTCTATATCGAAAATTTCTAATTCATAACATTGCAATCTGAGGAGTGGAGTGGAGGAGAGGGGTGGAGTATACCTGCGCGGGCGGGGTGGGCGTGCTGGGCGCGGCGGGCGGCGCGGGCGAGGCGGCGGCGCCGGCGGCGGGCGGCAGCTTGTCGCGGTCGCGGATGAGCGAGCGGCCGGCGGGCGGCGTGCGAGCGCCGCGCGGGTGCGCCACCAGCGTCACGCCCAGCTTGCGGTAGAAGTCCTCGAAGCTGTGCAGGAATCTGTGCAACATTTGATCAAATTTATTTTTTACAGTATATTGGATGCCAAAACTTTTCATTAGCGTCTCGCATTTAATTATTGTTGGTAAATGTGATATAAGTCGCTACTCACTTTTTGTAAGCCTGTTTGCACAGATTGGTGATACTTGTTGTGACGGGGTGGAATCCCATTTTATCTGCTATTGTCTTCCATTGATTTTGGTTTGTTACTCTATTGTAACCACCTAATTTTTGAACAACCTGAGAAATAAATATAATCTTTTAATATTACATTTAACTAGATATACTTATGCGATTTTACAATACTGAACATTCTTATAAGTCTTTGAGAAATTCAGTAGTAAGTTATTCCACCAAAAAGTTTTATTACATTTATACACTTACTCTAAACAGCCGATACAAATCAATGTCTCTATTGGCGATGGTTGGGTTACGATTGAGTGGAGTGCCTCGATCGTCCATAAACTTGTACAGTTGTGCCACAAAATGGTCCTTTTCTTCACGCGGTTCATCATCAGAACTCTGTTTAACAATATTTAAGTTTCAATATAAATTTAAGCAAAATAATGCAAGATTATAATTAATGATTTCATTTATTTGCTACCTTTCAATTAGTCTACATATAGTATTATAATTAAAATTAATGTTAAGGGAAACAAGATCGAGTTAAATTTTGTCTATTAAAAAAACAATACAGAATACTAAATACATATAATTATATAATATTCAAATGACAATATTCTTATATAAATAATCTTAATCTCGGTATGATTACTCACGTCGTCAGAGGTATTGCGCGGCTCGTTGAAGAGCGCGTCGCGGTCCCAGTGCGGCGGCAGTACGGCATGGTTGAGGTACTGCAGGGCCGCCTCCACGCCCGACCATTCCAGTGGCGCAGAGCCTTTCCGGAACTCACGCGCCTCCTTCTTAGGGACTGTGTAACTGAAATTTTATAATTGAATGAACGATACAATGAAATTCACTTGCGTAAATTACAATAAAATACTAGTTCTTATATATTAAGTATATTCATTAAATCCAATTTTGCAAAATCCAATTGTTAGTTATGTATAAAAAATTCAAACTTTAACATACTATCTGCCATCTTTGAAGGATCTCACGAGATAGTCTTCTTTAACTTTGATCTGTGCAGTGGGTGCTACTACTAGCGCAGGGAAGGCGGGCTGATGAGGCCTGCGTCGTTCCGCACCGCTTGCCGCTTCTACTAGCACCACACGTCCAACGTGAGGCTCACGTTCCGCGCTGTCTGCTTTCATGCGGCGAGTGGTTCCTTCGCCCTCACTTTCTTCGGATCTGTGGTAAATAACAAATAATTTTTATGTATAATTATTAGTAAGCCTAGAAAAATCCTAGTTCTAATATTATTCAATTATTTTGATTCCATTAAATAATATAATCTAGTCTTTACCCAAAAAATACATTTCACTAAAACATCACCATACATGAAGGTGTCAAATTAAAAGTGTGTGTTGAACTTTAATCTTGCACACAATAAATTAAGGGAGAACTTTAGAAAACTAGATTTAATTTGTTTTAGTACATATTCTATTTGCAATCATTTCACATATAATAACTTACTGTGCCCTTCCTCTACGTCCTCTTCTACCAGCTATAACTGGTGTTGAAAAATGCTCTGGATGTGTTAATGGTAATTGATCTAATGTTTCACTTTCATTAAAATGTCGCCCACTCTTCAAGCATAATGCGGAACGTCGTAATGTAGTTATGTCGCCATCGTCAAACACTAAAAAATTAATAATACATTCCCATTATTCATAAATAAAATAGGTCATAAATAATATGTAAAATCTACAGATCTTTGTATGTGTTTATGTAAGTAAAGAGCTTGAATATTATTTTCTATGAATGAAAAACCTTTGAACATGAATGATTTATAAATAAATTGTATTATCTCTAGTACTCACCAACAGTGTACTGGCTACAGTCCTGTATCTTTGTAATAACAGCTTCCATTGCTTCTTTTTTAGGGTCCTGTTTTACCTCCACTGTGCTGCCCACCCTTAAAGTACCCTTGATGACATCATCATTCACTGTTGTTATACCACCTGCTTTTAATGTTACCTAAAACAATTAGAATTAACAGCATCATGATACTATATTTTATAATGTTACAGATGTTTTAATTACAAAATAATAAAAAAAACTATTGGTAATCATTTTCATCTTGATCACATCAAATTATTATTTTATAAATGATTGAAATGATTTTTTATATTCCAAATATAATTTGTCTTCTAATCATTTATGAATAACATAACTACTGATAGAAACCTAAAAAATCAAACCCATATTCATGCTATAACAAAAACAAGTTTTTTTTTTTCCTTTTTCAATTTGGACTTCTCAATATTTACCAACTATTCCATATTTAATATAATAATGAAACATATGTTCTCTTACCTTACATTTAATGTTACGAACAACTTTCTTAATCTTGGCCTCACAGAATGCTCCTTTATATTTGGCACTCACATCAGTACCCACTGGTAAAAATGGGGGATCATCACCTTGCTTGTATGGAAATAAACACATTATAAGAAACATTTTCCAGTAATAAGAAAAATTTACAACTAGACAAATCTTACTTACCATTCTGAGCTAATTTACAATAATCTTAATTCCTGTTTATTAAACTATTAAAAAAACCTGAAAAAGAGGATTTCACCGTGAAATTTGTTGATGAATCGTAAAAACTTTATGATACGTAATAGCAATTAATATCGGTAATATCTATCCTTATGTATGAACATATAGTATAAACGTTTTAGTAGGATTGAAATGGTATTAGGCATTATTTTGTGTTGTAACTAAAATTTTAGAGCCTATCCAAAGTGAATGCGCGGTATTAATGAGTTTGTGACAAAACATTGTAAGGTTTTGTTGGCGAAATTATATTTACCAGAATTAAACACATCTATATTAACACTACAATAATATTCATTGTAATAACTAAATACAATAAACACTGTTTAGTTCTTGTAATACAACAATAAGAGCACCATTTTCGTTTCCGAAATGAAAATGACAAGAAGATTGAAGTTGTCGACACTGATGCCAACACCTAGACATCAGAATGTTTTACACTTTTTTTAATTTCACATAAAAAATATGTGTGAACTAAATTTTATCATTTTATAATATTTTATGTATAAATATATTTAATAGGAAATTTTATTACTTAATGAAAATATTTTTGTTTCGAGGTCCAAATAGTTTTTGGACAAAACTAGTTATGAAATAAATTCAAAAATTTTGAGTCTAAACGTTAAAATGTCCCTTAGGCCTCAATAATAATATTTCATAATTTGTAGCTTACAAAAATATTTTAAGTTGCACAGTAATATATGATATCAAATTTGAATCTTAATTGGATGCTTGTTTACTCAAAGTTATTGATATCATAAAATTTTTAGAGATTTACAAAATTATAAAGTTTTGCAATCATGATAACACAGTGAATATCCGAGTCTTTTTGTTTTTAAAGAATATCTGTGAAAATTAAATTGACACAACACAAATGAACATTGAACACGTCAAAATTAGTTTTTTGTTCCAACGAGTGATATGAAATGATGTTTTGAAAATGTATTTGTTGATAGTTGTGCGACTTCAGAGTGCTTAAATAATTTATCAGTCTATTTAATAATAAAATTTAGTGTATGGACGTGTAGTGCTTAGTTAATTTCAATGAAGATGAAGGCTGTAGTAGCGACTGTAATCAGTCTAGCACTAACGACTGTGGTAATAGGCAATGCCTATTACCAGAAGAAACAGTTTTATCCATCTGTAGTTTACCTTACTAACTCAAATCCTAGCATGGCTGTAAGTAATTAAAATTTTTACTGGTATTCTATACTATGAAGCTTTAAAGTTCGTCTTTGATGTTGCGAAATATATTATTTTATATCATACTTTATTATGAAATATTTGTGTTTTAACGTATATAGTATTTATTATTGTAACATTTTTGTGAAAATTATATGTTTATAATATAATAGTATACAAAATAAATTGTGGCATTTTTATTATTGCAGGTCATGTATTTGCAGGCCTTTATACTGGTATTATTGGTAGGTAAAATATTAAGAAAGATCTTCTTTGGCCAACTACGCCCAGCTGAATTTGAGGTAATGACTATATTATTATTAAGACTGTATATTATTATATTCATTAATGTAGTGCAGTTCCTATGCTCAAATACAAATTATTTGTAAAAGTAGAAAGGTATCAAACCAACTTTATTTGTGTCTTTTGTCTTGACTCTAGTGTGAAAACATTGTAATAACAAACATTGTTAATCGTAGATAAAAATAAAGTCAGCCATTTAATTTTAACTTATTAGAATGTCTTACCAAAATATTACGAGAATGTTTTTATTAAGCTTTTGTGTTGTAATTATAATTTATTTATGTAATTAATTTATAATAAAATATTGATTTTAGCACCTCATTGAGAGATCCTGGTTTGCAATAACGGAGACATGTCTGGCGTTTACGGTGTTCCGAGATGATTTCAATCCTAAATTCATAGCTCTATTCACACTTTTGCTATTCTTGAAGGCATTCCATTGGCTTGCTGAAGATAGGGTTGATTATGTAAGTAATAATTTTAAATTTATTTTAATGAATTGATAATTTCAATGTATTGCATAACAGAAGCGATAAGAATGTTTTTGAATTGTTAAATGGATTGGTAATCCATGGGATACATATCACTGCAATCATATTAATATTCTTATTGTACTCATAGCTTTTATAGTCTAAGATCCCGCTGCAGAATCAGTGTACCCATCGAGTGTTCGCTAAAAACCAATTTTTTACATATATTTATGATTAGGAGAATTTATATCTACCAGGTTGCCTATCAAATTGAATCGGAGGTTGAGAACACTAGCATCTGACGCATGCGCAATGGCTTTAAACCGTCCGACAGCTGGCAATCGCTGTCCTCGTCTGACTAGTGATGTTACGCGCTAGCTCTCTTTCACTCTTCTTTTAATATTTACTATCTTTAACAGCCAGCAACCCTTATTTGCGGCCAGATTCAATTAGGCAACCGTATATCATAATAAACAGAAAAAAATTAGCTTTAATTTGATATATAAATTATGAATGTACATTGTGAGTGTATAAACATAACAAAATCATACCTGTGTAAACCTGGCTGCAAAGAGGTCCGGCCAGATGCGCAACGGCAACCATGATTTTTCAGAGACGATATTTTATTGAAAAAACAAGTCAATGAAATTTTTGACGGAATAAGAATTTTTTAATAATTTAATTAAAAATACTAGCGGCCACATTTTGATAGACAACCTGGTAGAATTCTCCTAATCATAAATATGTGTAAAAATTTGGTTTTTAGCAAACACTCGATAGGTACACTGATTCTGCAGTCGAATCTCATACTATTATTCCAATAATTTAAAAATGGTTTTTGTCTTAAAAAGAAATGCAAAAACAAAGGGGAATAGTATTGTGTTGTTTTCACTATACTGTGTCAGGCATTATTACTTACTAAGGCACCTTAGACAATGCCTTCAACTCAGTATACATAAAAAAAAGATGGTTAATTGCTAATTTAAGAATTGACTATTATTCCTGTTGACTGTTGATAAAGCTTCAGAAAGGATTGGAGATGACCATTGTACAAATCTCTCACATTGATAAGCAGCTGATACATGATTGCTCTAATGATGCTCAATACAAGTTTATTATTATAGTAGAAGTTAATCCACTTCAGATGTTGTTGATTGGTTTTATTCTTATTCATGCATGCATTAACCATTATTTTTCAATGGAGACCAATATCTTAAATATTGCGTTTTCAGTGATAGAGTTCCTCAGGCAGTATATTATTTTTGTTTGCCAGGCAAAAGAACTCCATATGGTGACCAAATGTTGCTTAAACCAGTCATCAGATTGTTATAATCTGATGTACAGGTTTTACTGAACAATAACATTTAATTTAATTTTAAATAAATCATTTATTTTGGTTGCCTCAGCGAGCTACATTTTTTTTTAAAAAGTATGAAAAATTAAATGTTGAAGATTTCCAGTTACTGAGTATTGAGATGACTGACAATTGGTACTTACTGGTGCAATGTTTATAGAGTAAATACAAGGAATATACAAAGTTCTTTGAGAATTAAGCATGGTGTGAATATCGACACACAGGGATGGGTGCTAGATAACCAAGTCATAGATTATATTGTGTTCTGTGATTGTATAGTTAAAATTAGTGTTTGTAGAAACCCAATTGATGACTCATAAGAAGGTAGCATAGATGGGAGCCTCTATTCTTGGCCGAAAACAACACAGCGTATAGCAATAACTGTATAGGAACCTATGTTTTATAATGGATACTTTATTTTTTTTTTAGATGGAAAGGAGTCCCGTGATTGGATGGTTGTTCCATATCAGAATTCTGAGCCTGTTGATGCTCTTGGCACAAGCTGATTTGTATTTCATCCACCATGCATATGCATTCACGGCAACGAAAGGCCCTTCAGTGCAATTGGTCTTTGGATTTGAATACAGCATATTAATAATCATGATCGTGAATATATTGATAAAGGTATTTTTTTTTATTAGTCTATATGAGTAATGTAATCATTTAAGAATCAAGGATTCCTTAGAAAATAGTTCATGGAACTTTCAATATTAACGATATTCAATTGTTATTTTTATTAATTTAATAATTATTGAATTTGTATAGAGATAGTTTATCTTTTCATTAAGGCTATGGTTGTACAAAGCTTAGCTGGGCACCTACAGGCGACGTTACTTTCGAGGAAATGTAAATCATGACTCGTTCGCAAAAGTCCTACAACCTAAACAGTAAACAATTATGAATGAAAACTTGAAGTTGTTATAAGTTTTGATAGACGTAACAGAATTTTAATATGATCCCGGACAAACACACAGAAGGATAAAAATAATCATTGTTCCGGCTAGCGTAGCTTTCAAATAATAATATAAAAGTTTAATCAAGCAAATTATTTTGGAATCACAGTCACAACAATTGTTTAAAAGCTTTCGTTATATTTTCAATTTCATCATCATATATATTGAGCCCTCAATAGAAATTGCTTTAAAACGTGACTTGATATCTATTTAGATAATTATCAGTTCAACTTAAAATTATTTCATAACAATCATACTACAGTTTAAATTAAAAAACCATATAAAAAATAAAATTACAACACAGTCAACCTGTACTTCTTGGGTTTTAAATCTAAATGTTATATATATACATACAGTACTATATATACAGTATGGAGGTCAGAGTTACATTACATGTGACTTAATATTTCAAAATTAGTGTTTATATGTTTGTGACATCCTAACATATAAAATTAAGTATTGTCGTGTTCAGTTTGAGGGGTGAGTGAGTCAGTAGGCACAAGGGACATAACATCTTAGTTAGTCAGGTTGCTGGCGCAGACGGTAGGAGAGATGATCAATTATTCTCACAAAGCTAATTTTTATCTGTATGTAGATAATCTCTAGATACAGATAAAAATGAACGCAAACTAAAAATTGTTAGACGCTTCCTGGCGTACTTTGTTGGTTTGTAATAAATATATTGTCTTGTAATATATAAGTTTAGTCTCTTACAAGCATATTTAATTTCTTTAAATAATAATCATATTTAACACATGTAGTATAATTTGTTACTGAGAAAAAATATAGCCATTTATTATTATTGATGTTGTCCAGTATCTACTGCACGCAATTGATTCTCGCTGGGAGGCGCCATGGGAGAGCAAGGCCGCAGTGCTGCTCTACACGGAGCTGGCCATCAACTTCCTTAAAGTGCTTCTCTACGTCGGCTTCGTAGCTGTCATGGTCCGAATCTACACGTTGCCCTTGTTTGCTTTCCGACCTATGTATGAAACTATGAGGTACATATATATACAAATATTTATTTACTTTATGTATTGATAATTCTTTAGTATTAATTATGTTTTGATAGAAACAGAAGTTGTATATATTGCACGAATAACGGACATATGATGTCAAAATTCAACATTTTCCTTAAATTTGCCATCCTGATATAAGTATTTCCCAGAATTTGATTCGTCTTAATAACACTCAATGAATTAATGGTGTAAGCATATATTTGTTTTTTTTTTCAATAAATTCCTGGTAAATAATATTGCTTTATCAAAAACTCACTGAATCGGTTTAAATATACATTAAAATCGGATCTCAGACTATTTTGAGTATTTTTTGCTATACAGGTTTTTTCGTTGATAAAAAAAAGTTATATTCATATTATTATTGAATTAGTATATATTGCCCTTTTGCAAGAAGACTTAATTTTAAGCAAGAGGGTTAAAAGCACAGCAAAAGAAATTTCTAGATTATATAAAATCATTTTGACCGTTTTAGCGAGTAGAGTTGCTGTCAGCATCATATGTTTTAACACACATCGAAAACGAATTAATATAATAAAAATAAATAATATATAAGAAATAATTAATCCTGTGTTCGAAACGTGTTTTCTCAGAATTGTAACTGCGACGTTTAGTTAGTGATGCGTGATCTATGCGCGGGACAATAACCGCTGCCAAAAGTATATATGTCTATATTTATACTTATAAGGTTAAGATGTCTTTGTATGTCCCGTTTGCGTTATTTTTCCTATATTATTGAAAGCTATTAAATTGTTTTTTTTTTAAATTAAGTCAGGTTTTTTTCTCCGGTTTTCCTCAGAGCTCGTTAACAATTTCCCAATCAATCTTTGATTTTTACTTCTATCAATCAGCAAATGTAATCCTTATGTACTGAACAAATAAAACTTTTTCCAACGGTTACCAAATTTTTGCATTAGTCGAGATATTGTCTAACCTCTACTCGAAAGTTAGCTATGCTTTAGTCAAAAGGGTATCAAGCTCTTCAGTTTTGTCGAGTATTAAGTAGTGTAATCTAATTATCTTTATATTAACCGCAGGAGTTTCAAGAAGGCTTACAATGACGTGGTTCTGTCTCGACGCGCGATCCGCAACATGAACACCCTGTACCCGGACGCCACGGCTGCGGAGCTGGCGGCCGCGGACAACGAGTGTATTATCTGTCGCGAGGAGATGCACAGCGGTGAGACGAACGACCTTCCTCAACTTTAACTCTACATGTTCGGTCTCGTTGAACTTACTATGACTATGTTTTCATGAAAATTATCAGACATTGTGAATGATGATGTAGCTACTTCTAAAGACCTATTTTAATTAAAGTTATTAATACAATCAAAAGTTAATTGTGTATAGTATGGTATAGTGAAGACATTTTTTTTGACTTGTTAATATTTGCATTGTCAAAATAAAAATAATATTTATAAATGTTTGGTTCTTGCCGCTGATTTGTCGGTCTATTGAAGTCCTGTATCACCGTGCCAGAAAAAATACGTAAAGCCGAAGCTTGAATTCTTCTTTTTCTTTTCCATACGCATAATATCTTAAGCTGGATAAATAAAATACGCATTTTCGCTATACCAATGAGCTGTCGCATGTCATTTCACTTGCCATAAAGTTTCTAGGGTTAGGTTTTCTTACCATACAATAAGCTACGCATAATAAAAACAGTGTACCTATTAACTTACCTCTAATTTAGTTAGTTTTAACATAGACTGTATATATAATTTAATTTCTTATTTTGTTCAGATCTCTAAATATGATGAACTCGAAAATGATTTAAAAACTGTCCTGGTCAACGAATGTGTTACAGCAAACATATATACTTTGTACTTAACATGATACGCAATTTTGTCGTCTCAATAGGCGCAAAGAAGCTGCCGTGCAATCATATATTCCACGCGGCGTGTCTTCGGCTCTGGTTCCAACGGCAGCAGACGTGCCCCACGTGCCGCCTCAACGTGCTGCGAGCGCCCGCGCCGGAGCCCGCCAACGCCAACGCGCAGGCGCCGCCCAACGCGCCCCACGCGCCCAACGCCAACGCCAACGCCAACGTGCCGCACGCGCCGCCGCCGCCCAGCGCCGCGGCCGTGCCGCCGCCCTTCCCCAACATGCCGCCCCCGCGTAACTACGTTTTTTATTCTATTTAACTCGCTGTTTGTTTACGTTAAATCTTGCTACCTGACTTAGAACTACTTCCTCTTATTCCACAGAGTTGAAATTTGACTTTTTTTTTGACATGTTATTTTGTGTACAATAATACATACTTTTTGTATATTCAAATTATAATATAGGACTTGTTTTTCAAATTGATTTTTATGATGAAATGATAATAAGTGCACTCAAGGTCACACTTATAATTTCGCAATCGTGCAAATTTGTGTGCCACTTTATCGATCAATCAATGAACGTATCACGCGTTACGTAGGCAAAGCATAAAAGGTATTATTTTTGAATTTCAGTGAAACTTTTTAGGGGCGTTTATTTTTAGTTGTTGATGTTTTCTACTATAAATGGTGTAGTTTGAAATGGTATCGCGACCCCACAGCTATGATGGGCTGGGGCCTGCCGCCGCCGCCGCCGCGCCCCGCCGCGCTCGCCAGCCTCAGCGCGGACGAGCTGCGCCGGCTCGAGGGCACCGAGCGGCGGAACGTGGAGGCCCGCCTGCAGGTACACGAGAGTAGCTCCGCGGACACGCCGCACCATTACATTTAAATGCAAATGTGCACGTCTGCTTTATTCTTTGTAGAATCACAATGCAAGTTATGATACTAATGACATCATAACTTGCATCATGAATTAACTTGGTGGTACGGCTTTGGACAAGCCCGTCTTGGTAGGAACCACCCACTCGTCATATATTCTACCGCCAAGCAGCAATACTTTGTATTGTTGTGTTCCAGCTTGAAAGATGTTTGAGCCAGTGTAACAGGCACATAATAACTTAAATTCCAAGGTGGGTGGCACGTTAAAGATGTAAGAAATTTAATTCTTAGTGTATAGGCGGCGGTGACCACTTACCATCAGATGGCTCGTTGGCCCGTCCGCCTACCTTTTCATGAAAGCAATAATAATTAAATGAAATCTATTTGTAAGTTAAGCAAAACAGATAATATTTTTTTAAATATATTTTTTATAGTTGCTCCGTGAAATTCAAGCCATGCTAGACGCGTCGGTGCTCCTCATGCAACAATACTCCAACGTCGTTGCTAACTTGCCCTTAAATTGTAATACTGTCGCCACACAAACTGATTTAAAGTAAGTACAAATAACATATAATATATGATATGATATATATATATAAAAAATATATATATTATTACTGTGCATGACAGTTGCGAATTTAAAACTTTTGGCATACAACAAATTGGGAAGCTAAATTTTATTTTTTTATAAATATATATGATTATTTTATGAACAACATTATTAAATCTAGAGAAGGAGAAGAGAAACTACGAGACATTCAATCCTCCTAGGTGGCTCTCATCAAAAAACCCTCTCTGATCACATATTATTATATTATAATACTTAACAAAAATGATATATTAATCTTATTTACAGCCGGACGGAGCCATCTCCGGAGGCTTCTGTTAAAGTGAAGACTGAACCAGATGTTGTACCCACCACTTCAACATACAAGCCAACCCCGGGACCTTCAACGAGCAGGGATGATTTCACAACGGACGATGCTGATACAACAAGTCCTGATTCCTTTAGGTGAGAATTAATTAGATAAATGTTATGTGATAATTAACTTGGTTACTTTGTTGTATGTGAGAAAAATGTCATTTTTTTGATGTTTCATGGAATTTATCAAAGAAAAAAAACACTAAGAGGCTGTGGAAATATTTATCTTTTTGTGTAGTATCACTTTTATAACTTTATCTTTAAATATTATATAATGCGTGTGTGTGTGTGTGTACTCTAATAATATTTTTATTATTCGCTTCAGATATAGCACAAATTATATTTATCTGTTTCATCTTGATATCTTGCAGAGATAGCATCGACGCGGATGCGGAAGAGCTTAGAAGACGTCGATTACAGAAATTCACTACAGAGAAATGAGACCTTGCATAAATATAAACCCTTTGTGTTTGACTTACCTAACTTGCTATTAATATTTAATGTACAAAGTGTTTTGGTATGTGCAAGCATTGTGTATTCTAATCAGAAATAAATGTATTTGTGCTCTTGTAAATATATTGTTATATATACATGAATACATTTAAAGAATATATTTTTCTCTTATTAGAATCTATTGATTTTAGTTAGTCAGTAAAATAAAATTTTGGTAAAAATCTATTTATTACTAAATTATTATTCTTAACATTTGCATTTTTTTAACAATTATAAAAAGCGTTGATATAACCATATACTTTCGGGTTATAGTTTTCTAAAACAGGTATAGCACTTAAGTATCTGCAGGAGTCGTACAACTTAAGGTCATTTTTGCAATACCATACATTCTTGGTGCCTTCGGTACCATCCAAATTAAGTGTGTTTAACTCCAACACTCCAAAATGAAAACGCTGGCCATCTGTTTGAATGCAATTTAAGTGTATTGGGTCGGGTAGGTCTTTTACATCCTCCTGTAATAAATACAAAGATATATAGCACCAAAATACAATACTTTTCAAAACCAAAAGAAAAAATATTTTATTTACCCCATATAATTGTTTTGCATATGCAGTGGCTACTGTAAATGCATGAGTAAGGGAACGTCCCAGTATCTGTGTTGGTGTGACGGGTGTCTCGTAGATGTTGTTCACTTCTGTGCTGTTGAAATGGAGCCAGGTAGTGTGTGGATGCTTTTTGATTATACTTGATCGCACAGCTGAAACAAAGCATAAAAACATATTATCAGTGGAAAGGAAGAAAGCCTAAAGTGTCCAACTGGTACTTCTGTAAAATAAGGTTACTAATTAAACTTTAAGCCTCATTTTCCCAAAAGTGTCATTTTGGCTTAGAAAACATGATTTTATAATATAGTGCCATAGATAACTTTATAGTCTGGTTTAAATATTTGATACTTGTTACAATTGTAAGGTTGTATCTATAATTAAAATATAAAATGTCATATATGCTTTTGTGGAAGTACACTTATAATTATAAGGAATGGACTTTTTCACACTATCGGCAGTCTGTAAACACCCAAGATTTACCTCCCGCTAACACTTCAATGAATATATTTTAGAGTAGTATTTTTATAATTAATCATTCATTATGAACTCTTAGAACTTACGAGTAATTAAAAACTTGAAATAAAAACGTAAGTAAGGAACCAAGAGTTTTGACTTAAAAATCAATCCTAGTGTTCTGTCCTGGATTGTAGGCAATAGTGCAGATTTTTTAAATTCCTGTATCCTATATGGCTAAGTGAGGATTTAGTGCAGTAGCTAATGTACTGTCAATGAATAGGTACATATAAAATCACTAATATTAACAATTTTGAACACTCCTTCTATTATTATTAATTTTGTGTTTTTCTTATTACTTTTTAATTCTGATTACTTATGTGTTACTTTTCAATAATTTAATTTTTACATGCTTTTTTTATCTTATATTTTATTTTGTATCAAGATTTTGAGTAGACAAATTAGGACATTAAATGTGCAACTAAATTATAATATTTCTTCTAAAATTAACTAGGTACTATGAATTCATGGGGAATGAACATTTTTGCTGTATGGTGAAATAAGCTGAAATTAACCATTGTCCAATCAATCAATCATACATTTTGAATGCATATCAAAACTTATTCAAAATATAAATAATATAAAACACTTACGATATTTGCTACTTTCTGCGTAAAAGTGTTCTGGAGGTAATGTTACTGTGTGCTTCACTGGATACAAATCAGGTATTTCAATAAATGGTATATTTGATTCATTCAAGTCATGTTTCAAGGGCTTATTGCTTGTGACCAGGATGTTGGACATTTCTTGAAACTGTATTAAATCATCTTCTTTATCAAATACACTTAGACTTTCAACATCATTTAGTACATATTTGTTTTGAGTCACTTCTGCATCATTACTTTTTTCAACCAATTGAAGCAATTTGTTTGTTAAATTTAAGCTAAAAATAATTCAATTAATTATATTGATTAAATAACAAATAATTTATTTCAATAGCATTGGAATTATATTAAATAAATGACTAAATTTATTTACAAACTCAGAAATTTTGTTGCTTACTCACCCAAATATTTCAGAAAATTAATTCAAAAATAAATCAAAAAATGTTGATAACTTAAGTGTTTGTGAAATATTAAGTTTACTTATATTATTTATCTACACAGTAAAATTAATTTAAAGTATATACTTACTTTCTTCGTTTATCGGAAATACCCAATATTCTTGAAAAGTTATAGGCTGGTCTTAAAGGATCTTTTTTTTTTGGTAATTTTTTTTGTTCACAATCAAATACATTTGCATTTAATATTGCCTGTTTAACTCCTCTGTGAATAGCTTTTGGAGCTGGTAACTCTGCAAGCTCCTCAATTCTTTGAGGCAACACATCTTCAGCTATTATAGTCTTTGTAAGTACTTGCGCTTGAGAGATACCTTCCAAAAGCACATTGGATTTCTTAAGAGTGTAACAGGGTCTCTCTTTAAAATCTGGATGATTTTCATCTTGTGGAAGAGGATGTTCATAAGGACCTACAATTTTAATTCTGCAATAAATAAATAAATGTAAATATATGGTATAGTTTTATTTAAAGGTTTTAGTTTAACTTTTAAAATTATATTATCTAATTATACTACTCTGATGATAAATGTGCCTAAAACATTTATATTTTCTATAGATTAATTATATGTCAATAAGAAATATGCAAATTGGTTGATCTACAGCAGCAAATTTTCAAAGGTATTGTTTAGAATATATATGAGTATGTCCACTATGATTTTTATATAAGTTCTAGCTAGCTTAATATACAAGATATTAGGTTGTAATAGCTTTACTACAGAAGTTTTTGTTGCATTTTGATATGATTATTGAAATAAATATTTGCATATCTTACATATTTTTAATTTTATCATGTTTTAGTAAGAACTACTGGCAATGGTGTTCCAAACTTCTATTATCTAATATATTATATGTGTTTTAAATCAGTACAACTTAGCAACACAATATTTATTAACTATTTTCATGTAATTATAACCTCTTTTTTACCGATAATAGTAAATGCGAATTTACCGTTCTTTTGGCTCTTGTTTTTCTTTTATGAATTCTAAAGCATCTTCAAATGGAATTCCTTTTTGTTTTAAGCTATCTTCAACACCAGTATCAATCGGCACGCGTTTGCCTTGGACCATCCAATGTTTTTTAAACATAAAACCAATATGTTGTCTATGTAATACTTGCGACAACTTCATCGTTATATTTTTGTTTTACTCCAATTTAAGTCAACGGAACAGGTGAAATGTAATTTATATTTAGTTATTAAAAAAAAAATTACATCACAATCTATACAGTATACACTTAATTATTTGACAATTGTTTGACAACTGTCAATATTTGTGACACCGCATTTCATTATGCGCATAGTCTCAGCATTCTCATGAACGATATTCGAATAGCCTTTCCTACGGAGAGTACCTTGTGGGCGTTTTCTAGATATTTCTTCTGCATATTTCCGTTACTCAGACAGAAACTGCAACAATTTAGTATCTCTCCGAGGATTCCTGATTTCCTCTCTCTCTCTCTTCGGTTCCGTCTAGGTGAATTGTCATAACCCTGTGCTCGTCCTAAAAGTCCATCCATATTATTGGACTGCTTATTTTAATAAAATTCTCCAATCTCTCCAAGCCTGTCTTAAGGTTTCAGACAAATCCTCAGACATCCTTTAGAGCACAATCCACCAATTATGACATATGGTGGTCTTATTAAATACCAAATTCAAAGTTTCAAAAAATGTTTCCATCAAAACTGGTCAAATCATTTCCATCATCAATCATCATCATTATCATCAATTATAGGTTCAGCATTTTGGAACCCCAAATTCAAAATTGTCCTTTAGTTCAAATCCTGAAACATCTATTTCGGTGTCACGATTGCTGTATTGGAATTATATGTTATTTTATTATAAATTTATATTTATACAATTATTTATTATTGTGTAGTTTTAGTAAATTAGCCTGTAATCACGAGCCTACCGTTTAATCTCCATCGTGTCTTCTCCTTCGCACGTGATATTGGCGTAATAATCTGTGCCCTCTCGGCACACACAAAAGCGCCAAAAAAAAAAACTTTTCAAATTTTGGTGTAGTCTGCATCGGAGTGGGAAAATTATATTAATTTAAATTTTTATTTTTAATCTTTCTTTAAATGTAATATTTTTGTACTTTTTGATGTCTATATTTATGACTATGGGAATAAAAGCAAAATATATCTTTAACATATAATGTTTCTCCTCTTTCGAAGGGGTTAAAACCTAAAACGCAAGCTACAGCCAAGTGTTTAGGCTTCATATTGAGAACGTGGACGATTTAGTGATACGCCGGGTATTAAGAATTATGGCTTTATGGAGCATGTGGAGCATAAATGTTGGCATTTGTATGGTGTTCAGACTTTTTGTCTGGGATTTTGGTACGACGCCTGACTATTGGGACTATGTGTATCTAGGTAAGATAAACAACTCTATTGGTTTTATTCTGAACGGTGATATCTGGTCTATTATAATGGATAGTTTTGTCTGTTATTATTGTTCTATCCCAGGAGATTTTATGTTTTCTGTTGTCTAACAGATTTTGTGGCTTATATTTGTAAAATGGATTAATTTCTATTATAATTAATATATTTGAATTCTGGATGTTGGTGTATGATCGGTTTGTGCGAGAGATTTACAAGCCCCTGTAATGTGCTGAATAGCTTCAGAGGCTGTGTTATGAAATGAATGAGATTTTTAAATCAGTTCCTGCTTGGTCGTCGTTTGTAAAATATACCTAGATTGCTTAAATTCAAGGCATTTGTTTGCACTTTGTTCATTCATTGAGTCAAATTGTTCACCAGTTACAAGAATATAGTTGTTCTTAGTCATTTTTTTTTATATTTAACAGAATTTTGCACTAATCGATTCTGAATTACATATGAATATCTTTTGAAAACTGTAAGATATTTTTTTAATTTTTTCTAACTCAAAATTTTTTTCAGTTGCATAAAGTTTTATGCCATGAAATTATCATTATTAGGATTGAAGGCTTTGCAAGAATCGTGGACCAGGTGTTGTTTTTATAATTTCGCACGGGGTTCGATATTTTCTTTACTTGATAAATCAGACAAAATTATGTTCACAATTTGATCCGAGCTAATTTTATTAGGAATAACTATAGTGGGTTGCCATGACATTCCAGCTGACAGGAGTTTTTGCCATTGGATAATGTATCTGTATATGTAGGTATATGTCATCGAGTTGGACCAAATATGATAGCTGAGACCAAAATGTTAGCCTTACTTCTGCGGTATTGGAGTTTTTGTTCATTTAAATAAAATACTATTGATCGAAAAACATTTTTTTAGTTAAAAGATAGTCACTATTATGTACTCAACAACTCACCATCAAACAGGTATACAAAGTTTGAGTACCTATTGCTGTTTGGCATATAACTTTGGCCCCAGAGGGGTCTATAGCCCCGTTAAGATGCTTTTTAAGGGTACGTTAGTTATTACATAAATCTACTTAGTACTACTGATACAAAGAAGTAGATTTATTATATTTAGGCTATAATTTTTTTTGTAAATAATATTAACTATTCCTACGTCTTTAAAGCTCATATTTGTCTAGTAGGATTCGATTTTAAAAACTTTTATTACAATGCGCAATCTCGCAAATTTCGTCGATTTTAAGAATGTGACACGAATATAGTTTTTATTCCATTTTTGTACATAAATAACATTATCGAAATATTATTATCAATATAATATTATCAATATAAATATTATCAATATTATCAATATATATTATCAATATAATATAATATAATAATATAATAAAGACAAATATGACGGCATCTATCGACATTGCAAAAACAACTGACTCAACTGCAGGCTAATGCTGAAAATATAATCTTAAATTGTTTCATTACAAGCAAGTGCTGCCGGTGAGGTACTGCCCTTAGGTTTTACTACCTAAGACCATTCAATTTTAATCATTTGGAAATGAAAAAGAAACAACAAATAATTTCGTAAATATATATATTTAATTTTATATCTTCCATCAATACATACAACATTGATAGGTAGGTACATCAATTTGGCTGATACACGAACATTTATTTATTAACATCATACAGAAAATTTAATAATTCCTCTTAAAATCAATTACATTCATCGTAAGAACTTTATCAAATCAGGGAAGACATCTTTGAAGGGATCATTATATTACAATATCTAGCACCTAGTACTAAGAGACAACTGCTATTTTCATGAGTATAATATTGATGGAGGAGTAATACTTTACAAAATAAAACTTATCGAAATATCTTCGGTGTATGCTAGGAGCTATAAAAATTGAAAATAATACAACTAATTAATTTCATAACTAGTAAGACATTACAATCCCTTACCACGAGATCAGCGACAAGTTGATGTCACCCGGTGTTGCTATACTTTCCTTATAAATTCACAGGCCGCATTTATTACAAAGGTTATTTAATTAATTTATATGTTTATTTTATCAAAGAGAAGTCCCTTTGGTGATTTCACAGTATTTATTTTCCAATTGGTGGGCACTCATGTAGATTTTTATAATCTTTGGACTTATGTGAACTAAATAGATTTTTCATGTCCTTCATCATTCTAACAATGCATTAATTTAACCGCATATTGCAACAATTTGCGAATCAAACATACAACACTTATTTTCTATTATAATATAATACCTAATTATTTTTATAAAGTAACAAAATTAACTTATATTTACAGTATTATAAAATTGATAGCAGTATTTTACTATGTAGACTATGTAAGAAGATGATTTCTCTTTTTGAGAAATCTGAACGAGTAGCAACACTGTCGAGAAAATGTATATAAAGCCGAAATTATTTATTTGTATTTAGAATAATTTATATGAGTATATGAACAATGCTATATTTTTACTAATTTATAAATATCTATAAATTTTCAGAATGCGTTTGTTTTAATTAATACACTTGGTTTCAGCGAAATGTAATAATTATAAAAAGATATTTAAAAAAAAACATGTAGTGCCTTTTAATACTGGCTTGTACATTTATCATATAATCGGATCAATATTAATTTATTTAGAAATACAAAATCAACAACAGTCTGTATGTGTTAAGGCACCGTTGGTTAAATCTGGTACTTAAAATTATGTATGGTGTATGAAAGAACCACGTCATACTCATTAGTAAGTAAATAAATCCCACTGGTGGATGTGCATGAGATCAAATCCGACATTTATATGATATTCATAACGATAATGAAAACGAAAATATACGGTGTAAACGCTTAGTATTAGTAAAATCCTAATTAATGATCGTTGTTGCAGTTATATAGTTGCATTTTTTAAATATTTTCGTTTGAAAGCAAAAACAAAAGTAACAAAATGTATTGCGCTTTAATTTTTTTTTAATATGGCAATAAATGAAATATGTATGATATGATACCGTGGCATATTGAAGCTTTGAAAGAATATAAATTTGCATGAAACGAAAGTTTATTAATAAAATCCGTTTTTTTATTTACTAGATGTGAATGTGACTGGTGAAACAATCGTCTAGATTTGGGTTCAGTCGTCGTCTTTCTTTTCCATTTTAGGCTCATACATTGCGTGCAGTTGCTCTGGTGATATGCTGAAACAAAAGAAAACAATATTAACTACGTCAAATTTACAATTATTAAAAAATATATATATTTATAACGTCGTTAAACAAAAAACACAAGATAAAAAAATCATGGTTACGAATGTTTTTTTTTTAAGGTTAAATGAAATCACTGATGTTGTTATTAACATTTTTAATATCACCATGGAAGCTAAGAATATAATTTTAATACAACATGTATGCAACACTAAGACTTTTAGATATGTTATTCTTAAAACTTGTAAAGCCAAACTTAACGAAGTTGGAAAAAGTATTACTGCCGTGGGGCAGTAAAGTAAAGGATTCCTTTCCTTTTGAAGGCAAGCAGTTTTGCCAACCTACACATGGAAATCATTAGACACATTAGTCTTTGGTTAAGATTTAGTTCTAGTTACCACGTCACATCTTCCAGAATCTAAAAAACTGTCAGAATTAAAAAAAACAAGTATGAAATAGATATTTACCCAAGCAAGCTCTGCAGGTCGCACACGAAGCGGTACACGTAGCGCTTGCCGGCCGTCTTGTGGATGATGTTCTTGTCGTAGTAGTAGCGCAGGCCACGCGACAGTTTCTCATAGTTCATCTTGGGCTTGTTCTTGCGGATGCCCCAACGTCGGGCGACCTGGAAATATCAAATTTTATAACACCTTTCGAAGTGAAACTACATTGTCCGCTGTCAGATGAAAATTGCAAGGACGAAATTGTAAATAATATACATATATAAATGTTTTAAGACGTTTTAGGATATTTTTGTTTCATATTCTTAGATATTCATTGTTTTTTTTTTTTTAGTTGGATCGCTTTATTGATGTTATGTATAGCGCAGTTTTAAATACGTTAGTATAATAATAAAATGTGTGGTAGATTAGTTTAGACAGACATTTTGGTTCAAAAATATTACCTTTAAGAGATATTATAGTAATAAAGGGATTTAGAAAGTAACGTACCTCATCGGGGTCTGTAAGTTTGAACTCCCAGCCGTCGCCGGTCCACGAGATGAACCCTTGGCAGCTCCTGTCGGTGAGAAGCTCCAGTAGGAACTGCCACAGCTGGATCGGTCCTGAACCTGTACAGTTAGTACACACTTGCTTTACGATGTACTGGACATTGTTTATATTATCTGAGCTGACTTTTAAATATTAGAAAGATTTATCGAAATTTATTCATTGAAATTATTCATAGAAACTAAAAGAAATGTACAAATGTTGTGTTTTAGGTGTTTAAATAGAGACAGATAAACACTGATTCTTCTCTTTCTTCCATCATTGATTTGATTCGAAAGAAGAAAACTTAACGAATCACACTCCGAAACAATATTTGGTGATAGTTTGGATTTGATAGGTTGGAGGTGAAGTCGGTGAAGGTAATTATTAAATAAGTGTAGTTTATTTTTTATTGTTATTTCCTATATCTAAAGTTTAAGTAATATTACGAATGTAACATACCAGTGAAGCAGGGCCCGGAGGCCGGGTAGGGCAGCTTATCCTGCGGCAGCAGTGCGTGCTGCTCGCCCGGCCACTCGCTCCACTCCGCACAGCCGCCGTATTCCGTCGCGTAGCCTTCGCCGTAGACTTCACCGCCCGCGCCGTACCTTCCACCCGCTGCTGCAAGAATGCATTTCAAAATTAATATTGCGATCGTAAAATCATAGTAATTTTCATTGCTTATAATTGCTGAGTAAATAAAATCATACCAAAAGTCTAACTAATGAACCACGTTCAAAATATAAATATTTATTGTATCTATGAGAATTATAAATTGTATGTGTCGATGGTCGTTATCTAATTCCGCAGGATTTCAAAACAAGTGATTTGCATCTGCATTGTTAATTTTTGAGAGTATCTCATTTTCCCAAGGAAAGACATAAGATACTTTTTAATGGCGAACACCTGATGACCAATCCTTAAAACGGGACCGAAGCCTCGGGCGACAAATAGTATAAAGTATGATAAACCCAACGAAGTGACCCGACTGAATACAAAAGCATATACCTATCAATAATCTATATTTGTACCGTAATAAATGCAAAGGATGGTTGGCTAAGAAGAAAGTCACAATTTTAAAAACAGTGTCGTCAGCGGTACTTTTTTTTTTTAATAAGACCAATTACGATATTAATCGAATGAATTGGGGCGATCATTTTAAAATATATTGAACATTTAAATTAAATTTAAGTACATTTAATTTTTGTTGATGTATAATAATTACGTGTTTAAATGAAGCGGATGTCTACTTTTACTTCCTTTCAGTAATTTAAGTGTTCAAATCGACGATGGAAGGAAGCAATGCCGGAATGACTTTAGGTAATTGAAACAGTAAATATAAAATATTCGATAGTTTCCGATCTATTTAAGATATACCTATCACGTATTTGAACGGTTAATAGATGATATAGTTTGATAAAGACTTATATTGGAACGGAATATGCATCGTAGACCCTTTGTTGTCGTGTATCGTATTCATATCTTTTTTTTTTTAATAACAACCTTCGTCACTTAGCTTTTTTGCATACAATTATGTGATAAGGAATGTTATACTGTTGCCATTTGTGGATATATGTATTCCCTACTCGTATAAAAAGTCAAGAATTTTCTACGATCAGTAAATGGTATTAGATTGAGAGAATGTAAGCGGTTCGAGTTATTCCGGGATATTGGCAGCACTAGATAAAAAGTATTAATTCAAACGCAACAGGATGTCTGTTCCCATTTTGTCGATGTTTATTAATTGCCTGATTACGTACATAGCTAAAAATTGTCGTCTCTACATTAGGTTCTAATTTCCTAGAAGTTCATAAATATTCTTCTGTAGAAGTTAAAATATTTTTATGGAATTTATAGATTTTCATAATTTGATCAGGTTGAGTAGACGTTAAACTTACTTCTTGGGTAAGGCTTGGTATACGCGTGCGGCTGGTACTTATGCTCGTGCGTAACCAAGGGTTGTGTGTGTGCGTGCGCGTGATGGTAGTAGTCGTCAAGGTAGGGCTGCGACGGCGCCGGTGGCGGGTACTCCGGCTGGTAGTACTCGTCGAGGGGGGAGGTGGCGGCAGGCGCAGGCGCGGGCGGTGCAGGCGCACCACCGCTCGCCTCGGTGTAGTATGTGTTAGTCTCACGAGGGCCACCTGTTGTGTAGCCGCCTGTAAAAATAATGGTGGCTATAAGAAGATAATTTTAACAATATATTTTATGCTTAAACAATGACATGCTGCGCCGAGTATGCTGAGCCAAGTAAAATTAAGATAAGGGCAGGAGGATGATGGTGGATGATGCTTAAACAAACATCAACTCAAAAAGGTCATGCCCAAACTTAGGACACGTATGTATAATTTATAAAGGCTCATGTCAATCTTGCAAAATTCTACCGACCTCTACTAATTAAACAAATATAGAGTGAATCGTTTCACGCCAATTTTTTTCAATAACTTGTCATTCAAAAGAATAGGCAAAAGATGTTTCAAAACAGAGGTCGTATTAAGAAACTACAAGATATACTTTAAAGGTACTTTAAAGGTGCATATACAAATATATAATATTCTATGTACATGCTAATAAGATGCAAGACTCCCCCTAATTAAATTGGGTCTCATGATTAGGCATACGTACTGATATCCTATCTGTTAAATAGAAAAGCTGTTCAATATTATCAATGTCTGGTGGCGTTGTAAAATGGTTTTTATGTTATTGTGATTAAAATCTAGACTAAATTTACTATTAAAAATCAAGTTAGGTAAAGCTCCTCGCTCTCTCACTACATTTTCCGAACTTTATCTAATGAGATAAAAGTTGTTCTGTGTAAGGATAAATGTTATTTTTAAGACTGTTAAATGATATTTAGATAATTACAAGAATACGAGATAAAACTTTGTTATACAGAGTGTATGATCCGATTTTTCTTCTGATCTGTTGCTAAAGCATACTTAGTTTTTTTTATGAGTTATTATGAAAAAATGCAACTAAGAAGTGTTTTGATAATAAGGTTTAGTTTTATATATAAAATAGTCAAAAGCCAAAAATCAGGACACGGCATCGGGCGTGTGCGGCCGGCAGACGCAGCGCGAGTATCGAGGCGCGACGGTCGCGGTTCACGGCACGCCCTTTGTTCTGCGCGTGCGGCGGTCCCTGCCCCCCACTGCCTCAAACGTCCGACACATACATGTTACCACATCGCGATTTTTAACAATTTTTTAAAAATGCTAATTTTGTTAATCTGATAATGATTTATTTGTATTTATTGAATTACCTACATAGTATTATGGTATCAAATATATAATACATGGTATCTACGTAAATTGTACAGATTTTAACAACAATAATTAAAATCTGTACAATTTACTTAGATATCTGCACGTGGACACCACAGTTATAAAAGCAGTAGATATACTATATACTCTACAAATATGTCAATATCGAAGGAAAAAATATCATATTTGATAAATGATTTAGTTTATAGTAAATATTACAAAATGAAAATTCAAAAACTAAATATATAACAAATCATAATTATTAATCACAGAACATCTTCCCAACTTTTTTGTCATATGATGAGCTAAAAATAAAACAGCCAAAAAATCACACTCGTACCAGAGGTCAAGTTAATTTATGTTCATTGTGCGTGATATACCACTTTTTATCGTTACAATAAGCCAGGAAGTTAATGAACTCTGGCCTTTATGATATACGCAACAAGGACCATAATTTATTAAACATTACTCAGCCACTGGTCACCGATCAGCGGTCACGCATGTCATATTTACTGTTCGTACTTCGTGAAACATGTACAATGTTGTGTTTGTGCAAAACTATTAGTATTTTGTAGGTAATCGAGGGATTAGAGGACGATGACCCGCGCCAACATATTATATAGCCTGGCTACCGACGAGTTCATCGTAATGACTAGACAATGCAATTTTTGGGGGCCTCTGCTATTTTATAACGTCCACTTTGCTAAATGCGTTGTTTTAATATATTATCTAGCATCGCTGTGACACAAATAAATGTTTTTCTTAATGTCAAAATGCTAGTACTATTGATTGCCTGATTGAACTGTCTTAAAGGAAGACTTAGTTTAAATGTCCTACTCCTGGGTTAAGGTTCTATGGTTTTAAATAAAGATATTTACGTGAAAAGTGATTGCGTTGCCGTTTGGAAAAGCTATTTAGCTTTCACGAAGATATGGTGTTTATATTAGAATTCATTTCCCCTTTATTTTTATTATATTTTAAATAAAGTAGGCATAAGAATCGAAAGTTAATATACTTTTTTGAGTAGGTATGACAAGCCTTAGAGATTTTAAGTTTTAAACCTCTTCTCAATTTATAAACTATGTTCATTATTTTTTTATTCGAAGTTTGTCTTAACTTTATTCATTAAAAATAAATGATTCTGTATGGAATAGTTATTATTCAAATTATCATTCCTATATGATGCAAGTTTTAGAATAGTTTATATATTATGTTAGATGAAATGGTATAAATTGAAATGACGTCTAAAAGAAAATTATTAAACAGTATTGGTCTGTTGGTTGACATTCATTGGAAATGTAGAGCGCGAGACAATGCTTGCTTAGTAGCTAAGTAAAATTATTTCCGACCGATTTTTTTTTATAGATAAATTTTAGGTTTAACATTTTCATTATTATTTATTTGAAATATAAAGTAAACAACAATAGTGTGGTAAAGGTTTTATCATGGAAATTTCCAATAAGTACTTTTATATACCTAGGTAGATACGTCTAATTTACCTAGGAATTTACCTAGAGCGAAATAATTGCATAGCTACAATGAATGTAAAGAAACAATGTTTAAATAAGTAAATTGAAAATACCCCATAAAAAAGTCAAAAAATCTAAAATAAACGTAAACTTTTTAGTAAATGTCACACGAAGAGTGATTGTTTAGCTCAAAAAGAACAAAGGCGCGTAAACAAATCACTGGTTGGTGTCACACGGACAAATAGAAGTATTTTAATGAAGCGGTGTCGCCTCATTACAATTCCCTTCAGTCGTCACCGCTGTCGCTATAAATCGTACAAAACATCACTATCCCAAAAACAGCACCGCGGGAGTGACCTTAGACACGAACGCTAGCTTTACAGCGTCCCCGACAAATTACATGCGAGAAGTTATTTAAAATTGGAATTCCTTTTTATTTGAGCTCCAATGCCGCAAAAGAATTCTTAATTTATTTTTCTAAAATAAAAGACGATTATATCGTAATATATTATTTTACATCTAAATTAGAATTTACCTACTAATTAAAAACAAAATAAGGCGATTCTTATCTGGAGTTTCTAGGAAGCCTCCGACTGGCCAATTACATTTTTCCGCATTCATTAGCGATATAAAACTGAAGGCAATTGAAGGTCGTAACGAGCTTATTGATTCTACGATGCAATGATTGGAAGCGAGTTGCGAGATGATCAGATGTATGAGACAAATTCGGAGCGATCTCGAGAGGCGTGCGCGCGGGGCGGGGCGACCAATCGAGCGCGGCCACGCCTCACTCGCCGGGTCGAAAGGTCGCGCCACTCGCAACCATTGGCGCGGAACGCTGGCAATGATACGACGCTGTTCTGCTTAGAGCACCTTCTACACAAAGCCTTCAAGTATTTACAAGATTTTGTTATATTTAGCAAATTGTATTCGTAGTGCAGTTTTATTTTAATAAATAAAAATTTTTGTTTTACATTTTTCATGTCATTTATTTATACAATATGCATAAGTTTCAGGGACTAAGCATAACTTTCGTACTTGATATATAGATAATAAAGTACCTAATGGAGTTCCATACCTATAGGTAGGTACCTAACATATGCATAAGAAACTTTAGAAGCCCCGGCAGCTGCAAGACATGTCATCAATTTTTTTTAATATATTTTTTGTGAATGAAATTTGAGACCCGCGAAAATATTTTTCGGACGGTTTTTTTGGGAGCGCACGCGCTAATGGCCATATGGTGTGGTGTCAACTGCAGAGCTGGTACCATGTTACCTCTAAATATGACATTTTACGCTTATTTTAGTGTGGCACTTATCGAATTATATTGATACCAAATTGGATTTACCTAATAGTAACAATTGAGGAGACTATAGTGATTTCAATAAAATATCTTAATTGAAACAGTATAGTGTACTACCTAAGTTTTCCACTAACATTGCGTAAATCAAAATATTAACGAATATTATTGTTTTTGTTTTCAACATAAACTATATTAGAATTCTCCACGAATGAGTTCGCCGCGCCAATTCCAATTTGGGAGCGGAAGTTGAAATATGATTTTTTAAATTTAGAAGCAATGGCTGCCGCAGGTGAGCGCCCGGTGACAGCTTCGTGTCATCCGTATGCTGCGCTATTTTGATATTTTCGTTAATTAACTGTAATAATTTTCCAAATGACCAATCCTAAATTTATTGTAGATATATAAAATACATTGATTTTCTACGGTATATATAATATACCGTAATAATATTATAGGTATAATATGTACCTATATTCTCCAATATTCTTGAATACTTGATTTATTTAATACTATTAGTTAAAAAGTATGACAGATAATATTTTATTGAACTACGACTTATAAGAGCCTTGTTATTGCTTTATTAAATATTTGAAACTGTTTTTCTTCAAACGTGCAATAACAATGAAATGAAAATAAAGTTTCAATAGTGTTGAGATTAAAAAAATATAGGAATGCATAATTATTTGAGTCTCCTACAAAACAACAAAATTAATTTTAATAAGTATAGGTATATATGTTTTATATTTTATGTAGGTAACATTTAAAATGTATTGCGACGAAATGTATTAAAAAAACGAATATAATATACTCTTATTTTAATTTAAGAATGAGAGCAGGTGCATAGAAATAATTTGTCGACTGACATGATTGTTACATAAGGAATAGCTCGGTTATATTATAAATTTAAAAAAAATAACGTGGGAAAGTGACACGTATATAAAAAATCGGAGGAAATTGCTGTCATCGTACAGATTTTAAATCAAATACAAAATTGGAGCATCGGTCTGCAGGAAGTGTTAAATATATTAATGTCCAGCCGACGCCGGCCGCTTTGTCACGTGGCCGCTCTATCATATCTAAATAGTACGTATATTTTTATATTCTAAAATAATGCAAATTCATAACTTTGTTCATTGTATTCAATCGTTTATCTAGCGTTGGTTTTTGAACGGGACAAAATTTGAATCAATGTCAGAACGCTTGGTTGCGTCAAACTATTGTAATAATTATATTATTCATAAAAACGCATTTTATTAAAATAATCAGTACCTAGGGACATTTTTGCAATATAATAAAAAAAATATTTGAACGCGAGTTTCAATCGTTCTTCCGGGATGCGACTCGGTGAAATCACCTCCTACCAGATCCGATATTTATGACCTATAAAATCCCGCGTAACACGCGTATATATTTAAACGCGTTTTTTTACATGACTGCACTAAAACTATATTTTACATCAAAATAAAATTATCGGGAGAAAAGTTTTTTTTTTAATCAAAATATTATCGGGCATACGTTGATATCCGGCAGAGCATTTTGTTAGTGTAATTTATAAACAAACTGTCCTGGCAGATGTTGAATTAGATTTACCACAACAAAAACAAGTTGCCGATAAAGCTCAATCAATAAATCTTTGGAGACATTTACTGTTTATTTTTTATTGTGTGTCAGAAAATGTTTTTAATAAATTGTTGCGCATGCACATATAGTTGGCGACTACGATTCCTAGAAATCCAATCATAGTTCAATAAAAGCTCAAAAGCACTCGGCATTTACTGAGCTATTACATTGTCTAGACTATAAGCCATAGACTATAAATAGCGCTAGAGGTCACGCGGTAAAATATTAATCATAACTCTCAGAAAGTTTGCTACATCGGTAGTCGTACGTTTAATACTAGTGAAGATTTAAATAATTAATCATTATTATTCTAGAGTGAGGACGATATTGTTCCAGAAATAATTATTAATATATATATTTTACTTGGAAAACAAACATTTTACTTAAAAAGCTGATACAAACATATAGATAGGTATATAAAAAAAATTGTATGGATGACTAAAAATATTAAAGTACCAGTCTTTATTTGCATAATTTGGGTTTAAATTTGTTAATCATGCAATAAATGTCATAAAGTACAATGTAGTGTTCTAAGTTCTATGGCAGGTCTGAGAGAATTAGTTGTTGGCGAGGCAGGTGTGCGGCCACCTGCGCACGCGCCGACAGTCGTTACAAAAACGCATATGGGGGGCGCGACCTGTTACACTGTAAACATTGACCGTCATATACGCCATGGCCGACATAAGGGAAGCCATTAAAGTTATTGTTATAATTTTAATCGGTTGAAAGCCGGTTAAATTTAAAACTGATTTCGGTAAAGGCTTCCCGTAAATCCGCTTAAAAAATTAAAACCCGACTTATTTATAAGAATAATAAAGAACTTGAAGTAAAGAAGGATAATATATTCATATTATAATTCCAACAGACGTTAATTACTATGAAGTTTCAAATACCTATGATAACATTAATGAATACGTAATATACGTATTCAAATGTGGAGCATGGGGTATTGATAAGTCTGTTTATCTCTACAAACTTTATGTTCTTATGAAATGAACTCCTAGTCCCACATCAATTAAAACATATATAATCTGTAATTTACTTGATATTTTGAAATAAAAACTTTCTAGTGATTTTTTACTCTAACCTAACAATCCTCTCAGTTATAGGAACATTTGCCCAATAGTGCGAAAATAACGGACTGCTACTGTTTTCGTAATATCATTCTGCATGAAAGAGGTTAAGAAATTCTCATGAGAGATCTGTTGTTAAAAAAGCTTTGAAAGATGATCTTTGCAAATGTGAGAAAGGCTCTCGTCTCAGTTTCAAAAAGATGTTTCTTGAGTGTGTATTACGTGTTTGATAGTCATTATGACAGGACAATATCTAGAGTCGAGTAGCTAACAGGATGTAGTGGCGCTATGGGGACGGAAGCGGCTCATCAATGCGATACGTGACGTCTCAGCGACACCGTGAAATAATCCCTTTATTGGCGACACATGAGATTTTTACGTTACCATTATATTGTTAAACAAGTTTCGCGATTGGAATATTAATTTCATATTGTTTCCGTTTTACTTAAAACATTTTTTCTAAAGTAATGTGATGTAAAGTTACATCTACGAGCCAAAGACAGGCTTATCCCGGCTCTGTATTATACTTATAGAAATATTGCCTAGTACAAAGATTATTTAAAAATATGTATAAAAAAGCGTAACTGTAGACTCTCAATGTAGATCGAAATATAGCAGAACATATCGAATTAAAGTATGCCGAGTGTTGATAAAATACGCTCAAACAACATAACATATATGTTACTAGTTGTAAACGAGATATCGACATCTAATTTCACCATTGCTCTAAGAAAAACTAATTATTAATGTATGGTATGGCGGAAGGCGATTTCAAGTTGGTGCAGGCGCGCCGGAAGTGGCCATGTTGATGAATGAACGTGACGTCATCGTGACGTGGCACGTGGGGATAACATACAATATCCGGATTACATTGGTATGTTTGTATTTTGTTTTAGACATCAGCTGTAAATGCCTTAACAAGAAAGAATAACATTAGTCCGAGCTATTTCTGAAAATGCAAACATTATTCAATGTATTGAAGGTAAGGTCGCACTTTTTGATAAGACACATAATTATAAATAGTATTTCGTGAAGTGATGTAGCAAATAACAAACTAATACGTGCAACAGCAAAATAAAATTATAGATACGATGTAAGTATGCGTTTATAAGAAAAAAAAAATACACATAAATCTTTAAAGTTTAGTTGCTTAAAACGAGTTTGTAATTAATAATTATTGAAATATTTTAATTAAATGTCGTAAGTTTGGATTTTAATATTATAATTTAGCAACCACTGTTGTTCGTAGTAGATTTTTAGTGGCATCTTTAAGGTCAAAGACGTTGTTCGCAGGTCATGTACAACAGCTGCGTGAGCTGCGTTAGACAGGTGTTTCTAACACAATCTTTATAGACTACTAACTATAACGCCGGATGAACGTTAACAATTCGCACGTAATGACTTCGACCGTCCGATGCGGGAGTGCATTGATCGCCTTTATCCATTAAGCTTTAATTTTTATTAAATATATTTATAAATATGTCTTCTTGAAATTTTTAATTAGTATTGCTTTGCTTCAATAATAAGATATGTTTAAAAAAAAATTAAAATTGTTTCTTTTTTTATTATTTAAATAAATATAATATTATTTAATATCCAAGTGAGTTATAAATAAAACATACAATAATTTGTTATAATTTGTCGATTTTAAATGTTAATAAATTAAATTAATTTTTCGAGACGAATTAGTCATCATTTTTAAATATCAATTATATATTTCCGTTATATTCGACAAAGTTATACAAATGTCTGTGCTATAGATATAAGATATAAAATCGATTTTACTAGTAGCAATATTAATATCGAATTAAAACGCATGATGATCGATTTTTGTATCTTCTTATATTAAGCTATGGGATATAATTTTACAATATGATTGAATTTATGATGTCAATGATCGTCAGACCACTTTATAAGGCCTTCGATGGATACGAGGTAACGGCTACGGATTACAAAATATTCGATTTGTATTCGTCATTACGGTCACGTCAAGTTGATTATCGAATAAGATTCGCGACAGACTGTAAAAGGAAGGAACCTATTACTGAAAGGTGAGCGACCTGGTCCGTTATTATTTGTTTGTATCCGATTGTAATCAATAAAGACAAGTTTAAACCGATTATATCCCATGCGTTATAAATATTCATTGTTTTTCGATCATCAAGTTTTTAACTCCTGTATTTCGCACGGAAATAATTCACCGCCTTGATTTTTTAAGTTAATTTATTACACATAATAAAATTGTGAATGGTATAGAAATTGATTTGAATGTTTCTTTTTTTTTTGTGGTAATAAAACTGTTTATCTAAAACAAGCTACATATTTAATTTGAAAATGTCAGTCCTAGATAGACATCAAATGTCCTTAAGATAGCCGGGGCCTCCACTGAATACTTAATGAAGTTTTTTTTAGCTTGCGTATTGATGGATAGATATTAAAATGCAGATGAATCGTTCACATTATATTCACGTAATCTATATATGCAAATGTAAGCTGTGTGACAATACTGCGAAGCTTTTTTATGCGCGTCACGCGGCGGAAGTGCGGCGAGGTGCGCCCGCGCCGCCGGATCCAACATGGCGGCGAAAGTACTTCCGGCCTGACTGAAGAGTTCTCAATGAAGCTCGTTCGTCTTGTTAACATACTCGAAGTTACTAAATTATCATTCCAGGTTTTCCATAATATGTTTTATTATATTAAGTTAAATTGTTGTAATTAAAAGATGAATTTAAATGAGGCAGGTTTTTTTTTCAGTTTTATCTTTGAATATGTAACATATCTTGTGTCTAACAAATGTACAAATATTAATATTTGTATATATAGCAAATAGATTAAAAATAATTAAGAATCGAATACAGAATTTAATATATGTAACTTGTTGGAAGGAAAATAAACAAAGCGTGCATGATATCGAATTGCATTTGTCCTTATTTACTTATTAATAAATTAAAATATCAATGCGAGTAATTGTTTAAATACATTCGTAATAAAAACTTTAAATAATATTTCTTTCGTTTATTCGTGTATTTATAACGTTGTTTAGGTAGTTTATCTGTTATTTTATAAAGTATTTTTGTTTTCAAAATTATAAAGTTTAATCGCTGAACAGGCTTGGACCTTACTATAAAATTATTATGCATCTTGATATCTAGAAAGATAAGCGAGGTAGACTAACCTGCAGGCAGCACGTAGGACGGGTCAGCGCAGATGTTATCCACGGAGGGGTCGAACGAGAGCCTGTTCTGATCACCATAATGTAGCTTGTTGGAGCCAGAGCTCACCGATTGTTCGTAACCTAATCTTGCCGCACTTAGTGCTTGTTCATAACTTAACCTATTGTCCGTTTGCTCGACTGTATCGTAAGGTTTCACTTTTACACTGTAGTCCGTGAAATTAAGTTTGGTGAGGGTGGACATAGGGTGAAGAGGCGCCGCGCACGGAGGCCCGGCGGCTTCGCGCGGCTCTACTAGCAGCATGGCGGCTGCACACCGCCCGCTATCACTACACTCTATAACTTCATTGCACTCAATCACTAATTTAATTATTTTATTTATTATTATTCTTTCAAAATATTTTTCTAATTTATAAGTATGTATTAGAATATAATTGATTTGCTAAATATTGCTGTATTTATATTATACAAAATAACTTCTCAAAAATTCGCACTTAGTAAGTTGAAGTTCCGGTATAGCTACGAAACGATTTAAAGTGTTTGAGACCCGAGAAAATGTTCGTAGCACCGCACCGCTTGGCGTCTAATTGCCAACTGAGCTTTCGGTCTCGGGCGGATAGAGAGAGGGCGGCCGCGGAAAATGTGCCGAGCGGGGACGAAGTCAGCCGAGCATAGCCGACGCAGACCGAGGGCACACGAGCGACAAAGCACACCGCGACCTGCCATGCCACCTGCTACAGCGACCAACTGTTGCGCGACCGTTGATTTTTTGCTAACCGCCCGTAGAGTCGTGAAAATTAACTAAGACCTACGTGAAACCAACCATTACCTATGAAAATGACATGCTCCATACGATTATGTCACATGTGTCGTGTATACAATCTGCAAGTTGTTAATTAATAACAAACAAGGTAACATAGTTTACGAGGCATTTTCCCTCTCGCTTATCATTTAAGGAAAATAGTATTAGCTAACTAATATATTTATATGTCGGTAATTAAAATAGTTAAGTGGCATAACAAACATAAATAGTCACACAGAAGTTTAAAACGGTTTTAAAAGGTAAAAAGAAACGACTCCGTTTAATTACACGCTTCAGCTAACGATACAAGGTTTTTGTTTTAGCGAGACATGTTTAAAATTTAAATATGACCCATTTGTCGTAGACGTTCACGCATAATAATTGTGCGAAAACCCAATCGTATTCAATCCGACATCAAATCTTTTCGATATCATTTTACGTTATAACAATATATATATAAAGTTTACATTATAACATATTTTAAAAATAGAATGAAATTCCTACGAATATTTACTATTAAACAGTGATACTTTTTGTTCAATAAAAAAAAAACAATTTAAATCTGAATTGTTAAGGTGATTCGTTTGACAGAGACGACGTAAAACGTAATTACGTATAATGATTATGACTTATGACGCATACACGACCTTGGCGTTGATTCCTATTGTTTGATAGCCGACTTGGGAAACGGTTTAATTCAGATCTTAGTTCGTTTTTGTTACGTAGAAATGATTATTTACCCTCCATAAGGCATATTGGTTTTAAGTGCAGGATGTTTACAATAGCAGGTAAGAATTGAGACAGATGTTAAGTATTACTTTCTGATATCAAGATGAGAGGCGAATTCGATTCGGTGGGAGGACACGGACTGGAGGCGGCGCTCGGAACCGGGTCAAGTTACAGGGGTGGGTCTAAAAAGGTCACAATGGGAAGGGGACTGGAATATTCCAGGATAATAGACACCTGAGCACGTGTACTACCGGATATTGGGGGCTATTGTCTACCGGAGGAAGCGTTTTCGGCTCAACGAAAGATCCGATCCGATTTTTTTATTTATTTTAACTGTTGTTTTGTGTTGCACGTATTTTGAATTAATGATTTAATTTTTATTAATTCGTTTGGGTTCTCTTATATGTATATTTTTAATAGTATTGTTTTAATAAAAACAGAACACAGCTGAATATACAAACATAATGTCATTACTTGAAAACAAAAGCGTATATATACATATGTTGCGTGAGTTAAAATTCAAATGAAAAGTGCAATGTCGATAGCGTTGTGTATTCCATTATCATGTTATACCCCTCTAGTAAGTTTTGTATCACTGCAAAGAGTTGGAGCGACTTCAGCGCATCGGGAAAGCCAAGGCGGTAAAACACAACCGAGATTCAATTAGCGAGGGACGCACGGCGAGGAAATGGCGCGGGAAATGAGTTTTCGATATTTGAATAAATGGGCCGCGGAAATAAACACACACGGGATATTGTCTTTGCTCATCTGACATAATCGCATTGTCTATGCTTTTACAAGGAAATTAAAACTTCACATATTTCCAGCTAGAGTTATTGGAAAGTAGTATTGGAATTCAGTCTTTAGTATATTTAGGTCACACATAGTACGCATAATGAACAGATCTAGTACATATACATTGTATTGTGTTGTTTGTCTATTCATTAGCCATATTTTACTAGGAACCAGCATAGGCGGCATCAGAAAAGAGGAGAATTACGTATGGCATCAGCGTAATATCGATCGCAAAAGGCAAAGTTATATTAAAATACCGTGGGCTATCGATATGCACAAAGTCATTCCAGTGGCGGCGTTTAAATTTAAAAATACAATTTACCGAGGAATTCCCTGCTTTGAATTACATTAAGTGTAAACAATAAAGCGCTAGTGAGCGTATCAGCCGCGGCAGGCGACGGAAGTACACGATAAACAATCTTTTTTAGATAAAACACTGAAAAACAGTCCATAAATTTATACAGCTGCCCGAGACCACTTCATTCAGAGCTGTCAACGCGACGCCAATACTGCTTTTTAATACCAATGTACGGAATACGTCGAACCATGCAGCATAAATTACAACAAATATCGACAATTCTTACAGAGGCTGACAGCACAAAAGATTTTTTTTTTAATATTCTAACCTTTGCACTAATTAAAAAGCACAACGCATCCGGTGGAGACGAATACACGAAAGCGATTAAATTCTGATTTGAAATTCAATTTTTATGTTTGCTATTAGTACGGGTCTAAGGTTAGCATCGTTTCCTGCGATTTTAAGGATACGCTCAGTTATTCGTGATGATGACAAATTTATGTATTTTTTATCCGTAATTATAGAGAAAGGTATATTTTAAAAACAAATTGAGTCCTTTGAAGACGTCTATTATGATTTTTTTTTTAAATGAGGAACAACAGTATAGTTTCTGACAACGGTGCCGAGTGGTGTTTTAAATTGGAGCACGCCTGGGACGTCACTTCCGGTTCAAATAATTTATTTCTCTTGGCCTCCATCGTATGCAAGATCGTATGAAGTGTGAGATACGACATTTATCCACGTTTAAATTCAGAACAATTTCTCAGAACATTATGATTGTGACATATTATTCTATATTATTTTTAAATAATATTTGAGAAGTATGCGATAACTACGCAAGATTTCTAAATATTTTAGAAAAAATTATATTTAAGGCACTTTATGTCGATTGTTATAAGGGTTTGTGATTTTGTCTTTTTCATCCTAGTAGCCGATATGAAAAGTTAAGCTTTGAGTTTGTCAATGATAAGAAAGTACAACAATGGAGATGACCCGTGTCAAAGGCTGGTCACAATTCTGACAGCAGCGTGCTATCGCAGGGCCGGTTGCGAAGGACAGCGCCCACGGCGTCCGCTCCGTCCCCGCCCCGCACTCACCCCACAGATAAGATATTGATATTTAAATATAAACACTACATTTTTTTCCATGGATTGTCATCTGTCAACCGATAGCTCTTGTAAGAATTGTTTAAAGTTATTGCAGCGTGGTGTATATTTTTAGAATTATTATTAGTTTGTACCGACTCATATAGTAGACGATTACTTTTATGTTTATCATTGGTAGTATTTTAAAAAAAAAAACATGATTCTTTATGTTAAGACGTTGATTCATTGAACTGATCGAAGAATTAAAATCAGTGCTACCTAATAACGGATAATGAAGTCTCATCAAATATTTGTTTTTGTGGGGGATTCGTACAATTGGAGTAGAGAGGGCCGCAAATAAGGCAATTAATTGAATTCGGCACTTCAAAGTCGCCGCCGGCGGGCTTTGTCGGCGCCTGAAGCCGTGCTGTAACACGACGCTTATATTGCAGATACTTGTGAACGCCCTTTGAATGCATCAGATTTGCTAAAACTCCTTCACTCGATAATTCCCACACCTTTATTAAGACGTCACAATCGAAGGTGCGTTAAGATACGAAATTTGGGAACAAAGACTACTTATGTTTCAAAGAAGTGCACCTGAGAATAAGGATTTGATTTTTTAATCCCTTGAATGGATCGAAAAAAATAATCCAAATCCATAATCTCTTACTTTAAACATTTTAAAATTGATATTATAAAGTTAGCTATTTAATTACGCTCTTCTAAAGACTAAACACCTGATCTTTCAATGTTTTTTTTATTAAGTAATTAACACAAAAAATATTATTGTTAATGACCTTAAATGTAAAATTTTCGAATTATACGACAGGCGTAATGGGAATGCAGTTATTTGCATACAAAGTAACTATCAGTAACAACGATCCCGCCAGTCTCGCTAAACCGAAACGTACCCAATGGTGCGGCGATAATACGTTATCTACAAAATACCAAGAATCGCACCAACGTTCTATTGTTTTATAATTAAAATATATTTTATCTGGAGTTTCCATAAATGTGTTATTTCAGAATAAGAAAAAATATTTACTCATATTAACAATTGTACAAAATTATTGTAATAATGCACTGGTTTATTATTTGTTTTTAATTACAGTACGTATGTAAAGCAAATTTAGAATAGATTGGATATTCAACACAAAAAATTAAATTTAAATATGTTATCTTTGTGATATATTATACCTTTTAGTTCACATACTGAATTTATTTAAAACGAAATAAAACTTTTATTAGCCATGAAACGTTATCTGAACAGTGCATACAATTTGAACGAAAATAAAATAAAATGGCGACGATAAGAATCACTTTTGAATATTAAATGCTTTTGTGACTGAACACAGGGTCAAGGGGTAATCCATTATTCGAATATTTGGAATATCAATCGAATCAGTTCGGAATAGAATCAAGGACGTCTGAAATAGGTGAATGTTGAAGAATGGCCTCATTGTACTGGTACTTCGCAAGTCCTTGTTAAGATTTTATTGAAGGACAAGGCCCCTTAAAGACGGCGTTCAACGATATAAAAACAGACGTCGAAAGAGCGCACCCCTTGCTCTTTTAGTGCGCCAACCCTCGGGGTTAATTCTTTAGATCTTACCTGGGTTTCTAAGTATGTATTATGTCTTTTTACGTCTTATTAAAATAAGGATTATTATATTATATACTGGGTAGGACCTGCCTAATAGAGTGAGGTTTATTTTTAATATTTTTAAAAGACGAATGACTTAAGGTGATTTTGGTGACTATAAAAACGATTGTGTTAAATAAAAATTAATATCTTATAGCAAAATATTACGTATATTTATTTATCACAAACGATTATTGAAAAATATATTGATCTACATTAGAAACTAATTATAAGTAGGTATCTCCCAATTTCGATTCTCTGGGTGGATTGAGTGTAAATTGTAACTCTGAGTGTTTTGACTGATAACCGTATTAAGGCACTTATAATAAGATAACCTTACTGTACTTAATAAATAACTTTCGTAATTGTACATTTGCACTCTTAATATATTCGTACATTTGAATTTTTATATTGATTCGTGTTTTTCGTTTATCTAGGAGTGCGCTTGTTCTAACATCCTTTGCGCTGATTTTCGTAATTCGAAATTTGTAAAGGTCCCGCACGTGCGCATGAGTGTGTATCGGGTTGCACCGGAAGCGGGTTGAAGTACAATGGCTGCCGGATGTGGCCGCTCGAAACAACACGTATCTTTTTATTGATATCTTAGAAAGCTCAATATTTTCCCTGTCCACACTCCAGACTGAAGTTTCTGTGCCACGTAAATGATATTGAATTATTGATCTCTGAATGGGGCACGTGTTCTTGTATTGAAGGTCTTTAGTTAGTGGGTAAATGGGGAATATAGATACGCGTTTTCTATTTGTATATAACTTTTTGTACTATGATTGTAAAGTGAGATTGTATTAAGCAAACAAACTCTTACGTTATAATGAGTGAAAAGAACTTTTTTTTCATATTGGAGAGGTTACTTAGAACTGTATACTCAAATATTTTAAATTAAAATAGAAACCAAAATATTTGTAAAAAAAACATAACATAAGACTAGAATTTTTTAAGAAAAGAAGTTAGTGAGATGTTTTATATAAAACCATAGTTTTTCAGAAATAAACGCAACACTCTATTTTTACTTGTATGTTATAATACTTTTTGAATAGAAAATTGTTAAATGTTTCAAGAAAAATCTATAAATTGCATAGAAAATACGAAGTGGAACTACGCAGTTCGCTTATATATGTCCTCGACGCAGGATACGAGGCGTCAACACTAGATTAACTGCCCATATCATTTATGGAAATAAATTAAAATGATTGGTCAAACAGAGCCACGTAGCTCATAAACTCGCTAATAAGGATGAGTCGTGATTTATGTCTGATATGCGAGGGTTTAATGATGAGATGCGGTTAATTATGCGCTCATTAATTCCTGAACGGTTAACAGCTTTATGAATGAAGAAACATTTCAATGGTGGTATTTCTTTTAATCGTACTAGATACGGCTTCATTAAAAGAGATGCAGAACAGGTTTCGTTACTCGCACCGGATGTTTGGCAAGTGGCTGAAATCCGAAAATGCGTCTACTGGTAGGATGTATGCATGCTGTAGTACCAGATAAATCGTACTAACGCGTGATATGCGGACGTATTTGGGAATTTACAATGGAAGGGTTGTATACCGAGGGCTCGATTGTTACTTATAGTTGTGCAAAGTTAATAACTGTGCACTTAGTGCAGTGCTCTTATTATGACCATGAAATTAATAGAACTAGGCCTTTTGCAGTAAGAAATTTCGTAAGGGTGTTCCGAGGCGCACATCCGGCGATTAGCGGTGAGTGCGCAACGCGAGGATGTGCACTGCGATCGCCTTGCGACAGCGCGGATGCGCGCACATTGCGCACATAGTCCACGTTGCGCACATACGCCGTATGCCACGCGCCTTTTTAATATACTGCAATTGCTAAATATTCAGTATACGCCATTTTGTACACTAACCTTCGCGTTGTCGGCCCACTTGCATTACTTTTCAACGCTCGAGTTGGTACGAGGACATGAAATGCCTCGCGGATTAACATCGATATGTTAGCCTTGTGGCACTTTTCATTTGATTGGGCGATTAAATACTTATGTTTCAGGGGTAAATTAATATGCCATTACAGGCTGTAATTACTTTGGAAATAAGTGTAAAAATACAAAACACCTAATAAATATGATAAGACTTGAGAATATTCTAGTCTTTAACTGCGAGACGACATGTCTACATAACACGCCATGAGTTTATTTATCGTAATTAAAATTTCAAATATTATATTTCCTTAATTGGTGAAAAAACTATTTACGTTTTAAATCAGTTTCTAAGGATTATACGTACATTTTGCAGCGATGTTTGGTAAGGACTCACCGCGCCACACCATGAGAGATTCCAGCTCAGTAGAGTCCCTGACACGAGAGCTCGGGTGTAAGAACATATCTTAACCGGAGTCAAGTTCTCCCATATTTGTACGCGAACACTTTAAACAGTCGAACGACTGATGTTTGAGCACTTCGTAAAAAAATGTTAAATATGAAAATAAATAATTGATTGAAAATATATCTTAAGGAAAAAAAAAATAAAGTGTAAAGACACTTTAAAAAAAAAAAATAGGTATTTATTAATGTTTTTGTAATAGAAGCAAGCGAAACGTAACACTATACGAACAAGAGTAACGCAACTAAGTGTAAAATTGTTTAAAAGAAAATAAAGAGCAGTGAACACAGTGTGGCTGAAGACTGCACTGCCCGTCCTTAGTGGTGAGAGACGGTCAAGTGGTAGGGGGTTCAACTTCACCTTCAAACAATCGCTGTAACCTGAACGACCCATCATTCTTATAAACAGATACTTTATTTTTCATATTAAATGTGCATTTATTTTTAAAGCATTCAATTTTATAATCTAACTTTAAGTTGTTGTGAAATTTTTATTAGGTTTTCATGTCAAGCTCGTTACTTATGCCAATTAATTTGGACACTAAATATACATAGTAATCCACCATATTTCAATACCTCAATCATATAAAAATTATATATTATACTTTCATTTCATTTCAACTCAAACCTAGTTTGACTTATTTGATTTTTTTTTATATTTTCCGCTGTTTCAGCATAGATTTTTGTTCTTCAATTAGTATTAATCAAGCTAAATAAATTACAAGTAGATACGAACATGTTCAAAGTATCAAAATCTATACAATTAAATTTACCTAATTTTTATATACAAAGTATGTTAAATATTATTCTAAAAACAATAGAAAATAAAGGCGTTGAGAGATTGGTCATGGTTTATATATTTGTAAGATGTAACAGAACACTTAATGAACAAGCTTAAGTATCATGTTCGCATAGAGTTCGTGGACGTGCAACATCAAAGACTGACTCTTAAAGCAGACCCACTAATAGCGTAATATTTAGAAATAATATAATTAACACAATAACAGAGACATCTAAAGAAAAGATGTTTCATCTCTGTTTTATTTGTTGACAGGCGCGGTATAACTTTCTTTGATAAAACAGTCAGTGCTACATATTCTAAGGTAAAGATTTTTATGATTGATGTATGAATATATATATTATCTTTAAGTCATTTTCCGTGTGCGTGTGTGAAGAAGAAATTTAAGAATAAAACTTTTTTTAAAATGCTTGCGAGTAACGGATAAAAAAGCAAAAGTGTAAAATAACATTTATTATTGCATATTTATCGCGTTACGCTAGTGTGAGTTCGTTATGAAAACGGTAAAGATGACACATGTACTACAAGACGATGGACCTCGGATCGGCTGAAAGAGAGCGGAAAAACTGCGCCAAGGTCGCGGTTTGCCTCACGCGCCCGCCCGACTGGAACTATAATATGTATGATGCTCCGCAATACGAAATTATAATCACCAATGTTTACTACCAATATAATTCGATTTCGATTTTTTTTTACTATTTTCGTTAATATATAGAACATATTATAGAAGAAAAATAGGAATTTAATTTATTTATCGTAATTTCAATTCAACGACGGTTATTTTGTTGTATTGACGAAATTCAAAACATACATTATAATTTGAATTTACTTTTTTACATCGTAATAGTTGAGTCGATATTTAAATGATTACTGCGATTTATGAAAAAAATATTTAAATGACTCCTGGTTATTTTAATAGCGTTCTTTTTAAAAATGATAGATGTGTAGCTGAGAGTCAACGTGTTAACCAGTTGTAATGTGCAGACCACCCGTGCTAACTGAAGAGGGCTTCGTGTCTCTTCGTTAATTTATTATTTCAGTAGCGTTCGTGGTGCCGACGCAGTCAAAACATCCCGCGCTATGATTTACTGCGCAATAAAAGTGCTTTTTATATCAAATGGAAATGGCCTTTATTCCTGAAATTATGCAGGACTTCAAGATTATATAATTTTGATTAATATCTCTGGTCTATTTATAGCGAGATCTTATTATTTTATATAATATATCGAAATATATATTTTTTTTCCCATATCGGTTTAAATCCTATGCTCTAATTAAAGCACTACACCCATAAAGCATGGTACCTATGTATATCAATAGTAACATTTACAAAGCATGTTTTATAGCAATGTTATCGTTTACGGGGGTCGTAACTAGTTCATAATTGTTAAGTTATCGTGAATGGTACTTTAATGGGAGCTATGTCGCTTAGATAAATATTCTCTTATCTCACTATAGATAATGACTGAGATTATGTGATCAGAATTTCGGGTTATAGTAATTAACTAATTAGCGTTTTATAATTGTGTTTCCCACGACGATAGGTTTAGTTTACGATAATAATCATAATGATAATCTAATCGTTTAAAGAATAGCTTTATCGTTTGAATTATTTTGATTTTAACGTATTAAATTTTATAGCTAAACCGATTTTGTATGTATTTAATAAATAAAAGCTTTTTTATCAGAAGAAGGAAAATATTAAAGTCATTAAAATATAATAATAGATATGTTATATAAAAATGTCATTATATTTTAAAGGCTTAGTCATACTCGCCAAACATAATTATGATAGTTGTCATGTATTATTCGTCAGATCTTTTATTCGATCATTAATTTTTATTCGTCTATAAATAAAATAAATAATATAGATTACTCGCTACGACTTGTTTCTGCTTTTAAATGTTATAGTTTCTTAATACAATAACATTTTATAGTTTTTAATAAAAATTTTTTTAAACTTACCGGTGTTGTTGTTGTTGTAGTGATGTGCTGGCGGAGGGATGTAGTCAGTGAGCTCGGGCAAGCAGACGTTGCTTTCATACATATTTGGCGGGACGTTCGCGAGCAGAGAACGCTCTTTCTCCACATCTATAAAATAAGCTTAATGTTAAACAGTAAAGTAATTCAATGAAATAAAACTTATTTTATACAATAATTATATTTTTAGAATATATATATATATATATGTGTATATATTTATTCACGTACAATTAACGTTCGATTGTAAGGTTTATATCAATAATATGACATGTAATTTAACTCAATGAATAAAGAAATTTAATTGAATCGAAACATACCTTTTTGTAAAATCTCTAAGTGTTCCCACAATATGTCACCCATAAAGGCTGGAGCGCGCGCGACAAACTCTTCGCGGCCCATTGCACAGATGTCCTTGCCTTGTGCGCGTGCAAACTGTTGCAGTGCCACGCCTTCCAGGGAGAACTCTCTCGCAGCCCAGCGCAGCCATGCCGCCACTGCTGCCTCGCTCCATTGCCGAGGATCTACGAAACATGCCTTATTGTTAATACTCAGTCTCTATGATCCACCTTAAAATTTAAAATGGACGTTTTTATTGTACACATAACATTATAAATTTTCTTAAATAAAATTTAGAACATTAATTTCAATTTATGGTGTTATGATTTCATATTTAAATAAGTTTTTGTGTATATCTTTGATAATAGATAAACTTGAAATGTTAAAAACACTACTTAATACACGATCATGATAACCCTTAATAGCCGATAAACAGCGGTGATCGGGTGAAGCAACTTCGACAACAATTAGGCGGGCGGGCCGTTGGCTAACACCGGAACTTGCTTCACGCGGGAAACGGCGACCTTGGAGCTCATCGCAGAGTCGCAGTAAAAAGTGATTTCTAATGCGGCTTTCCATGTTGTTTTAACAGAAACGTTTGCCTTTTGATCTGATCTATGAATTATTTGTTTTATTATCGTTCTAGACTTAAACCACGAGTCTTCAATTCATTAAAAACTTTTTACGTGTCACCTTCATACCGTTTTACTGAAAAAAAATACTAAGTATGATAATAGCTTTATTTATATTTATTGAAAACGCTTAGAATTATTGTGTTTATACAAACGTTTTACCTGTAGATTTTCCAACAATTTTTTTTAAGGTTTTATAATGGTGAGATAGATTCTGAATGGAATTGAAAATAATTCCTAAAAGATATATTATAATTCATGTAATTTTCCGAATTTTAAAAACAATTGTGGTGCAATAAATCCGTCGAATCGATCCATCCATCCATCTGTTCTAAAATTTAAATTTAAATATTTCTTAAATAGAATAAAGTTTTTAAAATTTGATTTGTATTTAATTAAACTGTTTAAAAAAATGTTAAATACCTTAAAATTGGAAACGATATATAGAAAACTTTTCTATTAAAAGTTATAAAAGCAAAAAGTTTGTTAATGACCTAAAATGTGTGGCATCCACTCTTCAGTCTGTTGAAACTTTCTGTTCTAGAGATTTATCGGTCGATAGAGATATTTCTAGTTAACCGGCGGCACTTTAAAAACATTTTTAAAGTAATCGAATGGTGCAATTTTTTTAACGACTGCTGTATAAAATATAATTTTGTATAAGCTACTAATAAAATTTCTATAAAAGTGAAATTCGAATTACGAACATATTACGATATACACGTGCTCATTTATTTTTTACACAATTTAGGAAAACACACACAGGCCAAAATTGCCGATTTCTTTCCACTTTTATGAATGTATCACAAAACGTCGCAGTGCCGATCGATACAAATAGAGTTATGTGTTACTATGTTACAAATTGCGGGACGGGTCGGAACTTGACTTTTTCCCCGAGCGAAAAGCGGGACGAGAGCCGGCTAATAATAAATAATTAGTTTAATTACGGCTTTTAGTGACCGGCCGCCTGCGGGACTCTCTGTTTACGCTACTGTAGACTTCGACCCTGATTGCGAATGACAACGCAGTATTCAAGTTTTACATTTGTACAATATCTGTATGACATGTGTACGTGTATATTGATAAAATTATATTTTTATTCTACGTTGTTTTTTTTTTAATTAAATTTATTTCAATTCGTTGATCTTCAACTAGAACTATTTTAACAACGTTGGCCAACATTGCTTTAACTAATTCGCCCACTGGGAATTCTAGGCATCGCGACGCGGCTAATCAGTGTTATCATAATTTTTTTCGTTTAATAAATCTGAATACTTGTGATATTTATTAAGACTTATTGTGATCCGAAATAGCTATTGATATAGTTATCAAAAATAATCCTTAGACGGATTGCAGTCGTCTATCAGTATTTGCTAACCAAACCATTGATACTTAGCAATATTTTGGGATTCCATAGCTGTTAAGGTATCTTTATCGTTTTAATTTGTTAATCTGTCTAAATCTACTATTCAAATCTCGAAATTTCTTTCAATTTTTAAAAATATTTCAGTTATTCAAAAATAATGATCAGTGACTCGAATACGTCAGAGACTCTGTTTACAAAGTAATTATAAAATTTTGTAAACCATAGTTAAGTTAGTTTTAAATTAAATTCTGAATATATTTTTAATGCAGTTTTCGTAAAGATTTAATTTAAAAATAGCGTTTTTTATTAAACGGTATGATAACAAGATACTAATTAATAGAATCTTAGAATATGAAGAATAATATTTTTCAATATGGAGGCTAATAAAATAAAATTACATAATCTATTTTAGTTGTAGTGTTTGTTTATATGGTCGATTGATATTTTATATTAAAATATTAATATATATATATATATATATATTATTTATCTATTGGGTCTAAGAAACAGTTTACAACGAATATTGAGATTATTTACGTGGCTATTTAGCTTCCTCATTACAAAGTTATATATGCAGTTATTACGAAATAGATGTAACAATCAATTCGCTGATAAACAGAAATCTCGTCGCAGATAACGTTTTCCGAAGAAGGTCCATTTAACGCTCAACTGAGAGATCTCTACGAAAAGATAAATAGATAAACACGCTATTCGTGTATTCAAAGTGTTATTATCTATATTTTTTATGTCCTGGTTTCGATTTTATTATTGCAACATAAATAGCTTTGTGCAAACCCATCAGAATTGGTACCACCTACTCGTCACTTACGCTGCCGCCGAATATTACTCTTTAGTAATGTTGAGTTTCGGCTTAAAGTACGTGAACCAGTGTAAGTACAGGCACAAGTGGCATAACTTCTAAGATTCTAAGGTTTGGCGATGTAAGGAATGGTTAATATAAAAAAAAATGCCAATGTCTGTGGAAAATCAACGGTGACCACGGAACTATGGTAAATAAATAAAAATAATCAATAAAGTTAATTCAAATTAGTCGATCGAGTTTCCGATACCGACAGCAGATATCACCCAGTAGGAGACCAATATTCAACCACAAAACAGTAAAATACTTTGTATTGCTCGGTTTTTGATTGATTGTATAGTGACTAAGCCAGTGTTATTACAATTGGCATTTGTCTGCGTAATAAGGGGATATAGAGTATGATTATAAACAGCTAACAGGCAACCTTTTGCCATAAACACAAAAAAAAGAAAAAATAACAAAACATCAAACGGCCACAGTTTTAGAATGCATATTATCCCTTTCATACGGATTAAACAATTATTAACTATTCTCAATTAAATGTTGTATAAACTAAATTGTTTTATTCAATTATTGTGTATATTAATTAACAAGCCATTTCTAGTCGTTGTTAAGTTTTAAGATCTATAAAGAGTAATTCTATAATTACTATACCGTCGTCTATAATATAAGAAGCGTTCTACTTTTATAGTATTTTAAACAACGCGGCTACTTTTTAATTTCAGGATAGTTTCAGCAGTCAGTTGAAATTACAACCTCTTTTATTCGAGGACTGTTCTAGCGGGTAACCTTACATTTTCTCATTTCGCTTTTCTTTTGAAGAAGATTTGGAGACTATTCCATCATGCCCCATTAACGAGGGTCAATGGATATAACTTTAGAATAAAATATGTTATTTAAAATGATATCTTGATTTGAATAAGCAATGCGATCTTATTTGATATCAGGTGAGGTGAGTCAATCGTGGTCACAGATGTTCCTGATATGGTATGATTATAAAATTGGCTTCATAAATCTTTATTAGATGAGTTTATTACGCTCTAGGTCACATATGACGGCTGGTTATGCTAAAGTCTAACAACGGTATTATATCTATATATATTGTTTATATTACTAATCAGGATATGTTCAAATAAATATTTAAATTAATTATTATGCATAAATTAAGAAAAGCTTATTAATTTTGTAAATAGGTAATAATAAACTTATTATTGTTTTTGTACTGTATTAATATTGCACTAAAATATGACTTATTCGGACATTATCGCATCAACTTAACTGAATGTTTTGAACATAAAACGATTTTAAATAAAGTAAATTCTATCTTAGCTGAGAAAAGTATATTCTTAGATTCTTATATATATACCATTAGCCATATAGGTAAGCATATACTAACCTGTTAGACTGTATCATAATTCATATATCAAATACTGTATATCTGATATAGACATTTAGATATTAAATTTTAATTCCGCGATCTTTCAGTAGCGTCACATCGCTTTCGATCTTTCTTCTTTTGCATATCTGGTATGGATTTAGCTTTAACATGAACGTTGGAAAGCTGCACTAGGCAGGCGGAATTATGCACTGTCTTGCTTTATAATTACATCTCGATAAGCTATACTTAGGCAATAAATAGTTAGAATATAATAAGACAAATTAAACTAACATATATTTTTTTTATTATTTAAATTGACTTCGTTAATATTATATTTTTTAAAGTAAACTGTAAAATACGTTCAACATTATACGAGTTAGATGGCTATAAGTTATGCGAGTTGGACTTATCAAACACGTCTTAACCGGTTACATTGAATTTAATTTTACGAGTCATTTTATTAAGTTGAACAATTCGACGACAGTCTGATATGCAATTTGAGTGCAAATGTCTAAACATATCATTAACTGTTCCAAAATTAAATGCAGCTATAAAGATTACTTTATCATTATAGGTTTAATTGTAAAGTACTCGCTTTTGTATTTAATGCTCGGTGGTAACAAGGGTTAAGTCGGATGATTAATATTAAGATATAATAAAATATATGGCGACAGACGACGGTAAGTTATAAGAATTTTAAACTTAATTTTTAAGTAGAAGTCAATTGATGGTCAGTAAATATTTTAATTAAAGAATAATTTTATATTTCACAAGAATCGGAGCAGGAGGAGTAGGATGAATTCAATGGTTTAATGGTTTAATTTGTAAGCAGTATTAAATTACAGAATCAATTGGGTTATTTCATGGAAAAAAATAGGACCTTTAACGGTATCCAGCAATGTATTATTAACAAAAAACTTTAAAAATGTACATGTCTCATTGTCTTTAATTACGAATTCATGATGGATTTTAGCAATAATTTCGGATATGGAAAAAATAATGTGACTAGTATGCGCGTGATTTCGCACTGGACAACGGAAGCGCGAATAGACACGGCGCAGACGCACGCACTTCCGTCGGCGACTGGCGTCGAACACGTCACCTGTCCGCGACACGGTCTATGTGTATAATAGATAAAATATTATTTATAATGTTATAAAAATTCAAGTCCTGCAACGACTAGTTTTATTCTAACATATTATTATATTCCTACAGACTTTCAGTGTTCACTTGTTCAGAGTTCATCGTAACTTGTTGTGCACATCAGTTCATAATTTTCGTTACTTTGTTCATCGTTAGCTTGCTCTTATTATGTTCATTTTATATGCACCAAAACCTCCCCTGCACATCCTAACATGGCATATTCTAACCTAGTCATCCGCATTCATAATAAGTCATACCATGTATTTTTTCTGCTTTTCTATTATTTCAAATTCCGAACATAAATAGAACAAAAAATATTCTTAAGATTCGATACTATTCGCGTAACATTGCATAAAACAAGGTAATCGATCTATAACGACTTGATGCGATGTCGTGTATTAGATAAAGAACTGGTATTCAAATATTTTGGCATTTGCCGTATTTTGGAGCTGTCAATAATGTTGTAGCTTTCACTCATTGCGTTAAATTAGATACAATTTATAATGATATAGTGACATTGAATTCAAATAAAATAAAAATAAAATAAACCTTAATATTATACAATAAAGTACAATTTGGGAAATGTAAATATTTTACCCAATTACGTTTATTTGACATAATAATATTATTTGTGTTAATATTACATTTCATAATTAAAAGAAACTATAGAATAAATTACTGTGATCTTAATTAAAAAGATTTCTTTGAAATCTAAATTAGAAACTTTTTTAGGTTTACATAATAATTTATCATATAATATAGTGAGTTACACATATATTATTGCTAAATGATTAGATAAAGTTAAAATATTATTTGCTATTCAGTTTAAATTCGTTTATATTATATATCAAGTTATAAATCATAATACAACTTTTTTTTTCACTACTCGAAATATAGTCAAGGTCAACTTTTTCTGAAGAAGATTACATAACAATACATCACGAATAAAGTTGACAATAATAAGTATGACTAGAGTTTTTCTTTTTTTTTAATTATTTTACTACTTGCTTAATATATTTACTTGAATTTAATACTTGATATAATATTTCAGCAATTATTTACTAAGTGACGCAGAAATATTATCGTACCTATTTATTTCGCTACAGTACTCGTTAAGCGCATTTTAATAATTCTGACAGAGTATGTTATGTAAATGTATTTTTTGTTATATTCATATATTCATATATCCATAATATATAAAAGTATTAATTATTTTTCTTCATGTATCAAAAAGCTGTACATGTTTATTTTTTAACGACATAAACATTTTTATACCATGTATGTACCAAGTTTCTATTGCATCTAACTTTTTAAAACTATATTTTCGCGGTTTATAGCTTTTCCTTCCTGATCGTAAAATGGCACCGAACGGTTGAATGATTAAACTCGTAAATGAAATTCTATATATACAACTATTAAATAAAGACTATCGTATTTCGCTATCGCTGTATTAATTCTTGTTGAACGGGGCGCGGTGCGCAATACAAGCGAGCCCTTTACATATTTATTACAAACGTTTATGTAACTTGCAATGTTTGTTAATTTATTTAGATTAAAATTTGCAAACTGAATTCGACTTCCACTTATCCTACGGAGTTGAAATTTCTCAAATAAAGAGTTTTTATGGTAACCGATACGTAATTTCACACCCAGAATTAGCTCCAGACGAAACTCTCTACCGTTCAACAGCGTAGATACAAAATCTTGTATATAAAAGCTTCTTATTTTTACTATTAATTCATTAATTTTATCGATGAACTAATACAAATTACAGTTTTTTTTTTAATTAAATAATATGTTCATTTTTTTAATGCCAGTTCATTATAAAATCTGTTTAAGATTTAAGGAATGTAAAATTATGAATCGTCACCAAAGGTTATATGTAGATTCGTAACAAACATACAAAATTGCAGGATTAGATTATATTGAAACCATCTCCGAAAGACTTTAAATAATTTCAAGACACATGAGATGTTTTCTACTAAACTACAAAACTAAAGTGAACATAAAACATCAGTAAAGTTTAATTTTATTGCAGATTTAAATGTTTAACTGATAGTCTTGAGTGTGTGTGTTTTTAAAGTGTTTTAGAATTATCTGTTTCTACAGGTAAACTGTTTTAATTAACATAGTATTCATTTATTGCTCTAGGATAATACGACGAATAATTTTCTTGTAGTTTACATAAATTCTCTGCTACATAGGCCCAGTTGATATAACAGGTGTATCTTAAGTGAAAGGGTTCAAATCTGAGCAAGAAATTATGAGTTTTTATGTGCTTTTTTGTAATTGTAATTTATATAGTGCTTTGAAAGAAAACATCGGAGCATTAATATTATGTACGAAACTCTAATATATGCATATCGTTCCAATCTTCGCAGACCAATGTGGTGGAATTAGTTCCAAACTATTTAAAAGTATTTTGTCCAGCATTGAGAAATATATGGAAAATTTAATGAAGCAAAAAGAGTATTATAGTAAACTACCTTTTGGTACGCCGAGGCGCAGCTGTTCCTTCTCCCAGGAGGCGAAGGTAGCCTTCAGCGCCTCGGCCATCTTCTTATTGGTGCCGGGCGTGAGCGGCGGCACCTGCGATGGGATGTCTGCAAAAATGAAGATTATCATTAAAATTTTAATCAAGAAAATGATAACAAAAACCACAATTCCCAAAAACAATGTTGGTGTGATAACATGCTGAACACGTATCTAAAGAAGACTTAATCTAAACTATTAAAAACTCATAACGATCACTGTACTGTAACAATACGAATAATAGGTAGACAAAAAAAATGAAATTAAAAATAGCTGTAATATACGAAAATAAATATAACACATGAATTATATAATAAGTGATAAAATGAAATCAGTTTTGAAGCTTTTATCTACTAGTTACAGCAGCTACTGTTTAAACTTCTATATCGACTCATAAACTTAGCTTTCTATTATGCAATCACGTAACATAAATTAATAAAATTCATTATCTCTCTCTTGAATCAGGTTTCTAACCAATTACATGCCCTTACATTTAGTTTGAAAGATAAAAGGTTTTTTTTATAAACAACCGATAAGGTTAAGGGTGCTTTTAGATCGGGCGATCGATGTTTTCTTATCTGCGATCGATCGAAACTCGTTCTGTTTACGATTGACAAAGATTGGTCGGTCGGCGTGTGGCGTTCGATTCAACTCGGGGTAATCAAATTATTATCGGCCTTTGTACGAAATTTTCTTTGTTTCTGATATATTTTTCTAAGAAGATTTGTTAAAAATTAAAACTACATTTTATTCATGTTTAATGAGAAAAATCGTCTTTTTTAAATTTTCAGAATTCATAATCCTTTTGTCATCAAAGAAAAATATAATTTCGGTTGAAACTTACTAAATATTTGTTTAAATATTTTACCCGATATCTCAGTAGAGATGAAGTGTCTCGTAAAAACCTATTTTGTTCTATAATTAACATAATATGTATTTACAAGATAGATTTTAAGTAGCTCATAATTAATGTTTAAAATGGACAAAAGTTAATTATGTTCACAGCCCTTAGCTTTCCTATTTGCTTACACTTAATTTAAAAGATGTAATTTCAAGTATCGATTCATCCATGTAATATAATGGGAAGAGCTCAGTTAACTTCGGCATAGAAGCGCTAAAGTTAATTAGACCGATTGAGAAAATAAGTAGCTAAGATATTTCATTGGATAGTTAAAGGTTTGATTAGAGTAGGTAGCCAGCGATGGCGTCGAAATTACTGATCATTGATTACACAGGTGTAATACCAGTTACAACCGACTAGCTTTTCTCCCATTAATTCCTGCCTTCCACGCCGTTCATTTAATATCATGTAGTCGTATAAATCAAAGATTTATTTATTAACAAAATTTTTATCACCTGTATGATTTATAGAGACTGTACGAATAGTTATTTTTTTACATGGATGCCATAAAGTTAAGATCAAAGTGTGCGAGTGACAGATTATTACTGTCCACAGCGGTACGTATCCTCTAATCAAACGTGAACTTCATCAAGCGACGTTTATTATCAACGGATTAATTACTTCATCTACGGTATTTACTTTTATTTCTACCGAGTAGTGAAGAACAAATTAATAGTTGATTTCTTTCGAGTCCCAATGGCTTGGAATAAAATAAATCAGAGATAAACAAGCAAGATTGCATCACGTATGTGTGAGTCGTGCGCGGACGCACAGGCTTCATTCATAAGTGCGTCTGGTTTGCGTCGCGTGTGTGCGTGGGCGTGCGTGTGTGTGCGCGCGGCTTGCACACCTGCCGACCAGTTCTGAGATGTTGAGATTTGTACTGCTCTCCCACGGTCGGTGCCCGCTCCGATCTTCTAGGTGAACCGTTCTGATATCATTTAAATGTTTCATACGTATTCTCGTCCACGGGACGAAACACGAGATCGTTTATACACCGCAAAAAACTTATGTGAACTAAGACAGGTTACATATGATTTACATTATTAATGTGTATGTTAATATTAAAATAACATAACATATCAATCAGTATGATGTCCTTCTCTATATTATAAAAAAATATTTTTTTATTCTACGTTATGTTTTGAATAAGTAATGTTTGAGCATCGTTTATAGAAACAAACAGTTATGGATATTATTAAAATTATAATTTTAACTATTCACGAGGTAAGATTTTGTAGTCCAGAGGTTTAGGTAATCGTAAAACTTTCAGGCTTTTATTAAAACAACTGTGAGTTGTGAAAAATCTGAGAAAACAATTTATTATAATATTAAAGGGCGAAGTAAGACTGCAGTGATTGTTGCGAATCACGCGGACATTAATTGCAAACTCCGGCGCATTGTGATTTACTCGTTGATGCCGGCAGCTGCACTTGACTCACTGCGAATGTATCCTTGTGTGCAGTAATACCATAGGAACGATATCCTTTATCGGATATGAGATTTGAAAGGGTTGAGATTTCTAGAATATTATAATGAAACGATATAAGTTTTAAATAAGCCTAGCTGTTCCATAAATATGTAAAAATATCGTATTATTAATTACCCGACGGCATCAATACAAAATTAATTCAAAATAGTTTTTTTTCTTTCAGCCCTTTGCTTTTTAGTGTTGTAATTTTAACATCATACCGGTATGGTGTGAAGATTGGCAATCTGATTTTAATATAAGCAGTACAAAAAAAAATCATCGTAGTTATCGTGCGAAACGAAATGTGCTAATTTATATACATATAAACTAATTTGAATAAAACATCCTATGATTTTAATGATAATAAAATGTCGTCGACTTTTTTTTTTACGATGTAAACGGACAATATACCGTTAGTTTATATTTTAATCATTTTAGTTTTATTCGATTCGAATTTATAAACAACTAGCTGTTACCCGCGGCTTTGCTCGCGTGTAATATGAATATATTTACAAATTAAAATATTATGTTAATGTAAGACCTCTTTGTATACCACATTGATTTGTATTTCAGCCCTTAGGGTAGAATACCCAGAAACGCTTAAATGCGAATCAATTTATGTTTAATCGGTAGCCCAAAAATAAAATTTCGAGCTTTTAACTTCAAAATGACGGACTTCCAGACTGACCCGTATACGAAATGTCAACCCGTATTTCTCCCCTTAGGCGTAAAATATTCAGAAACGCTTTAATACGTATTTACTCATTTTTAATCAGATTCCCAAAAATAAAGTTTCATATTTTTAATTTAACAAATGACGGACTTCCATAAAAACTTTCACCCCCTCAGAGGTAGAATATCAAAAACGCTTAAATACGTATTTACTCATTTTTGATCAATGTCACAAAAATAAAGTTCCATGTTTTTAACTTAAAAATTGACTGACTCTTATAAAAACTTTCAACCCTTATTTCACCCCCCGTGGGGATAGAATATGCAGTAACACTTAAATACTCCTTTTTAATCAGTATACCAAAAAGAAAAGTTTCATGTTTTTAACTTAAAAAGTTACGGACTATATATACCATACAAACGTTCAACCCATATTTCATCCCTTTAGTGCTAGAATTTCCAAAATTCACTCCTTAGTGGGTGTCATGATATGTTAGTTTATAAGTGTACAGCCTAAAATATAAGTTTTATGCTTCTAGTTCTAAAAATGACAATACTTTCAATAACTTACAACCTTTCATTCCCCTTTTCAACCCTTTACAGCACTTTTTTTCAATTTTTATGTACCAAATTTCATTTAAATCGGTCCAGTAGTTTTGGCGTGAAAGCGAGACAGACAGACACAGTTACTTTCGCATTTATAATATTAATATATAGTGTATGGATTAAACCTAGTATGCTAGAAAAATACACACATTAAATGTGTCATTTTATAAATGTGATGGCAAAGGTAGCTTGTTAATACTGAGTACAGACCACTTCATACTGCGATTTTCTAATTCCTCACGATATTTGCCTTCATCACATATTATTCAGAGGTGCTCGGTTTCGAACCGCGATTAACGTCTATGCGTTTTATCCACTGGATCCCTTTGATCTCAATGTAGTTTAATTGAAAAATATTTGTATGTAAAATTACACATACATACATAAGGTATATTTTCAACATCAGGATTTCTATACATATATTAGTTGTAACCTATTGCATATCCTTTGACATTTTACATAAATCAACTTGTATATGTACGTTTGCTATTGTATTGTATGAAATGTAATTGCAAATAAAACGCACTGGCTGCATCACGCACACCTGCGCACACGACTTATTAACATACACACGCATTATCATAAAATAATTATTCTTGATTTATTCATATAATTACGCATTAAACATATTCATAAGGATACAAAAAAAGAGTTATTGTATGGCAAGATTCATGAATGTACCTATATTTAATATATCAGATACACGAAGCCATAAAAATTTTAGTTTTAATTAATTAATCCGTCATTTAAAGAGGTCTTTTTTATTATATTCTACATATTTTATAAGAAAATGATAAAATATTTCATAAATTGAATAACTTATTACTCACATTCCTGGTATTTTTATTACTTATAAATATATACTTAGCTTTAATAAACTATGTGTTCTCTGTCACTGTTTTTATCCCTTACATTAAAGTATATAAAATAAAAAATATATTAACAAGGAATTCGTAAAATGGGTTTCATTTACTTTAAGAATTGTATTTCGAGATGACAAAAAAACGTGACAAGTTCCGTTTCCGTCATTAAGGTAATTAGTCCGGGAGATTTTGGCTTAATTATCACGTATGGTTTCCGATGGTCATCATCCGTCCAGCTGGATCGAAACCTTTGTTGTTGAATCGACTTCTACAATTTATTCACATCCTTAAAATTAGCACTGAAATATTTGGATATCATTACAGATTTTTAAAATTTGCTTTATTTTTATTAACTATCAAGCTATAATGTTGATGACATTTAAATTGTTACACGAATATGAAGGTGCGTTTTAAGGCTTGATCATTTCGAAACACGTATTATAGAATATGAAGTCTATATGTCTATACACAATTAACTCTGTTCAGATAAACAGAATATTTATTTACTAGTATTAACGTTTTAGTATTTGTTTAGTAATTTAATATTAAAGTTCAGATTTGTATTATGTGATAAAAAGTGAAGGATGATGATCACTCTCGGTTTTAGGTCGTTTCGATTCTTAAGATTTCATTGTGAGTTAAAACACGTGTTCGATGCAATAAAATGTAAGTGTCCACGGAAATGAAGACGGTTTAAGTTTTTCTTTCTACATCGATGTTCACATTATAGCTTAATGAAAACGTTCAGGTTGTTTAAAATCTCTTGGGCTTGTTAATGGCGGTACACAGCATGATCCTGGATTTGTGTTTTTTGTCACCTGGAATTATTGCTTCGTTTAAAAACGAAGCGATCTTGCATCGGTACAGTTTTTGTTTAAAATTGTGATTCGATTAATTTTTTCGTTAAGTAGGATTTAGGTATGCCAGACAGCATTGATTATTCAGTCAAATTAACAATGCGCATCATTTTTGAAATTCAGATGGGCCTGAGAAAACTTTGTCTTAATTTTTTATGCAAGTTAATCCCATTTCTCCGCTGTATGATCATACTTACATATGTTTTTAGAGTTATTCAAGAGTTCTGTGCGAACGTAAAAAACGGCTGGTTATTCAAATGAAGTATATTATTTTTATGTAATTTCGCTAAAATATACTATCAAACTAAAATAAAAATACATTCAGTTATTTATTTATTTAAAGTAGCTTATACAAATACAACAACAAATTAAGATAGTAAGTAAATTGGCGTATAACAGTTCAAACATGCTTGGAAGAAGTTAGTTGATTTTGAAGGTTAAATGCAAATTGTATGTATCGACAGTGCGCCGAATCGTGAATGGCGTTGATAACGGCACAATGGGCCGGAGATGCGCGCGGGCACACAACACAACACAAAAGTTGCCTTACAACCTTCGCTATTTTATTAAGCCGATTAATTAATATCGGCGATTTCTTGTAACAACCAACAATATTAGTTTGATCAACCAAGATGTCCTGCCGATTTTAACACTTGAAACTTATTCGTACCCTACGGTTGTTCCACAAAGTTTTTCAAGTCTTTTTATATTTAAGTTAATATATATAGACGTAGTAATAATTCGTGCATTTAGTAATAAATATCACAGAATTTATCTGAGTAATGAGGTGCACTCTTTGATATTTTGCAACGTGAGTCGTTAAACGCCTCGTGAAAACTAAGTATATATACTTTTATCCTAAAAAGACGAGAAAAGCAACTTCAAATCTTTCTTGTAAAACTGAGAAGATGCAGCAAGTTACATATATGGAGTTTTATTTATCTTCCGATTATTTTTAATGCAGTTTATGTATAGCTTGGATTGAGAATAAGTTACCAATAGTGTTGTCAAGTTTTTCATTATTATACATTTGTTATACCTATTACAATGTTGTTATACACTAATATTCCTGTAATTTTTTTGTCGCCGTTATATCTGATCAAACAATTCAAATGCCCTACATTTCCCTCGTGACCACACGACAACAGGTGGCGAGGTGGCGAGTGGGGTTGAATAGCGGGGAACGGCACTTGTTGCGCGGTTTTAAATGAAGACACTATTCCGATTAGAGTTATAACTTCATTCCTTTATTATTTTGAAAGAATTTCACAAGACATTGTAGCAATTCTAAACCTATAAAAAGTTTTATATACAAATTAAACACTTTTTTGTTTATTGCCCTTAAATTATGTTACTGCCTAATTAATGCTACGTTGTAATCATTTTTTTTTTCAATAAATCTCAATATCTTCTTGAGATTAGCTATTAAACATAGTCTATTTTTATTTGAACTATTAACGCCGTGACACAGCGTGACTACAATAGCTTCAAATAACAAAAGCTCGCGCCATTTTTACCGGCTTCTCCATTGTTCGTTTGAACTTGGAACGTCGCGTGACGTAAACGGCGCGTGCGATGTTTTGCATTCAAATCGTCGTCTTTACTCATAATTACTCCAATAACTGTTACTAGCGTCTTATAAGCGAAATTACACTACACGATGTATTTCGTTCTACCTATCGTAAAAAGGTATATATATCTGTTACGTAGCAAAATTAAAATATTTTAAAGTTCTCTTAATATATGCCTTAATTTTATTTGTTGTTTGTTCATAGTTAAGCAAATCAGGTGCTCAGACTGGTGTATAATCCAAGTATTAAATGTAATCATCGAATTAATATGGATTTTTTTGATGACAATGGATATACTATATGTATATGTAATTTCTAAATGGTTTGTGTCCAGTCATCTAGAAAATGAGAACGCTTTGTGTGATCACGTTGTCCATTTTGTTAGACTCTTGGCTCTGTTAAGGTTCAAATTAGTCAATAGTTTAAATACAAATAAAATTTATGAACATGGTATACTGACTTCAATGAAAGAAAAAACTAGTCTTGTAAATCAGACGGAAAAAACCATTAGCATTTAGTTCTACGTTTTAAACGGTAGCTAACAATAGTGGGCATATTAATCTAAAGATCTGTAACGTTGATCACGAATGTAGGCGAGAGACCTTTGCTCAATGACAGAGGCGGCGCGGGCGCATCATCTCATTGAGCGCGCACCGGATGGGCCAATCAGCGGCGTGAATGGACGCCCCCGCGCATGCGCGCTGATGCTGTTCGGTGCGTTATTAGCTCCCGTACTAGATGCCTTCTTCTTTGTTATATCAGTAAATTGTTATGACTTTTTATGGCCCCCGTGTGTGTTGAGTCGTAAACGCGTTCCTACTGTTGCTTCATTGACTTACTATTGTTCGCTTGAGATACTCTTAGAACTTTATTATGATGTCTTTATTCGTGTTTATAGTTTGACGAACTATACAGAGATTGAGTCAATATGAAGTATGTACCAGGTTCATTTTGAAATGACGCTCATTATTAATTTTAATATTATATACTTATACTTGATATTAATTTTTTTGTTTATTTTTTTACGAAGCTGACGATTAATTTGTCTAGTCGAACACAAACAATGTTCGGCAACAGTTCTCAGGCTGTGCACAAAGTCTTCACTTTCAAGATCAGCAGAGCATGCGCAGATCATAATTACGGTAATGAAGCTTGCACAACCGCTGCCCTAAGTTTGTAGGCACGCGATGTTACGGATCGTGCTGCTTTGTTACACTTTAGAATAAACCAAACAGCAACTAAAGTATTTTTTATTTTAATTATAGAGGTTTATATTGTCGATGAGTATCGTATTTTAATGAGTCTTTGGTTAGTTGTAAAACTGCTTTTAGACATTCTATTCTAAATCTAGTTAAACTTTTGAAATAATAGGTATACTTATTTAAAATATTTTCAAGGGTGGTTATTCAAGCGCTACAATTCTTCACTATTTTACAAGAGTTGATACGCATTAGAAGCGTATATTCATATATTTCTTACGGTCACGGAGCGTTCACATTTGGTACAAGAGCAGGCGAAACCGAGAGCGTTGCGTCACTCTGAGGATGATACATCGCCTTTTCACAACCGACAATAATAGTGTTGCAAATTTTAAATTAGAATTCTGCAAATGGCCGACTGCTGTCAGCCGTCAACGTATGATTGACAGTTATTATTTTTAATCTGTCACATATCTGTTTTTAAGAGTATTAGATTGCATTACACTCTTAGAGTAAAAATTTAAGTATGTTATTAATACACTCGTTATTTTGTTAGTTACCTAATGGTAGCTACCATATAGCTACCATTAGGTAACTAACAAAATGAAAAAAAAAATTATTCCATGTTTTAGAACATAGCGCACCAAGTACGCTAGGTGCTCTATTATGTAGTTTTTCTATCAATTATTTTACCGTTTACTAACCTTTTGGCTTATTGAAAGCTTTCATCATGACTTTGATTCCCATGCCTGCAATTGCCGCCGTCGCTTGATCTTGTCTGCCGCGGGCTCTTGAAGTCCGAACTATTCACACTAGCACTATTCTCTTGTATATTTATAATCTTTTTGAGCACTTTTATATTTACAAATGTCTGTAATTTACAATATACAATTTACATGTTTAGTCTATAATTTACAATATACAAACTAAAATTCTATTTTAAATAAGATCAATAAATATCACACTTATTTTTTTTAATGTCAGAATATTAGTCTAAACACTCTTCACTATTTTTCATTTTGTCGGTGATTTTTCTTTACGTCACCGTTGAAAAGTTCATTTAGTTATCACTGATCAGTACTCATACTTCGTAACACCTATAATAATTTGTTAGTTTGAGTCTCTTGAATTTTGCCTTCGACTATTTATTAGCGAATAAAATTTAAAAAGTGCGTTATTAACAGATAACCAATGCGTCGAGTTGCAAGTTGTTCTCGATACGAAGTCAAGCAATATTCAAATAGCATGGAACATTCCCACAGGTGAGTGGTACGGCCCAGTCGTTTCCGGCTCCCTACTTGCCACCCGCACCTACCCTCTAGTATAACCCCCACCGAGCTCACAGTTCTCACACGGTCCGTTAGTCCGTGACGAACAATTTCGCTAAATTTTGTGGTTAGAGTTTTAACCCTTGAGTGTAGACTTCATAAATAACGGCGCGTCTTTCGTCATTTGTTTAAACAGTTTAATTACTAATTCGATTTAACTCCGTTTTATAATAATCCTCATAAAAATATATACATAAATTAGAAGAAATTGTGTCAAAAAAGCACAAACAAAAGATAGATAGTCTATACGCCCTTATAATTTAATGTATAAATGTCACATGATTTAATTTAATGGTGTAATTGAATTAATTTACTTTTAAAAGGGCTTATTACTCTAATAATATGCATGTCATATATTACATAACAAATTGATAGGCACGGTGCAACCGACCGAGATGAGGGTTCAAGGGTTAAATGCGTGTAAACATCTTTATTCCGATTTAATAACCGCTTCGTAGAAGGGTCGGTAAGTATAGTGGTTATCGAAAATATTAAATTTTAAGTATTGTTAACGAGTTAGTGGCAAACATTTTAATTAATACGTAGGATTTTTTTTATCAGTTCACACGATTGTTCGAGTTCGTGAACTTGAGAGGTCATAAAGTATTGTTAGTTATTTTGTTTTTGTTTTTTTTAAAGAACAGTTAATTTTGAGTCAAACTTTAATAAAATTATCTTAACTGCAGGAAATTGAGAACAAATGGGCCTTAATGTATACATACATATATTCAATCTAACTTACTTAGCGATGATGGGGGCGACGAATTGCCCTCAATGAAAATCAAATTTAGACACCACATGCATCATATTGGACAAGGTAGTTGAAATTCAAAAGTTACACGTAAATTTTAACAAACATATCAAACAAAAACTGTTCTCTTTTCAAATATAAATGTTTTACTGATCGAAACATTCCTTTAGGTAGTGAACTTTGTATCGAGGACGATCCTTTGTGCCACAAGTGTCATTTAATAGGGCCAGTTGCCTCGTCCAATATTGGAGGACAATAGTTCAATACGAATAGTCATATCTGCGATACATATTACTAATATGTTTATTTAGTTATACGTATCGCAGACTGACTTGTGAAAATTCTTCTAATATTGTATTTCGATATATATTTTTTTTGTTATTTTTATCTTATAAATATAAATTAATTTCTGTATGTGGTCGTATTTTATTTGTTCGTTCACGCTTCGTTCGTCCGATTGAGTTGAAACTTAGTAGATTCAGTTGTTATTCGAACTTGTATGAAGGTTTCTTGCATAGTAAGTACTAACAACGATATGTTGCGTGAGTCGTATCGGACAATTACCTACAAAAAAACAATTAAAAAGCCTTTGTAACGTACACCGAGCATTAGCTATTAAATAAACTTGTGGCAGATTGTGAAGAAATGTGTTATTGATGGCTAATTGTTTCGTAGCTAATGTGTCTAGTAGTGTCAGTGTGACTGCGGTTAATCATGTGGTCGAGCTGAGATTGCCAGTCACGGGTCAACTAACTCGATTGTCGCTCCCAATTTGTCTCCCCAGCCAACTAAGAGCGATTGCATTTGTTAAATTCGAAATACTGAAATTCGAAATTATGCATTTTAAAATTTATCATGTATGATATAATATTATTTTAATTAATTCTTATGTTTTTAGTACATTTGCAATTCGTATACAAAATGTGTGATGTATAACAAAGAATTTACACCTAAGTGCGTTAATTAATGCCTGCGGCCGACTACAGCAAATATTAAGCGTTGGGTGTCAATTGCACTGCGGGATCAACCGGGGTCGGCTCTAATTTCTATCTCATCTTCGACCCCTTAATAGGAAAGTGGACACCCGCATGCACGCTAAATACTAACTAACTTTAATGTGGATTTTGTATTTAAACACCGAAACAACGTATTCGGGTACATTTAAAATTACGAGCACGTCGGAATTCAATTTATTCAGACTCGTCCGCCAGAGATCGTTTTGCTCGTCCGAGAACACGTTTGCCTCTGTGATGTTTTGATGGGACATTCGCGAGATTTTGAACGCTTTTACGCGTTGCGAGCAAACAAACATCGTGACAATGGATGCTTCGGCGAAGCGCGTGTGACGCGGGAGTCGATTCAAATGTGGAACAATGCTTGTATAACAATTCGGTAATGTTGATGCAAACAACAATGTTATAGATTGTTCGGTGCGCTTCGCGTAAGCTAACTTTTGTACAAATTGTCCAACTATTATACAATGTTGATACAAAACACAAATTGTATGCATATTTGACGCTCACTTTGCGTTTTCGTGATCATTAAACTGTTCAAGTATAGGTAAGTATTAGCTAACTATATGTGTAATACAAACAGTACAAATTAACAAATTGTTAGGCTGTATATTTTAAGACCTTTTTCAATTAAAAAAAATGTCGTATGATGTACAAGTTGAATTATTAATCTGTGGTTGAGCTAACAAATAGCATAGATAATGTAGCGACGGTCGCCCGTTCCAACCGTCCCAAGTGATTTGACCTTAGACCGTTCAATTAAAACGTTATGGACGGTGGGGCGGCGATGATAAATGTGACTACAATAGGTAATTACTACAACGTATATGTAGACACTTAGATTTATTTCGAGTGAATGGTACGAGTTTATTCTGATATAAATAAAATTGTTTATAATATATTTTTGAATTTGATTATATATCCATATGTATTGCGTTGGTATAATATTAGTTTTTCAATGTACAAAAGTCAGTTTGGATTTAAATTTAGTATCCGCTATGTTTATGCATTTGACTTTGCCTCCTATTATAGCAAAGTTATAAATATTTTACCATAAATTGTGCTTAAATCTAAGATATTATGTTTCAATCAAATGTGTAACACCTAGTCGCAATTACATATTACGTGACCGTTAACGAATAAGGTCATCGTTATAAAAAGTGAACCAAAGAACTGATACAGATATACCATATTAATACCTTTTCATATAAGGTCTGGCTGGTTATATCGAAATGTAATCTCGTAAAAAAACGTAAGTTTTTAAGTGCTTGCCACATTTAGGTGAGTATAAAAACTTCTTTGAGTGAATTGTAGCCTTACGATGTAGAAAACGTCAGTTACATTACAAGGGTGTCCCCATTTGGACTCGAATTTACATATTAATGAATGCAATACGATAAGCTTTTGTAGATACCACAATGAAACATCCAAACATTACGAAAATGATAATGAAATATGCACTACTGTGTGAATTTTTTTTCAATTTATGAGAATATTGAATTATTTTATGGACGTGAATAATGCAAATGGCTAAGTTATTTTCAGCGATGCCATATTAAACATGATAGCTGTGAGTTTGGGTTTGTAGATTTATTAATAATATTTTTTCGGGCAACAATTGGGAGACAAAATTGGCGGTTGTTATCGGATTCTTTGGCGTCTATCTCGAGTGGGTGTTTTGAAAAGTTAGGTAAATGAGATTACAAGGCGTGCACACGAGCGGCGTGAAGCGTGGGGCGGGCTGACTGGCGATTGGCGAACACCTCCCACCGCCCACGCGCATGCGCAGCGTGCCGCCCGCGAGAAAAATCTCTGAGAGGAAAACTCTACGTTTCAGAATCTATAATATTCAAATTTTTATGAATATTTTATTGTGTGGGTGGTGTAACAGCCGCTTCGGTTCTCGATAATGCATGAAATGGCGACCACGATCTTTACGACCTTGTTATTTTTAGTGCTTGCAATTCGGCTACTGCGCTGTTTTAAAAAATAAAATACTTTTTATCAATACTCAAAAGGTTGTGTTGTTTACCTTATTAATAAAATGTTTATGTGAATATTTATTTAAGACCTTTTCCAGTTTATATGTAGGTACAAATTAATATTAATGAACTAAATATATTTACCTACTCAAATCGTAAACACGTCCTCTGCATTTCGGATTATAAATATAGGGGCTCATTAGACATTCAAATGTAAGCGATTTCAGTACTTTTGTATGTTAATTTCTTGAGTATAGGGTTAAGTTCAGTGTCGACTTTTACGTAACATTTTCATTTAGGAACACAAAGACATTAAATAATATTAAACTTGCTTTATAAAATTAATTTCATTTAATAAAATATTTAAAAGAACCACATTCCTCTTTATATTTTTACCTACCGTAATAAATAATAATTACTTAAAAACACTCTAGAGATAAATATGCTTGTGTTCAAAACGTGTTTAAAATCATTAATTTTCCGTTAGATTAAATGTAAATTGAGAATTTTAACTGGTGTTCGAATTAATTTAAATATAGATGCCTAATTTAGCCTTGTTATATATTCCCATTCGCTATGAAATTAGGTCGCTACGTGTCACTGTGCCATTAGGGACTATTAACAGCATGTTAACGTTGGCTGAAAATATTTCCTAACGCGTTGCGTCAAATTTATTGATGCGTTGAAGACAGATAAACACACCCATTGCATAAAATATGACGGAACTCTACCTGCGCTTGCTTGACTTTTTTTTTGGAAAGCCATAGATAATAATATAATTAATTAGGTATATGTATGACTGGTACATGTTTGTAATAAGTTGTCGTGTCACTTCAAAGTCATTAAATTATACATACAAACAGCAATTAAGAAACCTTTTGCGATAATCATCTAAAGCTTTAGGGTTTCTCTTTTCTTTAAAAACATTTTAAAGATTATTGTCTATGTCGTCGTATGCGTTTTTTGCTACATTGGTATAATTATAATTAATGTCAAATTTAAAAACTAAATTTTTGTCACAAATGGCCAAATATAATTGCGGATATTGTTAATTTTGAATTTTCTACTCACGTTATTATCTTTAAATCCAATTTATAGTCTTAAAAGTGTCGTTAATAAAAAAAACCAATGAGCAATTATTTAAAATAGTTTTATAAATCAATTTAAATTTGACTACTTTACTGGATGTTTACAATAATGTTAGTGACAAAAAATCAAATAAAAAAAGTTGTAGTTCACCACACTACGTTATAGAGGCTAAGTTTCCAAGTCCCAACAATTTATTTGTTTGAAATAGTGACTCATGAACATGGTTGGTTGACTGCGAAAATTTGACATTTTGTTCACGCAACTCTACACTAAGCGTTGGATAAACTTTTTTTGGAAGTACATAAAGTAATAAAATGTATTGATAAAGAAAATAATGAAAGTATTTAGAAGTATGTTATTGCTCTATCTACCTGACATCTAATTTAATACCTATATTTGAGGTTATGATAAAATTTAATTTTATTTCTCGTAAAGTTAATAAGTACATACTAAAATTATTAAATTTATGTATATCAAAACTTGTTTAAGCGTCTTTATTTGCACGAATTATTTCGGTGATATTGATAGAGTTCATAAGAATCTACGTTGTCGGACGTACATATGTAGTATGTATTTAAACTGAGTAAAGCGACTAAGTATTGTAATATATATATCGCAGAATTAAATCAGTGCGTGTCGTGTTAGCTATACTATATATGTATGTATATGTCTGTTAAAAAAGAAATAAATATATGTTCATTTATATTTTATAAGAATGTTTTAATAACTTGTAGGTAAATAATAAGTTTATTAATAAAAATACGAATCGATGTTTTATCTGTATGAGTGATTTCTGTAAGAAATACATTTAAAGTGTATTTTTGTATTGTTCTAACATCTACTTCGACCTTGAAGTATTTCTGTATTTTGTATTGCAGCTCAGAACATTGTGACCATAATGTTTGGTTATGTCGAAAGCAAGCGTGACCGGGAAAACGAGAAACAGTTTACTTTCAACAAGTAATCACAGTTCTGTGAACTTAAGTTAAATAAACAATTAATCCGTAATTCATTACGGGTTACAATACGATGTGATTTACGTTTTTTGTTACAACCTAATTTACGCCGCGGTATCTTGTTACGTTGATAAATTATATACAAAATTAGACTTATTATTTTGTTGATTCTACGTGGAACAATTCCAATTAACTAATTTAGCCCAATGCCATCTGTTATTGCAACATTTTTTAAATAAGTTATGAAGGGTTCAATATGACGCCCAAAATAACACCTGTGTTCGACACTGCGCACTTATAACAACAGTTTGTGTGAGTATATAATTAAAAATACATTATTATATTTATAAATAAATGGTTCTAATATGTTTACCCGTTCGAATCTTAAATCAATATAACCAATTGTGCAATAACATTTACGAAGCACGTTGCTATGAAACGCATTCAGTGAAAACACAAGCACAATTACTGGAAGGCACCCTAAATGGGGTCTGACGATGCTCTTATCTGTAGCTATTGTTTAACACGCTTTTTTCATTCCCACGCTCGTTGGCGAGCGTTGAGCGAAGCTGATAACGCTCTACCTGCTAGTACCTGATCGTCTCAAGGAATTCTGACTAAGTACGCAAGGAAAACACAGTCGAAGTTGATTTAAGACTTACTATCTTGAAAAGAGGTGATAGATTTCACAGATTATAACATTATTTAATAATCAATTTTAATTACAAGCAAAAATCGACGCAATGGTTACTGTTTGCCATCCACCTGTTTGTTTATCGCTGCCTTTTAAATTATAACAAGAAATATCGTGCGACACAAATTAAATTTTATTAAAAAATATTTAAGTGACACTAAACTTATTTAAATAATCATATCGAGTCGAAATATGTGTAATATTTAAATTTTGTATTCGTCACATGACAGCATTGTTAAATTTTAAATGGAAATGCGTCAAACAAAGAGAGTCGGTAGTCAAGTGCAAAATTCATCGGCGACCCACGCAAGTTAGAAGGACAGATATGTTGCATTAGGTATAAGAGCCGAATCCATTATCCAATGACGTATAGCAATTACCCATTTAATGTAATTTGGGCCATTGTAAATGTGTCCAGTGCGATTTCTCGTACATTCTCAGCGTCACTCACTCAAAAGCACCAATTAACGAAATCACAAAGGAGCAAACACTCTGTGGGCACAGATTGATAGCGAGCGTTCGTGTTCCGGACCGGTCATTTCAAATTCGGTATCGGATATCCAGAGTTTTCAGTGGCAGGCTGTGAGGGCGCGCGCGTGCGTCTCTGCGGCCGATGCGCGACTACTCGCGCTCAATGGGCGCCGGCGGAGGGGCGAAGCTCTCCGTCTCGCGGCTCACTCCCAGCGAGCTTACGAAAATCACCAATTGCGCCTGTCCCTCATTAAATAATCACTTTACATGTACGCGAGTACTTTCGATAATGCAATCAACCGCACCGATCGCACTGCCCGAAAATGACTGCTTTCAGATAACATTTAAAATGCGAATGTTCGCGAGGCTTTTGAAGAACTTCCGTTTAAAGCTGTAGTGCGGCGCTATGCATCCGGTGCCACCTGCTCGCACTCGATAAGAGACAACGCGTTGGAAGGAGATGAAGTGATCGTTCAGAACACAGACCGGATGGCGGACTCGGTTATGAATGAATGCACCGTCTCTGTCTCGCACGTGCATTCACGTGATGTGGTCTCGTTTGTCTACAGGTTGTCGTCGTAGAGGAAGTGAAAGGGACAGGAGGTGTCGTAGTAAATATTGCGCTCCATCGGGAGTATTTCTAAGGGTCTCCAATTTTTTGTTGCATCACAAAAGGTCTTCAACAAACTTCATTCATAGATTTCATAATATAATACTGTACTCTTAAATCGATTTTGCTTATGAATATAAACAGTCTACATTATTTTTTTTTTTTTTAAATATACTTGTTTCATATACATCCAATTACATTTTAAGTATTTTTCTATATATACTACATACATATATATATTTCATTATTTCTTTTGGACATGTACCAATTATAAAATATTATAAAATTGTTAGTACTAGACTTATGTATATAGATACAAAATACGTCTTCTGTTCTTGCTAACATTCACAAAGGAAATCATAAACAGACTTAGGCAACATCAAGGGAAATATACAGAAATAAAAATCTTTAAAATTCATGCATCGTCCTAAGGCGCAACACAGCTAAAATCGGACTAAAAACTTTACAACTGCTATAAACTTATGTTAGTTTTTTTTTATTTGAGAAAAGGCTAACGTAACTAAGTTAACTTCTCTGTTTGAGAATAAAAACTTAACCTTTCTTAATTTTAATAATTTATTGCATAATATAATGAATAGTATCTTACAAGACTTGACAGGCAAGAACAGAACGTTGGGCTTTTTAAGCATTGACTTAGAAACGTAGCTGTTAGGATGTCTTCTTCGAGTTTCGATAAACATTTGGTATCACATGTGTTTTTTGAAATTATAAAATCTTGTTAGCTAGTGGAATTGGTTTTGGTTAGAACTGTTTAAATCAATAGCCATTATTATTATTAGGCTGTCATGGCTGAAAACAATACCAAAAAACATAGCAACCTCTTGAAAAATAAAGAATGAAATACATGTTTTTAAAAGGCCAAAGTGACGTTTAGGCGCGGCTCACTATTTCATTGTCGGTTATCTGTGGGCGCGGTACAAACGGTCCGTGTCAATGTTAACTCGGCGCACGTGGACAATACAGTCAGAGCAAACATCGACGAGACATATGTAAAGTTTTTTTTTTAATTTTCCTATTTATATTAAGATCGTTATCGAACAAAGATGGCTTAATAATCGATTTTTTTAGCCTATTTGAGTTGACAATTTATGTACTCTAGTGTATCAATCTCATTCTCTATGTATATATGGATTATAAATAATAAGTATATAGTTGGTGATATTTTGGTAAATTAAACTGTGTAATTAACATCCAACATTGTACAAAATAAAGGAATAATTGAACATAATCTTGTAAAATACTTGAATTGGGATGTCAGTCATTTGGTTAACGATCATGCACAAATTTACTGACATTTACTTAAAGAATTTCTACTACTATTAATGCTTTAGAATAATAAAAGAAACTTTAGAATGACACATAATAAAAATATTGGTAATGAGTATGCGTTCTGGAACAGAATTCGTGTGAAACAATAGCAAGTCTAAGATTTCTTGCACAACTTGTTCTTACTTTTTCTATTACAACATGCTTCTTTTCGTATTCTATAAGTGCTTTTTATTTAAATGTTTAAAGGATACTGTGTACGTTTTCTTAAAAAAAGCCTTCTTTTTGCCATCATCACATTGTATTCAGGAATGATGAAATCTATTCAAATCGCATTCAAAATCGGAGTTGCGAATAATTTTACTTCTTTGTGTTGAAGTTGCACAACGTGGATTGTTTTTAAAAGTTTCGTTTAAGCAAATAGGGTGTAACGCAATAATCACTTTCACCAAGACAAACAGAGGATGGAGAAGTGATGTCGACGGTATTGTCACCATCAGTGAATGGTACCACGATTGGCTGCACTTGCATTGTTTCAATGTTTTCCGATAATTACACGTTTAGAATAAACATTGACGCACAAGTATGCTATATCGTGACTGCATTAAAGGACGCGGCTTGCAACTTTGTGCAAAAGCGCGTCAGGTATTTCACTGTACAAATAGTAATATACAAATTCAATCATTGTTTTACGTATTTAATATTTCTCTTTTATGATGACTGTACCTACTATACTATGAGTTTTTCTTTATAAGATAATAAATCAATGTATGTTTTACGACGATTATAATAATTATATTTGTCATTGAAATGTTACTTTTAAAATGTGAAGAAGAATTAACATTAAGAGAAGTGCATCATGCCACAAATCAATGGGATCCTGTCGAAGCATCTAACCTCTGCGCGCCAGGTGCTATGCGGGAAGTTGAACTCCCCCCCTTCCCCTACCCCGCAACCTCCCAGCACCCTCACACATGTAACCTTGGAGGAAGTTTACACACACTTGTGATAGTTTTACGTTATGACGTAAACTGGTATGTCTATGTGTGATTCTGTTATTTATTAATGGTGCGCATTTGTGCATGCGTTGTTGGTGATGCATAAAAAATGCAACTTTAAATACTTATTGAATTTAATTTCAATGCTACATGTTATACAGAAAACAAATCTCAAGATCAAGTAAAATAACTTACATTTGTATACACTGTAAGTCTACTTATCGTAATTAGCAAGTGTTATTAAATAAGACGTAGGATCTTGTTGACCTGCTGTCTACTAAAATGTTCGATTACTGATTTCGTTTTTAATTGAATATTTCTCGATCATTTGTTGTACACTATATTGGTTAAGAATTATGTTCACCATGTGTAACCTTCAACTGGTCGACTTTATAATTTATACATGTTCTTAACTCACACGAGTTTTTTGTCTCATTTGAAATGCAAAGTTCGTAGAATATATATTCCTTATTATGATCAGTATCCTGATAATGGACTAATCGTTTATCGATAAAGCAGGTTCAACCATCGTAGGAATGCATCACGAAATTTCATGCCTAGTACATAATTGTTCGTGTCCACCATTCACAATGAATATTATCACCAGGTAGCGAAGGCAATACAATGTGTCCTTCCGGTATTTCATTCTTACGAAACACATTCAAAATTATGCCTTATCACTATCGCCTTAAAGTAACATTTCACTAACAATTGTGATATTTTGGGTGATAGTTAAAACAACGTTTGAAAAGATACATATTTGTATGCGGCATCTAATACAAGTAAGCTAAAATAGATCTTGGTTACTTGGAATTACGGTTTATATTGAAATGTGACTTCTTTAGGAGGTTGTAGTTTGCTCTGCAAGGATACCTAACATCCGGTGTAAGCCGATGCCGTGGGGAAACGAGGACCATTTTAAGCTAAAATTTACATAATAACAATTATAATGATAGTGCTACATTATAAACAAGTTAGCTTAGATAATTTAAAAAACATATATGTAGTGAATTTTAAATCATAATTGTAGTATTTTTTCCGTTTAATGTAAGAAAAACAACATATATAATATAATTTACAGCACATTATTTATATTTGACTAGCGATTAACCGCGGCATGCATTGCAATATATTTTTAATATGTTTGTAAGCAACCCTATACGACTCTCGCGCAACCTATTGTAAGTGGACGGTATTATGTCAGAAACCTTTATGCTAATGCCAACAGAAACTTTACCACGATTAAACTCAATCGAACTACCGAAACGTCAACGTCATAGAAAAAATACAAGCGTTATTTTTAATTTAGATTTATTATTAACTATAAGATATTATGGACAAGTAAATAGTTTCCACCCAAAGTTATGCACGTGTTTGTAGAAGGGGAGAAGTGTCAGGTATCCTGTGTCCTTTTCTTTACACCTGACATCGGGTATGCAAAATACCACGATGATTGGTTTAGTAGTTATGATTTTAAAGCGTAACAAACAAATAAGCTCATTGTCGTGTTTATTATATTAAGATTTTACGTCAATTATTTATTACTTCTATATATCTGTTATTTTTATAAAGTAACCATAATTATTCATAATATTACCAATCTAAAATTTTATATTTTAATCGGATATTGGTTTAACATTAAAAAATTGTTAAAAAAAATTCCGTCGAAACAAGAACGGGTTTCGTCGTAACTTTAATCTGAAATCACCCAAACCGAATGATCATTGTTGCTTATAGTTTAAAAAATGACTATAAATTAGTAAGTTTGTATATAAAAAGGCGAATATTAAACAAGTTTCGCTGTTTATTGAACTATTAGTTTTCAATCATAAAATTATTCACAGCTTCTGGTTCTTTGTTGAAACCAATTCCTTAAAACGAACATATTATTGTCTGAAATTTTATATCTTTAGATTTACGCAAATGTAATAATGATCATTAAAATATTCGTCAATTGTATGTCATTTACGAATGCTCTCACAAATGAAAAGAACCGCGGTCCTATTCTGAGCAATACAATCCTCACTCCGCATTATTCGTCGGCAGTCTAGACTTGAATATCAAACAGTAAAATGTCGAACGGAACCATAAAAAGTTGAGTAAAAGGCGTCGAAAGAAGGCAGCGAATTTTGAGCCAAACCAGTTTAATGAGGGTCGTATTTAAATACGAAAATAAAGCGGTTCCCACGGCGTCGGTCGCGGGAACGGAAGCCTCTTCGATGTCGCGCCGTCACCGCGCGACTGTTCGTATCGCGCGATCATCGCCTCCACGCCGCCTTTCGCGATTCGATCCGACACAACATCACCAGCCTTAAGTGAACCCTATACGCAGCCAAAGCTTTAAAAGTCGATGAAATTATAATCAGTTGGCGAATTCGTTCAGAGGTCAATGTAATCTAGACGATTGAATACGTGATCAGACAGGACCAACGAAATCATATCGAGCAAATATCAAGTTTTATGATTCGGTTGTTGACGTGTTGTGGTAGAGTTAGCGTGAGAATATTTTACAAATTATATTTAACTTTTAATTCTACGTGTAAACAATATTCAAGCGATCGTAAGCTTTTAGTTACTTTTGACTAATTAAGAATATTGTTATTTATTTTTAATACTTATTTGGGCTTGTACTTTGGCGACTTGATAAATATAATCATAAATATAATTTAAAGTTATAACAATTTATGTTGATATCAACGAAAAGTAAACTGTTTAATTAAAGTCGTTACTCGAATCTTGTAATTTTAAATTGTCAAGGTAAAAGTCCGTTTCACGCAAATTCCATAACCATTTTAAAGTTCTAGTATTAATTTTAAAGTGCAACTGATCTATGAAAACGCGTTAATGAGTTTATTTTCGAGAAAAAAAAAATTTGAACAATGCTTTCGTTTATACTCAAATATTTAAAAGTATGAAGAAGTAAATTCGATTTGATTTTGATTCAGTCAATAAAATTAGTTTCCCAGCTTTCCGATGGGACGTAGTTTTACAAGGATGCGATAACACGTGTTAAGAGCGTATTTTATCTTTAATTGAGTATGCAAATATATAAGATAAAGATATATTTTGAACTAACTTCATAAATATTAAAAAGATCGGAGTAAAAATTGATATATATATATTTATATAAACATACTAAGTGTGTTAATGTTAAAAGTTAATGAACTTCGTTTTGAATGTTAAATTATGATCCTAATAAACGTAGGCCTAATTTAATTCTTTAAATATATTTTGTTTTTGTTTTTTACTGTTACAACTAAATGCGTATAACCATTTTAATACTGTGTATGAAAACAACACACACTTTTTTTTTTATGTATCAAGTAGCTATTTAATTTTAGTTATTTTAAACGGATATCAATGTTTAGTTCTGTTGTCTTTTGAAAATTAAAAAAGCAATAATGCACGGTAAAAGACTGTTCAATCATAAATATCACGACGATGATGAATATTTGCCTTTTGAAATTAAAAGTACATTTTATACACGACGAGAGTGTAAAATATACTTACCATGTTAATTACATAACTAAGATACGCCGACTGCAACACGAACTTGCTCCAATTACTTAAGAAAATTATCATATTTAAATGTATCGCACATAGTACATCTTTATACGTATAAATCTTCTGTATGTGTTTATGTAGCTGAACTTCTCAACGTTTGGATTGATTTCGATTAAATTTGTCTGTGTACTTGAATCCAGGATTAAATTGGACCCAGTAGGTGACTGCGTTGTGCTACGTAAATAAAATTTTCTACGGGACGAAATTGGGGTAGCTAGTGTTACAATGTATATGTATTAACGATTTAATTTGGTAGATTAAATAATTATTCAATTATAAGTAAAAAGTGTTAAAATTTATATTTAGTTAAACTTAATAATAACCAAGTATTGTTGTTTACGTTAGATTATTCTTATCATTCAGATTAGTCAAATCTGACTGAGCAACATTTTTGAAATTAGAATCTGGAGCCTAGTATTATTTTATACTTAGTTGGTTATTATTTGGCTATTTTCGTTCTTTTGTAAACCTTTTGAAAATTTACCTTTAAGATAGCAACTTCGAGGAAATCTCGCAAAATTTACTCAACGAAATATACATGCTGTAAACAAGTTGGAGCGATCTCCTTTGTTTGAGCTGGCTTTCGATAATGTCAACAAGACCTTAGTCAACGGAACGAGTTCCGACGCCTTTATTTGTATATTTTTAAAAAAGCTATTTAAAAAGCGACGTTAAGATCTCTTTAAAGACTTAAACCATAACTATACTATTGACTACATATTCTACTTAGTCATTTTCTGATCGTGTTTATTTGACTTTAACATGAATATAGTAACATGAATTTTGCTAAAATAAATTGCTTGCACATTGCATATGGTAAGATAAGAATTTAAGAAACTTGAAAGAAATTCCGAGATGAGAATGATGATCAATGGGAAAAAGCTATATTTTTGTATGGTAATCTCAATGCAAAGCCTTGCTTTAGAATTTTGACCGTTAAAAAAAATATTTGGTTTCAAAAGTAAAGTTTTTTTTTTAAGTATTACAACTGACATTGTATATCATAGGTAATATGTATCATGCGTATAAATATTGAATGGTACGTAATGATGTGTGACAGAATAAATTCCGATGTCGCAAGTAACTCGGTTCATTAAATAACGTGAATGATATGCCCATTGAGTGCGCCGGCGCAGATTGCGGCTAGGTGGGGGCCGGGAAGCTGAGCATGAATGAAACGTTGTGACCCGCTTCTCTCGGATGTATCTTTGACGCTATGTTTATTTGTATCTTATATGTTGTATATCCGGACGTATTAGAAACTGGTCTGTAATCGAAATTCATTATTAATTTACAAATCCGCTAATTTTGAATTTCCTTTTTTAGTTTTTTTCCTGTTTTGTTTGTGTTACTTAAGTTTTTTGCGAAGAAACAATGTCAGTCCATTGACCGGAAACGTAAGTTCTCTTAGCGAAAGTCCCGTTATTGTAATTTTGGACTACATAGCCAGGATTCGGTATCTTTTATAAATGATTTAAGAGTTGCAATCGACATTTATCATATGCCTAAACATAAAGTAATAAAAAGCATTTGAATGTTCTACAGCTACGTAAGCCTTCCTTTTCTCTTGAGAAGGTTTGAAGCAAATTTCAACAGTCTGCTTCAATGCTTTATAAGGGAAATATATGTGGCAGAATATATTCTGAAACATGCAGGTTTCCTCACGATGTTTGAACCCGATTAAGATTCATATGTTGTATTTGCATGTCTAGCCACTAGGTCGTCTCGACTTAACCTAACTATATATGTATATTATAATAAGATATGGTGCGATTTTGTTTGAAGTTAAGCTGAAGCAACAACACGGGTTGTCATCGCTAAGGTCAGAAAAAAAGTCGACGATGACTCAGTGTGCATACATTGTAACTCATTTTACCTTTGTATTGTAGGCTTTGTAGGAAAACCATTTTGTAAAACATTATCACAGTTCTTTTGAAATTCGAATAAAGGGTCCGCGATAAAAATTCAGTCCTTTAAAAATATATTCGATAAACTATTATCTTTCGAAATCTATGTTTCCGAACTTACATAAATTAAACCGAAGCAATTTCTGTTTCCTTTGTAAAATGGATATCTTTCCCAGCACATTAATACATTCATCTCGTCATCTAAGTTTTCAATTAATTTCTGGCGTAGAATGGATTTAATCTTGAAGTTGATCAAAGTGCTACCATCTCTAAACGCATAAGCATTCTCTATGCGTGGTTGTAATTACCATAAAAATCTTTCGATTTCGTTGTATATTGTACAATAAATTTGACGTTATAGCTTTAAGTATCTTCATTTGGTTTTTAAAATAAAGGCCACCGGCACGCAAATGAGAATTTAAAAACTGAAAGTGCAATTTACTTGTCTGTATTTTTTAATGAAGTGGTCTCAATATTGTTCCTTTTTTAAGAAAATAATTAAACAGCAGATGATAAAATTTTATGAATTGTAGTTTTACTGCAATATAGAATGCATATAAAATATAGAACCTATCTTTCTTAACTTTAATAAAAGAATACTAAAATATTTATACGAACTTCTGTCGTAAACAGTTCTTGTGTAATTATAATACCTTCATGTATAATTTGAAATTATTAATAAAGATTAAAAGCATTATTATTTTTTACTACAACCTTTTTAGTTAATTAAAAACCATTTTCAACCTGAGAGCCGAAATTCGCATAATTTTCGTACTGGTGACGTACGAAAAGTGTTTATAATTGTTTTTTTAATACCTACAGATAATTAATAAAAATCTGTCCTTAATATTGATTTTATCAATATTAATATAATGTTTTGCAATATAATTCGATTATTTCATAATTCGAATGTTCATTTTAAATAGGTGAGTGCAGCGGTCATTCAGTGTCGCATGCTTACGACATATTTTATTTTAGTCCAAGATTCGAGCGCCTTCGTGAGAACTAAACAATGATCCATTTAAAAAGGAACCTCCTACAAGATATTTGAATCAGCGATATGAGATCACGTTATACTGGTCAGTAAAATTACCCGACTTTCGTCGCATCCGTCAACGTTGGGTATAAAAATGGTGATTTGTTATAAACTTGAATTTGGCGATTTTATTGTATAATGAATATATTATTTTAATTTACCGTATCAGTTGGTTCATTCGTGGGAATATTGATTTGTTGAATATAAATAGCAAGCAGACAGCTTGTTTTTTATACGTGAGAAATATTAATAATTTAATTCATGATTACATTTATTTCTTATTATCAAAACGATTTACATCTACAAATTATTGTTATTTTATGTTTTTTTATTCCTTTAGTATGTTTCGATAAGGAAACAAAACGTCATTTCTTAGAGAAAATGTTAGTAAAACAATACTTTGGTATACCTATAATATATAATAAGTAAGTAAAGAAATCTATTTCCAGGAGTATCCCGGAGGTTACATTATATATCACAGATACAGTATAATACTGTCAACTTTTTGATAAAAGCTAATTCGTTGATATTTCTGATCCTGGTGTTAAAACATATTATAAATGTGTTGTTTTTAAGTGGCAAAAGCTTACGTTACACAGCCTACTCTTAAATTCGTCATCGAAACAAACCTTATTTAAAAACAGACGAAATTACTCAAAAACTAATACACATATCCGGTTAAATATTATGTAAAGATTTTACGATAAAATTATAACTATGCCTGTCTTAGGTACATAAGAACTATATTTCTAACGATTATATAAGTTGCGCGAATAGATACACAGTCTCTTCATGCGCAGAGTATTAAGTGTTAATTCCTCAATGAATTATAATGATGCAAGATTAGCGTTTCTCTGAGGCGGCGGACATATAAAGAAGACGTGTAACAACTTAGAAGCAGGTACTGTTAGGTGGACAGGAAGCGTTCGACTAAAAAACCAGAATATCAACATCTCCATAAGACACGGGAATATTGCCTTCCGCTAATTATTTACGATATATTGCGTAACGGTGAAACGACGGGAAGGAGGCTGGAAAAAACACGCTCTACAGGACGTGGAGTCACCAACACCAAATACAAACTTATCCAATAATCGACCTTATCAGCACGGAATATAGATTATATTGCATCGATGATCTGAACAGCGAGCGAGCTTAGAATATCTTTATTCATATTCCGAACGATCTCGATAATATGGAAACGGAGGCTGATCGATCGACGTCTCAAACTGATTTGCACTTTATTACTTAGTCAATAGAATTTTTATTTGTAAATATTCAAGCGATACACCGGTCTGTTTATACTGGTTCATAATTAAAGATACCATAGCAGGAACCAGGAAGAGTGTCGTACTATCTCAACAGTTAGCCGGAAGTCGCTCGATCTGTGAGTTCATTCATAAATGAGAGACTCGACGCGAAAACGTGCTATCGCGAATGACGCATCGAGCCATGTTAGTTTCTATTTATATCATAACAAGAGTTAGAATTGCAAACATAGTGCAATAGTAATAATTAAGTATGAATGAAACGAACCATTTAATTGAGTAGAAATGTGAACAAACATTGTGTTAGTTAGTCGCTAAGTTTCATTGGGTCTATTTGCAAATATGCAAAGAACCAAAAAAAATAATATAAAAATGAAAATTTTCCCATGACATATTTTCACTGCTGTACTCATATTTCTATAAATAGTTACTCTCGTATTATTTAGGAATAATATACTTTAGTTGAAAACATCGGAAGATCGGATTCGGGTACGTTTAAAATCTATTTGTTGAATTTTAAATATGGAACAAAAAAAGATCGACTTCACTTTTAAAAAAAGTCACGCGGTTTGTTTAAAATATTTTTCCTTTGAATATGTGATTTAATATTTAAATAACATAAGTGCCTGTTATTTAAGTGACTGTCGTGGTTTATTGTCACATTCTGTTATGTCACATTTTCATAAAACTATAAATAAATACAGTTTTTTTCTTGTAGGCTCTGTATACATCTTTAAATCTCTGGCTCTGTATACAATTTTAGGACGAAGGATTAAACTATTAGTAACATAATGCAGCATCGTTTATCTTATCTAGTCCCCATGTATTCTATTAATAATAATAATATATTAATTAGTTATAATATTTTTTGTTTAAAATATCAAATCATTTTCCTATAAAAGATATATTTGAAAGTGTTGCCACATTTCAATTTATTTTATACTGTGCAGTTTGTAGCTGTACTATAGACACAATAACAAGCACAGCGAATACGATCATATTATTTAAAAAATCAGTAGTTCGCAAGTATCGCTGGACAAAGACCTCCTCTCTTATTAAGGAATAGATATGCAGCTTATTCCACAACGATGCTTTTGTGCGGGTGGATATACTCGTGGAACAATTTTATCCGGCAAATGTATGCAGCCGAGTACAAAAAAAAATAATAAAGAAAAAAAAGCACTTGAAAATTTAATTGTTATTGTCGTATTTGAAGCCACGTATATGTTTAAAATCCACATATATTTCTATCCGCCGAGCCATTCCAGTAATTTGTCATAATACAAGAGTATAAAGTCAATGTAGAACAATTCATTGATCGGCAAGTGGCAATGAGTCGTCTGGCGGGATCAGACGCTGGGGCGTCGTGGGGTCAGAGGGCGGCTCTGATTGTCCTAATCGAGTTAAGACGATAAACAAAAAGAGCGCAATTAGACGTGCGTGGGCGCAGGATGCTCCAACTAGCCCACTAGCGCCGGAATCTAATTATGCTTTGTTCCTTTAAAAACAAACATGACTATACTAGGCTATTTTAATGAATCTAGAGTTGGCATTGGGGTAAGTACCATTAGCGATGTTTAAGATTAATTTTAGTGAAGTGTAAATTATTATATTATGATACTATATTATGTAGATATTACTTTATATCTTCGATAATTAATGTTAGGAGTAGTTAAAGTGTAAGTTTTTTATGTTGTTATAAAAATATTTGTTTTGTAAAATCACAATAAAATATCACCTATTTGGGTCGACTTTTATTACAAAATTAAAATTAATTCAATAACGGATTGTCTATTGACTAAGTTTTTTTTTACTACAGCCTAATATCTAATATAAGAAGAAAATAGTCATAGTCTCGTTTAATTGACAATATCGACATAGTTGTCGATACATGAGCAGGATGACTACACTATCCTCTACAGGAAGTGGCCGCCGGACGCGCTATCTAGCTACCGTGTATATCTCATTCACTTTACAGCTTTGTCATACCACTCACTCTATCTCACTCCAACATACCACAATTACATAACCCTATCTCCCTCCCTCCGGTACTATTCCAATGACGTTGCGTAATGAGCCCGTCGAATTTTATTTTATATTTTGTGACCGTTATAAATTATTATAGCATCGTCCAAGGTGAAATGACTTGTATTTTTTGTATGTAAATCATTTGAGAGGTAGAATATCAAAGAAAGACTACACCACTTCTAATAAAATCATGTTATTCAAGATTTTAAGATGTGTTGACTTCATTATTATAAGCGTACAATGTTTTGTACAATTTAAATATTAAAAGTATGTTTTTGCACGTAAAATTGTTTCGATGAATTATTGTCGAAAATACTACTTCTGAAGAATTAAAAAAAGGAATGCTACTCTATATAATAACTAAGATCATCGATATTATTTGTAGCTTATACTAATAATATAAGGAATTTATTTTTCATATATTGTTGGTACCATTAAGTATTTCTCAAAATACTTCATATATTGACTAAGGGTCCTTAGTGTTGTTTGGTGATTGTATGTATATCAAAAGCGAAATAATAATTTAATTTCTACTTTAAAACGCGAACAAGGTACATCTGTTGAAATATGTAAGTTTGAAAAAATCCGGATAGAGACCATTAAGTTCTGAAAAAGTCTGCCCCATTTATATTCAGCAACTAAAACAAAATTAGCTCTATCTTATCATTAACAGGACAAAAGTTTTTATAAAGCCGTAGAACTTTACACGCTTATACTATTACAATGATGTTTATTACATCTTATTATATTAAGAACTACATGTATTAAGATTAATATGTACTTTTTATAAAACATATGTAAATACCTTATTACTTATACATAGAATTGCTTCTAATTAACCCCACAGTTAAAACTTAGACACGCTATTTATTTCAAAGTTTCTCTAATAAATTCTCGTGGTTACTTTCCCATTAACGTTCAAAGGTTTATCATTGCAATGTTCGACTAACACATTCTAAGTGATTTCTATTTTGTAGCGTGGCAACATTGTATTTTTATATTTAAAAATATTATCTAGCAAATAAGGAGACTAAAAGTAACACTTATTAGTAAAATATAATTAATAAAACTATTAGGTTGTTGGGAATATATATTTTTATGTTATTAAAAAACATAGTTATTAGATGTAATTACAAATTATTTCTATGAATACTTAATTTTTAGTTTTTTTTTCGTGTAAAAATGATATGTTGGCAGTGTGTTGTGGTGTATATTGCATACACTACACGACATGTCACAGTGTCAAACCCACCATAGTATGTCACAACTAGGTCATTTTATTAATATGCCAGCGTGGTTAACATTAGAGTAGCGACTGCGCCCATGTACCAGGACCGGCTACTGGCTAGAAATCATCTCCGCGTCCGGCCATTCCGCCACTAGTTGCCTTTTAATTATTAATGAAACTGCCCGCGCGGGAAAGCCGCAGCGCCCGGCTTCGCTTCCGCTCACGACTTTGCGTTTCATTCATAAAACCAAACTTCACAGGCACTGTAACGCAAGTCCTTATCGCACCCAAACAATAATCAACCTTAACATGTACATAAAAAGTTCAATTTACATTAATAACCCGTGCACAACCGACGATAAGAAATTTAGCAGAACGCCGACAGAAATAGATATCGAAAAAAGTTGTAACTCGTGACATGACCAGACGAAAGTGGTTATTCCTCCCAGCGCAGAAAGTTGTTTTCCGTTTGTAGAAACATTTCCGATTGGACCTTATAAGGCGAGAACGTTCTCGGTTGATTTACTCGCATGTCGTGAATGGGATGCATTTTGTGGTCGGTGAGGTGCGAAGATCTAGTAATAGAGTGAATGGCGTGCTGTCCCTTTGCTGTTTTTTACGTTGGTTGCGCGGCAATCGGCGGAAAACTGGCCAGTATCGAGTTTCCATGTTCAATGAATATCAAGTATCGGTTATCAGGCACGTTTCCTTTCGAGAAACTGGTAGTAATATGAACGGAAAGGCATGATTTAAACATTCATAATATTTGTGTCAAACTTAAAGTGTTTTATGCGTATATATTTAGTTTTTCTATTAATATTCGTAACATACCTTTTAGCCGAACGCGTAGAATACGAATTTGATTTTATTGTTACATTGCCACTAATTCGTTTTAGCTTTATGAGTCACAACATGCTGTGTTCTCAATAATAGTAATTACTGATCACATATGTAAATCCGCTTTTGCAAAGGCGGTTTGTAACCGAATATTATCCTCATCAGCATACGTAATACTGTGAAAGAACACAATCTGCCCGCTCGACCAGATGTTCCCTAATTTTGTCATTAAACGATACGTGAACTCTTACCACCTACATAATGATCTCTCTTGCACGGGGTTTATGCCATTGTGAAGAAATTTCAAAATTGTTAAGTTGTAACCAAAACATATTACTAAAATGCTTTGCTTGTTAATACATTTCTTCAAACTTCTTCCTATATATTAAAACATATAAAATATACCGCAAGTAATAATTAAATGTTCTAAGGAATTTATTGACGTCAAAATCGCTACTTATCTGAGAATAGAATAATAAATATGGACTTAAATTAATGCCAATATCTCTGAACAAAAACCTGCAGCAGCGCATCCGAATTTCTTGGAAGCTTCGATGAGCTCCTTACAATCTCTCAAACATTTTGTACGAACAAAAAGACATCGGTGCCACACTGTCTGTAGCCACAAAGGGCGATATTTTTTACAAATTGTACCTTAGAAATGCAACCTGTGGAAGTTTGCGAAATGCGCCTTTATAATGAAGCTCATCAAGTTCGTTATATATTGCAGGTAAGCTTGGTTATAATGAGCAACGTTTTTGTATTACTGGCCTTACAATATGGTGCTTGGCCTAACCGGATATACGATTGTCCTTAGAATGGGGAGGTATAAGAAGCATATTTACGATTATGCACAAGCGATTTGCCGTCGTCACTCGATACGAGCGGAGCCGACGCCGATTATTGTATCACGTTACCTTGAAAGAAGCGCTCTATTTAACTATTTCGTTTTTTATTTTACGTGTTTTTCTGCAAGAGGTATCTATTCTAATGCCATTGTTTGGTTTGCTTTATATTTAAGTGTAAAATACTTAATAAAGTCAAGCAGCCTCCTGCTAGAGTAAGATTTTGATGATGTGTCACATACATTTCTCTAAAATGATTATCTAGTACTCGTTTTAAATAATTTGGTTACCCATGTATTTATTACATATTGTTTATCGACGTAAATCCGACATTAAAAGAATAGGAGTTTGTAGTACTATGTGTAGTATGTAGGTTCGAGGCGAATAATAGTGATTGTTTTCTAAGAGTAATATAAATGATCAGACATGTTAAACAAAATATCAACAGCAGTTAATATTTAATTTTAGTAAACATACGAAAACAAATATTAAGATGATGTTTTGAGAAATTGTTTTAAATTAGGAGAAGCATCCAGACTTGAGATCAAATGCTTTTCTTTTATTATCAAATGCATTTACTCAATCCGCTGTTATTTATGTCACTCACAAGCTCATTTATTCATAATGCAATGCCATTAGCAAGAGACTCGAATTTATAAACATCGTACAGACAGCATTTGCTTAGAGAAATTAAAAAAAAACACTTTCGATATTCAATTTTTTTTCAATACAATAGAACATCTCAAATATTTCTTAGTTAGCTATTGTTTTGTGTGTGTGTGTATTTTATATCAGGAACGGTATCGAATTCCGAACATAAAATACAAGTATATTTTGTTCTATAATAAAACGGTGCAAAATTTGTTATAATTATAATTAGTTAACCATAAATATAGTATAAGTTAATATTAATTCAATGATTACTGAAATAAGCTTGGCATAATCATGTGCTACTTGCGTAATGCCTGTTTAAAAATATCATCATGTACCTAGTAACATTATTTCACCGTATTAATTTACTTAGAGGTATTAATGATATTGCATATTATGTTAATTAAATAAAATAGAAACTATTTTCTTACACCTACATTTAAACAGAAAAAAATATTATAGGTACATTTCTTGAAATATATTTTTACCAAAAACATACTATAGTGTGATGTTCGGTACATACAGAAAAATAACCTAAATGAAGTGGTTTCAGAAATCTGACGTTTTGTTGTAATATAATGAATGCGAAATACTAAAAGGTCTGCGCTAATCATAGCCATGTACGTCCACAGTAACAAAACGTTGCAGTAAATTATCGCGATATCTCATTCGCCTCGTCTCAACAAATCAACACATTATACTTTCACAATATTCGCCCGCGACACAAACTCTCTGTTACGAGAAATGATCCATCATATAGCGAGTGGTGATTTTTCACGGAGTTTTATTTTTCCAATGCAGAAATAAAAACTTGTGTTAAATTTAGCTACAGCAGACGTTGACAGTGAGCCGCAATCTCGTGTTTTATTTATCTTCAATAATTTCGGACATCAATAAAAGAATTATTTATAATCGAAATGAACTATATAAATATGAATTGTAAGGGGTGTTTAAACTTACATGACCAATATTATTATTATAACTCAACCTGAGGATAACATTGCATTTTAGTTCTTGTTCGTTTTTACAAACTTTTATTTTTCTTAAGTTGATAGTATCAAGAATCTTACAACTGAATCCACTTCAACTCATCATTTGATTGAGCAAAAATTTAGACACATTTGGTTTTGATGACAAAACAATTTTGCATACTAAATATTATAATATTTTAAACATTTGCATTTTTATCTTAGATTGTCTTTCGATTGATTAGTGATGTATGTCTAGGTAGAGTGACTCACTGCAAAAGGACTAAAACAAACGAGCCAACTTTATAATTAAATTATTATTTTAAATCTAAGTGTGCGTGAACTAAACGCTTGACACTCGCGAGATTTCATTCTATTTTACTAGTGTGCCTGTAGGTACTTAATGGCCAGAATTGGCAACTATTACATAGCTTTGGCATTATATCTAGACACATAAATAATAATCTAATATTTTTGTATTAAATAAATTAAACATTGGTTAATATAGGAATCTCTAGTTTACATTACAAGATAAATATATTTTTTGTTAAGAGCAAGGCAGATAAATTTGTTAATAAAGGAAATACAAATAATTTATGATTTGTAAAATGTCAAAGTATACGTTAATCTCAAGTGTCATTATCAGTTATAGAATTAAATTAATGAAACCATACAAAAAAAAACCTATTGCATATCCGTTCCGCTGAATCGTTGAATAATTATTTTAATTATGATCTGCGCTGGTCGCGCTAATTTTTATGCAACTGGTTCTATGATTCATCGAAAGATATCAATCACTATCGAGTAATTATTCAAATCTTGATTATAAAATTACATTAAGAAACATTATTTAGCATATTTGAAAATACCATTAAATACATAAATTGCGTGTTTATTTTTTTAAAAGCAAACAATAGACATTCATTTTTAATTTGTAAAATGTATGTACCAAAACAAAGACCTTTTCCGAACAGCAACGAAATAAAAAAGTAAAACTTTGAAATTAGAATTGTAATCATACGTGACGAGCCGATGAGGCAGAACTTTTTCTAGTAGTCGGTCAGGTCCGTTAGTGAATGAACGAGACCGGTTTGGCCATTATGTAGTTCCACTTCGAAGCAAGAGGTTTATGGATCAAATTATCGTGCACGGACACACATCGCTCTAATAAGAGACGTTGAGTTCATCTGAGACACGATTAGGTTCCATCTGTCCGCGTGTTATCAAATATATTCATTCGAAATATTTATTTTATATAAAATTATCCTCAATTATAACACCTGTCTATACACACCAGAGTTTTTTTTTAAATAATTTGTCATAAATTATATGCAGACATATTATAAATAAATAGACACTTCGTCTGTGATTTTGAATACAGATTAAAATGAATACTAGTTCTGTGCTACGTTACGTCTCGACATCGTGTTGATATAAAAACATTTCATTTACCTATTTTTTTTTTGTGTAAGCTGTAGTAGTACTTGTTTGATTTCTGTTTAATTTCTGTTTAATCTGTGCATAGACACAATGTAGAGTTTTTATTCAAAAACCTACCATATACTTTTTATAATAAGACAAAATACATGTTATTGGTTCGACGCGTTCTTTTAAAAGCAACATCGTATTATCTTAACTAATGACTTTTTAGATGTAGGATATTACGACACTCGTCTCTTGTTGCTGTATATTGTCTCAGGATGTTAGGTAACTTTTCATAAAGGTCCACATATCCTGTATCGTATTGAAAATCATTAGCCTGAGAAACTAACTATTTCTAAATCAACATGGACTTAGTTTATAAATAACTTTCAAATTAAGTACACACTCTTATTATAAATCTCGATGTATCGATTTCAAGTATAATTACGATCGAATATACGATTATTATCTCGACTTGTATCATATTTGTGTTGGTGCAATTATTTAAATATGTAAATAGTTTTAATGTACATTCGATGTTATAAAGCTGAAAACAAGTCTTTAATTGATCATATTTCTTTAGATTTAATAAATAATAACGTTACACATACAAGTTGGGGGGATTTTGGGGATTCTTGAGATATATTTTGTTATAGTATTAAATTCAAACATAAAGATTTTTGAATTTATGTTTTTAAATAATAATTTTGGTATTAAAACATCTTAAGGCTTTTTTGTGTCGAATTTTAATGTCTGCGTCAAAAAATATTAATAAGATATGTATGAACTATTGTATCATATATGAAGTTTAATTTTTAAGAATTTGCAACGTTAACACCTATACAAAACATTATTCCTTGATATATCGAATTACATATTAAAATAATCTTTTAACATAACCCCATCCCTCTTGTCAAGGGTGTTGTCGTCTTTATAATTCAGGAAGGGGCGTGGTCATCCGGTATCTGCCAACGGGTTATAATCAAAAGATAATATAAATGTCTTTGTAACAACCCTTATGTAATTATCTTGTAACGGTATATAAAGAACCAGTACTTTTATGTTAGACTGGAACTCGTTCTGCGTACATTGGAACGGGACAAACTTGTGTAACTGTTTCTTACAAGGGTAAATATTTAAATGAAGTCGTTATGTAATATGTGTAAATTAAATCTAAAAATGAGAAGTAACTTTTTTATATTATTCAGATGGTTTACGTTTGACCTAACAGAGGAAATACATTTCGATCCTAATTTTGGGTAAGCACTTTATCTTTTTTAAATACCTTATATATACTTTTTTAATTTAATTAAATATAATGAGACTTATCAAATAGTAAGAATTTTTGTAAGCATTTCAATTGAGTGTTCTTTGTTTATATTTATAAGTTTGAAAACAATTTTGATAAATAAGTAGTTTAGGCCATTCAATTTAAATTTGTTGTTTTCAATGAGAAAGTTAAACGACGTACTTTTTTGAAGAATATTTTTATTTTCTCTCTAGACTAATGTAAAGGTTGTAATACTATTAGATACTACAATAGTCTAAGGGTCAGAATGAACTTGCAAATTTTACATCTCTAGGCTTGTACGCCGTCGAGCAATTGAGACTTATAGATAGAGATTAACTTGTCACCACTACAATACTTAACAATTTTAAAACCCTCTAATAAGTCAAAATAGGATATTATATTTTTTGTTTTGCCCTTCGTATGACAGAATGTCTTTGAAATTGACATAAAACTAGTCCCGAAAAAAATTGTCAGTAGGTAATACCCGGATAAATAGCATATATTTTTGTCCTTATATTTAAACAAAGATAAAAATACTAATTAAAGACGTGGGAATGTCATCGATACAGTCCCACGTGATTTTTTATGAACATTTCACCAACAATATCTGTAAACATTTCTCACGCTAATTTGTTATCGGCTGACAGTTTGACAACTGAAAGCGTCAAACAACAGAGAAATTAAACTATTTCCTAATTAAAAGAATTAAAAAATCGACTTGGAAACGAAAGCGCCCACTTCCGCATTAGTTATTTGTGGTTAACCCTTCACTAGCTATTAAAGGAGCTGGGGTTAAATGAGACATCTTTCAAAGCGGTCCCAATCGCTGACGGGCTTAATGAGATGTCTCCACGGGTTATTTTCAGAGGTATATACTCCGGTACAAACTTAAAAAGACCATTCAAACAAAACATAATGAACCTCTGTAAGTGTTCGTAATAAAAACAATTCAAATCGGTAGCGCGTTTTATCGTATGTGTGATACAATCTCTTCAAATAACGGGTTCGATGTGTGCGTGTTTCTTGAATGATTAGTAAACGAAGCATAACAGTAAAATTGTGGCTACACGAGTTGTGTGATATACATTTTAGTTGAACTTCATTAACTATAAATAACCTGTTGCTTAATATTAATAAACGTAAATATTATAGTTAATTAAAAGGCAAATATGTACTTATTAAACGTTCCTTGCGGTTCTTTTCGCGTAAAATGTTTTTCCTTGTACATTCCTTATTTTACTATTTATGTACTTCTTTATATACATAAATGCATATTCAGATCTCACGCTACCTCTGTCATATCATAACGATCGGTCCAGTAGCTTAGCTGTGATGAGGTAAAAAGTAGACAGAGTTAGTTTTGAATTTGCAATATTAATTTAATCGTAGAATACGCATCATAAGATTCAGTTTAATAAAGAAGTTGTTAAGAATAATAAAAATATACCTACAAGTTGTTAAAGTGATTTATAAAATGTGAAGGTACTCGTTCTGAATTAAAAGTAAAAAGGACTCGGTCGCATATAATATTTCCCACGGAGTTAAGGCTGTGGGACGTTTTTCGACAAGACCGGTACGACAATTAAATACATTATTAATAAACACTCCATTAATATCGCGTTACAATAAAAACTGGAGGCATTCGAATGCCGCTAAAGAACTTAACGCCAATATTGACCATCAATATTCATTATTTATAATTCACTTGACAAATATATTTCATCTCCCGTACAGGTATAATTGATATTAACCAAAGTATATTATTAATTATAATCCTCACATTTTAAATGTAATTTTCTTTGTTGATATTTTTAATTAAAGATCTTTTATCATTAAATGCAAATATAACTTCTAATAGTAACACAATACGGTCCATATTCAAATTTAAATAATTATGTAAATTTTTATATTAAAGGAAATCAAAGAGTGCGCTGAATTATTCTAGGAATAGACTAAAAAGAGATCGTTCGATCTTTGCAAATAAGAACGACACAGGAAGCTGTCACCGGTGCACTAATTTAACTGCCCGCGTGGTTTCAGCTTATCTGCAACCAGTTTCGCACCGTGGGAACCACACATGCGCAATAATTTACGCTGGTTCATTTGTAGGGTTGCCTGCAACCGTTTTGGCGCCAGAATGATATCATTGGCCATACTTTCACCTTTATTAATGCATAAATCGTCTCGTTTCCTCTAAAGATAAATGATTAATTTTATCATTTTGATAATTAGAACCAATCTCCTTTTACACAGTTTCCTTCCCATATAATTAGTTTTTTATAAAGAAATTATTTACAATTAAACAGTTACACTCCTACAGATTGGTAATTTCGATAAAATTATTTGATATATACACGTATGAATTTATAGGTAGCCCTGTTTTTAAAACTGGTCATCGGTGGTGGTGGCATCCCATTCATAGTCGGATAAATCGTGTTAAGTTTACAGTGTACTTGGACGGTACGTGTGTGAGTGCGCAACCACATACGAGTACAGGTATATTACCAATGTTTCAAGCTACCGTTAGTATATGGACTGTTCTACGTACCTAGTCTACTTTTTAATAAATTGCTTCTATGTCAGACCGCACGATCAGCCGATGACCTCTTTTGGACTTATGATTATAATAGAAACTAGTTATTATTCCAACGAGGTACCTATGAACAGACTTGTGCGGTTGCCTAAAATCTAAAACTTTAAAAATAATTTATATAGTCTATGGTCGGATTTAATAGGGTTATTTTCGTTTAGATTAATGGAAGTAGACGAAGGAGTTGTCGTAAAAGTCTTAAATTAAAATGTAACAGACTAAAGGATGTTTTTTAAATCGATGTTCGTTTAAAGGCGACAGCATGCATCGTGTATCCCAGTATAACGCAAATAAATTTTGAATGCATTACGTAGCGTCGTCGGTGATGAATAACGTCCTCCCACCGCTTTAACCCTTTCAACGATCTATTGATGTATCTTTGTTAAAAAATAAAGTGCATACTTGTAAAAATATAATATATATATTTTGGAAATAAAAATCTTACTATAACTATATATAAAAGTGAAATATAAATTTGTTTTTTCTCTATACAATGGTTATACTGCCAGTCACTTTAATAGCTGTGTTAAAGTTATGACGCCAGATTTTTTTTTTTCCTCACGAAAACGTTGTATCTATTATGTTCTATTATTCTCTGTGGTATCTTTCCACTCACAAATCAATGTTACTAGTTGTATCAATTTGTTTATTCATAATCTTGCTTAATCCGGTGTCGGTAATCTCTATAATATTATAAAGCTGACAATTTATGTTTCTTTGAACGCGCTAATCTCATCGTATTATTATTATTATGTATACAGTATTATTTGAAGAAACAAAAGGTTATATAGTCTATTATAAAATCGCGATATAATTATGATGACTATGGAGTCGCAGCAGTAACTTTTAATGTAGGTTTTAAGGAGGTGCAGCAGCTACTAAAATACCTATATTACACTTGAACTGTCATGCAAGTATATATTATAGAAATGAAAAGGAAATAACTAAGTTAAGAGCTTAAGTTACATAAGATAACTTAAGCTCTTTTTCAACTGTTCGATTGTTGTTGTTTGTTTATTGAAATTAAAATAAGTTTTACGTGAAACTCTATAATAATATTTACCTATACGTTTATTAAATATTTTTTAAAGACTGTTACGTAACGTCTCCGAAGAGACAATAACTACACAATACATAGTTCAGAACATATGTATTATTTAATTATATTTTACGTAATCAGTGGTTTAATATAGTAAAACGTTTAAAAGTAATATGTAGAAAAAGTGGCGGTTACGACGTATTATAAGTAAAGTATCATTATAAATCAAATTATACCTTCAAGCAAGACAATTACATTTTCGCTTAAATAGCTCTACTCTACTAACGTGAACGTAGTGTTGTAACGTCTAAGACATCCGATCCATCTGTAGAGGGATTGACTTCACGCGTTTTAGTAATGGCTGTTAACGAATTATTGCTCACGATTTAATTACAGCGTTAATAGAGGGCCCGATCCGTTTATTAAGCTCGGTAGCCAATCTTACACTATTACTCGTTAGAAAGTTAACGCGTGTGTAATGGCTACACAAAAATGTATATCTTACACGTTAAAATACTAAACCTTTAATTGTAAAATATTTGATAGATATATTAATAACATGACGAAAAAAGGAGGGCGTAGTTGCTCACTATAAACGATTTCTTCCAGACAACATTTGGAGTACATCTAGAAATTTAGATCTGTGTGAGTGATTAAACATATTACCTATATACATATTATAAACATATATATATATAATTTGTTAACATGTATAATTTTATTTTTAGTAATTTTTCTAATGATTATTTATAAATAATGGTTATAAGTAACATTATCAATATTGGTAACTACGTATACAACTGACGTTTAGTATTCGGAAGAAACAGTATTTAAAACTGATAAACTAAAATAAAGGTAAGAATGAAAGCCGCTACGAGTTAAATTTTATGTTTAATTTGGCAACTCAATCAAAATGGTTTTCTGTTGTAACAAAGGGAAACATGCGAAGAACATGCATGCGTAATAATGTACATGATTCATGAATAAAACAGAACAATAAAGATCATTTAATCCGCTTGTTCCAGGTGCACCCTGAGGATGTAGGATGTAAATATGACCGTATATTATCCATAGCCTGCGCCTAAGTAAATCTCAACCAGATCAATGATCTCTAGATCGTGAGACGGCGCCGGCGCAGTGGGAGGAGGCCTGCTCCGAAACACCTGCCGCCCAAGTACTATGGACCAGTGTCCGGTACCACACGGTCATGAAAAGACCTAACATTAAATAACTTAACAATGAAAATTAAACTGTTTCATTATCAGGATAGAGTTCACTTTAGATCTATTAAACATAGTTCTTAATGTTTTCCGTGAATGCAGTCGTACATAGCCAACCTAGTCAGGGCACAAATCTTTCGCTAGATTATCTCCAACTACTTTTACTGCAGGCATTGAATTAACGCTGCCGTTTTAATAGGTCCTTTACAATGCGAGGCGGTTTTTTAAAAAGCGTTAAGACTCGAGCCCTGTTAGAAATATTAACGCATTAACGAATATTTATCTTTCCGACATTTAAATTGACAGACAGTTTAAGTCCGACATTTCTTACGTGCCATTTTACAAGTAAATTTACAATAAATTAAAAGATCCATTAACTGGGAACATAAATTAGTAGTAACTAGTTCAGTAGATATTAAAAACTTTGCTCATTCTTTGGACTTTTAAATGGTACTTTGGTAATATAAAACGAATAATTCTTCCCCGTGTAAATATAATATTTGTTTCACATGATTATAAAGATTTCTTTCCCATTGCGAATATTCTATAACAAATTCTCAAATGTTCATTATTTTTTTAATAAGGTTTTTTAAAATATTACATAATAATTAAAAAAACAAATGTAAATTTTATTATTAAATTAACTTAAGCAAAGAGTAGGTACGCATTGCACTTTATATACGTAAGTAGGTACGCATTGCACTTTATATACGTAAGTAGGTATTTAGGTAGGCAATATATTACCAATACAAATATAAATTGAAAATTATTTAATCTGTATAATGCTGGACAAATAGGTACGCTATTTCATAATTTATTATTCACACCGGAAACAATTTAACAAGTCACATTACCTAAATATAAGTGTTCATATTTAATAGGAGATCGGATGTGTTAAGTCTATGTAGGTATCGGTTGCCACAATTAATTATATTATTGTCGTTTCAAGCATGAACGAATTTGAAAATCACGCTGAATTTCGTTACCGTTTGAATTAAAATAAAATGATATCTCGGAATATAATCATGTCAAACCGTAAACATTTTTGTCTTTTCTGGATTTATAAAATCTTTCATTGAGATAAAATATTAATTGTATTAAAAACAAATTGCAAATAATGATAATATGAAATTTTCAATTTATGACAATAACTGACTCATCGAGCATTCCACTCTGGAGGATTATGGCGGAATAAGCTCCAAATCTTTTCTTCAAAAGGAGACGAGGCGATAGCCCAACTGTAGGACAATAACTAGTGGTAACATTACTTATACTTCTTGATGACGAAATTGGCTTTAAGAATTATATACTGGACAATATGGTATTGTTTAAATGTTAGTCATTTGCGTCAACATTTTTTTTTTCTTATTCATAGACGTGATGTCCGCTCCTTTAGTGTATCTGTTCATTTTTTTTTTATAATCTGTGGTCTATGTTTGTTTGCTCGTTTTTATTTCCAGACAGAATAAAAATCATAATAAGGGAATATTATCTAAATTTAAATCGACATAATTACCTCAAATGGCATCCATATTGGTAAAAAACGATTTATTATACATTACTCGTTTAACTAAGATTTCCACATAAAAGTTTTTGCAAATTTTGTATATTTATAATCGTTAATACGAATGTGTGTGTGTGTGTATTTAAGATAATGTGCGCTCTTAAAGGTTGACTAGTCGAGAATGATTAGCATTAAGCCCGCCTTCTTATATTATGTCTAAGGGCGTTAAATAAATAAATAAGTATTGAATGTGGTAACACTGGTTTGATTCCGTCATAGACATTAACTTAATGCACGACACTGGTAAACTAAAAATGTTACCGATCAATCCATCGTGTCTTCTCCATCGCACGTGACATTGGCGAAATAACCTGTACCCTTTGGCAGAAATAAAAGCCACAAAAAAAATGACTAAAAATATTGTGTCATGGTGTTCTGTAATTTGAAACATTTTTCGTTAGTTTTTATATCAAACGATATTGTTATTTGTGTTATAGTTGCAGTTATTGTAATATTTACCGAAGAGAAATTTATGAAATATTTAAAATCAGAAATGAAATAACTATAATAAGAATATCATAAAGTTCAATCTGAAGCAATCGTGTCGATCTGAGTTCAGATAAGGTAGATAATAGCCATCCCATCGGCTACTTAAAACCCGCTCCGAGGTCTAATAATGATGCTTGAATTACTGGACTGGATTCCAATTAGATTCCAGTATCGAAATTTGAAGAGAAACTTGTCTATTTGTATTGTACAAGATATATGTTAAAACGTCTATCACATTTTGATATAACCTAATATTTTGTATTTCAAATATAATATAATATCTATATTTGTTTATAATATTCATAAAAAATCAGATGTAAAAATATATGTAATTTTTTAAAGTAAATAAAAAAATATATATTACAAGGTTTTATTGAGCTCTGTACCAGATGTAATAAGCATATACTAACTAATCAAGCTTATTTGAATTACTATATCAAACGTAAAAAAACACAAGTTTTCGTATTTATAAAAAAGTCCTAAATAATGTATATATATATTAATAAATGTAGACTTTTTTTGTACCTATGGCTTTACTGAAAAACTAAACAGATATACATAAAACATGTATATTTTGATGCAGCGCGTTTATGAGAAGGTTTTAATATATACCTAATATATGTCGCCGACGATTTTTCTACTATAATATATGTAATACTCGTAGAGTTTGAAGATTACAATCATAGTAATACATTATGCAGATTTTTCAATTAGCTTCTTTCTTATAAGTAGTTTAAATTTAATTGAGTCAAACAAGTGGCTAGTACACATGAAACTGAAGATTGTAGATTCAAAAACCAAGCACTACTACTGATAAATAGTTAGACGAACGGGTAAATGGGTCACCCGATGGTAAGTGCTCACCAAGCCCCTATACATTGGCGCTGTTAGAAGTATTGCAATTCCAACAATTCCAATTCGCGACCAACTTTGGGTAGTTCCCAGTGTTCCCCAGATGTTATGTCCCTTGTATTTGTATTTGTACCTTTTATTTGTATATATACACTGGCTCAGTGCCTCATTTGTGTTTATAATTCATTTCATGCTCAATAAAAGAAAACTTCGCGAGGAAGTCTGTATACAAATGTTTAAAATAATTAATGATATTAACACTTCTTCGTCTTAATGAAATGAAAATTAGGAGAATTTAAGATAATTATCGATATTCCAGTATTAACTAATAAAATTATAGATTTTACAAATAAATAAGACTAAGAATGGTTTTATTTATTTTAATATATACACGAGTTCAGCGCACATATGTACAACATGAATCTGTTATCTCAATGTAGGTACTAAGAACTGTAGAGTTGCTTATGTAATATTCACTCGAATTGACATTGTAATTGTACCAATTTTTGAATTAATTCCTATAATTCCAGGAATCTTAACGACGTATCGGTGTTTGATTAGCTTCTGGACTCGGGATCTCTCGTTCTTCGAACAAGCGTTGAGACGCGTGCCTTTTATCCGCGCCGACAAAGATACCGCCGCTTATCTCGTGTGAGACGAGTTTTGTTCCAACAAGTGACAATAATGGCCTTTGTAGTTGATAAATATGGATTTTACACTTCCCCTTCCACTTTGTAAACTATGACCTAAAAGGAAGTTAGGTGATTACGGTAAAATATACCTATTATATGGAACTTAATACCTTTTGTAGCCATTGTAGTTTGTAATCTGAATGACGTTTTGCGTAGTATAGAAGAAAAAGGTTAAACATAAAGATTGCAGGAGTGGCGAGGAGACGAGAGTTTGCGTTGTAAGAGCACAGACGGCCCAGTGTCTTGACGGCATTTTCGGCTTTCTTAGTTTTTTACTCCGTAACTTTAAGAAAAAAGAAGGTCATTAATAGGACGAACCAACAACCACTCAACAAGGACTCAGAATTTATATTAATAATGATTACCAGGGATATAGCAAGATTTTTTTTTAGGTTAGGACATTTATTTATATAATGCGAGTTAGTGGCTACCGTAACAGTTTAATTCAGTGATACGGCAGTTCTATTTTGACAATAACGACGAACGCCCGGTCGGTCTTGTTATTTAATTAGAGCCGCATTAATTTCGTAACAGCCACTTCCGTCGCGGGGCACGTCTAGACGCCATAGTTATTGTTTTAAAAGGAGGTTTTAATTTAATCTGAATAATATTCAAAACGAATCAGTACGTATATTTTCTATTTTGCGTTTAAATATGGCAGTTACTGAAGTAACGTAAGCTCCAAATAAAATAAGTATGTATTGGTTTTTCAACAAATCATTATTTAATTTTAATTAATTGGTTACTAGTATTGATTGAATATTAAATCTTAAGTTCTGAATATAAAATTGGCAAATGCACAAAAGCCTGTAAAACATTAACACAAGTCGTTAACATCAGCAAGGTCGAAGTGGAGCAATTCGTTCGTCCCTTTCCGCTCCAAAAACTGCGTCGGTTATGCAATCACTTTTACAGTGAATACACACATGCGATGCATTTTATATCTAAGTATTCATATATTGTTTTATATTCTACGGCAATGAATGCAGATACAAAGACTTTAATAACTCTGTCTATAAATAATTAAATGAGTCAAATAAATAAAAGAACCGAAATTGTCACGTACATTTTAAGGGTCAATCACGTGTACAAGTTTGGGCAAGCATCACTAAGATTTCACGGAAGTATTTTTTGTTTGTGCGTCATCTCGTCGTCGGCTGTGAAGGAGAATATTTTGAGAATCTAGGAAACTGTATGTATCGGATTAAATTCTGCATCATAATCGATAAAAGCTCCAAGCCTTTTTAAAAAGAGAGCTTCAGCTGGACTTTTACCTACTAGTTATTACTAAACTACTAGCAAATAATTTATAACCTAATTATTATTTTATACGATAGGTGCGTCAAAATATCTATTTTTTATATAATACAATAGTCAATACGTCTGTATTCAATCCGTGATTTAAAAAGTTGTGTTCGAGTCGAGTTTTTAGTTGTACGTAATCCAAATGTTTTAAGACGTGTGAAATGTCTCAAGAAACTTGTAAACTATGAAACTAGCAATAAAAAATTAAATTAGAAATATAGTGGAAAAAATCATAAACCATAAATATGACAAGCGATCCGGAAATGCAGACGGAGCGCGCGACCGGACGTGCGCCCGCGCAAGTGGGTCAGTTTATTTCTGTTTTGGCGGGAACCTGGCCGGAAGCGGCGCCATTGTGGATGCGTTGGGAAGCCCGGAAAAACACCCCGGATTTCTAGCTAATGAAATCTTACACGGCACGAACGGTAGCGTATTGTGATGCCGAACAAACCGCATCGAATTCGGCCTTTGACGAGTTTTCTTAGGAAACATACCCGGCTGTTACGAGAGTTAATTTTGTTACTGTTCTCGAAAGTGTTAACTGTAGCAATTTATGTTGTTCTTTATTTTCATGGAATAAGATAGCGAGTTTGTGCTTAAATTCGAGATAAAATAACGTAACATATACATATAAGTTTCCATACAATCAGTATTAGAATAAAAGCCTTTTGTTCGATGTTTATACTACATTAAATTAAATTAATTTCGTTGCAGATTTAGCCTAAGCGTTGTAAGACTGGAATAAAAATTCATCCTGCGAATAAATTTGTATTGAAACTCACATGCCAACATAATCTATTATTTGCTTTTATGCTTTTATGTTTTTAAGATGAATTAAAAGTAATATTCTATGAGGGTGAAGTTAGTCTCCCACAGTGTATGCGGGCGTTTGCAATAACGCTTCTCGCAAAGGACGTGAAAGGACTCTCAATTAGAATTAATTAAAGACAATTCAGCAATCCCAGAAAATAAATGGTCACTTGACGATAAACGAGATTTATTATTCGTTCAAGAGATTTAATTTTTAACAATCCGTACTCCTTGCATCTGCGTGTTTCTTATATTTTGTATTTATGTTTGTCATAATCATAAAACAGTCGATTACTTGGTATAATTTTAATAAATTCTGAGTCTCGAGTCTTACGGCTTTATGTAAATACAATTATTGCATTATGTTATAATAATATGTAATTACATATGTATCTAATGAAGTAGCATTTGTGAGTCCGGTATGCTTGGCGGAAATACAATTTTGAAAATTGTAATTTATGAATTAAAAGATAATATATTATTTTTATAACCCCTAGCTAGGAATGGTGGGATACTCAACATGTTGGGGATAGAGTATTATCCATATAAGTATATTTATTAAATACAGAGGAAGAAATAGATCTACGATTTCGTCGGAAACTTACAAGTCATAAATAACATTAACAACATAGAAAATGTTTAGATACAGAAAATAACTAATGAAACAGATAGGAAGGAATGCATGAAATGAGTGCACAGTGCATCTCGTTGAAACATATAAGAACTGATACATATCATCAAATATGCGTGCAATGTCATCTTTGCGTCAAATATTTAAAAAAAAATTCACAATAAAAAATATTAATCTTTCGAATTTATTGAAGAGGCAATGATGCGATGTTATGAGCCGAGCACTGGTTTGCATCACGTTAAACTAAAAGTAAATATTGCGATTGAGTTTTATGCGTATCATTAAAATCGAAATTGACATGAGTTTCCACGAACGGTCCCCTTTAGTGATCATTTTAAATCGTCAAAATTCGAATTAGCCTGAAGTATGCGTGCGCACGCGATGCGCGAGTTAGACTTCTGTCACTCGGTCATTACAAAAGTTATTTAAGATGAATCAAAGAGTAAATTGAGAAACACTTGACTCAGAATTAATGCTGTCATTGTCAACAAGTCTCATCAAAATCATATCTTAATTTTAACTTTTGTCAACGCTAGTATACATTTAGGAATCTTGTGTATTTTTATTAGTTCTATAGTATGTAGACGAGACGAGATGTACTCGTAAAGTTAAGTAGTTTTTAATTAAACTTTTTTTATAAGTATTCATAGACGTGTTATGTTTAAAGAATTGTGATCGTATTCAAGTGTTCTCAGTCAGGCAAGTGTTCCGCAAAGAAAACTCGCATTATGATGACATTTTTTTAAGTGAAAATTGACAATTCTTATTTTTTATGTAATAAGTAGGCGGATTGGCAAATGGCGGTCCCTACCGACCGGCGCTGTCAAAAATATTAACCGTTCCTTACGTCGCCAATGTGCCACCAACCTTCGTAACTAAGATGTTATGTCCCTTAAGCCTCAATTGCACTGACTGACTGACTCTTCAAACCGAAACATAACAATACTAAGTATTGCTACTATATGTAGCCGTTTTCTAACCTTTGCTTTTTGATTCAATATGTGTAAAACTCACACATAAACAATTCTGCATCGTATGATATACATATATCTCAATTGTAAGATGTTTTTGGTTGGGTTAATGTTTAAATTGAAGGTCATACTGATATATTTTATTGCTGCATACCAAAAATTCAGTTTAAGTGTCCCGCCTTTCAAAAGAAATCAATAAATAATTATACGAAAAGAAATGAATCGAGCCTTCTTAATGCAGTATTAATTGGGTATAATGGATGCGAAGGCTTATCGAGTTCGGTACTTAGTGTTTGTTGAGCATCACGCGAATACCGCTAATAGGCGGGCAATTACAAACAATTTATGGCAGGCATTTAAAAACACTTGATAAATGAGGTTGGACCGTTTTGGAAAACGATTTTGATTACTTTTTTCGTGTACTTTTTAAGTGAATACTTATAAAATACTCTTTAAAATTAAATTACATACTTTGCAGTCTAAGTACTATAGGGCGACTGTATTTTGTTAATAAAAATAAATATCCACATGATCCTAAAACACCTATAAAATTTATAATCTGTGATTAATACGCGCAAAATCTGTATATTTATATATCTGTATATATATGTATATTTTTTTCACAATTATATGTTGTAAATGTGTCACATAATACAGCCTTATATTTTGATTTAATCGTATTATAACAATGTGCTTTTATTTGAATTATTTATTAACTATTAAAAAAAAAACATTTTCGCAATAGATTTGGTAATGGTTTTCCTCAAAAACCTTTTTTTATAACAATGGTAAAAGTCGTATCGAATTTTGAATTACTCATTGTTCGATTATTTTCATTAGAATTGATTTCCTGGCTTTGTGATATTATAGAGAAAATCTTTCGCACTTTACTTTAAGTAATAATAAAAAATAATCTTGCTTAATGTTATATTTTAATTAACTAAAGGTTACTTAATTAAGATTGTAATTAAAAATCATACGAGGCATATAAGTCAAACAATACAACTTACTCACATTCTATAACACTTCATAATATAAAAAAAGGCATATAAATTGCTCGTTGTCAATAAATGATCAATAAATAAACTCGAAATTTACATCGAAAAGTAATTTTAGAAGAATGCTCATTGTTCGACATTAATCTGAATCTTACTATATATTATGGAAAATCTTAATTAAAAAAACGTAAAACGCTGGCAGATAAGTAACTAATTAACTCCAACAGTGCGTTTAACACTTTGCTCATTAACTATGAATCAATTTGAGAGCGGGTTCGGTTCCCGCCCTCTTGCCTCGAGCTGTTTACTGCCCTAAATTACTTCAGAGTCTACTGGTATTAAAATATAAATTCAAGCCTACCGTTAATTATAAACAGCTATGCAATCAACTGTATTTTTTATATAAAAAAATGTTTATGAATGCTAATAGATAATATGAAGAGTATCAAGACTATATATTAATGATAAGTTAAATAAGTATTATGGTATACTAGTGATCAGCTTCGGCTTCGCACGAGTTCAATTTAAACGGTACGGGTGTAGTCTGGAATAATGTATCTTTCAATAGACAAAACATTTCTAGATTTGGATCATTATTTACGGATGCAAGATTACCCCCTACATACAATCAAACAATTTTTTACCTTTTTTTTAGATTATTAAGTATAGAAATACAAAATATTGATAATATTTTTGTTTTGGGCGGGAACTCTATGCACCAGTACTGAGCATTTTTATGTATTTTTTTTTGCTTTTATATAACCTCTTTGGACAAACATTAAATTTAAAATAATTATCTTATTCGAAACACTTACATACATAAAATAATATATGTAATTTCCCGAAGTTATTCTGTGAGTATTTAATATTATTTAAGTACTTGAATATATCTTTTGGTATTCAGAAAAATCATTTAAAAATACAAAGGCTTTATACTTTATAATAGTCTCTTCTTAACAAGCTCTATTGTAAGCATTGCAGAACCGAGCATAATAAGGAAAATTATCATTTTTTTAATTCTAGTAATTTTGTGCTTTGTGTTGTTTGTTTAAATGTATACCACCTACTCACCTGATAAATGATTTTACTGCTAGCGTCTGAAGGGTGAGTGAGCCAGTGTAATTAAAGACATAAAGGAGGTAACGTCTTATAGTCCGTGTTGGCGACCTATTAATGATGTAAGTCCTATATAAACATCCTAAGTAAGGCAGATTTGGTCCTACGTCTTGTTAAAAACAACAGTATAAATTCAATTTTAAAATGTATCTTTGCTATCGAACAAGGCGAAATGTGGTTAAACAGAATAGCAAAATGCTTTAAATCTCGATCACGATGCCGAGTAAGAGTTAGTGACCTGGAGAGAAAGAGGTGAACGTTATTAACTGACATCAAAGGACAAAAACTTCCCTATCAACCCTCGAGGAATCTAATTTTTGTGCCGACTTTGATTCAATACCGGCCGGTCGGTGGATAACTTTGTTAAAGGCCGTACCGTTTTTAAAACTTGTTACGCCATTAGATTGTTTCTGATTTTTAATTCATTTATATAAGAGAAACGATAGCCCTATGAATTTTAAGTTATGATTGAATTTTTTATCAGTCATGAAAGCTTTCGTAATTCGTTTTTTATGGCCGTATGAAATTAACAATTTTATCAGATTTTTGTAATATATATTTACAATAGTAAAGCGTTGTTTTTATTTATGAAACTTGTTTTACTAATGTAACCTGGATAAATCTAAAGCAAAGAAATATTAGAAATAGAAAAATGGCATGGAGGTCCTATCCTTTAGGATAGAATGCTAGAAAAGCGGAACTTTCTACGTATCGGTGTAGGTGTGCGTTCAGGATCAGTGGCCGCAGCGCAGGCGCACCTGCCGCGGTTCCCACGGCTCGCCCGCGCTTGACGTCACAGCCGCGCACAACGGTCCGCGATGCCGACTTGTTTTTTTATTACAACGCAGGGTTCTGGTGTAGTACCCTAAAAACAAGTAAATGGTTCTGGGCCCCATTTCGTACAATAAATCTAAGTAAAAAAATATTAATCAAATTGAGAATTTAGTGTGTATAATTTTATGACCACGCCATCAGTAATTAATTCAAATATTTTTTGCATTTCTTAAAAAAAGTATTTTTAACTTTTATATAAAATATACTCTTCTATAATTAAATATATAAATTATATGTGCATCATAAAGAAATGTACTATTTTTAGATACCTATAATCATGTTTTTAAATGTAATGTGTTATCTTTATTACGTGCATACAACTCCATCTATGAAGAGTTCTTGAAATCGCTACTTACTATGTACTACTGCCATCTAGTGGAACCAGTGAAAACTAACAACGCAACACGTACTTGTAAGTCAAAATATTGTTCAAGCTCTCGGTAGATGGCGTAAGTAAAACAACGCTCTGATCTCTAAATATTCAGTTAATCAGAGACTAACTTGTCGCCAGCGGATTTGTCTGCATAAAAATATTTGCTTTTCAAAAATATATATATTCATTTTCATGTTTTTTTTAGATATCAATATGCTATATAATTTTTGATTTTGCAAAACCCGTTTTTGATCTGTAAAAAACTTACTTCCTAAATTTCTTTATATATTTTCTTAAGCCTTCAGTTCGTTTATTAACTAATATAAAAATTAGGTTATAAATAAAGGTACTTTTATAATAAAATTTAGTACTAAAGGTACTATATAATAAAAAATAATATTAATTTAAAATAAGGCATTATTTTAGTATATGTAAAATTATCATACATTTTGTGTGAGGGATTCCTTTGCCGGCAAGTTGGCAGCCTTACAAAGGTCTTCGGAATATCATAACGAGTCAGCAACAGATTTATTATCTCTATAAATCATATTTAGGGCATATACTTCAGATTTATGAAATATATACTGACGGAATGTTTAAATTTTAATACACCTTTGGTAGCTAGATCATATCGTAACACGACAGTCTAGTGTGATATTTAGATACATGGTGTAAATATCGTTTACAATATTTATTATAATTTTGTTTATTTTTTTATGAATTTTATGCTATTATATTTCTGCATTGCACTCATTATAATATTTTTTTTTGATATTTTTATAATGTAAATAGAAGTATATTATTATACTTATTATAAGAGATATTTTTAAAACCTTTCTTTTTGGGTAAAAAAAATTCTCGTTCATAATAACGTTGTCACGAGTGGAGCCTGCAGCACGTTATAAATATGATTTTTAAACGTGTGTAAGCTTATTTATGGTTCGCCTTAGCTTTTGTATGGTTGAATGACGATTAGTATGCACACAATACGGTAGCGCGGAGGCGAGAGGTGACGACGAGCCCATTTGGATGCGTGTGCTCAAGCCTCGACGCGCTACGCATCTAAAAACACCTCATCATCACTATAAAATTATCTTCAAATTAATAAACACTTTTATAAAAAAATATTCTACCTGAAGCCTACTCCAAACAATGAACACCTAACATTTTAATATTCTATTTACATTCTTAAGATAAACATAATTCATCGTGTTTGTTATAGACACCTTGATGTACTGATTTTGTGATTGGAGTCACCCACGCTTGCGTCTTCATCAATTGTACTACTCAAAGACTTTACTCGCACAGGATATTATTTCTTTTTATATTTACTTATTTATAAATATATTAGAGCTCAAAGTCAAACCGCGATGCAAACATTTGCATCATTTCGATGCATAGATCTAGTAGTAACGTCTACGTTCATAAGCGAATATTACCTACTTACCGCTCTTTTCTTAAATCGTTTTTATTCAAATTTAAGACGTATTGCCAGTTATTTGCGTAATTGGTGCATCTATGAATAGACGCGTATAAAGGGATTCAGTAGTGTGTTCGATCGACTAATTTATCGGTTTGCGTTGGCAGCGGTCAGTATCGGCGATTAATAAAACAACATGTCCGCCGACTAGTTCGCCCGCAGTACCAGGCGATCATAACTCCTACAGAGCTTTCGTCGAGGCGCGGCCTCTGCCATTCACGAGCTTCTTTATGAATGAATTTACTGTGTGTGCGTCGGACGTTAACTCCGACTCGATGCGGTGCGCTAGTGTTCCGAACACGTGTTTATTTGAGTCAACATGGTAGGCCGTTCATGAGAATTTTCTTGTGTCAACATCTGAACTTGCTTAGACAGAAATAACTCTCAGCTTTGTTTTCGCGAAGGAATAATATAAAATTCTGCATTGGCAAACTCGCAACGGTATAAAGTGTTACTCCGTGTTGCTATTTTAGTTTCGTTGCTGTGCAATGTAAGCGATTGAACCTAAAGCTTTTACTAAATCTATTTTACTACATTTTAATGAAAAGTTTATGAAAATATAACGGAGTTACCGATGGGAACGCTGACTTTATAAAATTTATTTTATTATCTGTCAACTCTGATTATAATTACCCCACCATCACATCTGATATACAAGTGTTTAAATTCAACATGTGTGGAGTCTCCATAGTAAAAAAAGAAACAGATTATTTCGTTCGTTTCGAAGCATATCCAATTTAATATACTTAGAGTCGGAGATAATTTTTTCATAACCAGGTGACATACGAAACTTTCCACTCGGTCGAGCGTAAAAAACTGTTCAACACGCCATTGAATATAATGTTACTATCAGGTTATTAATTTAATATATGTCAACGTTTTAAATATATATTACTTTTTTTTCACAACGTAACACGAAGGCATTAACTTAATAAATTTAATTAGATTGTCAAATTATGTTTTTCTTTAAGTAGTAATTGGTAAAATGATGAATATTTAATTGATCAAAATGTATAATAATTGTTTTGTAACGAGACCATAAATATTCCTATAATACTTTTAGCCGTAATTTTACTTTATGAAATGAATGACTCAGGTGTTTGTTAAAAAAAATGTTTTCTATCCTCTAAACAATCCCTGAGGCTTTGACAAATACACCTTATATGAATGCATTAAAACATTATATCGTTAAAAAGAAATGGATTGACGAAAGTAAATTTAAATCACCAATTAATTAATTAAAGATTTCAGTTTCAAAAAAATAACACACGAATTAATATTTTTTTAAACTACAACTATCGAAATAGATTGAAATAATGGTTAAATTTCAAAAAACATCTGCAATCTAAGACATGAACTTAGAGGAACGTATTTTATACGAGTTAAAACGCTTGCTTTCGCTTCTTCCCTAAATCTTGATCATGTGGGATATGAAATATGTACTTCTATCTTGTACATTGGGATGTATACATATATGTATCTCTTTTGTAGATCCGCTTGTTTAAATATTATCGTATTGTATTTGAAAAGGCTTTTTTTCAATATAAATGCTTTACTGACTCTCATACTTAATAGTCAAAAATATATCTCACTGCTATATAAAATTAAAAACGGATACCTAACAGAATCGGAAATCTCTGCAGGCTTGATAATTATAATTTTATTAATTACTTGCGGATCCGCGCGGATTCACCAGTTAAACGTTCCTGTTCCGTACCTGTAGGTCGTAGCGTGATGTTAGATAGCGTATAACGCTCCACAAAAATGGAGTTATCAAATGAAAAATATTTTTTGAAATCTAAACATGTAGTAGTTTCAGAGAGTTACGCGTTTAAGCGAATACACTATTCAGTCTTAATATATTAGTATACGTTTTACTTCAAAATTCCAAACTATTATTGTTATAATACTAATACAGACTTGAATGTTATAATTAATATATTTATGATTTAATTCAGTTTTATAAATATAAATAAGAACGCAAGTTTGTTTACAAACGATAAGCAATAACTATTTAGCGTGAAACATTGTAACTTTAGAAGGTATGGTAACGAAAACATACCACGTAGTTTTGGCAACATCCTGTATAGTGATCAACAGTGGGGGGATGTGGACACCGCAACATCCTGAGGTATCGTATGGACAATGATTTGCTTAAATCAGGTTAAATAGAATGAAATGTTAATAACTTGCCATTATTTTATGTAACGACAACAATGATACATAGAGACTGACTAGAATTTGGAGAATTCTTCGTTAGTAATGCCAAATTACTTTATATATATTTTTTTTAATTACTCTCTTCATTTAGAGATTCTTATATATAGAACATACAGTTTAAGACGGATGACTATCTGCTATGGAGATCTTATTAGCGATATTAAATGGAATATTATTTACATATGATATATGTACGTATGTACAATTTACATTCCTTTACAATTCGTATCAAACAAAACAGTTTATACTATCATTTAACGTACAACCAAGCCATACATTTGTTCATTATATAAAATTGCGAAGGCGTGTCCATAGCTGTATAATTAAAAATACTGGTGGCTGATATGATATCAGTGTTCCTGCTAATGAGAACAATACTCTAATTTATGGATCTATTACATGACACATATACATACGTTATTAATGTGTGTGTGTGTGTGTGTTTGTGTGATACATCATTATTTGTCAAATAATGGCGTAAAACTTGCCAAGAATCACTATATAAAATAAAAGAGAACTTTTTTATAATGCTTAACTAAATCTACTTATCTAAACCAATTATTTGTAAATGTAGATGATTTTAGTATATAAAGCATAGCAGACGTCTGCTTTCCTTGTAATGCCTAACGGAAAGACGTGCCTACTAAATATATGTATATAAAACAGGCACCAGAAGATTCATCGCGTTTCGGAATGTTTTAGTATACTTGTATGTACTTTGAAAGTGGTTACGTTTATATATGTAATATTACTTTGGACTTCCAAACGGTTACGTTTTGCAGTATTATCTTTTTCTAAATTTTAACTATTGACGTGTAAATCGTGAATCTCATGTTCTAGTAATTTTTATTCAAAATTCTGTGAAGTTATTTTCATAAATTGACAAAAAGTTGTTAACAAAATGACATATAGGTGACTTCTTTTTTTTTTAATTTATTTATTGCGCATATATGATTATTTTCATTTAAAACTTTTTCAATATTATGATGGAGTTGAAGAACTCCAACCAGTTCTGATAACTGTGTATTGGTTGAAAACTCTAATCAGATTTAAATCATCTTAACTTAATTTGACTTTTATCAACGTTTCTAAACTATTTTTCAATAAACAATTTATTAGTATTTCAGTCCTAAATTTAAATATAATTTTATAAAATAAATTTAATTTTTGGACTTTCTTAAGTAAAAAAAGTATTTTTTTATTTGGTATTTCTTTATTATAGCAAAAGGCTTTACACGTGTACAATACGGGTTCTACATACAACTTTAAGATTGAGGAATAAACATGGAAAGAAAAATTCTTGGACTTTTTCCAGCTAGGAAAGTTGAAATTGGTTGCTTTTCTTTAATATAATATGCGTGTATTATACATATAAAGTTTATTCTTGAATCAAGCTGTTTATTGATGAAAATTTTTTTTAATACTATGTAGAAATTACACGTTTATTATATTTCTGTAGAAGCTTAAGCTTCGCTATAACGCAGGTGTTCCAACATTTATCGTAATTGATTTTTAAATCAAGGTAACATAACTAGGAAACATTGTATGGAGAATCTTGTTGCGATAGTAATATTAAAATCATATTTTTCAAACGAAAATTGATTATCAATCTTACTGAAACGAAACATATAGATAAAAGATATCAAATGATTTATATTTAAACGAAGATAATACAGATATAGCTTTACATACTCGAGATCTTTATATTTTTTCGTGTTTTCTTTGTTTTACGATAACGCAATTCTCGTAAACGTTATTCTGAAAGTGATGTTAGCGAAATTCTAGATAATTCTCTGACGATTCTAAATTTTAAATCATAGTAATTAATCAATCTTAAAATGCTCACTTGAATGAAGTTAATTTTGATTTGATTTACGATTTGTTTTACGCGCGGTCACGTGTTCTTGCAAAATTAATTTCTTACGGCGTTAAGATAATGTTCTCAAAGGATACCGAGTGGCGCTAAGAGTATGTCTAAATACACTTATATCTCCACATGCTCCCACGTTAAATACGCGATGAAACAATAGGCCCCTATTCTCAGCCCACCCTGATCTGAACCCACCGAGTTTGTGATTCAGTTTAATGACCTCCTAATTATTTATTTTTTAATTTTATGACCTTATTGAACATCTATATAAAGTAAAGCTGATAAAAGGTTCTAAGGTATTATTTTATAAATAAACCTTAAAGTGGTGCTATAATTCCGTTTGCACTGTTCTGGGAAATAGTCTTCCTGGAAACTTTATATGGCCGTCATCGTTCTGAAGCATCTATTATACTTGATTAATATACCTAATGTTATTCTTTTGACGTTGTCAGAAATATAAAATTTAATTTACGACGTATATTTAAATGTGCTAATAAATTCATAATGTATCTATAACTATTAAAACATACTAACTTTTGTTGGTAATATCAAGAAAAATCAAACGTTTCTAGTCACGTGATAGTTTGCGTATAGAACTCACAGGGGCACTGTTTCATATACAGTTGTGCTGTAACATTTTCTATTAAAGGGGCTATGCTGAATGATTAGCAAATAGGTGAAGCCCGAATAGGATAATGCGGCACATCCTTGTTACATTGCAATTTCAGACGCAGTACCATAACCCACTTTACGTGCAAACTTGAACTTCTCTTTCCTTTTCCTTCGTATTTATGTCAAGGTTTTTAAATTATGATCACAAATCTTAAGAAAATACATTGTAATTAAATTGTAATAAGTAATTTAATAGAAAAATCTGATTTTTTTTTATCATTCATATTTAGCCTATATTTTTAGATTAAAGTGAACGATATAAATCAAATTACTATTTCAAATGACATCTATTATTTCCTAGGCCTAAAAGTATTGCTGTGGTTTTTTGTCAACTGAAATTGTATAAAATAGTAGGTATCCTATCTTTTATTTCAAGACATCCTCTACCTAGGTCGTATCATACATAAATTCATTCGAATACAATTTTGTCGGGATTTTGTATCAATCATCTTAAGATATCTTTAGTTAAATTTTTGGCGTGCCAATCATTTTATTCATAATATTTGATAAGACAACACATAGTTCGAATAGAACCAAAAACTAAATTAAGTGACAATCCAATTTTTATTTTTTAAGCTACTAGTAATCGACTATGTCGAAAATACAAATGATTACAGATTATAAAACTTAAATTATTTTACCATGTTTTTCAGTTCTAATGAGTTCAGGATTTAATATTGTCACAAAGTTTTAACTTTAGGTTATGTCAATGACAAAACAATTTTTTTTATTTGAAATTGGAAGCCACACTTTTTTTTTTATAGTTATAATGGAATAGGCGTTTGTCTTCCATCTCACCTGATGGAAAGTGTAGATGAAGACGAAGGTGGTACACACCCATCCAAAAGAAACATGTTCACTCTACTCTTAAAGACTCCAGAGTTCAACTCAACAGGAAAAATAGACCCAGGCAGGTCGTTCCAAATTTTGGCGACTTTCACCAAAAACGAGCTGTCAAACCGTTTAGTTCGAATTTTGTGTATGTCAACAACGTATGGATGAAAGTTTTGCCTGCGCCTAGTAGTCCGATAAAGGAATGGAGATGGCTCAATCAGTTCGAAATTTGTATCAAAAAGAATGTCGTCTTTGGTATCGGAAGTCTAAGCGGTAAAGTTTTCTTATTGTATCCGATTATGCATAAAGCGTTCAGACGCCATATGTCTTGCTTCCCTTGACGAAAATAAAGATAATAACTCGATACAGTTGTAAAGCTTCTTCCTTGAGAGATGTTTGTTGTTTGAGATATTCATTATACTAAATTATGCTATATTTTACAATAAAACATGTTATGATATATAATAAAAGTACTAAGTTTTTTACCTTGGTCCCTTCGTGTGTTAAATTGACAAATGTTAACAGCAAAATTAAAAAAAAAGTCTTGGAACTGTCATATATAAAGAAACTAGGAAGAAATGTTTTCGTTTGCGATTTGTATCGTAGCCGCTATACGCTAGTCAACCTTTATGTGACATTGTATATTTTTGTATGAATCATTATTAGATAAGCCATGTTGCGACATAAAATGCTTGTAATAGGTTGTACTATTTCACAAATAAGGAGTTATCAGTGTTCATAACTCAAACCGGACCTCTGAAACCGAAGAACGATGTTTCCTTCCCCCTAAACGGTTTAACGAGGGAGATTTACAAGGTGTGATGCTATGATTGGAGATGTCATACTTAACCTTCGTACTGAGGAAATTGCGAATAATCTTAAGTGAATTTGCCACGTGCCGCTTTAGAGGCCTTGACGTTATAACTACTCCCGTAGTTAGCTATAAATGCATATGTTTTTTTTTATATACAGATAGGCAGGCGAACTAATGGTTTCTTTAGTGAGAAATCACTTTCGCCTAGATATTGTCTTTGCAAGGAGTATAAGCTACTCCTCACAACAAAGCAAGAAGCTGCTATAAAACTGCGCCAATAAGAATAGGAAACGTACGTAAGTCAATTATAAATATCTTAACAGTATTTTGAAGAGTCTTCGTGGTCAAGTTATTTGAAAAACGTGTTGAATCAACAACTGTATATTCGTCATGTATTCAAGTTGTGTTTATAGAAGTTCAGATATAAAAATTCAGTTGTCAAACCTTCATTAAGAAAGATGTTAAGATGACACCTTTATTAACCGGGTGCATCTGTCTATTGTCAAGTCGTATGTTACTGTACGTGATTACTTTTATAAAAATGAAATAAAAGTTTGCTTTTTACACGAAAATCATTCTGTATTATATGCAATTTACACCAAAGAAAATAGACAAAATCTGATCTTTAACTAATATGTACTCACCAAGGGACGCTTCAGGATCCGTAAGGTCTGAAAGCGAAGGCACTTTCTGCATGGCTCTAGGCTCTTCTGGCTCGGGGGGCTCAGTCTTGATGCCGTCGGCTGCACCGCCTCCTTCATCGCACTGATACAAAAAACGTTGTTTACTATTTAACAAATTATTTATAGAGATGATGAAATAAGACATAATATTATTTATAAAATGAAGGTCGTTGCTCTTAAAAATAAAATTAAATAAAGAATCAGTGTCAACAATGATATACTAGATATTTTTTTTTAAATAAGTTTAGGGTCGGTTTAAATGACAAAGGGCAAATGCTTTCCCATTTTAACCAACTTCAATTCTCCTTTATATATAGTATATACATTTCTATATGATTGCGTATAAGACTTGTTTATAAATAAATTATGATTATTTTTGCGTTGGATATAGTATTATACCTCCTTGTACTAAAGGATTAGTTTTTTATTTCAAGCGCATATTCGGGCCAATTATAGAAGTCAGTTTAAAAAAGAAAAGAATCATTTATCAAGGTTACAGTCTAGCAGATTATTAACATAATAAAAGATGGCGTGTGGCATTGATTCCTAACCGATTTCCACGCGTTTTACAAACAATACATGTGACTGATATCTGGACAGGAACTCATTTTTTAAAGACGTGTGTGTACTTGAATCTCATCGACTTCATCAAGTCAATATACTATTCACGATGCGAGAACCACTTCCGTTAATGCTATGAACATGCTATGCTTTAAAAAATCGCAAACAATTGAGACGAGTGAGAATAGTGGTCAATATTATCCTTTTCGAGGAATAAAATCGGTTTATGTTAATTTATTTCATTATATATACGGAGAACTAAAACACCGCTTAATCTAAATTCATGTATACAACTTCACAAGATAAGAAATCATTTAAAGATATTACATTGAACATTATAAATCATGATAACATATACAATGTTTAGTTGATTGATTTTTTGATGATAAACTAAGTTTAAAAGTATTTACCTATATTAATGAAACCCTAACTTGCTTTTTATTTATTTAGTTATTTAAGCGCATCATGCAAAAATACCTTAAATGTGTCTATTTAATTTCTATTTAAAACCATTTCTTCATGTTCATGATTTGTACAAATCATGAACATACGTTTGTGATAATTCTCGTCAAAATAAATAATAACTATAAATTAGACTTATTACTGAAGTTAAATAATTCCTTATCAGAATATGCTATACCAACCGTTTTACGAGAGACAGCAACCAATGACACCAATCAAGGAGTATATCAATAATACCCAATAAAAATGACAAAATCGAATCAGCGTCCCCTCGGGTCAATCAGCAATGTGTTCTAGTTGTTATCTATAGATTGAGATACAATTGCTGTGGATGACATATTTTATTTTATGTATATAGATTTGCATCTGTTTATAGTAATCATAAATAAACATGACATGACATGACATTAGCGCGTAAGGCGTTTCGCGCCACCTATTGTACTTCGGCAGTCTTATAACATGAATATTCTCTCGTTGGTCTGGTGGCTAGTTTATAAGGCTGTAAGATCTCCAGATCTTAAATTCAAGCCACGGATTGGGCCGTTAAAAAGCTATTGGGTCTTTCGGTCTAAAATAATTCTCTATAGCAGCGCGAAGTTTAGAAGTATTGTTAAATCTTTGGTCGTTTGCCTGAACTCTCTCCGATCATGTCGGAATGCAGATCGATTAGATTATATATCAAGAGTACTCGTGTTTGCGCCAAGGTTGCGCACACACTTGAGAATTATAACATGTGTGCATTTGACTGGTTGAGCGAAATCGGTCAGGAGCCCTTACGAACATTAACGGAACTGCTTTTAAAAAGTCCCGCGGTTTGCCAGTTCTTCTCAGTTGAGGTGTTACCGAACCGGTTGTGGATATTTTTGTTGATAATAATCAATAAGTAATGCTTATATATTGAGTAAAGATTTTTGACAACTTTCTTTTTTTTACGTTTTGTTAATGTAATGAACGATACTAGAACGAACAAATTACGGACACATCAAGCATTAAATTTCATATGTGTCTAAGATAGAGCTTAATGTAGTTTAATTTTACAATAGAATTGTTAAAGATAATTTATGATATAAATAAATTAAAGACCATAGTATGTCTGGATTAGGAATTCAAGCGATATCGCGTTACCTACGTGCCTACGACGTCAGATGAGATTTCGTCAGTGAGTTCGTTCGTGAGTTTGCGTTGAGTGATTCATTCATGTTAATATTGAAATCATTAAAGAATAACAAATAGATACTTTGATGCGCAAGCTTGTTTAAATACTTAACAATTATATTAAAAATCTATAAAGGCAGTTCTTGCCTTTGGCAATAAAATAATTTTACTATTTCATACATAATTAATCTTATTACTATTTCGTATATATCTATTATCTAGAATATTTCTAAATAGCCGTTTAGAAACGCTGATTGAGAAAATTTTGTGAATTGTAATTTGAATTTGGAGAAGTGTTACGCTAAAATCGCTCAAGGCTGTATATACCTATTTTCCGAGATTTTTTTTAAAAACGCTGTTGAATTTTATTGTATTGACGTCGAATTAATTATTGTAATTTATTATATACAAAACGAAAAGTACTCATTATAAGTAGCTACGAATATTTCGCTCATTTAATCTGTATACCCTATAGTATATCACGTAACAACAATTTTACGTGTAGAAAGTATATGACGAATATTTACCAAACTACGTCAATGAAGTTAAAGTTCCTTCAGACGCGTATCAAACAGTCATACAAAATGTGATCACAATAATATCGTATTTTGATATCAAATACAGTCAACATATGTGTTTGTAAATAGGTAAAAGTCCTTGTAGATGCCTACTCGAATGAAGAATATTTTGATTTGATGTATTGTAGTCAATTATACTTTCCCCATTCATCGATGCGTGTGCGATGATTAACCGGTAAACAGGGGTTATTTTTACACGGTCGAGAGCGAGGGGTCGCCACCCCTCGGCTTGGCACGTGATTACCGATATGAGGGGCATGATCCCAATTCACTTACACCTATAGCGACGATTGATAAACTATTTGTTCTTTTTTTTTGTCATTCAAGCGTTTAAATAGACTTTGTGTTAAGTGACATTTTTGTAATTTAAAGTTATACCGACACTTTTAAATAGTAGGGCAGCTCAGTAAATTTTACCAAATATTTCTTAAATAAGTTTAGTTAAGTTCGTTGTAATTGGAATACATTAAGCGAATTTCTTACATTTTTAGTATAGAATATTTTTTTTATTTTACTTGCAATGTTTGTTAGTTTTATTAGGTCAAACATAGCTTATTTAGGACCACTTCTTATCATGATATTGCATTATTATGTTAAACCTGATGTCATGTACATCCGGGATTGTCTTCAGACGAAGAAATTTATGAACGCTTAACAGCGTAGACACGATTTTTTTTCACAAATGTTTTTCCGTTACTATTGATCTATACTAATATTAAAAATGCGAAAGTAATTCTGTCTGTCCGTCTGTTACTATTTCAAGCAAGCTTGAACAACAAGGTAGGACATAGGCTACTTTTTATGCCTAATATCTGACGACCAACCCCTAAAAAGCAAGCAAAGTCGCAGGCGACAACTAATTGATTGTATGATAAATCATTCTATAAATAAATTAATATTACCAATGTTATTACCAACCTTTGTATATAATAAATAAACGTTGATAGTGAAAAATCTAAATAAAGAAAGATATCAAAATGTTTTCAGTGTAAAGTAATGAAAGTTTAAAAAAAAAAAACTATTTTCGCAATTTTCTACGCATACATGACTAGATATATTTATTATTGGATGAATGCTATGGACGGTTAATTCTAATGTTTTTATTTTTTTTAATTTTCAAATTTGGAAAGGAAGTGTGTAATATATGAGCAAGGTTAATTGACTATTTGTCTCGCACCATCGTTTGAGTAGTGCTGTGTGTGTCGGCTCGAACTTGTCCCACTATATCACGAGTCACTACTTTTTAAACGCGCCCAGATAATCTATGGATTTAGTTAATCCTACGTTTGTAATAAATTAGAGCTGGATTTGAATATACATAAATAATTCACTATTTTACTAGGGAATGGCTCCGTACGCATTTGGTTTTATAAACATCCTTGTAAATTAAAACGTAAATCTTAGACAAATAATAAGATTTTAAATTGGTTTATTAAATTTATTCCAAAGACTAATAAATATATACATCCGTATATTATTTTTCTCTTATAAAATTGGACCGTGAATAGTATCAAAGAATAACAGTTACGTTGTTTAATTAAAAAAATATATGTATATAAATACACGGCAAAAAAATAAATTTAAAACAAATAATATTGAGGCTTATACAAGATACGTTACAATTATACTCGGTTTATAAAGGGTATTTTTAGCGAAATTGTAAAATCTTCACCGAAGAAAAATATAAAGTTGTTCCGTAACGTGTGAAACGCTGCGTTTTCTCGGTTAAAATAGTTTACAAAACATCACTATTATTCAACGAACTGTATGTAGTTAGATTAGTATTATCGTTCCATACCCTCCTAATTCAGCGGTACCGTTACTTACGTGATTCAACAAATGAATTACTATTGGAAAGTATGAGTCGGCTGACTCGAGAAAATTGACAAGTTACAATTAAATGTGAAACCGACAAGTATTACATACTTTTTTTATTTAAGAAGTTTTAAAAAAAATCGTACTAGACATTACATTATTAGTCATCATAGTGAATATTGTTTTTTTTTTTTAAATTGTTTATTCGATTATTACATGTAAAAATAATTGTTTTTATAATAATTAGACAAATCTATTTATTGTAATATATGACAGGATAAAATTTACATAGGCATAGAATCAAATAAAGTTTTTTTTTAAATAATTCTCGTTAAAATTACTGCACATTCCTGTTACTGATAAGGTTGCTATCTTCTTAACCTGGTTAAAAATGATCCTTACTTCCCACGCATATAACTACGTGAAAACAAAAGACTTTTTTTAAATTTAGCATTACACTGTTGGATATTTTTTAAACTGGTTGAGTTATCTCAGAATATAAATTCTCATAAGAATTATGGTAACGTGGAGTTCAAATAATAACCACATGTAAAAATATCTCTAGTCCAATAATATATTGAAAAAATTCATAGATAGAAATGTTATATAGATTCTGATATAAGTGTTGCCATTTGTAAGCCTGAATAGAATGCATCTATGATCATTTAGTTATTGGGACGCGTAACTGAAATTTTTAGAGCGATATTAAGTGTTGTTGCGTGAATTGATTTAAATTTCTAGTTGAGATCAAAAGACTGACCGATTACCATAAAAATTGACTACTACTGATTTGAGTATTATTTCAAGGACGTTTTTATTCTGAACACTTGAATAGTCGCCCATAGTTTAGCCCATCAATTTCTATGTAGTTCCAGTAATTTGAGCACGGAAAATATTTTAGTGATAGTCGTAACGGAAAAAAGTTTTAAAACAAATTCAAAGAGGCACTAAAAGCCAATATTTTATAGCAAAAATAAAGCAGGAAGTGTACAAATTTTCGTCCACATTCTGGACCCTATTACAAAAAATGTGTAATAATATAAAGAAAAATCACGACAAATTTGTCATATCCTGGAGGCGGACGTTACTAGTAGTTATCGTTTTAATTAGTTACCGGATATCGTGAGGCAGCCCTTAATGAGACACGCTTGGTTGAACTGACTAATTTTTACTGAACATAACTAGCGACTCATTTCACTTCGCACTCACCATAAAGGTTTTATATGTACCTAAACATTCTTCACTAGGACTTTACTTAGATTAAAATATAATCATTAAACTACCTCCACGAATACATCTTATTGTCATTTTAAGTTATTGCCTAATAATAACAGCTTGAAATAGTTACCGAATAGTATTCATAAGACTTAAATAAATATTGACTTGTAATAGATAGTATAATTATTGAGTTTATTTCAAATTTTATTGTTAGAGCCTACATGCCTTACGACATATAGTAGAATTAGCTTAATAAATAATGATTCGGTCGAAAAAATACGGTTTGTATATTTGAAATTTAGAATATTTTAAAATAATAAAATCTGTTCGTGTATTAGATTAAGTCATAGTGATACGATTATTTTTTACATCAAAGTTATAATACATTTTTATACTTGTAAGTATTCCTCGAACGTCATATTATTTTTCATTTTATCACAAAGACGATTAATAATATTAATACAAAAACATATATTGATTTATTGTTACCTTGAAATTCGTTTATCATTTGGTTCATAATAGTCATATTTCGTTGTTAAGAATTAATTTAAAGGATAAGCCTTAAAATAATATTATAATACATTTGAAAGTACTATTACATCAAAAAGTATTTACGTGAAATACTATTAACACATAAAAGCATTATTTTCAAATAAATATAAACCTCGTATGAAAAAAAAAAATAAGAACCACTTTTCTTAAAATGTTCAGGAGCGTAAATCATGTCAAGTTATTGTTTATGGCGACACCGAGTCGAATAAAGGTGTCAAAGTCATAACTGTCAACGCACTCCTTACTCTGTGGTTATTAACTCACTCTGGTAATGATTTAATGATAAGCTCTTTATTATTAATAAATATATGCTTATATTAAGACGAACCCTTGTCCCTTTGAGATATAATATTAATTTTGAAGTGTATTTATTTCAATGCTTGTATAGTTCAAATTATTTTTAAAGCTTTCCACTTTGAGAAAATAAAAAAGGAGTTTAGATTTTAATGTTCTAAGTGTGATGAAAATTATTAGTATTAAATTGAATTTTAAAAACAAGAACTTGGCTGTTTAATATTCGTGCTATTTTTGTAATACTTAAAATTGAGTTCTATTTATATGTAAGTTGGTATATGTAACAATGAAACTATACCAAGTAACCCATTCGTAAAAAGTCTTACCACTTTTCCGTCGCAGTAAGCTAATGTCGAAACTCATTAGTGCAGCTTAGCGTCAGTGTCACGGGCAAGTTTAAAAATAAAAAGCGGACACTTTTGAAATAGGAACTTGTTCTTTTTTTTATCTTTTGAACGCCGGTGATTGATTAGTATCCAGTTTTATCGCATGAACTTTAATTATTATAATATATTCGATAAACAAAACGTGCGATAAAAAAATACACTTATGTAGAGCTACTTTAAAAATCAATTAGGTAGTAACATATTATGATAGTTAAATATATCAAACTTCTGGGTAGGATTTTTTTTAATGATTTACTTACGAAAAATGTAACCTATTGTATCATTGATATTATTATTATGAATCATATTATGTATAATGTTTGTTTGGTTTATTTTCACACCTCAACGCTTCAACAGTTTTGTTGAGTAATTTGATACTCGGATATTTTAAAACACGAATAACTATTTCATGTGTTAAGTTATTCAAACAGGGTGAGGATTAAAGTTATGTGAGCAATGCCGGTGGAAAGCCATATAATTAATAATATTGTAAAATAGCCACAAGTTGTCAGTGATCACCAAGGTGCGGCTGTCAAAAAGAACGACAGTTGATCACGCTCCGCTGCGCCGGCGTATCCGGCGGCGGTGCTTTAGACCTGTCCTGCCCTAACCTCATGTAGCATGAATACAAAGCTTCTTCAAAAGTTATATGATGGGAATACCTCATTGTTAAAATATAGGCTTATATTGTGTTTAAAAATAATATGTCCAAATTAAATATCTAGCTAAATTTCTAGTTATATTTTTTTTCAGAATTTTGTAACGTACTTTATATTGTGGAATTTCAATTTATGCCTTTGCCTGTATCGATTGTGTAAAGGCATAAAAATAAAAATTACAGCCTTGTACATTTGTATAAACACGTACAAGATCAAGGGCGAATCTACACGACGGTACAGACAAGTATCCCAGAGTTGCGAGGCCTGTTCTCTTATTATGGTAGCTTATTCTTAACTTACCAGTAACACTGTACGTTAAAAAACTTAATGTACTAGTTCTGCGACTAGTAACGATTATGGTGATTGTAGAAATCAAGCGCGTTGAACACTGGAACTAACTTTTAATATACGCTTTGGAAATATACAATAACAAGTAATATGTTATTAAAATAACAAGTAGAATTATTTCTCTTGAATATAAAACTTTAGGTCTAGAGCACTCAAAAGGTATTCGTTGAATGATAAAATCACTCAGTTTTTCGAATATTATGTTTTTGTTTATACGATTTTCGGAGGCGATATCAAACATCGTCATTAGATAACCTACCTAAAGGACTCAAAATATCGTTTACCATATCAAAATCTTTTTAAACATATTAAATAAATAGTCATAATTTCACGTTTTTTTATTGACATATTTCTTAAAATTCTAGTCTTAAAAACGCGTTATTTTTTTTGTAAATATAACCAAAGGCAAGTTTAAAAATATTGTAATAAAAAAAAAACTACTTCAAATAATTTCAAATATAGAGTTTCGTTAACATACATGTGGCAAATAATATAAAGATATTTTATCAAAAGGCGGCAGTTAAATTCCCTTATGTTTATTAAGTAACTTTCTTAAGCACGTTTTCTAAAACATTACTTTTCCAGCAACGATTCTATTTCCTGTTATTGCAAACCCGAGATCAAGGTTAGGATAAAATGAGAAAACCGGAAGACGCGCGTATTAATAATAAATAGTGAAATTAAGTTGTAGTATTACTTACGATTTAATCAAACTGGTACTAATTAGCTCATATGTATATCTTGTGTTAAAACAAATTAAAACCGTGTAACTCAGGATGCGTGGCCGAAATTAAAACTTTTATTATTTTTTTCAAGCGATAATCCTAAATTATAGTAAACAAAACGCTCACACTGATGGAACTGTAGTTACTCATATTTAACGTTTTAAATATAATTCTTATTCTAATTCTTTTTTTGACGCATTAAATACTTATTTTTGTAATCTCATTTGAAAATATGAATTTGACAACTCTTTGGTCTGCTTTTTAAAAGCCAGATACTTATACTTACCAAATCAAGTCGCAAGCTAAAGGATACATGCTTGCGTGGCGGTGGTGGTATGGCGGCTGGTGCCTCATAGAAGGCAGCCTCCTCCAACCCATAATCAGACTCGCTTTCTGTCCACTCCAGCTTCATGCTGGGACTGTAACAAAAATATGTATTTTTAACAAACAGCCAACTTACACAATTTATTAAATCTGTTATAGTTGATTAGGTTTTAAAGAATGTCGCTTTAGCCTAATGATTAGGAAAAGGTAAAAAAATAGACAATATTTTTTTGAATTTGTCATTTATATAATTGGAATAATAAATCTGTGGAGAGTATGATAAATTAAAATGAATTAGAATAGTAAAATTTATCGTTATTTTATTTTATTGAAATTTGAGTTACGATGGATTTTAGATTAGGCATCAAAGGGTCGATAAGAAATAGTCTGAAATTTAATAAGTAAAATATTTTTTCTCTTGATATTATAAAATAAAGTCGCTTCCCACCGTCTGAACGCTTAGATCTTTTATACTACGCAACGAATTTTAATGCGGTTTTCATCAATGAACACAAGTGATTCAGGAAAAAGATTTATATGTACCTACATATAATATAATATATATCATAGGAGAGAAAAGTCAAGAATTTCAAATTTCCTGGCCAAAAAAAAATACGAGAACTTTACTCTAATGTTTATCCTTCAATATAAAAGTTGCATATATACTCTTATTATAGCCGCGTGAAGCCGGGACGGATAGCTAGTTTAAAAATAATTTATGACTGAAAAACAAAATAACCAATAAAAAATCCATAGAAGAATATATTGTATTTGTAAAATTTCATTTATCGCATAACAAGATCGTTTTCTCGTCCACTCGTCGAAACCACGAAGCAGCAAACTACTTGTAGCTGATATAATTTTATGACCACTTCTTATGGGGCTTGAAACAATAGGGCTTCGGTGACCACAACCATTGCCTGCGTGGTTTCTGACAATTGACATCAATATATCCATCTCACTTACACATACAAATAAGGAAAGAGATAGCGTTTAATGTAAGGTTCGTGTCGAGCATACCTGAATAGACTGCTTCAACCTGTTTTTATATCTCGATGACTTAAGTTATTGTTTTATGGATATTTTGGCGTGCTACTTTGATTTCTTATACATAATACACGAGACGGATACTTGACAACTTTAAAAAAAATAACTTTAACATTTAATATAGTTAAAAATCTAAAATGGAATCAGCACTTAACACATTTTAGTATAAATTCTACTAACAAGATATTTACAGAAGTGAAAAACTACGATGCTTCCTATAATCCATATTCATATCCCCACGGATTCCGTTCATTGATTCCATTAATATCCCATCAAAGCGATCGAAATTAGTTAACACTTTCGAACATAACGAGTCGATCCGGCGGAAATGGTATCCGAAAGCACGTGTTACCAAACCCTTTCTACAAGGAAATGTTTTTATATTTAAGAGAATAAAACTGGGATTCCCTTGGCAATATCAGAATCAAAAAATTATAGAGAGAACTAAATAATAGTTCTTATTCAAATAAATATAAGGGCAAAAGTCCTTTGAAGTTTTTTGCATATAAAATTTTAATATCAAGAAACAGTCCGAAGTAAATGTGTCGTCGGAAGAATTCGGCGCTTAGAGATGTCGCTTCGGCCAATATCCGCAGGAAATGGCTCTCAGTTTGACACCTAGATCATTATTGTCTTGTAATTGAATCGGCGTGTCGATTTGTAAGCTCGTATACCGAAAACTAAGGGGTGTTTAATTATAGATGTTACTAATACAGGGCACAATATCCCTTATATAGCTGAAATATTGAAATAACCTATTATTTGAAACGACAAAATTATATTTGTAAAACTGAGGAATGTGTTATACATACAATATATAGTTATAAATTTGTAAGGAAATTTAAGATTGGTTTACATGAATCCGAAATTCCTAATTTATTATTTTTAATTGTTGATGTTGATGTATTATTAGTACAAAAAAGGAAGTCAATGATTCATTACTTGGACAACGGTCTCTTTTTAGGCTTAAATGTTTGGAGCTTATTTCAATACACATATGCTAAACTTTCATCCAAATAGGAAGGTTTCCTCGTTCGTGCGAAAATCGCACATAAAAACTCTATGTTGCTGAATTTGAACGCGTAATCGTTACATCCGCAAGTCCTATCAATTGGGTCATTTATCTCAATAGACGTCATTTTAAATAGTATTTTAGAAATTTTCTGTAACATATTTATTTTTCATAATACTTGCAAATTAATAAAAAAAAAATCAAAAGAAATCACAGCGCCATTACACCAAACACGAATCTTATATCGCTTAAAATACTGCTCCAAGCTTCGAATTTATAAGTCTTAGGGCGTAAGATTTTTAAATATTTCCTCGAAATAGGAGCTACTCCTGAAGATGAGTGCGTTAACACATATGGTAATTTGTAAGCATAAGGTTCCCGACCTATGGAACATTGCCCCATTAAGCTACACACGCGATTTCGCATGTCCGCCTAATCGTGTGCACAGCAGGTAATCGGTTTATTCTACCCGATTTGACGAGTGAAAGAATTTTTGAACGAGATTCTATAAAATACGTAGAATATTTGCAATAAATTGGTTTTATAATATTCAGAACTCGCTTTAAACAATAATTTGGCAATAAAGAAAAGAATTGCAATAAAGAAGGCGTACGATATTAAATTGATTTCTTTGGTTGTTAACATGATAAAAACTTAATGACAAATTCTTTATACGTATCTTAGTACGGATAGTAGTAATATGTATTATAAATGCGAAAATAACTCTGTCTGTTACTTCTGAACGCTTAATCCGCTGATTCGATTTAGATGAAATTTGGTTTGTTGATAGTTTGTGTTCCGGGGTTTGCTATAAAGTTTTAAAAGTTTTACGCGGATAAAGCCGCGGTTTCAGCTAGTACAGTTTTATTTTTATCCAAAGAGTATTGTATTTTGTGCAGGCAACTACCTACACCAACTCACTCATATTCATACTGGAATGAAGGAATACAGAGTTTCTAAGTTCGGTGGTAAAATTATTGGTGAGTCTAACAGAATGGCCTGCACAAGTCCTAATGTGAAGAATTATTTGATTATCATTTGAGGACAATATAATCTGTAAATAAAACAGGAATGATTAATCATTTTGTTTTAATATACATAATAATATTTGTTTTGTGCAATAAATATATATATATGTATTAAGTAAATTGTATAAAAACTGTTCGTATTTCGCATTCAACAATATCATTGCAAAATAAAAAAAATAACTGTACAACCAAATGTCAATGTCAAGATAAATATTCCATTTAAATTTGCCGAACAAATGTAAAAACCAACTTATCTGTTAGTAATTACATTTTTTAATTAATCATGGCAAAGAGATTTACAAAGAGTGCCATCAATTGGGTTGAATTTGAAAAACAAGTGCCACCTGAACAGAAAACAAAGTTCTTAGCTTTTAAGGCGAAAGCTGATATATATTTGCGACGGTAATGTTTTATGACTAAATAATACAATTGCTCCTGTTCATGTTCATTGTTGTACTCATAGAAACCTGATTACATTCATTACATGAAAAAATGTCCTTTGAACTAATTATTTCAAATAATATCTGTAATGTTCACATGTAAAGTCGATCTACCAATTAAATAAAATAAATATTATATTTAAATATCAGCTCGCTGTGCACACACACCGTCTTCACCGCGCGCCCATTTTTATATATCCTCTTTTCCCGCGCTTTTGCGATGTGTGTCACTCGAGATGACAGATGCATAAAATACACAGATAATAATTATTTATATAAAATATAAATCTAATGCTAATGAATATGTTACTATAGATCTGTGTACACTACATCCCTCCTTTGTTATAAATATAAAATATTATAGTATATGGGATGATTAATAAACTTCGATTTCTACAATAAGTTTTTTTTTTTTATTATACAACCAGGTAGACAAAATGAAACCATTTTACTGATCTTCATTCGCCTTAAATGATGGTTACTAATCTGTACCTCCACATCACTCTTTAATTGGCTTTTCACCGGGAACAATACTATCGTTATCCTTTAGTACATGCCAGTGTCCTACCATAATTTTTAGGTGTACTACATTTCGCTTATTTGTTGACCTGTCTCATCATTGTGGACTATTACGTCCCCGCTCTTACTCGATTCTACAGTGTGAGGAGCTGGATCATAATTTAAAGTTATCTTATTATTCTTTGTCATGTTTTTACGTATACCTATCCCCTACCATTAGTTTACAGTTTGAAGACTGTCTGCATTCTTTTCCCTTCTTTTTTGTTGTTTGTCTCTGATCCTCACTTCCTGATCTTCTGCATATGTCATTGTTTTGAATCATAGCTAATTTATCTCGGAAATGACGATGGAAGAATAACTCTGCGGGAGTCTTTCCTGTTATGAGGTGGGGCGTATTGTACATTATCATATATTCTCTTAGAGCTTCTTTTCAGTCTAAGGTTCAGATAGCAACTCCCTCCACTTTAAAGCTTTTTGGGAGATCGGAGCAGACACCAAAGTGATCCCATACCATCCCATACAGGATTTGCACCAATTTTCAGCATCTTTGTCGCACTTCGGCCACCAGAATTTAGTTCTTAATCTAATCTACATTGCAACGATGCCGGGATGGCCTTCATGGGCAGATCCTAACACTCGACTTCTTAAATTTGTTGGAATCTCGATCACAAAGTTCACTTTGTGATATAATATAAGTGTTAATACTTTCACCCAAATAGTATTATAAAGTTCCTTTACTTTTGATATATCTGTATCCTGATATAGATTTCCTGCAGTGGTATAGTGACAGGTGGACGTGACGTGGTCATCTCAGTTATACTCAGGACGTAGTCATGATCAATTACTTTCAGATCTAAAGCCAATTTGCAAAGTCTCGAAAGTGGATCTGCTATATATGTTTTACCTGGTCTATATTTGACATCAAAATCATATGGTTGTAGCCTTTCAATTCTGGCACATGGCTTTGATTTTGGACTAAACACTACCTCTAATGGTTTGTGGTCCGTAATTATTTAATTATTTTTTTTGCCATAAAGTAACATATCAAAATGTACAACTACCCATACTAGCGCTAACACTTCTTTTTCTGATTCAGTCTTATTACCGAATACAATACTACTATATTTCTCACCAATGTCTTACTTCGTTCGAACCTTTTTTTTAGTGGTTCTGTTATTATTGCTAAATGAAGAATCCACTTCCTCACAAAATTTACTAAGCTCATAAATATCTATACATCTACGATAATATTTTCTTACGCCACTTTCTTTCAGAACTGGAACTATAGGTGATACCCTACTAGATGAGCCATTTACTTCTTCTAATATATATTTTTGTACCAACTACCTAGCAAATTTCGGGACCAACTTCCTATCACATATACTGTCGTATTCTCTTAAACTTCTTTAAATTTAAATTTGATTTGAAATGACCTCAATAGATCTAGCGGTACTGCACTACCATAAGCTACAAAAGTCTTGTTAGAATTCCAGTTCATATTTGTTACTTGAGCTTTATTTTGTTTCATAATTTATTAGGTCTGTCATGTGATTAAATTATGCTACATACAGCCAGAGTTTATAAGCATGTCACTCTTGTTTCACCAATGCTACTTTTTATCTTTAAATCATTTTCCACTTTAAAAATTTATCAATTTTATTTTATATACTTATTATATTATATGTTGATTCGGTCTTATAAGAACTTACAATGTTCTTTCTTCTTCTAGCTTGCTCTTTTTAGGGTCTCTAGTTCAACATTTTACCCTAAAGTGGTCTATAATTCCACATTTTAAATAGGCCTTCCCTCTCGCAGGTCTAATTTTAACACATGACAAAAGCTTTGTACTTCCACACTTTTTGTCCAAAAATTTCCAACTATCTGTTTATGGTTTCTAACACATTAGCTCCTATTACTATTTCATCTAAGGTCTACTTGTCTCCTGCTTTTAAAATTGTCTTTCTCAAATCGTCTGATCTATCTTTTCTATTATTTGAACGTTAATGTGGTCCTCTTGATCAAGAACTGATATTTACAAGCTTGATGTCTTAACTTTACTAGAAACTTCTGAAACTTCTCATCAGAGTCTTGCTTTAATAAGTGATGAAATCTTAATAAATGATGCTCATATACATTTCTTTGCTTTGGAGCAAAATACTCATGTTACTTTTGAATGTTATGTTAAATAAATCACCTTCATTATCATTAGCTCCCGGAATACTATAAAATATTTCCTGTAAATCGTTTCCTAAAAAAAGAATTGTAATAGACAGAGATCTTTTCTTTTATTCGGTATCAATACCCGCTGCCTCAATATAAATATATAGGCCCCGCTTCCATCTCTCCCATCTAATGGAAGCTGACCCTACATCTCCCTCGCATTCGAACTTTTCAAAGGTATATCGCGTTATTGGAGTTATCTGTAGACAAATAACTTTTTGCTGTCGATAACGACTTTGAGTACAATCAATTAAATATACAATTTAGCAATTGAATGTTGATTACACACTTCCTATTGAATGCGCAAAGATTTTTTTACGCTATACAATGCTCAAGTGCCTTACGCAATTTAATGCTCACAATATTCGCAATTTAATGCTCAAATGCCTTACGCAATTTAATGCTCGTTATATTCGCAATTTAATGCTCAAATATCCAACGCAATTGAATGCTCACGATATTCGCAATTTAATGCTCAAACATCCAACGCAATTTAATGCTTAAATATCCAACGCAATTTAATGCTCATAATATTCGCAATTTAATGCTCAAACATCCAACGCAATTTAATGCTCAAACATCCAACGCAATTTAATGCTCATGATATTCGCAATTTAATGCTCAAATATCCAACGCAATTTAATGCTCACGATATTCGCAATTTAATGCTCAAATATCCAACGCAATTTAATGCTCATGATATTCGCAATTTAATGCACCAAAACCACGACTAGCTTAGTCAATGATAACTTACAGAAATCAGTACTTAATACATTTCCCAATTGAATGCTCGTGTTATCCCAATTTCGCAATTTAATGCTCATATGTCTCTTACCCATATATCACATGTGGGACACATATATTTTATTCGGGACTTTGTCCAACACAGGTACGTCTATCCCATTGTATATGGTAAACTTAAAAGTAATTAAGAGTAATTTATATTAATTAATTATTTTCGTATATTAAGAGTAACCTAACCTAACAATTATTATTACTTGTAGGTCTCCCGCGAAACTTCACGTCTATTCTACAGATTTTTAAGGAATTCCGAAACCTATGACAGGTTTTGTTCCGAATTCATCCCATTATAAACTGCAAGTCACTCAAAATGATGGAACCTTTTTTAATTTTTAAAGTCAAATAGTATAGTCTTTAGTTCAGTTAGAATTGGAGTTTGTCGATAACAATTTATTTGAATTTTGTTTACGTTATTCAACTTTTGCTTATACAGCTGTAGTAGGTACCACTCTCTAACCAGCCAGCACCTTTTTCATTCTCCAAAATTACACTGGTACAATATATTTAACTTTAAAACAAACTTAAATGTTTCTCCATTTATATTTAAGTGATCAGTGTTATTCCTAATGATAGATTAACGTTATTATTATCTTCGTCCTATATAAGTGTAATAGACTTAAGTCCTTGGAAATAAAATCTTAAATTAAACATCGAACATCTACTACAAGATTCTAGTTATTGCCTACCATATCATGCTTAGCTTGAACTACATCCACCCTCATCTGGAATCGAATTCGTCTTAATTTTTGTATTCAATAACAATGAGTCCCTTTTATGATTATTATATATCACAATGTTTAATATTTCAATAAGATAATGAAATATTAAAGTTTTCCAACAGTTGTTGTAGTAGGCGTCAATGTATTGATACATTTACTACAAAGTGATTAATTATATTTAAGTTCATTAATTATATTAAAGTTCTTTGTTTAGTATGTTTTGAACATCAGTATAATTAAATAAATAACTATGATATAATTAGAAATGTTAGGAAAGTGAATATATCTGCCTGGGAATTTCCTTTCCTATAATTGAAACAAAAAAAATAACTCACAATTTTCCTCGTCGTCACTTGTAATGTTCACATGTAAAGTCGATCTACCAATTAAATAAAATAAATATTATATTTAAATATCAGCTCGCTGTGCACACACACCGTCTTCACCGCGCGCCCATTTTTATATATCCTCTTTTCCCGCGCTTTTGCGATGTGTGTCACTCGAGATGACAGATGCATAAAATACACAGATAATAATTATTTATATAAAATATAAATCTAATGCTAATGAATATGTTACTATAGATCTGTGTACACTACAATATCAATATATTTTATTTTTATAAAGATACATTAAAAAAATAACAGCTTTGAAAGCCACTCTAATGTGCTCCTAAATATTATAAATAATAATATAGTTTATTTTTTGTTTTTTAGGGTTCAGGCAAATCCCCCTGAACCACCAAAAATCAATTGGGAAGAATATCAAAAAATTGTCCCAGTCAAAGGGCTTGTAGACAAAATGAAAACGGCATATTCAGGATTTCAGGTTCCTTATCCAACAGATACTCTATCTGCGAAAGTTGACGAGCAATGGAAGAGTTTGGAGCCAAAAATTAAAGAATACTGTGCAGAGATACAAAAGGATATAGAAGTGTAAGCTTTTGTCATATATTAAATAAAAAATAAAAAAACATTTTTATGATAGAGGTAAAAAATATTTATTCCAGGGCTCAAAAGGAATTGAATAGAATAAAAGCACTACCTAAATTTGAAGATATGACAATGGAGACCTTTTACGATGTATATCCAAATGAAGCCTTAGATCCTGTGAAACGGCCTACGTTCTGGCCACACGATCCAGAAGAACAGTTAGGTTATGTGCCTCCACAACACAAGGCAGTTAAAAAATAAACTAATGGAAATGAAATTCATAACAATAAAGTAATTCAAATGTATATGTAACGGAATTTTACATTTAGTATTACTATATCAAACAAAAAGAATATTAATCATACTCGTAATAGATTATAATCTTGAATCATTCATTCATTCATTACTCATCCTATAATTATTTGTAAACGTAAAATATGAATACACACTACTAGTCACTTATATTATGTTAAAAAAAAAACAGCCTCTAAATATCCCATTGCTATTTTAATGGCTCGTCTTATTTTGAAAAAAGGCACTAGTATATTCACCCGACGATCTTTTCGTGTTCAATTCAATCTTTTAAACGTCTAAATCTAAACCGCAAATTGTAAAAGATAATTTTATTGTGGTTAAAACATTACGCGACTTACAATTCGCGGAATTATAGTACATATCTCTATGATTAATTTTGGAGATTTACAAACCTTACGATTTTTTTTTCTTGTATCTGTTTCAGTTTTGGTAGCTTTCACTTGGATAAAATTAGATGGATCTTCTTAAAATTCTGTCTGGTAGTTTAGAGCTAACTTTGTGATAAGTAAGTACTACAATATTTTATCAAGAATATTATTATCTATATATATATATATTTATTATTCAGTAAATGTGAACATTATATTTTAATTTTAATATTCATCCGAACACGGTTTTAGTTAAATTATTAATCTGATGCTCTATATATTTCAATCAATTTAGTTGTTTGTGAGAAACCGCCAAAAAAATGTATTCTTTATAATAGGTATTAATATATAATGCTTTTTATTATATTGTTATCTACGTTACAAATAAAAATCATGAAATGTTCGAGTTTAGGGCAAGGCAAGGAGTCGTTGATCGATCAGTGCAGTGGACTCTGACGGCAGCGACAAATGTTATTGTCTATGGCACACAAGAAGGGCTGTAGTCTATATTTAGCGCCACGTTCAGGGTCGAGAGACATTAGCCAAGAAGTCGCGCGTGGCAAATTGTGACTGATCATTGGATTAGGTTACTTCATTTATTTTCGGTTTTATTACTAACTGGACATTTAATTCGCGGTGCATGTGCAATTTACGATCATACGATCAAAGCGATCATTTTAATTTTCTTTCGTTATGGATAATTAAATTTGATATACGAAAGATTTGTTTTATTAATAATACGTACTTCTTTAGTGGATTGTTTATTCGCAAAGCAGACTCAATTATAAATAATTAATATAATGATATTTGGCACACTTTTCGTTAGTTGAATGATCTTTGTAACTTTAAAGTGGGCGTGTTAGCTATACAAATATACCTAATAAACGCAATTCAAATAAGGGCAGCGTTAATAGTGTTGCAGTTTTGTTTAGTATATCAAAATATTCCTTTTTTTTATATAGTTATATTATATTTATACTCCTTTTGTGTTGCATGAGGTATTCACTTTATAGTAATGGGTAATGCATCTAATACTAGGTTTTTTTTTTTTTTTATTAATGTTTACTTAGCGTCATTACTACTTTACTAATGGTAAATTTCACATTCTTAAGAATTTGTTACAACATGTAAAAGAAAAATGTAAGGGATATAAATGTATACAGGAACGTTACTAACTGTTGAAGCCAGACGCAAAATTCGTTTCCGAGAATCGTAACTTCAGATGTAGTGAATCGATGTTCTGCGCTGAAGGGATATATTTTTATGAAGTAACACATTGTTTTTGCCGTTAAAGAGTTTTCTAACTTATTATTTTTTTATAATTCTATTGTCATTTTTATCAAGATTTAAAAATATGCCTACGATTTTAAAAAGATCTTCGGGCATGTTGTTACCGAAAGTACTTGCAAAATGAGTAGGCGCGTATAGAACTTCGCATGGATCCAATCAAGGGATTTGCTGACGAGTATTATTCCACGTTAACGATTGACGTGTTTTTTGTTCTTAAGTATTACCATTGTATAACTGATACATATTTACATGATTGATTATTATTTACCATTTTAATGACGTAAAGACAAATATGTACGATTGCAAAACAAATTATCGGAGTTATTTATCTGTAAAATTGAATCATATAGGTAGGTAATGGTGACATGGACCAGCTGATATTTCTTGCTCTTACTTTAAATGCATTGTGAATCAATTGATTGAAAAATTAGCAATTTGCATTTTTTTGTCGTTAGTAAAAGAGATAATCAGTCCTTTGAGGATTATGTCGTTAATATTAATTTTTAGTTCGATGACTTTAGAAGTTATGATTTTCAATAGGTAAATTATTTGACCCAATAAGACAAATCATAAAATTTATTAATTTGTTTTAGCGAATACTTTTGAATCAAAACTTTTGAATAATTATAACAATTATCAACACATTAAAATCTTAACTATATTTTATATTGAATTATTTTTTTTAAGAAATATTTGAATTTTAGCCATATCCACAAACTTTCGCGTTCGTGCCGAATTTGAAGACTTTATTTTTTAATGTGGCTTCGTTATTTGAAAATTTAATAAATCTTTTTTTTTTCATTCTCTACATATTAATATATTTGAATATTATGTAGATATACTTAGTTGGTTATAAATTAACTGTTGATATTTAATATATTGTAACACTTGCAGTTTCGTAATAGAAAATCGGTATGAGCTTAAAATAAGTTTCAGAAGTAACATCCTTTTCCGTTTCCTTTACAGAATATTAATGAGAGATTTTTGAACATCTCAAGAATCTTTGTTTGTTAACAGAACACTTCCTTCAAAAATGTAGACGCTGATTATTAATATGATATTGTGTAAATAAATAATTTCCAATGTATTTGTTATACAGATTATGTAGTAATAAAAAAAATTATAACTACAAATTTAATCTATGTCAGACTCTATCGTGCTTTTATATTAACTATTTAGTCTTGGTACTGTAGACTGCTGTAGCGTGGGTGGAAGGGTGAGACCACCTGTTGCAGGCATGCTATTTTTAGTTCTCCCCTCCTCGACCCGCACTCCTCACGTCAGCCGTTCATAAATCCATGAGTAATGTGTGCAGTCAAGAATACTTGCAACTTTGACCGGTCAGGAAAATTATGGTGTCGTGAATCAATTTGGTGCATATGCCTCCTAATTAATTTAGTACCTATAATATAAAAAATCTGTCTGACTCTGGAGGTATATTATTGTACGAAGGTCGTGGTACATGAGTCGCCGAATCATAAAAACTTAATACCATGTAACGGTGATGATAATGTTTTTTCTTATCTATATCATAATATATTTTTTATGTGATACGTGGCAAACGAGCAGGGGGCTCACCTGATGGAAAGTGACTACCACCGCCCATGGACATCTGCATCACCGGGGGCTTGCAGATGCGTTGCCGGCCTTTAAGGAAGGAGTACGCTCTTTTCTTTTAGGTTCCCAAGTCGTATCGGTTCGGAAAAACCGCCGGCAAAAGCTGGTTCCACAGAGTGGTTGTGCGAGGTAGAAAATGTCTTAAATATCTGACTGTCTTGGTCAAAGGCAGGCAAAGCAAAGCAAAGCAAAAACGAAGTTATTGAGTTCTATCTATCGAAGAATTCTCAGTGATAGCCCGAAGTCTGAAAGATGGTGTGTACATTCGTGGGCTTCGGAAACACTTAAAGCGGTTGGACCTACGTATGTACACTTTCCGATCGTATCGGATTTTCCGTCCCATCGGATTATGAGTGCGGGAATAGAGTGCAGTGTTTGCGTACACACCTGTGCACTATAATATGTCCTGCGTCGTTGTCGTGAGTTGACTGGTCTCACTTGAGATTGTTCGCTGAGGCCAAAATCGCCCAGGACATTAATTGCAAGAATCTGTGTTATATATATTTGCATATTAATTGTACTAAGCCAAGAATATAATTGACTAAATTCAGCGTTTCAAATTAATCTTTTCAAAAGAAAAAACGACTGAAATGTTACCAGTGTAATGAGTTCCAACTACTGACTACCAGTTTTTGCTGATTGGGTTATTTGTGAAGTTCATATATCATAATTTATTAAAAAAATATTGAATTGTGAGAAGAGTGAATGAATGAGTGAATGATGAATAATGGTATATCCCACAGTTTTATTTGATGAACGAATATATTAACTTAACTTGTTATAATATACGATTATAATCTAAAGGTATTCACAGACAATACAACTTCACAAAGAACACAATTTGCACATAAGCAATTTATCGATGTACGAAATCGTCAAGTAAATTTTATCGATTACAGTCTGAATAATTTGAACAATTTTACTTACAAATAGTTCATTCAAAATGTAAACTCTCGTTCAATCACGATCATCAACATTTTTCTTTTGTTTACAAGAAGTATCGAGCAATCAAACGCGTGCTTGGTTTTTATAAATGTGCAATACTTCGTGTGAAAATCAAATTCGTATTGTTTATACAAGATTCATAATGGAATTTAAATTGCTGACTATTTTATTTATAGTTAAAAATGTTTGTTTCGTTGGTTTTTTTTTTTAATTTATTTTATATCTACAAATACCTACTTGATGAATGTAATACTTTTACTTAAAATATGCTGGTAACACTAAAATAATTTATTTAACTGGAAGCAATTCATTTCCTTGTTATTTTTAATACAAGTAATATTGAACCGTTCGGAATGGAATATACATTAAAGAATTCGATATGTTTTCTACAACTAACCATCAAACTCTCATACTTTTTATTTCAATTGAGACGCGTAATAAGTAAGATTCAGTTATGCCAAAACAAACCAAGACATTATTTACAATGTTATTACTTTTCTTACTTTTATCAGTAATTGAAAAATCCTTAATAAGTGCTCGAGAAAATGATATGAAAATCTTACTCGAAGTTAAAAAAACTTTATTAATTGTCATAACAGTTTAGGTATTCGAAACAGCAATACAAATGAAATAAAAATTATAAATATTTTAGCAAAATTGTGAAATTTTAATTCGATTAATAAACATACGATTTTTTTGATACACAAAAAAGTTTATAATTAAGTTTTCTGTTGGATTACGATGCATTGTGTAATATACCCTATAATACTTTTATTGATTTATTGACTCATAAAGCAATACAACATTAACATACTGTGACCTTAAATCAACTTAGGTACTATGATATGTCAATATATATACCTATATATATCAACGTAACAAATCAGTTTTCAATAATAAATGTGGACTGGAATTATTTATAAACATAAAAACACATTATATTAAATGCTGTTGTTAAACTACTGATATAAAAACTTGGAAATCAAACCCAAAGATACCGGCTGTAATCAGTAATCTGAAACAGTCTGATCAAACGTTTATTCTCGTATTAAAGGCATTTATACACTCGTGATGCGAATGCTAAATTAGAGTAACTGCATGAGATGAATTATATTCAATGTTTGTAACAGCTCTTCAGTATTCTTTAAACTCGTTGATCGGAGATTAACTGAGCCTCGCATGACACTGACCTATAACATCCACTACTCAATAACTCTTGGAAAATATTTTATTTATTGTTTCGATATTGTCGTCTAATGTAATCTTTTAAAAAGCCGATTTGGCACAGTGGTTTGAACACATGAATCTAAATCAAAGATTGAGGACTCAAACCCGGGCAAGCACGTTTCAATTTACGCATGCCCACAAATTATTTTAAAATAAAATACTTTAAGAATACTTGTTCCGCTTGATACTATTAAATAGTTAACGTTTCATTTTGCGAATAAAAGTCTTAAGTGGTAGACCAGTAGAAATATGGGTAATTTGAATCATATATTTTTTTTAATTTTTATTTAAACTTGAGATAAAAAAGGTTATATATAAATTCAATTTAATTTAAATACTAAAACTTATATATCGTATTTCTTAAAAGAACGATTTTATTACTTAGTCATGGATTTGTTATTTTTTATTCAATTATAAAGAAGTAAACAATAAAATATCCGTTTGTTAGTAAACACAGACATATATACACCATGCATCGAAGACGGTTATTTTTTAACTGTTAAATGTAATAATCAGTATATTTAGGTGGTATGTCCTTCGTGATAAATAAACAATTATATGGCACGGACGCTGATAGGGAATTCTCGTTATCACCGAGTCGTCGAACCCGCACAAGGCGACGCGTTCGTTATGTAAAGGTCTTTGTTCAATACTAAGGTCTAAGCTTACTTTGTATCACGAAGATAGTAGAAATGTTGCTGAGTACATTCACCAAATTATTCACTCTATGTGATTCGATATTTAAAAGAATGAACGTTACGAGTTTTAAACGTGTCATGTCACTTTTTTTTTCAATTCGAAGTTCAAATTAAGTACAAAATGTAAGCAAACGAGCGCACAGAACATCTGACAGATCAATGCGTTAAAATATTATTATGAAATATTTTATTTGATGATAACTAGAAAAGCTCTAGTAAAGCATAGTTATCGGGCCAACGTTTGTAATAAAATATATGTGTATAAATATGTTGAAAATAAAACAAACAGTATTAAGTAAAATATAATATATTAAAAATAGCCTGATTCATACGCATCATAACATGAAAGCTCAGCTTTATGCTTATCCACTATATTACGGTCCGCATAAGTGAACTATAATGTTTTCACATTCGGATTGTGTTGATGCCGAATAGACTTAAACTGAGTAACGCGGATTAGGCAAGTTTATGATGCGGATCGTTACTAATTAATTCATAATTAAAAATTCTGGTGCGCCCGCGCAGACGGCGTCAACCAATTACGCGAACCGCATTTTTGAATTGACAATGAACGTTATTACAACAAACATTGAGTTCAAATTAGTTTATTATGGGATAGGAGAGTTTGTATGAAGGGCAAGCGACAGTTGTTTTATTTTGAACTATATTTAGTACTTGGACTGAATTGTTACTGTGCCAGCTTTGTATGGAGCGATGAGTGGCATCGACATACTTGATGAGTGCATAGCTTAGATACGTTGCAAATACCTAGACACTGAAAACTTGTTAACGCAATCATGTTAAATAGAAACATTTGAGTTAGTCGGCTTTAGCTCAAATAATTTTGTACCTAAATCAAAACAAACGAAATAAAAAAAAAATCCGAATCTCGCGATTGGCTGATGTTTTACTTGACTTTTAAACATCAGTTAATTTTTTTGAGATTGATGTTAATAAAGTTATATTAGTATCTCTAACAAAACTAAAGAGATGTTAAATTCTTATCGATAGATGCACTGTTGTGATGTTTTGCGTTTTTTGTTAGCTTCTTGTCAATGTGTGGAAAGTTATTCCTTAGTGTGCGTGTTTATGCGAAGTCAGCGCGAAACATCTGTTGTTTGTGTTTGCGGTATGCCAAAAACTATTTTATAAATGTTTCGTCACGGTTAATGTCAACACAAAATTATACGACGCAAAACGAAATGTAATTATTGAAAATACGTATGATAGAGCATTAGAATATATTTGTACTCCTCAAAAAAACTAAAATGTAAAAATATGTTCGAAATATAAATTAAACCCTATATATAAACTTCCTTAATAAATTTACATAATCATGTTTACATATATCATATTTTCGAAATAAGTATATAGTTTATTATAGTAAATATGTATATTTGGGTTACGTTACTAACATCATAATATTTACAAATAGATATGTTGTTAAGTATACATAATATATGTATAGAACTAAATCTATAAAATAAAACGATAAATCAGTAATTTCGCAGACTGTTATTATTATTTCCGCAAGTAATGTTATGGTCCAATGCATTCTTTACGACGTGCTTTCAAAATCCATATTCGCTACGAGATCCGTCCCGAATCGTGTCAGCAGGCGAGTTTTCTACCTGCGGGTCCCGTTGCGTGCAAGGTGTAACGCACCCTACTCACACATCGATTCACAGAACACACACGCAACGGTAGGGTTGCCAGATGTTTTAAGAGATTATAAGAGCGGTGTATGCAAAAAAAATGTTAGGTAGCTCAATTTAAATGTGTTTAAAGTTACTAAAAATATGGAGTCCCTACTGTTTAACTTAAGATCAACATAAAATCTAACATGAGGCTTTCTTATTTTATATTTTTAATCGATTTTATCTTCTATCGAATATCGTGTACATTTTTCCTTTCTTTCTTCTGATTTCTTTTTTTTTAATATCGATGTCAAATTCTTTGGTAATATATATTTTGTGTAACTTTGTAATGTTTATATTCATTTAATAAATCATTGCAATTTAAAGTATTGCTACTGCATCTGTACAAATACATTATGACTAAAAACTATTTGTTTTCTAATGTTTTTTTTTTAACAATATCTTATTAATTATTATATTCTGAACTCACTTCGTATCTCGCTTGAAATATCGTTGATAATATAATCAACTAAGACTTACCGCAAAATAGCGTATATTTTAATCAGTGTATCTTCTAGCAATTTCTGACATTCCACTTTCTCTCGCTTTCTGTGGTTCGTTTCAGGTTTTTCTTACAGAATAGATCTCCATTTATGACAAAAAATTTATTAAAATATAAAGATAGAAATTAATTTCTTTAAAATATGTCAATTAGAATTTAAAAAAAAAAAAATTATTACGTCATCGAAGATATTTTGAAGTATGTTCATTTTAACTTGATATTTAGAAAATTGATTAAACGATGATAGACGCGTCTAACCTTGAAGTACTGATAACATTTTATGATAAAGTGATAACAAACAACGCAAATCATTTTGATTTCACCACGTTTAACCGAAACTTGTTTATTGAATATTTATGTTTTATAAATGAACAAGGAGAATAACATCGATCAAAACATAAGTTTCGACTTAAAAAAAACTATTGCTTGAATTTAGAATAAGAATAATTATTATTAAACATAATTTACAAAACCGTAACAATCAAAATAAAAAAACTAATTCTAACTACATGTCAAGGTTATTACCAATTTCGATTTTGTGTTATATATACATAGAAAACCTATTTTATATATAGGTTTTCTATTTAATATATGCATAACACAAATAACTTGTTCCTTTATAATAATCAATGTAACGTGATTAAGGAAAAATGGTTGAACATTTCTTTTTACTAAAAATTAAAAAACTAATTATTTCTATCTTCAGTTAATACTTGTAGCAAGTACGTATATGCAATATTTAAAACAGTTTATTAGTTAAACATGTTGCAGCTAAGTGATGAAATCCAGACGTACTATCTCTAAGTTTTTCAATATCTTCTCTATTATTTTGGGTTATTTATCACGAGTAATTTATTATTCAACGTAAAAATATTGCAAGATAACTTACGGAATATATAAGATACGCAGGAGATTAATTCAGAATGTGATTACAAACAAAATGAAGTCTTGTTTCATACGAAAAAAAGTATCAATTAGAAAATTTGTTTTGTAGACGTTTTTCTTCGTTTAAATAGTCAATCAACGACTATCGAAAAGTATGATACTTGTGATTAAAGTATGACACATATTTTTTTAATAAATATGATATATTTGTTATTATTTTGTTTTGACCTTTGTGATATATAATTCTATTATAATTTTAAAATAAAAGTTATGCATTAAAATTAACTTTGTTCTATCCAATGGTTCGTCTCGGGACATTTATTTATGAAATATATTTTTGTTACTGAAATAAATATTAATTTTAAGACAAAATATTACAAAAACTATACGTCCAATAGGTCTGTAATCAGATTTGTAAAACATGTTGCTAGAGTATACTGTCTATTGAAGGACATTGGAGATATATCTGGACCTGAACATACCATCGATTGCTCTTTGATCATTAAAACAATTACGTCAATCCCCTTTTAGTTATTTTACGAGCAAGGTTTAAAATTTTAATGATTTTTATTTATTTGATATAATTATTTTTGATTGGCCTTTTAGACTTGGTGAATAAAATATAAGCGGAAATTTTGTATTTGACATAGCGGTGATAAAAGTTCGGAAACTAGAGTTAAATTTATCTTTATGACAAACTGGTATTCATAAATACCCAGAACGTATAATTTTAAAGAGGATAAGAAAAAAAAATAAAAGAATGATTATTTTATTATTCTGTAATTTGTTATCTGTTGTGTTTTCACGATTCACGCAGTGTGTTACGAAATGTTAAATTTATTTCTATACCAAATTTAAAACCCCAAACAAATGCATTTATATTTAAATAATATATAGATTTCTGTCTATTTTAATTTAAAACCATTATTTTAAGTATTATTAAAATAAAGTAACAACCGCTGAAATATCTATTGCTGCCTTTGATTCTTTTCAAAAGAAAGTATAGGACCTTATCTACCACGTGATCTGGTCCAAACCCCCGAATACACATGTGACAAAATTTCATGCGACAAATGCAGTCTTCCTTCACCGCCGATGAGATGAATTATAAATACAAATTAAGCACACCATATTTCAGTACAAAGCCCGGCCAGGTTAGAATAATTTCAGCACGATATTATTCTTGTAGTAATCGTATTAAATGTAAATTTAACCTAATAATTCAATGTTTACCATGCAGATTGCAGATACGTCTGCCATAGAGAATCTTTCTACCTTAGGGCATACTTAGGACATTTAGAAGCACTAACACGCACAGTCATAGAAGGGTCTTGAATACTTAATTATGTACCTATATATCGTCTCTTGAATAAATAAACTAATGTCATTGATCCTTATATCGAAAATTGAATCAATTGTCTTGGTGAAAAGATCGTGTTTTTAAAATATGTAGTTGAGAATTAATTAAGTGTTTAAATATAAGATTATGTATTTGCTAAAATATATCCTTATAATGAAGTAGTGACGGTGTCCGTCCATCCGTCCGACATTAGAGTGATATCATGTTTAAATTTATTAAATAAATAAATTTTTGGTTTTAAATCAAATTAGCTAAATATTAACTTACGCCATTTATGTAGGTGCGTGCGGTAAAAATCAAGTCACACAATGTAAGTTAAAAAGAAGTCAAATTACTCTTCTATCTGTTGATAGTTAAATGTTTTCCTGATGCCTTATTTATGTGTTATTTTGTTAAACGAAAAACATTGAAAGATGCAGAGAATATAATAAAATACATACATGTTTTTAATTCAATTTAAATACACATTTCTTCTGATTGAATTATTTATAAAGTTCAATTAAAAGTATGACATTCAGTTTTTTTGATTCCTAAATATTCCAAAATTCAGAAGACACAGACTATAGACAAAGCGGACTAAGCATAACGATGAAAACTAATTCTTGCTCATGTGTAGGGTTAAAAGGCTAACCCTTGTAAAATATTTAGCTTTGGTTATTTTACCTTCCACTATTTAAATAATTATTTAATAAGAACTTTATTACCTACCATAATTTGACCTCTAAAAGTGAATTCTATAAGTAATTTGATGTTTTATTGTTTTGTTGATAAATATAATGAATTAATTATCTGATGAATTATTTTATCTTTTTAACCATTTTTAATGGATTCAAAATATCGTATTATTCTACTTTTGAACTGGATGATTATTTCAATATATTTTTAAATCAATTGAACTGAGGACCGTAACGTAATAATTGTAAAGTATCTGGAAATCATTTTCAATGCGGAATTATGGAATAATAAATCAGATGTGAGAAAATGTTTTAGACAGGGAGACATTAGTAGACAAGCATGTTTTTACATAATATTTTTATAAATATTATCTATATTGATATTGTGATAATAATCAGGTTTGACTTTCGAGTGATTATTCTACAATGTTTTATCACTTAAAGTATACCTATTCCGCGTAGTTACTCTGACACATGTTATAATGATGTAATATTCTATTTTTTATTAATGTTTAATAAATAAAGATTTTTTTAATTCCAATTTTTTTTTAATTTATATTTTTTTTTATTTTTTAAAAAAAAATGAAGTCGATCATTATCGAGATCTTAAACATTTCTAAGGCTATGATCTAACTAGAACTCATTTAAAAATAAAGGTACTTGCAACACAGTTATTAAAATATCAAGCAATCAGATTATAGAAAACAAATACTTAAAATATTTGTACATATTTAATTTTCGTGTTGTTTCGATGTTCATATGACATCACAGTTTTATTTAAATAGTATTTATGGAAAGTCATTTGAGACCCCCATCACACTAATATGTAAAGCGTTATTATGTGAACTTTGTTTAACTACGTTGAAGTGATATCGCATTAGATAAAAGATAACAGTCTGTGTCTTATTAGTTTGTTTTAGTTATAATAATTTGTTTTGCACGAAATTAAAACAATTTTTGTACAGAATATATTATAACCATACACAAAAAATTATAAGAAAAAGATATTTACGTATCAATATTTACTTAGAGGACAGAGTAATTTAATTATAGTTTTATATAAAAAAAACTTATTGTGCAACATTGCATCTTTTCAATAAATCAAATTTGTTAGTAAAAGTTGTTTACTCAAGTGATCTATTTAATAAATATTTATTACATTATATATAACAGATTACGTTAGTTCCACATAACACTTATATCAAAATCGAAATGTGTGATAATATTCAGAGAATATGTGACGAGTTCGGAGTAATAGTCTTTGTTATAATGATTATAGTGTAGCAATAATGAACTATCAGACGTTCAGTTTCCTGAGCAAATGAAATATATAGGCAGACTACCTATCTGTTGTATGTTCCGAGCGTAATCGAACGTGCAACTTATTAAAATTTTGGCAATAAGAGTATAGGTGAAAACAAACACTCAATAGATAAAATCATATTTAATTGCAGCGTGAGTTTTTAATATCGAGATTACATCACTTTCATTTAAATAATTTTCTATGCAAAGTATAGCCGTGATCTTTCTTTTAAAATTGTTATGTGAACACTACCGTTAAGTTACGATTTATAATCTCGTTACATTAAGATATTACAATAACGATTGCCGATTGCGACATAGTGCTAGTGTGCTCTAGCTTCCGTTACTGTAGAGTTCCATGTTAAAATTGTAATATGAAATAGAGAATGAATTCGCAACGTCTGTAGGTGTGGCCTCGCTTTCCTCTTTATGATGTGCGCGATACCATTAGCTGGGATCGACTTGCGGCTACGAGTGCCGCAGCGACTCGGCTCAGGTAGTTCGGGATAAAAACACCACTTGAAATGGAACGGACGCGGCCGGTCTCACCTAGATAACGCTCGACCGACTGAAACACCAATCAAATCACTCACGAGATCATAGCCTTATTCCATCATCTGTGAATCAACCTTTGTCTCGATCCTCGAACTCGCCGCAGTGACGATCTAATCGTCCATTCATATCACACGAAACGATAATAATATAAATAGTCCCTAGCCAATGAATGAACTTATAACATGTAAATTCGTCGCTCACAAATCGCAACAGCACCGCGCGTAGGCGTCTGGCTTCAATGAAAATAAACATACTTTCTTTCACCTTACCTCTCGATTTTGACTATATTATCCAGATTAGCGATATTATCACAGCACTGTAATAAAAATGGATGTTTGTTACACAGAATCCGTTTGCATGTTACTGTGGGACGCGGTTCGATACGCGACGCGAGCGGTGCAGTACAAGTCTGCCGGCCGGCTCTAACGATACTGCTCGCGAACACAGATGTAGGTGCGCCCGCGTCGTACGCTCACAGGCGCGTTCATTCAAATAGCCGGTGGAGGGGAGAGCTTATGAATGGACGTAGTGGAGGTATGTCGTATAGATACCACTGATAACGACACTTCGCAAGCGTTATTTAACACGATACTGCCTAGATATCCTGACTGATCGCTCGCTTTTAGTCGCATTAGATGAAAACAACGCGCTAAGCGTAATTTGAATATCGTCGGCAGTTTCGTAATGTCAACAATGTTTTAAACATTCGACGATATTATTCAGAAAATTGTTATATCTGACAAGATTTAATTACCTACGATAGTTTGTAATTGATACGTGACTTAAATACACAATAAAGGGTACAGATCGTTTATAAAACGCAAATTATCGTTGTTGTAAACTTTAATAAATATATTTTATACAAATGAACATTATATCATGTGGGTAATATAAATTAAGCCTATGATTACGAGTGATGTCTTAACAATAAATTATGACAGTCCCTTGAGAAAGCTTGATAACTTATGACTCTTGTAGTCGGATCGCAGTTGTATGAAGTTGTGTAAGATCGAATGGTCCAACTCCGCCTGTAAAAACAAATGAGTTAATCTTACTATTTATAGTGATGTATATCTATTTTTAATTCCTTTTATTTAATAAACTGGAAAGTTAACTAAAAAACGGTGGGTAACTGATGATGGAAACGATCTTAAAAAACTAAAAAAGTCGTATGTAAGCTGTTCTTTATAGAGGAGTTCTTTCCTTTGGAGCCAATCCTGGTTACAATCAGGACACGCATGCTCTCTCTCTAACTCTGTGGCATAAGATGAAGTGGTTCGAATTGCAATATTTGACTTGTATGTACTAACTATCAGATATTGCAAATCAAATATAAGCTTGTAAAAATACAAAGTCCTCCTTATGTCGCCAACCATTTAAGATGTTAATACCTCGTGTATGCAATTAGTAATTACACTGGCTAACTCCTCAAACTAACACAGAAATACAGAGTATTAATATTTAAGTATTAGTGGAATTATCGATACCTTTGACTTAAATAATAAACGCAATATTTCAGTATTAACATATAGATAAATGACTACTTTTATAAATATATATTTAAATTTAATACAACATTGTTTTAAGATATAATATGTTTAAGAAATAATATGTAAAATAACACATTACATTACATTACAATAACAAATCTATTACATAATAGAAATAATACTTTTTTAATATGTTAATAGATATACTTAATCTTAAAAATAAAAAAAATAAAAATTATATTGAATTTTATTTTTATTACATTTCTTTAAACTTCGAATAATAATACATATATGTATAAATAATACATAATACCTCCTCCGTTAAATGAAAATAAATGTATACGGGGAAACCTTTATCTGTATGGTATCTAAATGTAGTCTATATTCGGTATCAACAAAAAATAAATAAATAAAATCTACTATTAACTTCGACTAAAAATAAAACATTCGGGGCAATGTATTTTAAGTTCGTTAATTTCAATTCAAATCACAAGGACTAGAATTACATGCCCAAAAATACCGACCCAACTAACAAGCCGGAACACAACAATATAGCAATATTTATGCTGTTCGGTCGCAGAAGACCTGATGAGTCGGTGATACCTACCTAGATGGTCTTGCACAAAGAATTTTTTGATACGCTCTCTGGTTTAAACTATTAAACCGATCGTCAGGAAATTTGGCATACATGTCGTCAGGTGTAAAGAAAAGGACACTTCCCGGGCAGAAACTAGTATTAAATAAACTGTTATTGTATATAAGCGACCGATCATTTTTGTTACGAGTAACGAACCGTTAAAGTCGATCACATGCGACTTCGCAACTTATTAACGCTCTTTTAATAAGGATTCTTTTGAATTACTACACAATGAATCGTTTCTTGAACAAACTAACCGGACATATATAGTCACAAAATTCATACAATTAATAATTTATCACGCTATAGCTGTAGTTCTAAATGCATTAATTTTCCCAAAAATACTTGATAATTATAGGTATAAAATTTCGGTTAACAGGTTATACCGTATTCTAAAAGAGTACGTCATAAGATCAGTAGAACGAATCCAAGTGAATTTCTCAACTTTTACAACTTGTTAGAATTGAGAAGCTGACCAAAACCAACGGATGCGATGGTTGATTTAATTCGATCTCACTCCACGTAAATAACTCGATAGCGCGGGATCCACGATTATGTAACAAAGTGTACAGACCTTTATAAGGTACATAAGAAGTAATATATATAAGTTAAATGTAAGTTTTATATACCTAAACAATAGAATTAAAAAATTCAAATAACAATTTAATATTTTAAATCGATTGTAATGTCGATGTGATCTACCGCCGGGAGAGATTCGTGAATATCTGTCAAAATACAACACAAGAGACAAACGGAACGTCGCTATTGGTCAATAATTCCTGCGGCTGAAACCTTGCCGATCGAGTGCGTGCTCTAATGTTTGCGCACTAATACCTAATATATTGAGAACGCAGTGAGTTAATAACAGTTCGATCTGGAAATCATGAAGTAAAGCAAACAGGCTAGAAGGATTGTAACAACTTAAAAACGACTGACTGATTGAAATTGGGGATGAAATTTTATATGATAATTCGTCATTTCTGATGTTAGAAATATAGAAATCAGTATTTAGGCTCATGTTAATGAGTTGGATTAAAAAAAACTGTATTTTCTATAAGGTCGTCCTCCTTAAAATGAGACAACATTATGTTTTATAATTTTTATACAAAATTCTAAGCCTTCTGTTTATAAAACAGCTGAGTTAAATTAGGGTTGAAAGTTCGTATCAAACTTCACCAAATCAATGTTTAGGTTTACGTTAACAAATAGAGATCAGTAGGTCAGCGCTAAAGAAAATTCATCCCTTAAGGAGCTACAATTGGGGCTGTAAGTTTGAATAAAAGTTCGTAATTATTTTAATTGAGACAGAAACAAGGATTTTTTTACGTATACATTTTATGAAAAAGATCAACGTTGCAGTGCGATAGTACAGACACATCGGATACGAGGCTTGTTAAAAATATATTCCTAACATTAATATAACATTAACAGCCTGTAAATTTCCCTCTTCTCCCTTTGAGTAGGAGCATATTCCACCACGCTGCTCTAATGCGGATTGATGGATACATATGTGGCAGAATTTCGTTGAAATTAGACACATGCAGGTTTCCTCACGATGTTTTCTTTCACCGCCGAGCACGAGATGAATTATAAACACAAATTAAGCACATGAACATTCAGTGGTGCTTGCCTGGGTTTGAACCCGCAATCATCGGTTAAGATGCACTCGTTTTTTTTTATATAAATATACATTACCAATTCCCATTACTAATAATTCAATTTAAAAAATTTAAAAAGTTTTAACTAAAACAAAAAATAAAAAATAAAAACTACAAACTAAAAACACGAATGGCACTAGTTTTTACTTCAAGTTTATAACCTCGATAAAAATAGCAGACATCGACCTATTGACCAATCATATATACAAGTAGGTTAACATTGCACGGGTCCATAGACAAGAGGCGATCTGTCAAATGTTAATAAAACAATAGTCAGTAAAACTGACATATGACCCAAAAATACTAACATTATGCATTTATTATTATTGATGTATTTTTTTTATATTAAAATAGAAAAACATAAAACCGTTCTGAATAATATGCTTTTTTTCATAGCCAGTCGGTAAATTGAACAAAAAAAAATCACATCAGTATTTTTTTATGAATTACCTAGGCATACGTAAAACGATGTTATTTTTTAATTTTATTTGTTAGTTAGTGTCGAGCTTTAGTGTTAACTATTATTACAAATAAAAACAGTTTAGTCACACTACAAAATGTTACAGTCACCAGAAAAAAAGGTAAATAAACAACTTTGACCTTGAATTGACACGACAATTAACTTCAACTAGTGAGGATAAAAGTAATGAATGAGTTGTTTGATGAATGAATGATCGAGTAACAGATGAGATAGGTTTTGTTATTTTTTATTAATTTTGATAGACGTAAAATAAATTATAAATAAATAAATAAAATATAATAAAAACCTTAAGCAACACGGAATATTGTGTGACGATTCGATATATGTGTGGTGTGAAATGTCAAATACACATTTCTTTTAGTTTGATTACTTACCATATTATATATATAACATGTTTACTATATATATATTTACAAGTACAAGTTACCAGGTGTGCAAGAAAATATCGTGATGTGTTTGGTGTAAATCTGCCACACGTTTCCGCCGACCCTCAATGGAGTAGCTTGATGGAATAAGACCCAAACTTTCTAAAAATTAAGGAGGTCTTAGCCCAAAGTACGGATTTTTTACGCACTGCTACTTAAGTACATACTTAATAATAACAATATCACGTGAAATTCATTTATTAATTATTTATATCACTTATGTATAAATAATTCATATTCTGAATACTCGTTACCTTTTATGGTTGGCGACGGATTAAATAGTGTGTGACGAAGTCGACCAACTCGAAAGGACATTATCTTACTAGCAAAGCCTCAATAACCCATTGGTAAATACCGTTACCGTACCGTTACCGTACCCACCACTCTCTGGCACTGAAACACACATTAATATATATATATATATATATAGACAGGTGCTCACGAGCGTCTCTCCCTCGCAGACCTGGTGCAGGTTCTCGGGCTTGACGAGCAGCAGGTTGCAGAGCGCGTGCAGCGCGTCGAACAGCGCGGGCGCGGGCGCGGGCGCGGGCCGGCCGCGCGCGCACGCCGCCGAGCGGTACTCCTTCACGTCGCAGATCGCGATCATGGCGCCTGCGCACACGCATACATACATCACTGTCTGACGTTGCGGTGGTATTTGGCAGATTTTTATGATTCTTTTACTTTTACTGTTATCTATATACATGAGCAAGGTTCTAGTTTATAAAAAGAATTGGTACAAGTTTTGATAGACCGGTTTAGAATTTGTTCACCCGTATGACCCCGTCGACGCAGACATTTATTGTGTAATCAATCAAAGATACAAAAAAAAAACGAAATAACATATAACCTAAGTTTGTCTTGTTAATATATTTTTCGATTGCCATATTTACAATAAATCTCTTACCAGCAGAATTAAACTGGAAGTTCTGCAAATGCTCATAAATAACTCGATGCAGACGAACGGCCAGCTCCAGGGAAACAGCATTCAGGTTGTCTCCCTCTAACTCCGAGTGGATTTTATCCATCACCGTGTTGAGGTACGAGACGACCGCTATGCATGCCTGACAATTTGAAAAAAAAATATATAGATAGATAAATATATATAGATAAATGATATTCTATAATAATAATAAAGGACGTTATTAATTTAAAAACTATATCAATATAAATAAAACTTCCATAGAAGACGATGCAGCGTGTTTCAGAGATTTTAGTGCATAACATCGTCGTATAAGTAGTTGCACGCAGTTTCACCCGTTTTATATTTAAACTATTGACATGACAAGTTTGAAGTTCATGTTCTTGTAATAAATAGCCCAATAAAGAAAAACACTTCGATGTTCCAGAAGCTTATCAAAACCAACCATAAAGGCTAAATCTAATCCAACCACATTTGCTGGAGTACTTTATAAGGATTTAAATAACTAATTTAAAAAATGATGAGTGTTTTTTTTATGATGCGCGCGCAGAGGGCGACGTTAGTACTGCAAAACGGCCTCACGCCGAAAATGAGAACGTTACCATGACTGGGCTAACGCATCGGCGTCTCATGATGTAAAGACCAGCGTATTCAGAAAGGAATATAACTCTGCCTCTAGGTCCTTCAAAAACGTGATTGCTAAGCCGAAGACGGAGTACATTGGCAGAATTGGCGAGAGACTGGTGCGTCTCCCTTCAGGAACACGTGCGTTCTGGTCTCTCGCTAAAACTGTCTTAGGGAATTTCTGTCAGCCTTCCTTTCCATCTCTGCACAAGGACGGTGAGTCATTGGGCCATACCGCGAAAGCTGATCTTTTAGGCTCTCTCTTCGCGGCCAACTCGACTCTGTATGACCGAGGAAAGTCACCACCAACAATCCCGCGGTGTGATACCACAATGCCGGAGGTTAAATTCCGGCAAAGTGCAGTTCGTAAAGCATTTCTTTCCTTGGATATTCATAAGTCGAGTGGACCCGATGGCATCCCTCCTATCGTGCTACGGACTTGTGCTCCCGCGTTGGCGCCGCTCTTAACGCGTCTTTTCCGGCAATCCTATGCATTCGGCGTCGTCCCGAACTCCTGGAAGACTGCTTTGGTGCATCCGATCCCTAAAAAGGGCAACCACTCAGACCCGTCCAACTATAGGCCTATGGCCATCACCTCCTTGTTCTCCAAGGTAATGGAGTCCATTATAAACTGCCAGCTCCTGCGGTACCTAGATTAGATAATCAGCTGATTAGCGACCGCCAGTACGGTTTCCGTCGGGATCGCTCAGCCGGTGATCTTCTAGTTTATCTTACTCATAGATGGGCGGAAGCAGTTGAGAGCAAGGGGGAGGCATTAGCAGCCAGTTTGGACTTAGCGAAGGCCTTCGATCGCGTGTGGCACAAAGCGCTTCTTTCGAAGCTTCCTTCCTATGGGCTTCCCGGGAAATTATGCAATTGGATTACCAGCTTCTTGGCAGATCGGAGCATCAAGGTCGTTGTCGGCGGTACATGCTCCGACCAAAAATTCGTCAATGCTGGTGTTCCACAAGGCTGTGTTCTATCACCCACTCTGTTTCTTCCGCATATCAATGACTTGTTGCAAATCAGTAACATTCACTGCTATGCAGACGACAGTACCGTAGACATCTCATACACCGGCCGTGCTAATATTTCTTGGCAAAACGTCGAAGAAAACCGGAACAAACTTGTGTCTGAAATCGAGTCTTCGTTAAACAAAGTCTCGAACTGGGGCCGGCTAAATCTAGTCCACTTCAACCCCAATAAGACGCAAGTTTGCGCGTTTACCGCCAAAAAACACCATTCATCGTATCTCCACGATTTGAGAATATTCCGGTAGCCGCCACGCCAACTATTCCGGCTTTGATATTTCGAGCCTCGTTCAGTTCCGCGGTCAATTGGAAGGCAAAGTCAAATAATCATCAAAAAAGCTCGGTATGCTCAGCAAGGCAAGACAGTATTTCACGTCGGCCCATCGCCTAAGACTATACAAGGCGCAAATTCGACCTCACATGGAGTCGCTCGAAGTAGACAACTTCACACCTTATCATATCAAATGGTGAATGTCTTAATTTGTTATCGATACATTCAAGAGAAATTACTTTTATTATAAATATAAATACTTTATTATTAATAAATTGATTATGATATATTACTTAATTATTAGCATGCAATAATTATAAACTACATGTTTTTAATTACGCCGAACAAGCAGAACTTCTCACGCGCGTACATTGTTGTTGTTATACACGCACCTTTGTTTTAATGATAGTATTATTTTTATTATTTTATAAAAGAAAATATTGTTACATTTTCATTATTTTTTTCTAATTTTGATAACAATTTAATAATATTAATATTATTATCCAATAAAATCCATAAGATTATACATGCAGCTGTAAGCATTGATAATAATTAAAAAAAAAACATAAATGTATTTAATTTAATAATATTTATTATTATGAAATATACAACTTTTGTTCTGAAATATTTAATATTATCTATGGTTAGAATACGATCTTCTTTTGTTTAACATATTTTTTAAAGCAAATCTATGGCATTCGAGCGCTATAATTCGAGTTTATTTATTATTACTTTGACCCCGTATTAATTTACCTTATAATATAATATTATTTTATTTGTGAAAAGTAAAGTTCGCCCCGGGCCTCCAGTCCTGGGGGATCCCAAATACATCCGCGTTCGCCTGATCAAATCCTAAAAAAGACTTTAAAAATGTGCTTAGTACCTACATAATTTAATCAAGATCAAAATACTACATTCTAAAGCCATCTAGATTTTTTACGCGGTACTAATATTATTTAAACTTTGCTGAACGCGTCCAACGCGCTGGGGGAATTCCCGTCTTTGCAGCGAGTACTTCCCTAGGAATCCCTGAATGAATGAAGTGCAAATAATACACTTTTGTACGCCGACATTTACATTCACTACATTCTTTACGTCGAAAAATAAACATTGGCCTCATTTAAAATATATTAAATTTAATTAGGTTGATATTTAATAGTTTATTAGTGTGTACTGAAATTTTCGCGAACGGATAAGCCTTTTTTCAAATCAATATAAGCACTTATTTATGTACACTAAACAAAAACACACAAATGTAAACTAAACAAAAAGCTTGTAAAACTACATTTTTTCAAAGCTGGCAAGGTAAGTTTTTACTCATTGGTTACTAAATTCAAACCATAACAGGGCAGATAGTTTTTGAGGTTATTGTTTGTTAGTCATATTATTGACATTTAGCGATAGAATAATTGATAATTTGATACCCAGTAGGCAGGTTTAAAGTACTCACAGGTGAAGCTAAAGTATCAATATCTCCTTCCGGTTTGAAGTCGGTTTTCTTCTGTTCGGTTTGGAGGTGCAGCTTGACCCAGCCCACTATGGCCGCGATAGCTCGCTCCAGTCCGGCGTCTAGCTTATTTTCCAATTGTTCTGTTATCGTGTTCTTGCGTTGTATACATTCCCCTTGTTTACTGTTAAAAAAAAAAAAGAGTTATTCTTTTTTAAAAAAAAATACGATTTTACAGCTGTACGTTTGTAGCGTTTAGACGCCTGGTTTCCTAAGGCAAATATACATTGTGTGTACTATATTTAGATGCGTCTTTTTTATTTCTATAATAACTCTTCTACAAGTGAATCCGTATGATAATAATAATCATTAGATTGATTGATAAAACAAAGTCGCTTACCGTTGTCTGTCCCTATGTATGCTTAGATCTTTAAAATTACACAATGGATTTTGATGCGGTTTTTTTGAATAGATAAATTGATTCAAGAGGAAGGGTTTATATGTATAATACATGCACAATATAGTAGAGAAACACTGATAATTTTAGAAGTTTCCGAAGTGATGTCGTAAATAAACACATTTTTTGCACTTACATTGCCTACACTGCCTACACTGGCTGAACCCTACGAGATAGATCAAAATAATGTACTACAATATTGTACACCTTAAAAAGGAGAAATAATGACATATTTTCGAAGCGGTTTTAAGCAATACAGCATGAATCCTTATCCAAGTACTTTAAATACATTGTGCATTTAATATAAAGCAATATGGCTCTGAACAGCATGTAATTTAAATGAATATTTTCGAAGATATTACAGATTTAAAACACAGGGGTTTGTATTGTCTAACGACTGAAAAACTGTGAACGTTGTAAGACATTCTCAAGTATATTTAGTATCAGCATTGCACTCGTGCGAAGCCGGGCCGGGACGCTAGTATAAATATATCATATAATAAGTAACAATTTCAACAATGTCGTATGTTATGTAATGACGACCTCCGTGGTCGAGTAGTCTGTACACCGGTTTTAATGGGTACGCCACTCCGAGGGCCCGGGTTCGATTCCCGGCCGAGTCGATGTTGAAAAAGTTCATTAGTTTTCTATGTTGTCTTGGGTCTGGGTGTTTGTGGTACCGTCGTTACTTCTGATTTTCCATAACACAAGTGCTTTAGCTACTTACATTGGGATCAGAGTAATGTATGTGATGTTGTCCAATATTTATTTATAGTTATTTATATTATTTATTTATTTATATTTAGATTCGAATAGCCAGAATTTAGAATGTTATCAATACCATAATAGACAACATTGCCTATAGGCCTTTAATTAACATATTCTAAATGTCCTTTAGATAATTTAATAATAACTTTAGATAATACTAAAGTGCTTTAGATACTTACATTGGGATCAGAGTAATGTATGTGATGTTGTCCAATATTTATATTTATTTAACATAGCGTACTATAATAAATTGATAAAAAATACCTCATACAGGGCAGTATCGATTCTTGAAAGTGTTCTCCAAAAGATTTGACAATTTTATTAGCTTGATTAACTGTATCGAAGAAGTGAATCTGAAAATAATAATATTATATTACTTGAATTCTTATCTACTTTTACTGATAAGTTTAACATCCTTGTATCTTGATTTTAAAGAGAAGTGATCCAGAGGAATTACAGGCTTGCCTACATATTGACCAAGCCCAATATTGACTAGATCATCATCCATTTTGGCCCAGGGGTAAAAGCGCTGGCAAAAAGTAATATCTATATAAAGTCAAAACTTGTCCGTTCGACTGAATAACTGAAATCTAAGCTAGATTATCACAATCGTCCTAGCTATTTTTAGTATTATTGCAAAATTCCTTATATGTTTAGGGGTCACATAGTGATATTTGATTTAATTTGTAGAAACAGAACATACATTCCATAGTTTCATTTAAGCATTTTTGTATCCTGTATCATGTAATAATAATTAAAGTTTCGTACAATTAATATTATCTGTAGATAAATATGAATTACCTGTGGCGGTGATTTGTTCTCGGCTATAGGAATGGACTGCAGTCCTAAGTCGAGTGCGTAATCAACATGTTCTATTAATAAATGTTGTATCAATACTTCTAGTAACGTTATCGTGGTCCCAGGCAGTTCATTGGACGAACATAACTATTATGAAGAAAAAAACATAGTTTAAAAATATTTTATTTAGTATTCTTATTACTACCTTATAATCGATGTTCAGTTAAACTTTATTTTCTCTTTTTGTCTATGGACGGTGAGGACCACTTGCCATCAGGTGGCCTTGACAGTCTACTTACCTTTTAAGCAAAAGATCAATTATTACTATTTTAAATAAGGAATGTTATTTAAATTTCATAGGAATATTTTATTCATGAGTTATTATCAAAGATTAAAATGTAATCAGAGATATAGAAAGATATCAACATTATTTATAACAGCACACGCTTTTACTTAAGTAGACTGACAAGCACTTCTGAATCATTATATCACATATCTATGAAATCATTTACTATGTTTAACAGAAAAGTTTTATAAAAGTGACATTTAATATTTTATTAGGTAACTAGAAGGGGGCTGGTTATTCGTAATAAAGTTTATATCGTATACATTTCTGAATAAATGAACTTAAACCATTATTTTAACCAAACTGGTAGTTCCTGTGTTTACGGTTGTTGGGTGTTGCCATAACCAAACTTTCATAATTATAATGTAACACGTATAAATTTTTAAACATAATTAACACTTACAGTCTTACATCTGGTAAAAGATGTTTTAGAGTCATTTAACATTTTCTGAACAAGCTTTTCACTGAGAAATGTTTCACCACCATAATTTTCAATTTGAGCAATATTGATATTAGCTCGTGTCCCTATAACAGCTTGTAAATCTCGTCGAAGTTCTTGAAATCTGAAATATTAAAACGGTTCTAGTGAAAGAATACTAATAATCATGACTGAATATGTCTATATGGATGACTTATTTTTTTTTTAATTTAACTATGTTAGGTTCACTGGCTAATTAACTTGATGGTAATCAGTCACCAAAGCACGAAGCAAGAAGTATAAACTATTGCATACATCGTGCCTGTAGATTCAATGGCTCACGCACTTTGAAACCGGAACACAACAATATTACAACTTGGAGGTAGAATATATGTGATCAGTGGACCCTACCACCATGTAAATGTTGTAAGGGGAGGAATAATATGCCTATAGGATTAATATACTTTCCAATTAACTTTGATACCAAATTTAATTAGAATCAGAAAAATCGAATTGTTTAAATATTCTGACCAATTTCGGTTACAGCGGCCAATCTCAAGAGAGACCAGTCAACTACGCTGGACATTTTAAAGTGCAAGCCCGTCAGGGTAAGTACCACCCACTCATCAGATATTCTACCGCCAAACAACAGTACTCAGTATTGTTGTGTTCTGGTTTGAAGGGTAAGTAAGCCAGTGTAACTACAGGCACACGGGACATAACATCTTAGTTCCCAAGGTTGGTGGCGCATTGGAGAAGTAAGGCATGATTAATATTTCTTACAGCGACATTGTCTATGGGCGATGGTGACCACTTACCGTCAGGTAGACCATATGCTCCGCCGATTATGCCATAAAAAAAAATCGAAACGAGCGTTCTCGTGTATCGGGAAGCAAGTGTATCGGTCAGGATGACATCTTCATCATCATCGTTATATTAATTATTAACAGACAGGTAACCTTAGCAAATAAACATTTAAAAAATATTTTTAAAACCTAGCAAAAGTTAATAAAAAAATAATTTAAGCACTTACCCTCCACCTTGAATCTGCTTCTTAACATGTTGTTTTTCATTGTAATAAGCATTCAGTGCATTCGAAAACACTGCCTTCAGGCGCCGTATCTCTAACGCGGGATACCCGTCAGTCGCGCCCGCCAGAGCACCATTCACGAGAGCTTCTTGTCTAAGATCACCCGTAGAAGAATTGCCATCAGCGGATACTAAATTCGCTTCTACAAGTTCATCGCATGCTTTTTGCGTACTGTAATAATAATTTACCTTTTATATTCGTTACAGATAACATTTTCAATCATTAAATGACTAATGGTAACAAATACTAAACAAAATATTAAATGGTGAATTAAGATGTGGTTATACGTTGTTGATTTTACTCGATCAGGCGTTGCCGATAAATAAGCCGCGCGCAAACTACACACAGCCCGTATTGTGTTGCAGAAAAATATATTTCAGGTATGTCCAGCACAACATTACGTAGATCAATTAGTCGACAGAGGAGTTGCACAGCGATTTACGCAAAAAAACGTTAAAAAAATAATATGATGAAAACTATTGTCCAAAAACGAGCCGAAAGTTACCTTGGTCTCAAAAAATCTTGATATAATAGCTTAGGATCAATAAGCGAATAATTATGTAAATAAAAGCAAAGTAACCTCTACTTTGCTCATTTCTATGGTATTTTGCTTTTGAAGAAATGTTATAAATGTTGTAAATTAACAAATTGACTCGCTTTGTTAAATTCATTTAAAAAAGAGAAGAGCAATAAAGGGCTATTTACGTATATCCAAATACAAAAACTCCTTGGTTATCGTTACAAATATGAAAATATGCCAATCGAAAATATGGGCAGTGCCCAAGATGAGACGAAAATAAATAATTGCAATAATAACACAAACAACTCGGATGAGGAGCACACACTAAAAAATAGTATGGAAAGTGACAATATTTAATCAATACATTTTAACCAGTGTCAAATTTAGTTATTTAGTTAAAATTGTGTCTTTCAGGATTTAAGTTACATAAAAATTCTAAATCAAAGGTATATACAACATAATTTTTTTTTTAGTATTAGAAGCAATAATGTTCATAACGAAGAATACTAAAAATTATTACAAATGGTTACATTGTCAAAGATAAAAAGAAAAAATAACAAATGAACGTAATTTAAATATTAATCATTAAATAGTTAAATTATAGTAATTGGATTTTAAACTGATTAAATATAGTACCTTGTATACATATCATATAAGTTACGCAAATATTTTTCCAAATCATTCTTGTCAGCGAGCTTGGTTTGTATGTATTTCTGTAGTTTAAGATGGAAGATGTTCAGCACAAATTTGCTCATTACTTGATCAGGATTGGGAAACACATTACTTATCACTGTATAATTCTTTTTACATAGTGGTAGTACTGCTGCAAATATGTCCTTTCCAAGCAAAGAATTCTGTAAAGTTAAAGAAATTTATTACAGTTTAATGTTTACAGAAATTTACAAAACTACCTGATTTAATAATGTCTACCAACTCGAGATCAAGCAACTGAATTATTGCCGGAAGTCTATAAATTTTATTAAAAAAAAAATCTTCAAGATAAAAAAATATTAGGTATCCCCATACCTACATAGGTTAAATTGTCTAATCAAACTGTATAACTGAGTCCATCTTTTTTTTTCATCACAGATCATCATCATGGATTTATTTAATAATACCAAATCTACACTACTCTGTACTTACCATTTGACTTGTTTCTATATAAGCATCAACACATTGGGAATATCCTTTGAAGTCTGTCATGATATTAGCGATATCTTTCATCTTGGCAATATTATTCTGATTCTGAGCCTTAACAAACTCTTCGATGAGGTTTCTTTCTATTTCATCATATTTAGCTTCTATTTTCTTCTTGGCCACTTCAAACTTATCTGGTGGAAGTTCTTGTGATATAGTGTATAACTTCTGTATAACATCAGCTGCTTCATTCAACTGAAAAATACATACAAATTATATTTTATAATATGATTGCTTCTTTTATTAAGTTTTCTTTAATGTATTTGTGTTAAAACAATTGATTTTTATAAGGATAGCACCTGTTTCCTAAGACAAACTATAAAACTAAGCACTGCCTGGCTTAAACCCACAATATTTGATTAAGCATCATATATTCTGGACCATCTCAGTTCCTTTTTACAACACAAAAGTTGATATGTTTGAAATTATTTTAGGTAGATAATATTCTTAAATTACTTTGCTTACAATATGTGTATTTTCATAAACTTCATATTCCACAAAAAGTAACATACAAATATTTAATGTAAGTGTTTATTACACTAAATATATTAAAAATTTAAAGCTACCTTATTTGGATCATTAAATAGCTCAGTAAGTACTGGTCCCGGACTGAGGAAGTTTGCAAGATGTGACAGGAGGTCTCTTGCAGCTGCTGCTCTTGCTCTTGGAGCTCTTGCAGCTCCAAGCTTCTCGCCCACATCAAGAGCTCGACCTCCACACCGAGACATTCTCTCATCTAATGAACTGAATACATTGACGCAATGCTGTAATAAAAAGTTCAACACTTGTTTAAGTTTATCTATAATAACTTTAATTATATTTTTATGAGACTGATTATAATAGTCTATATAAAATTCAGCAAATAATGTTTTTCTTATCGGTTGGATAGTTTGTGTAAGAAGTTGAAATTAATTTAATTTATCCAATTATATAAATAGCTTATAACTATATAATATGGAAATTACCGAATGCTGTTCCATTATTTCAGCGAGCTTTGCAACATATAACTTTTCTTCTTCTTGAACTGCTTGCTCTAGCCTAGCACATTTCCTTTCTTGTCTCTCTTGTAGAACCTATATTAATAAAAATGAAGAGTGAGAGAGACAGCATAATAAGCGTAATATGTGTAAGTCTTAATAATGTTTACCACCCACTTTTAAATCTTGTATGGCTTGTTTAAAGATGTCATGAATCGTTTCTGGATCAAATTGATCGTCTTGAAAACGACACTCCTGCATGCTACGACGGACCATCCTCTCCACAAATTCATCCGGGTCGAATGGATCCTATAATTTGTATAAAAAGTAAGAATTGATAGTTTCTCTTAATTAATAAAATAGAAATTAGTTACCTGTTCCAATTCTTTTATGTATTGGTTCATCATCTTGACTTATTAAGCTTTGATTAGTTATTTTAAAATATATATTATATTTCTATAAAATGTATCAATTTTAAATCCTTAGTCGCTTTATTAATTCTTTCTTAAAAATTACATCTAAAATGTTGACTTTGACAACTGCTGTCAGCTATATTAGTTCAGTTAATATATTTAAGTTTATAAACATAAATAAAATATGATATTATAAAAAATTAATATTCTTATTTTTTCTAGGTGCAACAAAAAAAAAAAAACTTTAACTGTTCATAATTTTACTGTCTTTTTTAATTTTTACCGATATTTTTTTCTATATATAGGTATTTATATTGTTGGATTACAGGCATATTCGAAATTTATTTTAATTTTAGAAACAAAAGGAAAAAATATGATCAATGTATCATTAACGTCTTTTTGGAAGATTTCTTGCTAGTGGAAGTGTTTTTTATATCCAAATTCTTTGTGATGTCGTAATATTATTTATAAAATTTTGTGTGTTTTAAAGAATATTTAATTGTTTTTCTCTCTTTAATGAGAGGTGAGTGGAGATTTATAGCAAATATAAAACAAGTAATTTGACAGAAGGGCCACTGAACGTTGTACATATTGTGAATCTTGGGATGTCCAATGTATCCTAAACGGGTAAGAATAAAGTCTTTCGAGCTCCATGGCTGAGCGCCTCAGCCCTCGAAGCTCCGAGGTAAATGCCTTGGAACAGCGAGGCTATATTATTGGAAAAAAAATTGGACAAGGATCTTATGCCACAGTCCACTTGGCAGAGTATTGTGATGCATCAAGCCCCAAGCGTATGCACTTGGCATGTAAGATTTTTGACAAAGAAAAAGCACCGCGTGATTTTTTAGAAAAGTTTTTCCCTCGTGAATTGGATATATTAACCAAAATAGAAAATCCACATATAATTCAAGTTCACAGCATCCTGCAACGAGGACCGAGAGTATTTATATTTATGCGTTACGCTGATAATGGTGATTTACTAGATTTCATAAAGAGAAACGGCGTTGTACCAGAAAATCAGACGAAGCTATGGTTTCGCCAAATGGCAAGTGGCTTGCAATATTTACACAGCAAAAATATTGCACATCGTGATCTCAAATGTGAAAACATTTTGTTATCAAGACGTTATAATGTAAAACTAGCCGACTTTGGATTTGCAAGATTCTGTACGGATGCTGAAAACAGACGAGTGTTGAGCCAAACTTATTGTGGTTCTGCTGCATACGCTGCACCAGAAGTGGTTAGTGGAACACCTTACAATCCAAAGCTCGCTGATGTCTGGTCTCTTGGAATCATACTTTTTATAATGCTGAACGCATCTATGCCCTTCGACGATTCGAATCTACGTAAACTTTTAAAAGATCAAATGTCACGCAATTGGGTTTTTAGATCTAGAATTCGAGACACCGTGTCTGCTGCGGCAAAGTCCATAGTGCGACATATATTGGAACCGGATATTACTTTGCGTTTGACTTTGGACCGAGTTTTGTCTCACGAATGGACAAGACCTCGCAAGGATAAGAGTGCGAGCCTAATGGGACGTTTGGTTCAGTCGGCTCCTTCTGGACCAGGAAAGCACGATGAAGCGGGAACATCGGCTGGTGCCCGTGTCTCCGGCGACCATCGGGAGACTGAGCGAGAGAGACATGACGATATTCATATGCGCTCTCATAATTGACCTCCTGATGAAAGCAACAGTAACCTGACTTCCAATGTTAAGTTTAGAAAATATTTCGACCTTCAAAAATCGTAAATTTCTTTTAATATTTTGAGTTTTTTTTTTATAATTGATGGCATAACTATTGTTAGTCGTCGATAGAGTAAATAAAATGTTATGGGAAATAAAACTATTTTTATTACTGGGTATTTATTATTTACTAATCGTCTCATTGGTCAAAAATATTCTTTATCTATGTACCTAAGTATAATTAGACATTTATTTTTTGAATATAGACATAAGAAAAAATATTATTAGATCTGCAATAGCTTATATACAGGGCCGGATCTACCATATGGCTTTTTGGGCTTTAGCCCAGGGCCCCGTGGATAAATGGGCCCCCAGCTAAGTTAAGTCAAAGTCAAAAATAGACAGTAATGCGAATGAATTACCTATTGTTATCAAATTAAACAGATCGTATCATTTGCAGCCCTGCGAATCCTCATTAAATTTAAGTCTACATTCAGGTGTATCTTAGATGGTCTCCTAAGTAGTATTAGCCTAGGGCCTCCTGAACTCACGGTCCGGCCCTACTTTTACAAAGTAAATAAAATACGTGGACATTAAGCGATGTTTGCAGGTCGAGCAAGTTTCGAGCAAAGATCACTGTATTTTCACGTGCTTAATTTTTGTATAAATAATTCATCTCGTACTAGGAGGTAAAAGAATAGTACTTGAGTTAACTTATATGAATCGGATGAAATTGTCATGTATATCGACTTAATTATATAGGTCACTTATTGTAGAGCAGTATGATGGAATACACCCCAAGCCTAAAGAGACGAGGCCTAAAGGCTGTATTAAAACGTTCATGGTCTGATACTAGAAATGAGAAAATAAAACACATAATTTTTAACTTGAAATTCTTTATTGAATTCCTATAATGAAGAGAATTATTTGATGACCTCCGTAGTTGAGTAGGGAGTACACCGGTTTTCATGGGTACGCCACGCCGAGGTCCCGGGTTCGATTCCCGGCCGAGTCGATGTAGAAAAAGTTCATTAATTTTCTATATTGTCTTGGGTCTGGGTGTATGTGGTACCGTCGTTACTTCTGATTTTCCATAACACAAGTGCTTTAGCTACTTACATTGGGATCAGAGTAATGTATGTGATGTTGTCCAATATTTATTTATTTAATTATAGGTATGACTACAAAATAGTTCCGATGTCCTCTACGTCGTATTTTTCATAATTTTCTAATGTTCAAGAATAACCGTCCACTCCGAGTGTTTCGATCATGGCTTATAATCACTTGAGAAATAGGATTAAAATAATGAACTCTCAAATAAGTAAATGTTTTCACTCCTGGTAGAATTCGTTAAAATATAATAAAGATTAGATAAGAAACTTAAGTTTAAAACTAACTTTTCATTAAATCTAAACTAATAAACGAGCTGACACTTTGTTAATGCCGATAAAACTATTAAACTTCAACTTTTACTAGAAGATACAGAGCGTTCCAGAGGTTCTTAATTTATTATTATATATGTAACTGTTCTTTGCAGTTTCACCAGCTATAAATTTAGACCATTGACGAGTACAGCGTAAAATGCAGGTTCATGTTTCAGATATATAATTATATTTTTAAAAATTGTTACGCTCCAGCGCCCACATTGCCTAGTGAATATAATACTATAGCCGTGACTACCGTGTCAAATGATTTGAGCAATAAGATCAAGGCCTTGTAGGTTTAGTGCTGGTCATATTGAGTAGTAGTATTTTCATACAGATTCTTATACTATCCACTTTCTTGTAACTCGTTGCTAGATGGCGCTGCAGTGCATCAGTTTTTGTTCTGACAATTGTTACGTATACACATATATAAAGTTTGTCTGACTGCTAGTTTACCCCCCACCGACTACGTTCTGAGCCGAAGTGCGATCTCATAGGAAACAACTTCAGGACGAACGTCACTTTCGAGACCGAAAGGGCTCAAACTTCAAGGCTGAGTCTAGTACTCGCCCCAACGCCCGGTTACGCTGTAAAGGTCAGTAGGGCCAACAGCACGACTATACACAGACACAAACTGCTAGTTTATTAATATATAAAAATGTATGACACAAATAAAAATTATAAAGGAAAAGAACACAAATATTTTTGTCCTTCAATAATCAATATCAACGTTTCATGGTGGACAAGACTATCAGTAGTCCCATAGTATGACAACTAAATTAGCCTTTACATTTTTCTTTTTAGAATTACTCATCTACTTCAATTATTTTTGCGTTCCATATATTTAGACTATTAGGACTTCGTACGAGTTTTCAGTTTTTACAGTTGCCATTAATTCAAATTTCAAATTGACGTTGATTCGCTTAAAGAAAAAAGTTATTTATAAACTTACTTTGGCGCTCAAATTATAATGTGGATTAAAAGCCGGTATTGTACCGAGACGTAGGAAAGATAATTCTCTATATCTATGATTTCCTTCAAGATTAACAGATTGTAAAGCTTTCTTGCGCATCATTGACCTCATTGCTAATATAGGCAATCAACATAATTGTTATTATAGGTGAAGAAGACTGTATTCCTTTAATTTTAACTTGTTGGACAGTGGACAATTGAACTCGGGTATGACTTTGTTATCAAGTGATTTAGATATAATAATCGTAAAGTGTGGGGCGTAGGCTGTAAAAAGCTAATAAAAAAACGTTTCGCAACTTTTTATTGAAACACTTTATAAGTTCCACATTTTTAATTATTTTATTGCTTAGAATTTTATTCTCTATATAAATATAACTTATTTTAGTAACATAGGTAACAAAACTGCATTGTTTTTTAAGTTTTTTGTATATCATTTAATATCTTCTAAACACGAGAACCCGTCAAGTGATGTTACCAAATCATGAAGTTTCTATAAAATTAGATAGGTAAATTTTTTTTTAAATTAATAATGCACACTTTGACTCCTATTATATTATTAAAGCATATTATCGTGTTCTCATTACAGTGTTCTAATAAATTAAAAATCTATTCAATAAATCAAAAATAGAAATCAAACTTACCATATTCAAATATTTAAGTCTTAATTGAATAATTTTTATTGAGATTTCTTGTTTTTTAAATCTACACAGATTTAAAAAACAATAACATTAAAGAATAGTTTTGTTTACAAGCCTATGCAGTTCAAAGTTAATTGAAGAAATATAGTAGGTAGGTATATATTGTCAATAATCAATTTGACCGATAGTCGTGATGAATTTTTTTATCTTTTAATTTACAATTTTACAATTATCTTCTATTTTGAAATAGAAGTAAATGAGTAATCTATCAAATAAAATAAAATAAAAAAAGGTATTAAAAGGAATCGTATATAATTATCACAGGTAAATGAAAAAGATAAAATAAACATAATGATTACATTTTATTTTTTAAAACTTCGATATCATACATTTTATCAAATGCCTTTAACAAATATAGAGTAAGAAGAAAGACTTAACTGTGTCCAATTAAAGGTAATAGTAACTTCATTGGTATTGGGCAAAAAATCAACTTTTGGCGGGGAAATGGCATCAACGGTCACCAATACGTAAGTAATATCTACTCCAGCGGGCACCTAAAATTTTTAATATTTAATATGATCCATAAAATAAAGTAAGAATAATCAAAGATAGGAATGAGTAAATTATACTTAAGCCTGTACTTAATAAAAACAAAAAAAAAAAAAAATAAGCAGATAGAACTTGATAGAGTTATATAGTTTGATAGAGATCAAATAAAACTTTAATTGTTAACTAACGGTCTTTCTTATATAATATAATATGCCTTTAACAACTCTTCAACATATGTTGTGTTGCCTTCATTATTAAATAAGGTGGGTGGACCATGGAAGGCCATGCTCCTTTGAAGGCCAACTATTGAAAATTCGTAGTTATTGACATGTAAAGACAATTTCCTTCTGCTATACACTAAGATGCATCAAACTCAAGGCCACAGATGCAGCGGCAAGTCGCATGCGCCGCTATTGTGGCTGTGCGACCTCATGCTTCGTAGACTTTGTCGTCGACGTTACAATTGTTAATAGCGCGCATAGCAAAACAAAAGTTTTTAGTTTAATGACGTATTATTATCTCATATTTGTTACTGTAAATTATTGTATAAGGATATGTTTATGGTATTTCAGAAAAATTAAATAGTTTTGCATCGATTTAAATTAAAATATTGGTAGTGTCTTAGGAAAGCCATTGCATCCTTATAAGGCCAATCAAAAATTTGACGGTTGCCCTAGCTAGGGTACATGAGCCTTACAAGGAACTTCTACAAACCATATAACGTATGAATAGTTAATTTTAGTTATAAATACGTACCGTTACAGTTAAAACAATGTTTTATACTTATAAAATTTTAATTTATAAGGTTTATTAACCTTTTTAAGTCAATTTGAATAGACTTTTTTTCAAAATTATTTTGATAAGACAGTTAGAAGAGGATTTATCACAGCGAATCAACCGTTTTGCAAAACTGGGTGTACCGCTTACGCCTAAAATCAGGAAAAAAACCGTTTTATTTTGTGAGAAGTTTAAAATTAAGAACTCTTTCAATATGTTAACAAGAATGGGTGGACGCAAATTGCTCAATATATTTTTGGCTCGGAACCCATCTATTTCAAAAAGAAAACCTCAGCTAATTAATCCAGCTAGAGCTCAAAAAATGAATAAGCCTGTTGTAAAACCACCATTTTGAAGAACCTCACTTCTTGAAAAAGTAATTGATAATAATTGTTAGTTTGGCCTTCTTAGGAACACTTTGGCCTTACAAAGAACGGACCCATAAGAAGGCCATTTTAGGTAAAAAAAAAACTTTTAAATTTTATTATAAAACGCGTTAGCAAGTTATTTGATGTCAATATAATACTCATTACTACTATTTTTAAATAATTTCCATGAATATATTCTTAGTTATAGGATGGTGTTCAAGTAATGTTCGTTGAGTTTTTTATAGATGATAAAAACATATTTAGCATTTAATGTTTCACTTAAATGAAAGAGCTTATTATGAAATTTTAGTAAAAGCAGATATATCAATGTTTACAATTCTATTTTTAAGTTGTACGACTGATGTATAATATTGGCCTTGTTTGGAGCCGTGTTCCTTGCAAGGCCATTTGGAAGAGCTTCATAAAACTTAATTTTAATAAAAATTGATTAAAGCTAGCTTAAAAAAAAGTGATTTATATGGTACACAATAAAACAAAGTATTACTTAAAAATTTGGTTCCTTAATTTATCCAGTTAATTAACGAAGAAAAAGTGTTTACTCGTTAAGGTGGCCTTCCATGGTCCACCCACCTTATTTCATGGATTTTTTTATTGTTTTAAGTACTTACAACTTTCACACAGTTTTTAACAATATGTCACCGATTTATGCTATAAATATTATCTATTTGCGTTTTTTTTTCAGTGCGATTATACTTACGGGTATAGTGTGTTTTGTCACTTTTTGGAGAAATGGAATATTTCCGTCGTATCGATATATCACGCTCCCATAGTTATGGCCTGTTGCGGAACATTTTATTTTAATATATTTATATTTTAGGTTAAACAATATTTAAAAAAAATATATATATATATTTACCATTATATTTTTCTTTCATAAAGAAAAATATAATGTTAAATATATATGATATACGAAAAAAAATTACAACTTAGCAGCTTACCGAATTCAAATTTATAATGCCCCGCTAATACATGGCTTACAGCCAATAAAATTATAACAGAACTCAACCACTTCATTTTAAACACATACAAAACACATTTGACACGTTTTAAACTTTAATAGTTGTATAAATACCACTATTAATTATAAAAAAAAAACATTAGTTCAACTTAACGAATACCTAAAGGACAATTTAACGGAAATAAAAAATAATTGATTACAAGTCAAGTATATTTTAGTGTTTAATTTTAATTAGTTACAATCGTAATTGGTTAAGCTTTCCGTCTTGAATATTTTTTTTTTATTATAATTATAAAAAAAGATATATAATGCGAGGGTAGATATAGGTAGTACTTATTTATTTTAAATTAAGCAAAAATTAACCACCTCATGGTGAAGACAAATCTGTTATCATTATATCAGAATTAGCAAATTGATCATATAGTTCACTAGATATGTTGTGACTGCAGAGCTGGTACGTGGTAATGACGGCGTTGCCTAGGAAGCGGCCACTAGGATCTTGACGTACGACGTGCATGTATTCGTCTCCTAGAGTAAATTGTACCTGGGGAGGTGCGGCCCAATCGCACACAACCGTGACCCCCTTGTTCACAGATGGTGGGTTGATGCAGTACATCTGCAAAAAGTAAAATATTTCAAAACCTCATAATTATTTTTATTGTAGTCGGTGCCAGTCAAAGAGAGAAAAATATGATGCATTCATATCTAAACTGATTTGCCTTGCTTTTCTCTATAACTAATTAGATACGATGCATGTTGCAAAAATACTGTTCATTGTACACGAATGAAATTTAAAAAATATAATGAAATCTTAAGGAAGACGTACATGAGACGGCCTTATCCTTAAGAAGAAAAAAAATTAAGAAAACCTAGGGTATATATATCTCCTAAATATAGGTACCTAATTCATAATTAAATTGTAATAACTTAAAATAAATAAAATCATTTATATACATTCAACTTTACGTAAATAAGGATAAGGGTATTCTATATGAACATTTATATCCATTACCGTCTTTACCATAAGGGTACACGAGGCTCGTGCCCAGGGCCCCCATCCTGAGGGGACCCCGAAGAACCAACAATTTCTCTCACACGTTGACTGCTATTTATATTTTTAAAATTGCCATATTTGTAAGAAATAACTAACATTTTGATTAAAATGTTAGTGACGATAGTCGATATTAAAAGTTAAAAGTTGCCATTAGAATGTACCACCAATCAGGTTCCCAAGAATATACGAAGATTACTGCACCGTTTATTTGAAACTAAAATGGCTATAAGCAAATTATTTCTACATATTAGACGCATTTTTAAAATTAAAAATAATTAAAAATCTTTATTAATTAGCGCGACGCACGCCAATAATTTTTCCGTAGTACGATCTTGCCCCATTGTCGATCTTGTCACAATACGTTTTTTATGTTTTGTTTAAATTCATTTAAATGTTGACATCATACCGGTTGATAAGCTTCATGCTGGCCGGGTATGATATAGGCTATGGGATAATCCAACTTAAATCGAGATGCATAATCTGTATCTGAAAAAAATAAACGAATTCAAATCATCAATTAATATTATTTTTGAATATATTTAGTACATTGAAATGCTTATAGGTACGTTTCTTATCTTTTATATAATAAGAAAAAGGTTTACAATATTATATTCATTCATAACATTGATTCTAAATTCAAAACTTAAAAACGTTATAAACTGAATTGAATAGGACTATTACTTTATTATGTATTTGTATTAAAAAAATACCATTGACCTCTGCTTACCTTTCGTTACTTTGGTACAATGTGGCGGCGTGTTCTTCTTTTTTAGTTTTCCTTCACTTATATTTATAGCAATTATTGTCAATATAAGAACTAATAACATACGGGACATGATTAACTGATATTATTTGAAAGAGTAACTATAAAACTAATTCAACGAACTGACGATGCATTCGATTGAATACATAAGGAAAATGGGAACTGATTATTATCTGTAGACCCGTACATTCATATGGCTTCAATATTATGCTTTACATTTTAAACTTTATTACGTTTAGAATAGAAGCTAAAGTTATAACGAACACGGTGATTCGTTCATCGACTGTGCTGTAATTTATCTGACCAATTATTGGCATTCATTTTATCAAACAGACCAGGATTGAATTACGTTATAAAAACAATAACAATTCCGTTGTTGTTTTCGTTACTTATTCAATTTGTATCAGTTCATATGTGTCATCACATCACGACATAGTATAAAACAAAGTCGTTTTCCGCTGTCTGTCTGTCCCTGTTTATGCTTAGATCTTTAAAACGATGCAACAGAATTTGATGCGGTTTTTTAAATAGATAGCGTGATTCAAGAGGAAGAGAAAGAGATGATTTTTACGAGAAATAATGGCTTATTTACGAAGTGATTTTATGTAATACAGCATAAATTCTTATCCAATTAAATACCTTAAATACATTGTGCATTCAATATAGTTTTTCCCTTTAAATGGATATTTTCGACGATATTACAGATTTAAAATGCAGGGACCTAGCGAACTGTATAGTCTAATGGCAAAAAAACTGTACCTAAACGTTGTAAATAAAGACATTCTGTAGTATATTTAGTATCATCATTGCACCGTTCGAAACCGGGCCGGGTCGCTAGTTAAAAATAAATAACAAACGTTTATTTTTTTATAATTATATATTTTTCATTTCAACAGCATTATGACTACAATACTTTATTCAATATTTGTTTATGTGGATTTAATATTTTCATTAGTAACGGCCTTAAGATTTTCAATGTCGTACCACAATTCAGCATGGTAGAGAGCTGCAGTCTCTACTTCTATTTCTGCAGCTGCAACTGAAAGTACAATATATGTACATATATTGTATAAAATATACACACAATAACATCATACTTTGTTTGCTTTATAGTATGATCGTTATACAAATAAGTATTAACTTGGCCGTAGTTGGCTTTGCAGAAGTCCGTCTTGGTAGGTTCGACTCATCATATTTGGAAATACTTATACTCTATTCCAACCATAAGAGGCGAAAAGTCAAATAAACAACATTTGACAGCAAATTGTGGCGATATCATTGGTCGAGAGCTTGATTAATCTATGATTCACTATGGATTTGCGAAAAAATGGCGTTTTGAACGTCGACGAAACTGTTATCAGAATTTTTGAAGTTAAATTAAAGTGGATATATGTAGTTAAGTGCAATAGTGTTATATTAAAAAATAAGGATATATTAATCATAAACTCTTAGTAGTGCACAATATAGCTGAGTTATTAGCAAATCGCATGAAATACTTAAATCTAAGGTTTATCTATCTTTATTCCTAGGTACTTCGATTGGTATAGGTTATAGTATTGTAGTGTTCCGGTTTGATTGGTGAGTGAGCAAGTTATTAGAAACATAACACTTTAGTTCTGAAGATTGGTGTTGCATTAGTAATATGATTTATGTTTCTTACAGTATCTATGTTTATGGGCAGTGTTGACCACTTAACACTTCCCTATAGGATATTAAAAAGTTATATAACGTTATAACGATACTTAATAAATGTTTATTTTTTATATAAAATAACTCTGAAATCAATTGCAATTCGTTATTTACAAAAATGCAAAAAAACGTGTGGCTGGCTGATAAGACATTATTTCTCTTTTATTAAATTTTTCTATCTAACTCAGAATTATTTAATCGATTTATATGTATATACGTATATAGTTCATTAATTATTAAATAAAGCAAGTATATTAATATCTCATAAATATTATTAACTACATTAACATATTCATCTGTATTCATAGAATTATCATTATATTAAATAACAGTAATTTTAATAATAATATTATCACCTAGATGATTGTATTATGATATAGTTTAAAATATTACTATTGTAGAATATAATTAATTACAAAATATTGCAGGGGTGTACTTTTTTTGGTGATAACAATATTGGAGAGGATTGGATTGGGAGTGAAGAGTAGTTAATTGAGAGACTGCTTTAAGAGAATATATATATCTGTCATATCTGTTTGTGCAACTATTCAATAGTTTGAGTTTGCAACTGTTAAAGTGCCCGTTTTTATTTATTTCAACCGCAAGTCGCAACAACAAGATATTATGGTAGGTTCAACCGTTTGAATACTTCAGGCATCGGGTTGTTTTTTGCTATACTGGAGTTAGTTTCAAAATATGTAAGAAAATATTTTAGTTTGGAAAAGATTTGTATGATGTTATCATAAATAAAATAATCCGTATTGATTATTGATCGTTCTTAGTTATAATCGTTAAAAATTAACTGGACAAGATTAAATTACAACTAAAACGTTATAAATAAAATAATGTCAGTACTAAAACTTATCATAAAGTGTATGTTATCTCGTAAAAAATAAGGCAGTGTTTTAGTTTTTGATTTAGTCTTCGCATTGGGATTAAAATGTGAAATTTCAGTTTACATGTATTATCTATGATGTGAAAGATTTATTATCTACTTCTTTGTCTATATAATTTATAATTGATAGTGTAGGATTATTTTAAAAACAATCCTGCTATTCAGTTGTACCCAAACGTATTTACCTACTCTACTCCATTCGCAAAAGCAAATAAATTTTTAACTATAGTTAAAATTTATACACTATTACAGTAGTGTTATAAAGATAGTATAATTTTAAGCAGCGTAACTCTTTAATTTTAATAATACGCGGTCTTTGAATGTGAACTTTTTATAAAAACAAAGACAGTAAGCTGATATTATAGTTTACTTGCACCGCCTTAAAAATGAGTTAACATTCGTGGTCTTTATTTATTTTAATGTTATTTTATGAAAGAACAAACAACGATAAATGCCGTTATTTTCAAAACTTACGTCTTAAGTTTGTTACTATTGCAACGTTCTTTTTCATCCGTGCTAAGTCGTAATAAATTTCTTGTTCAACAATGTCATAAAAATCAGGACCGATAGCATCAATATTGGGCAAAGTTTGCAGCTTCTCCGCGTTGTTGTTCATTTTATTTAATTCACAATTGAATAAAAAGTTTGATTAACTTGTTTAAGTTCGCGGTTATTTGAATACAGATTAAATCAACATCGAGATCTAATTGTAATGCCTAATAATTTTTAGTATAAATAAAAATACCCTATACTTAGTATTTTGAGCAGTAATTAACGATATCTATTCATTAGATTTGAGCTTTGTTACAAAACAAAGTGTATAATCATAATATAATATGTAGAATGTATATAGCTCTATGTTATTATGACTAAATTACGCAAGATTTTTTTTTTATGTACAATTTTATTTTTTACTCTATATTTTTTCTTCTCAATATTTTAGTGTTGTTTCATTGTAATGTTTCGGTGCCATACTAAAACGCGAGTAACACTTCTCCAAAAATCGAATTCAAGACCTCCTTTAGAATTTCTTGCTATTCCTCATTGATTCAGATTTGGCCGTATACGCTATAATTTATGTTTGCAAAAATTACCGTTGATATGATCATAATTTAAATGACAACGTTAATTTTTGCTATTGGTCTAATTTTTTTTGATTGGATTAAAGTCCGGATATTAAGAGGACAAACAAAACTCATTATAGCTACATTACCTTAATTAAATTAAGTCTTCTGCTTGAATTTTATATCTCTATCGTTACGTTTTTATTGTAGTCCCATTATATATGGCACTTGGCAAATAAAAATAGTAATAATATTATTTATTTCACTCTGTAAAAGAATATGAATCTGGTTTTTCTTCTTCTCTGTTTCTCGATTTTACTATTCCGTAGATGTCAAAATAAATATGTACGATATATTTCATCGTACGATTTTGCTTTTTCAAAGTGTTAAGGTTAGTCAATTTTAGTTATTATATGTATCTTTTAGTTTCTTAAATATTTTATTTGACATCTGTCCATGAGTATGTAATACTTATTTTATTATTATTTTTAAATGAAATAGTTAATTGGCTCATAATTTAATAGTCACTAAGAATATATTTTATTGATTTACTTTTTGCATCATGGGTGCTTGAAATATATTTAGTCTGTGTTTTAAAGGTATTTCTTTATCTGTACCTAAAATAAACATAAATGTCAATGATTTAAAATGTCAAAATTGTCATTGTCATTTACTGTCACGCGTCCTTTGTGCAAATTTAGATGTTAAAACGACCGAAAATACATAGTTTTAAGTGTCTGTAACCATTTCACTGATGTTTTCCTACGATTTTTTTTGATTTTGAAGTGAAACACGGAACTATTCAAAATGATGAGTGACGACGATCGCGACATTGATATTGAAAGTGATGTAGGTGTTTTCCTGATTCATTTTACTTATCAAGATCGTGTTTATTTTATTGTCTATCATGTTTATGTAATTTGCAGGCTGAAAATGACTCGGATTCTCGACCACACGCCAGGAGTAGTTTGGGTGGAAGTGGATATTATTCTCAGGTAGCACATTATGAATTATAATTTATTTAAAATGGTTTCTAATTGTTGTTGGTGTTTGTGCATTCAAGGTGACGTTGTGGTTAGTGAACATTTGGTTTTATCTAAACCGTAATACCTATAGCATGTTCTCATCGAAACCCACTTTTATTTCAAGGCAGAAAAAAGAGCACACCATAATGCATTAGAGAGGAAAAGAAGAGATCACATAAAAGACAGTTTTACATCATTGAGGGATTCAGTGCCAGCTCTACAAGGCGAAAAAGTGGCAAGTGTTTATATTCATATTTAATATTATCTTCACATACTGGAGACACTTAAAAAAACTTAAAATAAATATGTATAAATAAGTATTAGCATATTAGTCTTAAGCTCATCTCTTATATGACTTTTTGATGATAAGTTTGTAAATAAACAACAAAGATCCAGTCCAAATTCTTGTGGAAGTGATTATGGATGTCAGTGTTAAAAGAGTTTTTAATTTGAGAAACTATAGTAGAAATACAATATATATACAGCTAAATCAATATATTAGTTGTGTGCATGCTGTAACAGTAAAATTTCTATACAAATTGCAAGACTATTCCAATCGAAGGAGGAATAATGATAATCAAACCTTAGTCCTTGAATAATGTATTGAATAATATGTGATATATTATAATACATCTCTATTCTACTAAAATATTTTTAAAATGCAATTTTTTTGCAAATACAAAGTGAATATCATTGATTAGTCAAGCTCTAAACCAATGAATCAGATTAATTTGGTGTCACAACTTGATTTTTTGGCCTCGGTCCTCTTGTGATTGGAACAGCCTACAGTGTTGCTAATATAAATAATATATCACATCACATACTATAATATAATAATAATAACATAAACATAAATATGTAATATAATAATAGCAATATGTTTTCCTGTCATTTTAATATGTTATAGATTTACAAGTTATATCATATACAACCAATATATATTATATTATAATTATATATATAAATGTTTTTATTTTTTAAGGCAAGTCGTGCACAAATTTTAAAAAAGGCAGCAGAATATATACAATTCATGAGGCGGAAAAACAGCGCTCACCAACAGGACATAGATGATTTAAAGAGACAAAACAGCATACTAGAGACACAGAGTAATATTGTTTTTATTAATTGTTATTAATATTTAAATATATATTGTATTAATTACAAGTTATTGAATATCATCCATTTACATGACAGTAAAACAGTTTAAGTACAGATATTTAATAAAATCTTGTATTAAAAAAGATTGTGTGTTCATTCGAACCTTTAATACTTTTTGAAATGGACATGTCCTAGCCACTAGCCTGTAATTCTCAGTATTCATTCTTCTCTCTTATTTATTTTGATTGATATGTAACTCTTTGAACGCAATGCAAAGAATATAATTATCTTATTATTTTTTAGTAAGGGTACTTGAAAAAGCGAAAGCCACTGGAAACTACATGGATGCACATGAACTAGGTATTGGAATTAAATCAGAAGGCAGTTCACATGACACAGACAGTTCCGACGGAGAAGGTACCACTAGGAGAGTCAAAAAACTCAAAATAAACAGTGTTAATGTGTAATTATAATAAATAATCCAAATGTTAAAGTATAAGGCAATTTAGCTGTTATGGCTATTTTAATAAAACAATATATTTTGAGATCTATTTTTACCAAAGAACCAGTTCTGTGGTTTTTTTTTAAATAAAAATTGCCTTCTAATTTACACTTTGGTCTAGCAATAATATTTTTAAGAATATTTTAAGCTGAATATTCTTATGGAATAACCTAATTTTCATGTACAAAAACAAGCTTTATAATAATAAATATCGGAGTTTCATTCTATTTAATATTTGATTATAATCTGTTTTCAACGAGTAAGATTATTTAAAAGTGGATCTTATTGACTATTATTTTGGATGAGTGATAAAAGGAAGTACTTTAAAGTATAATTTTTTTATCTGTTTTTTCTTGATCATTTACTGAGTACAAAATGATTTGGGTTGACATTGAGAATATTCATAGAGTTATGTAAGTAATGTTAGTCTTCTTGAACATATTTGTTAATGTTTTTCATATTGTCACATTCCCGTCACATTGTATAATAAAATAATAATAATAATGTTATGATTAAATATTTACATTCAAATTGAACGATTTTGATTTATATAATAAAATGTTTTCGTTTCAACCGAAATTAAGTTTTTTTGTCTCAGTTCTGGAAGACTAAAATAGATTAAGAAGTAATATAAAAATACTCCTGTTTTTAATTGTTTTATTTAAACAACCAATACATTTTTATTAATAATTTGATAAGCAGGATGGAAGGCTCAATGAAATAATGTTCAATTTCAATGACTAGATTGGTGTAATTATCCCGATGGACTATTTTTGGTCCCGCATGTGTGCTTGGCAGCTGAAAAACGAAAAACAACAATTTTTAGAAGAATTTTTTTTTTAGAAAAATATAATGTTATATAACTATTTTCAGTTTGTTAGAAAGCGTACCAACACTTTTTATGTTGGTTAACCTCACTTAATTTAAATTAGTTAGGTACCATCCACTAATAACCTACTAAGCGCCTAATAGCTATACTTAGTGTATGAAAGGTGAAAGGGCCAGTGTAACCACTGGCACGAGAAGCATAACAGTACCACTCACTCATCAGATATTCTATCGCCAAACAGCAATCTCAGTACTGTTGTGTTCCAATTTGTAGGGTGAGTAAGCCACTGACCAAGGGATATACCATCTTAGTCGCCAAGGTTGGTGGCGCAATGGCGATGTAAGGAATATTTAATATTACAGCGTCATTGTCTGTGGGCAGTGGTGACCACTTACCATCAGTAGGTCAATTATTTCGTCCGAATAATTATATCATAAAAATAAATAATGCTACAGATCCCGAAGCGTTGGATACAAACATCAGGTCTTGTCAGTATATAATATATACAGTGTTTTCGACCTTCTCGCTCCGGTAGGTAAGGATATTTTTATGAATCCTGAAACCTACATAAACTCGCTTGAAAATCTAGTAATTATTTTCTGACTGTATTTAGTTATTAAGTATTAAAAACATCAGCTCTATGAAGAAGCCAGGTTACAGTTCGCAACGCTCACAAAGTTACCGAAGTGAAAACACACATTCAAAATTCAAATAACAAACTTTAAGTATCTTGAAAAACAGCTCGGTGGAGACATTAGATTATTGTTCAATCGCAATACTAACTATCTCTTGGGTCAGCTAAATATGTATAATCATGTTTCCAACTGCGGATTGTTCCCATGTGTCCCGAGACTTGAGGCACTAGAGTGTAGTCATTCTCAATAGCATTCTTCTTAATCATGCCAATGATTCCTAGACCGAGGCCTCCTAACAGCACAGCGTGGTTGGACCCTAAATAGTAGGCCAGAATGGGTCCACAAGCGAGGCCACCTATAGAAAAAAAAATTGTAGGTATATTGCGGTTATACGAAAAGATGGACATTTGAATAGAATATGACGTGGATCTTCTGCTATGTATACGCAGGTTCGACCTTGCGGTAAAATAAATTATTTTCGATCAATTCGACGCCGACTGCTCACTACTCTAGTCGTCTATAGTGATTTTTGCAAACGAATTTTATCGAAATAATTTACATATCTATGTGTAATTTACCAAACATTGTTAGCATTATTAACATTAATGTGGAGCTATTTGATTTCCAAGACATGCGGTTCACGCTGATCGAGCTAGTGCTGAAAGTTTGTACGTTCCGCACTTGGCTAGTCAATATTTTTGTTACCATAAGACACATAGGCAGGTTATAAAGCCTTTATCCCGTAAATAGGTTGATCAGCAGTTACATCGTCGTCCTTAGCCCTTGATCGAGGTAGAACGAGGTTTCACTTAAGCAGGGCCGGAACGTTAGTTTAGGGGACCCTGGGCTAATATTACTTAGGGGCCCACCTAAGACACACATTAATGTAGACTTGAATTAAATGAATTGAATGGGTTTGATTAATTGCAGGATTCGCAGGGCTGCAAATCATACGATCTGTATTTAATAAAATTAGGTAATTCTTTCGCATTATGGTCGATTTTTGACTTTGACTTGACTTAGCTGGGGGCCCTTTGTTCCACGGGGCTGAAGCCCAAAAAGCCATATGGTAGATCCGGCCCTGCACTTAAGATAAATTAGGTATATTTCAGTATTGAAATGAATAATAATTACTAAATTTACAAAAATGAAACAATGCAAGTGTGCCTCACTACCTACAACGCCGCACCCATTTTGCCCCGCGCCTTTTAAAATTGTATTGTTAGCTGGAAATTGCTTTTCGAATTTGTTATTTTGGCGCCCCTCGCTACCCCGCCCGCTCTGACCGTTACTTTCGCTCTACCCCAGGAGCCGCTAGAACTAGTGCCGCGTACTAATTACTTCACTTGCAGTTAGATACAAAATATTGCGACTAGATTAAATTGATATATTTGTGTTAATTTACCAATGAAATAGTTAAGTATATCATCTTTCTGTCGTAAAAGTTGAACTCCATTAGCAACTCCTGCAAAGGTTGCTCCCATCATGGCAAGTGGCACTGTGTGGTATGCATACCTTTTTAAAGTAAATGAAAGTTTTAGTGACACTTGTTATATATATTATTTTAAAGTAAGTAGATTAAAGTAAGATTTGATTAAACAACATGAAAATGAAAATGAAAAATAGTTTATTCTTTATCAAGTTGTACATAGCAAATAAAGGTTGGGACCCTCTAGTGAGTATAATATAATACTCGTAACAGAAGGGCCCGCTCTTCCATAACATACAATTCTGTCCATGTTCTTAAAAAGAATAAACAATATCTTACTATATACTAAAACTCACAATCAGTAGGTAAACTAACATTATATCAAAATAAATTTTACTTGTGTGTGCGTGTGTGCGTGTGTGTGTGTGTGTGTGTGTGTGTGTGTGTGTGTGTGTGTGTGTGTGTGTGTGTGTGTGTGTGTGTGTGTGTGTGTGTGTGTGTGTGTGTGTGTGTGTGTGTGTGTGTGTGTGTGTGTGTGTGTGTGTGTGTGTGTGTGTGTGTGTGTGTGTGTGCGTTTGTGTGTGTGTGTGTGTGTGTGTGTAGGTGGGTGTATGTGTAGATTACAGTAGATTAGATTATGTTTTATGAAACAGAATTAATTCGGTGTCATCGTATGTACATCGTTTAATGTACTGGATTTAATGAATTTTAATGATTTATGAGCTTTAAGAATGACACGTTGGATATACATTTGTCTGACAGTCAGTATCTGGCTCATTGAATATAGCGTGTCCGTTGAGAAGCGATATGGCTTGAAGTGGATAACTTTTAGCAAAAGCCTTTGCGCTCTCTCAACTTCAATGAACTTAGATTTAGCTGCTCCTCCCCATACAGGAATACAGTATACCAATATTGACTGCGCCAAAGCTTTATATATTTTATGTAATAAGGCCCAAGAGGCTTTGTGGCGTAACAAAATCATTAATATTGTAACAAGTGAGCCAGTGTAACAATAGCTTAAATCATAACTTAAATCTTAGTCCTCAGGACTGGTGTCTCGTTGATAATGAAAGGTATGGTTAATATTTCGTATAGTGCCAATGTCTATTGCTGATGTGACAATCGGGACGATTCTATCGGATTACCATCAAATCCGATACACGTATATAAATAAACTTAGGTATAAAAAATGTAGACAAATATGGTTGTCTATGTTTAATATTTATTTATATATAATCGACATATTAAGATACATAAATTGTCTATGCTAACCGTCTCATAATCGGGCCTAAGCCAACAGCGTGCGAATACATTAAGACATCGTAAGTAGACAAGATCAAGCCGGCTATAGCTCCGTATCGGCTAGTTACTAAAATCTACAATATTAAAATGTTTATTTAGTGTATAAAAGTCAATATATTACGAAAAAGGAATGAAACGATTACCTCTTAGCTATTTCTTTATCAAATTGAAATTTGTAAACAAATATATACAAAACCTATTCTTCGCCGGTTTTACTCAGGTCAGGAATTATCTTTACCGAAATTGCGGTAGATGTTAATATAAAACAAAACACTTCTGGTCGTCATTTTACAGACTGGTATATTAAATGTTAAGTGGTTCAGAATGAAATAGCAGATAGTACTTTAACATTTAATAAGTTACTTAATTTGAATAATTATTAAATAACAACAGTGATCTGAAAAAATTTGGAGGTTTTCCAAATTTTTTCTAGGCTTATGATTTGCATGCTGCAAATGTTTGTCTGAAATAAGCATTACATAAAAAAGTATCTCACCTTTTTGAAAACATCACAGCCATCGGGTGTATCATAATAACGGTAATATTTACGCTTTACCCGATCTTGACACTCACAAGACATTCTTTAGTATTTTAAAATGACTTTTGCTACCTAATGTTTTTGATGACATGACAAAATAAAATTAGACAGTTTAACAAAAAGTTTTTACCGAAAACGGTATGTTATAGGTCAATGAAAAAACTATAGTAAATCTTGAAAAAAAAACCAAAAGGGTCGAATATATAACCGCCTTCATTTTATTATTTTTAAGAATATTTTATTACTATTAAATCTCCTGTTATATACAATAATAAGTGATTTAATTGCAGTTATAGAACATAATTGTCAGTTACTTTAAGGTTCAAGCTTGATCGATTAATACCTACAATCTGGGTTTTAATATCAGGAAAGTATTTAAACTAAGATATTAAGAAACTCGGAATAACTTATTAATTCGGACAATATAAAAAATATAAACTTTAAAATTAGTTCGTCTATATAAATACTGTAGCTATAAGTTTATTTTCATAATTACATATTCATAAATCAAATAAAACACTTTAACAATTAGAAATTTCGAGAATGGCAACCACGATTCGGACGAAGTAAGTAAAGAAAATTTCATATAAATACGTTGTTGTTGTATATCTCTTTATTGCACATAATTAAAAATACAAAGACTAAATTAAACTAAATATAAACAAAAGAATAATATTACAAAAGCGGGAACTCCTATCCTAATAAGAGATCTACTTAATATTAATAAAAAATATACTTAGATTTTTTACCATTACCATTATGATTTTATATGTTTTTTTTATAAGTTATAGTCAGAATTAGAATAATTTTTATTTATGTATACTAATTATATATTAAAGTTAGTAAACTAAGATTTTTCTTGTCAAATAAAATAAATTAGATTTTTGACGGTCCACAAATCGGTGATAACTGTAACAAAAATATTTAATTAAATATACGAGTATTTTAAAAAAAACATAATTTTCGAATTATAATTATGTTAAATGGAATAGATGTAAAGTAATTGCAACTTTATTTGATATCTGTTTCATAAATATATTACGCAAGTATATATCCTGTACCTATTCAACTAAATAATGGAATATTGACATATCAACTGGTGGTTACTGCTTAGGATCGTATCTAAATATAATTGTCATTAAAATGACGTAAATCTAAAAATAAGATCTTAAAATGAGACCCGAATATTAGGCTGTGACTTTCTTAGGGAGATGTAGTCCAACAGGTGACTGATGATTATGAATATTTGAAATACGAAAACGCTTCAATAATAAAACTTAAAAAGTATTACCTTAGATATTATAAATGTCATTTGAGGGAGTCTCGAGATGTAAGGAATTTTCAGACTCTGCCTTTATTCGTTTTGATTGTTTCGATACTCTGCTATTTCGTCTTTTTCTTTTGTTTCCAAGACCATTTTCATTTTCTTCATTGCTTTGAGCATCTTCCCAATTAGACATGCGTTGTTCGATAGCTTCAACTGAAATTATTATAACAATGTTAGCATAGACAAAGAAAAATGACAAACGAAGATATCAGAAGAGCTAACGTGAAAAATAGCAATTTCTTCCAAATTGAATTTAAACAATTAGTAATGTTGTAAAATATTTAAATTGATTATATTTCACATATATTTTACATTACTCAAATCCATATTGTTTTTAGTATAAAAAAAACTTAATATTCATAAACAAATAAATTGCCTTATTATACCAAATTTCATAAGTAATTCAAAGTACTTTTATTAAAAACAAAACGACTAATATCTGTTCTTGAATTAATTATTAATTTTCCTATTTAAGAATTCTTCCTTTCCATGTGTTAAGAATTTTAAGACTCACAGAATAAATCTACAATTAATTTATTTATTTATATAAATAAATATATCACATAAAAATTAAAAGAACTAATAAAGCTTCCACGTATATATTTACATAGACATATAGAAAATTCGTTTTAATTAAATATAAAAAAAAACCATCATCATCCATGGGAATGAAAAGTAATATTAATAACATCATAAAATTGGAGTTGAAATTTTAAAATGTAATTAAATTTTAAAATACATGTATTGATTACAATTTTAAAGTTCTGTAGAGAACAAGAAAACAATTTCATTACTTACTTTGTTGTATTAATTTCTCATTACACCGTTTTAACTCTGCGATATCGTTGGAAGTATCTCGTTCAGTGGCTCTTTGAAGTTGACTGATAACGGTGGCCAAGACTTCGGCGTTGTTCAACTGAAGAAGAAGGTTACTACTGTATAATGTGCGTAAATAATACTAAAATCCCGTGCCTACATACGGTTTTGTTTTAATATTATTATAGAGGTTAAACGGTATGTATAGAATATTTGATAGTCACACTTTTTTTTATATCGGGTACAATTAGTACCAAACGATTAAAATAGTAACGCTGTATTTGATATATCGTATTTTAAAATAATTAATGCATAATTGAAAAGCTGACTCCAACTGAGCTTACACAAACACACACTTGCATACATACACACAGATAAATGGTTGAATGCTTCTCTTTTGTTTTTAGTAGATAATCTATTCATTGATAGAATATAGGAGAGCGGTAACCCCTAATAGAGGCATAAAATATAATCTTCATAGGGGCATATTTAATTTATTGTTTGTAGTTTAATATGTAATTTTACTTACGCTAGGATTACATCCTGCGGCTTCAGCCAGATGTGCTATAGCTTCCGAAGTCTCATAGCGTCTCTCTCTCTCATATTGAGCGTTTCGCGCCCGACGTTCATCCTAGGGGTTGAAAATCATATAGCAAACTAAGGTTTTTCTTTTTAAATATGATTCATTCATTTTCTTACAAGAAAACATATTTTATTCTACATGGTGATATGGTGATAATGTGAGTTCTAGATAGTAATTACGATACTCACAAGCGATAACGGTACTCTATTCTTGCCACTGGGTCTGCCGCGTCTCCTGTTCGGAACATCCTCTGAAGTCTGCAGAAGTTATAAGTGAAATTCGCAATTAATTTTATACTTAATTAAAGATATGATAAATTATATTATAATTTGTCTATTATTATTTTGTTAATATATTTTGGAAAGCCTTGCATTAATTGAAGATAACATTTAATACGTCGATATTCTACATATTTCATAATATATACAAAATTTAAAAACCGTACTATTAGCATAATATACAAGAATGTACAGAATACTAATATTATAAATGCCTGTTTGTGTGTTACACTCACATCACTAAACCGAATATGACGAAGTTTTATATGAAACAAGTTTGAAATTCAAGTAATGACATAGGATACTTTTTATGCATAACACCTAACGGCCAAAATCGTAAAATGTACATACTAAATTATCGCTCACATTCACAAAACACTTCTAAAGATCCTTTCCTATTCTGGTTATTACGGTTTTGACAGTATTTATCAGTAGTCAGTACATATGTTTAACATTAATTATTCAAAATTCAAGCAATAGTTTTAGGTACAAACTACGATACACTTTACGCGCGCGCGAAATATTTACTCTTAATTGCAAAATAATTAAAGAAAACTTACCATATCACCCATAGCTGTGATAATTAAATAATTAACTAGTCAGTAATTACACAAGTACTGTTCTTGTTAACTAAGCTAGGAATATGTTTTTTAAAGCATGCTAGGTTTACATCCAGAAGACTGCAACTTAATAACACTCTAGCTTAGATTTTATTTTGTATGCACTAGTTGTAAGTCAGTTTTGTAAACTTAAATAAAAAAAAAATAGCTGTTAACAATAAATATTGTAACGCAATATATTTCGAGATTTAAAATCACTTACTACTAATATAGCAGAATTTAATGTTAACCAAGTTATCCATTTAACTAAATCGTCTAAACAATAATGAGTAAATTATATACGTGCTCAGGCGCAGCCCTCTCACCCCCACCCGAGGGTTGGGTTGGGGAGTACTTCTACCTGTAATTCTTTGAAAATATTAAGCATAGTTAATTCTTTCTTCTTAAACTTGTTTTATTGCACTGGAATTATATTATTATACATTTTATTTATCCAATAAGTTAAGTAGAATAATTGCCCTAATAAGTATTATATCAGTTTAAAAAATTTGGGAATACTCTAGTATTTTTTTACGATATAGATAAAAATCTTTATAAAATAATATCTTAAAAATATTTTTGTTTTTTTTTTGTATACAATTAATAAGTATTTTATAAATAGAAACAAATGAATTATTTCGTGTTTGATGGAACGACGAAAAAAACATTTGTTAAGGGATATATTTTCAATCTAATGCTGACGATAAATCCACTGATGATAGGTCTGGTTCATTTCTTGTCCAAATAATCGGAATTGCGATTCAACGTGGAAATGCTGCGAGCATTCTGAGACCATTCGAGTATTTTTATAATTATTATTGTACTAATATTATATACTCTGTAGTAGTTATAATAGAGTGCTTTGTTGCTCGTCCCCACAGGTTTTTGCGTGATTTTATATTTCTAACGTTTTTCAATAAATGGGTTATTTAAAGCAAGAAAGTTTTTATCAAGTTTAACATATCGACACATTCGAGCGTTCAAACAAACTCTTTAATCCTTATAAAATATTTGTATTTTGTATCGATTTAAGTCTTCAATGTAAATAATACTAATAAAATTATTATTATTACAAGGTTTGTGGGGTCGCAGCTTTATGTGCAAATATTTTAATCTTAGCCATAATAAAAGAATCGCAGAACAATGTTGAAATCATATGCAATTACATATAATATGCAAGGCTTTGTCCGTTTTTTTAAATATCTTTCTTAGAACGGCTAACTTATTAACGCGGTATTACCCCAGCCCTTATCTTATCTTAACAGCCCCAATAAACTTTATCATATAATATTACTGCCTTTACAGTACTATTTTGTTTATTCGTTTATATTTAAATAGTGTTGCTGAATGAAAGAGTATTTGAAATGTATTTGCTTATTATTGAAGTATGTTGTAAATAATTTACCTATGTTATATTTTAGTCTGTAAGCCCGGGTTGAATTCATTACACGAAATCTTGCTTGGCTAGCTTAGTGACTTAGCTAGTGACTAGACCAACGAGGTAGTCAAAGTTGCCGATTTGTAGGCATGGAATTGTGGATTTCTTTTTTTTTATTATTAATGTTTAGTATGAGCCGAGATGGCCCAGTGGTTAGAACGCGTGCATCTTAACCGATGATTTCGGGTTCAAACCCAGGCAGGCACCACTGAATTTACATGTGCTTAATTTGTTTATAATTCATCTCGTGCTCGGCGGTGAAGGAAAACATCGTGAGGAAACCTGCATGTGTCTAATTTCAACGAAATTCTGCCACATGTGTATTCCACCAACCCGCATTGGAGCAGCGTGGTGGAATATGCTCCATACCTTCTCCTCAACGGGAGAGGAGGTCTTAGCCCAGCAGTGGGAAATTTACAGGCTGATTATTTTTTTTTTTTTTTATAATGTTTAGTTATTATTTTTAACTATAACTATTTTTATTAATATATAAAATGCTTTTATAAAATTAATATCTAATTTAAATATTTATATTCCAATATATTTTGACGTAAGTTGAAATCGCCATTATTTTATACCGAATAAACTAAGCAAGCGAATTAGAAACTGCCTCGTTGCTAGTAGTTTATTAGGTCGTAAATCCTGAAGCTCTGGTTTAAAACCTTGGGTTGGCCCATAATAAGATTGAGTTTTTCTGTCGAAAATTGTAAGTTGTAAGTTGTAGCCCGGAGTCCAGATGTTAATTATTAGTTTCAGGTAGTGTGGTCATGGTGCATCAAAATGTGCAAATAACGTTAACAATATTCTTAGGATTCCAATATATAATTGAAACTTCTAACCATCGAAAAATATATTTCCTCTCCAAAGGTCTTATGGTACTAACAAACACGATCATGCCGCATGTTTCTAAGAGAATACGCTCAATTTAACCGGCCTGGGAATTAGGCTTTTTTATAAATTTTCATATGTATGTCGCCTAATATGTGACTAATTTCTGATCAGTCAGTTTATTTCGCACATATTATTTGGACGTATGTTTACATTGTGAATATATAAGAGTGTCTATGTATTAAAAAAATCACAAAAAAATTTCAAGGTTTATTAATTTTTATATAAAATGAAATTAGTTCAATAATTTCATTTTATATATAAATAAATAAACCTTGAAAGGAGCGTATTTAATGAGCAGAAAATATTTTCTGCTCATTAAATATGCTCCTCAAGTTTAACATTTGGATAAACAAATTGTTTTTAATAAATGTTTTTTCTAGCTATCGATATTTTCGTGAGTGTGTTATAAAGATGATTCTACGTTTGATCAGACACGTAAAGAGTCTTTCTTTGAACGAATGTTAGCTCGTTAAGAGATAAAAGTCAACATAAGGGGGTCCAAATTAAAAGTGGTAGGAGATTTTATATGTGATATTATAGTTTCTTCTGATAGTAAGTGGCAACCACCGTAGAAAAATTCTTTACATCGCCCATGGGAACTAAGATTTTTTGTCGCGTCCTTGTGTGTGAAGTTACACTGACTCTTCGCACTGGAGCACAATAATACTAAATATTGCTGTTTAACGACTTGCGCTTGCCTGACCACCAGGGCCGGATCTACTATATGGCTTTTCGGGCTTGCAGATAATTACTGTAATTTAAATAATTAATAATATTACTCAAATAATAATAGAGTTTTGTCGAAAAACAAAGTATTTAAAATTCAATTTTTTTTTTAATTCAAGAAAACAAAAAAAAAACCTATTTTTACAAGCTTTTATTTAACTTGATATGATAGTATGTAGGTACGGGTGAAATCTTGCAACTTTTGTATACACGTTCAGTTTGGATGACAAAGCATAGTTAACTATGTGACGTCATTCTAAATCCAACATGGCGGCATACTCAAGATGGCAGACCAATTATTTTTAATGCACTCCTTCAAGAATAACTCGAAAAATAATGTGACGTCACTCTTAATTCAATATGGCAAAAGCTTGAAAAATTGAAAATCAATTTTGAAGCATATTGTGAGATTTACTACTGTAGATATCAAGTAGATTAAACTGATTTTTTTGTAAATAATTTTATCTAAACAAATTTTCAAACTTAGTAAATACGAGTAGTTAAATTTAACGATTTTTTTTTTATATCATATACCTATATTGTGTCAACTGTGTTAAATGTAAAATGACGTTATAAGTAACAGTAAAAGTTTCACACATAGAATATATTTTTTTAGAGCGTTTGAAAAGGTTTTTTTACTTTTAATTTTCGAAAATAGTTATAAATATATTTTATAGATAACAATAAATCATTTATTCGTTCACTTACTACGCACCGTAACACACAAGCCTTATCAAGTTATCAATATGTTATCCTTTATGTAACAAGCGCTCCTTTGCTTCATTTTCCTTTTATTCCTGTTTCGTTAGAGTTATTTGTTATTTTTGATTTCAAAAATGAGGAGATATAACAATGCAAGGTCTACTTATATAGAATAAGGTCTTATATATAATAAATTTTGTATCAGGCAATTTAACAAATTAATCTTTAAAATTACACAGACTTGCTTATTTTATCAGTAAATTAGTAAGATAAAATCTATATAGAATTAGTAGTGTCTCATTTGAAATTAAAAACAATAATTTTTAATTACTTGCAACCAACACTATGTGTCCGCCAACAGCTACGCTGAAAATTTATCACAATAAATTAACTATCGCCGGATTCCATATGAAACCTTGAAAAGGCACAAATTCAGGTTACCTTTCTAATATTTAACAAAAAAAAAACTTGTTATCGTTTAAAATTGCTGAAGACAAAATTTGCCTTGTCCTCTTTATAATATAATTAATTGTACAAAAAACGTTACCCGAAGCTCACTACGAGATAGATAATACTACGCATACGTTCGAGAGTTGCATTTGATACAATCGGTGTTTCTTATAGGCACCGAGCAATAAATTAATTTAATTAAAACGGTATCTAATAAAGCACTCGAAAATTCAGTGCTACCGCATCCGCAATTATCGGTCAATGTATAAGATGTGAATATTACAATAAAGTCTGACTTAAGATTAAAAGGAACTTTTTACAGGTCAAAATCAAGCTTCGAAAGTATAAATATTTATAAAACACGTCTTCTTTAATGAACGACTAACGCACAGACAAATGACAGATGATTCACAGATAATAAATATTTCGTAAATTTTATATTTATTTATAGTTTGTCCCCAATACATAAAACCTAATGTTTTTAACTTATTTCAAATATTTACATTTACACACATACATTGTTACTAATTATGTTCTTATACTTTTTCTGGTAGGTTAGTACTAAACCGTTATGGAAACGCCAATTATTTAAATATCGAAGTCGTGTTGACGCCAACAGCAGCCAATTTACTTAAAACTTCCAAATATCGGCTTTCTGATAAGCAGCGAGGGTGTAACCCTGGCAATGATTCAAGCACTGACTTCGTAAATATCGTTAGTTCCGATTGACCTGCATTCTGTGAACAATATTAACACACCATTTAACTTTTATGAAAACGTTTTAATAGAAAACAATGGTTTCGTTTTACGGAATTTTATTTCGTTTTAAATTTTTAATAATATATTATTGAAATATATAAATTCAATTATTAGATGAGTTCGAAATTCAATTATTTTCTTTGAGGAAAAACTTTTTAATTGGACATTTATGGCATTACGAAATTCTGACTTACTAAAATAATTAATAAAAAATCTACAAATTCAGATACTAACTAATCTCTGAAGGGAATCTTTTATATACTATAGTATTACATTAACAGCCTGCAAAATTTCCCACTGCTGGGCTAAGGCCTCGCCCTTCGAGGAGAATGTTTGGAGCATATTTCACCACGCTGCTCCAATGGTTGAATACACATGGGGCGGATTTTTTTTGAAATTAGACACATGCAGGTATCCTCACGGTGTTTTCCTTCACCGCGAGATGAATTATAAACACAAATTAAGCACATGAAAATTCCATGCTTGCCTGGGTTTGAACCCGAAATCATCGGTTAAGATACATGTTCTAACCACTGGGCCATCTCGACTCACATATAAACGACGACCCTATTTTCAATGTTATCAAGCAGGTAATTTTGATCATGAAACACATTATTTTTAACCTTTGCACATAGTACTTGAACATAGTAAAATCTGGTACTGAATTAAGGTACTTTCAGAGATCAGTTATTTTAGAATGGAATAAGAGAAATAAAACATGTTTAGATTACAAGCAAATATTGATTATGGTAATAAAATAGGTCCTAAACAAAAACAAATTAAACTTCCAAATTTGATCAAATAGATAAATGAAAAGCATGGACAATACAAATGTCTGTGGAGTAATATTAAAAAAAAACACTTCAGGTTGGAAGTAAACTGAAAGAGGAAACCTAGTATAAGTTCATAATATGTAGCGGTTGCGGTGCCATTTGTTACAGATACTCGCAGAAAGAAGAAAATACAGAGAGGAAACACGTACCGTAGTGAAAACTATTGCTGGCCGATACGAACTTTGTTATTTACTTTTATTACCTATGTAATTTATATTTATTTTTTCCCCAATAAAAACTTTTTGTTTTGATTTCATTTTATTAATTTTTATTGAAAAATACGAAGTTAACGGCTATACAAAATTTCTTAATTTCATTCTGTAAGTGCATTGATAGTCATAACAATAAATATATACTTATTAATAATAAATATATATAATAAAAATAAATAATAATAAATGTTATTTTAATTTGTAGAACCCATCATAATATTTGGATTGGACATAGTTATTAGTAATCCGGAAAATTCAATTATGATGCTGTCTGGAAATTAAAACAACAAAACGGAGTCATGACAAAACTAATAAAAAAAATAGAAAAGATACAAAATGAACAACACATCTGTGGAGACTTGATAATTTAAAAAAAAAATTACTTACCCTGTAACTGACGATAGCTGACATAGCGATACGTTGAAACTGTAGTATTTCACATCGTTTTATATAATCGTTCATAACTTTTGAAACCACGTCAATGCTAATGTTATTGTTTGGATGTAATTCAATCGTCTTCACATCGCTCCTGGAGCAAGCGCCGAGGCTATCACATACCACCATCCAGATATCTGTACCACCATCTGTAAACCATCAATTTTACAAGTTTAATTATAGATATACACATATTATAGTGGTATTTTTTTTTAATAATAAGCAATGCAATTTAGTAAGGCAGAGAATAAATGCTTGTAAACGATCTCGTAATTCTTCTTATAAAATTATAAGTATGTTTTACCTCTACAATTTAAAAAATAGCTGTCAATATGAACAAGTCCCCAATGTGTATATGTAATTTACATGATCGATTATATATATATATTATTAAATATAAGTTTGACATTGTATAAGTAAGTAGAATGGTTATTCTTTCTTTTTATAAAATATACAATAAGATCGCTAAGTGACGAAAACGGCGCGAAAAATAGTTACAAATTAATTTGATAAACGTTACTTTTATTTGAATTTAGAATAACAATTTTATATGTTCCAATTTGTTCCTAATTTTTGAAATACATACCAATTTTTTCTTAAACCTTTTTTTAATTTTCTGTAAATCAGCAATCTAAAATGATTAACTATTTGCCGTACAAATTGTTTGGCAAAAAGTTAATAAGAAATTTCACAATATAACTTTGTATTTAATTCGATACTATACTAGTCATTGGGTATTCTGGTTTCACTTGCATTATTTAACAAAGACTTGCTCACCACGTTCAGGAAGATACAAAGCCGAAGCCATTATTTAGTCACGAAGGTCAAGCAATTGTCAAGGTGAAGCCAGAAATTTTATTATTCTGCTAAATGTGGGTACGGAATGGATCGAGTCTTGCATGTTGGCCGACAGTTCTGTTTTCTATTATATTATTTATAGTCAAATTCTAGGAGTTCAATTTATACTGGTTTTAGTTTTATCGAAGTTTGTGAGTTTGAATCAAGGGGAAAACCACAATAAATTACCATGTGCTTAATTATGCAATACATATTAAGTTTAACGGTGCAGGAAAATAACGCCAGGAAACCTGCACGTCTGGGAAACAGTTATTTTTTATATAATAGGTAGGCGGACGGGGAAATGCACCACCTGATGCTAAGTGGCCATCGCCGCCTTTAGACATTACCGCCGTAAGAAATTTAATTATTCCTCAATCTCCAATGCGCCGACCTTGAAAACTAATTTATTATGTCCCATGTGCCTGCAGTTGCACTGGCTCACCCACCCTTCAAACCGGAACACAACAATACAAAGTATTTCTGCTTGGCGGCAGAATATAAGACGAATAGGTGGTACCTACCCAGACGGACTCGCACAGCCCTATAACCAAGTAAATGTAACAATCATAAATAGCTTACCCGCAGTATACCAGTGTTGCTAAATAAGGTCCAAAGAGGGGACTTCACCATAAGAAGGCTTGCCTAGCAGTGAGACATTCATTGGGTTGTTATTTACTAGTTTGAAAACAGATCGAATAAGATTTCTTTATTATTAAAGTGCTCACCAGAGACTTCGACCGATTGAAGTGTACATGATTCATGTGAAGGTTTAGAACGTATCGTACCTACTCGGATTTCGTATAACCACTCACGACTCTCTGGAGATGCATTAAGGATTCTACGAAATAACTTTTTAATTGAAGAAAAACGTAACACGCTCGCTATGTGCTCGTAATAATATACATATATATCGTGATGTCGTAGGCTTAAATGGTTATGGTTACGACCAAGAAGTATCAAATAACAATAAAATGACTGTGTCATAAAAACATTATAATATTAGTAAAGTTAACTCACTATAAATTTGTCTTAACTTTCCAATTAAAATTCGTATTTTTTTTTAAATTACAATTTACCTACAGTCGTGCTGTTCGTGCTATTGTTATATTATTTTTAATTTTATTATGTTATTTTAATATGCCTGCATTTTATCGCCTTTTGGGTTGGGTACTTTTTGGAAGTCCAAACTTGGATAGATCACCTAAAGAATAAAATAGATAGAGAATAAAGACAAACAGACTATTTATGTATTCCATGCAATTTGCTCATAGCTCTGCTGTATTGTAAGTTACATTTCTCGATTTTATAAAAGCCTGTAATTGTCTCATTGCCGGTCTTAGGTCTCCTCTCCCTTTGAGAATATGATATTGCCCATCACGAACCTTGGGAACTAAGATGTTTTTATTTGTGGTTGCAATATTTTCGGCTTACTCACATTTCGAACACCGAAACACAACAATACAAAGTAGAATTCTTTGACGTTAGAAAAGTTTGCGCAAAGCCTTATCACCAAGTAAATTCTAGAATATTTTCATTTATTTCATTTCTACGTACCTACGTAGGGCAAAAACGTGTCAACTGTCCAGTGGTCAAAATACGAAGCAAGTAGCAATGTGCCATTTCCAATATCACAATAGAACGAGTACAACAATGGGCTTTCTGTGTCTTCTGCTTTGGAATAAATTCGGAAAATAGTTTCTAACGCAGTTCCCGATTCAGGAAATATCTGTAATTGCGACATATTTATAGATGTTGTGTTACGGTTTTCGAAGCTTTATTAAGAAATATAATATTATAGTAGCTCGCTTGAGTAACAACTCTTATCGCCCTCATAACTATAGAAGCAAAAATATAAGCAACAGCCTGAACAGATCCTAGTTCTGGGATCCCTCTTCTCCTTTAGAAAAGATTCTTCCAAGTTACTACCAAAGAAGTTTGTAGATACCCATATACATATCAGAATGTACACGACACACGTAAGTGTCCTCACCGTGTCTTCCTTTACCGTCGAGCACGTGGTGGGAGCCGACGCGTAGATAAACTCAAATTAAGGCCGTGAAAATTAGGTATAAACGCAAAAATTTCGATTAAATTAATCGAAATTTTTATGAGCGCGTTTATGAGCTGATCCATTTCGGTCAAAATCTTATTACTATATATTTTTATTATAGAATAACTATATTATCGTATCTTACTCACCGTCAAATTATGAACTATTGGTCCACGATTCAACTTAAAATTAACTTCAACATACACGAGTGCTATCGTTCGATAATCTGTACCATTAATACATTCACAATCAGCTATTAAGCTTGCTTTACCAGCATTTGTTATAACACCTTCTACTTCAATAGATTTGGTTTCGTAGTCAAATTCTATTAGTTCACCGAGAAACTGTTCATTCAAAGATAGTTTTCGGTTCGAGTCTGATATTATTTCTCCATACTGTAAGCAATTAATGTTTAAGTCAATTACAAAAAATTAAGCCAAGCCTTTGTAGCTGAACCAGGAAACCTGTATTTCAGATAGCAGCGCCAAATCCTAGTTCTTTGTCAACACACTGTTTTTCACTGGAGAAAAACATTGTTTGATATGCAAAAGTAAAAGTTAAAACAAAACAACAACACTAACAACCGAGTTTATCTCTTTCATACAAAAAGTAAATAAAAAATTCATGGACATTTAACATTGGAAGTGAGTGATCCTCTCCAAGATTAATGTATGTGTGAGTGTATAAATATGCATGTGTGTGAGAATATGTGTTAACATGCACATAAAGAGTGGGTGAGTGTTAAGTGTATGCAAAATTAAAAAAAAAATTATAATAAATGTATAAAATAAAAGTAAATAATCATAGTAGTAGTTTATGAACAGTATTTATAAATTATTGGCAATTTCGTCCTGCATGTAATTATCTGAACAACTATTGCAGAAGTAATTCGAATTTAGTGCAAACAACGGGACACACAATCCATTGTGTGTAATTTATTACGAGTGAGTTTCAGAAAATTTCATTGACTATTCAATTCGCACTGAAACATGACCATTTTAAAGCAGTGTAAAGTTATTATAATTGTTAGATAAGGAAACAAAGAGTTCATATTTAATTACTGCGAAAATAGGAGTAACTGTAATTTTTTTAAGATCAGTAATGAATTACAAAGTTATCAAATTCTTATTACCACAAAAGGGGATGTTCATTTTAGTAGCGACAATACTACCTAAGAATTTTACAATACAATATATCTATCTTTTTTTTTCTACGATCATATATAGAAAAATGTAGACTTCTTAACACAAAATAAATTTATTTTACCAATCATACACACTTTTTATTAATTTTACAATTATATTCAAATTATAATTGTGGATACTAAAAATAGTGTTTATTGCCTATTTATAAAGTAAATACAGATAGTTGCAGACGATACATACATTAATGTTCCCAACTGTTAGAAATATAACATATTAGTAAAAAGTATTAAAATTGTCTATGTCTAAATCTCTTTGGCGTTGGTTATAATTTAGTAGATTATATAACATTTGACAATATGCCACAAGGCTATGCTAGAGTAGAGTCTATGGTGCTGAACTCTGTAATAAAAATCAGTATAGTGTAAGTAACTAAACAAGACTAACAACTCAACCGTGATAACTATACACCAACCTCCATCATATCCTTGTCCGAATTCAACTTCAATAATTCTTCCGTGACAAAGTACCAGGATAAATTACAAGATGGCGCCACGTCGTACGCTTTGACTGATAACGTTGTTTCTTCATTTTCATTTATTATTCGGTTGACGGGTTGAATCTGTAATCGTTAAACTTATATTTACTTGAATATTTTTTTAAATAAATAAACTATTTACTTAAAAAATTTGCAATATATTTTTTTTAAAGTAGCTTTTATATTTTGTATGAAACGCTTCTGTCGCAGCAGAATCACTTTTATAACGAGTACTAAGATGCAAGCGTTGTTTTATTATGTGCATTTAAAATAAACTCAAGCTTACTTTTTGTCATTTACTTTATTTATTTAACAGAAGAGCAGGGAAAAATTATTATATTTCGAAATTATATGCTCGTGGAAACAACTTAATTATTTTTTCTACACTTCATTAGACTTAGAAAACGATAGACAGAGTTACTTTCAGATTTATAAATTATGGTAATGATGATATTCTAATGTATATGATATTATAGTGTATTCAATGATATAATTAAAAAAAATTAATGTTAATTATGTTTATTTTCAAAAATATAGTGTGATTTAAAATTGCTGACCTAAATTTGACACGTTTAATTTGTTTGTAAAATTAATTTATTCTTTCGCCTGATTTATAGTTGAATTTTAATTAAAGAATTTATTTTATCAACGAACTGCTTATTGTATAATTTAGGTCTCCATACTAATATTATAAATGCGAAAGTAACTTTGTTTGTTTGTCTGTTTGTTTCGCTTTTACGGCCAAACCATTGAACCGAATTTGATGAAATTTAGTATTAAGAAAGCTTGAACCCTAACGTACACGGCTCCTTTAGTATCTAACAATTGACGACCACCGCCGTCGCAACACGAGTAGTCACGGAGGACACCTAGTAGACAATGTGTTTAAAAATATGAACATTATTTTATTGATGTCTATCATAAACAGACATAATATGTGCTGTATTTCTAGTTAAAAAATCTTTATTTCGATTGCGTCGTTGGTCAAGTGGCTAGATAAAAGCCGCAAATCCCGAGGTCTTGGATTCAAAATCCAAGTCAAACCTATGTTGGACAGACGAAGCGTACGATATCTTGTCGTGTCAACGAATACATCAAGGCGGTAAAAAACAATGATACCAAGAAATCAGCCATCGCAGAAAATCTTCTGGAAGTCGGGTCGAACCATTGGATCGAGTTTCATATTGCTCAGATACTCGCGACAGAACGCCATTACATACCCTGACTGGTACGAGAAGCCATTGAAATTACTAAATATTGTAATTTCAATAGGGAAGATGGGTTTCAACTGTCGAAAGTATGGAATCCAGTGATAAAGTTATGCAAACCCTTGAATAATAATATAAAATATTCGCGAATCGATACGGTGAGTTTCCTTTGTAAAACACGGGATCGAGTTTCGAGTGCAAATAAAACAAATAGTAGGGGTGAAAGTGACAGTGGTAGTGGTAACCAGTGTTTACGCAGCAAACGTACGAGAAAGGAGGTACTCCGATATGGACACTTTTAATGCCGTCAACATCTACCCGCAAACGTCAGTCTCGTGAACAAGACATTCGAAGTCTAATGTCGAAGAAAGAATGTCGAACGAAGAATAATGTCGAAATATCGAGCTCCACCAAATAAAAATAAAAAACATGGTAAATATCCCGTTTTAAATACTGATAGTAATGAAAATAACCATGTTAATTTAAAATCTTATATAAAATACCTGAAGCTCAGGGACACGGAGATCTGCATCGAAAGTGACTATCGTTGCATTAGCTGTGGCGGACTCGTTGAATATAGTTACTGTAAGGGAAACTCTGAACCTGAAAATGTTTATTGCTTTCAAATATAATAATTTCTATTCCACTTATTTAATCGGTTCAAGTACAGCATTAAGAAAATTGTTTAGTTTCCTTTAAAGTTTCCATTAAAGCTAGTAGAGCCGGTCTGCTGAGCTATTCTGTAAGCTTAAACTCGCAGCTTAAACACGCGAAATACGATGGTGAAATGTCAAATGCTTTTATGCGACTTATTCTACCGCCAAGCAGCAGTACTCAGTATTGTTGTGTTCCGGTTTGAAGGGTGAGTGAGCCAGTGTAACTACAGGCACAAGGGATATAAGATCTTAGTTCCCAAGGTTGGTGGCGCATTGGTGATGTAAGGAATGGTTAACTTTTTTTACAGCGCCATTGTCTATGGGTGGTGGTGACCACTTACCATCAGGTGGCCCATTTGCTCGCCCGCCTACCGATATCATAAAAAAAAGACTAAATAATAATAATATTTAAAGGGGGACACGTATCAAAATGTATTTTATTACATGCATTAAGGATATAGAACATCAATATTAACATTGCATACATACTCGTCTTTATAAGGAATGCCGGATGAAAAATTGTAAACGCTTTCATTACTGCTGTCGATAAAGTTGCAAATTTCTTCATTATTAAAACATTTCCATTCGTACTAAAATAAAATACAATTAAACAGTATCGTCTTATTTACTTCACTAACTAGAAGAGAAACATTATTTAATCATATTTATCCAATAACATATTGTTATGTCTTAACGACAAGGATTTCCTGAATGATTCAGAAAAGATTGAATAAGATTTTTATATAAAATAAGTAAATTTAAAATAATAGCTACTATCACAGGCTTACCCATATATTTATTTATCTATACATATAATAAAATTGGAGTGTCTGTTTGTAATATTAAAATAACCAATTTTTACTAAATGCATATGTATGTATACACGGTAAATATACCAAAATAACATTTTATACAATTTTTGTCTGTCTGTCTGTTTGTTCCGGCTAATCTCTGGAACGGCTGAACCGATTTCGACGGGACTTTCACTGGCAGATAGCGGATGTAATAAGGAGTAACTTAGGCTTAAAAAGAATGTGTTCGATTAGGTTGAATATTATATTACTTTTATTTTAGAATTATATATAGAATAAAAATTAAATCACGCTACAATATCCAAATAACTTAAATTCGAACAACGCGCACGAAGTCGCGGCCAGAGCTAGTATTAAATAAGCGTAGTAAACAAAAAGTTTATGACGTCAATTAAAGCATTAATTTTTTCTCGTTAGCTATTATTGTACTTACTTTTACGTTACTTTCATAATAATCGATGTTTACGACTAGAGCCTCTATAGTGAAAGCTCTCTCTACAGTTATCATAAGAAGATCTTCGTTTAAATATACGTTTAATCCTCGATAACGCACTTGGAAGGATGATTTCATCTATCGAGAATTAATATATTAGTTAAATCATAAAGGACTAAACATTTTGAAGGTTATTGAACTTTATTAATATTAGGTTAGTGTAATCAATAACAATTGTATGACTATATATTATTGTTATATGCAAAAATATATATGTCCTATTTTATAAGTAAAACACACACTCACACAGACACATAGATACGCATATTTCGTTTTATACAAATATAAACTATATGTGTTTAGGCAAAATTGTAGTAAATAAACTGTGTTTTATTATTATAGTGAATGTACTTACTTCAGTAATTACTTCTTTGTTACCCTCCCTTACAACTTGATAGCTCGATTCATAGGTTGCACCTGGTTTCAAGGTGTAAGGCGGTATTTCTAACCTAGATCCAATAGTGTTCGTGACATTAATTGAATGTTGGAATATTTCGCTGTATACGGACCAAACAAACTGAAATATAAATAATACTTTTATTATTTTTGAACGTTATGAATATCATTCAATATTTTCAAATCGGGAAACGAGAATTAAAAAAAAATGCGCAGTAAAGTAAAGTATGCGTATGCGTATACCTACAACGTTTATTCGTTTTTTTTAGTCGATTATAATAATCGAATATAAAAAAAAATGTTCAAATAAAGTTAAATTTAATAAAACATAAATTTTCATAAGTACTTAGAATTTGTATATTTTTTAATCAATCTAAAAAAAAAACGAATATAATATTCAGTCTAATCGAATACATTCTTTTTTTGAAACAATATTGAAAAAAGAATTTTATTACATAATAATCGAGTGTTGGGTCACAATTTGTAACTTGAGCTTCTATTACAAATTCCAAATCGACGTATGTTGATTTTCCACTCAGTATTACAGATGACATATACATTTTTCCATGTTTTTCAGCCTTGTGACCTTGAATGTAGCTTATGGGAATTGTCTTTGTTCTGTCCCCATTGTGTGACGTGGCTGTTATATTAAAAATATATCGGACACCGCTCAGTAACTAAAAGGATATTTATGCATATTGAAATTTATACCTAGATAAAAAATTAAATCTTGATATTACACAATACTTTATTGAATTAACTAAAACTTATTTTAATGATTGTCGAAATCATTAATTGCATTGTTATTATTATTATTATATTACGAAAAGTAACAATGAGCGTTTCATTTCTTTGTTTAAAAATATTCTACTCAAATATTGAAATAATTAAATTGTATCTCGACGTAACCTTATATGGATTTGTCAATTTTATCATTAAAACTTTTAAATATTGTATATGAGTGTTGAATTTATTTCAACTTCTTTCTTCACCTCTCCATCTTTTATAATAAATGTGAGTTCTGATCGTGGTCTGTTGAATTTATTCTGAAGAGCTCTTATTTTTCTCCATATCATAAGAGTTTCGCGTTGCGTCGACATCTTCAAATTAACCCAAGAGATTGACCAACTGATGTTTAAGTCAACATTGTCTTTAGGGTCAATACTGGAAAGTTAATGGATTGTACAATATATTCGTTCATATATCTACATATATTATATAAAATGCCTTACAAACATATAATCTATTAACCTGTATGATTTTTCCCATTTTGTACTGTTTGTTTAATTTCAAATAGGTAGGCGAATCGGCAAATAGGCCACCCGATGGTAAGAGGTACCACCACCCGGCATTTTAAGAAATACTAATCATCTACAACGTCGTCAATGTGCCACTAAACTTGGGAACTAAGATGTCATGTCCCTTGTGAATCTTCTTACTTTAAAGACAATTTATTTAAGTATAAAAAGTCAAGCTTGCTTCATACCAAATATCACCTAATTCGTTTCAGTGGTTTGGTCGTGAAAGAGCTACAGATAGACAGACAGGCAGATTTACTTTCGCATTTATAAGATTAATAAATATTTTGTTAGTTTAGTTAGTAAAGAATTTTTTATATCTGAAAAACTTTCCAGCTGAGTATTTTTATTTTTTCGTTTATACGACATTTTTTATCGTTAAACTTTAGAACTTGTTGGATTGAGTAATAGAATTGGGAGCTTATGCACCTGACGAAAGTACCTCTTATTTGCAAATAGTACTTTCACAAAAAGCAATACTAACTTTTATTACTTTGTATTATTATGATGAACGGTGTTAACGTGGCAACAAGGCAACAAAGACATAAATTGTTTTGTTATGAATTAGCGAGTAAGGTTACTCTAATACTATATAGTACGCTTTTACTCGAGCCCTTATAATATAATAGTCGAAAATAGGTATTGAATTGAATAGAACAATTATTATTACACAGAACGAAACAATTATTATTAATAATGTCGAACTATTCGTTTTTAGCATAGATTTGTTTTAATTTTTTTATTCATGTTGAAACTACTAATCTGATTGATATGGACTTCATATCATTTTAATTTACAATTTATGGACAAATAACGCAACAGATAAACATACTATATGTGTATATATGTTGCAAGTTTTTGACATATAGCTCATAATATAATTGCTGTCGAAGAAAAAAATGTCGGGCAGGGCGTTCCCAAGTGGACGCTTCAAATATTATAACATAGAAAAAACTTTGTATGTAAAATATATAAATACATATAAATTGTCTACAGCAAATTCTATGACAGTCTTATATAAATATTTTTTTCAATATTACGAGTATAAGTCACAGTATTAATTTCTAATATTACAAGACGAATGTATTTCTACAAAATAATCATGATCATAAAACTAGTATCGATATTTGCTATTATATTTCTTATATATGTATTTGTTAAATAAATATGGCAACTATAAAAATATTAATATGATTTTTTATACTGTTTTATTTTTTATTTGTAGCGGAACTTGTATTCATATTGAGTGATTATCAATTACTTACGTTATGATGGAATATTCAGGCCTTGCCAAGGAATTGTTTGTATGTCTCGGACAAACAATTTGGGGCGCGGTAACGACAAAATCCGGTGATTCAGCAAACTTTACATAACACAAAATGTATTACTCATATATAGAACACTGTATTTACAAATGACATCAAAAATAAGTAAAAACAAAAAGCCATATAAACACCAATTTTCTTCATTGAAAAAAAAACCTTTAACAGATAAAATAAAAAATTAGAATTTTATTAAGATGTATTGGTATTAGCAATAGTACATATTAGTAAAAAGTAATAAAATTGTCTATGTTTGAATCTCATTGTCTTTAATTAGATCGAGTTCCAGTATATGTGATATTTGACAGTACGTCTGACCATAGCCTATGTTAGAGTATTGTCTATGCTACTGGACTCTGTAGTAAAAATCAATACATGGTAAATAGTAACTAACAATACTAAGAATTCAATAGTGATAACTATACGTTAGATATACTGAGTTTCAGATACTTCAATCCAGTCAGGATACGATAAGACGAGATGGCCCAGCAGTCAGAACATGTCGAACCAAAATCGAAGGTCGCGTTCGGACAAGGACCAATGAGTTTTCAAGTGGTTATAATTAATTGCTTGGTTACTCAGTGGTTATGGCAAATATCGTGAATAAACCAGAACGTATATGAAATCAAACGTAGGTGATTTAAGCTTCAAACCCATCTGCTTAAAAGTGGTCTTTGCTAGATGTCGATTACGGGTTGTTATAGTACTCAGGCTGTTATACAAGTTACAAACATGAAATGTTTATGATATTAAATGTATGTTCCCCCGGGGTGCCTCTAGTATACCTCGCTACTTAAATTTCTTGTTATTGAACTCATAAATTTTACACAACTGTAGGTCATTTTATTAACATTCATATAGGTCAGCGGTATTAAGCTTTAGTTTAGAAATATTATGATTCATTTAAACGATTGTACATTGTTTATATTAAGAAATCGTTATGTGAAAAAGTGTACTAAAATCGATTCGCTTACTTTTTTGTACTTTAAAGGAAAGAAAGAACTTACCGCTTGGGAACAAATTAAACTTATCAAACAACAAACAATGTAAAAATAATACATTATCAATTACAATTAATTTATTTATCTATGTTATACGATAAACTACACTTTTGTACCGTTGAAACAAACTGCTTCTAAACAATGACTATATTTAATTGACGCGGTGGGTTTTTCGTGTATTGATTTTTTCCTTTATGTGCTGATAATTAGATTGCATGACTAAAACACCATTGCTTAAACGTATATACGTTAGTCGCTTTTAGTTATTGTTTGTTTTATTTATGTCCTAGCTACCCGATCCAGCTTCGCCCGGGTATAATAATGATATAAAACTTTTATATTGTAGAGTAAACATAGAAAGCGAATTTTTATTCCGGCTAGGAAAATTGAAATTCTCACTAAATATAAATTCCTCTTGAATAGTTGGAATAGTACTACTAGTAGTAGTATATTGATGAAAATCGTATTAAAATCCGTTGCGTTGCTAAAAAGAACTCAGCTTAGGAAGAGATTTTATTTAACACTATGTAGAGATTAGATTGAAGTTACAAGTTGAAGTACAGGGAAAAACCAAATTAAGAAAAACTTATTTAAATGTATAATTAGTAATTAACGAAGCTTTATAATACAAGTATTGTAATGACAATAATGTTTTGATTTGTACAATACGTTTTTTTTTTAAATTTCTGTTAGCGGTTCTATCTGAGTTGGTTACCTTAACATCAGTTGACAGCTGTTATTCTACCAGAAAACAGCCTTGCAGATAATTTCTGTGATAATATTTATTGTTTAATGTGCAGTTGTGCAGTTGTACATACAGGCACTGATTTCTGTCAAAGTGACTGTTTTGAAGGTAGAGCGCAGGACGTTATTATTATAAGATGCAAGTGTATGCGTGTGTATCAACATAATTGCACTCTATATTATAATAACATAGACTGTCATAGTGTATTTTATTAGCAGTATTAGCCTATGGGTAATGTTGATTATTCTCAATTCTATGGAATTTGGAATTTGAATTCCAATAAAAACCTCATAACTTAATCCGACAGAAAATATTATACGACCCGAAAGTGTCCAGGCTCAAGACCAACGGTTTTATTAACGGTGTAAGAAGTTGTGTATCATTACATAACTCATACTCTAGTGAACTGTGGTGTTGTTGACCTCTAACCAAAACCTCTTTTATATAAATATTTAAAAAAAATTAAAATACATTTCTAGTTTCATTTGAAATATAACTTAAAGAAATATAACATATAAGCGTCAGCGACGTAAAAAGTCGCAGGATCGATCCTGACCCCTTGGGCTATTGTCGTCCCCACTCACTAACACAAGTGATAAGCTTAAAAGGAGGGGTAGATAGGAATATTAGTAATTCCTTAATTAATTGGAGGCATTGCTAGTATTCTTAAAAAAAAAACACGTTCGATAAATTTTAAATTAAGTCAACTCCGCAATTATTCAACTGACCGTACAACAACAACAGTTTGTAGTACATTTTTATTTAACTACACATAGAGTAATAAATGTATTTTTGTATTGGTTTTAGACATGCCTTGTAATGAAACCAATACAAAAATGAAAAATAACGATCAAGATCGGTTCATAAACTAAATTTATACGCCCAACCCGTCTAAAATAATATATAGATATGAACTAAGACCTTCATCCTTTTTCAAGTTGCTTATAAAGGGATCGCAATTTATAACGTGAAAAATAACGTTTGCAATTTTATGTTTTGTTATTTATACATATGTAAGCTTTGTGTTAAAAAAACCGTATCATATTTTTTAATGCTATAAGAAGTGTCAGTTAATTTAAATTGTAATTTGAATATTTATTTAAGACTTAGTTATAAACGTATTTTTTTTAAAAATTAGTGTTCATTTAGAGTGGAAAGGACAATTCCAGTTCTCTTTTAAATAAGGAAATAGAGCATGAACATTGCAATTGTCGATTCTCTATTTTAGGTTTGTATTAGTCAGCCATTAGTATTAGTATTGTAAAACTTATTTATTATTAACAAAATTATACTCTGTTTTAGATGAATCCAATTGTATAATGCTTTGAAAAACCCATGACCTTATAAATGGACAATTAATTTACATGTAAAAAAAGGAAACATTTTTTTTGTACCTACGTATGTATATATATATTATATAGTATTAGGATTATTATCAAATTCATTCAGATTATCCGGCATTGCCGTTGTTAGTCGCAGTTTAACCAACAATAACTGTCCGGGGCTCATTGGGCCACCAATTGTAAGCTTATCCCTTGTAATGTGACCATGGGGATGACACACAAGTTTGCTAGGGAGCTAGCTCGTATTGTAGTACGCTGTAAATGAAATTATGATAACAAAACAGAATAACGAAGGTCAAAAATAATACATATATTATTATAACTAAAACCAGAAATAAGTCTTAGGTTGTTGCTTGGGATATATCACAAATGTTAAGTAAATAAGGTAGGCAATAGAAGCCATTATTATTTTATTTTTTTACATTTTTGGTATGTCAGTTTTCTTAGTAAGTAGTTTCATATATAACATAAAGTGACTACATAAGCTACATATGTTATATATCAACCAGAAAAATAATTTACATAAATTTTGTTTCATACGTAACAATGTATTGCACATAATGATAACAGCTGTAATTAAATAACAATATATTTACTATTGCCGCTTCAAAATTAGAAAATATATATATTACAGACTGTAAAACATATATTTAAATACAATTTTGCTTATGAGCTGAAAAGAATAATAACTCCAACTAAGATTAGGACAATGTATAGAATTACTTTATTTGACTGAATGCAAAATCTAAAAGCGAAAACATAAATTTTCATATTATTAATAATATTAATAAACAATATTTTTTTTTTTGTTGTTTGTTTTTAATTAATTAATTGAGATAATAATTACAATTAATTTAGTTTTTACATATATTGTAATATATAGGTAATAATTGTTTAGAGGTGAACGCCCTCGACATGAATGCGTTATGGTTGGGCTTTGTGCAAATCCGTCTGGATCCTACCTCCAAATAGCAATACATTCCCTTACTAGTAATGTGTTCCGGTTTAAGGATAAGCGACAGGCACAAGGGAGTTGTTTAGAACATATCAATAAAAAAAAACATTTTTTTTTTAATATACAGCCGCGAAATCGGTCTAAATAAGTTTGTATTTAAAACAATATTATGATAAGATGTAATAAGACTAATTACCTAATATATAATCATACTTTTATTTATATTTGTAAATACAATGAAGATTTTATTATGTACTTTTAAAGGCATAAAAAAGTGTCTGTTTTATTACAAATGCATTAATACAATAAGTCTTGATGATAGCTTGGTCCACTGTAAATATTATTAAGGGTTTTCATAGACCCTTTGTAATTGTGTTAAGAATGTTTTCGGTAGCCAGTGCAGACAATGAGTTCTTATCTGAAAGAACTTTCCGTGTACCATTGTAAAAGATTTTTATCTTTGTTACACATTGAAAAGGAAACCATTTTTATAGGATTTTTTTTTATTTTCCATTCAGACGTTAAAGATGAAATTCATTATATCAATATATGGTGTCATAAATTTGAGATGTTCTGTCATAAAAATATCATTAAATCTTATCTTGTTGACTCTCTCAATGAAGAATACGTTTATTAATACTGGTGGGAAATTAAATTAAAAAATATATTTTTGTGTAGAATAAAATAAGTTTTTTTTTTTTTTTAACATGGGAGATTTTACACACGCTTGTTCATCGACTGAGGAATCTTCATCGTGGAACACAACATAAAAAGCGTTGCTGTTGCGTGGCGAGTTAAACTACCACCAATCATAATATTTATTAAAATACCAAATTATATCTTTTACACTTCTATTGAGTTCAATGTTGAGTGGGCTGGTTTATTCGTGGTTTCATTATTATGTTAATTTTGTTGTTACCATTCCATATGGTCATAATTTATACAGTCGGTATTTTTGACTTAGATTTATATATATATATTATTTTTTTGGTTAAAATCTTCATCTTCTTTCAATCGTTTTACATTTTAAACAATAAAATAATATATATATATATATAAATCTAAGTTCATTAATAATTATAATATAAATATATATTATAATTATTACATACACTAGTTAGTAAAATAACAGTATATTCAGTGTTCAATGAATCGTTTAATTTGTAACTTGTTTGTAAAACGATTCTTAATAAGAAATGATCAACAAATAAAAGAAAAGTAAAAGCTATTAAAAGTGTTTGCGGGGAGCGCAGTCAATTGAGCGCCGATGTTTCCACGACGTGACTCGCCTTCGTTACTTTTTACGTTATTTTCAAATAGATATTTTTATTTATTGTTATAAATATATTAGAAATAAATTTTATTTTTAGGAAAGAAGCAATTGATAAATTTAGATTTGTTCTTCGATCATGTATTAATTATATTTATTTATGAACAAATTAATATTATTTTTAAATTGTAGGTACAAGTTTCGTTATTCGAAACAAGTTTTCGTCATTTTTGAGAAATAAAAAATATTTTATTAGTTATTTATTTTTTATCTAAATCATGTACATAACTAAAAAAAATAATTATTAAACTTCTATTTAGGGTGTGTATTCAATGGTAGCAATTTTATATGAGACGTTTGTAAAGTTTAAGAAACACACATAATATAATTTATAAATTATAATTATACCAATCATCCTTTAAACGAACCGCTTCATTTTGGATAGACTTATTTCTAATTCCATTATCCAGTTATATCTAACTTAACTTAGTTTTACGTAATAATACAAATAGCGTAGAAACTATAAAAAATCGACTCGTCTCAGTACGCATGCGCTTTAAGGTCCATAGACGTGAACATCGCGCGAGACGTTGCTATCCACTCGCGTCACGGACCGAAGTGTGACGAATACTGCCGATTAGTGCCGAATCGACCTCTAGCAGGGAGTTACACTCGCCCGTCTACGCATTATTGACCATTTCCTGAGTCAATATTGCTTTAAATATCGCGACCATAAAACAGTATACTTAAATAAAAGCAGTGATGTTATTGTAAAGTTCGAGTTACTTGTAATCTTACGTACAGAGTGTGTTCAGAGTGTACAGAGTGCTAGTCATGAATATTAAGATACAAACAACAGCGGCGTGTATTGGATTACGTTAATTAATACTAATAGCGTTGTGAAAAACATCGTCGGTGTAAAGTAAAACCAAATAAACAGCTTAGTTGTGTAAGACACATCCTTTTGATAACCTAATAGACGAATACCTAGATTTAAGTACATATAAAAAACTCTACAAGAATAATGCCAACGACTACGATACAAGAAAATATCGCTCTTTTAAATATGATGTCCTCGGACAACCTGGAGGATGATTTGAAAAGTGTTCAGCTTCATTATCCATCAGACAGGCGATTACAAAGCGATGGCGCATGCGTAGAAGAGAGAGTCAGGACTTCACGCGGGGACATCTTGGTGGCGGTGCGAGGTGATCGTAATAAACGCGCCATAATCACATACCATGACTTGGGCCTCAATTATGCAGCTAATTTTCAAGCGTTCTTTAATTTCGTGGACATGAGATCTATATTAGATCAATTTTGCATTTATCACGTTAATGCTCCAGGTCAAGAGGAGGGAGCACCGACATTGCCCGAGGATTTCTCCTATCCATCTATGGACGCCCTGGCCTCTCAAATTGATTTTGTTCTCGGTCATTTTGGTATTAGATCGTTCATCGGGTTCGGGGTCGGCGCAGGTGCTAATATTTTAGCTCGGTATGCCATGGTTAGTCCTCAGAAGGTCGATGCTTTAGTCCTTATCAATTGTACATCAACTCAAGCCGGTTGGACCGAGTGGCTCTATCAGAAAATTAACACTAGACAGCTACGATCCAGCGGAATGACGCAAGGGGCGCTCGATTATCTAATGTGGCACCATTTCGGTCGCAGCACTGATGACCGTAATCACGACTTAGCCCACGTATACAAGGATTGTTTTTCACATGTCAATCCCGTTAATCTATCTATGTTTATTGATTCATACTTGCGTCGATCGGATTTAGGTATCGCTAGAGACAGCAATACGATAAAAGTGCCCGTTTTAAACGTCACTGGAGCGCTTTCCCCGCACGTTGACGATACTGTCACTTTCAATGGCCGCTTGGAACCAGCGAAAACCTCATGGTTGAGTATCTCGGATTGTGGAATGGTGTTAGAGGAGCAGCCAAGTAAGATTGCAGAAGCGTTTCGCCTCTTCCTTCAGGGTGAGGGTTACTGCAGGTAGACCTTACCTTGCGGGACAACGATAAAACGTAATGCTGCAATTAAATAGAGTGCACTTGATGCTTATCTACACGCCAGCTTTAACAACACAGTTGTTGTAGACATTGGAATTGTAGACGAAAAAATTGTTAACCATTGTTTTAGATAATTATGGAAATAAATTTATTTTCTGGCTTAAATAGACTTTCACTCAACCATATTCTGATTTTTAATGTAAATATTGGTATACATAATATGAAATAATTTGTCCTTCCTATTTATTAATTAGTAACTTAATCAATCATTTGTCTACTCGCCTGGGCGCAGAGTCATTTGCATATTCAATTCAATTAAAATGAACAGCTGTAATTATTTGTTAATGACTATGTTCGTATTTAGCTTAATTACCCATTCTTTAATGAAAAACATTAACGATTAAAATATAATTTATGGAATTAAAATTTTAAAATTAATTTAATTTTTAATTGAAAAAACATATTTTCTTTAATTAAAAAAAAAAAAAATTATAGACAGTTCCATCGGGTTTTAATCCGCGTTCATGTGAAGTTTACAACTAAATCTAAATTTATACAAAAGTTCGTCTATTATCTTCGGATGATTGAATTTTATTGTGAATTACATAAAAGTAATTTTAGTTTTTATTATAGTTATATTATAGCAAAAATATATGAGTGAGGTCATTAAACCCACACATTTTGTTGATAGGTCTTAGAAATGTAGATATACATACATATATCTCTGAAGTAGAGCTTTTAGGACGCATACATGCCTAATACATATAGCAGAAAAAAAAACTTTAATTTCATTTCTGATTAAGCTAACCACTGAAATTGTTAAATTAAGGAATAATAAAGTATTTATTGTTAAAACTCAGAGGTGCTGGACTAGGTTAGGGTGCACGTAAGACACTCTGGGTCATCTCAAGTAGTTTATTTAAGTAATCTTAAATACTGTATGTGGAGAATGACGTCATTCTAGCTATGTCGATTTATATAAAATATAAATTGAATTGCTAATTTAAACTGACTTAGTGATTTTTGTTGGTGATTTTTTTTCTAACCATAGCGGGTGCACCAGGCAAGCAATGTGCGGCGAAGGCACGAACTTAAAGGCTACATATGAGTATTATATTGGTATATAATAACTATATTTTTGTTAGTAATGTATCTCCACAGACGTGCTCTCCGTGCTGTTGTTATATCTTATTTATAATTTTATTTATGGTATTTAATGTGCATCCATGTTTTTTTTATTACCACTCAGCATAACAATCGAAATAATATTTATTTCGTATATTTTTTGAAATACAACTTACGTAAAATCTCTACTTTTAAATGTATGCTAGCGCTTTTTACGTACTAAAACTATTTTTCGAAGACTGTCTAAGTTATACTTACTTACTTATACTTAGATCGAACAAAATTCGCTTTTTAAATATAGTGTATTCATTTTTAAAAAAATGTTCGAATAATTGATAACATTAGCTTTATTTTGTTATACGACATTAATCCTAATTAATGATGGTAGGTGATCAAAACTATTTATTATTTTATATTTATTTATAAATATTAACTATAACAAGTGATTTTTTTCATATAAAAATGTTTTGAGGCAAACAGTATGTCCTATATAATAATTACAAAAAATAATCATAAAAAATCTTATCTTCCTTGAGATATTGTACAATCTTTTTATAGCATAGATAGGCGAACGCTGATGGTAAGTGGCCACCAGCATCCAACATTAGTGCTGTAAGGAATATGAAAAACATCGTCAATGCGCCATCAACCTTGGAACTACGATTGTTATATCCTTTGTTGCTCTGGTTACACCGGCCTTAGGTACCTACCCTACCCTTAGGTACCTTTTAAACTAGAAAAGATTAATACTAACTATTGCTGTTTGGCGGCAGAGTATAAGTGGATGGTTCCGGAGAGGTTTGCACAAAGGTCTACCACTCAGTAAAAGTTCCTCACGAATACGACGGCGAGGCGTCGCGGCGTCGCGGCGCGGTGTTTTTCAGCAAATCCTGTAATTAATATGGCTATTTTTTTCTCTGTAACATGTGCCCTGTATCAAATCTCATTACGATCGGTTCGGTGGTTTAAAGCAGGGTTATAAGTAAAGTGGGCTTATTTCTGTTTGTTTTTAACTTAGAAAATATTATCAAAATTACTTTTAAAAAAATCACTCACCCCTTTTTTTACATACACTTTATTTGTGTTTTTTTTTATTGTAATTATTTAAACAAATAAACAAAGTACCCAGTCTCATGTCATAATTGCTCATGTCGTGATTGTTTCCTTTTTGCTCTAAATCTATCATATTTTTTTAATGACATCGCATATTGAATAATATAACACCAAACGAACTTTCGACTAATCTTTAGGTGTATATTTTTTAACTAACTGTGCGTGTGATTCGCTATTTAACCCCTCTGTCGCTTCTACGAAATCAGTGCGAGACGCGACGTTGTGCTGAACATTTCTATGATAGTTTTCTCATATACATTGCACAAGTGATGAAAGGTAATTATCGGTAACGGCCATCGCGTACATCCACCTCTTAACCGCGACGAGGCAACACACAGACAGATATCGCATTTAAAATTTTAAGTAGAAATTAATATTTTTACTATAAATTTTCAAGTGATAAAATTAGTATTAAATAAACGGAAATTGCTTTAAAACTCTTGTTTTTTATGAAGGAACGTAAAAATATTTTAAAGGCAATCCTATTGTTATTCTGGAAATTACGCACTTCTTACTCTTTACCTTTTCATTATTCTAAAGATGAATGTGGATTACCATAATTTTTTGATTGTAAAGTACTTACACAAAATCGTTATAAATAGTAGTTACGTAATCGTTATAAGTAATATATTATAAGGAATATATTTGTTAAAAGTAGTAAAATTGTCTATGTGTATATCTCATTAACTTTGACACCAGAGGGCTATGTATAAGGTCTAGGGATAACTCTGTCATAATAATGACGTATCAATTAGATAACAATCTAGCAAGACTCATAAACTTAATAGTGATAATAAAAAGCACGATGAAAAGTTATTAATAAAACAATTAAATTAAATATGTAATTATGATAGTTTTTGCAACTAGAATATACTAATATAATTCGTACCTTCATAATGTATTGAACAGGTACCTTCGAAATTTATATTATAAAACTTTATTTAAAAATACTCAAAATTCCAGCTTTATTGGAGCTGTTTCGATATACTTTTATTCTTAACATTTCTTGAATTATGTTAATTTTTTTAATAATTTTTCACGATATCGTTAGGCGGTCGAGCAAATGGGCCACCTGATGGTAAGTGGTCACCACCGCCCATAGACAATGGCGCTGTAAGAAATATTTATAATATTTCATATTATTATTTGTAATTATCACCAAGTTCTAAAACAATATTTCCATGAAGACTGAAGTCAATCAAACAATAGCTACATTGCATAGAACAAAATGGCAGAAATTGAATGAAAATAAAGTTTTTTACGGCTATAATTAATATTCGATTCGCTTCGAATATCCGTGGCGTGTTTTCTTTTTTGCGAGGGGTTTCCTGAATAAATGTGTATCGGCCACCCCAGGGGAGGCGTCGGTGAAATGGACTCCCTCTAAAGGAGTGTGGCTTAACACCCTCTCACACTGACCACTGGATCAACGGATTATGAAATATTCCAAGTATTGGACGTAGATAACTTTATGTAATCTTTGCATAGTAAGAGAAATACGGAACCAGAAGTTTCAACATTTAATTAACTGTAGTCAAATTATTTAAATTATTTGTTGGAATAACATTATGTATTTGGAATAAACTATACCCAGTATATGACTTTTCATAGATATTTTATTTTGCAATCTGGGCAAATAATCTATTTCAATATAAAGGCCAAACGGTTCCAAAACATTCTTACTGTGTATCCTTCGTTTCTTCTCATGCATGTTAATTTCGATTTAGGTACCTTCTAAATTTTGAAGTTTAAATGAAATTTCTGTTTATTATACAGAATGACCTGACAGCCTTATTTAAAAAAAAAGCAATGCTCTTAACGACATTATTATGATAACAAATAATAAAAAACCTTATAAATATATTATAATGACATATTAAAATATATTTTTTTTGCCTTTTTAAAAGATGTAAAGATTACATAAATAATTTTCAAATTAAATTAATATATGTTATGAAGAGTTATTGTATTAAAATAATATTTATGCTACTCAGATTTCGTAAGGCGCGGACAGCGGCATTCCAATCGATCTGGTATCTTTGATAGGAATCTCATATTGGAATTTATAGACGTATGCGAAGAATATATTTATGATAAAATTTCCAGGGGCGAGGATGATTTTTCCTTAAAAAGTTGGGAGTATAACTATGTCGACAAATATAAAATATTTCCTTTCGTAAAAAATCTACAAAATGATAAGTAGACTTTGAGTATTTATTTTAATTGTAAAATAATTTACTCGTTAAAAGTTTTCTAAACACAGTATTATTAATTTTAACAATGTGGTTGTTTACGACTTTACTTGAATTTTGTTTAGGGGGTCATTAAATAATGCCGTCTTTTTCTTTCTAATATTAAATTAGCTATGATCGAAAGAAAGAAGTAAGTGTTTTATATCAACATTTATATGTAAGGCAGTTAATTTATATAAAAAGTTCGCGTATAATTATCAAATATACTTTACTCCTGTAGGTATTATTGTGAGTAATTTAGTTCTTTTGTAAACGTAGTATATAAGATTGAAACTGTATTTAAATGTTATGAATACGTTAAAATTATAATATTAATTAATCAGCTTGTAAATTACCATTAATATACTTAACATAAAATTAACATATTAAATATTTTTGAGTAAAAGTTATGGAGATAGACTGTAATGAATAATAAAGATAATCATTTTTAACAAGGGCAAGGTCAATAAATAAAATAACAACTGAGATAAGTAATTTATATTACAATAAACATTCTCACATAGATTCAATATTTACACAATACAATTATATTGTCATAAAACATTTAATAAAAATTGACTAGGATTTTATGATATCTACAAATTTATTTACAAATTTAAGCTCCATTTAAAAGTATAACATCAGTCAGACTAAATATTTACATCTATCATTCTCACATAAATCTATTTATCTATTAATTTATTACGATTACACTTGAGCGTTTATGATTTTTATTAATAACTAATAAAGTATCGATAATGACTGTTTTTTTGCCGTTGTACTGGTACCCAAGTGTAAATGTATCTTACGCTTACTACTATTCTATCCACAACATGAGACAAATTCCAAAATTGTTGATTAAACATGGCAACACTGTATTTAACTATAGATACGGATTATGTGGTATTGTATACAAATAAATTTCTTATTCTATTTTATGTTAGATAAAATGGCAGTCAAATGAAGCGTAATATTTAGTAGAAGTAGTAGATTAATTAGTTGTTCATTTACTACGAACTGGTGAATTGTTACATTTAAACAAACGACCACTAATAAATGGTTTCTCAGATATATATATTGTATATTGTAGGGTAGAGTTTATTCGATCGTCTCTTGATTATTGATTTAGATAGTTCGTGTTAAGTTTTGAAGAAGTCTTGAAGTTCTTTGTTATTATAAGTTTTATGAAATCGATATTTAATTGATTATTCGTTTTATATACTGTCTTCGAACTTTGATGGCACGGTTAGCTCTTGACTACGACAGGTACATACAACTGTTTGATCGCGATTATTCGAATATAATATACAAAATGAATAAAATGTACGATATAACCCGCATTGGAGTGGTGTGGTGGAGTAGGCTACAAAAGATTAATTTTAACAAAAGGAGGAGGCCCAGCAGTTTGATATATACAGGCTACATGTCGAAAGTTAACCTACGTTGTTCAGTTTACATTCGTCAGTGGTTGGATTTTATTTTTCATTTTCATAGTTTTCTGAGTCTACGTTAGCGTTGAAGATCAATGTTACTGTAATTAACTTCCTGAATGTCTATACCATTATTATTCCAAGTATTGGCGATATTTTGAAGAATTACAGAATTGAAAAGAAATTGTCAAATATTACAGCAGAAACATATCATGTTCTTCTATTTGAATACATGTGTATCATGCGTTAATCTACATTAACATTCGTTGATTTCCATGTTGGATAACTAATTATTGAATTGGATTTAATAACCTATATAACTGTGGTAGGGCTTTGTGCAAGCCCGTCTGGTTAGGTAACCGCCACTCATCAGCTATTCTACCGCCAAACAGTAAAACTTAGTATTGTTATATTGCTGTTTGAAGCGTGAGTCAGCCATTGTAACTACAGACACAAGGGACATAACTTCTTAGCGCCCAATGTTGGTGGCGCATTTGTATTTTGTTTTTTTTGTAAAGCAATAAAGAAAGATATATTTCTCTTCTTCTTCTTTAAATGAATGTATGCAAGGCATAGAGACTTTGCAAAAAAAAATGCAGATTTTTATGACCTATCAAATATTTTTAATTTTATGTTTTGAAAGTGACTTATAAAAAGTCACACCAATTAATGACCTATTTTTCATAAAACCTTAATGTTCTTAATACTCTCATAGTACATTTAGCAGAAACGTTCGTTCACAAAGCGAAGCTTCCAGAATGTTTCTATTGATTTTATCTTGTTGTAATGGCAAACACGCTTTAAATTTCTCCTAGATCCTTGGATTTAGAAGATAAATCAGTCCGGCTTTGCAATTTAAATGTGTTTTCTTTACCTTTTAGCTTTCCAAATCTCGCCTTTTATTTTGATTAAACTTTCATTAAACCTGTAATTGAATTAAAGTTTAAAATTGATAATTGCTTTTATAAACTTTTCCTGCATGACGATTCCGGTGTTATTATTGCATATTCTGTATTTTATTGCATTTTAACTTTATTCAAACAATTAAGGGGTTAAAACATTTAAAAGATGATAATTATTAAATCGAGAATCGCGTTGTTAAAAGTAATTGCTGTTGTAAGTAATATAAAATAAATTAGTATAAATTGACCTTTTTAAAATAGTATACCCTATAAGTCAGGAAATTTATTTTGATTCTTTGTTAGGTCTACCCGTGTAGGTCAGAACTACCTAAAATTTGAAAATGGCAAGAATGATTTTATTTTGGTTAGAGATTATTTGGTTTATAGATTTCAGCATCAAGAGACATTAGATCAATTGAGTTCGAAAATGGAGGTATGATTTACAATTCCTGCGATGTTTATGGCCAGTGGCGAAATGATATCAGTGGGCAAAGTCAATTTCCATAATATTGATTGACATTCTTTGTAGAAAATATCAAAATGTAAAGAAAATTCATCAAAGATTGACGGAAGTAAGAGAAATCGCTTCGACTCAAATCGAATGCATTTATCTTCGCCCGCTAACCATCTGGTGCAAAAACAACACGTAAAGGATGACTACATAGTTAAGTACATACAAGAATGACATTCTGTTAAATCCTAAGTTCAAGTTACACCACATCATAAATTTAAGATTGTCCCTGAACTCTTATAATTGGCAGTTTAAAGTTGCTTAGTCGATCTTCTAAGACTAGTCGTGTGTATTGAAGTTCCTTTACCACGGCGCTAGCTGTGTTCATGATGTGTGCGCGGCGAGAGGGAACCCGGACCTGACTCCGCGCTGGAATCGCCCGCGTACACCTCCGAGAAGCCGCCTCCGCTCCCACCGCCGCTGCCACCTCCACCACCTTTTGAATATCAATATTTCAAGGCCCATGTTAGATCGCGGTTTGATTGGTATGACATATTGACACGTCGAGGATCTATAGTTTGCTATTTCTGGTGTCTTAGAGAACTCAATAAGGTACATCAATACCTTATGCCGAGATTTTAAACAACTCAAAGTTAATACAAAACAGTTAATTCCTATTTTTCTTATTTCTATTGAGCGTTTGCACAATTTAAAATAAGATTTACTATAAAACTAATCTACACTTTGCTTTTCGTGTACATAACCAATTGTAAACGAATATTGCATAATTCTGTGACCCGGCAATAAAAGGGCCAATATCAATAACCCTTACGATTGGTGATCAAATAGAAACAATGACCATATGTTGGTTTTTTTGCGGTATTAGTAATATTGGCTTAGTTCTTTTAGCATATATGGCCAAATATGGTTTACATGCTACCCAAAATTGCACTTTGGCCCTTCTAGCACCAGGGTTTAGAACTAATCTAACGTTACTCAATAGTAGTCTGTTTGATCCAATAAAAATTCCATGATGTCCAATTTGAGAATTTATCATGTAATTTAGAAAGAACCCAATTTCGTGAAGCGAATTAAATTCTGCTACGTTTATATGAATTTACACATTTTCGTTACAAGTATAGGTACACGGTTCAGAAATAGTCTCTGTAATGTGGATCACGATATTTGCTTCGTATATCATAAATCATTATTAGATAGAAGTTCATGATGTATTACATGAATATGTTAACAAGTTGCGAGGCGAATGATAGATGATATGCCGAGGTAAAATATGCGATAGGGATACATCATTTTGCGAAAATAATATCTGATACATAATATAATATCTACTTATTATTTTTTATTTGTTTAGATTGATGAAGTGTTCGGAATATCACAGATTATGATGTTGACCTCCTGACCGACGGCGACGGTTACGGCAGCTTATCTCAACGGAGAATATCCCACTTATAACAATAGTGCACAAGAGTACGCAATCACAGGTGTTCTATTTATTACCTAACTCCTATAATCTACGAAAATAATCCTACGTGGATTAACGATTTCTTCGGAACACTACTGAGAGTTTCTTTATAGAAAATCCCAGTAATTGTTTATAGCCGCCACCCAGGTTTGAATTCAGAATTGCGGGAGCTGTAGCTTTATAATTAGCCACTAGACCAACGAATAGTCAGATATCACAGACCATTTAATCATCCGTAAGAATGTAATTTTATTTATGATTTATTTAAGTATAAGGGGACTCGTGGAAAGAAATATTTGATCATTTGCTATGAACTGTTTCTAGTTTATTATACTATGAATGTTTATATTACGCTAATATTATAATAACTATTATACTGGAACTAAGGTTTATTGCTTACAACATATATACAAATTACTATTACTTAATACTAATGACGAACTCTTCTTCTTAATTAAATAATAAAAATAAATAAATATTGGACAACATCACATACATTACTCTGATCCCAATGTAAGTATATAGCTAAAGCACTTGTGTTTTAGAAAATCATAAGTAACGACGGTATCACACCCAGATCCAAGACATCATAGAAACTAATGAACTTTTTCTTCATCGACTCGGTCGGGAATCGAACCCGAGGCCTCGGAGTGGCGTACCCATGAAAACCGGGGTACACACTACTCGACCACGGAGGTCGTCATATATTATATACCAATGAATTATTTAATGATTGCATGTACTTACGTACGTGTATAATATTACTTATACTGTTTTAATTCGAAACCATAATTTGTCAAATTTCTTTGTACATACGATACTTTTTGGTATATCTCATTAGTTTTCACAGAACTTGTTTATTCATCTCATGAATAAAGTTAACTCTTTGGTTTTATAACTTCCCAATTATCTTAACTTAAGGACATAAGCATTTATGAAACTACCCTAATATAACATTGAATTACGATAAATTCAATGATTTGGTCATCTTATAGTTAATATGGAACTGCTCACATATATATTTGGAGACTCCAATTATAATAATAATAATCTAAAATATGTGCTATTCTTTTTAATATAATACGTAAGAAAGGGATAGCATCTTTACTATCACCTGGTGCTAGTAATAAATCAGACGGCACAAACATTGAGATGACGTCTAGTCTCCAGAAAAGAGCTCTTTTGTTTGAAAAATTAGTCTTAGTGATTTATTTTCTATTTCCGTCTTAGTTAGTCTTGTCTGGAATCGATCATTTTTTAACCGGATAACAATTAACTTAGCTCTTTAAAATTGTCGCATACAATACTTAAAAGTTAATATAAATCCACCATGTTTAAACACATATTGTACGATTAGTTTCAACCACGTGTGAGAGGGGTAGCAAGTGTTTGATACCTTATGTCCTGTTTGATCGGTAGCCCTGACAACTTTTTTGCAAATTTATTATAATCGGTTACTTATTTCAGACGTGAAATTGGCTAGGAAGTTCTGATAGCTGAATAAAAATTAAATAAAAAGGGAAATAATTTTACCATGATGCGAGAGCGGCACGCAGTAGGAGGTACCGGCGCAGTGCCGTGGCCGGACCTTCTCGTAGCGACTCAGCTGCTGCAGCTCGCAATCTGAGTGGTGCTTTTCAACTGTTAGAATATTGTACCAATGTTTACCCATAATCATAAATCTTAGTAATTAAGATTTCACAAAGACCAAAAAAAAATTATACTAATCTGATGTTTAATATTGTTAATGAAATGGAATATAACAAGTAAGTAAGGAATACTACAAGTAGTGTGGCAGATTCCTATATGCCAACACTTTTTGTGAAATAGTAATTTAAGTGCAGCCATATTGCTTCTTCGAACACAGGTGCATTAGAGATAGTTACTTTTCCACCCCAAAAAAATCGGAAGCATCTTAACTCTAAGTTTTTTTTTATTATATACGTAGGTGGACGAGCCAATGGGCCACCTGATGCTAAGTGGTCATCACCACCCATAGACCCTTCAATCCGGAAAACCGCTATCCTGCTGTTTGGCGGTAGAATATCTGATGAGTTGATGGTACCTTCCCAGACAGGTTTGCACAAAGCCCTACCATCAAGTACAATCTGATGAAACTTAACAAATAACTTGTGGTAGCTTTACTTTAAATAGTTTGGTAAATGACGATTCAAAATTGCTTGTAAAAGCCTACTTGAATAAAGTATATTTTGATTTTGATTTTTTGAACGAACACGAGCCTCCTATCTCATGGAATATAGTCGTACAATTTATCCACTAGACCAGTGGAGCAGTGAATTACTGTTTGGTATAAATGATAATATATCACGTCATCGTACAACGATGACAGTAATGTTTAATAAAGAATATTGCTAATATTTGAATAATTATGAAACTATTATTTGTTTTAAATGCATTTGTTTTTTTAAGTCTTCTACTTTTTTATCGTTTTGATGAACTGTTATGGAATCTGTAGATCGGAATACATTTCAACTACGATATCTGAATACCGTTTAAAGTTATTGCCACTAACTTTGTAAAAACTTCAGTCTCGAGAGAATAACTTTTCCTTTGATCGGATTGTTTTTGGAATCTCTGTCTTTTTATTTCATCTGAATTGAAATAAAATATTTATTAATACTGTGAAGTCTCCGAGGCGAGATTCTTTGTTCTTGTAGAATCTTTGTTTTATAAAATAGATAGGCGGTCGCTTCAAAAGGCCAGCTTCTGGTGAGTGGCTACCATCACCCATAGAGATTGGCGCTGTAAGAAATGTAAACCATTCCTTACATCACCAATGCACCACCATGAACGGAAATTAAAGTTTTATGCCCATTGTGCCTGTGATAGCACTGGCTCACTCACCCTAAACACTGGAATACAAATATAGTAAGTATTGCTGTCTTGCAGTAGAATATGAAATGAGTGGATAATTACTTCTCAAAATAGGAACCACAACCACCATCCAACTTCTAGTACTACTTCTCTACCACCAAGTAAATAATCTTAACCGAGGTTTGACGCTCAAGGCCGGGTACCACTGATTTTTCATTGGCTTAATTAGTGTTTCTAATTAAGTGCTCGGCGGTAACGGGAATCTGTAAATCGTGCCGATTAATAATCTGTCACTTGTGTATCTGACAACCCAAAAGCGAGGAGAACTTGGCCCAGTAGTGGACCATATACAGGTGATTTTTGTTATATTGGAATTTATTTTAAAATTAGTTTTACAAACACAACTAAAACGGTGGAACACTATTAATATTTTATGTTAGTTAAAAAACATTAGCCCAAAAATGTACTTATAAGAAAACAACAAGTTCTGTAGGTATAAGAGGCAGGATGGGATTAGGCTTATGGCAATATGGGCGATTCCCATAGGACTTTAAATCTGTAGAGGTTCTTTCGTCAAAGCTATAAAAGCAAATAGTAATCTGAACAAACTCCATAAGTATTTGGATTACTTATTTATCACTCAGTCTTACATCCTATAGTCAACCAATCTAAAAAAATTTAAAGTGCATTTAAAATTAAGATATAGGTAAATGAGACACGTGAGAAAAGTAAAACTTTTTTGCATCAGAAATGTTTCATCCAAAAACGTTGCACTTAGTTTCCACCTTGACAGAAAATGGTTATTTGAAGAGAAACATACAAGTAAACACGATCAAGAAGTAAATGGAGGACAAAGAGATTTGCATTTTTTGGTCCATAGGTTCTAGCTATGTGTGTAATATTCACCGTCTGCCCTCTCCCTGTGCCGCTGCGGGTGCTTCCTGCAGGGTCGGTGCGGCGGCGCGTCGTTGTCACGATGCCCAAACGTGCGGAACTGCAGCGTGTGGTCAAGCGTCGCGGCCGTCTCGCCGCCCACCGCAAAAGTCGCGTACGGACTTATCTCGTATACATCTATTACACCAATCAATTCCATAGCGTTATCATTATGAGCTAAACTATTTCTACTTACATTACGCTTATGTTATTTAACGAGGAATGCTCGACATATTATGGAAAGACAAAGTTTCCCATAGTCAAACAACGGACTCGTCGAAATGACCGAATGATTGAATCAATATTTCCCTCCTAGCACAAGTGATGGGTGTCCAAATGTTTCGAAACTAAAGCATTTCTTCGTAATGGTAAGTAAAATGGGAATTGCTTATAATATTAATTAATAATAAACGGTTTATGTAGTAGGCATTCAACTCCATTAAACCTTTTTTCTATACGAGAACATGAAGCGTTCGCGTGTCGCGTCTATAGTCTAAATTTAAAGAGGTTGAAACTGCTCCTTTTTTGATATTACATACTAAAACCGTCACTAAAGAACGCTTTATCTTATAAATAAGACGATTTTTGCAGTTAGGCATTGCAAAAATCGCCTTTCCATTTATTAATATAGAAGAAGATAATGCATTCATACATTTTGTATTCAGAGCGCCTATCAATGTATCATTACTCTAAAACGAACATATGTATCGAATACTTTACTATATTAAAAATATTAGCGACTTGGAGCCGTTTAGAATAATTTTACACACAAATAAATTGTAAAAGAGATAATAAAATAAATGTATTTATGTGTCTGTGGGTGGGTGCTTTATATTGTTTTTTAATGGTACTTAATATGTTCCAATTCATGTTCTATATATGTTTAAGATATTATATTGTGTTATATAAGTTATCGCAGTAATCCGATCACCTTTTAGAGTGTGTTTACTAGAATTCATTTCACGGTCTGCAGAATTTAATCTTGAAAGAAATAGTGTAATGTCTTCAGAAATGCGTTATAAAGCATCATTAAGAGCATTCTCCTAGACGATAGAACAATATTGCCCCCTATAATCTCATTGTATATAAAAACTATTTTACAATATAATTTTGGATGCTGAAGCAAAAAATACTTTTATCGTCCCAAAGTATGAAAAAGGTATTTTTTGCATTTTGGTATTAGGTAAACTAAAAAAACTGCGGAGAAAACTGCCATCGAATTTTAAATATCTTATTTGACGTAGACTATCAATTCGTAGCTAGTCTTTTTAGAAATAGGTACGCTATTATTTATATTTTTATATTTATATATTTTTTTTCTGTCTGTCTGTTTGTTCCGGTTAATCTCTGGAACGGCTTGATCGATTTTGACGGGACTTTCACTGGCAGATAGCTGATGTAATAAGGAGTAAAATAGGCTACAACAATTAGTTTCACACTTTTTTGTTAAATATAAACGCGCACAAACGGCTAGTTTATACATATATTTAATAAATAAATTCACACACACACACATAAAGACAGAAATTAAAAAGACAGATTTAATCAAGCTAGCTCTAACAAAATCATGCATTAAATTTAAAATAATATATAATGAAAGAATAAAACATCCATGTCGTACATAAATTCTCACCGGATGCCGGGGACAGTTTATCATGCTTGTAGTCGTGTTGGCAGTTCCGTATGTTTTGCTGTTCGGGACAGACAGACTTATCGGTACTGGCTGCGGAGTGGCTACAGCGACGAGTTTCCTCCTCGATTTGATCCCCACAAGAGAGAAGCGTGCTAAAATAGGAATGTTCTTGAATACTTTGTTTTAGTTATCGTTAAATATGTCGTTTTATTTATTTGGTGGAAAAATAACGACTGCTTTTATTGACAGTTCTTTTCGGTAGAAAATAAATCGAATCGGTGGAGGTTTCCATTTAATATATATTTGGCGATGTCCGACGTTATCTAGGCGTTGCGACCAATTAACCGGCATATGGGACCTCTAGAGTACCTCAATTTAATCGCATATTATGTTTTTATTGTTGTAGTAAGCAAGTAAAACTGAAACCCAAAACACTTGGTTTAACAAATATATATTTTTAATAAGCTTTACTTATTCTAAAGCATTAAAAAACATCTATAAATATAATTATAAAGTTTACTATTTTTTTCTAATTTAGAAAGTATCTTCTATCGTTTATCGATTTCCTAGAAAATCTTATCTGAAACATCAAAAACCCAGTTAATATTTTTCTCTGTCACAAAATCATTTGTGTCATAGAAAAATAGTTTGGGCGGACATGAAAGCAATTTTTAAGGCCTTAAAAAAACGTCTGATAGCGCTAGTTTGAGTTGCTACTGGAATAAATTATATTTTCATTTGAACAAGTCACGCGTGGATTAAATTATAAAATAATATAACTTTATTGTAGGTCTTCCAAAAATCATATTATTTCGGTATTCGTTTAAAATAAAAACAAATAGACATTCATTAGGCAAATATGTTTAATAATAGCATTCGGAACTTAATTTAGGAGTGTCCCAATAGGCGATACTAAGTTTCGCTCATAGCACGAGTTAGTACCTAAAATTGTTTTGCGAAATGGTGCTACTAATGGAGTTATTGGTTTTCGCAGAATTATAGATTTATTCTGAATTTCAAATATCAAAATTCAAAAACAGAATACACGTCTTTTCAATTACAACAAACCAGTAGAATTGAAACATTAAATATGTAAAATACTCTTTACAAAAGTTAATGGCTTCTGTGATGTGTCATTTTATCTCAACAAGATAGGAGCGTGTCAGAGTGTAGATCCAATAAACTTCGTACATTTTTATTGCCTCGAAGAAATTGGCAGACTAACATTATTTTGTTTGTACTTCCTATCGTTTGAAAATGTTTTCATATTTGACAAATGTAATTGAATAAATAATTTATAATGAATTAGGGGTTGTAGACAGTTAATTAAATTGAATTTAGCATCCACACCAATGACTAACCACGACATAGCACGCAATCTCACGCACACTTGTAGTCACTTATTCATTCGATTGAATAGAAACTTCGTAAACACGTGTGTGTAGTTTTCTAGTATAGTATTATAACCGTACAATAGATGTGTGTGTTGTATATTTTTTACATATAAATTAAAAGATATATTTTAAAGACAGACTTTAGTTACTTTTATAGAAATAAAACAAATGTTAAAAACTTATAAACTCAAACCAATATACCCAAAAAAATTAAATTTGTCGAAGCCGCTTTGATATCAGAATTGTTTCCAGATATAATTGTAATTAAAATTTTATAGCTATTACAAAAACAAAAATATTGTACTATACTAAAAAGGTAAATTAATTATTTTCCTGTTATTTCTGCATATCGGGTTGATACGTTGCATATTAAATTTGGAGACATCGTTTATTATGTCAACGTAGTCAGAGCGAAAGATATCATCCAGGGCACGTTGCCCAATCAATCTATCACAGATAAACTAAAAAAAAATAATTAAAATATTTGTAGATTTATGTATCTACCTACTATTCTGTTATCTATCAACATTAAAATTAACGAAACTATATATAGTTTTATATAGAAAAGTAATCATTTTTACGTCAAAAAAATGTAAAAAAAAATCTTGCCGATATCTTAAGTTCGATTTATTTGTTTTATTAATCCTTAACAACAAAACTTTTAGATTTTTGTTATTTTTGTCGCTTACATTTTGGTCGGAAGTTTTAGAGATATTTCAAACTACAATATATTTGAATGTATAGTATGTTACATAAGCATAGTACTTTGGAAATTATCGCTTTCTTCAATATTTATTGGAATTATTGTTATTAGCCAACAGAACAGTAAAACAACATATCGAAGTTTTTTGGTTCGAAGGGTGAGTGAGCAAGTGTATTTACAGCCACAATTGTCATAATATCTTAGATCCCCTGACTGATAGTGCATTGACCGTAGACGAATAAGTGCAGTTGTAGTGCTTGTGTCTTTGGGTGAAGATGAAATAACAATAGTAATATAAATAAATATACATCATTATTTTTATATTCAAGTCAGCACGGGTAGCAAGATTAAAATCTTCGTCCTCAATTGCTTTCCAAAACGGCTCTTGAAATTAATTGAGTTAAAATAATACCCCAAACTCATTGTCTGATTATTCACGCTTGAACAAAAGTATTTGAAAAGTTTCTATTAAAACCTTATCCTTGCATTTATAAAAAGGGTCATGAAAGTGATTATATTTAAAGGGTAGGGTTATTATATAAGGGTCGAATGTCTGGAATACGTGAATCTTAAACGAAGATTGTTGATTCAATCCCGGACAGCATCACTGTTTTCATGTTTCATGCATCTCGTGCTCAAGGGAAACATCGTTAAGAAAATAGTATATGTCAGATAAATTTCTGCTTTATGTTAAATGGAATAAGAATCAAACTCCTCCTCCTACTAAAGAGGGGAAGCCTGTTACTGCTTTAATATATAAGTAACCTTCGGAAGCACAGTTTTCTAAGATCAGGAACTAAGCCTCCATACCATTAACAATGCGGATAAGAGATTGAAAACGAAAAACGTAGTCGACGTTAAAATTATTTACGTATCTTTTAACCAATTATCAAGTCACTTTAAGCAAAGCAGCGATCTATATATATATTTGAAATGTGCTGATTAAATCCACTTATTTGATACCCAACAGGGCACATTTCACATATTCATTTCTTTTAAAAATCTTATGCTCTCTAAAGGGTGGCGTAGTGAATTATATATAGCCGTGGAATTATATCATATAGACCATAATTAGGAGACGATCAAAACGCTTCTAACAATACATAATTTGTCGAATGATATGATAAGTTATTTCGGGACAGGTCAGGGCCGGATCTACCATATGGCTTTTTGAGTTTCAGCCTAGGGCCCCGTGGATCAAGGGTGACCCAGCTAAGTCAAGTCAAAGTCAAAAATAGACGATAATGCGAAAGAATCTATAACTTTATTAAATTAAACAGATTGTATGGTTTGCAGCTCTGCGCGTCCTGCAATTTATCAAACCCATTCAATTAATTTAATTTAAGTCTACGTTCAGATTTATCTTAGGTGGGCGCCTAAGTAGTGTTAGCCCAGGGTCCCCTAAACTTACGGTCCGGCCCTGGGACAGGTGAACTTAAACACATACCGGTTGAAATCATATTCATAGTGTTTATCCGTAGTCAAGTAAAAAATAAAGAAATAAATAGTAAAAAAATGATATTATTAATTGTTTTTATGTGAATTTCTTGTTTGAATTTGGAAACGTTACAATTTCCAAGCTATTGAAACGTATTGCGAAAAATATATTAGAAATTCAGAATTTCCAGCACGTTCCAGAGGAGATGTAAAGCAACATGAAATGTGACTTGTAGAATAGACACTCTAAGTGGCCATATTTTCCTAAGTTTTAGCGCAAACGTTGGCGACATCCGGTGTTCTTGACGTACTGCGGACTACTAAAATATATATGTATTTCAAAGTAGCGTTTGCCTTTCCTGTTTTAATATGAATGGTGATGCAACAGAGTTGTTATAATATATCATCTATATATATATATAAAATAAAAGGTTGTATATCTGTTTGAGAGTAATGAACTACAATACCGATTACTATGAAAGTTGGCACAGATAATATGTATTTCTTAATTGAGAATGGTTTTTATATAGTTATTGTTACTCACCGTAAGATGGCACTGTAACTCATAAACTTCTACTATGACAATTGATATATGTATATGTAAAGGCAGGTTACTTATATTTAAAAAAAAAATGTTAATTTTTTTAAGGTCTTGGTTTATTATTATTTTATTATATATATTTTGAAATAATTGTGGATATCTTAAGACTTAAATAGAAAAGTGTAAGTAACAAAGATTATACTTTTTAAAATTCATTTCTGAGCAAGAAGGCAAACGGCCAAAAGGAGTATCCATTAATGTTCATAATGGTTATGAAATGTAAGATATTATATTTATTTCGCATGTTATACACTGTCTGTCTCCATATAATAATCTAAGTATTTATTATAGATTGAAGAATAAGAAGCCTTATGATAAGAAATATTTGGAACCAACAGAAAATTATTAAGTGGTATATTATAACATTCTTAACATATATATATTTTACTTAATCTACAACCTTAAATTTTATTTACATAAGATTTTTGTAGACTTTAATAAGTATATACAAATAAAAAATAATGTACAAATCGTATAAAATCCCTATTTTTCCGCGATAATATTAAATCAACCAATAAAATTTTATCTTCTGTATTCTGAAACTATTGAACAGATTTTAATAATATATTTTATAGAAGTAATAATACGATGTTAGCTACAGATCTGCTGCGTGTACTGTTATAGCCTTGAACATCTATTCGGTGCCGAAATTTGTCTTCCTATAAAATGTCCCTGAGTGTGCCACTTGGCATAGGCGTTCACTTACAGCTTCCATTGTTTTCTGCCTCCAGCCACCTCGATATTTCGAATAATTCAATAAACGTATCTCAACCTCTTCAATTATATTATTAGTAGTGTATAATAATAGTAGCAATCTATTTTTATCGTGGCCGATGTTGAATCGCCCTCTCTACCCTATGATATCCCCTTTTAACCTACTTTAGAACTTTCAACCCTTCCTTTAAATATAATAAAATGTCTGTAGCAATTTTCTTCTTTGTTCAGGAAATATTAATGGTATTTAGCAGATTCCGTTACATAAATTCCGAGCAATTTATTGCTGATAGCCTTGGATCAAAGGAATTGCTGACCAAAGATCAAAATAAAAAATTACCTTTACATAATGTACTAATTCCCCCCTTCGGTTACATTCGCTTGTGATTTAGAACAGGTATTATGTATACTTTGTCCTTGAATCTATCCTAACAATGCGTATGCAAAATTTTACAACGATCGGTTGAACAGTTAAGACGCGTGATAAAGCATAACAAACAAACTCAATCACGCAGTTATAATATTAGGATGAACTTAAATAATCTTGTAACATATATTTTTTCATTATATAAGCAATATAAAATTGAAGTTGAATTAATAGATATTTCATTTTAATTACTTATTATATAGGCTGGCGGATGGTAGTAAGTGGTCACCACCTATACATTGGCGCTGTAAGAAATATTAACCATTTTTTACATTGTCGAAGCTCCATCAACCTTGGGAATTAAGATTATATCGCTTGTGCCCGTATACACTGACCCACTCATCCTTCAACGTTTAATACAACGCCGATGCCGTGTAAATATATATTATGTTTTTTGAGAGATTTGGAAAGTTAGGTGATAATCTCACGAATCGGATTCGTATGATGTTTTTTTGCATCAGACACTAAAGCTCTTTAATTGGGAAGTATAGTACCATATACGAATATAAAAAAAATAACGCCACGGTTCTACGAAGCAGAGCCATAACCAATAACCAAGCTATTCAATTGTATTTCGAAGATATTTAGTAAATTTACTCGTGAATTTTCAAATAATCCAATATTTTTTAAGTTATTTTCCATTTTGTAATTTATGAGATGACAGCAAACACTTCATTTTACTTGATACGAAAACATAAACTTTATATTAAAAAATGATTGATGGTCCCGTCTGGATCTGACCTAATGACCTGTTTATTTTGTATCGAAGCATTCTATAATTAATGCCCATTCACGCAAGCCTTAAAAAGCGTTACATTAAGATGAAGCCGTTCGTATTTTCAAACATCATAGGATCAAATTCGGTCTAAATTAGACGATAAAATTTAATATGTTATAAAAGCCATACAGAGAAAAATATTGTTGATAACTTTTTGTAAGATACAAAAAGGGGAACGGGACTGCTATTACTTAATATCTATATTATAACCTAACTAGGTGTAGGTGTAGGCCTCACCCACCTGATTGGAACTAAATTGTACAAACCTATTTTTATAACTGCTACAATTCAATCGTTTTATTATGAAAAAAGTTTTTATTATATATTCAAATTTATTTTAGCAATTTTCGTATCATTACCGTCAATAGTATCGTTAGTAAGGGCTTATTTATCACAGCTAAACATTTTTAAAAGTAAAGCGTTTAACAAATATTGAATTATATGTTCATTCACAAAATATTCGTACTTTTATTGTTAAACGCATACATATAAAATTTACAAGGAGCGGAACCGTGGATTGATGTAGTCGTTCGGCCGGCCAGTTCATTTATATTTCCATTCATCTTTATTTTCGAATAACATTGAAACGTAAAACAAATTTAAAAATGAAAAATAGACACTCGGTTGTAATGAAGTTGCTTTCGCTACATATTATGTATTAAATAACAGACCCAATGGAATAAATTATCAACGTTTGAAAATAACTAAATAGTACTGACAAAATTGTTATTGAAATCCCCTGTGAATTAAAACAATAACAAAAAATGGACACTTTACTGGAAGCCGCGTAAAAAAACTGCGTTCTAAATTTAAATTTTGCAGTCTCAACTTTATTTACAATCGCGATCTTCACGTCAAAATTTATGGCTGTTCGAAAAGTCTAAATGAATCGGAGGTATGGAGTTTTGTAACTTTTGTTATCGTTTAATTACTTATATTACTCACCTGCGCTTAGCCATCAGTACGAGGAGCAGTGCAGACACGGCAAGCGCGGCGAGAGCAGCAAAAGCGAGCGACAGTGCTCCGAGCACGCGGTCTGTGCTGTCGCCGTTACTCACTGTGCTTGTTGGAATCCCTTCAGTCTGGAAAGCCACCGGCCGTCGGAGTCGTTCTGTGTTTTTTTTAGAACAAAATTCCATATTTCATTTGATCTCCCTTTACTTTTATTGGTATAGGTAAGACAAGTCAGTTGTTAGAACATCTGAATCTTAACAGAAGATTGTTGGTTCACCAAATTTATGCATCCTCAAATTCGAGTACCTCTTCGAGTAGAATTTTCACGTGATAAATTTTTGTTTTTAATTTCATTGTTTTCCTTCGCCGTCAAGCGTCGTGCTCGAACATAATGACAACATAAACATCCTAAGGAAGCTAGATACGCATGTATGAGGTTAAAATCTGACAAATGTGTATCCAAAAATTTTTATTTGGAACTAAATTGTCCAGTGGGATAATCTCCTAACCTGGGATCTTTGCAAGACATTGCTTCATTGGTATTATTGGCATATATCACACAAGATTGATACATTTATTTTCTTTATTACAAATAGTTTACCTCCGGAATGTGTCGTGGTAGCTGCATATATCACAGCTTGTTGTCGACTGGAATCTGTAGCCGTCCATAGTTTTAGAGCGTACCACGTGCCTACCGCCAGTCCCCCGATCACTACCTATTGGAATTGTTGGTGTGTTATTTACCATACATAATAATTTAGGCGATTACCATCACATGAACATTGTCCACAAAATATGATAAAAGTCAAGATACTAAGATCGTTTTAAAATATGTTAATACAAAATATACAGATTGTTTCAGTACATCGCCATTACTTATTGGTACTATTTTCATTAGTGGTTCGTATTGCTCGACTTTAGGCTAATTTAGTATCAGTGGTTATTTATGCTTGAGGCATTCTACTTAAGAGTTGTGTATTTTGTAACTCGATAACTATGTTTGTACAATCTGTATGGATTTATTTTTTAAATAAATTATGCAGAAAGCTGACGTATATGTTTATCTATCAGACTAAATATAATGGGTAGTTTACCTTCGAATATAGTATTTTCTAATAAAAAGGGGCGAAAAGATAAAGCTAACTATACAAACTCTCATTCTGGTCTTACTTCTCGGTGATGGTGCAAAGAGGTGAGATCTGCGTCCCTCCAGACGAGTCCGGCGTCTGCTCGCCTCCACTGCAGACGCACAAGCCTTGCGGAGCAGCGCACGGCTCTGCGCGCGTCGAGTGCGAGCGCGCTGCTGTTGCTCCACACGGCAGCCTCCGCACCCTCTTCTCGATCACTCTCGGGATTTCCTCCGCCTTCCCACACTAGTACTGGACAATGTTGATTGGAATTATTTATTATATTGGTACAATATTTTTGTTGTGTAACACCTTCCATTTCGTTTTACTTGCAATCTGTGGGAGTGATTTCGTGAAAAGTAACGGAAGTGTGTAACAGGAAACCGATGAATTTCGCTCTAGTTGGCGGTCAGATGATACCAACACATTTTTCGAGAGGTTATAAGTTAATGTTGCCTATTATCAGATGAGATATCACGTTGTATGTCTGCTTTGTATATGACATTGCGTATTATTTATTAAAAAGCGAAAAACAATAATAGAACAAATAGCATGTTGTAAAATCCTTCATTAACAAAACTAAAATTATCTGGTAAGTATTGTATGGATAAAAATTAGTCAATACTTTCCATGCTTGAATGTTACCTGGAGGTTTCGTCCGCACAAGTAAGGGGGCAGATGGCGGTGAAGAGCCAGCTCTCGAATGCGCGACGGCCTTGACTGAATATGTTGCTCCACATGATAGCGCTCTCAGCACCACACTAGCTGCTTCCCCACCTGCTTCTATTTTACGTTCTTCTTCACCTCGGGAGCTAGTGGGTTCCGCACCCTCACCACTGTCGTCACGGACGCGTACCCAGAAGATGGTGAAACCTATTACAAGTTAAGAGACTAGTAAATTTCTATAAGCAACATTACCCTACATTCGTATTTAAACTTCTTTAGTTTAAAACTGTTATTTTAGTTTAAAATTATTGTTTACTTCTATTATATTTAAATTTAATATAGATGTTTGGTGTAACTACTTTAACAATTTTTGTAAGTCAAAATCATATCTGGCTAAATGGAGAGGAAGAGATTCAAGAGATGATTTCTTAAACGATGCTTACCATGTGGGGGTGCAGCAGGGTGGTGCGTGGTACGCCAGGCGAGGCGCGCCAGGGTGTGTGCGGCGCGCTCGAGCGCGAGTGCGGGCGCGGCGGGCGGCGCGGCGCACTCCACGCGGTACGTCACCTCCTCGGAGCCGAAGGAATTGCGCGCCGAGCACGTATAGTTGCCGCTCGTCAGCGCGTCCACTTCTAATACGAATATCCATTTACAATCGATAAAATAAAAATCGTCACAATCGATTTTTATTATACCCAGATCGTCGATACAGGCAGACATCAAACATACATAAGAATTTGAATCCGTTTTGTCTTTTCTAATAATCTTGTATTTCTTGGTGATAAAAAAATCGTGACCAAACCAGCTATATAGTTTTAAATATTTCTTGACTGAATGGGTATGAATGTGCCCAGTAGAAGACTCGTACTATCTTGGAAATAGGTAGTACGATGATCACAGCACTGACCATGTATAGCCAGATGTCCGTGCGGTGTGAGATGTGTCCGCGGGTCGTGTGTGACGGGCCGGTCTCCGCGCAGCCAGCGCGCGCGCGGCGCCGGCTCCCCGCGCCACGCGCACGCGAGACGCAGCGGCCGCCCGCACTGCACGCGCGCCCATACGCCGAACGACAGCAGTCTCACTGCCGCTATGTACAACAAGATAGAAACTTAATTTATCTGGGTATTGCACCCAATCAACGGTCAATAGATAGTTATTGTGAAGTTTTCCTTAAATATTTTGAATTAAACTCCTTTCAACCATTTATTCTGTTTCGCAAAGAATTATGTAGGATAGACAAGAGAACAATATTACTATATTAAGTACATAAGTAACGAAAATTGCATGAAGATACCTTACCTCTAGAGGTAGTCGTGGCAGGCTGAGGTGCAGATGGTTCTCCCTCTCCAGCTGCAGAATGTGCTGCAACCCACGCTTCGTATGTAGCGCTTTCCGACAAAGACCTTAATTCCGTGAAACCGCCGAGACCGACTGACATTTCAACATCTTCCGCTTGAACAGTGGTTGTTTGTGGAGGACGGTCCCTTTAAAATAAAATCTTATTCGTACAAAAACACAAAACATATTCAAAATATTATTTGAAATGGCTGAACATTATACCTTCCAAGTTCACGATAGAAGACGGTATAATACAAAATAGGTCCATTAGGTCGACCTGGGGGTAGCCAGCTAACTGCCAAAGACGTAACGGATGTCGCGATCACTTTCACTGCAGCTGGTGGTCCTGGAGCTGCAAACAGGTCTTCCAATTTACATAAATGTTTGAAAATTTTTTTGCTCATGCCTTCTCATCTCACAGCGATTGAATGAATAAAACTTTAAGCCCTTATACAGCAGAGGAACATTTACATAAAGCTCGTATGTTAAAACAGCTCACCATCTTGCTGCGTAGTGCAGTGTATAGGATGAGCGGGCACTCCGTCGCCGGCGGCGGTGTAGGCCAGCGCCTGCACGGTGTAGTTGCTGTGCGGCCGCAGCGCCAGCAGCAAGGTCTCCACGCCCGCCACGCGCTTCACCTCCGCGCCCGCCGCCGCGCCCGCGCCGCCGCCTCGCACCTCCCACTCCAGCCAGTCTGTCGCTGCCGACAAACAACTGCCTTCGCTCAGCCAGGAAGGTGTGAGGATCGAGTGTGTCATTATGTCATTATATCAGTATATTAGGTACTGATAATTTCATCACCCTCTTACTTATATGTCACCCAATTCAAACAATTCCGTTTTTCTTCATTCTTCGCGTCTTTGTTTGTAGTTAGAATAAAATAAAATATTTATTGATATGGATGTGTCTAAGTGAGTGAGTTTATGCGCTTACGTGAGTGAATGAGTGTGTACTATTTATTCAACTAAAATTTGTCAGCATTAGTTCTGTTTCCGCGTTAGTTTTATCACAACTGTTGTCGTTGTAATTTTAAGAATCAGGCGTAGTTTCTACTTTATAATCTTGTAAAAAAAATTTAGTGTTTTATTAAAAGTTGTGAACATAGCTAATAAATAGCGAAAAAAATGATTACGATGTTCTTTACTAATGAACATACTATAATTAAAGGATAATTTAATAAGCACCTAAACTAAAACCACTCAGAATTAACCATATTTTTATATTGCACATGATTGAAAATATCCTGGCATATAAATTAGAAACGTTCTAACTAATATTTAAATGGTTGGTCATATTTTACCATAATTTACTCACTATGCTCCGGACGATAAAGCAGCTTATATCCCAGGAGAGCACCGTGATGCGCATGAGCAGGGGGAGGAGACCATTCCACTTTGAGACTCTGAGGAGACACTGCGCGACAACGGACGGCTCGCGGACCTTCCGATGGCACTACCCGAAAAAACATTATATGTATTTTCATATATGTGTTGCATCATTAGTTCATATTTCATTGTGGTTTATTGAATTATGCCAGTTTCTTTTTGTGGTCTTTGTATCTAATTACGAGCATATTGTAACAATAATCGGTAAATATACGAGGAAAATATCTAGTTTAGACTTACAAAAGTTACAATGTCAACGTATCTGCTATTTGTAAAACTTAAACGGGAATCGTAAGCAATTTAAAACTCTATTTATTTAGTACTCAAGTTAGAAAATGATATGTCTATATATTATATATTCCTTGTAGTTTTCCCTTACCACTCTCCTGAGTAAGGGTGTTAACAGGAGCTGTAGCTGGTCCAGCACCTGCACTATTAAACGCTCTGACGCTAACTGAATACCTAAAAGGGCAATCAAAAGTTCAACATTTCTTGACGTATTAGTAATCAATACACTTCAATAACTAACCATATGTTACAAATAACTTACCTCGTAAAATGTTCGAGACTTTCAATAGTATACTTGGTGACATGTCCCCTAACTGTGGCAAATTCCATTCCAACACTAGCACCGCCGGATAACGTACCGTCAGCGGCAGGCCACCACCATACCGTATATCCTAATAATTCCCCATTCCATGCTGATGTTGGTGGCGCCTTGGATAAAAATAAAATTTTATTTAGTTTTGCAAAGTTACAAACTGGTTTAGAATAACTTTTCTTTTTACACCAAAACTTACTTCAACATTATATAAAGTAAAATCGTTAAACTATTGTTTTATTAAAACGATGTATGTTAATGAAGCTATCATGGAGTCGACTTATTCAGTAGATGGATTTAGTCTATAATTAAAATGTTTTTGCATTCGGAACTAGGAAACAAAACATACTACCTGCCACGCAAGTTCTATAGTGGACGGGCGCGGAGCGGACGCGCGCAGACTGACGGGCGCTCGTGCCGGCGGTTCGTGTGACGTCAGCGCCAGCAGTGCGCGCGTGTGTGCAGACGCGAACTGCGCCGTTACTGTGCGTGCGCGCACCAAGTACGCCGTCGCCGGCTCTAAGCCTGTTATCGTTGCGTCTTCCGTCCTACCACACGAAATGGAGTATAATACTTTACGAACTTTATTATAAAGATTTTGATATCTCTTTTTAAATTTTAAATTACTTCAAAAGCAATAGGATTGTTTCAATCCATTGGAATTTTAACGTGCTTAAAAGTAACATCAGCCTGCTTAAGCATTTAGGGAAAGCGAGATCTAATTCGAGTAGATATCTGGGATACGAGTTGGCATCTCTCCAAACTATCTCTGAGGTTCACCGAGTAGTTCATTATTGGAGAGTTCGAGCCATACATTCGCTATCGCAGACTGTGTCTTGAATAACTTTAGTAGGCGCTTTTAAAGTATTTAGATTACCTACAAATTTAATTAAAACTTACTCAGTGTAAGAGTCCATGGTGTGAGCATTGACGGAGACGTTATGTGTGTCGGCGTCTCTCCAAGCATCGGGATTAGTAGAGTCGTGCCTGCGATATTGCACTACATAGCCCAGCACCGGGGAGTTCCCGTCGTAAGGTCTTCGCCATTGTAAGCGGATTGATCGCGATGTAGTGTCTAGTACTCGAAAGTTGGCCGGTGGTTCTGGTGGTTCTATAGAACAGTTGAATTTATTGTTATACAAAAATATATGTTTAAAGAAAGTAAGGTATCTAACACGTAACACACTGTAAATTTCTCACATTAACAGCCTGTAAATTTCCCACTGCTGGGCTAAGGCCTCTTCTCCCTTTGAGTAGAAGGTTTGGAGCATATTCCACCACGCTGCTCCAATGCAGGTTGGTGGAATACACATGTGGCAGAATTTCGTTGAAATTAGACACATGTTTTCCTTCACCGCCGAGCACGAGATGAATTATAAACACAAATTAAGCACATGAAAATTCAGTGGTGCTTGTCTGGGTTTGAAGCCGAAATCATCGGTTAAGATGCACGTGTTCTAACCACTGGGCCATCTCGGCTCATTTTCTGTGTGTATATCTATAATAATATTTAATGAGGTAATAAGAAGTGCAAAACTACTAAATCATTACCGTATACCAGAAGACACATCGCGTTTCCGAGAAAGTTATACTCTCTAATAGGTGGCAGAAACTATTTACCGACGGTTATGCTCAACCGTGGGCAAACGTTGTCGATGTACATCAATAATTAAATAATTGTATATATAAATTAATAACACAACAGTATAATGAATAGATATATCAATCCATACATGTAAATGTTTAACGCGCAAGTCACTCATTCTGTAATATAATCCCGAGTGCCTCTTAAAATTTTTAATTAAAAAATTCAAATCTTACGGCGGAAAAACTTAATAGATAAGGCGAGTAATCTATACATTATGAACATAACATACAAGCCCAACCGAGTTCGTAATCACTAGCAATAAAAGCAATTTGATCACAATGTCTCAAATTCTATCGACTCCCCTTTCCAATTGGAGGAGGACTAAAGATATACAAACCTTATATTTAAATGTATCATGTGATATACTAAAAGCTCTCCTATGTTATGCGCTACAAACAGTTCTTGAATACAACACTTTTTTAAATTCATTTCATCGAATACTTATTGGGCGTTACCGATAAATAGGCCGCGCTCAGACCTCACATCCTTTACGAGGTTCGGTCCAAAAAATCGTTAAAAAAATATGAACAAGGATATTCTGTAAAAAACGAAGACGAAAGTGATCTTAGTATTGTATTTCTTAATATTTCAATGTAAATAAAAAAATATGATATGGATAGGTTAAGAAATAAATACAAATAATAACAAACTGAGAGCGTATTTTTAATTTTTATTGTGTTATTCAAAACGTTTATCGTTTTTGCAAGAGCTATATATGATGAAATATAAGTTATATTCAGTTTTACCGGTAACGATTACCTAGAAAAAATACTAATGTACGATAAAACACTAACTAAAAACTCCTTCGAGTGGTGTAATTAAAGTTAAAAAGGCTTAACTATATTTTAGTGGTTTACACGGTAAATAAGCTGGAGTAAGCTGTTATACGCTTTGCTTGTTTACATGAGCACTTCAAGCACCGTTCGCTCCGAGGAGCGAAAATACTGCCCAGAGACGCCCAACAACTTTCGTTGAGTTTATTAGTTTAAAACGGTGGTTTCAAGGGACTATGAAGTATCTTCGGACTTGTTTTTTTTACATTTTGATCAGATTATTTTTTTTAAAGAAAAAACAACATCACACTATCAATTGACATACATATATACCACCGATCATCGACTGTTGACTAATCCCAAAATTATAGAATTTCATACATTGCGGATGTATTGGGGTTTCCACAAGATCAATTATAAACAAAAATTAAGCACGTTGTTTTTTACTCAGATGGAATCCGTAAAATTTAGTCAATATACTCTATCTACAGGGCTATCTCAGCTCATTATTATGGTGATAATATATTTTAACGAAATATCTTTATTTTTACGCCTGACCTCCAGTAATAGTAAGGGGCAATAAAAGTCACAATAACCGTAAAGAATCGGGTGAGTGCGTGCCGGACACTCAATTTAGGGTATGAGATAGATTTATTTTGCCAGTTGTACTTTTATTTTTAACTATTCGACCGGTTACTTATAACACGACAAATAATACAACAAAATGTATAAAAAACTTAATTAGTTAAGTTATATTTAATTATAGCAAATAGTTTTAATAAGTATCAATATCGCAATGGTTAACAAACCGCATAGCGATCAGCGATGTAAAAAGTCGATCAAGGTTCGATCCTGACCGACCTGACATTTAAGCTTAATACAAGCTTCAAGCTTAATAAGAGAGGTAGATATAAATAATTCCTTAAAATGGGATATTGCTAATACTAGTTTTTAAAAGTTATTTGTCTCATTTTATGTCAGTTTTTATATTACTGATTTTATGCTTTTTACAATTTTGATGTTAAAGTTTTTGTCATAAAGGTTGGCTGGAAAAAATATTTAATACCTATAGCAATAAGGCTCACGCTTTTAAACTACTGAATATCCAGTGGTGATGATGCATTCTGTTTGTGTGCAATACACTTTAAATAAATGTACAAATGTCTAGATACAGTTAAAAAATATAATCACATTTAATTTAATTAAAATCTTATTAGACGGAAATTTCTCTGAGTTTATGATTAATATGGACAACGAAATAATTAAATTATTTCGTTTAATTTATTCGTAAAACACGGTGTGATACCACGATGCCGGAGGTTAAATTCCGGCAAAGTGCAGTTCGTAAAGCACTTCTTGCCTTGGAAATTCATAAGTCGAGTGGACCCGATGGCATCACTCCAATCGTGCTACGGACATGTGCTCCCGAGATGGTGCCATAGTGGTGGACATAGCGAAGGCCTTCGATCGCGTGTGGCACAAAGCGCTTCTTTCGAAGCTTCCTTCCTATGGGCTTCCCGGGAAATTATGCAATTGGATTACCAGCTTTTTGGTAGATCGGAGCATCAAGGTCGTTGTCGGCGGTGAATGCTCCGACCAAAAATTCGTCAATGCTGGTGTTCCACAAGGCTGCGTTAGAACGCATATGATAGATCACCCACTCTGTTTCTTCTGCATATTAATGACTCAAAGTCAAAGTCAAAGTCAAAAATCTTTATTCAATATAGAAGTGTTTACACTTGCTTATTGATTGTCAAAAATCTACCACCGGTTCGAAATTTAGCACTTCGGTTTTTTTTTTTTGCAAATCAGTAACATTCACTGCTACTGCAGACGACAGTACCGTAGACATCTCATACACCGGCCGTGCTAATATTTCTCGGGAAAACGTCGAAGAAAACCGGAACAAACTTGTGTCTGAAATCGAGTCTTCGTTAAACAAAGTCTCCCTAGTCCACTTCAACCCCAAAAAGACGCAAGTTTGCGCGTTAATCGCCAAAAAAACACCATTCGCCGTATCTCCACGATTTGAGAACATTCCGATAGTCGCCGCAGCTAGTATCGGAATACTTGGCATTGACATTTCGAGCCTCGTTCAGTTCCGCGGTCAATTGGAAGGCACCTGCAAACCCCCTTGGTGTTGCAGATGTCCATGGGCGGTGGTAATCACTTTCCATCAGGTGAGCCTCCTGCTCGTTTGCGCCCTATATTATAAAAAAAATAATAATAAGATAATCGTAAAACATTGTGAAGTATATTGTATAAGGAATTAGTCTGGCAACATCCACTAACCTTGTACTCCGAGGTGTACAAAGTGGTCCGACCTGCCGTAGGGGTTGGACGCCTGACACCGATAAACACCAGAATCCCTCCTATCGGCTCTCTCAATTACCAGCTCACTGCGCAGTCCCTCCGCACTGCGAGTCTCTGATATACTCATCCTGTTATTAACGATTTTGTTTTAACTAAATTAGTTTCATACATAAACATGTCTTATATTTATAAAATTAATATGGACACAAAAATAGTTAATATTGACATTTATTGGCTGCAGCCAATGCGTCACCAAATTTGAGAAATAAGATGTTATGTCCCTTGGGCCTGTAGTTACACTGGCTCACTCATCCTTCAAACCGGAACACAACAATATTAAGTATTTATTGCTATTTGACGGCAGAAGGCACATTATGAATGGATCGCACCTACCCATTTGTATTTATCACCAAGTAAAAGCATAAGTATTTCTGCTAACGAATAAAAATATGATTATTGTTCAAGGTAGAGAAAGTTAGTTTAAATAAAGTTGGAGATAATGTCAATTTTTTTTATATTTTTTTTCAACTTGAATCTCAACAGTAAAAACTTTATTATAAAATACCTGTAATCAGAATTCGGCAAAGCTCTCCCCGAATGGCTCCAAGTCATAGATAGAGGATTGTCGCCTCTCGCAACGCAAGCCAACCGCACCGTGTCTCCCAGCTTCGCTGTTACGTTTACCGATGGTGTTTCGAATCGCGCCGGTTCTATACGTTGAGCAAAAACTTCAGGTGAAATTTAATATTTTTTTATATTTAATTAGTCTACTATGTTGATTATCCTCTTATTATAAATATATATATGTTATTACATATGAAGGAGGAGTGCATTTGTAGTGAGGAATTCTTTTCACATTCTTTTCACACGTGAAAAGTGTATGCAAAATTTTACGATAACATTGGCCAAGGAAGTGCTATATTTCGTAGACAATCAAAGTATTGACAGCTGACTGAACATTACATAATCTATAGCTCAGAACGCTTTGACAGATCTCATGGCTCCATTGTTGAAATTGGTTGATACGTTTTAGCTCTAGACAGAAACAAACAGGATAAATGCAAACACTAGCTTCATAGCAGTCGTATTGATTATTAGGTTTTCGTCTCGTCAGTAGCTCAGCTACAACAGATTCCTCAGTAATAAATTCACTTGAATTATAATTGTATTAAAAAAAAAATGGCCATTATTTTATGACTGTGATAATAATGTCGTTCAGGTGCACTCTCTTCTCCCTCACTCTGATAATGCGAATCCGACACGAACGGAAAGAGTTCTGGCGCAGGCTTTACGTAATTTTCAAGGCACGGGAGTTTATTTCCACTTCCAGACTCCGGGCTATCACTGAGAATTTTTCGACAGAAAAACCCAATTACTTTTTATCGGCCCGATCTGGCTTTTGAACCCAGAACCTCAAGCCTTATATCAAACAATTAAGCCAACGAGGCAGTAGCATATGACTATAGTCAATATATCTGTTCTAAAAATGAGGCGAATTATAAGGCCTAACTGAAAAACCTACGAAATCAATATATATAAGACTTATAATAAAAAATGCAACTAATTTCGAAGTTCGTTTTGGTATATATATCATTATAAGGAACTCTTAAATTTTAACTATTGACGTTACAAGCGAGAATTTCATGTTTTTATACATAAAAAGTAAAGAACTGACTTGAAGCCGAAGGTTATATATAAGTTGAATAAGTTGAAGAACATAATACAAAGAAAAAGTATTCTATAGTGAAAGAACTTTAAAATATTTTTTGTTGTATAATAACGACGTAAACCTTTAATGTTCCATACAAAGTCAGGCAGATTCGCTTGTTTATTGATAAATGATAAGGATAAAGCGATATTTCGATAGTATCGCTATGAACATAAAATGTAAAGGGCTCGACGATGCGGTCTTGTGGTTTTATGAATCCAATCTTCGACTTTTAGGTTCTCGTAAAAATATAGGCCAAATAAAACGTAGCAATAATCTTAGTATGCAGATGGAAGACATATCCCAAAACATATTAAACGACATTTTCGTTACTCGGTAAATAAAAAGCGAGGATGAAACTCGGAATACTGCTAAGAGTCGGGATTAAGTGTCACAAATCGCTTGCGCCATTATGTTTCCATTTAGTACATTAACGCAAACGCAGATATGAAAAGAGGGTTACAATTTTTTATAGTAAATGCATTTAATACTTACCGTTAACGTGTATCGTTAGAGTTTTAGACAGGGCCGGTGCTACGCCATTTTCTGCCCTACAGCGATATTTTCCAGAATGTTCCGCGCGGGCTGACTCGAGCCTCAACGAGCCATTACCGAGCACTACCGGATCAGATACTCCACCCAAAGCCGTCTCTGTACTACCTTGTAATTGAAGATAAATGTTTCTGGATACTTAAAAGTTTTTATACATATTAACTAAAAAATATTGTTTACATTTAAAAATGCAATATATTATTTTGTAGTAAAAATAAACTGTTTATTAAGTAAAATGTGCTTACCAGTAAACTTTGTCCAATATATTGCGGGCGGTGGATGACCTCTTGCTTCGCAGTTGACTGTTAATGATCCATTCAACAGCACTGCACCATCCAATGGCTCTATTTGCCAATATGGCGGAACTATTGACAATGAAATATAAATTTAGGATTTTTATATTCACATGGAAGACAAAGCCAGATAAAACTTTCTTAACATAAAAAGCCAATCGTAAAAATATTTAAACACCCCTAGATGTTTCGTTTATAATATTTTACATTGATGAACGTTTTGGAGAAAATAACTAAAATATGATTTCGAAATATTTTTATTCTTACCCTTAATGGCTAGCTCAGCGGACATGTTTGCCTTCCCGGCGGTGTTGGTGACGACGCAGGTGTAGACGCCGCTGTGCGCTGCGGTCAGACTCTTGAACAGGAGCATGCTGTAGAACTCAGCACCTCGCTCGTCCACCTTTGTGTCATTATATACTAGTGTCCATTATTATAATCATTTTCATGATTTATCATCTCTCCAGATTTTTGTAAAGTTATTAATTCTGTCTGCGATAATTATCCATAAACAATTGTGGAAGTTTCCACATGCAGCAATTAATATGACGGAAAATGTAATATATCCGATCGTTAAGAGCGGGTTATAAACCAAAATTACGAATCATTGACTTGATTTCGCATGGGTAGATCAAAGCTAGTTCAAAGTAAACAATGAAATATTGTATGTCAAATAATCAAGGGCTGACTTTCACGTGTAATGTAAAATATAAAAAATATCGATAAAATAAACTCACAAAGAAACTTCGAACCTTTAAACATATACTTTGTTTTAATTTATGGTATAGTTTATTGAGACATAGACTGGATAATTAATTATAATTACATATAATACAGCCGTGACTTTAGCGATTTTTCCTTAATCCGACGAAAAATGGGATTTTCAACGGATTCATTGAACAACCACAAGTATACAATTGGACTAGCTTCATCTAGTATACCATTTATATACTTAGAGGAATTTAAAACAGTCCCCTTTGACGACTTTGCGGTTAATTGTATGTACGAGTATGTTGTACTCGTTGCTACGGTTAGTATAGGTATATACACATATATAGAATATTTTGTTTGGCGGTGAGTACGCTGTTATTTAGACATTTGAACAATTAATTATGGTATATTTAATTGTTGTCAAAAACAATTTTAGCTTTGACTTTGTAGTGCTGTGAGCTGAAATTTTATCCGCGTAATCGAATAAAACATTATAAATACATAAAACACAATATGTTTCCAATTACATGAAGTAATATCGTAATTTAAATTACTCATTGAAATAGACAATACTTAAGATGATTATTAAATAATAAGCTAGTTAGTTTACTAAACTTACTCCGTTAAACTACGATGTTAAATGAAAAAACTCATTCTGGTAGATATTTTTTCATGCTACTAAATTGTATCAATCGATATATATCCAATAATACCTTTATAGCTGTTTAATATTTTGAAGTCCCTAATCTAAGCTAAACTGATTATTAAAATATTTGCTTAAGATGTAAATGTTTAAAATAAATATGTTGATAATAATATATACGCAACAAACACACAACTGACAATCATGCTCATGGCTCAGGTGCAGGTCCAGCGGCCCAACGTGCTGTCCAAGATTGTAAACATTATCACAGCTTTGTTAGAAAAACTAAATAACGTTAATTTAGCCCCTCTCGGAATTAGACCGCCTTGGGTTTACGTAGCCTTATCTAGCTGTAGCTAACTTAGCAACTATGCCAAGGAAGCATCAAGGAAGTGCACAGTTAAATTGAATATATGTATACATAAATTAAAAGTTTTGGAGTCACGATGTACACAGATGGAATCTGAAAATGTTCTTGCAGACTAACGGAAATATGACTTACCTGAAGCACGCTAGATATAGGCATCTGATCCTTGAGCCAAGAAAAGTAGACAGGCATGTCTCCGGAGGTGACGGTGCAGGTGAGTTGTGAGCGGTCGCCGGCGCGCAGTCCGGGCGGGAACACGATGGGCGACAGCACGGGCGGTGACACGACGTTCATTTGCACCTAGAGTCAATAGTTCGTAAACGATTTTCTACTTCACAGCCGATGACCGATGACTCCAATTTTATTTTTCCGCACTGTAGCGCCACGTCACTTGGAAATTGACAATCAAGTCTAATCTTAATATAAATTAGTTTTTATTTTTCTAATTATCGACACAGTAAGTATTTTATAAAAGTTATTCTATCATCCATCTTATCTAAACCCAACGAGTTTGTACAAAGGTATCAAACGAAAAAAGGTTTTCGAGAGGGACGCACTAACAATGACAAACAAAGTAATATACGACAATTTTAAGAATTCTTATTTAATTGTATCAAAAATGACCTCTGAGTAAACTTATTAATTTGCAACATAAGCCCGAAAAAATAACACATTGGCAGTCAACCACATTATATAATGTTCAAATTAGAATGAAATCAAATCAAATTCATAAAATATCTTTACCAGTTTTTCGTGGACATATTAAAAAATGTATCCGTCATAATATTTCATATCAGTCGTACCTCTCTCCTGGCTAATTCTCCTCCAGGAGTCAGAACAGAACAAATCCAACCGCCTCTGTCTCGCGTGCGATCGACATTGGTTATAGTAAGTTGTCCTTCAGATTGCTGGTAACGCGGATCGTTTGCTGACCCGCCTTCCCATTTTACCGAACTTTATGAACAAAACAAAGTTGCATTAAGTTTTATACCGTTAATCTAAAGTATTATAAAACTAGTATAATAGTTAAGCTTACTCAATTGGGAATCCATAATAAGGACACCAAATTGTGACGTCAGATCCAGCGACCGCCTTTACTGGATTCATGGCGCGGATATATGGAGGACCTATAATGTAATCGATTTTAATAAAAATTAAATATGGCTGAATCCTATGAAAAAAATAATAATTTTATATTAGGTGAAATGCATTGTACCAAAAATCCTTACATCGTCATTGTACTGTAAATTATGGGATGATGTTATATGTTATTGTACCTCCAATTAAGCTAGTTCACTTATAATTTAAACAGCATCATAATATTGTGGTTCATGTTTAACAGAAGTTAGCGCATTTATCCAAGGTGACTTGAACATAATTTTAGTATCGCTTATTTTCATCTACACGGAAGATGGAGAAGATACTGGTAGAAAATATGCTACCAGTATCTAGTAAATCACGGAAGATGGGGAATACCCCATCTTCCGTGATTTACTTGGTGGTAGGGCATTGTGCAAACCCGTCTCGGTATGTACCACCCACTTATCAGATATTCTACCCCAAACAACAGTACTCAGTATTGGTGTGTTCTGGTTTGAAGGGTGAGTGAACCAGTTTAACTACAGGCACGAGGGACACAATATCTTAGTTTCCAAGGTTGGTTGCGCATTGGCGATGTAAGGAACGATTAATATTTCTTACAGCGCCACATCTTCGCCATATCATCTTTATTAATCAAATAAGCGGAACTAGTCATAATAGTAATACATGACAAAGACTGGAGCGCTTAATATGATATGATATGGATGAATACTTGGAATGTAATTTTTTTTTTAACTGTTGGGAGTAATCAATCTAAAATCAAAACATCAATTAACAATTATGATGATTCGATGAAAATTAATTTATAAACGGTCACTAGCAACTCTGTTAGTAAATACTTACCGTAAACATTGAGCCGAGCAGCATGTGCGATTGAGCCGTGATTATTTGTAGCCCGACACTCGTAACGTCCGCCATGTTCAACCCTGGCACTGTTCAGTGACAATGTCGACAGTATGTAATTGTTACTCGACCCGATACTGCTGGGTCCGGTTTCCCGTCCTTCTGTTATTATTGCCCTGATCAAAAAACCAATTATTAAAAAATATCTGTTTCATTGCTCTTTATTTAAAAAATTAAATCAAATAGTGTTTGTTTAAAATGTGAAAATAAAACACATCGTTGATGTCGCGTTAAAAACTTTATGGAGCGTCTTTGAGGATTAAATAATAATAAATTGAGTCATAATAATTAGACAAAAATATGCCAATAATAATTTCGAGAAATGACGGAAGTTATATTTAAAATAAACCGTTGTAATATATTAAAATATTCTTTCCATAATGTGGTTTTAATTTAGAAGATCCTTTTCATTAAACTTTTAACCAAAAAAATGAAAAAATCCGATTTCAATCCAGGACCTCGAGATCTGCGGCCTTTTATCTAGCCACTGGCAACTTTAAAGTATAATAATTATATATTATGTAATTTGTTCATGTTATATAATAATTGTTACCCATGATGCGACGGTATCGGTTGACCATCTAACGACCACCGAAATCGAGGCGGTGGTTCACCAACAGCCGAACATTTTAACGCTACTTGCGCTCCTGGCTGTACCGCTTGCTCAATAAACGTATACACGAGTTCCGGTCGAGAATCTAGAAAAATAACAAAAAATATATCAAATGGGAAAACGTTCTCAAAGCGTGAAATAATAAATAAAATTCTCTTACCAGAGGATCGTTTAAGGCGTTTTCGTTTGATGCGAACGCTGTTGGTTTTCTTCACTAATGAGCACCATATAACTGGAATAAAAGTATTAAGAAAATACAATTTGCTGGTGTAGATATATCGAAGAAGTATTTGTAATAAGCTCGTAATTTAAAAGCATTATATGTATAAAACCATATAATGTATTATGTACAGTTTTGTATTAAATACAATATATAGGAATCACCGTAAAATTGTAAATACCGTTAGATAAAAATCTATCTCGCGAGATTTTAAACTGCTGAAAGAATTTGAATGGTGATATATTTCAATAGCTTATAGATCTTTCGATTAGTTTTTTTATAATTTAATTGAAATTCAATTCGAGGCGCATACTAAGCCCGTTTTTCTTATTTATTATTATTTAATTTGACAATTAACAAGTAAGTGTAATGCTTCTATATGCAATAAATGAATTCGATTTGATTTGTTAGATTATAATCTATGGAAAAATAGTGCGTTAAATTGTAAGCAATTTGTTACGGTTCACAATCTTTCGACAGTTAGCAATCTCGCATGTAAATTATAATCGAACAGTATTAACATTTTACGGTAACATTAATTTATATATACACTATACAAATTATAAAACTGTCAATAGATCTATTTCAGTGTTTATTTTTAACGCTATGTAACCACTACATGGAAAGCACTGTTATTTTTTTTGTAGAATATTTAGTTGTACATGAAGTTACGCTTACGTAGTATCACTATCTAAACGACTTAAGTACAAATTATTTGTACCACAAATAAATCATCTACTATCAAAACTTTAACAAACAAAAATGAAAAAAATTGTTCAAAACTAGTTATTTGTTTTCCCAGTTCAGTCCAGTTCGCAAAAATTTGGATTAACGAACTGTAATATTGTTTTTACGTTAAAAATAATGACTTCATATGAAAACTACTAATTGAATATCAAATTAAATGTTATATTAGGTAACATTTCTTACGGTAATCTGGGATAGATTACGACTAATGTATTGCGATTTCTTTGCAAAATGATGTCATTGACAATAGTTTGATAGGTGCTTCATTTTAATAATTTTGCTATCCAATTTTTGTGTTCAAACAATAATCAGGTATGCGTTCAGATATTAATTAGCACTTAACAAGCGGCGCGGTGGTTTTGTTTTTCATTTTTTCATTTCGTTTGCGTTGAAACTCCGATGAGTTATCGATATTTTTGAAAATACATTAGTACGTCTTGTTGGAAAAAATAGGTTTTCTATTGAAATTAATTAAACGGGTAATTCCCCGTTTCTTCTTAGTTTATACTTTTGGTAAACTCATGGAATAGGAAATAAATTATATTTTGGAAAATGTAAGAAAGGCTAGCTAAAAAAAGCTAACAATAATATCAATCAGATCAAATCATATATATCAATAATAACAAGCTAAAAACAATATCATACATCTAAATTAGTCTATAGTCGTATATTTCAAAGTTAACGCTTAAAATAAATTAAAACATTAAATATTCAGATATTTCCGTATCCCGTAATCCTGTTAAGCAGCTTACACATCATTTAGAGACATTTATTTCTATTGGTTGTGATAATTTGTTATTTTGAAACTTGAAAGTTAATGTGTCTCCCTTAGTTCCAAAGCTGTGAACATCTATCACAACTCCATAAACATTACCACAGCATTTAATATGTATGACTTGCCCGAAGATATTTTTACGATTGTCGAGGTAGATACTAAAACTACGGAGTCTCAAACTGTATCCTATAAAGGTCATGCTGAATTTAGGTCTCACTGAAATATTCACTCACTTTTTCTTTTTACTATCCGCGTTCGTTCAGAATTTATAACGCCGTAAATTGTAAGACTAGACAAAAAATTTACAACCTTGTATGTCTGGATACTTCGAGGTAAACGAAATTTCTGATAACCTTCGAATTTTAGGATTTCATAATCGATATCTAGAAATATATTATTATTGTATATTACAATTTTAAGTGTTGAATTTACCGTTTTACCTACTCGGTTAAATGTCGTTTAAGGTGATTATTTGAACAATGTTACGGTTTCTTCCTGCGAATGTCAATTCAATGATGTCAGAAAGGACAATCACTGTATAAATAATAATCAGCTACGCAACGCTTTTAGGAAAGGCCGTTAATTGTTTAAATATCCTTGGAGTTAAAGTGCATTAAATGTATTTTACTTTACTAAATAAACCTTAGATCATAACTTCGTTACTCTACGACATTGTCTTAGTTTTATTCAACAATTTTATTTTATATAAAGCATAGTATTTAAAAACTCGTTTAAGTGAAATTTATTAAAAATAATTGATCTAACGAAAACATTCTCATAGACCATTCCGTAAAATATGAAACAAAAAAAACTGCTTTGGTACAATAGATTGGTCTGAAACGAGTTCCGGTGTATGAAAATCAAAAAGTAAGTCCTCCCGACCGTCCGTGACACCCGCCCCCACAAAGATGGATGCCAGTACGAAATATTCAGCGAACTATTTCAATTTGGAAAGTTTCCTCTTAGTGAAGTAACCGCCACTGGTTCTAAATATACTCCAAAAATTAATCTCGTCAACGTCACGTATGGTCTTAGGAATATCTCTTAAGCAAGAATAGTAAAAACTTACACAGAAGATGGCGACCGTGTTCAATATTTACAATGTCCCTGAATATATTTATATTCGGAATGTGTATGTTGGCAAACATTCTATACTGCACGACCGCTTCTGCATGAAAAATTCGGTAGCCGAGTGACAATGTCTGTAGGGGTCGTTCTGAATATACGTTTACACAAATCATTCTATCGATATTGGGTTTGTGCCGGTAATATTCTGTATATATTATATATTTAATATTCTATATATTTTATTAAAATTTTCAATATTAAAACATGTTGTGATAAAATTATCCTATACGTTTTTATAACGTTTTTATAACCAAATTACATATTCTGTTTAATATTATTAATGTTGATATTTATAAGAGTCTTATTACAAAGTATGTCGCTCGAAAATAAGTGCTTTACATTAGATGTATCATAATATGAACACTCTTACAATTACACGATAGACTATAAAGTATACGTTTTATCATTTTAAAAAATTAGTATTATTTGTAAAACATATGTACTTTAAATTTATTTGATATTACTTTTTGTATTTTTATAATATTACTAGCTGCCCCGCCCGGTATCGCCCGCGTGATGCTATATAAACTATAACATATGTACCACAAAATGAGATTTTTTCAAATCGAACTAGTAAATACTTTGATTTCTGCGTTCAAGAAACCTTTCAGCATAATTTTATACCACAGACATAAATAAATTATTTCAAATTAAATCAGAATTATGTTATTCCAAAACTTTACTACGATGACGGTCTAGTAATAAGTATTTTTCGCAACAATTTGAGACTCGCTGAGGCCTTATTTTTCTCTCTGAGTGGGTTCAGAATTTATGAGAGACCCCAAAGCAATAAAATACCTTGCGAGAAAATGAAGGAGCAAATCGCAATATATTTGTTCCTTGGTGGCTAGGCAACCCATTTTAGCCATTCGCGCGTGGAAATATTATTTCTTGCTAACAATAGACGTGGACGTACCCTTTTGATTATACTTTCATTTTCTCAGATCTACCCTTTATTACGTCGTTGTGATCTCTTCGGATGTTACCACGAATAGGTATTACAGCGAATGAATGTTTCCATATTCGGATGGATTTGTATTTGGAATAAAATAAAATGCAATTTATTCATGTCGTATTTTGTTATCTCCTAACGAGTGTCCGGTCACCAATTATTCTTCGATTTCCAACCAATTAACGGCCTGTATGGACCGATATATATTCGATATATATAGATAATCGATTATTTTTAAAGAGCTTTTTTTATATCATAAAAAAAAACTAAAATACACTTTGAAAAAAATTAAATTATTTTTAATATATAATTGATGTTATCTGTGAATTAAATAAGAAAGACAAAACTATATAATATATTAAATATTAGCTGTTAATATGATGTTATTATAGAATTAATTGTACTTGTAGACTGTAAGTGTTGTGTTCACACGAAACAAAACGAGTAGTGTGTACAACGGTTTTCATGGGTACGCCACTCCGAGGTACCGGGTTCGATTTTTGGCCGAGTCGATGTTTGTGATGGTGTTTGTGGTACCGTCGTTACTTCTGATTTTCCATAACACAAGTGCTTTAGCTCCTTACATTGGGATCAGAGTAATGTATGTGATGTTGTCATATATATATATAATATATATATATATATATATATATGTATGTGATGTATTATATTTAAGTAATAAATAAATTACACAATCCTCCTCCATTTTCATTTCAATCCGTGCTAGCGACTGGACTCACGTTATTGGGTGTCAACTATCAAGGCTACGACTATAGATCCAAAATGATCGAAGCTTATCTTCACCTGGCTAGTATAATTTAAAATTCATTGAAATTTGTTTGTTTTATTATAGCTGGATGGTAAAATATAAATTTAAATATAAGCCCGAGCGAAATAACAAACATTTTCGCGAATATATTTTTTTGGAGTTAAACAAAACATGTACAAAATGTTTGAAAGCTTTAAACTCACGGTCGTTCGAATAAATTTAGGATCTCTGGATATTAATTTCATATCATAATATTGTTCCGCATATTTGTGAACGTTTCAAAACAAATGTGATGAAAATGGCCTGAAACTTTGTTTTTTGTTTCGATATGTGTATATCATGATAAATAAAATAACAAAATGTAAAGTATGTTACATATATACTTTAGTTTTTCATGCCCCACTGTTCGGTAAAGGCCTCTTCATCTCTCAATCTTAACCAGTCGCTTATACCATTAACTTCTGCCCCAATGCAGGCTGATGTACTCATGCACCAGAATTTTAACTAATCCATGAAAAATAGCTCACGATTTTTTCTTCCAGCGTTGAGCACGAGAATAATTATAAATAACAAAGTGGAATACCGATTATTTTGTAATTTAATATGAATTTTGAATATAGTTCAAGTCTATTTTAAGCTGTTACAACTTACAATGAAACAAAAATATGTTACTTTAGTATAGGAATACTATGCAAAATGTTTTAAACGTATTCTTGTTAGACAGATTTTACGGTTCGTATTAAATATACATCTGTAAACATAATAGAGTCTGAATCGCGCTTTCAATATTTTTAACAAAAGCTAGATATATATAAAATATATATATTGTGAAATAGATTTGGAGACCTGTCAGTTGCGACCCTATATATTTTTATGTCAGATTTACAATTAATGTAAAAATTGTTGAAATACAAAGCAAATCAAATCTTTAAAATACAGCGATAAATAAAATAAAATATATACTTACGAAAGTCGTGGTTTTTCTTGGCTTCCTTGAGTATTTTCTTCACACTGTCGCAAGTGAAATAGGCAGCATTCAACTCAATGCAATTGTCCCTGATGAAAAAATAAATAAATATTAAAATTACAATTACAATAAGAATATTGAGTATATCTTTTCATTTGTAATTGTATATCTTTTTTTATTATTATAATATGTTGTATATATTTCTAAAAAAATAAGTAAAGTATTGGCCGTTAAATGTCCCACTACTGGGCTAAGGCCTCCTCTCCCTTTGTGGAGAAGGTTTGGAGTTTATATCATGACACTACTGCAATTCGAGTTGGTGGATACACATGTGGCAAAATTTCGTTCACATTAGGCACGTGAAGGTTTCCTCACGATGTTTTCCTTCACAGCCGAGCACGAGATGAATTATAAACAGAAATTAAACGCATATAAACGCATAACCTAACTACTTGCAAATAATAGTGCAATAACCCTAAGCTTTGAATGTAGTAAATATGTCATATTATATGTATTATATAATAAATAAATTTACTAGCGTTAATATAAAAAAATCTCGAACAAATTTCCGCTATTGAAATTAATACACAACGAATTTTATTCCTCGTTAAAAATAAAACATCGAATACATGGTTATCGTTTCGTATATACGATTTGTAAAACAGCGCAAACTTACGTACCATTATCAACATCAAAATAAAATATGCCAACGCTTCTATTACATCGCGATAAGGGTTATTTTAGCTCGCATTCGTTGGACCTTTTGTTATCTCGATCAGTGATGTTGTACAGAGAGCTTCCCAATTACACCCCGAGGGAATTCAAATAAAATACACCAATTATTTCCCTCGTATTCGCTCTTTCCTTCAAACCACTGCTAATTACAAACAACGACTTCGGATGTTTTTAACAAGTGACGTGTGAAGTAACCCGAGATAAAAGAACATGCCATACGAAATGTGAAAAGTGATTTTTTACAGATTCGTTTGAATGTTATTAACACTTTTTGTACGTCATAGCAATTACTTATCTTTTTGATTTTACGTATTGTCTCCAAACTATTAACAATGTTATATAACGGCTAGTCGCGGAAGATACAGCTAGCATTATTTTTATATAGAGACACCTTAACTGAACGCTCATTGTGTTATATTATCTATAGAACCATGACGTAATTGTAACAAGGCACTTCTAACATAACATTATTCTTTACTTTCTTAATAATATACTCATATAGATAACTACTAAGAAATGTGGTTTCAGTATAAGAGTCACCTCATCTCAGCGCGTAGGTGTCGTAAGAGCCGAGTTAAGAAACTAACGTTTATGTTCCTCATCATCAAAATTAATACGAATTAGGATTGGTGTCAGACAGGCGGCTGGTTATCAATATGCTAAAAAATGTTCATACAGACAACCCGTACGATACCTAACGACTTTACTTCAATATATTTAAAATGACAATTAATTCCTGCAATAAACATTGGAATATAAGCAACAGTTAAAAAGAAAAGTCTACAAACTATAATAAAATACTTCACACTATATATTAATTATTTAATAATAATAAAAAAAAAAACATTTCTCTCAAAAGTACAAAACGCAAGTAACTGTCAACAACGTGTTAAAATAACAAAACGTCATAACCCAAAACTAATGTTGTTATAAAGTTGTAAAATGTAAATGTTATATTTGTTAAGTCCAGGCAAATGAGAAATTGTTGACGTAAACTGTTTGTAAATGCGAAAAGTTGTTGAAAACACTTGAATATGACAAAGTTGGGAACAACGGAAGTTGATAGAACTTTTATAAAAACTGTAATAGAAAATAGCTATTTTAGCACCAGCCTTAAAAAAGAGTTAGTCTTACAAAATTACGGTAAGTTTTTACTCGTCTTGATTTGACTGCAAAATAGAATCGATTCAACTTACTTGTGATTGAGGTATTTAATATTATTTTTTATCTGTAGTAATAAAAAAAATTGAGGCATAATATATTGAAACGAATTAGAAATTATTTTTTTTACATTAATATAAATGGTATGTAATAATGTGCAATTAAACCTTTCTCGTCATATAAATTAAACTAAGAAGATAATTATCCTATAACATATTTAATTTGTAGTACTAAATCAATATTTTAGTGCTGTCAACAGACTAACAATACATTTATATGATCAAAAATCCATTACAGAACTTGGAAGAAACAAACATCAAGACTGTATTCACAACGGAGAGAGAATTATTTTCCTTAAATAGTCTATCACGAGAACAAAACATTCGCCGTCTAATGTTATTTCGTTGAACCCTTTACGAAGCGCTTCAAATCGTTGGTAATGGAAGGTAAACATTACACAAGGGTTGGCTACTATAAATGTAGCACCTCATAGGGAAATCAAATATGTAAACATTTCTTCTTTGCATCTCAAACACTGCATTAAATTTATATATAAGTATGTACAGTAAAGATAAGGATTACGTGTGAAATCACTAGCGTAAATTCACGAAAAGAATATTATGTCAGTATTTAATGGCGGCTCAGCCTAAATTCTGAAAAGCTGATGTCAACGGAATATAAATATTTTCGTGTACTTTTAAAATACTGAAACACGTAAACTACACAATTCAAAATGTAACGGTATTATAAACTGTGTCTTTTTAAAAAAAAATGGTTTAAATTAAGCTAACTTACATAAAGGTTTTATACACCTAAACCATTTTTAAATATTTTCAGTTTCAAACCAGCGAAAACACTTAATTCATAATATCACGTGTGATTATTTATTTAGTGTAAGTAGCGTATTACCAAACAAATTAGCTTAAAATAATTAAATTAACTTAAAAATGACATTAGATTTATTGGCGCCATTTTTTTATTTACATACTAAAAACCCCCAATAAAATCAAACGTAAAATATAATTAATATATTTTTTAATATCGAATTGATAGCGGCTGCTTAGTTAAATTCAATAAAAACTTTTTAAATGCTATTAAATTGAGTCGTAGTACGACGTTGGCTGTATAGATAATATCGTCTACGTCACGAGATGGGAAATTAGGGTAAGAACTGGGTCAAAGTCGCACGGGGTCGACGCTCGACGGCGGCGTCTGAAGTAATTATGCAAGTGAGACCGCGAAGTTGTCATTAACCGACATTATGTTAAAATAATATAGTAAAGAGGTAACTTGCTAATATATATCGTTTTTATTACTTGTTTGTAGTTTACAGATATTTTATTATATATTGTGTAACTTAGTGTGCATAGGAAATAACTGTTTTACATTAAACGTCGCTTAGTGGATGTTTAGTTAATACTGATTTGTTATTTTCTTTCATCATTCATTTGATATTCGAACGAATTATAGTTTAACTAATTTCCTCCTAAACTACTATTATAGGTAAAGTCGTATCTATAATAAATAGTACAGTTTATACTTATAATCTAATAATAAAATCATTTGGATATATTTAAAAAACTATAAAAAAGCAAATGCTTCTAATTTAAAAGCGTAAGTCTTAAGTTAGATTCACTTACTCCTTGTCAGATTGAATAAGTTTGTTGTGCAGGAAATTTCTCAGATCAACTTCCTGATCCTCTCTCAGGTCTCGGGAATCTGTGGACGATTTTTATAAATTATATTGTGTTAAGCATTTTTTTTAATATCACAAATTTGAATTACTTATAAATAATAAATGTTTAATAAATTAATCTTTATCCATATAAACGTAAGAATAAAAATTAAATTATGAAAATATGTCTTATAAATTTTAATCGGCATAGAAGTAAAATATATTTTTGTAATTGAGAGCTTTGTTAAGCATATCGCTAGTGCAGTCAGACGGGTAGACGTACTTGTGTTAACGAAGTATGTGAAATATGCTGCTCTTATTCGCGTCGATTAAATCAATGGCCACTTCCATACACGAGTCCCCATTTATATTTTCGGGCGTGCGCAATAAAATCAATACTGTGAACTTTGCAAGAGTGCAGTGACCCAGTCACCAAAATAAGGCCACACGTTGCATAAACTATTTGTAGTAAAATACTGACATACTCAACCCGCGAATATTTTGATACAATTGAACGTCAGCGGTTAAACACGCATCACGCGTTCTTGGTGAGATAAAACAATCGAGGCGAGAAGGCAACTAAAACGAACCACTTGAAACGAAATAAAAAAAAAACTGTTTCGAATGCGCATATTTCTGTATAAGCTGGGACCACGCGGTTCGTAGACAAAGGCTTGTGAAATTACAGTCTTGCTTTTAAATGCGAGAATGAATCGCAATGTCTCGTCCCCTCAAAGCTTTGCGGATCCGTTATGGAATGCGACGTTGCGCCTCTGTTCTTGAATATACGGATGGGATTACCCCTGTATCTGCTTAGGGCTGATGATCTCGCTGATGAAAGTGTGCGTGAAAAACGTTTATTTTGCTTTATTATTTCTTTGACCGAACGAGAAAGAATCGAGGATGATATATTCATAAACAGTGTTTCTGCTTATTAAATATTTTCTGTATATTTAAAACAAAAGGTAAAATGTTAAGCTACGGCTTTTGCGTGAGGAATATTCATTTCAAAATATTGTTTTATTTTATAAAGATACAAAAAATATGAAAAGAATCAAAGTTTTTTGTATCCGACGTAAAAATTTTAAAGTGGAAGAGAGTCGGACTGTTATCATAAAAGTTGTGAGATGAACTTTCAACGTTGCTGAATATTATTTTTTGCTGTTTTGTTTAAAGCGAATACAAAATTGTTAAAATATTGGGAATATTCAATTCAGCAGGCAATGGAAGGAAACAAAAAGATCTATTCAAGCGTGATATTCCTAAAGTAGTCCAACGTGATCGGAATGTATGACTATCTCTAACAATACTCGCGTTGTTAAACATAACAAGAAAAATACTAGAAAAGTCGATTTCGTTTGAAAAATATGCTTCTTTTCTTTTTAATAGACTGCCCCGTTGGTGAGCATTTAAAAATGCACAGCCTCCTTTGAAACGTCTACATCTTCTCATTTTGTCGGGCGTTGCCGCAAGACAAAACTAGCGGAGTTACACTCATCCTCAAATACGAGCATAAAGCGCGATATCTCTCCCTTTGAAACTGCGAGAAACTCATAAACAGGTGGAATGGGAATAGGGCGTTGTTTTTGTATCACGTGGGAAAAATTGCTCCTGACGCAAATTAAACGCTGTTTCCTCGTTCTTTGTATTTCAACTCTGGCGTAGTTTTAGTTGAAACTTTACTTTAGCAACAAAACTACTAACTTGAAGAAATTCGAAATATTTTGTTATTCTCGTAACTGTAAAGTTTTATCAAAAATCAACTATAAACAATGTTAAAAAAATTATCTTATCGTATACATTTTTGTCATATTAATTTTCTTTTCAACCGACTTAAAAAATATTTTGAGTTTACTCGTGTTATATGTATCTAGTATTAAAGTATTAATTTAATTATTTATTATATTAAATATTTTGATTGATTTGATTGTTCTATTTTATTTAACACCATTATAGTCACTTCCCTGTAGTATAGTTGCAAAAGGTCCCATTATAAACGCATTTCAAATACATAATGTATGTTATCACTTTGAGATATATCTTACGACTCAGTTATTTTATTCCATCTCCTTACTCAATTTCAAAAGTATCATGATATAATGATCATTGTAGTACGGTCTAATACATTACATTAAATTTACTTATAGACTGAGAGCTAGTGATCGGCAGACTTACGATATAGTAGCAAGCTCCATATTACTGCCAGGTACACTGCTTCACCTGCTGTCGGTGAAATGGAGGTTCACTATTCCCATCGAGGGTACATTTTAATGATTTAGATTTTATTCTCTAAATGCAGGCTTAGTTGAAAATAACGTGATATATTTCATAATTAACATGGTCATGGAATTGAGTTCATTGATTTTTTTAAAAATATAAAAATTAAAAAATGTTCGAAAGGCGGAATAAAGACAAATATAAAAAAAAAATCTCTCGCGATAACATTTATTCGATACTGTAAAATATATTAAGTGGGAAAATTTGCCAAGATTCCAGACTCATGTCGGCGAGGTCATTGAACAAATAATATACCAATAGCAACGAACAAATTTTATATGAGTTGATTTAGCCAAAGTTTTGTATTCTTAACCTATATTTTATTTATAATACGTAGGCGGGCTGGCAAATGTGCCACCTGTTATTAAGTGGTGATACCTTGCATCTTAAATGCGCCATCAACCTTGGGAACTAAGAAGTTATGATCCTTGTACATAAATGTATGTGTCTTAATCGAAACACAACGTACTATAATTTTAGAAATTGAATAAGTTGAAAACAGATGGGCTTGTTCAAAGCGGTCCTATCCAAAGCTATCTATTAAATTATATTAAAATGTTATAATAATAATGTCACGCTGACCGATTTTGGCCACGGCTAATCTCAAGGGAGACCAGCCAACAGGACATATTGTGGTGCAAAATTGTGTGCGCAAATACGGGTGCACTGTCTGTTCCCTCACTAAAATAATCCGATAGGACGGCAAATCCGAAACGACCTGAAAGAGTTCAGGTGCAGGACCAACGGCTTTACATGTTTCCGAGGCACGAGAATGTACACATTTCTAACTTTCAGACTCTTTGCTGTTAGTGAGAATTTTTCGATGGTATGACAACCAATAATTTTATTGGACCTCGGGATCTGCGGCCTTATATATAACCGAGAAGGCAGTCATAGTAAAATGTTAATAACCGTTTGAATTTATAGGTCAACTTTCAAGATCAAAATAGCGGTAGATACTGACCCACGTCCGTGTTTCCACTATAATTCCATTCCGTTCTGAGTATGGGGCATTGGGCTTATTCGCAAACAACATGTTTTATGAACCCGCATTAGAGAGCAATGAAACGAATTAGGCCTGTGATATGTCGTTTTGTTGTGTCAGCCCTGCTAAATTGCTGGTGATTTTATATCCCATTACACCGTAGGATATAACTGTAAAGTAAGACTATTTGTATCCTTTAACATGAGAAATCGGCTGCTTAAAATATTTCTAGTAGGATAGTTTGTTTCATAATTGACTAGCTGTTCTTCGCGATTCTGTCCGCGTAAAACTTTTTCCCTAATATTCCGTTGTTTATATTCTTTGGTCTTATTTAGGCCCCTGTCTACTTTCAAAGTTAATTATGACCGGTTAAGTTTTTAGTCGTAATGAGGTAATAAATGGAAGGTAAATGTTACTTTACGATTTACAACATACTAGTCGTCGTCCGCAGTTTCGCTCGCGTTTGTTAGCTATTGTTAGCAAAATTTCAGTCAATTCGATTCAGTGAATAACCGTGAAAGAGCAACAGACAGACAGAGTTACTTTCCCATTTATTATATTAGTATACCAGCCGTTGTAATCGTTTGATATAATATATATACTAACCTAACAGTCATATATATTGACCACATGCTTTTATGGTCGCGCGTCGCTGATTAAAGTCCGGATATTAATAAACATTTCAATTTGCTTATGTACAGTGAATTTGTCACCGAGTAATAATTCAAAAGTCATTCGTTTGCTACTTACCGATCAGGAGGCTGAAGATTACAGATACGATATGTCATGTTTCGATGACAATTAGACGATTTCACCATGCGTAGGGATAATGAATAGGTAGTTGTTTGAACATAGTAACCAGTAACTATATAACAACGATTCATTGGCAAATTAAGTTGTAAAGTTTTGCATAAATAAAAAAAATGTAAAATAATACAATTTCTTGTATTTAAATGTATTGTATGAAGGCAAACGAGCACACATAGCCAACTGATGGATTATGATCACCGTAGCCCCGTACATTGACGCTGAATAAATTATAAACTAGTCCTGACACTGTCAATGTGCCACTCAGCACGGGATCTAAGATGTCATGTTTCTTGTGCTTGTAATAATACTCTTACCCTTAAAAACAAAACACAGCAACAAGAAATATTATCCAGCCTGTACAAAGCATACGGCCTTCCATCGCTCACACGTTTTAAAATCAAATTAAACATTTATTTAATTTACAGTACCAATAAAAGTGTTCATGTGTGTATGTAAACATATCAATCGCTTATGGAATGTACGTCATAACACTTAAAGTTAGGCTGCGTTACAAAATGCAATTTGTAAAGAGAAATTCACATGTCACGATCCTGCCGTAGGACCAGTATTTGTTCGATCACCCGTCTCTCATTTAGGATTATGGTCTTTAAAGCGATAGTATTAAGAAGTTAAATTACGTGTTAACATGTTAGCATTTTAGTTTAATCACACAACGTCTGCTCGACATTTAATTGCTGCCTCTCGCTGCCTCGCTCAGCTGCTCCCTATGTCAAGAGGTACGGGATGAGGAACGCAGTGATATGGAAGCGATTGCTTTTCGAATTCTTGAATAAGCTCAGTTGACTGGCTCTCGTATTTCCATCAAATATGCTTTGAAGGTAATTTTGTAAAATTTTCAACGTAACTGTTGCAATATTCCAGCTGTTTTTTTTTTATTCGAACGATTAAACTATAATAAGTTAATTTATATAAGGATACGTGGATAAATTGTTTGGTATCGAAATAAAATATGTTTTTTTATTTCAAAAACATTTATAACCAGTATCGTTAGACTTGATGTAAGGAGTCTAACGATACTTCATAGGTCGAAGTATGTATTTAAAAGATATGGTGGAATAATGAAAGTCACATGCCGTATCATGAATCCTGAAAATATTACATTCCTAATAATTTGAGCAGTCGTGTAAAAAGGACGTTTGAATAACTTTTTAAAAACACGAGATTGAAAATGTAGCATTAGGTACTCTTATTTAAGTTTTCAATTTTTGTAACTGATGTTTCGTCTTTAATCTCAACTTGTGAAGTTTCGTTGTTAATAAAGTAATACTACGTTTCATTAAAAATATTTTCAAAGGTAAATCATAAGTGTCTAGGTAAAAAAAACCCCTTAAAATTATTAAATTTTAAAAGTGCTGTTAATGATTTTGACAATTCATATTAATTTTTTAGCAGGGTTTGTGCAAGCTCATCGGTGTTAATTTGTATTGTGTTCCGGTTTGAAGAAGAATGAGTGATAAATTTACTTATTTATTCACGGCGAATTGTTGCCAGCATGTCCTGCTGCTATCCCGCGGTCTGTTTTGTTAGACCAATTATAATAACATTCGTTTAAGTAAATATTTAATCATGTATATATATTATTCTACATATTTAGTATGATTATGAGTTAAAACCAGACGTGTAGGTCGGTTATTATCAGATCAAATCAAATTCCTTTATTCAATATTGCTATATATTATTTGATTGACAAATTAAAAACTTCCCGCGTAATAAATACCCTGACCTGGCCTGACTTCTCTGAAGTGTGTAATTTTTACCTATATTCAATATAAAAAAGATATAGTCAGGAGGCAATCGTTTAATTCCCAGGATGTGCTATCAACCATGAACTCACTAATTGTAATTATCTCTTGCACACGAACGCTAGTTTACATTTTTTTAAATTTGGTTACAGAGGCCTTTGTACGCGTTCTGGGTTCCTGTTCAACAATTCCATATATTGCCCTACAATAGAGTTACTGACTGTACGCAGTCGAGTAACTGGAGAAATTAGTTTGAGTTTGTTCCTTGTATCAATGTTTATGAATATCACATTTTCTTTTTCCATACATATATGTTATTACAGAATAAGTTCTGAGAAGCAACGGTTCCTATATTTATTTCTATATATTTGTGCCCCAATGGTTCCTTAGCAACTAGGTACAGATGGCCTTTTCAGCAGCAAGAATACCGACAGCGGCGGCGGTCTTATCCCATTATTATGTTTATTTAGTTATAGAGATCTGACTATTTAGAATTCTTATCTAAAAGTTTATTTAGCGGATCGATAGCATTTAAGCGAATCGTGTAATCGTATATTGGCAAGTAACAATAATTCTGGAGAAGCATTGGCGTCAGTCTGCCCAAATGTCCAGTTGGAATAGTCCAATCCTTTTTCATTCAGTGCTATGAAATAAACTTTTGCGGTAGAGGTAATATTCCAAGGATACCCGGATTGTTTCCAATAGTGTATAATGCGCCGGTCGTAAATAAATATAATAGGGATCAGCAATTTAATTATGAATTAAAATATGCACTTTATTAACTACCGTATAGGTATGTGCATCAATAATTTACAATCAGAAGTAACTAAAAGTAATCATATTCTTTCAAGTATTCTATTTGCAGAATTGCAGGTTTGATCCTGATCTTTTGACCATGTACAACTTATACATACGTAACACTAATTCATACATATACGGAGGGAAAAATAGAAGTATTGCTTATTCTCTAAAATGAGATTGCCAATCATTTTTCAAAAAATTGATTGGAATATTGACGTCTGAGTTGGTTTCACAATTAAAAGACATGAAGAGGGTTTCAGTTGATCTCAATTACAGTCCCTAATCCGCACTGTTATGATATCGCCGATTTGGAAAATGACGACAGCTTCTGTATATTCTCGTCCGTCACGTCGAATTCTAATTTGAGCGCTTCACTGCACCCTCGTCAGCCGTGACAGCTGCCGCGCATATCTCTTCTGACCTTATTTTATTCGTATTGGACTATTGACAAAGAGATTTTCTCGTCTGGTCTTTTTTTGAAATAAAAGTTAATAAACAAAAATAACTATAATATTTAAGAAATCAAGTTGCTCATACAAACCGCGCCGTCGAATATTTTCTGCTCTAACAGCCTGTAGCTCTTGAAGAGCTATAAAATCCATTACGCGTTAGCCAGCTACCACTTGACCGATTTTCCATATTGACAGCACGAGAAAATTCAATCTGATTAAATAAAGTAACCTAGTTTTTAACGCATTGTAGGATAATCCCCACAAGGGGCTTTTATATCACCCGTTTCGATTTCAATTAAATTTTGCGCAAATTGAATCGAAGCGGATCGGAACGCTTGCCGCCAAGTGTTTGACAAATAGTGTGTTCCAATTTATTCCCTCACATAATGAGATACGTTTTCCGACGAATACGCGAATGAAACGCCTTTTAATTTTCACGTTGATGCGTAATTTTGCTATCGAGTGACGGAGTAATGTGTTATTATTACTTTAACAACCTACGCCGACAAATTATCGCGTTCTGAATTTTCGGTGTACTCAATATATTATACAACATATAATTAAAACGAACACAGAAGAGCGGTTAAATATATAATTAAATTAATGTTTCTAATGTACTGTAATATCATTATCGTGTAAACGTAGATCGTTAGAAGATATTTTTTAATAATTTCTAATTATTATTTTTATAAAAAGGTGGTACGTTAAATAATAAGCCTCAGAAATAATCCATTAGATCAATGAGTCCATCATATTTAGATAACTAGTTGTCGCTCGCGGCTTCGTTCGCGTTTCAGGGATTTGGTCGTCAGGTGTTAGGCAAACAAAGGCTCTGTTTGCCTAACACGTGACGCCCAAACACCCTTCCTTGAAATTCAATCTTGCTTCATACCAAACAGACAGACATATTTACTTTCGCATGTATAATAAATGTATACAAGTATTGATGTTGTAGTCTAAAATAAGGAATAGAAAACTACATGTTACTAGACACGCGTTTATCTCTTTTTGTAATAAAGCTCATACAAAACTCACGTATATCTCCGCCAACATATTGCGACTCGTTCAAATGTCCTCTGCACCTGCGGAAAAGAAATTTTATATTCATAAGTTGCAACTCGCCAATAGAGATAGTATAAATCTGTCAGTTATGAAACTGGTTATATAATGGAATCGCTGGAAACATTTGACTTATGCAAAAACGTTTAAAAACTTAAATTCCATTTGAAATAATCTTCTATTCGGATTTAACAATGAACGTTTTAAATGTATTATTTCGGAACAGTTGATTTCTGTAGGGACCAATTATGCGAACGAAAATGAAACGTGATCATGATCGTGCAAATCAGAAAGTTAGTTGCGACGTTGAATATGACAATAAGGTCGTTTACAGAAAACATGCATCGATATAGCTTGTGTGAGTAATAATAATAGCTTTACTAGTTTTAATTATTTTTAAGCGGTTGTGACTCGCGGTGTCGCTCGCGTTTTAGGGGACGTCTTCAGATGTTAAACATAAAAAAAGTAGCGTATGTTCTTCTTTGGAGTTTTAATTTGCTTCATACCGAATTTCATCAAAATCGGTTCTGTGGTTCGATTGAAATAGCAACGGACAGACCGACAGACAGACAGACGAAGTTAGTTTCGCTTTTATATTATTAGCTTAGACTACTATAGATGGTTGATAGCTTCACTAACTTTGTTAAAAAGTTATTATTAAGATAACATTTGACGAGCTCCGTGGTCGAGTAGTGTGTACACTGGTTTTCACAGGTACGCCACTCCGAGGTTCCGGGTTCGATTCCCGGCCGAGCCGATGTAGAAAAAAGTTCATTAGTTTTCTATGTCGTCTTGGGTCTGAGTGTATGTGGTACCGTCGTTGCTTCTGATTTTCCATAACATAAGAGCTTTAGCTACTTACATTGGGATCAGAGTAATGTGTGTGATGTTGTCCAATATTTATTTATTGTTTAATAATTGAGAGTGAAAACGACTGGCATAAGTATATTTCAAAATGAAAGGAACAGTTAAACGGTTTGAAATCTTGTTAGGAATTAATTATAAGTTAAGATTACACTTTAAATTTACATTATTTTAAAAGTAAATCTAGTAATATTTCTTTAGAAATAATTTAGTAAAAATATTAATAAAATTATTTTTAACTAGAATAATAAATTCGAATTTATATATACTGTAATAATCATAATGGTAGTATTTATAATTATTAAAAACACTATTTTAATTAGTAATATTCAGTTGTAAGTACAATGGTAATAATTTCATTTAATAATAATGTTAAGGATCAGAATTGCGTTTCAACAGGGAAATGCTGCTAGCATTCTGGCCACCATTCCACGCCGTCATGATTTGCACAGTAACAATTTTTTTATTATTAAGACCTTAATGTAAACAATATCATTGAAGTAATTATTTGTTTTAACAAATAAAATAAATCTATTTCATGTGAATTCAATATTTTATTTTAATATTTGAATATTAGTAAGTTAATTATTATATAACTAATGAAAATTTAATATTTTTGATTAATAAAAATTTTAATAACTGGATGATTCTGTTTAACGTAAAAAGCAAAATTAATAGCCTGTTAATGTCACACTGAAGGACAAAGGTCTTCATTTAATGATTGAAAGGACTCAGGCCTTAACCCTCTCATTTACATGTATTTCCCATTTGACAGCGATAAATTTGAATGCCTTCTTATTACATTGTTCATTCTCTTGAATATTTTATTAGTTTAGAGTCTACGGAACAATTGTATTCCCCTTCGATTGTGTGTTGCATTTTAAACAGTTACTAATATCTATTTGAGTAAAATAATTAAAAAAATATAAAGTGTTTCTGTTTCACGCCATTTGCAATAAAAAAAAATACATTAACACCACCACCACCGAGCACGAGATGAATTATAAACACAAATTAAGCACATGGAAAATAAAAAAAAAAGGATTGTGCTTCTAGGCAAGAACCAAATTTTCATTTGAACTCAGAATCGTCTGTTAAGATTTACATTTTCTGAACATATGACAATCTGGGCTATTAATTTAATAGGTGTTATGAAGTTTCATACAGATAGGACTATTAAAATATTTATATGCGCTGTGGAATATACTAATATTCTTCACTTCAGAGTGCTACAGTCTTCACAATATGACAAGAGCGCCGTGACACACATTTTTGTACTCGAATAGGCTTTAAGAATCTCTCGTGGTCGGATACAAGTTTTTGTATCACCAGCCCAGTTCCGTCCAATTTGCACTCACGACAGTGTCTAGTGTCTATAGACTCTTTGTCATGTGGTTTGACAAAAAGAGATGTAAAAGGCATGTTCGATACTGTTTTGGACCTTTTGCTTTTATATACCTCACACCTAACACAGAATTTATACTTAATTATAAAAAGTATAAATAGATGTTAGAAATTCATTTAAAAGACTGTTTGCTATTATTATTTAAATAAAAAGTACATGATGTAAGCGTCAGTTTAGGACATTTTCCCAAATAATATTTAATTTAAAAAATATTATTTAATAGTAATTAGTTTACGCAATAAACACATTGAAGGTATTCAATATTTTGTTCCCTAAAATAAATGAGAGAAAGCTCAATTCTGTTTGTTTATGGGATATATAAGACTCTCTAATTATCGCTGTAGGCTAAAACTATAACAAATATAGGCAAAAAGAGGGTGGAAATCACTGCAATAAAATAAACGAAGTATGATTTATTTAACATGACATCAGGGGCTAAATAATGAGAAAATGCTTTGTCTCTCACATTCAACAAGGCCACAACGAGCGGTATGCTCTAATTAATGTTAAAACCTTTTAAAATTTCCTCGAATGGAAGTCTGGCGCAAGTGTGCCTGCTACACCATACCTTATAACAAGGTCTTGTATTAAGAAGGATGGAGTGCTCTTGAAACATAACAGATCGTCACTAGCAGACAATGCGCGCACATACTCGTCCCATCCTACTCGAGCTCCCGATGACGTCACAGCGCCATAAAAAGACATTGTTGTCCTGAGTACTTTCAAAATGTTCTGCACCCTTTACATTTATTATTAAGATGCGTCCCCATCTCGTGTGATGGTAATATGATGAGTAATATGATATAATTTATTTACTCTTCACTCTTTTTATGAAGGCAACTGAAATGCTATTAGAACTTCACTTCCTATCTCGCTCGTGACATGTTGAAAACCGACTTACGGTAATACGCCACTTTGATGAGTGTATCCTTTAAAGGTTGTAATAATTATTATATTGAATATCGTAAATCACTTTCTGATATTTTGTAATCGTTTTTTACTTTGAGTTGTAAGATTGTTCTTAAAGAATAGCTCTAAATTTCTAAAAGTTTAATTGTTATTAATATAATTCCTTGTTAATTGTATAATTACAAAATTGAGTTAATTATATTTTTATAAAAATTTAAATTGTATGTTTGTTCAAACATCAGAAAAAATACGACTGTATTGTTTTATTTTTTTATAAAAGATATATTCACTTATGGAGTTAACTATCGGGATACGAAATAAGAACACCCAAAAGTAATCACTAAAATCTGCGAAATACATTAGTGGTGATTAACACCAATCTGTCTTATTGTATGTCCATTTAGGTAGGTACCACTCATCACATACTCTGCCACCATTAGCAATTGATACTTAGTATTCCAATTATAAAGATAATAAGCCAGTATAATTTAAGACACAAGATCCTATGTTATATCTTAAATCCCAAGATGGTTGGCACATTGGTAACTTAATGAAGGGTTAATATTTGTCCGTACCAACAATAATCTGGTAGTGGTGTTCACATACAAATATTAATAAAAAGGGCTCATTACTCTCTAAATATTATATTATACGTTAACGACTTCATATTCTAGAATATGTATATAACTAAAATTAATTGTTTGTGATCGATGGAAAAGAGGTGCTTCTAAGTCACGTACCGTACTGATATAACAACCGAATCAGTGGTAACTTTAAATTTGAATTGATTTTATAAAATTATTCATACACCATAAGAGCGTACTTTAAAAAAAGTATATTTTAATTTTTTATTCCTATTAAAGTGGAGTTTATTTGCCAGTCTGCCGAACTATTAAAAAAATATATCGTTCTAAGAGATACTTTTACATTTCCCCTTCGATAATACCGGATTCAAAACGAAGAGATCGTAGATTGTAAAATTGAAGTACCTTTTACCTCTGGAGCGTTCGAAGATAAATTCATTCTCATTATATTTTTGCCATCATACGCGTGCAATGTTATTTAAGCGTTCATGATGATTTATGAGCAATATTTCATGAAATAAAAAACGTATGTTTTTTTTTATGTAATAGGTAGGCGGACTGACAAATGGGCCACCTGATGGTAAGTGGTCACCACCGCCCATACACTGTATTGACGCTCTAAGAAATAATAACTATTCCCTACATTACACCAATGCGCCACCAACCTTGGGAGCTAAGATGTTACGTCCCTGGTGCCTGTAGTTACACTGGCTCACTTACCCTGCAATCCGAAACAAAACAATACTAAGTATTGCTGTTTGGTGGTAGAATATCTGTTAAGTGGGTGGTACCTACCCAGACGGGCTTGCACAAAGCCCTGCGACCGAGTAAAGTAAGAAATGTTTGTAAATCAAGATATTTTTTTAGTCTTATTATATTATATATAGTGGTTATTATACTAGTATTACATATATGTACATAGTATCATTATAGTTACAAGACGAAAAACCCAGACAATATATTATTGTCGTTTGTTTTGTAAACTTAGTCGAAGACAAAATTTGGCGGTCTTTAAAACTTCCAAGTGTTATTTTACACAACTATATAAAAACAAAATAAAAAACCTCCTAAATATCTACAGAAATATACGTGACAAAAATTTGTGCACTATTTAACGACATGAAGTCGGTTGGTGGCTGATTTATTTTTCGCTCAGAGAATCGGTATTTAAAATCAACAGCGAAGTACTGCTAACATTCTTGCCAGCATTCCACGCGAATTGTGAATTGTCCAGTAGCGACGTTTATTTATTAGATACCGATTGTGCTATAATAAATGCTTACAATCTTAAGTGAAATAGTAACAGTTGTTCCATCATGCTGAACCAATGGGAATCGCTGGATAAAAACTTGGCGCTCTCCAGCCTGGATTCCCACTCGCCAGTTCTTCTACATGCAAATATAATTGATATTACTGTCGCTCGCTTTGAATTACGACTGCCTTTATAAGTAAAAGTTAAAGAAACAGAATATCATGAACCGATCGATTTGTGGCGCATTGCAAGTGTGAGAAGAAAAAGTAGTTTGTAGTTTATAATATACATTCGTCCGTACGTATGAGGTGATAATAATTATTTATACTAATATTATAAATGCGAAAATAACTCGATCTGTCTGTCTGTTGCTCTTTTACGCCACCAACCAAACCACTGAAATGAATTTGGCGAAATGTGGTATGAAGCAAGTTTGAATTGTTGTTGACACCTTTAAAGACGTATCACTTTGAATGTTACCAGTTGTTAATTTTAGTGATAAGTTGATAGTGTAACTATTTCAATAAATAAAATAAAATAAAAATAAATTCCAAGGAAGATCATAGGCTACTTTTTATGTCTAACACCAGACGACCAAACGCTACGCGAGCGAAGTTCTCACAGAAACATAAATAATACAGTTCAATGTCAAAAAATGTAGACGTAAAGTGATCCGTAAAGTATGCACGAACTGCACGTACTTTCCCTAAGGCGCTTAGTAATCCATCTTGCTTTCAATTTCGCTTACGAAACGTTCGTAAGTATTGTTCGAGGCGTTTTCTAACCGCAACAGTCGGGGCGTCGGTTCGACGTTTGATCGATGGTGCAGAAGGGATTTTCCCGGGATAATCTAATAGCTGCTCATCATTTATCAAACGTTAATTTTTTTTTTACTATAAACGGCTGACGGTATCTCAATAAGTCACTGTGCTATGAAAGAAGTAAATGGTAAATTCATTTAAAATGTATTTATTTCTTAAAAAATGTGGATACATATTAAAAGTCAGCAGAAAAATAGTCACAGTTTATGTTGTACTTGACTAAGCGAACATATCGCCATGTCTAGATTCTAATCTTTGCCCGGAATAAATAATGACATTTCTTTGGCGGAAAGACTAAATGCTACAGTAACGCCTGAACTCCCGATGATTAAACCATTACAACCAAAACCATTGCTCTATTGGCATATAATACTGAGTTAGTCAGCTCAATAAAAGGAGTACAAGAACTGGTACTCGAGCCGCATTGATACCTAATCTGCGCTGCACATATAGAGCTAGCTTATAAGACACCAGATCCCGAGATGCTCAAAATCCCGTCGGATTTGTCGTCCCATCAGATTATGAGAGTGCGTGAATAAAGAGGGCAGTTATGAGTGAGCACACACTTGTGCACTATTATATAACCTGTGCAGTTTGCTAGTCGCTCTTGATTGCCACGGTGGCCGAAATCAGATCAGAAGGACATTACATATGTAGATATCCGTCCATACTAATATCATAAATCCGAAAGAAGACAGAGATATCTGTCTGTTACCTTTTCACACCTACACCGCTAAACCGATTTAGATGAAATTTGATATGATAGTTTAAATCTCGGTGTAGGACATGGGTTACTTTTTTAATTCCCGCCTCAAGTGGCTAAAATTTGAGACGGTTTGTATGTTTATAAATTACGTTCGGGTGAAGCCATAGGTTCAGCTACTGTTCTAATATTTCGTTAAATTAATTAATTCTTTTGACTAGATTTATTATGATATTAAATTAAATGCTATTACGATGCATTCATTTCATAAAACAGATTAACGTTAATTATTAAGCATATCCAATTAAAGTTCGAATACGGTCAATACGAATATCCTATATTTGCAGCCGTAATACGCTGTAAGCAGACGAGATAAAAATACATTCATTGGTTTGTGATTTTCGTAAAATAAATAACGAGATTGATTTTAAAATTGATAATAAGTATTAAAAAATTAAAATATTGAATTATTTAATAAAAAAAACTCTCATTGGAAAACTAAACTAAACTTCTTTTTCTAATTTTCAACGAAATTTTGCCACGTGTGTATCCATCAACCTGCATTGGCCCTTAGCCCAGCAGTGGGAAGTTTACAGGTTGTTACTGATTGACATCATTTTCGTGTACTTTAAAAAAAAATCTCCCGCTCCCCCGACCGGGCGGCATGTGTAAATGCATTTCCTCCTCGTAAAACAAAAAAAAAAGGTTGGAATGAAAAAAGTCCGAAAAAGTCGTCCCTATATAATAAAATACTTACATTTACCAACTCATGTCGGTAAATCTTAGGTTTTACTGGAAAATCTTAAAATTTACCTTAGTTCGAGCTTTTACAGTGACATATACAATAGGTATTAAAATGTATACTTACTATATTTATAAAGCTAAAGTAATGTATTAAAATATTCCGAAAAATATAAATTTAATAAAAAAAACGTTTTCTTGTAAACCTAATCCATCAAAAACAACAGAGATCTCCCCAAAATGAGTTAGTGTAAACACTCGCGATTGATAAGCGGAGAATTATTGATAAAATTATTAAACTAAGTTCAATTACATATAATTAAAATCTTTTAAATTAAATGATCCAAGTTACATTTGTAAGCAGTATCATCAAGCAGTATCATCATCAACAACGTCGTCCCCTCTCCCTTATCCCGTTCATTTACGGTCGGCGCTGCGATTTAAAAAATACTGCTAGGAAAAGTATTTGGCAGCATTTTATAGCGGCCGCCTGATTCACGCTCTCTTTGAAAATGCTCTTGCTAGAGTATTAGTTTCCCGTCACTGTACTGCTTTTTGTGAAACTAGTATCAGAGAGTATTGATGGATGTTTAGCACAAAAAAAACTCGAAAAGTCGAAAGTCACAAGTCTCTTTCGATACCTAGTGTTTTATTTGGATAAGCCGTTCTATTTATACATATATCTATATATTATCTAACACAATAGATTTACGTCTTCTAAAAAATTATTATAATATACAACCTTATCATAAATTAGTAATTGATAATCATATAGAAATTCTGTATCAAAGTAATACGTATGAATCTGTATCAATAGACAATTTTTATTACTCTTGTTATTGTAGTTGTTTTTTTTTTAAATTGGTAACATTGTATTTTTATGGATAAATCAATATTATTTAAGTGATGAATTTGATTGAGATTAAGTGATCTTTTGTTCAAATTACTGATATATTTATTACGAGTTATACGAGTTTAAATTTAAAAAATTACGTTTTTAATTATTTTTTTAAATATAAAATAAATAAGTAAATAAAAATAAAAAAAAATAGTCGATCGTTAAAACTATTGAAGATAAGATTACAGAAGTATGAAATGTAGGTAACATCTAGTTTATTTTTATACTGCAGATAAGGAAAATCTACCACCAAAAAAAGGACTAAAAAAACGTATAAGGAATAAATGTAAAACCAATTATTAAAAACTTGAATTGTAGACTGTTATAGTTGTGAAATATTGTAATAGGTTCAACATTCCATCTTATTACTTCCACTGGTGACAAACGACCTAGAATTTGCGTCCAGAAAATCGTAATTCAACGGAAAAGAATTGTCAGTAAGAATACTATGTATTGCCTAGTTACTATAATTATTAAAAAATGTGGTGAATATGAATGAATATGCATGTTTCAATCAATAAAAAAAAATCATAATATTTTACTTAATTCAAGTAGGCTTTTACAAGCAGTTTTTAATCATTATTTTACTAAACTATGAAAAAAAAGAGAAATTTCAAGTGAAGTACCTACCACCGTAAAACTACAACCATAATAATGATGTATATGTTTCTTCATAAGCTTCGACCTCGAACAAAAGAACATCTAAAAGAATGAATTTAAATTTAAAAATCAAAATTGTTTGATCCCCGTTATTTATTTTACAAATAATGTAATTATTTGAACTAATTTTCTTCTTAACTCCAATGCTGGGTCAAGCTCTTCTCCACTTAAGGAGAAATGATTATACACATGTGACAAAATACTCCACAAATACAGGTTTTGTCACGATACTTTCCTTCACCACTCACGAGGCGAATTATTATGAACACAAATTACAAGAAAACTAAGCCTACGCCGGATTACGCAATCTTAGGTCGAGATTCAAGTTCTATTCACTGAGCTACCTCAGCTATTACCTACATAAATTACGAATAAGTATATAAAACTCAAAATAAATTTTATTCATTTGAAAAAGTAATTCGAGGTCGAGGACGTACTAGACTGACCTAAAAGCATTATCGCACCCAGTCATGCAAATACAATTTGGTTCGATACTTTACAGTAGGAACTTTATTTAGGCTTACAGGTGAACATAATTATTTTATTTTATTGATTTTTGTTTTAAAACATACATTGCCAATCGACTGCTACGTCTAATTAAAATGGACCTGTAGCAGATTGCCTTCTCAAAAGTGTCACATCTGTGATTATTCAGATTTTAAATATTAAGTTTTAAGTGGTTTTTTTTTTGTAATCTAAGCAATTCCAGCGATTCATCAAAACATATTATCTAACAAATGATCCTTGTCATCATTAAATAATATATATTGGTATATATTTATCGCTTTTCATATTTTAAGTTAGAAGTACAGAAATTGATCAGATACAGATTGATTGATTGTAAAAATATTGCAACAATGATTTTTAAGGTTATTTAGAAATTACAAAAATCTAAATTGGAATTTTAAAATGGACAAAACGCACGTTACCAAAGTACTTGTAATTTGGTAACATGCGTTTTGTCCGTTGGGTTTCTGTTCAGATATCCCATCTACACGACTAGTATAATATGTAATTTTTCATTGCATTTTTATAGAAATCACTTTATTGTAAATCATCAGTAGATGGCGCTGAAAAACATGACCTTCTGTACCGTTAAACCAATATCATAACAATTGTAATATGTTATACAATATGTATTCATAGGCAGGAGAATTGTATTGTATAAAACTTATGAAAACATCGTAAGTATTATACTAGGAACATAAAAGAAAACTACCAATAGAAGTAGGTCAGACAGCTTAAATAATATTATTAATTTATATTATATTTCTACGAAGTTATTATTACTTACCAATCAGAATATATCATTTTAATATTCGAATTTATTCTGTCTACATAATAGGGCAAACAAATTTGTTTTAGTTTTATTTTATATAATTTAGCAGTAAAAGTTATCGCCTTTTTTGAAATGCAGAATAAAAATAATCGTTATGTAATTGAGTTTTAAATATACATTCCAATTAATTCCCCTTTATAAAATGTTCAAATTAATTAATTCAGTAAATTTATAGTTTTTCATCAACAATTATGAGAAAAATTAATTATCATTTTTCATATGGTATAAAATAACCAATGGCAGCGTTAGGTATTTGCGCTTGGGAATACAAAGTTGTTTAATAGTGTAATTTACACTAAGCAATCCATGCAATACTCTACCTATGAACTGCACTCCACGATGCTCTACGGTGCTCCAAGTACACTATTTGCTTATACTCATAACTGGTTCCAGAGTTGACTTTCATTTTAAACGAACTTCGTTTTTAAAAAATGCCTCCGGAATTAAAACCTGTGAAATTGTTCGCAACGCGTTGCTATTTGCTCCGATAGCATTGCCTATTCGCTTTTGAACACAGGAACCGAAGAAATACATTAACTTTGACATAATTCAAAAGTGCTGCAAATATCTTTTTTTCCCGAGTTCATTTTAAGGCTTACATCTGAACAGTAATTGAATTGGTTTATTTTTGTACGTCTCAATAGCTTTTTATCTGCTTATGATTTACGGAAAATGTGCAGCGGTTGCGACTTTCATTAAAGTATTTATTAGAATTTCGAATATAAATTTTTAGTTGACCTTTAAAATTATTTCGACTTGCGAAATATGAAAATATAATAATTATCGTAAAAGCGAGACAGACAGACAGACAGACAGACAGACAGAGTTACTTTCGCATTTATAATATTAGTATGGATTAATCTCTTGTCCCTTATCTCAAGGTTGTCTGGAGAGATCCCTTTATAATAATTAGCGAAGGTTCTTTGCCAAAAAAAAACTAATTAATGTTATATAAGTAAATGTATTCCCAGGCCTATATCAGCTGAGTACTATCAAAATAGCGACTTTAAATAATTTTAATGATAAATTATTTTAAGAAAAACTAAGCCGAATAACATTGAAACTATTACAAGAAAACGAAAAATTCTGATAAAAACGGAAAATAACCAAAAATTACAAACGAGTTCATTTTGTAAGTGAAAGAGAGAATTTTACTTAAAAACAAGCCCTTAATACAGATATGGAAAATTTATTCGTTTAAATACAATAGGATGGCGTAATTAATTTACTTTTTGATGTAGCCTTTGTCAAACGAGTTTTCTATGTAATTTAAAAAGCAATAAACGTGTTCACCATTGTTAGATATAAATATTATAAAATTCTAAATGGTCAAACTGTCTTGGTAGTTCAGTTGTTCGCTAATAAAACCGCAGATCCATAGGTTTTAATTAAAAAAATATATTGTAATAGGAAGCTGTGAAAACTGGCTTCCTGATGCTTAATGTCTTCTCTTGTAAAGACAGACATTGTGAGAAATATTACTTCTTACAACTTTAATTCGTTGCCAACAATAGGATCAAACTTCAACTAATAAGTAACAAAGCTACAAGTGTAACTTTAATAATATAAATCTGTTTCGGCTTATGTTCGGCATAACCATAACAATTAATATTGTAATTTGTACTATAAAATTAAATTTGAGTAAAACTGGTCCTCTTTTGGTCAATATTACATAAATCATTTTATAAATTCGCGCGCTTATTTACTGGATACTAGATGCTACAAATGATTGAACGCAAATATATTCCATGTAACTCTATAAATAGATGATATTGATACTGTAATTTGCGCAAACACTGCTTAGTAGCTGTCAGCGAGCGGATGTGTGATAAGCCCTGTACACTGGGCTTACACTTTGCCGACACGTCGCTCCGACTAAATTATTCGTATACATTCATTTATTTTTTCGAAATTACAGTCTTTTACGCGGCTTACAGTGAGTAGAGTGAACTGGCAGAAATCGTCACCTAAGGAAAAAGTGTTATGGCGACTCCAGGCGACTTTCCCCTCTCTTTCTCTTCCTGACCGTCTCTATTATATACTGTATCATATAACATTATTTAAACTGTTTTATTTGTTTTTGTACGAGGTTTTTAAATACAATTTAATTTCTCGTCATTAATTATTCTCAAACTCTCAGTTCTTTTTTATTTTTTAATAAAAACATATAAATGTTTAATAAATTATAACTATCTAACCAAAGGACTCGCATGCATCTAACCAAAGATAAATTCAAACTATAGAAAAATACATGATTAGCTTCGAAGGAGCGCAGCTTTATAATAAAATACCCTCAAATAGAAAACCTGTGTACTCATTCTAGACATCCAAGATACAGCTAGGCTAATAATCTTATCATAGATTATTCACTCCTAAGCAAGTAGCTACGATGTAAATAAGGTATTGAAAACTAAACAGAACGACGAATATATTATAAAATTCTGATGGTAAACGACGGTCCACAGATTTTGGTTTTGCAAGAAATATCTACCATCTACTACATTTTCAATGCCCCAACAACCCTGGGAGCCAATCTTCCAGTATTTACACTGGCTCACTCATCCGGCAATCGAGATCACTCAATATTAAGTTTTGCTGTTTGGCGGTAGAATATCTGATGAGTGGATGGTACCTACCCAGACGAGCTCGCGTAAAACTTTTCCAGTAAATAAGTATATTAACAAAAATAAATTCAAATAAAAGAAACATTTTATAATAGAGTATAATAGAAAATGTTATTAAAAGAGGAAAAGGTTTAAGTAAATCCTTTTTATGACATGATGAATTCATTAAGAAGATTACTTCTGAACGGGTCCGTAAATAAACGATATTGCGTACTAAATAAGTACTATAGTCTAATGGGCTTTCTGGTTATGGTAAACTACAAAACCGTGACAAAAACAGAACATCGGCTTCCGGCCATTTATCTTGCACGGAAAGGTATAAAGGGCATAAATAAAGCAAAACCTATAAAACTTTAAAGCAACAATGAAAAATACGAACCGTTTTACGTGGGGCGGCGGTGGCGGCGGGCGGGCCGGCTCGCCTTGCGATCCCGAACAAAGCCTCCCCGTCGAGAGAACCGCTGCAGAAAGAAAAAAAAACACATGAACAACCGTTCCAATTATTGACGTGGGTATGAGATGAGAGCCCCGAGTTACGTGTCCGCGTGCGCCTACTTCGGCCGACCCCCACAGCACCGCCGGCTACTGCACATCCGGAAAGAATATTTAACTAACATGTTAACTAATGGATGAATACTTTGTATAAATCTCATATGAGTTTTTATAATAATCTCTTATTTACAATTTTCCAATCAATATGTTTTTTACTTAATATTTATTTGTATATACATATTTTAAAAAATATATATATTTTTTTAAATGGTACTTAAAACGTATTAATTTCGTATTCAACGATATGGCATAAAATATTTGTGTATACACGTAATAAGAACTGGCTGCTGTTTGATCTGTATTGTCAGTTCTTATAAAACGTTACATCGTGAAAACATAAACAACTCTGTTGTCTAATCAAACAGAGATGGGATATTCACTTCTGTAGCTTTATTTTCCTAATTTTGTACAATACATTTTCCGATGATCTTTATTAATAAAAAAAAATGGTACCTTAGTGTTACAAGTTACAAAATTACTATTGAATAATTTCAATAGTAATTTTACAGGCAACGAAGGAATGTTATCAAGAAGTTTTTTTCAATAATCAAACTGTGAATTTAAATATCATGCTACGCTTATTTTAATAAGTGTTATATTTTACCAAAACATTTAAATTTATGAAGTGGCAAAGTTATAATCACATATGAAAATATTCCTATTTTCGCTTCTCAAACTTTCGCTCAATCAATCAAGTGAGCGCACTGACCCATAAGAAATATTTATAAAACAAATTGTGTTACAAGTGTATACCTACGTAATGTGTTTCGCACGAGTGGGGACAAGGAACGAAAAAACGAATAGAATCCATTGGAAATCGTGGAGGCGAGGGAGGCCGGTGCCGGGTGGTATATCCTCCGGATACAGTTTGCTCGGGACGTGGTGAATACCTACTAAACCTGTATTCCTGTAATGCTTAGAGCGTATATCGTTGATTATATGTCGAAATGTTAATTGTAATAGGTATTTTTTGAACCAGCTATGATTCAAGTTACATTTATACCATCGCTTAAGCTGAAAAAAGTAGATGAGATACGACTATGATGTACGATTCATCATCTACATTAAAGTCAGCGGTAGCATATTACGTATAGACTACTCACAGTAAGAATAAAGTACAATTACATTTAATTGTCACAATATTAATCCTTATGAAAATAATACAATGAACATTTTGATCGTTTTATGTAGATAAATATTGTCTTTCACAATTATCATTTCGAAGCTTAGAAATGTTACGAGATATTTATGTAAACGTTTGAGATAAACATTTGCGGTTCATGAGTATGACGTGATGCCATAGCGGACCAATCGGGTGGAGAATGAATCTCATTGTTTAAAAAAACACGACTGAATCCTTATTTTACCGCTGCGTTCAGGATAAGTACTTAACTAGTATGAGAAAATCATATATCTAAATCGTATTATCAAATATTATTCGCGGTCTAATGGCTATTTGTTATACAATATTTGAATTAATTTTCATCCTTACCTTCAGTAAGCGAGTCAGTTCCAATTTCAAATCAGTTTTTTTTTTTTCTTATTATAGTTATATTGTTTAAGATAATTTGTATATATATTTTTAACTAATAAAAGCAAACCATTGAAAACAAAATAAAGGGCGAATGTAAATATTCTTCATATTTTAAGTAAAGCACTCATGAAGTTAAGTAGACAAGTATTTTTTTTTTTTTTTTTGTCGAATACCTGGACAAACTTTGTTTAACTGAAAAACATTAATTGGGAGCGAGCACAAAGCTCTATCGACACCATTAAGAAGGTAAAAACTAAAGCATACGTGAATTTTCATGAGGACAATTCTGTAATCTCTAGTGGCGCATTTTGTCGGTAAAATAAATGTATATTTTAGCGGCATTCCCCTCGTGTGGATGCGCTTTTATACGGCAATATTGAAATTGTTCTCGTGCGCTTACAGCCACGTTATTGCGCTTTAAATATTTTATTGTAAGCGAGCCCGTTGTTATATTAAATAATAATTCTTATTTTTATTTAAAATAACTTTCTATAAAAAATTTACATATATGTATTGATAATATTTGTGCAGTATTTTCATCCACAATAATTTAAAGACGTGTACGTCTATTTGCCATCGATTTCTTTGTTATATAATTAAAATATATCGTGAGTTGGCTTAGAGATTGGAAAAGATAGCATTTTCAATTAACTCGCAGACTGACCGAGCAAAAAGTTAATCAAGATACTTAGTATAAAAAATTCTTAATACAAGCAACAGAATCCTTCGTAATGTGAAGCGAATGGTATGGTTTGATAAGGAGAAACGGGTAAATAAGGAATCATGAGAGCGGTCCGGAAAGGGTAAGGGAGGGGGTTATCCGCCGGATATACAGCCGACCGCTCGCTTAGCCAATGTATTTCATAATTTTCATAGCCAAAGGCTACAGGTCGAGAGCTACTTCACGGGCACTCAAAGATTTGTACATAGGTATAGTTCATCCGTTAAAGATGAAAAATAATGAAAAAAGCAAAAACGGACAACAATGTTCTACAATGTATATAAAAGCTGGCTTCGCTTTTAACCTAAAAGTATTGAGGAAACTCGCGATGTGATCTTAGCAAACAAGTTTGATTTCCTCCAGTCACCGTCAAAGGAGCTTACGGGGAATAAGAAAAAAGCATAAAGAATGAAGGGGAAAGAAATAAAAAATTCACAGAAACACGGAGGTTGGAGTTTTTCCTGTCACCGGGCACAAACAATGCCTCTATTGTACCCCGCTCTCCCCCGACCTCTGGCTCGGAACAGGCGAGGAAACGAGCATCTTTTGTTACCAACCCCGCACCTCCCCTCACAAACGAGAGCTTTGAACCCGCGGTCATCTGTTTACATCACGACAAAAAAACAGACATGCGATTATTTCGCTCCCCCTTAACCTCTAGTTACATTTGCTGAATGATAAAACTGTCATTCGCATGTTAGAGCTTATAACAGACGCACTTGATGAAAAGTCAGCAAAATTCAATGACGCTCGCGTTTTTTACATTTCATTGGCGGTCGGCGGTCGAAGATGCTTATTTTATTTCACAATAAGACAATAAAAATTGTATACTTCAATTATGTTGGCATAATCTAGATCACTTTTATCTGAATTATTATAATTATATGCATATATAATATAGTGAATGTTATTGTTATTTATAATGTATGTATCATACCACCTAAAAAGAAAATATTAATAAATAAATAAATATTGGACAACATCACATACATTACTCTGATCCCAATGTAAGTAGCTAAAGCACTTGTGTTATGGAAAATCAGAAGTAACGACGGTACCACAAACACCCAGGCCCAAGACAACATAGAAAATTAATAAACTTTTTCAACATCGACTCGGCCGGGAATCGGATCCGGGATCTCGGAGTGGCGTACATTATTCGGCATTAAAACCGATCTACACACTACTCGACCACGGAGGTCGCCATAATACACGAATATACAATTTTGCACAAAAAGTTACATATTATTATTATTAAAAATAAAATAAAGTTTATTATTCTTAAAAATATATGAATCGTTAAGATGTATACCTAATTAACAAACCTCTACATTTGTATTAAATTATTTTTATATTAATTGCTAAACACAAATAAACCTTAAAAACATTATTAAATATATTATTTTGCCATTGAATATTTAAACTGTATATTTTGTACATTAGGTTAAATAGGTTTTGATGTATCTTTAAATGAATCTAAAATTATTGTTGTATAGAATATTCCTAAAGCTTATATAACTATTCGTTTCTTATTTTAGTTTCGTATAATTGGATGTATTTACAACTGTATCAAAAGTAAAGTACTTTTATAATATACATTAATAAAGTAGCAAAGTAACGTTTTTTATAAAAAACCGTTTGCCCAGGGAATTTTGTTTACTTTAAAAAATTGTTCGATATATATTTTAGGTTAAATATAACCTTCGAACAGGCTAATAGCATGTTATGTTTAATTATTTTCATCGATGCGGTCTTGCGGCTTGCTCGTTGATTATCCTCATGTACAATTTGTGATATTCAGAACCGCGAATAACAATATGAATGAAACTTCTAAAAGAGCAATGTTATTTTAATAACCGTACTTGCACCCAAAACGTTTTTGGTTTTTCATTAATGAAATATATGTACCCAGCGGATATAACACACGGTTCTTAACCAAAGAACGCAGGTTCAAGTGCACACTAATGACTATGGTTTTATAAATTCATTTCGAGTTGGACGTAAAGTATATTAAGGAAACCTACTGCACTAACGCTAAAAAAGTGTTTTTTTTTTTTTAATTGAAGACAGGCTTTCTTGACTATCATACCGGATGTACTGATACAGTATGAATTGAAATGCTTCTAGAAAATAACTATATACTCTTATTTTAAATGCACCCGCATTGCACGGGAAATACAGACGTTGTAAGAATTCTATACCTTAAGAAATGAGAAGAGGGGTGGAATTTACTCCAAACATTCTCATACAGAGGCTAGGATTTTACAAGCTATTTATTTCCTCCCTTTGAGGAGGGGATCATCATATCATAGTATTCATTAGCGTCCACTCATTGAAAAAAATATTTTTTAAATATAAAATTATTCGGGTAATATGAATCGCTTTGAAGAAGGTTTCATATATCATAAAAACATCCTTGATTTAAAAAATATACATAGGTATATAATTATACGTATTTTTATGAAAAGTGAAATGATACCTTTCAAACGATACATCTATAAAGGATCATTTCTATTTACAATTTCAAATGTATAAAGGCCGAAGGTTTTCGGTAGGTAACGCGTTTACAGCTCTCGGGTGACGTGGAATAATTTTCCTTCTCATGCTCACTCTGCACTCGTTTAGATATGAAAAAATAACGATATAACCAGGCGGGGTGAGTTTATTTTTTACGTTTGCTCTTACGACTCACCCAAATTGCTTATTCATATTAAAAAAGATCTGAAATAGAATATATATATTTTTTGTTACTAATATAAGATGTAGATGGTACTTATATCAATTATTATTTTTATTACGAATAATGTGTCATCTCAGATGTAAATAATTAAACGGTGTTTTTGACTCAATATTGCCTTTATTTTAAAGAGGTGGTAGGGCTTTACTTTAACTGCTTTACAACCCACTCATCAGATATTCTACCGCCAAACTGCAGTACTCAGTATTGTTGTGTTCTGGTTTGAAGGGTATGTGAGCCAGTGTAACTACAGGCACAATGGACATAACATCTTAGTTCCCTAGGTTGGTGGCGCATTTGGTCTAAGGGCGGTGGTGACCACTTACCAGGTGGCCCATTTGTTCGTCCGCCTACCGATATCATAAAAAAGGTAGGAGACGACCAAAGAAACGATGGATGGATTGTATAAAAGACGATATGTCTCGAAAGAATATTACTTGTGAGATGACCTCAGACAGAGAAGTATGGATAAGTAAGTATAATTAAATAAATAAATAAATGGAAGAACACACGCGCCGGTGGCAATGCGCCGACCCCAAATAAAATTGGGATAAGGGCAGGAGGATGATGATGATGATGACGAATGCCTTTATTTTAACTCGATAAGTGATTCAGATCTAGATCATTGATTATGAGTAAAGGTTCAATAAAAAGGTTCAATTATATCAATTTAATAAATAATAATACTAGAGTGACCCAGTCTACAGTCATAAGAAATATTATAATACAATACAAAAATGTTTCTTGTACACATAAAGATAAACTAACATACAGTATTAACTGTCATAAAAGTATTTAATAAAATAAAATAACACCTCCTGTTATTAAATAGCGATCTCTGCCAGTCAATTTTTTTTTTTCAAAATATTTATTTTAATTTAAGCTATACTTTTATAAAGATACATACATACATGATATAGATCTCATATTTATGTATGCACAGTATGTATGACAAGATTACATCGTTATAGATGTAACCTTGGGAACCTAACTACCATTTTCAAAAATACTTATCTATAATTTTTAGACAAAATACCAAAAAAATATCTTGTAAAAATGTTGCAAAGTTGAATAGAGGACGTAAGTATGTTTATATGAACCAAAATTCAGTACATAGACGACTTGGGAATGGTGTTTTTGCAAGTGACTATGCGGTCGTGGCTATTCGTTTTATTGCACACGCAAATTGGATTTCTCTTCGTAATGTAAGTTGCCGCGAAGTAAAATATTATCCTTAGTGGTGTGTTATCATTTTCGTTATAAGATTGTGTGGGTAAATGTTTATTATATTCATTTGTTTTCTCGTCGTTTCTGAAATATAGAGTAATTCAATTATTATAAACTTGTATGTATTAAACATGTATATACTTATAACTTTTTCTGTCACGAAACTGTTGAAAATATTACGTCGACATTAATTTTATTGGTGTATTTTTACTTTACACGACTGGCTAGAAAAAAAGGGTTGTAATGTTTTTAGGGTTCACTCCTGTATGCGAGTTTCTTTATCCATTAATATATTTTAAAGACCTGTACAGATTATGATGTATGGGATATCGTTATAATTTTTACATCATCCAAAGTGACACTGTTTCTATTTTTATTTTTCAATATAGCATAGCATATAATATTCTATATAATATTGCAAATGCCAATTTCCTTACTTTTAAATTTATTTTAACTGGGCAGTCATTCTTCAGCTGGACATTTATTTGCTTGGAGGTGATTGTGACCTATTGTGTTGCGAAAATCCTATTTGCATATTGAAAATTTAATTTTTATTGAAAAAATACATTTTTATGTAACGCTTATACAATAACATTTTGTATACATTATAGAAAAACGTGAAGTTCATGTTCCTTAATTTGAGCCCAGGATAGACATATTGAGCCGAGATGGCCCAGTGGTTAGAACGCGTGCATCTTAACCGATGATTTCGGGTTCAAACCCAGGCAGGCACCACTGAATTTTCATGTGCTTAATTTGTGTTTACAATTCATCTCGTGCTCGGCGGTGAAGGAAAACATCGTGAGGAAACCTGCATGTGTGTAATTTCAACGAAATTCTGCCACATGTGTATTCCACCAAACCGCATTGGAGCAGCGTGGTGGAATATGCTCCATACCTTCTCCTCAACGGGAGAAGAGGCCTTAGCCCAGCAGTGGGAAATTTACAGGCTGATTATGTTTATGTTTTTTATAGACATATTTAGTATATAATATCGTGTTACTGAGATCATGTTCGATTCGTTTCACTACAATCTACATTCTGAACTCAAGCTACTACAGCTTGACAGTCAATAGAATTCTAAAATATAACAATTTAATGGTACATATAAGATTTTTTTCTTATTTATATTGGTTATGCGGACTGGCAAGTGGGTGGTAATTGGTCCACTCCTATACACGTTGGCACAGTAAGAAAATATGTTAACCACTCGCCAACGCTCCACCGACCTTAAGAAATAAGAAGGTACGTTCCTTGTACCTGAAATTACATTGACCTATTTTTTTTTAATACTGGAACACAATAATACTAAGTATTGTTGTTGAGCAGTAGAAAACAAAGCCCTATTTCGTGCTATTAACAATATTTTAATTTGATTTTAATTTAACTATATTTTTCAGCCGTTTATTTAAGGTAACTTCATTATTTTTAACACTTTCATAAATATATATTTCCAAGTATAAATTTTTAAACATTTGCGTAGTAAAAGCGTAAAAGCCATGATAAATATTGAACATTGTTCAGTGAGATGAAAATAAATTGCAGTGAAAATGTAAGAGGGTCGTTACAGGAAATATGCCTTCACTTTTCACTATTATATCAGTAAATGAAGGAAGCCAAGGGATGGAATGGGACGTTACGCTGAAAAGAAAACGAATACTTATATCATTTTAAATATAGCGATGTAGCTTACCTATAAATTATAAGGTTCTTATACTCGAGGTCAAGGGTTCAAGATTGAAAAAAGAGAATAGGTTATTTTATCGATAAAATATCGAGTAGCAGCCCGAATTAGCCGTCGATTAACTCTTCGTCTTTTTGAAAGTATGTTAACTCGTTGGTCTTGCGCCTAAATTCTCAACCACTATTTAAAATTGTCGTTCCATCGGATTATAAGAGTGTGGAAATATAGAGTGCACCTGTGTATATACTCACTCTTGAGTGCTATTAGTGAGATCTCCTGCAATTGGAACTCTTTTCTATAAAATATGAACGCCGTGAGCGCAATCGTTTAACAAACCTTTTTTTTATTATTATGATCTAGGTATGCTTATTTTATATCATTACAAGCAAATATTTACTTGGTCGTAGGATTTTGTGCTAGACCGTCTGGGTACATAGCTGACATGGACGCTGTATAAAAAATATAGAATATCTGATGAGTGGGTGGAACGTAGCCTGACGGGCTTGCACCAAGTCCTACCATTAAGTAAATATTTGCTTGTTTCATATTTCTATGTTTTTTTTTTTTTTTATTATTCCATGTTTAATACAAAAACGAGGTTTAACTCACAAGCCACAACTTGTTGTATAAATAAAATAAATCTGCGTAAATAGGTATAAAAATAAGGAAAAAGTATCTACAGTAATAATAAAGTTAGTATAAAGAAGTTCCTGTAGGAGGAGTCAATAAAAAGTGATTGTTACGTGTCCATTCCACTAAATTGAAAAGGGATTTGTCCCTCAGATTAAGTTGATTGGTTCGACCCGTGCTGGAAGTAGCTAGATATTCGAAGGCTATTGTTTTGTAAGTCGTTCGTAACCGTGGAACTTCTTGTAACTTACATAATTTGTATCGAATAAGTTTTATTATTTCGTATATGCTAAGACTATGCAAAAGTTCATGAAATTAAAATATTTTTTATTAAATATAACATAGATTTTTTTTTTATAATTATTCATAAAAAAAATCCTATACTATAAATAAAAATACTTAAATTTTCTTAAAATGTAACAAAACGAGATACAGCTAATAAGTAGAATTATGAAGAAAAAGGTTTTTACTATCTGTTGAGTTTTATGACTAAGCTTAACCGATTTCATTGAAATCTTATATAAAAACAGTTAAACACTCAAAACAGGTAACGTGCATTTTTTTATCATTAAAATTTAAAACATAATGAAAGAATTTAACATAAAAAAAACTTAAAATATAAAATGAATATTACAAAAAATAGCGCAGCGGCTTATTCTATTTTTAGCTTATATTTTATTTATGTAATACACAAAGAACTGAAAACATTTTATGCATGTTGATGAATATTATTTGTTTTTGAACGCACCGGTAAACGTCAAACATAGTCCGTTGAACTGTCACGTCATTGAATATCACGGATTTAATATCGCAATATCTCGATTATACGAAATTTGTGGATATATGTTGTCGACTAAAAATATATATTATTAACGATCTATAATTGTGGTTAGATTTCGATCGGGTATATCGTAGACCTGCATGAAATTATTAATATAGTTAGATTAGAGATTAAAACGACAAAATCGCGACTTATTTGTTAGAGATCAGTAATAAATTATTATAAAACAATCGTCTTTACAGTCGATAAATATTCATAGGATAAAAAAGTTTAGTAACGTTAAAGGTATTCATAATCCAAGTGTGTTTATTGTTTGATCATAATAAACCTATAAACAGTTATTATGTTTCCATTAGGGCGGAACGTACCCCTGGAACGAGCCATCATCTCGAACAAGATAGATAATAATGTTTTACTCCCTTAGCGTTACTGAAAGTGAAATAAATAGGCTTGTAGGGAAAGAAAATTCCATAATATATATAAAACAACGTAAGTCTTTAGAGAAAATCTATAAAGTTTAAAGGTATTATTATTCGATAAAAATATATAGGAGATAAAAAGGTGGGGAGACATTTTTTTTTTTTTTAAATTTACGTTAGGAAGGGATATGATCATATTGGCCAGCATTGATTATAGATACGGACCTGCAAGAAATGTAACTCAGTTCTAACACCGTGCGCTGCAAGCTACGGGATTTAAGATGTTATTACATTGGCAACACTTTCTACTTGCAAAACCTAATCTTTATATCTACTACAAGAAATTAAGATTCACGCTTGTCACGTCAATAGTCTGAATATCTGGTGAAATTGTGAATCGCAGGTACTCATATAATAATCTATACTTATAATATAAATTCGAACGTAACTCTTTCTGTCTGGCTGTCTTTTACTTTTTTTCACGACCAATCTGCTGACCTAAAATTGATGAAATTTAGTAACAATATAACTCCTCAAGGCCAGTTTTCATGCCTAACGCTTGAGTCCATCTCCTAAAACGCGAAAGAAGTCGCGGACGAAGACCTGTATAGTTTATAGTAAAACTTTGCTCGAAATGTAATTCATTCTCATTTTCTAGTACAAATAAAGAGTCACTACAGAGGTTTTGTTTTATTTTATTTAGATCCTATATAAAGAATCGTGGCTTGACTTTAAGTCTTTGTAAAATTACGATTTGATTTCTCAATGGTTACAATATACTTATGGTTACATTATATTTATATCCTTATACAACGTTTTGTCTTAGATTTTAAATACCAATGAGAATCGACAAGCAAGAATACAAATATACCCATATCTATATCGCTTAATTAGTCTGATTTTTTTTTTGTAGAGACCAGCTGTCACCTCTTTAGAAATATTATCTCCTATTATCTGTACCAAATGCCGTTAAGATAAAACCTTCTAAACTAAATTACGTGGCAGTAATTATTAGTAGTGTCAGAAAAACAATTCGTTATTTAATAAAATAAATTTAACTTAAAACTTTCGGCCGTTGCACTTGTTGTTTACATCTACTTAATGAGGGTAGGCGCCGTCACGGCATGCTGACGTGCGCACGTCCTCGTGCGCTCTTTGATTATCTGCAGAACCGGACCAGATTCATCTGGTCTGGTCCGGTTCTCAAAACCCTTCAGATTACTTTAGCCTGGTCCAGTCTATTTAGACCCGTCAGATAGGTACTTTTATTCCTTCAGTGTAAAACTGGACCGGATAGTGCTAGACCGGACCGTAATCCCTATAGCTCATTTGAGCTAGACCAGACTGTGGCCCCTTTAGTTGATTATGCTAGACCGGATCGAATCCCTTTAGCCAACTCATCTTTTCTCTGTTACTTTTTTTTATCTCTTTATTTTTAATTCGGCACAACTGCGTGGCTGCAGTGGATAGATTGGGCAATCCCACTTCTGATATAGGCTCAAGATGCGCGCTATATGTTTAGAGTAACTAAACCATAAAGAGTCTAGTGTAAAATAAATTTTATAAATTAAAAATATACAAATAATTAAATCATAGTAAAATTTATAATTTCGACTGCACTACTGACGGTACTTTTAGTTGAGGTCATACGACGCTCCATTCTAAAAGGTCCTATCCTAATAGCACTTGAGATGCAAAATACTTAAAATGAACATGAAACAAAATGAACATACATCATTTGGACACGTAATGTGTCTAATACATATATTCTTATATATATTTAAGTATTTTGTACAAAAAAAAATACGGTATATTAACTACGTGTTTTTGTTTAGTTCTGCTCCTGTTGTCGTGACGTTGCTCACTTTAACATTTTATACATATTTATTTATTTTAATACTAGCTGAACTCGCGGCTTTACTCGCGTGCAATTTATTTATATAGCACAAAAACCTTCACCTTCACCGTCTTGAAGTATGAATTAAAAGAAGCCTATGTCCTTCTCCGTGACTCAAACTATTTTCATACCAAATTTCATCTAAATCGGTTCAGCGGTTTAGGCGTGAAGAGATAACAAACATAGTTACTTTACATTTATAATATTAGTATAGATGTATGTATGAGGAAAAATGTCGCCCTGAGCAAACCTGGAGCAGAACAGCCATGCTTAAGGAATAGCGAACTGCGCAGAAAATATTATTATATGTACGTGGCAAAGGTTCAGTTTATCATACCCTCATAATCCGACACGACCAAATAGGTCATGTGCAAGATCAATTTTCAATACAGGAATGTAAATATGCAACCACCATCGCAATTTTCTCCTTTAATAGTGTTCACCGTAGCCCGCGTTGGCTGCTCGGGAGATCATCATCTAAAGAAAAGATCTTAGACTGTCTTAGACTTGACGTCACAAAATCTTAGCGAACTGATCCCAATCGGAATCGTGGACTTTCGTTCGTATTCTAATTTCGTTGTTCAGTGATACTACAATATTTTGAACGATACCGAATGTATAAACCATGAATGTACACTATTATTAAAAAGAATATTTAATAATTCCTGTACAACCGCGACATGCTAACCAAGTAATAAGAAAAGCAATTAGATAAATTAACTCCATTCGTGCATTTGCTCATAGACCATAAACTGGCAGTGCTGGCGGAATTAATTTGAAAATTAGTTTAAGCGTATGTACAACTTCCTCCTGTACATACCGCACTTGAAAACTGACTAAAGCACGTTTACATTGTATCGAAATTCTAAGATATAACGATTACGATACGTTCGCGATCCAAACAGAATAGGGAAACGGCTAAAAGGTTTCGGTCCGATTACGATAAAACGACATTATGTTAGTAGAATGGACCCTCTGCCGATGCTAAATTCGAAGGTTCACGATCCTTCGGGCTCTCGTCACTCCTAACTCAAGTCTTACCCTTTTTTCTTTATATTACTTTTAACATTATTTAAATAAATATCTATATTCAACAATCGAATGCATCAATTGCTCATTGCATATTGCACTGTATTGAAAAAAAGTGCGATTGCTTCTCATCAGGTTTTCTTAGCGCGAAGTTTGGGTACTTCGGATTTACACTAACCGTGTCATAGGCTAATATTCGTCATTGAGTTGGTTTTTTGTAATTAACTATTGTTAATTTAAAGTGATTAATGTAATTGTCGATTCTCAAATAGATTATATTCGTGTACTTTTTTTAAAGAAATAATTTCCAATTCTGGTCCGTAAGAAAATAATTTATATATGTATAAACTAACTATCAAGAAAGATCCGAAACTATTACCGACTAAAACATTGGCACTTAGAATTTGAAAATACGAATTCTGATAGATCATACAATCTTCCTATTTAAATAATATTATTTCTACTTAAATATCCACAGACGAAGCCACGACGAGTAACATTATATTCTACTGGTCTTACTATACACGGAAAGACATTATAAAAACGGAGTTCTAGTCTCGATCTGAAACAACTGGCGAGACGCGAGCACAAAACAAATGAACAAATAATGGCGGTGCATTTTTGTAGAAAACTGAAATGCGACGTTGTATACCAACTTAATTTGTCATGAGCTAGAAATAGAATTCTTTATCTTATACAGATCTAAAGGATATTTTCGTGTCATTTTAAAAATGTAACTTATACATGCCTTTTGCATTTATTGAGTCTTCGTCATTAGCTATCGTCCACTCAAACATATTCTAGCTTCAGATAGCAATACTTGGTAATGTTATTCCTGTTTAAATGGTGAGTGAACCAGTGTATCTACAGATTGGCAGAGCATTGGAACGGTAAGGAATGGTTATTCATTTCTGCTACTCGGTGGTTGTGCTTTGTGCAATTTCGTCTGGATAGGTACCACCCATTCATCATATATTCTACCGCCGAACAGCAATAGTCAGTATTGTTTTATTCTGGTTTGAAGGATGAGTGAGCCAGTGTAACTACAGGCACAAGGGACATAACATCTTATTTCCCAAAGTTGGCGGCGTATTGGCGATGTAAGGAATGATTAATATTTCTTACGGAACCATTGTCTATGGGCGGTGGTGACCTACCACCTACCTCTATAATACTTAAAAAAAAGTTAATGGTGACCACCCAGATCACTCTACAATCAGATGGCCCATTTGAATACCGATATTATTGAAAAAATATATGTCATACATTACGTTATCAGAGTATTACCTGGTTATCAGTGTACCCTAATGTTTATTTTATCACTTTATAATATTTAACAACTGAAATAGTATGAATGTGTGATAATGGTGGTTTTGTAATATTTGTTGCCAAAACCACTCAGCTTATGCAAATTCATTTTAAACATTCAACTTTATATTCTCGAAATAAATTAAAGTGTATTCATTTAACTGTTTGAGATAGTATTTGTTTTAATGTAACTATGTATTTTTAAATATAAAATCTTTAACAGTATAAAGTTTATAAAATATAGTTGAAAATCAATGCAATAAAATCAAATTAGAGTATGTGATTTAAACTTGCTTTTTACCAATATACAAAGCCAAAATATCATTTTTTTTTGTTTGTATAATAATCTTCAAAATTAAATTATTCAAATCAATCTTCAATATTAAATAAAATATTTCTTAAGGTTTAATTTATTTTTTTACATACAAATTACTTTGTAATTGACAATCATTCAAAATCACGTTTTTTTTTTTTTTTAATTCCTCCGGAAGCAGGACAAGGTAACAGCTCCTTAGATGTATATTAAAATTTATTTTACATAATGCAACTATTATGCAAGCACCTCTCGCTATCACCCACGCGCTATATCGACAAACAAAAATACTGGCTGAATTATGATTTTTATTAGGCATTGTTATGTAAGAAATGGTTCGTATTTTAGCGCCTAAGTAACCACTGGCTGAATTCGTTGCGCATTTACCTGGCCCTTTAAATTACAATATAAAAAGTATATACTTTATACCACAGCTTTTCTTATATTTATAATTACAAATATCTAATATAACAACGTTAATGACTACAATAAATATTACTCAAGAACCAAGTATAAAGGATTTTAACTAAAAAAAACGTACTGTTTTATATTTAAAACTAAAAGGTCGACTGAAAGAACATTTTATTGACCTAGATCACCTGTGACGCAAGCCGTGTGCCAAAAATGTTGCAATATAAAATAAATTCAACTTATCCAATTACGTCATATATGCAAAATTACTATGACAGCTTAATTTTAAATTGACCTGGAGCGATACGCGAATTTACGTCAGAATAAGCTAATTAACATATGCGATTTTTATCATATCATTCCTTATTAATAGCTACTTAATACTTATTTAATTAAAAATACATATTTATGCATGTTACGAAATAAACTTTGAAATTTTAATTAGTATACAATATTACGATGACTTTTTAAATGTTTTTACGGTTCGTGTATATTCATGTTCGTATGATTTTATTGTTCCCAAACAATTGCATTGTATAAAAAGCACCCTTAAGACCATCTCGGTGCAAAAAAAGGTACATGATACTCTATACTAATATTACAAATACGTAAGTAATTCTGTTTGTCTGTCTCTCTCTGTCTGTTGCTCTTTCAAGGCCAAACCACTGAATCGAATTTAATAAAATTTCGTATGAAGCTTTAGGTATTAGGCTTATTACGGATATCCCCTAAAACATGAGCGAAACCACAGCCGACAACTAGTAATCAACTAACTAGAAATAAAAATAGCCGTCACGTGACGCCCGGCAGATATCAATCTAATTTAACCATTAAATATTATTTTTATTTTTTATTTTAATAATAAATAAGAACAAAGGAATATATCATAGTATACGTGATAGTTACGTGTTACGCACACACAAGAGAGCAGCGGCAGAAATTGTTATGCCGTTTGTCGTCACGGCAAACGCGTCGGTTACAGGAAGGCGCGACATAAATATAATAGTCACTTTTGAATGAATGAACGAATGAATGCATGAATGAATGAAAAAAATATTTACAATTCTTTCGTCGTTTGCACATATTTGAACCCGCAATCTTCTTTTAACACTGTTTCCACGTGCTATATCCAGTTATTTTTAATGCAGTTTTGTAAATCAGTTCAGTGATAAATATACGTACGGAATATTATATATTGGTATAAAGATTACGAATGAAATATGGATCTTTAAATAATGTATTAGAATTAAAATTAATTTAATAAAGTAACAGAACAAAAAAGCATTATTATTAATAAATGGATTTGATTTGTAAATAAATTATTTAAGTCTAGTATAAATAGAGGAAAACTATAACGAATATGAGATGAGTTGCGACAAATTCACATGTATTTACGCCAGCAGGAGGTTCAAAAGAGCAATTTCTAAAGCTTTAAATGTTTAATCCTTTTTACGGAAGGAAATATTTAGTTATTCATGCAATTAAGAAGGTTAAAAAATTACATATAAAATAACATAGTACACTGTTAAACTTAATATAGATGTACTTTCAATAATAGGAGCAAAAATAATATCATTATATATAAAAACAAAATACACTTTATTCAAACTGACATTTACAAACACTTTTGAAACGACATTTTAAATAAGTAAATATAATTTTGAAAGTTACCAACAATCGGAATGTGGATTTTTCTTTTTAGAACCAACAGAAAATTCAGTTGTTACGCTTTTTACGATTATTACCTATTGTGGGTAGGTAAATTTAATACTTCTTGAAAATCAACGAAGACTAACTCCACGCATGTCATCTATATAATATTTTATTGAATAATACAGCTTTTTATGACATCGATGTTAAATAAATTAAATATACTGTTAAAAAATGATACAAGATTAAAGATAACATTTTAAAAAGAATCGTAATAGAGAAAAATGTAAAGTTTTTTTTTACACTTATTTTTGGATGAACGCAAAACGTCTTGTGCAATAATGTACCTAAGTAATTTTTTTTTTTTTAATTTTTTTTTTATATTAAAATGTGTGTTTTATATTCTTACTTAAATTCATGCTTGTATTGTGAGTGAAAAAATAATTGCCAAGTATTTTCTAGTGTTAGTGATACAATACTATTCATCAATAATTATTTCTATAATATAATGATTATACAATGTGATTGTTAAAATTAATTTGAAATTCGTGCAAGATTTAATAAACCAAACCAAGTTAGTATTCAATGTTTAAACTACAATAACCTAAATCAACTATTTTAACTGTAACTAAAATAATATGTTATAATAATATCTAAGTTTAAAGTAAATTTCTATAATACTGTACTATAATTAAATATAATATAAACGTCTGTTATATCCGTTACGAGAATAGGGTATTCCACTATGTTTGAAAAAGTACTTCAAAATGTTGATTTTCCTAATAAAAAGCCACCAAAAAAATATACTTCGGCAAAATAAACACGTTTTCTTGCCATAAAATTAAATAAAATTTTAAACTTTTTTTAGTCCCGCGAAAACGCTGTCAGTCATTTTGGTGACGTCACACTGGTAAAAACAACAGTTGTGTATATACGACTGATACTCATTCAACGGTAACAACTATAAATATTTGGTGGTTTTTGGGATAATAATTAATTACGATCACTGTCGTTGAGTGTAAAGTGCAAAGATTAGCATTAAAACTCCAGAAAAGTTGTTTATCAAAGTGCCAGATGGTATTGAAATGACAGTTTTTGCCGCATCTGACGCCACACCATGGCGGCTCGTGTTTTAGGTCACGTGATATACAGACTAAAAATATAGTTCTCCATATATTTTACTTTTTATCAAATTGCATAATTAATTTTTCACTACCGAAAATACATTATAATATTCATCAGTTTATCTATTTATAAAAATGAATAATGTCTCTATACTCTATTCAAATAGGTCTTTCATTGCCTTGTTACATAATATCTGAATCACTTAAAGAAAAAGAAGCGCTCGCTAATTTTGGGACCTTAGCTAATATCAACATGTCATGTCTATTGTAATTTGTAAAGTACAGCTCTAATAACATTTGAAAAAAAATCTGTAAGTAAGAAGCGGTTTAATTAAATCACAGTAACAATTTAACTAAACAAAATAGTTAAATAATTTATTATGGCAAGGACTAGACTAAATATACAAAGATCAAAATTAAAAATAACTACTGTATAAATCATGACCGATTGGAATGAGGGCTAGATTGCAATCAGCATTTCACCGTTAAATCGCAATTCCGATTATTTGAGCTAAAAATAAACCAGGTCTCCGGAGCCTAACATAAGGAGGCAATGAAACAGGGTGCTAAATATTTGACTTTTATTTTCACTATCAATCCAAAGTCTAATTTAGAAATAAAATACAATTTAAAAAATGGGAATATTAAACTAAATATAAGTGGACTGTTACAGATTTGAGTCTTTATTTCATATGATTTAATCAAATGGTAAGCTGCCGCCGAATTATATGTTGATTCTTCTGAGAAGAGCCGGCAAGAAACTCGGCGATCACTCATTTCCGCTTATAAATTAATTACATAGGCACGCTAATTATATTCAAAGTTCAACAAAACTACTTGTTATTTATGACGAAAACACAAGACTCGCAACAATAATAAAATAACATTTTTGCAAAAACAGAAATATAATAAAGAATATTAATTTGTTGGTTTGTATTTTCTCCCAATTATAAAATTGTAATGTCAAGTATGTTTGTTATGTTGTTAACAAAACTGATTAAACATATAAAAATGTATGATGTGAAAATCAACGCCGCTCGTCTTATAATTGGGCGTAATGTTATTTGCTTTTATCATTTACACACACAAAGAAACACAAATATTTTGAATGGATTTGTTTATTTTTATTCTCATATTGTATAAGTAACTATCGAAAGGAGCTTGCTTATAATTCCATGATGAATATTGAGTACATGTTTTGTGGGTATATATATTTTACATCGTTTATTTATTAGTTTGTAGATCAAAATTTATCCACGACTTATAGATATGATATATTCAAAAGAATTTGATCGAATGATATATAAATGATAGATTTAATTTATCTGAAGGATTAAAAATTAACTAAAATTACACGAATAAAATGACTAATATGTATGAATAAAAATATTTATTATGAGTGTACCTTAAAAGAAAGACCAAACTATTCCAGATATTTTTGTAGGCATTTTTAAGGCCTTTTATTTTCTAGTTCATTGTTTTCATGTGTGATACATTACTGTGTGATACTAAGGTTTAACCAGCATTAGCCGAGTGAGCGTACAATTATTTCTTGGCAAAACAATGTCACAGTTCAGAGCCATTGTACGAAATATTTGCAAATTAGGTAATAAATGCACTTTTAATGAAAACCGCATACAATTTCATTGAGTGATTTGAAAGAAGTAAGTGGAGATAAAGACCAGGACAGTACAGCGACTTTTTTTTTTACGTAATTTTCCTACGAGATTATCTGTAAATATTGCTTGCTTTTTTGTATTTTGCACAATATTTATAATAAGACCAAATTTGTCAGAGACATTAATGAATTAAAATGAACGCGTAATAATAATACAACCACAATGGCTAATACCATAGCCTAACCAAGTGCGCGTTAGATATCGTACTCATAATAAATACCTACAGGTTTATAATCTATACACACGCTCATAATTCGACGGGGCGGCAATCCATCAAAACTGGAGAGAGATCAGACGGATGGCTAACTAACGGCTTTACTTGCTTTCTGACATACGAGAGTGTAAAACTGCCTAATTTCTAACTTCATTTTGGGACTGAAAATTCTTTTATAGAAAAATTTGATAACTTTAATTGTCGTCATTCGATTTTAATATAAAATTTGGGATCTGCACCATTATTTAATAGGTCTGTAATTATGTTGATAGGCAATCAATCCATATATTCTTAGAAGTTAGAAGTACCTCAAGTTTGTGTATATCGCTACCACGGTGAATTAATATATTTCGTGGAATATAACATAATTATATCCCGAAAAAGCTCTTGCAAGTAGCTGTTCAACAAAATAAAGATTTCGCTCTTGTTGGAAACATAATTTAAAAGAAGACTTATTTATTTCTCATAGCAGCTTCTCCTTTATATATATTTGAAACATATAAAATTATTTCGTCATACTAATTTGAAATAGATTATGAGAAATAAATAAAAATAAACTGCTAAATTTGAAATTTATATATTCTTTTGAGATTTTTTTGGGTCATTGTGGACATGTTCTACCAAAGATTCTACCGTTGAAACCAACTTTGTATATGCTATATGTATTGCTCATTGTACAAGTGAACCGTAAGGTTCTTAATGAGTAATAAAAGTTCTTTAACCTGAAATATATTAGCAACAGAATACACTCGTTTTTATTTCGATCGAGAAAAGCGGCACAATTATAATGACGATCTGATGAGCGAATAATTAGAGCAGGCTCAAAGTCAAAGGAATTTGAAAATTCCAACTGTCAATAGGGACCACATAACGAGACCTAATCAATGTCTAAGCAAAGCGATATAAATATATCTATACAGTTAAATGCTATAGCAGTCGCCTAATAGGGTCGGGCCAGTCCCATCGCCCAGCTTAAAACTCCCGCGTGCAAAGGTTTGATTGAATTGCACAAAGCGTTCCACCTATGCGCCCATGTTTACCCGGAGTCTCGTTAAACCAACTAAAGAACCTCCTGGGGGAATACAGGTTGTCTGGAAGCGACATGAAAACACGACAATGAAAACTTATTCAAGAGTTTATTCGGAATGAGAATAAAATGAAATCGAATATCGAGTTTTCTGCCTTATAAGTTCCGTCGCTATGGGAAAAGGGGGTGTACATCATACCAAAAAATCGTTCGTGTTGAACAAGAAATAATATTATTTTTAACACAATTACTATGATAATATTATAATCTTGCTTTATATATATTGTTTTTAAAGTGATAGTCACACATTAAAGATAATTTTTTTTCGATCGCATTTCATCGAGAAATTTTTGAAATTTCATCTAGATCTGTTAGTCTACAGGAATCGCTAATATATTATTTGTGATCTTTATCGGTAGGTAGTTATGTTGCGCAGTACACCGTTTCTGCCAACTAAGGAATCTCCGGGAACCAAACCTTCCGTGAGTTTCCAATAACTTGCTGATTCCTTAAATTTAACATTGTATAGTTTTAAGCGTAACAAATCATTACATGATTGACATCCAATTCTGTCACGTGTATTCATTTTATAATTCAGTTTTAATGCCTTTTTAAAATTCAATTTAATTTTTAAATAAATTTTAATAATTTTTAAAAAGTTTTATTGAAGTTCCCGAAAGTTGACTAGGTATTTCCTTATAGACATCTTCGAATATCTTTGAATAAAAAATAATATATTGTTTGTTTAATATTATTTGTTTTAGATAAGAATTATTTACAGTTAGTATTTATTTATTTATTTGTCACCTGCTGCGTGGAATGCAGAATATCAGTATTTGCCAGTTAAATCATTCCGATCCTCTGGGCAAAAAATGAACCATGCCCTCCTGTCACCAGTGGGGGCGCTAAGACGAGGTATTATACTTTTAATAAAAGGTTATTACTTCATAGTCCAAGTGTTTCAGCTGCAAATAGAACAATGACATCATTTCGAATAAGAGATGAATATTTGAATCGTTTGTTCGCTTCTCGTTTTTATGCAGCGGCACCGGTTCTTGACACTGTTTCCCTGATTGTCAACACCAGTGTGTCAACGCATGTAGCGATCCACACTAGGACTCATCCTCATCCTCGTTCTCACCACAACTAATTCCGCGAGGCTTAATAATCAGGAATATGGATGATGGTAAGAGTCCTTTTTTATTTATCATTAAGAGAAGCGTGGCGGAAATGTATACCTGAAATGTTTTCCTTGGAGAAGGAAGACCACGTAATTTGATATAATTAATTGAAAAAATTAATTGTTTACATTCTAATTTACTTTACTTGTTGGTAAGGCTTTTTACTTTGCTTTTTCTGTAAATATGCTGAATGTCGCTGCATCTTCAGGATCGAGTTTTGTGTGTATTGTTTTTTTTTTTCATTTCGGGAAGACAAATAACGTCTCCTTATTTATTAATATAGATTAGTAAAAAAAACAGTCTTAACTTAGGTAGAACCAAATTATTCATTGTTTACAAAAAAAAATTGTTTTTTTTTTTTTTTAATTATAACAATATTCCTAAAAAGTCTTTCACATCATCAAACTAGGAATCATTGCCATCTCTGGTAAAGTATTTATTACAATAAAATGATTACTTCAAAATAACATTATTCCACATTTAATAAAAGTTAATAACTTCATAGATCACTCTTTAAACATGATGTAGGTATATTATTAAGTCAAGAAAAATACTGTATATTATGTATAATTCGCTTAATATTACGCGCTGATATTTAATTGCCTTTTTAAACTATTTTAGGCTAAGGTTTTATGTCTGTCGGAACAAAAAAAAGCTATTTGTATTGTTTGGTAAAAACAAAATTAATCTTGATCATTTGGAACCGAAGAATCGATCAATTATAAACAGAAATGTAACCATCTAGTTAAATTACTATGATGTATAATACTGTCGTGAACATAAAACGAATTGGTACAATAAGTTATCTTTATGACAAATGTTTAGTTCCATCTAGCATCTGTAGCTCAGCGTTTGTTAGGGAGACAGCAAACAATTAACTCGCATGCTCGGAAGCGAGGTGACTCGATCAACATTGCCTTTGGCTAACTGATGAAGGATTATATTGTTTTTTTTTCTTATTTTTCTTAACATTTCTCAATGCTATCAAAAGAAATTTCTCTTGAGCCTTGACACGGATATAAAAATGTTTTTATATTACATTACATTAACAGCCTGTAAATTTCCCACTGCTGGGCTAAGGCCTCCTCTCCCTTTGAGGAGAAGGTTTGGGGCATATTCCACCACGCTGCTCCAATGCCGGTTGGTGGAAACACCGGCACCGGCACACATGTGGCAGAATTTCGTGGACATTAGGCACATGCAGGTTTCCTCAAGATGTTTTCCTTCACCGCCGAGCACGAGATGAATTATAAACACAAATTAAGCACACGAAAATTCAGTGGTGCTTACCTGGGTTTGAACCCGAAACCATCGGTTAAGATGCACACGATCTAACCACTGGGCCATCTCGGCTTAAAAATACTATATATAAAACTCAGTATCATATTCTCTCAACGTCTGGGTGAACTTGGGAGAATTCTTTGTCACAAAAAAAAATCAGATCGGATTTAAGTAAAAGTTTTCTAACGCAATTCCTGTCACGTGTTCTAAATAGCGCTCGCTTTAATTGTCGTTGCGTGTTACCACTTACTCATCACATATTCTACCACTGAAGTGGCATACTTATTATTGTTGTGATCCGATTTAAAAGGCGAGTGAGCCAGTGAAACTAAAGGCATATGCACAAGGCTTAAAATGTGGTACCGTCGTTACTTCTGATTTCCATAACACAAGTGCTTTAGCTACTTACATTGGGATCAGAGTAATGTATGGGATTGTGTCCAATATTTATTTATTATTATTATTATTAAAATCTTAGTTCTCGAGGTCGATGGGTGACGCGTCTACGATGAGAGAAATGATTAATACTTTTGTAAAATGTGTGGTCGTGTGTGTGTGTTTGTGTGTGTTAATTAACTTACCTATTGTCACAAAAAAGACAAGAGACATCATGGCAGTTAGTGCATCTGTAAAATAAAAAAGAACCATTTGAATTATATGAATTATTACTTAAAATTGCTTGAAACAGTCGCATACTAAAATATAGTTCATATACGCGCCGAAAATTATCAAATTACACAGTGTTTTATTCAAATCAAAGTTGATTATTCAATGTTGAATTAAAATCAAACGATACAATTTTGTACACTACATACATAAATTTACGTGTGTACGTATAATTTTCATTTATTAAGTTACATTTTATTCAACTCTATTTCAATGTGTTATATTTTTTAAGGTAAATAATTTCCTTTAGAAAATTAAATTTCATTAAAGATTATTTTTTAATATATCTTATAAAATTTTATTAATACATTAAAATAGCAATATGAATCAGTTTGTACTTAGAGGGCAATAAAAGCCAGACCGGGTATTAAACTTTTCCAGTCATAATATTTTACACAGAGCTATTAAAGTCAGTTAAATTAATTCTCCGTTAAACGCTCGGTTTAATGAAAGCTTGAGTAAAATTCTATATATAAAAATAAATGTTGATATATTGTACATAATTATTAGGAAAACGAAATTTTATGTAAGCAGCACCTGTTTATATTTATTAAGTTCTTTTCGATTCATTAATACTTATGTAATTTTGAAAACATCGTAATATTACTGTTATACACGTCACAGAATTCGATTAAAAAGTTTTATGTAATTCCAATTCCGGTAATATAAAAAAAAAACGACTTTATTTTTATTTATATTACGTAGAATAAACTTGACGAGAGGACGCGTTATTGAATTATATTTAAATGAACGATACAAAATAATTGAAATCACAATTTACGTATATATATGAGTAACTTAGTAATTTAATTATATTTTGATAAAAATAATCCATACTTCCATACTAATATTATAAATGGAAAGTAACTCTGTCTGTCTCGCTTTCACGCCAAACTACTGGACCGATTTAAATGAAATTTGGTACACAAATAGTCTAGAGCCTGAGAAAGGACATAGGCTACTTTTTAATTGGAAAAAAGGGCTGTAAAGGGTTGAAAAGGGGGATGAAAGGTTATAAGTTGTTGAAAGTATTGTTATTTTTAAAACTAGATGCATAAAACTTATATGTACCTACACTTATAAACATATCATGACACCCACTAAGGAACGAATTTTGGAAATTCTACCCCTAAAGGGGTGAAATAAGGGTTGAAAGTTTGTATAAAAGTCCATAATTTTTGAAGATATAAACATGAACTTTATTTTTGGGATACTGATAAAAAATGAGTAGATACGTATTTAAGCGTTTCTAGATAATCTTCCACTAAGGGGGTGAAAAAAGGGTTGAAAGTTTTTATGGAAGTCCGTAATTTTTTTTAATTAAAAACAAAAAACTGTTTTTTGGGATACTGATTAAAAATGAGTAGATTTGAGATGAGTAGAGGATAGTCTGGAAGACCGTCATTTTTTAAGTTAAAAGCATGAAACTTTATTTCTGTGGCACTGATTAAAAATGAGTTGATACGTATTACGGAGAAATAGAGTTTGACATTTCGTATACAGGTTAGTCTGGAAGTCTGTCATTTTGAAGTTAGAAGGTCGAAATTTTATTTTTGAGCTACCCATTAAAAATGAGTCGATTCGCATTTAAGCGTTTCTGGATATTCTACCCTAAGGGCTGAAATACACACCAATGTGGTATACAAAGAGGTATTACATTAACGTAACATTTTAAGTTAATTTGTAAATATATTCATATTCTACGCGGGCAAAGCCGCAGGTAACAGCTAGTATTAAATAAATTGCAAATATTTAATGATATTGTAATAATAAGGCACATAGAAATTACCCTAAAAGTCGAAATGATATATAAAATATTTACTACTATCAAACAAATCGTTTAAACATTTGAAACCAAACTCACAACCGACGATTAAACTAATGCTTTGAAAACCGCACCATGGAACATGGAACCATACAAATAATATTAAATATATTTAAAAAAATATATATCAAACCCTAATATGTATATATACATTTTGTAATTAGGAGTGAAAATGAACATTTTGAAATTCGAATTATATAATCGTTTAATTTTGAAAAAACAACAGGAATATTGTTTTAAGGGGATTTCCCTTGAACAAATTAAAAACTTCGCCTGAAAATCATTTTGCTAATATGTAAAGCGTTATCATATATAGCCTTACCTGTATTATTTGTAAGGATAAAATAATTAAAACAATTAAAACAAACATACAATTATGTTAGTGAAGTAGACTCTTAAGTCTCTAACTTTATAATCTATTAAGATATTTATTTAAGAGTATCTGCGGGATTTTGTTAAAGACAATTATTGCTTAAAGTAAATATTATTTGCAAATCGAATTAAATTCTGCCTGACGGAATTCGAAAACAACAGATTGTAATGTTGATTACGTACGTACATACGTACAAATCAAATAATTTATTAGTTGAAATATTTAGGTTCATTTAACATTTTTATTTCTCTGAATAATGCGATCTTTTTCTTTGTGTCCACTGTTCTAAACTGTTATGTTAAACATTTACTAATATGTTTAACAACATTTGTTTATAAAAAAAATACTACAATGTAATAGAATAATATAACAGCTTTAGTAGTCAAGTTATTTGACGTCTCCCATTCATTTGGATTAGCATTAATTCTAGCAAAATAAACGCATTCATTCTGTACCGCCTCCGCTTTAAATAATTATATGATTTTCAATGCTATAACTCACCCTAACTGATTTTAGATACTAAAATTAATTGAAATATTTTCGTGAATAAACATAAATTAAATATTTAATTCAAGTTTTCGAAATAATTTTATCGATGCTTATGTTTCTGTATTTCTTTTTCTGTATAAGTTTTACGTTAATAATTAATATCTAGGTATAGAAATATGATTTTAACAAAACCATTAATATTAACGTAACCTTAAGTTTAAGGTCTTTAACATGTCAACACAGAATTAATTTATTAGATTGGCATTAAAATAACCTATAAATACTATTTACATACAACAAGCAAAACCATCGGCATACGTTATCTGCCATACATTATATACAAACACATTCTTTGCGCTGCATCATCTGGTTTTAGCTTTATGTACTCAATATTGAAATGTCTGCTGTATTTTTTAAATTAAAATATGTCAAACGTAACTAATAATAAATTAAAATAATATCATTTTCCATCGTTTTTTATTTGATAATTAAAGAAATTAAATTAAAGCTATTTTTATTCTTTGAAAAAAAACACAGTTACATAAATCAAAACCTAAAAAAAATAATTAAGACATCTAAAAGAAGTAAGTTGCGATAATAACATTATTTGGAATCATATTCGTATATTCGTGCGCGTGTATGTTTTTCCGTGAATATGTCTATGCTAATGCGTGTGAACGTACCTATTTCCCTAATTACTAAATAAATTTTGCGATAGGAGTATATACGAGTATAAAGTCAAAAATACTGCAAATCCTACATTTCAGTGTTAATTTCGACAAAGGTAAAGTTCGCCTAGGGTTTCAGCTGTGCGATTCTGTAAAAATGCACTTCGTATGGAACCCGTAAAATGTTGATAACTGATGTATGGTGATACGCCATTTTGATAGAAGTAGTCTAATAAAATTATCGATGGTCAATCTCGCATATCACATTCTGACATCTGAGATTGAGTTTCGAGTTTCTTCTTACAGAATACCTCTTAGCTCTCAATAAGTCAAAGAAATTCAATTTCAGTTCAAAGCTTTGAATAAATTAAATCATAATTTGCAAAAGAGTTACAAATCCGGTAACGATTTTGTTTTAAATACACAATAAAGTATTAAAAGGAACCAAAAGGGTTACCTGTTAATAGGATAATTAGGATACTTTATGTACGTCGTTCTAAGAACATTTTATAGCATAACGTTGTCAGAACCAGATAATCTAATTACCCCGACACGAAAGCTATAATTAAAGACTTTTAATATTTCAGATGAAATTTTTAAAGTGTTAATTTATAAATTTCGAATACGCTCAAGTGTGTGCACAAACACAGATGCTATTTATTCCCACACTCTCCTGATCGTCTTGGTCGGCTATCCTACACGATCTAATGTAGTTTTTGCGCAGGACCGTCGGCTTTTTGCGATATTTTTATCCATAGACATTTGCGTTCGCGGCTATGGCTGCACCATTCACCTATTTAAATATAATTTTTAAAAATTGTAGTAAACTACACAACTATTAAATTTCGTACTCATGCCTTTACGACAAATATTATGCTACTTGATATAAAATCACAACTCTAATATACTATTTCTACAATCATTTTTAATGCTGACATCTGTTATGGATATCACGATCTTAAGGCATGAGATTCATTAAGAACCTAATTATGCGTAATTTTATACATTACATATGTATATATTTAAATATCGAACAAAGCTGCATCGTAGATAAAAGTTTAATAAACAGAAATTGCACGAAATAAAAAAATATATTTAGCAAACTACAGATGCTCCCAGCGGAAAATTAAACGTAGTTTTCATTTATTTCAACAACTCTTTATCCTGTACATGTACTGTGCAGCAATTACCGCTTTGTTAATAAATATAATTTGAAACTCGCTCTCTTATTTTTAATGAAATTATCATTGTTATAATTCTTAATATAATTTCATTGTAATGTTTGTACGTTATTCTAGATTTCTTAGAAGTACTCCAATAAAAAGAAGCAAAAGTCTTTTGCTTTTTTAGTTTAAAGTGTTGATCTTCAGTGTAGATGTTTTTTTATAATTTTATAGCTACGGAATTTTTTGTCCGTTCTAATTTTGTTTGTTTATTGTGTTAATTTACAAACTTAAATGAGACAAAGTCGCGTCTGTCCGTTTGAAATCGATGAACCCAAAATCTACCGAACGGATTTTCTTACGAGTTTCTCCAATGGATGGACTAATTTATGAAAAAAGGCAAGGTTTATATAATTCATGGAGGCTTTGGTTAAATTATGAAAACAGAAAGCATTCAACTTATTTGTCTTTATTTCTACTAATTGGTCTGAAAAAATAAGTGAAGAAGTGATACTGTACTGGTGTTGTTTAGTTAAAACTATTTTTATTACTATTAACTTGTCAAAATTTTAAAAGGAGGTTCATTGCGTTGATTAATTATTATTTTAGAATTTATATTTTAAAAAATATTCTTCTTCTGTCAAAATTTAAAAATGTTGTTTTAATATATAATTTTATGTAACAAAACTAACATCGTTTTCTTTATTAATTTTCACAAAAATATTAACATTGAATAAATAATTCTAAAAATATTAACAGGTGTAAATTAACTTTTTTTGTCTATTTCCGAGGAAAACCCTTCTAATGCAATTTAAATCAGCCTACACACAATTATAATTGGATACCTCATTATCCAAATCTTAATTTAGATATTTTATACTTTTAACAATGCTGACAACATATCCATATGACTTTAGTCACGAAGTTAGAATGCTTAATAATTATTTACTCGTATATTTCTACAACATGTTTTCCATTAAAATCCTACAACTAAATAATTATTACCTGATAAACCTGATTTAGCCACTATATAATCTTCGCAACTATTTTGATACTTTACTTGGTGGTAGGGCTTTGTACAAGTCTGGGTAGGTACCTCCTACTCATCAGGTATTCTGCCGAGAAGCAGCAATACTTAGTTTTATTGTGTTCCGGTTTGAAGGGTGAGTGAGCCGTAGTGAGTGTTACGTAGCGCGTCGGCGATGTAAGGAATGGTTCATATTTCTAACAATGTCTATGGTCAGTGGTGACCCGGTCCACCTATTACAAAATAAAAATACAAAAGAATGGTATTCGATCTAATTTTTTAATTTATAAATATAATGTATAGTAAATATCTCTAAATCTACAATAATACTCTAATACCTCAGTGTAAAGATTTCTTAGCTAGTGTTGTTATTTAAAATAATAGTTGACTACCACTAATTATAATTATTATAATAAATGTAACTTTAACTTAGTAGAGTTTTATAACGCTGGTAGAGTTTATGCCACTTTGTGGGTATAATAATAATTTATTCTACTGTTCATGGTTAGAAAGCATTGTTAACTAATATATATGCGGGACGAATAAAATTTTAAAGAATTTATGAAATAAATATATGCTTTATTCAAGTGAATTTGTTTTTTTGAACAAAGTAACATTAAAAAGCTCAATATAAACTTAACACCAGCTCAGAACATTTTTTTAAAAAGAACCAGAGATAAACTCGATAGCTATTCCTTTTTTAAAAATAAATAAGGAATTTGTTTCATAAAGAGAAAATGTATATCCTGCATTTCAAATTCAATGATTTGTAGTTTTATATTCATAAATATGCCTCGTTTTAATATTTTCTAGCATATGATTTAAATTTATTAACTATGAAATATTAAATTGTCTGCGGAATAATTACATATCAACACATACATGTAGATTTTATCTGTGTGTGCATGACACACAGATATTCTGCATCTTCAAACGTGAAAATATGTCGTGTCAAAGCCGGGCCAAGTTTTCATACACAATATTTTAATAGTACTTATGTTATGTTATTTGCTTTAACGGTTGTTTTACCTTTATTTCGTATTTAGTTAAAGTTAATTAATACATTGTCGAAATAACGTGTTTACTTTACTATGAACTTAATAACGTATTTATTTGACTGTGAGCTTAGTTAGGAAAAGAATCACAAAAAAATGTATATGTATGTAATATATAAAACTTAGATTATTTATAATTCAAAATAACTAAAACATACGAGCCAAATTTATTATCCATGTGTGCGTTACAGCTACGATTGACGCGCCAAAGTTCGTACTATTTTACTAGTGTGCGTGTAATTATTAGCTAGATGTTGGCCACTTTTTTTTTCGACGCGTTCTCAGCTTGGACAGACTATTTAGACATATAAATAATGAAATACCTACAGCTTAAATAAAAAATAATGGCTCGCCACATATATGGGTATGGATATATGGGTCGATATTATGGATATAGGAGTAAAATTTTATTTTGATATATTAGCATAGATTGATTTAAAAATATACTTTTTCTAAGTATATAAGGCATTCTTTCATAAGAATTCATTAATTAAGTATCACCTCTTGTCTCACGACTAGGTTGAGAATTCCTCTCCTTTTGAGAAGAAAAAAGGAGCGTATTCCATTACGCTGTTACAACGGAATTGGTAGACACAGATGTGGCAGATTTTCATCCAACATCCAGGCATCCTCGCGTTTTCCTTAGCCGTTACACGACATGAATTACTAAACATAAATTAAACTCGTGAAAATTCAGTAGTGCTTGGTCGTATTTGAATCTTCGGTTCAGTTTCAAATATTCTAACGGCTGAACCATCTCAGCTTCCAACATTTGCTAACTTTTGTATTTTCAAAAATATTTTAGTTAACTTTCATGAGCGTCTCTTAAACCTTTTGCAGCAAAAATATTTTCATCTTCTGAATTAAAACTAAAATGTATTAAAGTAATTTCAATTATTATAAAGTTAATAAATTTGTTTAAAAGAACAATGGATTTCATTTGACGTTATCGGAAACGTAATAAATAGATAGTACTTTCAACTTCGGTGGATAAGAAGCTGATTAAAACAATCAGGCCATAAAGCTATATTCGATCAAGTAAAGTGGTCTTAACAATGTCTCTTATAAAATGGCAACGCGCATCAGGCCTATTATTCCCGACCAGCGTTTCATTTATTTGCGGACTTCGAGCTAATTTAACTGTCAGGCGAAAATTACGCTCAACGAAACAAATAGGTTGTTCCATTATACGTATTGAGGCTTATGGTAATAACGGTAGGCGTACTACTGTCGTCTGATAATAGTCTTGCCGACGGTATTTTTGTAACAATCGATGAACTCCACGAAAATAGGTCTAGAATATTTTGATTCTGATTTTTGAAGGTTTTACGTAATTTAGGGAAGATATTTTGTGTTAACGGGAATCCAAAATAATATATATAATGATTGCAGTACTTTAAAACATACTATTTTATAAAATATACATTCTTACTTATTATTTTAATTTAATCTTTAAGTTTTAGTTAAGTAACTCTCTAATATAATAATATAACATTCTGTAATGACTTCAGTAAAAGTACATGATTTTTGAATTCAAGAAAAAAAAATCGAAATAAAAATCAATTATTGTGATAGAAGTGTTAATGTATTATTTTCATGTAACATAATTATTTATTTAAAAAAAAAATAAGTTTACAACTTTTACATAATAAAATTCCAAAAGTTATGAAAAGGAATAAAAACTTTATTATGTATATTAACTTTTTGGTTTTTCGGTAAACTAAAATTTTATTTACCTAAACGTTTTCAAAAAATGTTGAAAACCTTTTTAATAAATCTTATTAAAATAAAATGAAAAGTTTCTCGAATTCAGTTTTTTTTTTTTATAAATGCCAAGGCTTAAGTTTAAAAAATATGCTAAGATTTACTTACAAATAACAAACGACTGTACACATATTTGTCGCAAAATATTAGATTAGTTTAAGAAAGTTTTAGTACTCACCAACTTCTTCCAACTTCTACAAAATGATGACAGCGCCAAGTAAATGTCCTAACACATTCGCACAACTATATACAAAGTCCAAAAAAGTTTCTAAATTAATTCATAATCGTAATTCGGAAATAAAACACAGTTCTGGGATATACTCGTAAACTCGGAGTACGAAAGTAGCGCGCGTCGGTTTGGCGGAGGCTGCGGACAATGCGAGCCAGAGGCTGGGCGGATCGCGCGCGACTGAATCCAACGCCATCCGCCCGCGCTCTCCTGCCTATTTTATATAAACGCTACTATATACCGATTTATATATTTACCCGCACTCATACATATTTAACTTTTTTCCCATTTCACATCGTTTATTCCCCGTATGTGAGACGCGGCCGGCTCGCGCGTATGTGTGCGCTGCCGCCATTCGAACCGAACGAAACGAATGCTCCACTCTTCTATTTACGTGTTTTTAGAAAGGGTGAAGCTTTTATACCTTTCCTTTCTACTATACGCTCTGTAGTTGAACGCAATGCTCTGAATACCGGACCGTGAAATATATCTTTTCGATTTATAAATTCTATTTTTTTGGGAATCATATTTTTTCAAATGGGTAGTTTTATCACTTTACCTCTCTCGCCCATTTTAGTAATTTATGTTTAATAGGCGCCAACTAAGAATAATTTCAATTTCGGTACTTTTATTTTTTTAATTATTTATTACTCTTATGAAACACAGCTCACGGAAACGTAAACATATCAGATGATGTCGCAGACAGATAATGAAATTTATGTTTAGCGGTTGCTTTCCAATAACTGGGCGTCATTTCAAATTTACGACAGTTGCGGCGTACAACGTACGCTCATCGACGTACACTGGACCGCGCATCCATCACTATTTATTGCACTCCATCGATACCTTACATATACTGCTTCAGCTTGGAATCGATTACCAAAACAAAATTTATTGGGTTCGTATCGAGTATTTATTGACTGTCACACACCTTTGCTATTCCCTCCCTGTGTCGAGGTTGGCACGAAATTTTAGAGAAAATATGCTATTTGGGAGCGTTGAAATTGAATTTCGATTAAACTTCATTATGTCCTCCATGCGAGTGGGGGAGATATTGAATGTAACAGAGATATTATATTGGATGAAGATTATAATACAATTTATAAAAAAATAACTGCTTATAAAAACGTTTCATTTTTATATAACATATTAAAATAATTTATGACCTAACTGGACAACACTAATCTAGATATACTGTCATAATAAAATTATTCGCTATACAATAATTTACTTACTGAAGTTTTCTCGAGCCGAGATGGCCCAGTGGTTAGAACGCGTGCATCTTAACCGATGATTTCGGGTTCAAACCCAGGCAGGCACCACTGAATTTACATGTGCTTAATTTGTTTATAATTCATCTCGTGCTCGGTGGTGAAGGAAAACATCGTGAGGAAACCTGCATGTGTCTAATTTCAACGAAATTCTGCCACATGTGTATTCCACCAACCCGCATTGGAGCAGCGTGGTGGAATACGCTCCATACCTTCTCCTCAACGGGAGAGGAGGCCTTAGCCCAGCAGTGGGAAATTTACAGGCTGATTATGTATGTATTATGATTATGAAGTTTTCATCATAAACATTTTTTTTAAATAATTTATTTTACATTTCGCATCATTGCACTTATTTAAAGGGGAAAGCGGTTCTGCCAAATATACATTTAGGTGCAGGCTAGAATTTGGAGATACAATAATCATGTCCTGGAATATATATAGTTCCAGGTTTTGACCTAATGGATACCTTTTCCTATATTTTTAGAGAAAACGAAAGGAAACCGCTTGAGTTGATATGGACATGTGAGGCGCAGAGACGAGACCCATTTTACTAAAAGAGTGATGAGCATGAGCGTAGAAGGGTGGAGAGGAAGAGGGCGACCTAGGGAAACATGGATGGAGTGTTTGAGGAGGGATGGATATGAACGATCACATAACAAATAATAGGGAATGGAAGGAAAAGTCATGCTGCTCCGACCCCTACTTTTGAAAAACGGCAGGAAAAAGAAAGACTTCTCAAGTGTTTATGTCACATACATAGGTAGCTTTTCGTCTTTAGATATTTTCCGCCATGTCTGAAATTTTAGATGAAACTATATTTAATCTCAAGAGTTAAAAAAAAACAAATAAGTAAGGATATTAATATTTAATTCACGAACGACACATCATTTAAGTTTACCTTTAAACTATGAATAAATTGCGTATATTATCGTCTATTTTCGAATACACGCTGAGTATTTAATCATTTTACAAGTTTAATTAACTTTCAACAAAACATTATTACCGAATGAATGCACATATTTATCGAGTTAATTCATTTCATCAATTCAAATAAATACCTCTTTATATATCCCATATACTATAACGTGATAAATAACTATTTGGCATTGAAACATTCTGCAAATTTCCCACTGCAGGGCAGTCTTTATCACTAATACATATAAATATTTGTAATTTCTCAACCAGTTTTAACCCACGATCTTCCCTTAAGAACCAAGTGAGCTACTGAGCAACGACCCGAAAAATTGTAAATTATCATAAATAAATAATATTCGAAATTCAAATGTAACTAAAATAAATGGTTCTTTCGTTTTATATACTTGATTAGGTTTTGTAGTTCATTCATTCGTAAAATGTCAGCTGTCAATTCACTTGCTGCTCTCATTTCACCTAAATTCAGGTGAATGTAACAAAATAATATATTGGAACTGAAATTCAGGGACCGTTCGACGTTCTGTCAATTTGATTGCGTTATATTTCGTACGATTTACTCTGTTTAAAACTAAACGTTATTGTCACTAGGATCTTTACGGATTTTGGTCTTGATGTATTCTTCATTTGTTTTACTTAATTTAGGTTTGATGTATGTGTAAATTGATGATATCTACAGCGGCCATTCTTAAGAAAAACATAAAATGTCCTCTCTATTCTATTATGACAACAAAAATCCATAAAGATCGGAAATAGTTCAGACGAAAGAGCCGCAAATTTACATGTTACAGGCACATAACTCATTGTATATAATTGTTTGTTGATTTGACCTGGGATTGGTATTAAGGATCTCCAATTCAGCGGTCTTATAAGCTGGTTACTAAACTATTAAAGTAAATTAATAACACAAGTGGCATACTAATAGTGGTGGTCTATTATTTTATACATACAAATTAATGAAGTATATAATATAATGTGTTGATTTGAATTCATTTATGAAAAAATATTATAATTATTACGATGCCAGTTCTTATAGACAAAGGTCACAAGTTACCATCATGAAGTCAGTTTGGTCGTTACGGTCTCAACATAAAATTAAGAAAAAAACTTATGAAAAACTAAAATTAAAATAAATATCGATTTTTTTTTTATAAAGCTTATTGATAGTATAAAATCTACCACCAGTTCGAAAAAAAGTTCCCAAGATCTGAGAAAAACAAAAGAAGATCAGCGGATATATTTTCATTGAAAACGATTTAAAAATCACCTACTTTTTAAGTTTATAATATAATAAATTATTAGTCAACCAAGTCTGAAATAACAATATCTTCTATAGTTATATTATAAATGCGAAATTAACTCCGTATATCTGTTTTGCTTGTACAGCTAAACCTCAGAACCGAATTTGCTAGTATGAAGCAAGCTTGAACTCCAAGGAAGGACATAGGCTACTTTTTTGCCTAACACCTAACGAGCAAACCCTAAGCCGCGGGAGATAACCAGTTTTCTATATAAATAAAAAAAATATATATATTTATATAGAAAAATGTCTTTTTTGTGTTTCTAAAACATTTATGAAAATGTGATGAAGCTTTGGCGGTTTATATATCGCCAAGGTTAGGTTATCCAAAAAAATATTCTTTCAATATTAAACTTCAGATCCCGATTCTATCCGTGCGAAACCGCGCCGAGAAACTAGTATTATATGAAATTATAAAAGAGAATATTATTTTGACTTTTTATATAAAATCGTATCTGTAAAACCTCTCGTACATGTCGATCAATTGATGAAAAAGGAAATTGAAGTATTATGTACTGCAATGGCTATATACCGCGTTATCGAATACATACAGGCGCTATATATTCGCTAAGTGGAGCCGGAGCCCAACCATATCAGAATTTATTTCGCTTAAAAATACTAAAAGCATTTCGGGTCCGACCGAATTCATTGAATGAATGAACTGCAATACAGTCAGATAAATTAAGCGACGTAATTGTTCCTTTATGTTGAAAACCGGTCAGTTGGTGGTTGTATTACGGTAATGTAAAATAAAAATGAGAATAATTAAATAAGAATTATATTCAAAAACGTTGTATTGGTTAAATTCAAAATCGTTTATTAGACATGTCATGTTTACGAAACAAAATTATAAATATAATATAAAAATCTTACAGTTGTTTTTGTTCATAATTGGGAGAATACTGGTAACGTTATTCTTTTTCTTTATTCAGTCTCATCCTCATGCTATCATAGGTGATGAGACTTAATTACCTCTTAAAATATATATAAGCGTCAATAGTGCAATGGTTTACTGGCCGCCTAGCGATGTAAAAAGTCGCAGAATCGATCTTAACCCTTTAGGCTATTGTCGACCCAACTCCTAACAGTGATAGGCTTAAAAGGAGAAGCCAATAGAAATATTAGTAATTACTTAATTAATAGGGGTTTGCTACAATCCTTTTAAAAAAAAATTGGTGGCTCTGGGTAGGAAAGCAGCCGAGGTGCCCCGTGCTGCAGGGGATAAGATCACTCTTGGCCCCTGAGGAGAACTACACATAACTATGAACGGAGAACAAGGCACGGAAAGAAGCGTGAATAAAAATTAAAAAATAATATGTGCTGTTGAGTGAAATATAAATTGAGTCTTTAGTAAATAAGCATAATTTAGTTTTGTTATAGAGAATAACCGGTCAAATTTAAATATGAATCTTGTTGATTTAAAAGTGGTTTAAAAAGCTTACTTAGGGAATGCCTAAGATTAAGGATCGTTTTAAATTATATACAATGACTGCTCTTTATACGTATGTGAGTGATAAATTATGATACATATGTTTGGTAGGTTGGTATGTCCAAGGATTATAACCGGGCACCGCAGTAGACCCATATGGATGGTTTTTTTTTTACATTTATACTCTATTACACGCTAAATACACACATCTTACGAAGGAACGCCAAACCACGAAATATCCGACGATTATTAGGCTGTGTGTGCGCACACAGTGCTGTTTTATCTCCTGTACAGTTGGCTGGTCTCTAAAATGACGACCGAGGCAGACATCGGTAAATGTGTACTGGAATAACGTAGCTAAAATTCCTACTCGTTAAAATGGCGAAAAATATACATTAGTAGGACACATGAGCAGTTTTTTACTTTACACACAAACACACAATCAAATTAAGTCCTTTTAAAAGTAATCAATAACTCATTTAATGTAGTAACCATAATAGGTTTAAAAAAATACAATATTCATATTGATATATAATATATAAATTAATTTAATAGTATCGATAATCGTAAACTATGTTCTTAAATAGTAATTACTCAAATACACTTTTACAAACATTATTAGTAATGAAATTAAAGAAAAACTTTATATTCCATTACCATAAACATAGATATATACATAAACTTACTCGCTAAGGCATTTTTAGTGTTTACTTTGACTGGTAAACGCAATATTCCCTGCAATCGAATGTACGTATATACCAACACTATTGAAGTTTTATTCTACGTTAAAGCATGTAGCGCTACAGCATAAGTACAATACGCTACGGCATAGCGCTACACGCTACGCTCGAGCGCCCTAGCTTCAATTTCTGTAGTTTAGCAAACATCAATATTGCAGAATATTTCCGTTTTATTCAAATGTTTAAAGGAGATTTACAAAACAACCTCAAATAAAAAAAAAATAACTGTAGCTTATGTTATGGTATGTCATACATTTGATGCCAGAAACGTTTTTTAACATTACACATTGAAACGATATTTTCGCATTCGATATTTAAATGTTATTTAATTTCATTATCAATAATAAATAGGTTTAAACTCCATTGTTTTTAAAAAAAAAACCTTGGTTTTGGTCAGGATCTATCGATCTTATATAATGGTATCAATATTAGAGCCCTGGTAGACCAGTGCTTTGAACGCGTGCATCTTAACCGATGATTGCGGGTTCAAACAAAGACGACTCAATTTTCATTAACTTAATTTGTGTTTATAATTTATCTCTAGCTCGGCGAAAGTAAAACATTGTGAGGAAACCTGCATGTGTCTTATTTCAAAGAAATTCTTACTCTTGTGTATCCAACATCTCGCATTGGAGCAGCGTGGTGGAATGAGCTACAAATCTTCTCCTCAAGAGGGAGAGGAGGCTTTAGTCCAGCAGCGTGACCTTTATAAGCTGTTACTTTGAATTTTTTACATTGATATTGAGCAGAAGAAAAATGTTTGAAATTCACGAAAATTGAGTTATGTATGCTTCGCTCTAAATACTCCATAGTAATTATGACCGAATATTGTATGAACACTAGTATTTAATTATCCCTGTTTTTTATTTAAATATCAAACAAACAAATAACGAAAAAAAATAACCTTTTACTGGATACAAAGGCTCACCGGATAATTGCTTCAAATTTAATTATATAAAAAATTTAGCTGTTAAAATTGTTACGGAATCGAATTTTATTCAAATTCACCTGTTGGTCACGTTCAATCGCACCTGTAAACAAAAAATATCTACTATTTGCTGATTCTATACGTGACTACGAAACCGATAATCGTATTATATTTATTTTTATCGATTCTACCCTTCGAATACTAAAAATCATTATCGATATTTAAGTCGAATCCCAGTTTATGTCTTAAAAATAATATGAAATTCACGTTTGTCACGTCAATTGTGTAAAAGCGACTACATTATAATATGACATACTAAAAACTTAACCTTACTACCGCCAGGTAGAGCTTTGTGTAAACCCGTGTTAAGATATCTACCGCCAAACAGCAACACTTAGTATTGTTGTTTCGGTTTCATGAGTGAGTGAGCCAGTGTAACTACAGGCACAATGGACATAACATCTTAGTTATGGAGTTTGGTGGCGCATTGGTAATGTAAGAAATGGTAAATTTTTCTTACATCGCCAATTTCTGTGGGCGGTGGTAACCACTTGCCAACGTTTTTGGTTTTTTTATATGATATAGGTAGGGCGGGCAAAAGGATAAAAAGGGAAGAAAACATAAATTCACCATCTGATCTAATCGCCCGGTATTCACAGTATAACACGTCACGTGTACTATTCCAAGCGTGTATTAAAATGTCTCGCAATAATTCTAGCTGTTTTTGCGATCTACAAATCTTTCAGGCAAAATTGTTTGTGTATCTGTTACAGCTTTAGTAACATTCAAAGTTGTGGAAATTATTATCGTAAGTTCTAAACACTTTCGTATGTTACAATAAAATATATATTATTATAAAAAAAAACCATCGAAATTAATGATATTTTTTTTATTAATTTATATAATTATGTTAAATTAATTTGTATATTTATATAGTAGATCAAATCTAGCCCAATTTTTTTTAAATGATTGTACATTAAATGAATGACTACCATGATATACTGTATCTCAATAAAGATTTAAAATTATGTCGATTTCAAAAGCTATTCCCACATGCTATACCATATTCTACTTGGTTTTCATATAATCTATAACGCAATAGAGTTTATTTTTCCACGACCCGTTACTTTATCGACATACATAAAACTGGAACTGAACCCAACTCCACTGACCCTTTTAAGAGTCCAGATTAAAATCACAGTAAAATGCTGCGTGGACGAAACGTCGGCAATATCGACGAATATTGAACAAAAAAAGCAAAACCAAACGATTCGATGATTACATTTTTAAAAACTTTTTTCGGAATCCGAGAAGTTCAATGAATTCATGGGAAGTCGAATTCTGAATAGGCATTTAATCGACAATTATTTAACAATGTCGCCCTTATAAAAAGATTTTCAGGAGACCGTACTGTACCGTGAATATTACATTTATATATCCTATTGATATACTCAATGTTCAACAGGATCGAGGGACTCGTACGTCTTTCAAAATCACTTTTCTGTTTAGTATGTCTCCGCTGAAAATTGGTATCGTAGCTTTTTCGTTTTCTAACTTTGTATTTCCTTGGTTAATTTGTACTAGTGGGTAGCCAGCGAAACTTCGCGTTTATTCAATAGATTTTTTAAGAAAAGTTATGACATTGTATATATGATGTTTTTCTTTTTTTTTTCCTTATTCAGACGAAGCATCGCTGTCCAACCGACCAGCAACTTTTTTCCGCTTTCTAAAATTAATTATTTGTTAAATTGTAACAATTTATTAAATTTTCTGCACATTTCGCTGGAGCTCTTTAAAATGAGATTATACAGAACGGATTTTTTATGTACAGCTATCGTCCCATAATCACTGGAAAAAAAATCGGCTTACTCTATTCATGTATAAGAATTTTGTCGTTATCATATTTTGCCATATTTCACACAGATATGAAAAAAATGTCCGATTATTAATGAATTACAATAAATAAATGTTATTATTATTATTATGTCATAAATCATTGCTAGCGAAGATATCCTCTGCTATTAATAAAAAGGTTTAATCCACCTCGCTCCTAGCACGGGATGGCGAATACGTAATCAATTTTCATTTCACCCATGCAGGTTTCCTCACGATGCTTTCTTTAACCGCCGATCACATAAATTCAACTGTACCATCCATCGAATACTCTTATATAAAATTATTTAAAAAAAATAAAATATTTGACGTTTCTATTTTTTTTATTTCAACCTTTTTTTAGGTAAATAAGTGACGTTATAAAAACTTAGTAAATATTTATTTTTAGTGCTTAAATAATTGAAATAATTTTAGTTCCGACGAATAACACATAATATATTTTTTAGAATGATAAAGTGGAAACCATAAATTGATGAAAAATTACTCATAATTTTAATCAATCTGTTATTGTTTCCTGATATATTTATGTACCTATCTCTGACATATATGATGCATAGTTATCGTTGCTATTTTAAAAAGGATGAACACAACCGAATTTTCATTTGTTCAATTTACATTTATAAATCTCAATCTCATACTCGGCGTTGTAAATAAAAATATCGTGAGGAAACGCGTATGTATCAAATGAAAATCCTCCACATGTCTGCAAAAATGTGATATTTATAGCAAAGTATAAAATGTATTGTACCTAATATATATTATAGTTGCACTTTACAGCTTAGACTACTTATTTTGGAGATATGACTATACTATTGTTGGACGTAAACTCAGTGACGTGGTCAAGGAAATGACGTCACCACTCAGACGTAGAAAAAAGAAAGGGGCACCCATCTTGGGTTGTCACGTTAGTATAAAAAAATGCACTATCAGTTGCGTTCTTGATGAATTTCATAATATTTTATTGGTATAGAACTTAAACTTAATTAATGAGTGTCCTTCAATATTCATTTTAAATGGTTTAATAAACGGTAGATTAAAATACATTTAAATACTCTTATGTATAATAAGACGTAGGTCACGCATTAGCATATAACAGCACAATTTATGTTAATATCTCATTATTTTGTGAAATACGTCAAGGAACAGTCTCTAATTTTAACGAGTAGAGTCGATACAACTATTAAAATTTAAAAATACATTACACGTTTCAAGGGAAAAATCTATGTAGCCGCTATAATCTCATAGATTTCTGAGTTCTCTTCCCCCGTGTACGAAAAGGCGACTTCTTACTATTGACTTATTGAATTTGTGCCTGCGAACTCGCGAGGGTCTTTCAGTAGAATATATCGCAATAAATTGCACGCTATAAAAGCTCTTGGGACGTTTGCTGTAGAGTGCAATTTAGCATTTTAATATTTACTAGTGACCAGCTATAAGATTATATTCTATATGTACAACCGTTTCTGTAGTAACATTGTTACAAATGTATTTAAGTTAACGAGCTCCTTTATATAACATATTTTTGTTATTGTAAACTTCGAAATGGTTTTCAAAAGGGATCTTCCTTTGGATAATCTCTATGTTTGGGAGTACGTATGAATGCACACATGTATAGTTCCAACTAATACTCCTTTCGTCTCGAATATTCTGAATAGAAATAATAATATAGTTACTTAACGTTTAACATTATGTACCTACAATTCAATACTAAAAATGCTTACCAATCACTATGCGATTCTATTTGCATTGTCAATGGACATTTAATAGAAGTGTATAACACTGCTGTATCTTTCATTCATATCATAAAGTCATATATAACTTTAAAATAAATATGTATTGGCCGAAATATGTACGACCCACTGAAATGTCATCGAAAGTTGTGGGTTCATCCACTGATTTTATATGTGAGATCAAACATCGTGAGGAAACCTACATGGATTGAAATCAGCCAGAAGTGTATTCACGAATGAGCGGTGGAACATTATTCTGGAAGGATGGAAGGCTTTCAGTAGTTCATTATTCAATTGACAACTTTATTTTATTAATGAACATGAATCAAGTTTCGACTATGGTCGTTTTGCCCACGGCGGTTTTTCTTAGCAGCAACATTTTAATTGGGCGCCAGAAAAAGTTTTGACACAAATTTTAAAATAATAGGTATGGTATACATCAATCTGGAAAAAAGGTGTATTCACGTGATTCCAACAGCACATTGTATTTTATTGATTAATTTGACCTCATTTTCACTAATTTTAAACCACCTCTTTCAAAGATATACCGATTTACATTTATATTTTAATTTTTATTATTATGCATTTATTTTATGCATATATTATTTTAGATTATACAACTCATAACAGCTGCTGCTTTATAAAATAATAATTAAATGGTATTTAGTTATACATATTGGCATATTTATAATTAATAACTTAAAAGCTTATTAAATAATAATATATTCTATTTAACGTAATTTCATATAACCGATATTTTTAATAGAGAGTTCCGTAATAAATTATTAAAAAATATTATAATCCAAATCTATATCACTCGATGGCTAATAGCACAACCATTTGCTATGCAAGTCGACATAGTTAGGTAATTATTTATTTTATTGGACATTCAGTCCGGAGTCTGTCACCAGACGCCACATGAATTTCAGAGAGTCCTAGACAAAATTTCTATTAAGCTAAAATTGGAATACAAGATACGATAATTTCTACACTGGTTTCCCATAGGACTTCGTTCATCCTGCAGTTAGGTAGTTAGTTTTTATATATTACAATTGCCCAAGTTTTTATGTTGTATATAAAACTTACTTATATTGTGAAAGATAGTAAATCTCTTTTCATAGAATTCGAACAGTTTTAACTTCATAGTATTTTAGTCTTAAGTCTGTCTGTTTGATTTTAGTCTGATTTATTAGTTTCAACTCTAGATTCATCTTATTACACTTTTTTTAATGAAGCTGTTCTATGTAATTTTTACTTAGTCTATGTGCGATGTTGGGTGAGTCCAAAGAACAATTTATAGCAAGACTTTCTTTATTATGGTAGTTATTATATTGAAAAATATATAAGAAAGTTATAAAACGGTTTCTTAATAAATAAATGCATTGAAAATCAATAAATAAATATAAAATACGCTTTAAAATCAATTCGAATCAACAGAAAAACCAGTGTCTTTTTAAGCTGGTTTAAGAAAACGTTGATTATACCAAAAACCAAGGAAAACAAAGAAAAAATATTTAAAATAGGACGTTTTTCGTCGATTTTGCTGTTAATAATATGATTTTAAAAATAAATATCAGACGACCTCTCTCTCTCTTTACAACAATTAACAAGTTCTAAAAGTACAAATATTAATTATAAATGTCATTTAATGGCTTGGTGGAAAAAACGAGGGAAATCACGTGCTTGCCTTCGTAACTTCGTAGCAAGGAAACCTTCTCTCACTGCGTTTGAAGCGCGACTAGTTATTGCATATTTACTTAGATTTACTCATGTACAATGTTCCATTAGAGACTTACAAGTTAAAGGACGTGCCAATGGAATCAATGTTTAGACCCGGACAAAACTTATGTTAACATATTAAACAAAACTACGATACATATACACATACGTAGCATATACTTTGTTTTTGAGTCAACACTTAAACCTTCTTCGATTAGGTCCCATCGATGACTTAATTTTGTTACGTAAGTCGATCTTTCTACAGTACTTTTCACGGCACGCCAGGGGTATCAATTTTCATAGCTTTGCTTAACTTTCATCTATTCAATCTTTTCAAGATTCACTCAATTATAGATGTAATCACTCACTGAGGCAATAAAAAATATAATCTAATTTGTATTGTGTTTGTTTTAATCTCTTTATTCTTCCATTTTTCATCTTATGGATTGATGTTGTGTGTTGCGGTGTTTGCAGGCTGAATATTAGTACATTAAACTTACACACAATGATCCATATAAACATACAGTAAGTATACATATACACATGGTAGAAACACAGGAAGAAGAACTTTTACAATCACAGCTATTAAACGAGCACAAGCTCAAATTCCAGGGAAAACACGAAAACAATATAATTATTTGAATACGTAATTAGCGGTCAGGATAACAAAAACTACGGGCGTCGCCTCGGTGATCGGATCTCTTCTGGAGATCCGATCACCGAATGGTTATCTATGATTCTATGCGCCGGTAAGGTCGGGTCCCAACATAAGTCAAAAGACGACGTCAGAACGGAGATAAGAAATATTTTTTTCCATTGACTACATGTGACCGTTGTGTCGTCAATCCGATGTCTTACGTTGAGTTAAAATATCTTAAGTGTATATATGCATATATGTCTGTAAGTATGTATATATGTATAATGTACATTTGGTAGATATCTAGACATCTTGTAAGCACAAGCGACGCATCTCATTTTACTTATAGTTGTAAAAGGTTAATTTAATTCGACACCGCTTAAAGAGATCAATCTATTTAATTAGCGAATACAAATACTTGGTAGCGTTATATTGAGAAGACGAATGGAAATACTTTAAGAACTAAGCTTCTTGACTTGTGTTTCTTATGAAGCTGCAAATTTTTCATCTAGTGCTCTCACGTAGCTTGTAATAAAACTCCGTGAAATAGTTTCGAACAAAAGTAAGTTTAATGTGCAAAATTTTTTAAAACGTACTCGTTTATAAAAGCGTAAACATTTTTCGTACTTTCATGATGGGATTAGTTTCGTTTTTAATTTTGCGAATCACATAAAAATACTGACAGAATAGCGTACGTATATCATAAAAGCTATTCGACGGGTGAATTTATTTAGAATTCGCTGCTGGTAAAAATAGTATTTCATTTATATCGAGTGATTATCGAGTGATAATCAAGTGAGTTCGAATGATTTATATCTATATAACTACTCAACCTATCAACATAATATTTTGCATACATGTTATCACGAGTGTATATCTAATAATTGCATCTCCTCCCCCCAAACGCAGATAAAGCCGTAGACGGAAGGTAGTTGGTGATATTGTAGAACCAAGATGGTCCACTGGTTAAAATATGTGAATATTTTAATTTTAATTGTAAATATTTTTTTTTTTTTTGTGTATTAGCTTTAAGTGGAAACTTGATTGATTTGTGTTTTATGTTATTTTTGTTTTATATTACAGTGTTTTTAAAATTGTTTGTTTCCCAAATAAATAAATAAATAAAAATAAATAAATATTTACCGTATAATGTGAGTTCTAGTCTGGGCAAGCACCACTGAATTTACAAGTAATATGTATTTATAATTTTTCTTGAAATTAAAATTCGGTGGCAATTAAATACTTTTATTTGTCGTATGGAGCTTACCAACTATACCCGTACTGTAGCAGCGTGACGGGTTAATCTCTAAAATTTCTCCTTAAAAGGAAATATTAACTCAGTAATCATTCTATGTTGTTACTTTGATAATAATCAATAGACCGTTTAAATATAAATTATGTTATGTGCACTTAATACGAACGTCCCCATGGTATGTTTATGGTGTGTAGCTTTTATAGAATTAATGGTTAATAAAGTACCAACCGAATTATTATACGGCGAATGAAATATACCAATCCGGATTCACTTACGTTATTTATCGAGGAATGATCAACATATTTCGAGAAGACTGCGATTCCCATTAAAATGGATGTACGTGTCAAATAAACATCAACAAGAGTTCGCCGAAAACGTAAGCGAATTAATAATAATACTTACTTCCTAACTAATATTTTAAATATGAAAGTGAGTTTGTATGTAACGTATTCACGTCCTAACTACTCAACCGATCAACATGAAACTTGACATATACGTTGTCAGTGTTACAAATAAATACGCCTAACCCTCTTCCCCACCTCACACGTGGTCAGAAACTATTTATCATATAATAACCACGTACGGTTCATCATTACATAGTATAAAACAAAGTCGCTTATCGCTGTCTGTCCCTATGTATGTATGCTTAGATCTTTAAAATTACACAATGGATTTTGATGCGGATTTTTTAATAGATAGTTTGATTCAAGAGAAAGGTTTATATGTATAATACATGCACAATATAGTAGAGAAACACTGATAATTTTAGAAGTTTCCGAAGTGATGTCGTAAATAAACACATTTTTTGCGCTTGCATTGCAAACACTTGTTGAATCCTACGAGATGGATCAAAATAATGTACTACAGCATTGTACACCTTAAAAAGGTCTTCAAAAAAGTCCGGGATAGTATATGTCTATCTCTTAAGGATAGCTCGCAACAACCATTTTTTATCCTTTACTTTGTACGAGAAATAATAGCTTATTTTCGAAGCGAATTTAAGCAATACAACTTTAATCCTTATCCAATTAAGTACCTTAAGTACATTGTGCATTTAATATAGATCAATATGGCCCTGTACAGCATGTAATTTAAATGAATATATTCGAAAATATTACAGATTTAAAATAGCGGTTTGTATTGTCTAAGGACCGAAAACTGTGAACGTTGTAAGACATTCTGTAGTATATATAGTGGCAGCATTGCATCCGTGCAAAGCCGGGTGGGTCGCTAGTTTAGTAAGAAAATAAAATAATTAGTAGAAATACTTTACATCGGTTAATTAGCTTTAATTCTCATCTTACGTCGGTATTTCCTACAATTAAAGCTATGTTTTGTTTGCGTCATTTATATTCGAAATGGCATATATAATCTCGTATACGTTTTGTTCGGAGCGAAAAAAACGTGGCCGACAATAATATGCCATTACCACTGCAGCCGACAAGTGCAGCCGCGCTTCAAACTGCGCCTTTTGTTAACTCGCACGAGTCGACTTTACAGCGTTTTCATTCTTCACGAAACAATGGAAATTTTTAAAGGGAAAATAATTGTGTTTAAAACTTATAGTAATCACGTAATCCGAATAAAAGCATTGTCCAACAATATTATCGAACTATTTCCGTTTTAATTTACATTTTTATCGATGAAATTTTTGTATCAGCTTATTTTATTATTTTTCATTATGTCAAAACTAAATTGCAAATGACGTCGATTTTAAATCTCGAATATTCATTACATGGTTTCGAAATGAATTTTCATCGAGCCGAGCCTTTGAAAGGCGCAAAGTAAATTACAATCCGTTGGACTGCAGAGTCTAAATAAAGAACCCACAAGGCAAAGAACTGGCCGGAACTCTGACTTCTTTTAACGCTTAGGTATTTTATAACACTGCGCTCCTGCAGTTTTAATTAAAATCTCGCTTCAACTGCGTATATTTTCCCCCTGAATCATTAAAGCCTAAGTAGGTACTTAAGTTTTAACATAATCGTACCTCGTTTTGTGGAATTGGTACGAGTGTAGAACGTATAATAACCGGGTAGACAGTTATTTTACGTTATTTTAACGTATTCTCGTGGTTGCAAATGCTTATAACTTTAAATGTTTATGCTAGTGCATTTTGTGTGATGCACTTATAGCGACTTTATCTTATTAAGTCGTATTATCTTGTTTCGTTTGGTGCTAATTATCAGGCGTAGTGATATCAAGAGCACCTACTCGTACCTGCATTTAACTCGGTTTTATATAGTTATAATTGACTATGCATATGTTTGTATAGTTATAGATAGCTTTTTTTTATTTTTATTCAATTTAATGCGAGAATTATTGGTTTTAATCTAGTTCAAACAAAAATTTTAGCTAAGTTTTTAAAAATAATAAGAATACATTCAAGCCCGCAAAAATCAAAACCAAAACATATTTCATTCAATTTTGAATCGTAATTTTACAAAACTATATTGAGTGCAGCTACCACTGCACCACTTGCACAAATGCAGCTACCACAGCACCACCGCTACCACCGGTTCGGAATGTATTTTCTACCGAGAAGAACCGGCAAGAAACTCAGAAGTTAATTTTTTATACATTTTAAAATACAAAGTTATGTTAGTTAAATACAATTATATATTATGTATAGAAGAGATAAAACATTTTAGATCTCATGTTTAACGGCACATTGGATGTGTATAAAGCAATATACCTTAAGAGCGCAAGCAAGCAATATACCTTAAGAGCGCTAATAGTCCAAAAACCCAGTAACGCCCCAGTGGTTGTTAGACGTGAATGACTGATGATTCTGAGTTCAAACCCGGGGCAAGCACCTGTAAATGAATGTGCTTAATTTGAATTTATAATTCGTCTCGTGCTCGCCAGTGAAGAGAAACATTGTGAGTAAACCTGCACGTGTTAGATAAGAATCTGTCAAGTATATAACATATATATATATATAAAACGAGATACCACTCACTGGTTAATCACGGAATCTCAGAAACTATAAGAACTACAAACATGAAATTTGCCAGGTAGGTAGGTTACTTATAGGGTGTAGACGTCCTTTAGGTACGAATTTTACGAAACTTCACCCCTAATGGGGTAAAACGGAGGTTGGAAGTTAGTGTTTTATAAATTTCGCGTCGGTAAAGCCGCAGTTTCAGCTAGTATATGTATTTTAAATTCCACGAAAAGCAAAACTATACCTAAGTAGAGCTAATTTCGAAATACACGAAATTATATTTATAATACTACAGTTGTTTTCAAGCTCGCCTAAAAATTCTACAGGCATATATTTTTAGCATATCACCGGCCCTCCTTTCCATATAATATGAAATCGTAACTGTACCAGCTTAACAGAAAAAATAAATTCACCAACGCCGTGTACCTTTTATTTAAATTAATTCTAGTGATATTCTAATAATAAAATCAACTTTATTCCACACTCCACAGTCTTTTTTACATCGATTTTATTAGCTTTACCTTTTGAATATAAAGTAATCTTCCGATTCAATATTGTATTCGAATAATTTTGAATATTAAATACATATACAGATAAAAAATATATATATCTTTTTTAATATATAGAAAAATTATAAATTTGAATAATGTTGATGTCACGGGCTACGGCATTTAAATTATAGAAAATCATGAATAAATATAATGTAAAATAAATAAAAAAGAAAGATAATTTAAATAAATATAATTTTTTAATTAAAAAAAAATATACATAAAACGTGCCACGCTAGCAGATTTTTCCCCACTTAAACCCCCGCGAAGGCCGTCTTCAGTACGGATCGGAGAAGTTTTGGGATCGTTTCGATGGTCTCGAGGAGCACTCCTATGGGAGCGAATGGTGAACTCGCCCTCGCACTCCTTACTAGTGCTTATCACAGCGCAAAGCCGTCCTTTTCAGGCTCGATATACTAGGATTACTCGAAGTATTTAAGAAAAATATATCGGTATAAGATTATAAAAGACATTAATATAGATATAACTCAACGGTTTAATTTAGATGGTTTGCTAACTTCAGGTTTTTGGTTTATGCGTATGTTAGATTTTTTTATAGAGACTTAATACATTATGTCAGGATATTTTAAGATAATTTCTATTTCTTTATTATTTTATTATATTTTAAGGTTATAAGACACTAAAAGATTATATATGAAACACAAATATTTATTCAGCCATTATAATAGCTGTAGTAAACGTAATATCGTATCAATTAATAATTACAATAAAACCAATTACCTTAATCAAATATACTTTATTCAAATAGGCTTTTACAAGCACTTTTGAATCGTCATTTAACAAACTATTTAAAGTAAAGCTACCACCGGTTCGGAATGTAGATTCTACCGAGAAGAACCGGCAAGAAACTCAGTAGTTACTCTTTTTCAATATCCAAAAATACAGTTATGTTAGTTAAATACAATTATACTAACTTTGTATATATAATACTAACTTTGTATATTGATAATTGCAAAAACACAATTCATATATTCATCAATAATTTAACAAGCAGTAACAATTATACTATATCACAAAATTATATCGTACCTTAAATGTTAGCAGCAACTTGCTGGTCCAGGATCCAAGTGAAAAGTAAGAGTCAAAAATGTTCTGTACCGAGCTTCCATCACTTATATAAGCCTCACTACAAATCACGTGACTCACAATAATGAACAGAAAAGTCAAACTACCCTCTTATTTAATATTAATGTTATCAACACAATTAAAAAATAACTTAAATTAAATTATTATTATTACAGAATTGATTAAAACATACAAAACGTAGTGTAAGCCTTGTTTGTAATCGTCTAATTATTTATTTATTTCTTACTTAATCTGACACGTACATGTACTTTTTCATGTCACAAACGAATTATAGCTGTTTATGCATAAAACGAAATGATCTGTGACTTGAAATGCATACACTTTGCTATGTAACTGAACTATCCGCGCCACATCACAACATGTTAGATCGCTCGTGCAAAACGTTCTCACGTCACACCAAAGGACATGCATTCACTCGGTTCACGGCATCCTGCGAGCTGTTGCATCCCCGTTCTGGATGCTATAGAATAGATTAACAATGCAATCACAGATTAAATAACAGTTCAGATTTTTATGATTCTTCTCCGATTGGAGAAATATAAGTTTCATATATGTTTACTGCATAATAACCGTGCTAATATTTCGAACATTAATTTTGAGCGTCACGATTTATTGAACGTTTTTACGAACTGCTGTTCGAACGTTTTTACGAAATGCTGCTTTCTTCACGAACTGCTGTTCTAACCACCGAACCATTGAACGTTTTTAGCTCAGTTGTGCGAACAGAACGGCTTTTAACCGAAGATTACAGGTTGATTTTATTAAACAAACATAACCGAATTTTTAATATCATCATGCAATTATAATCACAAATGCTTAATTTGGTTTAGAATAACAGTAGCATAGCAATAAACCTTATACATATACAAGTACATATGTATATCCAATACATTATTTCTCCCCAGACTTTTACGTTCGTGTTTTTTTGAGATTATTTATTTATATTATATATTTTATGTCAAATTTAAAGTCTATTGAGTAACTACTGAGTTTCTTATCGGTTCGTCTTGGTGGAATCTACTTTCCGAACCGGTGGCTGCTTTACATTTATTTAAAAAGTGTAAGAAAAAGATTTAAAAAAAAATAGTCTGAATGTATTAATTAAAATATATTTACGACTTATTCAACTGTAATAAATAAATCCTGAATCCCTAAATATTTCTCTATTTATGATAAAAAAATAAGCGCTGCGAACAGTCAGTACAAGAATTCATGCAATTGTTAATAATTGTAGATGCATTACTTGGATATCAATATATAATAATATATATTATTTAATATAAAAAATGTATATGCCTTACACACAAAATTTATTATCAAAAATGTGAAATGAATACGAAATTGTTGAATCTTTGGGCTTAAACTGGAGTAACTGTAGTAATTGTCAAATTTACCAAAACTATTAAAGCAAGTTACGACCATAAAATCTTAAAACCATATATACTTCATTATCATACATAATAACTACTTTGCTTTGAATATAATTTACAAATTGTTTTGTGTGGAGTTGATGTTCAACTTAAATTATTATTTAATAAGATAGCTTACGCGTTTAAGTGAAGCGAAATGTGCGGGCGGAACCCGCGAGTGCCGCCGGAAGGCGCCTCGAAGCTAGAGGAAATTATCCCACCAATGCTTTACTGTTTCGATACTTGTGTATTGTTCATAGCTAGTATAAAGTAATTAACTAAAAATAATAGAATAAACTAATACATATTATAAATGCGAAATCTCTGTGACTATGACTGTGTACAAGTAATTAATGTATTTATATTTAGGAATTCGAAGCAGAAATTATTAAAAAAAAAAAATCTTACACTTTATTAAATAATTACAAAATTAAACAAAAATACAAACTCATGTACCCATTTAATTACACTCGGTTATATAACCAAAAATACTTTTAGCTACCGTTATGTTTTTATTATTATATATATATATTTATATTTAACTTATGAATACTACATGGCGTTTAGATCGGATTCATATATTTATTTACTAACATGAGAATTGCCAACAGAAATAACAATAATACACGAACGATTACAATTTCATGCACTTGGTCATATACTCATTGCATTAAGATAATAGATATAACTTTACGATGAAAGTCTATCGTCTATCTATTCGTCTAGATAAAAAAATATATATTAAAAAGTAATTAATTATAAGTTGTGATAACAGTTAATTAATTAAAAAAAATATGATTAATGTTGTGATTCAATTTATGAATTGATTTAATGAATTACAATTAGAGTTAAAAAATTATGGTCAGTCATCCTGGTCGATTTCTGTACGCGAGACATGTTATTGTACAAAATATATGCGAAAGCACAGGTGCTCTCCATCACACATTCTCACAATCCAATAACAATGGCAAATCCAACACGACTGGAAAGAGTTCACCAATGGCTTTACGTGCATTACGAGGCACTTCAAACTCCGAGCTGTTAGTGAATAATTTTCGACAGGAACACCCAATAACTTTTTATCGACCGACCTGAGCTTGTTCGTATTTATATAACAACACTATTACTTTATTTCTTTTCTCGCAGTAGGCCTTCAGAATTGTACCCGGGAATATGGAGGGTTCCCCCTCCATATGCCTGGTATATGTGGGATTCTTAACCACTTTAACCTCTAGAGACATAGATAGATTCGACTCCCATGATGTGTTCCAATTGTGGCTCAATAGAACTAACCTCGGGTTATATAAGACCACTATACTAACGAAGCATTCAGATCAGTTTTAAAACATAATATTATTATATTATTAGTAGCGCTTTGCTGTTTCACCCGCTTTAAATGTATACGTATATATACCTCGAAATATATGTATATACATATGTACCTCGATGGAAAACTAATACGATACCTAAATCGTCCATAAATCCGCGTATAGCAAACTAATCATCATTAGATACAAAACGCAACCGAATGTGGACGTTGAAAACGCATAACTTTTTATGGTCAGTCGGTACACCGCCTGCACGCTAGTCGTTATCCTGGTTTCGAAGACTCCCAGATTGCATCGACCGCATAATTTTGACCAGTTAAAAACTCAGTAACCAATCATGTTTTATGCTTTTTACATTAAATAAACTCTTATTTCGGAATAAAAGGTCATGAAGCATATTACCGACTAATATTTCTTCTAATTTCTGCACGTGACTTTGTCTAGTGGAGGGACCCGACTGGATGCAGAAGGTGGAGAATCAGGAGTTTTAATTGGGCCTTCGTCTATAAAGACAGAATAATGGTGATGACGTACACATTTGACATTTCAATGAAACTATGAAAACCATGTAATTTTACCCCCGTTGATTTATTTTTAAAATGTTGTTATTATAAAATACAATATTCACTTACAGCATTAGAACTATCTTTGTTAAAAAGTTCAGAGGATGATTCCGAGAAGAAATTAACATTTCATATTGTAATTTACAAAGAAATAGATCCATTTTTATAAAATATTTATATTACTTTTACGATGTCGTAAATAATCCTTGCGTATCAGACACGTGCATGAAGACAGACACATGTAAAGTTAAGATCACATTTGTAAAGTACATTGCTGCTTAATAGCTTTTTTATGTTCAAGGCTGTCGGTACTATATCTAAAAAGGAAATATTTTTTCTATTTTCCGCAAACTATTTCATCACGTTACCGAATTTCGAACTCAAATATATCTCTATACAACTTCATAAATATACTCAGATCCTGTGTTTTCTCGCCAACTTCCTGTCACCTAATACTTTAACACCACCAACGCGGTTTCACTTTCTTGCATCTGAATCTCCTTGTCGTCCCGATATCAACCTTCTTTTGCGTATCCCATAGCTCTCTTCTGATTCTACTTCTTATACGATTCTGCACTCCAAACTCCAAACCTTTTCCGCAAGAAGAGAATAAACTGTAGCCCAGCTCATTAACATTCTCATAAAGTATGAGCTTGTAAATATGACTCATTAACAGCCTGTAAATTTCGATTTGGAGCATATACCACTACGATGATCCAATGCGGTTTGGTGGAATACACATGTAGCAGAATTTCGTTGAAGTAAGACACATGTAGGTTTCCTCACGATGTTTTCCTTCACTGCCGAGCACGAGATTAATTATAAATACAAATTAAGCACATGAAAATTCAGTGGTGCTTGCCTGGGTTTCAACCCAAAATCATCAGTTACGGTTATCGGTTACTATGCACGCGTTCTAACCACTGGGCCATCTCGGTATCTTTCATTACGTTATAAATATATTTTTATACCTAAATATATTTACACACAATAGATATTTCATAACAACTGTTTTTTTTTTTTGTATAATCCATTCCAATTTGTGTAATATCCGGTCAGGATGTTTAAAATATATATGAAAAATGAATCTCGTACAAAGGAAGCATTTTCGGAGCCGGAGAAATCCTCATTTGCAATTTAGTCCAGACACCATTGTACGTTCACAAAGGTCTCCAATGACGACTCGCATTCAAAAAGTAAAATATGATGTAATACTATTTTTATTAAATGACAATGCCTGACTATGAAGTTTCCGGTCTCTACAGTTCTCTACAAATGATTTAGTTCAAACCTATTATTTATTATAATATTAAAACCTATTAATATAATAAATTGTAAAAAATTTATAATATTGGATGTTGTTGTTTAATCGCGTATGAATAGCTGGGCGAATTTTGATAAAGTTTGGAACAGAGACAACTTGTCCCTAATTTCATACATATACTGCCTAATACGTCATTACACATCACACGCAGACGAACCCATGAGCGAAATTTAGTATAAATGTAAATCGGAAAAATGCTTACATTGTTGTTTATTTTGAAATAAGAGTTTATTAAATGTAAGATGCTTATGACGATGGTATTTGGAATATAAATAGCCTGTTCTCAGACTTAACATATTGACCTATAATAATAAATGTGTACGATTATTATTCATTTAATTTATGTTCAAATGTGCGTAAGCATTTCTACCTATTTTACGTTTAAATTTTAAACTTGTCTATAATGAAATCTTTCTTTTCGGTGATGTAAAACTATAAACACAAAATCTATACTTCGAATCTTGATAGTTTGTTTACAGTTTTGACTGTACATGTACTCGTAATTGCAAAGAACCTACGTTGAATAATATTCTGTCATGTGTATATCGACCAACATGCAATTAAATTTTAGTATTGATTTCATCCTGACCGATTTCAGTACGCGGGATATATTATAGTGAAGAATACTTGCGCAAACATAAGTGCACTCTCTACCCCTCACTTTCATAATTCGATGAGTGGAAAGAGATGACTGGAAAGAGTTCAAGCGGACTAATGGCCGTGCTTTCCGAGGCACGGAGTATACTTCAATCTTCCAGACTCCCGGCGGTTACTGACTATTTTTCGACAAGAAAACTCTATAAATTTTCTTTTTCTTTAACATCCGATATGATCTCAATCGTCTGTAAACGAGGTTATGTCATTCGAATATGAACAAAATTCATTTTATAATATTTATTCAATATTATAAAAATGCTTAATACTAATTATAGAAAATCCACATAGAATCTTATGAGGCGTTTTAGTATATTTTATTTAAATTAATGTAAAAAAAACTAGTACTATCTTAATAAAGTAATTTAGTTAGCGTGAACTAAAATGAAAATATATTAGATTAATGAGCAAAGTTGAATTAATAATCTTTCCCTTCTTTATCATACTGAAGTTCTTAAAGAACCGGTAATTGCTTAATTAAAACTAGAACCTTCATAATTATTAATCTGTACGAAATATAATTAAACATTATTGTTTGAGCTGCAGCACTATTAATACAGTATTTTCTATATAAGTATATTATTTGTGGACTTAATTAGATCATGATGTTGCCTTGCCATATATTTATATAATAAACACGAGATAATGATACTTTTTTAGATTTTAAGATAAAAACACGTTTTTCAATATATGATGATTTTTTTCATAATATACATAGGCGGTCTGGTAAATGGGCCAGTTGGTTAGGTCACCGCCGCCTATAGACATCAGCAATCTAAGGTCTTAACCATTCCTTACATCGCCAATGCACCGCCAACCTTGGGAGCCAAGATGTTATATTCAGTGTAACAACCACTGGCGCAATTACCGGAACACAATACGAAATATTGCAGCTTGGCGGTAGAATATATGACGAGTGGGTGGTACTTTATGTGAAATCGAAAAGCAGTCAGCAGGCAGGCATGAATTGAAAGACGTTGGTTTATACTTATACATACATTTTATCATATATGCATATTATTTTTATTATTAAATACTTGTGAACAACCAAAATAAATATATGTTTGTCGGATCATCAGAAGGGTATTTAAAATGTTCTTGGCTGTTCTCCTCCATGGTGGGCGTAATAATGGCGGAATAAAAAATAAAGATGCATTGTAATTGTTCAGTAAACTATTATTTAATTTCCCAGTAAAAATACAAAAAATATAATACGATTAGGTTGATAAACTTAGATTAAGAGCCAATAGGTCAGAATGTGTGCCTCGTACGACGGCTACAAGTCGAATGAATCAGCTGTCCGCACGTTTTACCCTATTCGGGACTACACGCTCTTAACATAAATATTCGATTACAAATAAACAATTTCTTATCACAAAATACCAAAAATTATCAGACCGGATACAAACAATTGATCACAAACAACACGACACCATTAAAAATAGACAAACTAAGATTAATACTAAATCTCCCTCTGAAATTATCAACGCGCCTTCATAAATATACACATACGTAGCTAGTCAGTCACTAGTACACGGTTCTCTTAAAACATGACAAATAGAGATATAAATGATTCTTCCCGCCTTATTTAACAAAATAAAAAGAAATAATATCAAATCAAAGAAAGACTATTACGAAAATAAATTAGAATGAAGTGAAGTGAAATGAAAACGGAACAAAGATATCTGCAAAGATGAAATGAAGAGTACTGTCCTAATGATTTGTCAATTTATTTAGGATAAACGTTTTTAAACATTGCTCCTAGAATTTTAATTGTATAATTATTACATGGTACCTGAATGAAGACAAAGAGTCATTACTTAATTTCTCACTGGTTCTTTTCAGTAAAATATGCATTTCGAATCGATTTTTTGTGACGATCTAAAAACCAATTTGAAAAACTGTATATTTGATTTTTGAAAAATTATTAAGTAGATCGATCAATAAGATATATATGTATAAATATTTGATTTATATAAATTAGACCGCCATGACTTCACCAGTCCGGAATGTAGATCAGAGAAGAATCAGCAATCAACAAGAAATTAAGTACATATTTATTTCCTCAAATAAAAACATATGTTATACGGGTTTATGCATACCCGTCTGGATTGGTAACACCCGTACATATACGTCAGACATACCGCTAAACAGTAATACTTATAATTTTTGTGTTCCAGTTTAATGGGAGAGTAAATATTGTCACAAGATATATAACCTCTTAGCTGTCAGAGTTGGTAGCGCAGTGGCCATGTAATAATCATTCGTAATTTAAATTAAGTCTCCGAGTAAACAGAAGTGAAAAAACATATACAAATCATTTTGATAAAAGAAAATACCAATAAATTTATAGAAATTAAAAAAGGTTAAATAGTAGCACAATAATTCGTCAGACTTGGTAAAAAAAAAAAACTTAATCAGATTCTACAACTCGACACTGCTCTGTGATGATTAAAACTAGAGAAACTAGACTCGTGTAGGGTCTTACAGCATTAGCTACGTGACCAAATGAAATTACTTTTTAAATAAATTCTACTCATGTCCTCGACTTGTATCCCGTCGATATGAAGATGTTACTTAGAAAAAAATTACGATGAAATGTTATATATTATAACCTATAAGGGTATAATACATATAAATGTATATATATTTATACTTTCAATCTTATATATATAGAATTTTGTTGTATGTGGTTGTAACTCGACCGTTCCTTCATTGTTTTTTAATCAAAACCAAATAAAATTCCTCTTCTACTCATACGAAATTCGTGCGAACAGCTAGCAAAAAATCTACAGCAATATTTAATATCAGATCATTATTTAGATAGATCTATATACTATGATATACATATATTTTTAATTATAAATGTGTGCGTTGTATGTAAAGAAAGTAACAACCATTACATTTCCCACTGCTAAGCAATAGGAGGCTTTTTGGTCCATTAAGAGTTAGTAAAACTCAAAAAAGAATTGAATACTTTATATAAAACCGTATATAAAAGAGAGAGACGGAAATAATGAGAAATAGAAGGAAAGATAGCCTTGACGTTTTTTCCTTACTTGACGATTCCTACCAGTTCGAAAAAAAAGTTGCTAGCGTATGTCTCAAAAAAATCTTCAAAACTGAAAACACAAAGTCTCAAGAGAAAATATGAAACTACCTTGGCGGCAAAAATAAACAACCCTTCTTTTTTTGGAGTCGGTCAAAAATGAAATTAATTAAATAAGCAGAACAAAACACAAATCTAGTTTCCATTGAATAACAATATGTTAATTACTGTAAACATGAAAACGGATTTACCGTAGAATTATGAATAATACTAATGCATTTTAACATCCAAATTTGTCTAATTTAAATGCAATTGCGAGTAACAATGAGATCGCGTTTAATGTGGACATTAGGGCTTTAAACGATACGGCCGACGCTTACTCGAATATTTTTTTCAGAGTTGAGTAGCGTTTCATTTTGGGACGCAAATGAGTTTCTAAGCGCGAATAAATCTTCCGTTGCCACAAACGGGCGACACATTCCATTATCGTTTCGCGACATAATAAGTGAATTCTTAAAATATAATTCATATTGAATGTCGTCTTGATTGAATAAACTATTTGATGTCACTTTTGATATATTGATTATAAGAATGCACATACCGCGTACTGGATTCAAATCCTGGTGCTTACTAATAAAAACTTATAGAGTTTTCTTTCTTATTATTACTTGATTGGCCTTGAAAGTTTTTTTTTATTATTACTTGATTGGCCTTTTCATATAGTATACATGGTTGTTTTATGATTCAGTTACTTTCTGTATTTATGAACAATTAGCTCACTCGATCCTGAGGATGCTGCACAACATTAATGTTTAAGAATTTTCAATTAGATGCCACTTAAAACCAAATGTATTGGTCTATACAAAATAAAAAGTGAATTTTGTCATCGCAATGCAGAAATGTCAAAGAACTAACACACCACCATCTAGTATTCGTATATAACAATAAATACATTAATAACGTGTACAACAAACATTCGATTTTATTATTAATAATAATGTATCATTTTTATATATTAATACTAGCATCCCCTGTTATAAATCCCAAAAGGGGGTTGATTTCTACACATACATTATTAGTACACCTCCACACCATCTATAGAGCATTCATTTTAAATTTAAAGCCTTTTAAATTTCTTACTTCAAAGACGTAGAGCTTTTATACAAACCCAGTGTTACCCCCTTAGGGGTGGAGTTTCGTAAATTCCTAAAAAATCTTAGAGGATGTCTACACCCCATAAGGAACCTACCTGAAAAGTTTTTAGGTGTCATAGTTTCTGAGCTTTCGTGATTGATCAGTGAGTGGTTGTGCATGGTTGTAAAACTATTAAACGATTCACTTAGGAAGGAATACATTTTTGTATCAAAACCGCCTCGTGTATTTTTTTACATTGATATAATGTTATTTATGACCATTTTCAAGTTATAATATTTTATAACGTTGCTTGGAGTTGGCAATGTTAACACTTCCATGCCTCGCTGAGTAGGTACAGTCGTCGGTCCTAGCCCTGAGTTCCATCCAGTCTTGTTGAATTACAAAATGAGCGAAAAGCGTCCCTAATTTTATCGTTTTGCGTCACCAATCTTTCGCTTCCTGATTATGGTTCCCACCATATGCTAAATGAATAAAATATTAATTATTGAATGATATAACATAATTAAAACTAGAGCAAATAATTATTATTATTACGCACTGTTTTTTTATACCTATTGACGACCTCCGTGGTCGAGTAGTGTGTACACCGGTATTCATGGGTAAGCCACTCCGAGGTCCCGGGTTCGATTCCCGGCCGAGTCGATGTAGAAAAAGTTCATTAGTTTTCTATGTTGTCTCGGGTCTGGGTGTTTGTGGTACCGTCGTTGCTTCTGATTTTCCATAACACAAGTGCTTTTGATAATTACATTGGTACAGAGTAATGTATGTGATGTTGTCCAATATTTATTTATATTTATTATAATTATAATATATGCAGGCGGACGAGCAAAAGAAACACCATCTGATGTACCAAAAGATATTGACGCCGTTAGAAATTTTAATCATTCCTTGCATCGTTAATGCGCCACAAAGCTTATGAACTAAGATGTTAAGTCCCTTGGGCCTGTAGATATATTGCTCACTCGCCTTTCAAACCGGAACATCACTACACTAAGTATTGCTGCCAGACGGTACACGTTTAGTAGGGTTTACCTACCCAAACAGGCTTAGACAAAGCCTTACCACCAAGTAAAATACTCTTTCATATTAAATACTAATTTTGGATATTCAAAAATTAACAACATGAACAAAGTCCTAAGACAATTCAGTCTTTCATATTGACGTTTAACAAAGGAATGTTTGAAAACTGATGAGAAGTCTACGAATACAGTAAACTAACAATATGAGTAAAAATGATATCTTAGAAACGAACCGCAAAACTTCCGTCACATTGACGATAATGGATTTCATTTTCGCAAATATATAAGGAAAAAGCAGTTGCTTGAGGGCTCACACCGGCATTGATTGGGAACAGCATCCGAATCCCCGGGCGCTGCATGAAATCCATAAAGCTACGATCACGATGCTTACAATATTTAACGCAAATTTATGAAAATAGCTTTTGTTTCGGCGAAATATAACCAAAACATTGACGTTTAAATTAATAACAGATTTATATAAGGTTTACAGATTTATCTGACCTATGGAAACATATTATTTCACTGAGATTATATTTGACGTACATTCTAAACGCATCCTAAGTTATTTCCAATATCCGCCGCGACACCTAACATACCCATACATTCTCATACATACGGCGTAATAAAATACTGCTGAGCACGAGAATCAAGAAACTAACGCGGAGGTGTTTTCGTATTCTGCGGTAAGTGTCTGGTGAAAATATAGTAGTCCCGGTGAACTGTGATGGAATTACATATTATTGAATTTACTTAAACATTCTACAAAGCCACTTTTGTAAAATATTTTAAGTAGGTTCTTTCTAAACCATTAAATAACTCATTAATTAATCGTCAATTTGAGGTTTAAATACGGACAAAACTGAGATGTTTATTCTAATTACTGTATATACCAGTCAAAATTTAAAATAGCTTCTGTAAAAATCATGAACACTCTGAATGGTGATAAAAATGCTTGCAGTATTTTCTTGTCGCAATTGCGACTCTCTGAGCCAAAATAGAGGCAATAGCAGAATTTATTACACATTTTTGAAATTCCTAACTATTAGCTACTCCACTACAATATGAATTAGGGATCTGAAAAACCTATTTCAACAGAGATATATATATACGCCGAGATATATATACGTCAATGTTTATTAAACACGGTTGTAAAAAATTTTTTTTTTCAAATATTTATAATCAAAAAAATAAAAATATTGAACATTCTACCGACATCATAAATTACTCACGCCGTTTCACCCTCTCGTTAATCGAATAGATTCGGTAATAAGTTTATAATATTTCGATTATCGGTAAAATGTCAAATATTTATAACTCGAAAAGTAAAGATAAATATAATATGAAAGTTTACGTTTCGTCGTGATCTTGTAGTTTTGTTCGAATAATAATCGATTTCGAAACGTTCGATCAAAATATCATGCAGTTATGGATTTATCTTTGAATCTCGACGTGTCTCCACGACGCGTTTCGTATTCTGAATATCCATTTAGCAATTTAGATTAGAACTTCAATAACAACTGACGTGGCTGTTTGTTTACCATCTATTAAAAGCAACTCAGACGTTGATTTGAAGACTTATTTTACTTTTTAATTAGATATCCTTAATCTTTTTATATAATACATTTCATCAGTTAGATTTAAAAATATATATTTTTTTTTTAAACCGTTCCATTAATTAACAGACTACTTGTTAACAATGTTTTTAATAAAAAGTTGAAAACCATTTTTAAATAAAACATACGATTACATTCATGATACGATATAAGGACAGAATTTAATCCCACAGCTGAGCTAAGATTTTTGGAGCTAATCCTACCACGCTGCTCCAATACAGGTTAGTGAATACATATGGCAGAATTTTATTGAAATTAGATACATGCAGTTTTCCTTAGACATTTTTTCCTTCACCGTCGAGCACGAGATGAATACAGTATAAATTAAGTACATAGAAATTCAGTGGTGCTTGTCTGGGTGCGTTCCATCACTCGGCCATCTCAGCCATAATACGATATTATTATATTCAAAATAACACGTGTGAGTCTCGAGACGCCAGACAGAAGTGATAACTTAAAAAAAACGTCTGTCCGAAATATGGCTATCGCTGTGGGTTAGAGTGAGAGTGAAGGAGCCTGCCTACTGCTGCCGTTTGCGTAATCTCTTACGCAAACGGCAGCAGTAGGCAAACCAGACAGACCGGCGCCGTAACGCGTTACGTAACGAAGTGGTTTACACTCCCATATGAAGTTATGACTTAAAAAAAAAGAGTTTGTTGAGGAAACATTATCACCTTGTAATATATTTTTAAACGATTAACTACGAATAATACATTAAATAAAATGTTATTATATTTAGAAGTAATCAATATCAGTCATTTAGACATATAATGTGATCGTTATCTTCGTAGGTGAATGTGTAGACAATAGACGAAGAAATTTTCGGGATTGTCTGTGGTTACGCTACTTACAAATCTTGTTTGTGTTCCTCCCGAATGGAATTTCTTATCTGTATCGCTATTTTTATTGCCTACTATATATCAAATTGCATATACTTCGAAATTCCGTAATAAAGCGAAGATCCATTATCCACAGAAGAACTTAAACGATTTTAGTTTATTTTATTTTCAAATATTCTTACTTTCGAAATGCTTAAAAGATAGAATTATGTTTTATATATATAAATTAAAGTTAAAAACACTAGTGCTTTTTAATTTATTTAATACTAGCTGTGCCCGCGACTTCGTGCGCGTTTGAATTTAATAAAAAAGCGTGACTTTATTTTTATTTTACATATAATTCTAAAATAAAAGTAGCCTAAATTACTCCTTATTACATCAGCTATCTGCCAGTCCCGTCAAAATCGGTCCAGCCGTTCCAGAGATTAGCCGGAACAAACAGACAAACAAAAATTGTAAAAAATGTTATTTAGGTATATGTACTGTGTATACATATATATGCATTTAGTAAAACGCGGTTATTTTAATATTACAAACAGACCATCCAATTTCATTATATGACTTCAACCCATATGTTACCTACATGTTTAACTATAAATATGATGTGATGACCTCTGTGGTCGAGTAGTGTGTACACCGGTTTTCATTAGTATGCCACTCCGAGGTCCCGGGTTCGATTCCCGCCCGAGTCGATGTAGAAAAATTTCATTACTTTTCTATGTTGTCTTGGGTCTGGGTGTTTGTGGTACCTTCGTTACTTCTGATTTTCCATAACACAAGTGCTTTAGCTACTTGGATTGGGATCAGAATAATGTATGTGATGTTGTCCAATATTTAAATATTTATGATGTAAATATTCATTTCAATTATTTTCGTCGGAGGTAGTACCTTCGCCTAGTAGTGAAAATTTTAACCATTCCTTACACCGCCAATGCGTCACCACCGCAGGTTGGTGAAAGCTGAAATATTGTGTCCATTGTGCCTATAGTTACACTGAATCACTCACCATTCAAACCGGAACACAACATTGCTTACTATGCTTTAGCGGTAGAATTTATGATGAGTGTGCAGTACCTTCCCAAATGGTTCACAAACCCTATCTCTAAGTGGAAATTAGTTGTTAATACACGCAATAATTTAACGTGGAGGGGTTTCGCCTTCTTGAGTAAATAGATTTATAATTCTATATTATACCATACCGTAATAAGGGTTTCAATATAAAGGTACAATTTTCTTCAAAGATCTTCCATCGCAATTTTATGGAAGATGTGACGTAACTAGGTATATAAATAAAGTTCGTCGCCTCTGAGTAAAGTCACTATAGGTAAAATATCTAATGCGAGAAGATAAAATATAAAACATACATATGGATAAGTTCGATTTAGTCAAATCACAACGGATCGCTAGCCGGGAGCAAGATAGGATACGGAATACAAATTCAAGGTGCAATCCATCCAGTCTATCTTGACCCATCGAATTTTTATCCTCAAACGTTTTTGTTCACTCTAACCATCGATACTGAAAATAGGGAGGTCATGGACGACTGGTTAACAAGACAGACCGAGGAGTCGACCACCTGAGATTTCAATTTCGTGTCGCGGAATAAATTTATTCGAATTTCTCAGTTAGCCTTGCTGAAATTGTCGAGAAAATATGTTAAACGAAATAATATATTTTGTAACCAAAAATCCTCACGGAATCTATATTATTTTTATTCGTCACATAATAACAATTTACATATTTCCTAAATCAATTTTATTATTTAAAGTTAAAAGGCCGCAAGTCAATAATAATACATATAACATTTCTCTTACTAAGTTTTGGTCGGAATGGCTATAGACCATATTATTTTTAACGTTTCATTCATATCGATGACCATAATTATGTCAGATATCAATGATGACGGTCAATCCCAACAGAGAGCAGTCAACTGCGTATTATAATGTTCGTGCACAAAAACATTATATATTCCTTCACCTTTATGATTCAATGACACGGCAGTCCAATATGGCTGTAGCGAGGTCAGGCGCAGGACCTTTACGTTATTTTCAAGGCACGATACTGTAAAAATTCCAGCTCCTACTCTTGAGCTGCTCAGGTTTAAGCTTGAGTTTAAACCTGGGCAATCACCACTGAATTTTCGTGTGCTGAATTTGTGTTTATAATTCATTCGTGCTAGGCGGTGAAGGAAAACATCACCAGAAAACCTGCATGTGGCCGATGGGCCAGATGAAGTATATCAGCTTCTGATGATAGTATGTTAACGCATGCAATAATGCAATAATATTATAATAAACTGTTCATTTATTTTATTTAAATATAATATAACAATTACTAATATGAGATATAATATTATTTTTTAATTAAAAAAAAGGACGGATTAAAAAAAAACACATAATACCGATTTTGATCGTATACACATAACGAGTAAACCAAAAGCCATCCACAATTTTTAAAAGTGTTACATCGATTTGGAAAATCGCCAAGCGTCGCCATTGACAAAGCCTTGTTGACGCAAACATTTTAATATGACAAAAAAATATGCCTTTATTACATTTTTTCCGACTTCGAAACATTTCTATTACATTACGCCTCATCTGAATAATTTGGAAGAATACACACCATGTTATGGCAAACCAAGGATGACATAGATATACGGGAAACTTTTAGACATTAACTCGATTATCAAAAATGTCTTCAAAATACAAATCCTTAGATTATTTTCGTATAAATTTCTAGCATTACTAAGAACGGTTTCGCCAGAAGAAAAAAAAATTGTCTTATAACAAAAAAACGTCAATCTCCAAACATATGGCGCAAACGTAATAGGCAAAATTTGTGACCATTCAAATTATATCTCACGAGCGAATAATTAATCGCACGATTTGCGTTACCTATTTCAGAAGACCCTGAGGAGAACGATAGGATAGCTAGGATAGTCTCGAATTGTTGTTCGCACTAGCATGGAGTGCGGGAGATATATTTTTTTCGGCCATTTAAGGGAGCGAGTGGTGCACCGGACGGAAACTTGGATGCGTTATAGGTATATCAACGATCCCGTAGCTCCTCAGATCCGTGCCAATGATGGACCACGTATTGTATATACTTTTTTTATTTAAATGGGTGGACAGACTGCCTAATGGACCACCATGTTACGTGGTTACCACCATCTACATTGGCACCGTTAGAAATATTAACCATCCCTCACATAGTTATAGCGCCACCAACCTTGAGAACTAAAGTACTAGGTCCCTTACACCTGTAGTCACACTGGCCCAATTTTTTATGTATTCAAAAAAGAAATTATTGTTCATACATTGGTGTATGCTTGTATGAGCCTGTGCCTACATTTTATTATATATCGTTTTTTTTTTTTAAATGTATAGTACCTAAGCCTGAAAATACCACGCTGCTAGGCTCAGGCCTCATTCGTAGAGAAGGTTAGGTTAGATTATTCTACCACGATACTCCAATGTGGACTGATCGATACATTTGTGGCAGGATCACGTCTGATACATGGAGGTTTTCTCATTATGTTTTCGTTCACCGCCGGAAACGAAATGATTAGAGATTAAGATCATGAAAACTTAGTACTTCGAGCCAGGGCAAGATTATTAATAGATACAGCTGTAATACTCAGTTAAAATTTACCAAAATTAGTGGAATTTCGGCTTTTGGAAATACAAAATATATAAGAAAACATCGTAATAATTAATACATATGATATGTTAGTAAATAATTATTTCCAATGAATGTTGTCTTACCCTAATATGTCCACATCACGACAAATGCAGAAAATGTGTTCTGTTTTATTAGGGAGGCCAATAAATTCCGTACGTGAGGCGACGCGACGGGTCATGGAATCAAAAGAAAAGAATCCCTTTGTTTCAGACTCGTCTATCTGATTATTGAAGATCGGTTCCAAGTAAAAATAATTTGAAATATAATCTCAAAAGAATTGCTTGTATCAATTGTTGAATTGAGTGTAAAACAGAGCGATAGGCATATTGAATCGATCTCATACTCCAGACAGCTATATGAAAACCCTTACCCCGAAATGAAAGATACTAAACTATTGTCCGGTCAAAATATATATTACAATTAACATTCATTGTAGTTTATATTTTGTTATAATTGATTTGGGGCATAGTAAAGCAATTACAAGTGAAATAAGAAAAATCGCCATTGAAGAACCCTCTAAGGAATGTTCAAAGTCAAAGAACCTTAGTCTTTGAATATATTTTTCATCAGTATCACTTTTTTTGCATTTTTCTCGTATGCGGTGAGTGTCATCATAAATCGACGTTGAAAATGTAATTCATGCAATTGTCTAGAAAAATGTTTGTATAATTATTTCTTAAGAATTCATTAGAAACCACCATTTAAAGCATTGAAAATGAAGTGTTGTTAAATTACTATTTTTTTACCTATTTTGTTATTGACTGGACTTTATAGCCTTGTAAAAATGTTTTACACCCAAAACTTGAATGACATCTTTCCTTACAATTGCAGAAAGTCTTGTTAAGAGTTTCCCACGCGTTAAATCTCGGAAACAGATAATGAAAAAAATATTATAAGAGCAAACCAACGGAGCAAATATTTACATAATATATAGAAGACACAAAAGTCCTTCAAAGGAGTTTTGGCGGTATGTCTGAAATAACGAAGTTCGTTGATGTTATAAGATTTAAGAAATATTTTGATTTCTAAATGAATTAAAAAGACATAAAACTGCACTGCTCTACACTTCACTGCAGCAACGGAAGTATTCAAACATAGACTTAAAATTCACACTATATAAGTTATAATAATATTTATTAGTTCAATATAATGTTAAGAGTTATAATATAATACATTCTACTTAAAATACACGTGACAAATCAATAGTATTTTATTTATATTCTATTCCACTTTATTTAGACATTTAAATAAAATGTAAATTGAAGAACAAATATATTACCTAATTCTGAAAGAGGTTTCACATTAAACGTTTCTCTACCTTAGGGTCGTAACGTTAAGACTGCCTCGCTGGTCTAGAGGCTAGATATAAGGCCGCAGATCCCGAGGTCCTCGGTTCAAAAAGTTATTGGATTTATGTATCACAAAAATCGCAGAAGCAACCTGGAGTCTGGAATTTGGATGTGTGCACAATCGAGTGTCTCGGAAAGCACGTAAATACGTTGTTTCTGCTCTCGAACTCTTTCGGGTCGTGTCAAATTTACTGTCCCATTGGATCGAGATAATAGAGAGCTGCACCTGTATTTGCCCACACACTTGTGCACTTTAATATACCCAGGTATCTAGTCTCCCTTGACATTGACTGCCGTGGTTCAAATCGATCAGGACGGCTTCATCAACTTAATGGGGTATTTCACATAAGACTTCACTTATAAATAAATGAAAAGACTACCGAACGCTTATTGTTTTTTGTCAAATTGGTCTGATAGTACTTGAGTTTATCGCGTGAATTGAGTATCGCGTAATTGAGTTTATGTGCAAGCACATTTTAGATGTAGGGTATACACTGTTATATGTACATGTATTAACGATACGGTAGAAATATTTCAAAATAATACGAATTCAAATCTAGTATTCGGTCCATATTTTGCTATTTCATTTCTCGAGGGGGAAAGAAACCAATCTAACGTCACATTTCTCTAGGAAACTAATGTTTCCACAGATATAAGTATCTTGGTCCTCTCGGAGCCGGACACGCGATAAGAATGACACTTTAAACATATCTATGTTGTATTGCTTGAAACGTACCTTATAGTTTATATATAGTATTAACTATTATATCTATAGTATCAATAATTTACAATTGATAATATACGGTTGCCAATTGTAAATCATTCGTTAGTCCTAAATACATATTACAATGAGATAGACAGGCTTAGTATGGATATTTATGAACAATGTTTTGCGGGTATTTAATTAAACATCTATTTCTCTTTTCTCTTTCTATTTATCTTTGTATCATCAATGAATTCACATTTGAAAGAAGTAGACACATAATTGTTTAACATATCATCCGCTTAACAATATAGATACAGCCATGCTTAACAATCTTTGTCCGCTCCGATATAATTCAAAGTCAAAGTCAAAAATCTTTATTCAATATAGAAGTGCTTGCTTATTGATAGTCAAAAATCTACCAACGGTTCGTAAATTAACATCTCGGGCCTGAGCGGGAATCGGCGAACGATACTCGGAGGGTATTTTTTTTTTTTTTCTAAATGTATTTTTTTACAATTATTGTTTTCATACAATAACAATGAATATATTTTCGTTATTTGTCGGAGAACAGGAATATTAGTTGCGACTTAAAAACTTAATCAATTTTATATAAAACAATGTTTTCAGTAAACATAAAAGATAAGAAACAACCGAAAGCAGTAAATATGTCTGTAACAAAGTCAAACGCACTCATCACGGCCTCCTTCCGAGATTTGTACGCAAAGCACCATTTTACATTAAATTAAATTCTTACCGTTTCATTTTTCTCGGTTGGGTTGCTCTGCAAATTATCGCCGCGTCGTCCAAACCCAAGTCGGTAGTCGGATTACACGGCTCAAAATGTATGAAATAATCGCAAGTCTAATAAAGTATACATACCTACTGTATATTTGCTAGAACATACGATAACCCATTTATCACTAATAAAACAATCCAAACTACTTTGTATGCTAATTTTTGTTATATGGAAATAACCAGATTTTTATTGTGCTATAACTTTTTGACTGATATATCGAAAACCTGGGCTCTAACCCTGGGTCGAGCCATTAAAATGTCATTGAATTTGTCTGTCGAGAAATTCAGTAATATACTTGATAATGTAATGATGTTCGTAAATATATAAATATTAAATTCTCTAGATGTGATTGTAATGTTCATAGCGACCAGATTACATAATACAAGGAACAAAGATAAACTTGTTACTCCCGTTACACGAATACATATATAGGGTTAGTACCTAATTATTTCTGGGATAATATATACATTAGAATCTTAGAAAACGTTCAAAATATTTCTATTGTAAGGTTAAAAAAAAACCGTCAAAGAACGTTTTTGTGGTAAAACTTATTATAACACTGAAAACACGGCTTTGATCGGGTAAAATAAATAAAACTAAACAAATACGGTTTATCATTTATTAATAATTTATTGTGGATAAGTTTACATTGAGTTTACCGTACTCCTGCACGAAATTATTATGTCGAACACACTGAACGAAAACCGTAACCCTCAAACATAGCCTCCCGTTGAACTTCATCTCATTGAATTGTATGGATATATGGTGTCGACTAAAAAATTATCATTTTTTAACGATTTTCGAACGATTGTGAAATTATTTATATAGATAAAATACTTTATAGTTTATATCACGCCTTGAGAATAAAACGATCGCCTCCAGGTCATTTCAAAATCTCTCTTCACTAGAATTTTCTTTTTCACGCAGGAATTGAAAGTCTTGAATTTTTGTTTTAGTTCTTCGCAAAGTTATTTAGTATTGTAGACAAGGGTGGGATGCTTGATTTACGTAAATTGGCCTTTTTACATTTTAAACTTTGCAGTTTACATTCATAAATAAATACGTAATTATATATTTTACAATCAAGCCTTTTATTTGATATATCACATGATGTTCTTGAAAAATGTACATTTTTTTCTACCAATCTACAAAATCAGTATTCGTTTATTTATGCTACACTTCCGTGGCGAGGTCACACCTAACTTTAATTGAGAGTAAAATTTTATCTATTTTAAAGAAATATTGTCTGTGACAGACAAGCAGACTGACAAGAGAATAATTAATTATTAATTTTTTAATTAATTTATTATGAGTTTCCTTTTTCCATAAGATGTTAAAAACTCAAAAATGTATTCCAATAATCACAAACTGTAAAATATTGTTTTGATTCAAAAGTTGGAGCGACTTTTAAATATATTTTTATAAGTTTCGTTATCATTTCTATTATTTGTTTTTTTTTTTTTTAATCCTACGATTTCTGTATTTTTGTTTGTGGTGTACAATATAGTATATTGACATTAACATTAAGATTATTATTATGTTATTCTTAAAAATATGCGAAAATATATTTTAAAAAAATTGTGAAACTAATTGAATGAGATCTAACTTATTGCACATACATCAATGTGAAAAATAGTGAGACACGGACTAGGCCACTATTATAAAAATATAATTAGGGTTATTTTAAATCATTATTTTTTTATTATAACAATTATCTATAATAATAACACAAATAGGCAAAGAGCAAACAGTTCAGAGTTATTTTCTCGTCTATTTGTTCGACATTCTTTTTTTCTTGGATTATTGGCGAGCTTTACTGTTTTTCCTGAAATTATGAATATGTTCCAATTGCTATAGACAGATATTATGGCTATAAGATGCATTAATTTCACTAACAATGTTGCTTATTAAAAAATTAAAAAAAATGTTAAATTGAATAGAGTAAACTTATATTTTACATCAAACTATAATTATTTACTTGGTGATAGGGATTTGGGCGACCCGACTAGACTCCACCCACTCAACATATATTCTACCGCTAAACAGCAGTAGTCAGTATTATTGTGTTCCGGTTTGAAGGGTGACTGAACAAGTGTAACTACAGGCACAAGGGACATAATAATTTAATTCCCAAGGTTGATGGTATAAAAAATTTTACGGCACCAATGTCTATAGGTGTTGGTCACCACTTACCATCAGGTGGCTCATGTGCCCGTCCACCTACCTACTGCAAAAACAATTGAATATTGTTTGTAATATATATATTGTTCGTTTATTATTTATATTATTCGTTTATTAACAAAACGTTTTCATGTGAAGGCCGTATTAATGGCCTCTTGATAGCAAATTACCGCCTAATGCACTTTAAACTCTATTAATTGTGTGACACTGACGAACTAATTTGTTTCAACAATATTTTACTGAATATATCACAGGCTGGAGCAATCGATCGCATTATCTAACAAAATCAACAACATTTTGGAATTAATATTGGGACGTATATTAAAATTGATTTAACCGCCGCTGTATTTAGTAAGGCTGGCGAAAATAAATAAATTTATCTCTGTGTATTACAATAATAACCAGGATGTCCCTGTGGTTTGAACACGACAATCAAATCCCGAGAAAACTCTATTTAATTTTCGTGTTATTAATTTGTTTATACAATCTATCTCATTCTAAGCGGTGAAAGAAAACATCGTGGAAAAACCTGCACTTTGATAAAAATGTATCACATGTGTATCCTCCAACCCGTCACATAACAGCCTGGCGGTATACGCTCAAACCTTCTTATTAAATATTTGAATTTCGTTTCATATACCAACATGTAAATTTTCGACCGTGTTGAATAAACTAATTTTTCGTCAATATTTTATATCTAATTAGTGTATATGAATATATTCAAATAAGTCAAATCGTGTAATTGTGTAGTTAACTGATTGTTGATAAATATAAATGATTATTATTACAACAAGAAAGAATCTCCCTCCATCGGTGTCCTTACTCTTATGACCCCTCTCAATCTAGCTATTATAGTCGTAATAGACCTGACCTGACCTGATGGACTGATACTGGTTTCCCTATCATTATTTTAACAGTTCCACTGGTGACAGCGAGGCTTACCTTGTAAAATGAACCAGTTCACATCATGATCACGCACACAACATCACGACACAATACCTGTGTATCGTCCATTAAAATTCCACAGCCGCTATCCCTTAATTAAGTCATTAGGTCATGATTTTCGTTACATTTTCTGAAACATTAAATATCGATTTCAATATTTTAACTTCAAAATGACGTACGATACTCATTTTTATTCTCAATTTCAGCCGCTTATGGGACGAATTTTCAAATACACTATACCGACTGTCTTTTACTCATAAATATGAACCTAAGCACCGATTCCAACATTTCAAACATTGAATAATGTCGAACTTATAAACATACTTTCATTCCCCATTTCACCTTCTTAAGTTATTCATTTTCAAAAACGCTGTTAAATATGACAAATTTCCATATACACTTTCATCTTATATACTTCATCCCGATTTTACAAAATAACTTTAACAACTATCTTTTAATCATTAGCAAATGCTCAAAAAACGATTTCCATATTTTTAACATCAGAAATGACGAATTTCCATATTTAGGAAATAAATTTACAAAAATCCTTAGTGCTCTACTTCTTTTCATATGCAATTGCTGTGTCATTTTAAAATTATTTTACGACTCACCAAACTTTACTTGATAATAAAATTAGTCGATATGGGAGAAGTTCTATTTGTATATATTTCATATAATCGGCAGGAAAGTCTGCTAAATATTTACAAATGAAAATATGCAGAAGAAACATCTAACTTTTATATACCTTTTTGATATATTATGTAAATGTATTCAGTCCAAACCCATACTTCGAGAAGTATGCTTCATTTAAAATAATATTTTTCAATTTTACTCGCAGTCTCGTTCCACATCCATTTTGTAAAAATATTACATTCTTAAAAATGCCACATTTCTTAGTTCTTTAAGTGAACGTCTGACGGAGTCAACATTGCAATAAAGATCAAGATATACATTTTCATTTATTGTTTAATACTTCGGGTAATGCAAGAATATTTTTAATGCCTCAATAGTACAATGGACCGCGTAACGACATAAAAGTAACTAGTTTGATCTCTAATGAATGAACTTTACGCATAATTTACTCTTCTAATTATCAAATCAAATCAAAATATACTTTATTCAAGTAGGCTTTTACAAGCACTTTTGAATCGTCATTTAACAAACTATTTAAAGTAAATCTACCACCGATTCGGAATGTATATTAAATAGGAATATTCGTAATTAATTAAAACGGACATTACCAATATTATTTTTATTATTATATATTCTTTAATAATTATCTTATTATTAACATTAAACATTTTTGCAATCTATCTTAGAGTAAGTGTGCTGAGGTATTGAATATATTTTATGTAGATAAACGCGTATTTGTTAAACATATCGTAGAGTGTGTAAGGGCTTTTTTTTATTATTGTATGTCTTTCTAAGGCATATTTTATTAAAATATTAGCTTTCTGCACTCTTTATCTACTGAAACTTTAATAATGCCAAATTTATTAAAATGTATCTAAAAAAGGCGTAAAATTATTGTTTCACGCATTAAAATATAGATACTTTAGTGTCTACATCTATACTAATATTATAAATGAGGAAGTAACTGTGTCTGTTTGTCCATTTTTTTATTTCACGGCCAAACACTGAACCGAATTTGATGTAATTTGGTATGAAGCAAGCTGCAACCCAATGGACATCGGCTATTTTTTAAGCCTAACATTTGACAACCAAATCATAAAAGGCGAGGTAAGCTACGGGCAACAACTACTTTACTAAAAATTGCTGTTAAGATTGTCCGATAATACTATCATAAACATATAAGGAAACAAATGAGCAAACAAACTGTGACGTCACCGTCATTGTAGCGTTTATATTTTTACCTAACAATAAATAAATCGAGTCTCATAACTCTTAAAAAAATAAATTTCAATTTTTTACCATGTTATTAAATTAAAAATAACTTCAAACTCCTATAAAGGAATATATTCAAAATAAATATACATGCGGTTGTGGAAAAGCTGTCATTTCATATTTTCTTTTCTGCTCGGTAAAAAAAGCGTGCGATTCCAGCGAGCTCCATAAAGGCATTCTCTATTCACAAACATGAAAGGGTTTTAATTTCTATAATCTGATAAACCGAGTCTGTGCGTACGTCCACTCGTAGTTCTTTATGATTTTTGTGTACAGAAATAGCAGTATAACGTGAACGTTCGTACAAAAGAGTAATGTATTTAGTGTGTATTTTTCTGCGGCCAGTGGCCGGTCGAAGTTTTATTGCACACTATTCTGGCGAATAAACGCAGTGTAGCTTAATAGGCAGACCGGGGGTAGCTCGCCCACCACCTCCGCTTGTGAATATTCAATGTTTTTGGTTCTGAATTGAAGCAATCCGCTGCGAGACTAACCACTTATTAGTTCATGTGCGCTTCCGTGACCGCAAACCTATGATACACTTGATGATACTTAATAGATACAACTAAGGTTTAGTATTATACAAATAATTTCGGAAAATTCGAAAAAAAATCCAAAATGTATTTTTAATTATTACGGTTGCCTGACAGCTACAAACTAACTTAAAATGTACTGAACAACAATGAAATTAAATTAAATAGTTTACACATAGGAATAAATAATCGTTTCGAGTTGTTTGCGTAATTCGTTCTCCGAATGCTGACTACGATGAAGCAATTTCCGACATCTAAAACTGTTAGCCTCTGTTTGCTGATCGCTCGCCGATATAACGTTTGTTCTCTACTTCAATACCACTCTGACTTGGCTCTGATAGTGTTTTTATTTTGTCTATATTCATGATATTTGTAGCCGTTACCGTTACATGATCTGTATTCATTAATTCTTAAGTCATGTGAATACTTTAACGTTCGAAATTTAAATCGTATTACGTTTAGCTAAAAATGACCATTGTTTGTATTTATGCCCAAAATTTGAAAAAGTTAAATGAAACGATATATAATCTAATTTAATAAACTTCTCTGACTTTATTAGACAAGTTTCATTTTATGGGCAAATTGTATCAAAATCAAAATATACTTTATTTAAGTAGGTTTTCATAAGCACTTTTGAATCGTCATTTTGCAAACTATGTTAAGTAAAGCTACCACCGGTTTCGAATGTAGATTCTACCGAGAAGGACCTGGCCAAAAACTCAATACTTACTCTTTTTCAACATTTAAAATACAAAGTTATGTTAGCCAAATACAATTATATATGTATATAATATATCCTACCTGGAAGTCAACAAATTAGCTCCACGCCGTTCTATCATCTATATAATCCTGTATGTTTATACTTCCAAAAAAATCTATGAAAAGTTAATCAGCGCCACCTATTAACATTTATTAGAATTACATTCTTACCACTTAGTTTAAAAAATCCATTATCCACAAAAGTGCCATTTGTGTTAAAATATTCAGTAGAAACTTTCATCTTCTACTATTTTATTTTATCTCGTCGTTTCAGTTTCATGTGATTTGAAAAACGTAGACACTCTTTAACATACTGTAATAGGTTTAATACTTTAATATATTAATAATAAATATGTTCAAAATTAGAATTAGTTGTTTTACAATAATAATAACATAAATTTATGCTACAAATAAATCGATTAATTACATTTATCAGTTTAAGATCTAAATATATAAAAGAATTGTTTACATACAAACTGATTAAAATGACACGTATGAGTAAATCTAATATCTGTTGTGGAATATATAAATTATATCAAAGATTCCATTACGTGCGGGATGTGTTTGAATAATCCAATCTTACAAAAACAGTACGTGATCAGCAACTGAAGAATAAAAATGTGAGTTTTGAAGATTTACAATAAAATATGCAAACAGATACGTGTAAAAATATATTAAGCTAAAGATTAATGTTATTCCCTTAATTAAGAGACTACAGAATATATTAATTTCGTATATGTATTGGGTACGTAAACTCACCATTTATTTATGACGATTAATGAGCCACTGTAATTACGGGAACCATTCGATGGTTCGTGAACCATTATACAGTGCCGATCAATTTTTTTTTTATATTGGTGAACACTCGGCTATACTGACACACACCTCACCCTGCCCCCATCCCTCTCACACGCGGCCGAAGCTGCGCGTGGAAATTAGTAGTTTCAATAATTAATATTGCGATGCCGCTGCTGAATTTTTTTAGATCTATAATTTGTGTACTTATCGTTTACCTATTAACTTAGAATATTAGGAATTATTGACGGACACCATGCAAACTTAATAGGTATTAGTTATATTATTATTATATATTATCTATTTGATAAATTGAAATTTTACTATTATTAATTATATATAAAAATTAAAATGACCTTTAGATATTTATTGACTTATTAACATTATGATTAAGTATATTTTTGTATTATTAGCAATGTAAGTTTGTTCGTAAACTCCTAACACAAAAATGAGTAATAAAAATAAATATTTTTAATAGAATTTCATAAAATCATCAAAAAATAATTCGAAAGACATGAAGCCTTCAAAAAAGGCGATGAATTTAAAAATATAATTAAATCTTAGATGTGTTGTAAGCTACATATAATTATATACCTTTTCTTTTTTGTTTAAATGTTGATATGGTCATATTAGTATATCAGGATCTCGTAATTCCGGACCATTTTCTGTGGCAAATGTCAGCCCATATTACACTCCTACAAAATAGGTAATATTTTCACGTTTGCCTCTCCCCGTTATATAGAAGACTAACAACACTAATAATAATAATAATCTAAGTAATAACACTGTGTTGAGGAGTTTGCACATCTTTATTTATCGGTGAATTCTTTACCCACTTGTATCTAAACCTTCCAGAGTAAGATTTCAAATTAGTGAAAGGACCTTCACCTTCATTTAATGAGAAAGTCTTCGTATGGCACTTAATATAAATATTATTTTTATTTTTATCTGGTACATAGTAATCATCATCACCATACAAATATCGTCAAATTCTGAACTACTAGACCTATCAGATACAGCCATGACGTGATGACAGATTAAAAATTACTGTTTGAGGTTTCAATCACACTTCTGAACTTGGAATCCATTGATATCCTCTAAAATCATTTTGCGTTACGTTACGTTTGTGTTATTCGAAACTTTTTTTAATTTACCTTATTTTTTATAATAGATATTTATTGGTTCAAGACCTGGCAAATTGTTCACCAGAAGGTAAGTGGTCACACTCGGCTTTCAAACCGGAACACAGCAATACAAAGTCTTTCTATTTGGCAGTAAAAAATGTGATCTGTGGGTGGTACCCGACGGGCTCTGTACAAAAAGTCAGCTAAAACTGTTTAAATACATGGGAAAAATAAGTAAACACTATCGCGATGTCTTACAGGCTGCTCTGAAATGTCAAATCGATGCCACTTACCGAATTTGATCCCACTGACATAAATACTACTAACACTGGCGTGCGCGCTATTAATCTAGAAGGTACTTAAAAGCTTAGAAAACCCCGTGCGGAGGAATTGGCAATTTTCCGGAATTGTGATAAGCTAAGCTTGTCCTCCAAGGACAAACGTCAGCAGTTATAGGATAAGCTACATATTACACTTCGTTGCCAATTAAGTTAAGCATAAATAAATTTAATACGAAATTTACTTATGCAATAAAATACTATCAATAAATAGATATGACAAAAAAACCTTTTAATTTTAAATGTTGCAAAAGAGTTACTACTGAGTTTCTTGCCGGTTCTACTCGATAGAATCTATCCAATCGGTGGTTGCTGCACTTAACATAGTTTTGTAAAATTACAATTAAAAAGTGCTTTTACGATATTACTTGAAGAAACATTTTTTTGATTTTGTTTTTTTTATTTAATAAATACAAATCAATAAATTGAGCAAAATTTAAGCTTTGAATGCGAGAAATGGTATATCGCCAAAATACTAAAAGGATTTCCCGTTTAAATTGCAATTTCGTTTCACTGGCCAAAAAATGAACTGACCCGCCCATCACCAGTCGTTCAATGAGAAAAGTCAAACTTTTAATAGACGTTTCGCTCTGTTACTAGCCCAGATGGATCAGTAGTATGTGTATGGAATGAGTGAATCTTAGCTGAAGTTCAAACCGGAGCAAGTACGACTAAATATCCACGTGCTACAATGACATATATTGTAAATATAATTTAAAACTGAAAATGAGAATTATTATTTTGTTGAACGAAACAACAATTAAGTAAAATTTTATTACATTGTAATTGTTAAAAAGTTAAAAAGTCCTCTTTAAATTATAACAAGCTATCTACTTTCAGATCTTATAATTATCTAGATAGCTGTACGAGAACTAATAATATTCGTCTAAACTTCTAAAATATTCACTTTGATTGATTCAACTGAATGTCGAGAGGATTGAGAGGATTTTATCAAGATCTTAGTTAAATTGAATGAATCATTATTTTTACATATATATTTGATTGACACGTCCTGGTACTTTTCGATTTGAATGGCACAAAAATTTAATAATTCAATTTATAATAATTATGTACTTTGTAAAGTGTTTAGGCGCAGTGGTTAGAACGCGTGCAGCTTAACCGATGATTTCGGGTTCAAACCCAGGCAAGCATCACTGTATTTCATGTGCTTAATTTGTGTAATTAATAATTCATCTCGTGCTCAGCGGTAAAGGAAAACATCGAAAAGAAACCTGCATGTGTCTAATTTCAACGAAATTCTGCCACATGTGTTTTCCACCAGCCCGCATTGCAGCAGCGTGGTGGAATATGCTCCAAACCTTCTCCTCAAAGGGAGAGGAGGCCTTAGCCCAGCATGTATGTAATATGTTAGTCAAACTACACTTGTTCTGTGTTCCATTCGTCAGAGTTAACCATTCACTTGTCATTAGATGATCATTTGGCATTATTATATTAGTCCATTTAGTAATATCGAAAAAAGTCCGACAAATGCAAATTGACTAAGAAAGCTGATTTACAGATATTTTGTGGGGGTCCACGCTAAGACTCAAGTTATCGAGCAAAACTCATTAATAATTTTCTCGGTCGGCATCACACAAATGATCACCGGTAGGTGAAAAATTTCATAATAATCCGCGAAAATGAATATCACACTTACTCATAACATGAAGAAGAGTAAATACCAATAATTTAACCAATTTTTCATAATAGCGACAAAAACCTTTTAGTTGAGTGACATACGTCTCTCTCGCTTTCGTCATCTCACACTCGAATTATAAATCTAATTTAAAAAAATACATCTGTAAATTGCAACACAGAGGCAAACACAATAAGAATTGATGGAATTCATTAGCCTCTAAGTGACCAAGGGAAAACAAATGGATCTAGTACTGGTTGCGTTTAAAATGCATTTAACAAACATTGTCGACGATTTAGCACCTAATAAATGTTGTCCACCATCAATTACGCGCAGTGGAGACCACTTTAAACGCTCCGAGTGTTTCTGACAGACAGTTTTTATTGAATACTTTATTTGCTAGAGATATGACCGTGACTTAAGTTTTAGTTATAAAAACATACTTACCCGTGGTCGACGTTTTTAATAATATTAAATTCATTATTTAACAAAATATTTTGACTTAAAAAATCAAATACAAATTCTCTATCTATTTTGGGATTTTACAAATCTGCTAGGAATAGTATAGAATGATGGATTACATACTTTTTATTTATTTAATATCTTAATACATGATTAAAATGTAATTCCTCTTAACACAATTCTTAAATATTTATGTAAAGTGCCAATATTATAAAAAATAATAACAATATCAATTTAATAAGCCTCATATTTTAATAAAAATATATTTAACGTAAAAAGAGCATTTCACTTAATTTTTTTTTTTTTTAAATATAAAAGTTTTACTTCTTAATAGCACTAGATTTTGAATGATCATAAGTACATACACAAACCTAAAACCAGTAACCACGACCAATACTTGGCAGCGAAATGCAGTATTTTTGGATTTAAACTAAGGCTTGCCTTATTCAGGCTAACCATTCATTAGTGGTCTGTGATAAATTGCTTCAATAACTGCATTATTTTAATATGACTACACACACAATTATACAATAATATAATAAAATATTATTTTATATCACAGAGTAAATTAATTCATTACGGACCGTGTCCAGTCACATACAATTAAATAAACTAAATAACTCTATTAAAAATGTTTTTTAAATCAGTATAAAGCTGTCACCGTCTCCGAAGCATCAGAAACTCGAAAGACTACTATTAGTGTTAGCGCGGATCCGGCCCATTTATGAGGGACTGTTTTTTTAAGACAATTGAGAAAGCCATCGATGTATGCCTGTACAAACATCCGTGATGCACTACACGCTCTATTTGCATCCTGAATACGTATAACGAACTCGCAAGTTACCCGCCGACTGTAATTGATGCACAGCCTGTAAGCGTAAAATGGCTGGCAATGGGGTACGAATAGGCTTCAATAAATCATCAGGGAGTTAAATAATATTTATTACACATATTCAATATGTTTTATCACATAGTTATCTTTAAAAAAATATGAAATTACTTATAATCACTCGGTAGGTAGGTTATGTGCAAGCCCGTCTAGGTAGGTACCATTCAATCATCAGATATTCTTACGCCAAACAGCAGTACTCAGTGTTGTGTTTCGGTTTGAAGGATGATTGAGCCAGTGTATCTACGGGCTCAAGGGACATAACTTCTTAGTTTCCAATGTTGGTGGCGTATTGGGGATGTATGGAATTATTAACATATCTTACAGCGTTAATGTCTATGGGCAGTGGTGACCACTTACCATCAGGTGGCCCATTTGCCTATCCGCCTTAACTATTGGCATAAAAAACGTTGTTTGTGTGCTAAGTAGTATCACCGAATCTACACGAGATCATTGGTATATAAATTGAATTTTCAAAAAGCAAAAAGTTACCAACAGATAATAAATAACGTAATAAAAAAAAACCGATAATAATAGAAATATTCGCAACTAATATGCTAATACTTAATTTGAATTCATTTGAAACTGTTACTATAAAAATACAGAAAAGAATAACTTTTGACGAGACTTTGTAAATTGTAAGTAAACTCAAAGTTTCAAAGTCGCGTCGAAGTCTCGGCGTCGCGTCGTTAAATTCACAAGTTTTAACCATTGAAATACTCGTACTTTATGTGATACATATAGCTAATGGTTAAACATAAGTTTCTTGACTTTTTAAGAAGATTCTTTTCCGACTATATACAGTTGGTTGGGTAAATAATACCTACTCAACCAAAATGTATATTCAAAATCGATATCAATACTTCTTTTGAATTGATAATCGGATACTTTAAGATGACATATGTTCATACTTATTACATATATATACTTTATTTTATTTTATAACAGTTAATATTTTGTTAAAAGACAAACTAATTCAATTAAAAATTACATAGGTACGTTATGCAATTATTTAATGTAGTTCTCGATTAATTAAAATACCTTCTAAATAACTTAGATCAATTTTTGGTTAAAATAATTGGAGTTGGTTAACTCATAAACTTTCCCTCTTAAAACACTCCTAAAAACATGTCACATTATCTTAAAGCTATATATATTTTTAGGAGCATTATGTGAGTGGGCCGTTTAATTAAATTTTCCTGCTTAATAAAGTAGAAGAACTTAGCCTCTTACTAAATATCAGGAAAGGAACATTTACAACAGTTTAAATATAGCACTATGACCTAAAACTCCGCTTGAATGGAATGAACAGAGTCACGTTAAGGCTAATCATCCATAAAATTAACTTGAATATTATCGCAACTAGTATTATTCAACAAAATTATTAGTATTTAAATTTAATCCAACATTTCAAAATGTCTAAGTGCTTAACTGTGCGGTGCAAAAGTAATATCTGGTAAATGGCAAAACGAGAACGTGAGATTTTGGGCCTGTTTCATCATGCTGCTCAATTTCGGTTTTCACTGCTTCATGGCTACGAGATGATTTTTAAACAACAATTATGCGCAATAAAACTTAGCGGAGAACCGACAATCTTCACAATATAACTGGGTTACTTCGGCTCTGCGACGGTTATCTTGTGGAAAACTGTATTTTCTGCTTAGCGCTACTAATGGTAAGTTAGCCTAATGCGCTAAGCATTTAATTAAACGTGTAATTGGTGCTCGTGTAAAAATCTCGTTGCGCAGACTACTTGAAGTGATTCTGCATTTAACTCGTATATTTATTAAGATTACTGCTAATTAAAGTTGATAAATTGTAGTAATCGTGATTTCACTACGCCTGTATGCATGCCCTTGTGGTTGTAGGTACTTTATAAAGGTCGGTGAACCCACTCATCAGTTTTTATCCGTTATAAATATTTTTCCACAATGTCGTTTTTTATTTTAATTTATTAAATAGAGATAGGCAGCTTGTTGAACGGGCTGCCTAATGGACTGCCATAGACAACAGCGTTTTGAAATATATATTTAACATTAATTATGCCATCAATGCACCACTAACATTGGGAACTAAAATGTTGTATCTATTGTGCTTTCAGAATACCGACTCAACCGTACTTAAAACTAGAACCCAACCTAAGTCCTATCCCCGAGCTTAAATAAAACCAGTATAACTATAGGCACAAGATTGAGAAAATCTTAGATCATATTGTTTGGCGTCGCATTGACTTTGTAAGCAATGGCCTGCACTTTTCATACAAAATTGACAATTGCGGCCATTTAACATTTTTGTATTTATTTCTATAAATCAAAAATAAATACTTATACAAAGATTCGCATTATTGAAATTAGTAAAGGACTACCACAAATAAACGAGTTTCGACATGACGTGAAGCCAATGCTGTTCGTTGTACAGATTCACGTCACGACATCGTAACTCACCATGTTGCAAAGTCATACCCACAGTTAATATCGTAGTACCGTGCAAAGTGCCACGTCACGACATCGTAACCAGTTTGTGTGAAGTATAGTACATTTATGAATTGTAGAAGTATGCCATTGAAACAGTTTAATGTTTTAATTTTTTATGTTAACTTTTTTATTAATCTTCTCCAGGAAAAGAATATGTTTAAATAGTTTCTTAGGACATAGATTTTAGTTTTAGTTTTATTTTTGATTTTGATAAAATTATTTGATGATATTTTGTTCTTAATTTTTTTTCTGAAATCGCTAAATAAACTTTTAACCGAAGTGATAATAACGTAGAAAAACCGTGGGATTCAATCAAAAACTAATACCGCTACTTCATAAGGGTTGCCTACTTTGACCTTTTCCAATGTAACAAAAATAAAATACATTACTGTATTCAAAAATAATATTTAAATTGTGGTTGAACTGTTATAGGTACTATAATATTTAATTAATGTAATGCTACATTAACGAAATAATAATTCATTATCTTAAATAAAAGCCATTATTCGCAGTAATAAAATTGTTACTAATTCTCATATATGAGCATATAATTTACTAATAAATAGATAAAATCCTTTTTTTTTTAAATAACTTCTTTAATATCTACAATATCTATGAGTTTAACTTAAGTCTGTAGTTCAATCACTCTAAGCAATATCTACTTTATTTAGTTTGATTAGATTACTTATTTTCCCCTTTTATGGCTTTCGGTGCTGTGGTTACGGACCAAATAGTTCCGCCTGGATTCATTTAGTTGATAAGCTTCTTTTAAAAGCTTATTTCAAATTTATTTATTCACGTTTTATTTTATTAAAAAACATCAATACTAAATATTACTGCTTGGTACGGGCAGACGGGCTTACTCAAGGCCCCACCACTGTGTACCTACTCGACAGGCGGAAATTACTTTTTGACATTTAATCGTTCCGTTGAATTACTTATCTAAAATACTTTACAAATACAAAACTAAGAATAATTTTAAATGTACGATTGGCTGAAGTTTTACTAATTTATCAACGAAATGGGTTCAACGCAATCCATTATAACGATAGTGCCACAGTTAAAAAAACATTTCGCCGAGTGTGTCTGTCAGGCGACATTCGTGCAGTTGAATGTGCTGCCATGAAAAATGAACAAAATAAAGTTGACGTCGAAATGTTGGTAAAATATTTCGTGACTAAACAATACTTAACATATTTGTCGGAACGATGACCCGCTAGGCAGTTTTATAACAAGATACTTTTATTTTGGAAAAAGTTTTCGTCCTAAAATTAACTAAATGTATTCTGTACTGAAATTTTAAAAACATTTGAAAATGACAGGATTTAATTTAATAACTTGGTGACAACATTTTTCATACTTTAAAAAATAAATGTTACGAATAACAGAATAAGCTAAAATTAAAGGCAATTAATTACACAATTAAAATAAACAATTGCTTATTGCTTATTAATCCTTGCGCCAAAGTTCTTCTGCCTTCTTGTAAGAAGAATTCGGATTTATTCGACTACCTCTAATTCATGTTGCGTAGAATAAGCATCAGTTTATTATCTTCCTTCAAATGTAAGCGTGAGATGAATCTTCTTAATGTAGTTTAACTACATTTAAAGCGCTGTAAAAATAGCGGCCTTTATTTGAAATCCACCATCATATTTTATCCAATAAGTTATACCTAAAAGTTATAAAGACATTACTGACTATTTTAATACTTTCCAAACACAAAGACAAAACTTACTTTGAATTTCCACTCATTGTATAATCTATATAACGACTGCAATTAGCTATCTATTCAACAAATAATTCCTGTGTAAAATCTGCGAAGTCAACGACGTGACGCGACGAGTCGATTTCGCCGTAACTCTGAAACAGATTTGCCTACAGTTAAAAAGTTTCGCTACGAATTATATTTTTAAATTTTTCCTTTTATACATTCTAAATTAACTAAGCATAATATTAATAAAAAAATAAATTACGTTTGTGGAACGTACGAATACATCGTCACAGATTAAATGTTGTGGGGCCATTTCCTACGAAAAACAATATTTATGAAAAGAAACATAATCACTTCTTTCTATATAAATATAAACGAATTATTTTTTATTATTATGTTTTATACATTTTGTATTGATGTTCAATTCCGTACTAAAAGCCTGCGTAGTCGTCTGTTTTTTTTTCGATAAAGATGTCACTTGGAGTGCCGCCAACTTACTATCAGCAAAGGTGACAATTCTAAAGACTGTTTATTATAACTAAAAAAACTTAAAATAAGGTATTAATATTACAGTACCACAGATAATATATAGTCTAATGAAGCACATTATTATATTTCTACATTATACTCAGCTTCGTTATTAATAAATACTTCAAAATACATATCATTAACATAATAAATCGTACTTAAAAAAAGTAATGCAATGCATCAAAGGGTCTTAAGTAACTGAGTAGCTTGATATTTAGATTTTATAGAGAATGTTTAATAATAAATGTGATCAATTGATTAATGAGGTGTTCATATATATTTTCATTACCTGTATAATAACGAAGTACATCGTAACCGCATAAAATAAAATATAATCTTAATATTTTAGTATTATCGTCTTTTTAAATGAAAATATTGAAGGATGAATGAAGAACAATAAAATTGTAAGTTTGTCCTCCAGTATAAACATTTTATGTACACCCTTATTCCAGGGTAGCTAAGAATAATTTATACGTAAATGCGAAAGTAGCTCTGTCTATCTGTCTAACTGTTGCTATTGCAAACTATTGTTTTTTTTTCTGCCTAACATCTGACAACCAACCCTTAAAACGCCAGCGAAGTCGCCTGCCACAACTAATAAATACCAGGGATGTTAAGCTCCGTAACCGTAACCGAAATCAATAAAAATATATTTATTATAGTTTTATGTTTACATAGTATTATACTTAAAGAGAGTAGCTAATTGTATTTTAAAGCTATTTGGTTTTTTTTTCTGATAATACCTAATACTTAATAATAGCCTACAAATAAAGTCAAATCAATATCATGTAATTATTTTATACATAATTTCTAAATAATCTAATATCCTTAACCGAAACTATCCGAAACAATTTCGTATCTGTAACCGGTAATATTTTACCGGTTTCACATACGAATAATTCATGTATCCGTATTCAGATCCGAAATGATATATCCATAACATCCCTAATATGTACCTACACACATTAAACATGATATATATTTTCTTTTATAGTATTCGACATAAGTGAAAACGTAATAAAGGGTTAAAAAGGGCAAGGCAAAGGATTACTTAAGGTCAATATTACAACAGGAATAATTTTCACGTAGCCCGAATCAAAACAATGCTCGAATCAAAATATCGCACTTTTAGTAAAATATCGACAGAATTCAAAATTCAAAATAAAAAGGTTTATTGTAAAATAATGATTCAATTCTAAAGGATTAAATTAAAATACAGTTTTTAAATTAATTAACTTATTAGGTAACTTAATTTTCTTTACTGTAACTTAAAGTTTATGTATTTAAGACGAGTGGTTTTATTTTTGTCTTAAGATATTAAATTACAATTACAGCAGTACTTAACACAGTCAGCAATTACGACTACAGCAATTTGAAAAATATGGTATTTACATTAAAAAATATAATATCGATAAGCAAAAGTTAGTAATTATGATTTCGGTCAGTATTCAATTAAGATCGCGATATATAATATAATGCAAAACGGACACACAAGAACATATATGTAAACTAAAATTCACGAATTAAATTCGAACAAAATTTTAGACAGCGTGTTTATCGTTGCCGCAAGGGTGATTTAAGACACTGTCTGTTAAACTGTCTATACAAAATATTTTATCATAATTTACAATTAAAATTTTACGAAATTAAAAACATTAATTGTAATTGGAAGACATCAGTAATTACTAAATCCTTTACACTTAAATAAAACATGGCTTTACAATAACAATAGTAATAATGTTTATACACAAATAATAATCTCGTCACAATTAAAAAACATATTATTAAATAGAATCTAGTAATAAAAAAGAACATAAACGAAAATATAAGTCTATGCTCATCTAAAAGAACCGTCTAGGATACATTAAATTAAATTATAAAGATATGAAAAAACATAATTTCATATTTTTACAGCTTGAAATTTTAGATTTGCTAAGCACTCCATGAAGGCACTCACTATTCACAGCCATGAAAAGGTTTTAATTTCAGTAATCTGATAAACCTAGTCCGTGCACACGTCCTCAGACGGTTTTAAATATCTCTCGTTCGGTAAAAAGGCGTTGCGCTATTTTGGAAAATATCATTTTTGCGGATAGTGACTGGTCAGTTTTACATAGTTTATTGCAACTATCCTGTTGAATAAACACGGATAATGGACCGACTGGGACGCACAACGTCCGCGATTGCCTGCGAATATTCCGTATTTTTGCTTTAGTATTGAAGTCCTGAGCGAGGTTAACCATTCATTAGGGGCAGATACAACGACATAACGTATTTTATTGAAATAAAAATGTACGTGTAATGTTTCCTTTTTTGTTTATCATCTAAGGTATATTTTTATTAATAGAAAAATATTTGACAAAATGAAAATGATGATGAATGAAAAATGAAATGGAAAACAATGGAAAATATGCTAATGACTAATATATATTTTCTTTAGTATTTCATTTGTTTAATAATACATTATCTTTTAGTCGAATATTTTCCCAATACATAAAATACTAGTTGTCACCTGCGGCTTCGCTTGCGTTTTAAGGGTGGTCGTCAGGTTTAAGGGGAAAAAAGGTAGTCGATATTCTTCTTGGTTTTCCAGCTTGCCTCATCTTAGATTTCATCAAATTTCGTTCAGTAGTTTGACAAGTAGATAGAGTTACTAACGCAAGTATAATATTACTATAAATACACATACATTGGTATAAGAATATATTCTGATCAAGATACACAGACCACGTAAAGAACAAAAGATCAAAGTGGCACTTTATTCCATAAATCACAAAAGAGAACAAAGAGTTGTGAACAGTCGATGGTTGTATATCTAAAGCATATATACTAAAGGTCGAATTTAAAAAATCAGGGTAATAAAATCCTTCCTGCAGACACAGTTGACGCGAGCCTTTCAATCGGCCGGACTGTTTGAGCTCGTTACGCGAATGCTGACGCAATGAAGCAATTTCCGACATCTAAAACTGTTACTGTTTACCAATCGCCGCTTGCTGATTTACTATTTACCGTACAAATTAATGTTCCTTTGATTCGGATTTGAACGAAAGGAAAAATGCTTTTTTTATATTGCTGACTTGATATACATATACGTATGCACAATCTGTCAAAGGAAATTCCATAAGTTTTACTTGCAACATACACATTACAGTCCACTGCGTTTAATCATGTTAATTGCAAATATTAAATAAATAATTATTTCTTAATTTTATATCATAACTAATCTCTGGAATAAATATTTAATTTAAGCTTGAAACATTACAAGACAAAAAGGCTTATTTAAACACAGTATAATATTGCGTTTTGTTCTATCTTAGTAAATAATTGTCTTATATTTTAATTAGACATTAAAGTATATTTTAAATAAGTCGTAACGGCATTTTGTGGCAGCATTTATTAATTTCAATGTCCTTATGCAGTATCTCTTATTAAAATTCAAATACTCTCAGTTGAGTGGCTTAGTCATAATGAGACAAAAGCATAGAGTTATTTTCATTTGTTTTATTTAAAATATTAGCTTGCTTCTTAGTTTTAATGAGATAAGGATTTCGGTGCCGAATGTACCACAATTATACTAACATAATATACTTAGTATGTTAGTAGGTATTACAATTACAATTTGTAATATATTATGAGTACTAACTCAGTTACCTAGCTTTAAGGTAGGTTTTGAGTTGAACTCTTTCCGATCGTCTCGGATTTGCTGTCCCTTCTTATTATAAGAGTGAAGGAAAAGAGAGCGCAATTGTGTTGGTGCACACACTTGTGTTGGTGCGCACACTTGTGTTGGTGCGCACACTTGTGTTGGTGCGCACACTTGTGTCGCCATGGCCGAAATCAGCCAGGAGCATATAATCAGTACTGATTACCCCAGTTATCTAAGATATTATACCATATAAAAACATGATATATAGCAATAAACACTAACCTAACAAACAAATGTTGACTTTCATCCTAATAATATTAGTATCTACCTATCGCCATATTCATATTTTGTAATATCGTTTAAAAAATACTATTGCAATATGTACTTTCAGATGTGAGTTTATGTAAATAAAATACACATACACTTACCAATCTATACGTTCTCGTAGCCCGACTGTTCCCACTCGTTCCGCTATGCCTCGTATTCGATTTTCCACGGCATTCACAAGTTTTTAACTCAAAATTTTTGTTTGAAAATCAATATTCAATTTTATATGAAGAGTTAATATTCTCTACGGGCTTAATCACTTCACATTTTAATACATATGGTTTTGTGGTCCTTTAATAGTAAAATAATTATATAATGGAGTTATTTTGACGCATGAAATGTTATGTAAAAATTAATTAATTATGTTCTTACGAGTACAAAAAAAAGAACTTTTTTTAGACAAAAGGCAAATCTACAATTATCCAGCCAAAAATTCTATCTAAAAAAGAAAAGACTATGTTCAGCACGATTCGTTGGAAAAGTTTTAATAACAGGTGTGGGCACAAAGGCCGGACAACGCACTCCATACTTCATTCCCGAGACAAACGAAACATTCATTTGCGCCGCCACGAGCCACGACCAGCCGAAAATGTTTGTGAAGCGTTTGTTAACGAATGTAAAACTAAAAAAAACAAGTTGATATCTGTTGGGATACGCAAATAATGAACGAGCAATGCGATGGTTACAGAAACTACGCATTTCGGTCGTAAAGAAGACCGACGCAGGCTTTTGTTCAAACTTCGAAATATTTGACTGCTTACATTTTTTTTAACAATTTCCATTTTTTAATATTTCGCATCCGACATTATATTAAGAATAACGAGCAGATATTCTTTTTCATGCTGTTTTCCTCTGAAAAACTGACTATAATCGAATTCAAGAATGGCTGGAAAAGATCAATCTGTAACGAAAAAGTCGACTTTTGTAACATTTATTATCGACGTCTATTATTTTGATATATTATGTATTTGTTTTTTTCTTATATTATTATACTTTTATTATATTGGAATTTAGTTCATTAAACGTTAGTCATCATCATGCAAATAATATTAAGTAAATTTGATATATTTTGTCTTTTATAAGCCTAACAATACAATGAATTATTAAATTTCTTAATTCAAAAAGAGGAAGTATAAAAGTAATAAAAAAATCTGAAATATACGAACTGTGCCCACAACTTTGTCCCCATAATTATACCCCCGAAACTTTTTTAATCACATATTTCCCGATTTATTCATTTGACTGCCGGTTTGGTCTAGTGGCTAGTTTATTAGAGCTTTCCGATTCCAGGGCAGGTGTATGCCTCCGTATTGTCACGTTCAATAATATTTGGAAGAAGACGAATTTAGTTTTCTTAAGGATACCAGAGTCGCAGAGTCTCTCTTTGCATACGGTCCCATACGCCTACTGGATGAGGCTAGCAAGCTTTTTGAGAGAATTGTCGCTTTTCGTTTTTGTGAGTATCTGTCGCGTGTCGACCCCGACCTGGCTGAGTGCCAGTTCAACTTCTGACAGAGCCGTTCGACGCGATCTTGCGCATCCGGTCTCTGTCGGAGCAGGCGGCGGCCTAGGGTGATGTGTCTTTAGCGATAAGTCTCGACATCATCAACGCCTTCAACGTTGCTCTAAGACGCTATTAGAAGATGATATCATCGAATACCTGGACTTCCGCCTGAAAGAAGAGAACTGTAGATCAGACGCAAAGCGACAACGATTTGTCACGGAAGCATCCTGGTCCTCGAGGTCGTACGAAACCTCTCTCTGCAAACAATTGTCTCATTGATAGACCGTAGAGCCGTAGCCTCCTTCTGTGAGACCGTGACAGTCCAGAAGAAGACGGCGTAAAGGGAACGAAAATGGGTATATCGATACTACTCGATGGAGACGACCAAGGTGTCGTAGGTAAGTCGTACGTAAACCGGAATGGCCTTTCTTTTCCGTTGAGTGCTGGGGTGCAGGATCATCTTTGCTACCCAAGGGCTTAGGTACCATCTTAAAGGTTTCCTCAATGTTAAAAAAGATGGCTAGTTTAATAAACCACCTATGGGGGGTACGAGGCTCAGTCGGGCTCATCATTTAAATTAAAGCCATTTCTCGCATAAGGTGTGTTAGGAATATGGGTAAGTGACATATTCTTTGTATCTATTTTACTTGAGACTAGATGTGCCCGCGACTTCGTGCGCGTTTGTATTTAACAAAAAAGTTATTGTTGTGGCTTAAGTTACTTCTCATTGCACCAGCTTTGTGCCAGTGAAAGTCCCGTCAAAATCGGTCCAACCGTTCCAGGGATTAGCCGGAACAAACAGATAGACAGACAGATAATTTTTTTTAAAAAAATGATATTTTGGTATATGTGCATTGTATACATACATATGCATTTAGTAAAAAGCGGTTTTTTTAATATTACAAATAGACACTCCAATTTTATTATACGTATAGATTACGCCAGAAGGCTAAGTATGAGTAAGATTAAATACCTATATTAATAAATGTATCTTTTTTTATTATATAGGTAGGCGGACAAGCAAATGGGCCACCTGATTGTAAATGGTCACCACAGCCCATAGACAATGACGCTGTAAGAAATATTAACCATTTCTTAAATCGCTAATGCGCCACCAACCTTGGGAGCTAAGATGTTATATCCCTTGTGCCTGTAGTTACACTGGCTCACTCACCCTTCAAACCAGAACACAACAACACGGAGTACTGCTGTTTGACGGAATACTATCTAATGAGTGGATGGTATCTACCCAAACTCTGTCAGATACCTATAAGTATTATAATATAATTATATTTATTTTTCAATATAAATACATAGATCACTCGACCATTTTCAGCCGAAAAATTCCGGCAAAAGAAAACAAATGAATAAATACATATTAAAACTCTAGGCAGCTCCAATATTAACTGCTACAAAGAAATACCTTCAAAAACAAACAAATAGTATTCCACGAATGGTAATGTCGGTTTTTTCGCGGGATCGGAAATGAGAAAGCGTTTAATAATGAGACCGCTCATAAACGCCGCCGTTTCTTTCGCCGACCCGTCTTTGTCTCCGGCTTTGTTAACATTAATGTACTGCTATACAATTATTTTCAATCTCTTCATTTTCATAAAAATGATATTTAAATTATGAAATTTAAATAATCATAAAAAATAGTTAGTTTTAAATCTAAATTACTTAAAATATATAGATAATATCCAGATACCATTTTAAACTGCTATTTATCTTTATCCTCGAAATAAATTTTGAGGAATGGTTGTGTACATTCGAATACGAACACATATTACAAAACTTTTGAAATATCGTGTACAGATCTTTAGAAAGTATTGTAATAACTTGTATGCCTATGCCTAGTGTTCTAGTGGAGCATATGAATTATTTTACATTGACTGGAAGATGATTTATGCAAGCAATCATGAATACGGATTTTATTATATGTATTGTAAGTGAGCCGAGATGGCCCAGTGGTTAGAACGCGTGCATCTTAACCACTGAATTTCTTGTGCTTATAACCCGCATTGGACCAGCGTGGTGGAATATGCTCCAAACCTTCTTCTCAAAGGGCCTTAGCCCAGCAGTGGGAAATTTACAGGCTGCTAATGTAAAAATGTATGTTGTGGCGTAATGCGTCTCATATATTTTATCTCTGGAAGCAAAACACGCTTGAAAGGATGGCGAGAGGTTGTGCTTATAGTGCAGTTGCTTAGTGAACTTTGACTAACGCACTACCCGCCCAGGAACTATACTTTTTTAAAGCCCACGTCGTACCAATACAATAGGCAAATATTACGATCTTGGTGGTAAGGCTTTGTGCAAGCCCGTCTGGGTAGGTACCACCCACTCATCAGATATTCTACCGACAAGCAGCATATATATATTATTATTTTACTTATGTATGTTCATAATTTTGTTAAATAAACACGATCATACTTGCTTTTCAGTCCTAGATAATTTTCAAATCCATCTCGCTATCCAGTCTACTAAAAATTCGAATTGTTTTTGTTCAGTTCGTACGGCTTTACATTATAGATATCATAGTTTACATCGTTATATTGTTCCTATTTTTTTTTACTTCAAAAGCGAATAGATATTTTTAAAATTAAAAAAATGTACGATGAATTAAAAAAAGGTCAAAGGAAAGATAATTTCGTGTTGTAGATGAATTCTTGTTTTTTTATTTTTTAATATGGATCGATGAACTTATTACCAAAACTATTAAGATTATGCCCAATTAATTTGTAGACGTACTAATTGTCTATGGATTTATATATATGTATATATGATAAGATAATGTCAGAAGTGTATTATTAGCAATATTCAATTAAGTACTCTTACACAGCATTCTGGCGTAGTTAAATGGAATAGATACTAGAACTAAAGACAATGAGATTAAGACAGACAATTTTACTACTTTTTAATGGTTTGACATATTCCTAAGGAGAACGACTTCAATGTATTATGCAACTTATTTACATTCTTAAATAGCGCGGCAGCTCATGCGGTATTTGTGTTTCTCTTTTCAAACTACATATAAATGGACTTTTTCACTTTTCAACAGTTAATTTTAAAAATTTTTTGAGAGCCTGTCTTCCTTCCAAGGAGACTATATATTTTAAAGCCGTTAAAAGCATGGAATTTTAGGAGGACAAACTGTAAGGGCCCCCGCGCTCTAGGCAACCACGAATTTCCGGCTGCGGCAGCCAATACAACGCGCTTGTTTGCACGGCAGCCAGCTGGCTGCGCGCAGCCAGAACGTGTGTAGGCGATTGTCTGGGCTTCGGTCAGTTAGTGTTATAGCAGCCAGACGTTTTTTCGTTCCAAATATATAATTATAAGTTCTTTCACGTCCATATCGCTCGACGAAAGGATCTAGAATAGTCGTTGATTGGCTGCTATAACTGGCTGCGCGCAAATATTCTGGCTGCCGCAGCCAGGCTGCTTAGTGCGCGGGGGCCCTAAAACATTCTGGATGCACAAATTGTTCTTTTAAATGTACACGCTCTATTGAATTATAAAACCTTCTTATTTTTCGTTTCTAATATACACAGACCTATATATTTGGTGTATCTTTATGATGTGTTGATGTAAAAAAAACAAGATTAAATTTTGTTTGTCTCAACCTTCTAAATTTGTAAACTTATCCCTTGCTCTTTGTACGTAATAGCATGCTTATAATTGCATGGCTTGCTGTTGTTTAACTATTTTACTTTTCAAAATATATATTTTTTTCTCTTAATGAGAATTCAAATGAAAATTGCGTGTTGTGATATATACAATTTTTTTTTTTTTTTTACTTGCGCTTTTAAAATACCTTGCCATAATAGGGCAAACACTTTTTTATATTCTAACGCTAATCAACCATAACTAGTATTGTTGTGTTACAGCTATAAGGGTGTGTAGGTAGATCTATTCACTCACAAGACAGCACACGTTAGTAATTTTTTTTTTTAAATAATGTTAACAAATATAGTCTGATTTATTTATCTATTTTTTTCTATCTTTCTCTTAGCCTACTCACCCACGCTTATATTGTACTCATGAGCGTCACTCACACATAGACGCCGACATTCTTTTAACGTGGAGGGGCGCGCCTTCATGATTGAATGTCTCTATACAGGCACAAGGATCATAACATTTTAGTTTCCAAGATTGATGACGCATTCACGATATATGGGATGGTTGGTTTACCATCGAGTGGTGCATTTGTCGGTTTGCCTATACATACTTCTGTACGTAATGTAAACATTATAAAATTAAAAAATAATTGACCAATTTCACATATAACATGTATATTTTCATGGATGTTTTATAATATCTACAGATTTTTCTTATGGACGTCAGAATTTAAAAAGAACAAACATTTATCACTTTAATCTTGCCTTATTTAGAGAAACAATTATCAAATATTCTTATTTTTAATTAATATTTTTAAACCTAATCACATTTAACACATATTTTAAATATGCCATCAATATTTACAACTGTACGTAAATATTTACAATCGTTGCTGACATGGCCCAGCAGTTGGAACACGGAAATCTTAGCCAATGATTGTTATTACAAATATTTACCATGTTTTTTATTTTTATTTGGTGGAGCGCGATATTACGACATTCGACTACGAATGTCTTGTTGAAAAATCCCATGTTTGTTAGTTCAAACCCAAATAAGCACCTCTGAATTAACATGTTCTTTAATTTCAAAATATAAATCATTTTGTGCTCATCGCTAAAGAAAAACATAGTGAGAAAACTATGTCGTGAATGAAAATGAATGAATGAATGTATAAGCCTTATGTGTGTCCACAGACCCCCTTTAGCCCAGCAGTGGGACATTTACAGGCTTTTACTGTTTTGTATTTACAATCACTTCACAGCATAATCAAATGTCTCTTGCAAAACGGGTAATCTTCAAAATCCTAGAGTTCAGTATCCATTTATATACTTCTCTAAATTTTCAAATTCTATATCCTCCGTAACATCCCGTCTTGCATCGTCGCTATGTCAAATCAAAACCAACTTCTCCCGGGAGACTCTAGCTAGTCAATCGTTGTGAATCTTCATTGGATCAGTAAACTGTGCAGTTAGGATATAAAAAAGCGCCGGAGCTGGTACGAGGGTCAAGTACCATAGTTCCTTGAAACCAGTTAGAGATATGATACCATATGCATGGACTAGCCAATGTCCTAAAAGTATAATTAAATTCCTGCCATTTGTGACAGACGATGTTAACAGTTCTGGTGCAGACTGATCCATTTTGATTGAGAAATGTGATGCTGATGTCATCATAGATATAATAATTATTATGTATGGGAAAGCACAATCTGAAATTAAATTAAACTTATTATTAATTTTTATCTTGGCTACAATATAAGATGTTAAATATTAACTTAAAAATATATATATATACTTTTTAAAGAGGAGAAGCTTTAACAGAATTAAAAAAATGAATAGCCTTTAACCAACTGTATTTCCGGACTACTCTGTGTCCATACACATTGTCGGTCATAGTCTCATATCAAAATATTCAGTAGTTTACATGTGATTGAAAAAAAAAGAAAAAGAAAATCATTATATAGATGCAGATTTTTATAGATAAGTATTTAGAGATATATGTTCTTAGTTTTACTTACATATTAGTCCTGCTGCAACAGTGTGTGTTAATACAAGTATGGGATAAAAATACAAGGCACAATATATAGCCTTCTTGCCGGGTATTGCTTTATGCCAGACTAGTAAAAATGGTCGTAATGTAACCGTCATTAACAGACTAAATGCATATATTAGTAATATTATTGTGTATCTGAAAAGAAAAACCTTTTATTTTTTATATACTATTGATAATCTACATGAGAAATTAATAAGTAAGGAAAAAATAATTAATTTTATATATCCCTATTTCTCCCATATCCCATTGTTCGTTGATAAGGTTAAGACCAAAACAACAAAAACTATTTGGAATATTAAATGATGTTTATTCATCCAATACAAGATTTCAATCGAGGCTTTTATTTATGCCAAGAGGGCACAGATTATTTTGACAATTTCACAATTTTTATCATGCAAATGTATGATATTTAAATATATCAAATGTCAAATGATGGGTGGTACGTCATACTATTTTCAGTGAAACCAGATAGACTAATAATAATATTATGTACACATGTAATTAGTTCAGTAATAATACTTTACTTGATATATATACATCAGTCTTATTATGTATAATAATATATATACATTAATTTGTTGGAAATTAAAACATTCTAATACAATTTTATTAATAATTTTTACTACTGTTACCTGCTAGTAATAAATACAAAACTCAGGAGCATTGTACAAAATTTAAGTTATTGGCTTTGGAGACTAATATACCCTTATAAAACTTATGTAATTAATTCTAAACTTACAATGGATACACAGCTTCCTGTGTACAGTGCAGAGTTTCCTTGTAATCAGGTTGTGGGTTATGAAGTAATGTGTACCAATCAGATAGAGCTTTAGGTGAGCAAACATGTAAATCTACAGAGCCTGTCGGTGGCAAGGCTAATAATGCGGCAAGTGTCCCTGATGCGACTTCAATGAAAGCACAAACATGTTGTGCAATTATTGTAGATTTACTGAAATGTTTTATTAATTTAAGTTTAAATAAGTTTTTAGAAATTCAATACAAACTCATTCTATAATTTTATTTTTAACACACATTTATTATTCGATTAAATTAATTTAAAAAGGATTAATATTTATTGTTTTCTTACCGATTTCCAACAGCAACCATATCAATGAAAAACCAGTGTAAAACCAAAGGTAGAAGAACCATAAAACCGAGGTATTGCCAATCGTAAAGAGTGGGTTCATCTGAACATTCTACACAGTAGCTAGTAGCGTTAGTACGGAAACCTCTGGGACAGGCACCGCATTCGCTCCATGAGCCATCCTCTAGTTCTGATCGACCACAATATAAGCCCGGACAAGTTTTGACAATTGACATTTTTGTAGAGTTTGTATTTATAAATAAAATTAATTAATTATATCTAATTTATAAACATTTATTTTATTTCATGTTTTGTAATCACTAAACAAAAGTATTTTCACTGTTTTCAGAAATTTGTATTGAAAAATTGAAGTTAAACGTCAAAACGTAATTTAAACGTCAAAGAGATTTTATATTTTTCTTGATGAATGCTCTGTGATGTTGTTCATCACATTTAAAACTAAATGATATGGTGTAAAAGAGGTTTTTAGGGTAATTAACGCACGAAGGGTTGCACCCAAAAAATGTTTGCAATACTATTGTAATTATTAGAATACCCATATGGTTCCTTAGTTGATCAGCTTATTATCATCTTTATTTTAAATAATTTACAACCATTTTTTTATTATGAGTAATTTATTATTCTTTACATATAATATGTTTAAAAGTAACATTTTAATTATTCTGTTATTAAAAAAAACTTTCTTTACTTACATTTTTTTATAATTAAGTTTTTTATAATTTTAGTATTAAATAAAGTAACAATTTCACTCGCCTTAGACTACATTGAAAATTACATATAGCCTATTCCAATGGAAATAGGAAAAAAGATAAACAAACCTTTGATTTACGTATTTCATGCGATTTGCAATGAACTCAGCTATATTGTGCACTATTAAAAGTTTATGATTAATATATCTTAATTTATAATACAACACAACTGAACTTAACCACTTATTTCCACTTTAAATTTACTTCCAAAATTCCGATAACAGTTTTGTCGACGTTCCAAACGCCAAATTCATAGTGAATATCATAGATTAATCAAGCTCTCGACCAATGATATCGCGTCAATTTGCTGTCAAATGTTCTTTATTTGGCTTTTTTCCTGTTATGGTTTGAATAAAGTAATTGCTAATTAAATGTATGTAATATATTGATATTTTAGTGGAATTTTAGATTTACTCTCAAAAAACCAATTTTAATATTTTTTTTTGTAATGTCATTTCGAATATCAATCACGATGCCATAGGTTTTTTTGATTATTTATTTTACTTTTTCATTTATTTTATGAGAAAGACCAAAATATTTAATAAATGTCACCGTAAGATTACAAAAATCGTTATTCACAATCTGACGAGAGAGATTGTAATCTGTCGAAATATTGTGAAATATGATTGCAATTTAACGCATTATTTTTCGCTATATTGTAATCTGTCGAAGTCAAACTGTTAGATTACAATCTGTCCCCTGATTGGCCGGTCTTATTGTAAGAGCGACCAATCATACGTCACCGTTATTATTCGATAGCTTACAATCTATCGAAGTAAATTTCATTTAAATTATAAAAACTCTAACCTAACCTAATCGAAATATTATGAACTATCGAAATTATTTATATTTTATTGCAAATTGAATAAACGTTCACAATCTATTACAATTGCGCGAAATAGATTATAATCTAACGGTATTTGCAATTTTACGGTGATTCTCTACCTAGTGTCGGTATCAGTGATTGATGACCGAGATTAGTTTTATGAATTGGTAAACTGTGATATATAACTTTAAGTAATAATAATTATTAGCAACCAATTATTGGTTCTGTGGTTGTGAGTTATCCTTTTATTTATGTAAAATACCATGTCAAGTAGTTTCACATATCTGAGAGTAAGTTGAATTTAAATTTTCTTAGCTGAGAAAATAATGGTTATATGAATTAGGCCCGTCTAAACTCAGGGTGCAGGGGGTACAAAAACCCCGAATTCCTCAATTTGAGAGAGACCATCGGTGAGTCACCCGGGAACGATCCATAATTATTAATTGTTTCAACATTATCAGAATTTTACCCAATGTAATAAGTATTTACAGAGTGTTATTCAATATAATAATAATAAGTATTGGATAAATAAAATCTTTATGGATTTTTGATAATTTAGCTATTTTATATGATGCAGAGTTTATCTAGCTTATATTCAATACTTTCTTCGTCTTAGTATTCGTTTCTTAATGATATAGTATATAGCTTAGAAAATAAAATGTCATATTAATTTTATTGATAAATTTATTTAAGTAAATTTTATAAACATTATTATTTTCAACTGTTACAAAGCTTTGAATTTACCGGATTCATCATACCTTTGAAGAGTGCGCTTACGTAAGCGTTTCAAAATATAGCGTAATATATAAAACGATGCTGTGAGCAACGTTACAGATATAATTAATACAATGCCAAACATATCCAGCATATAATATTTGAAAATACTAAGTCCTACGGCTGGAGATCTCAGATGTTTAGCGCCTCCATGGCGCAAAACGTATTCTGTATACCACACTGCATTTTCTGGGCCTGATATAATTGGATCAACAACCATATTATTCAATTTTGATATTGATTCCTTGTACCTGTATGAAGTAAAAGTGATTATCAGTCAAAGTCAAATAGAAGATGACCTTCTTATATAAAAACACTTACTTATCATTTGTAGCGACCGATTCAATAACTTCCTTTAAGTTTTCCTTTTCTAAATAATATGGATCTAAGATCTCCCCAGCTCCAAATCGAGTAATCTCTCCGATGAAAACTTTTCTAGACCTCACTATTGGAAGTCCAATTATTGGAACTTCATAGAATAGAGCTTCCTCTAGTGACCTCGCGCCACCATGTGTAATAAACGCTTTGACATTTGGATGAGCTAGAAAATTATATAGCATTAGACTATATACATCAAAATAACTTTATATTAAACTTTACTAAATAGTTACCTAGTACTTCCTGTTGAGGGAACCACGCGTTGGCAATTACGTTCTTAGGTATATCTACCATAGTAGTATTAGCAATCTTCCACAGTACTAAATATGGTAACTCCCTAAAAGCATCAGCTAAAGTCTGTAAAACATTTACTGATAGATGCTCTGGTTCCTGAATAGCTCCAAGACTAAAGTAAACAGCTCCTTTTGTTGCAGAGTCTAATATTTTTTTAAGTTCCTAAAAAATAGACTTGTAAATAAAAATATAATGTAAAACCTAGAAAAAAATTAAGAATAGACAAAAATGTACCTCTGGAAGTTGAAAACCAGGTTTGATGTGCATACGATCGACGTATGCTATTGCAGGCGAACTTGGTCTATTTCCAATTAACAAAGGATTAGCGGCTACAAGTAACAAATCGATATCGTATTCGATTTCCTGTAGGCTTTTTGTAAGAGTGAATATCTTTCGCGCGGCAATTTCGCAACGTGGAAGATAATTATTATAATATTCACTTCGCGTATTATAATACCGATTTATTTCCACAAGTTTCTGCCACCGACTTAAATTTCTATAGTTAAGACTATTCACATCAGGATATAATATCGGATGAATGGGTGATCCTTTAGATTCGTATTGATGTATCTTACCGCTCGAAGTTGTTATAGCAATATGAGGAGCTTGATACTTATCCGCTACTGCATACAAGACTGGCACATCGGCTTCCGTAATAACCAGATCGAACTTAACATTCGGATTTATTAACAATGCCGTCATAGGCTTGGATTTTAATTGCGCAACTGCTACTTTTATGGAACAGTCATTAATTTCTTTCATTCTTGAATAATAGTCATCAGTATCTATCATAAGTTTATTGTATTCTTCCCAAAATAGTGCAGATTCTTCCCCGACATTTAACTCGACGATCTTTTCTGACTCTGGAAACCCAAAGTGGCCCGGGTAAGGTGTCATTACTACGATCGAGTGACCTTTTTGTGCTAAAAGTGATATATATCCTCTGTAGACAACGTGGTCAGAAAATGATAGAGATGAGAACAGAGCTAGAATAGATGCACTTTCTACAGTTTGCCAACAATATAATAAAAGAAATACAATTGATATTTTATGCAACGCCATTTTTATCGCACACTGAATATATCCGTCCAGTACTGAAGTTACTTACTAAAAGAAACTACTTGTAAAATTAATTGTTCAGTACCTAAAATAAAGCAACTGTACAAATATTTAACGAAAAATAGGCAGTGCTACGTATGGGATTTGCTTTTACTGCAATAAAGACCTTATGCCTGAAGCGGTAAGAACAATGAATGTAGCCAGTTCAAAGCTTATTACAAGGTCAAAAAAAATATGTTCAGTGAAATTAAAAGTATTATGCAACATATTTGGTAATGCCATTTTATTGTATATTATAACTTTGATATTAAAATCTTTTTATAATAAGTATCATATCATAATATAAGTATCATTCTAAAATCGTAGTTTTTAGACATACTTCGTACTTAACTTATGTAGAATTAACACAAACATAGAATATTTGCATCATTATTATGATACATACTGAAGCTATATCTTATTAGATATAGCTTAAGGTTGTACATATATTGTTTGGTACATTTAAATTTTAATTGATCTATGTAGTTCAAATAATATATTTATGTGTATTGAACATAAAGTTCTAGGCCATCCACATAGAGATTATGCGCTTATTAACTTTGATTTCCATACGAATACGAATAATTTTTAGATATTGCTCAGTAATATTCTCTTTTTCTAGGAAAAAACATGATTCATAACCTATGTAGGTACAATGTTGTATAATATATATATTACAACTTAGTCATAGTGATTAAATTGCTATTATACATAATGACTGGTCATTAGGTATATATAATAGGAAAATGGACTAGACAATGTAATAAATTAATCACTTTATCTGGAAATTATTTATAATAACCGCTTAAAGTTAGCCAAAGTAATAAATTCGGTCTAATTTAGTTTATAAATTAAAGTTAAATAACTTTATAACAATTTTAATTAACGTATAATTATTATCTATGACAATGTTATTTTACATTTCAAAAGCACTATAATATTGCTACACATATATTTAGGTATGCTTAAGGCAAATTGAAATATAATTTTATAATCTTTACCTATACCTACTTGTTTTATTAAATTATCCAAGTCTTCGAAGATATTATATAAAATTGCTGGTTAATGTGATTAGTTCTGTGGCAATTACCACTTTATCTAAATTGAGTAGACATTATAAATAATGGCTAGATAATATATATAATATCCGGATTTATTATTTTGGCTGTAATACTGTACATAAAATCATTTTTTTAAACTTGAACGTTTTTATTACTAACAGTATCTAAAACGGGATATTTACCATGTTTTTTATTTTTATTTGGTGGAGGTCGATATTTCGACATTATCTACGAAAGTCTCGTGAACAAGACATTCGTAGATAATGTCGAAATATCGAGCTCCACCAAATAAAAATAAAAAACATGGTAAATATCCCGTTTTAGATACTGTTAGTAATAAAAATAACCATGTTAATTTAAAATCTTATATTGAACGTTTTTGTTTTTGATATTGTTTTCTGTTACCCGTAGCAACGGATTTCCAAGCATCGCTGCGAAGTGTCACTAATATATCAGGCAAACGTTTTGTATAATATTTACAAATACAATGCGTTATAATAATTGAAGATGAATAGTGACGTAACAAATTACTCAGTTATCGGGCGAATAGGTGAAGGCGCACATGGTCTCGTGTTCAAAGCGCGTCACCTACCCTCGGGCCGTGTCGTCGCTTTAAAGAAAATTCTCATAAAGAACATAGACGATGGAATACCCATTAATGTATTACGAGAAATCAAAGCTCTACAGCTACTGCGTTGCAAATATGTTAGTCGATTTTATTTACTGTACTTTATTAAAGTTTATTACAAGCATATTTGAACCTTAAATTGTCATTTTACAAGATTTAATTTAATACTAAGCTACCAAATCGAAATGTAGGTAAACTCTGCGAGGAAGTGCCGACACAAAACTCAGTTACTCTTTTTTTCGTATATATGTAATAATCATGTACAATTATATATATCGACAAATACTAACTCAGATTTCTATTATCATCTATATGTAATCTTATACATAGTCTGTCAATAATCCGAGGGGTCAGGATCTAAATGTATGACTTTCACAGAACTAGATGACCAGTGTTATATTGAGCTACTTAGACTGAAATTTCTTTCTTATATTTATTTATACTTACAACGAAATTTTATAATTGTTTATGCAGGTAATAAAGATGTATGATATGTTCCCTCGAGGTATGAGCCTCGTTTTAGTTTTGGAATATATGTGCTATGGACTGTGGGAGATGCTACATCACAACCAGGCAGAGTTGACCTTGCCACGAGTGAAAACTTACGCCCAAATGTTGTTGAAAGGAACGCGTTATATGCACGCTCATTATATTATGCATCGGGTAATATTTGATATATATTTTTTTAATTCGCTAATTATTTCATTCCTTATTAGGAAATGCCACAAGCCTTATAATTCATTAGCAAACTTTAACCTACACAAAATAGCAAGCTATTTAAACGCTTTGCAAAAATGATATCTATTGTTTTCGGTGTGTAATTTATTACCTAGATTCCATTTCTATTACAAATCGTATTTCATATTTTAAGGATTTAAAACCGGCTAATCTTCTAATCAATCATGAAGGAATACTAAAAATTGCAGACTTAGGACTCGCCCGTTTATACTGGCCCGATGGCGGTCGACCTTACTCCCATCAAGTGGCCACACGGTATGAAAAAAAAAAAATCGATAACACCATATATTTTCGAAAACTTTTCTTTTGTATGTTATTAATATTTCAGATGGTACCGCGCTCCAGAACTACTATACGGCGCGAGATATTATAGCGAAAAAGTTGACTTATGGTCTGTGGGATGTATCATCGCTGAAATAATTACGAAACAACCACTTTTTGCAGTAGGTGCCTTCGAAATATACAAAAAAATAAATATAAAAATTATGTTTAGACATTAAGCCGTGAGATCGGAATAAACAAAAACAAAACCATTGTTGCATTTATAATTTTAAATTAGGATGATTTTCTAGATCTCTCTGAGTAAAGATTATTTCAGGGTGAATCCGATATTGAACAATTAGCAATAGTGTTGCAGCGCTTGGGCACACCGACCGAAGAAACGTGGCCGAATCACTCGGAACTCCCTGATTACCATAAAATAACTTTCCCTGAATCATTACCAATGTCATGGAATGACCTCTTACCGGGTGTAGACGCTGATGCTGTACATCTAATTAAATCGTTTATACTATATGATGCTCAAAAGAGGATTTCAGCCAAGGAGGTTTGAATGTTTAAATTTGAAAGTTATCAAAAAACAATGAAAAACCATATATTAAGGTAGCAATTTTTATTAAATAGGTACGAGCAAATTGGTCACCTAATGTTAAGTCCACCAGCAGCGCCCATAAGCATTAGCGCCGTAAGAAATATAAATCATTCCTTACATCGCCAATGCGCCGCCAACCTTCAGAACTAAGATGTTATGTCAATTGTGCCTTTAAATATAATGGCCCACTCACCCTCCAAACCGGAAAACAACACTGGGTACTGCTGTTTATCGGTAGTATATCTGATAAGTGTGTGGTACCCAACACAAAGCCCTACCACCGAGCTTATATACACTATACCTATGCTACTTGGTGGACATACGGGTGTAAGAGTTTCATCTGATACAAGCGGGTATCCTCACGACATTTTCCTTTACCGCCAAACACGCAATGACAGATGAACTTAACTAACGCATAAGTAAATTATTGTGCTTGCCCAGATTTGTTGTAGTCGTAGGTAAATCATGCCTGTTATAATATGTTAATATATTCCAATAGAAACTAAAATAACATATATCTTTTCAGGCCTTGAGACATCCTTGGTTTCAAAATTGGCCATTACCGGCATCCTTACATGACATGTTAAAGCCAAGTGTGATAAAACCGAAATAAAATCGTATAAAAAAAACACAGTTTGATTTGATTTTTTTATTCCCTTGAAATCACTTATGTTTTTATCTTTACCTACTTACATATATAATGAATTACACAACAGTTGTACTTCAAGTCTATATACATGTACAATAGGATCAACTTTGAATTTTATTTTAAGGAATAAAATTAAAATTTTTAAATGAGTTCCCGACGTGACATGTTCATGACATCAAAATAAAAAAAAAATTACATTAATAATCGTTAAAGGATATAATGTGAGAAAAATATATACTATACTAACCTAAAGGATTTATTTTAGTGCAATTATTGTAACTATGCCGCTCAAGTACTTCATAACACTCAAGTACTGCATTGATTCGCACACTCGATCGACTGAGTTTTCTTGCCTTTTTAATATAATGTGTCTCCAGGTTCCCTGATGTTTGACAAACTCGTTTTAGAAATTATTTAGATGAGAAACGTCACCGTTTAATAAAAAATCATTTGACAAACACTCAATTGTTTTAATTTTTAAAATGTACTTAACGTTAAAGTTTAATTTACAAAATGTTCAATTTTCTAACCTAATTCAACAATCTAATTTATTAAAACAATTGTTTGTCAAATTTTAATTTTAATGAAATGAAAATGTTTACACAACTAATACTTTATTAAATGACAATTAAGACCCAAATCACAGAATTGATTGAAAAAGCCTAACTTCAGAGAGGCAGTGTTATAATATTTGCACTTTAAATTGCTTCTAAAATCAATAAATATATCATGATACCTTAAAATGCAAATAATGTACTAAATATAAGAGATCATACCTAAAACCAACCATAAATTAAAGGAATACTACTGTTAAAATATTTACTCAGATTCATAACCGTTTTTTTATAATCGGATTTTGTTAACGTAACAAACAAAAATATATATTCAGGAATCTAGAAGCAATATCTAAATATATTCTATGTGAAGAGATACTGATTAAAAATGAAATGATCACTTTCTTTCACTAAAAATAAAACATGGAATTTATCTAAAACGATGACCCCTTAAGTTCCTACCAACGTTCCTACTAATGTGATAGTTACTATTTAGACTGTGCATAATGAAAGTTACATTTCAACTATAAGTCCATTCCAATGGCAGGACGAGTAAAGACAAATAAACAAGTTTTTCCTTGATTTGAAATAATTGGTCCAGATCTAATACAATCTATCGTATTCAATACGTATTCTTGAAAAAATGGCGTCTAGAAAGTCGGGGAAGTAGTTATCGTAATATTGAAAGCAAAATTAATGTGGATGCAAGTTGTGAACTACAATAGTGTTATATTCTAAGTAAAAATAAACCAATTAAATCCGATGGATTATGTAAGATTTTATTATAAACAATTTTTATTACTTTTATCAGCACTCTTGCCATTGGAATAGGCTGTACATAATTATATACAATTACAAAAAAATATATATAACATTTTGCTACTAAGTTTAAGTAACATCGGTAAATGTTTCGCCGCTTACATTAAATAAATAATATACTTAATGTATACCTTAAAAATACTTTATACCGTAGTTACTTACATACAATTCTAACATATTTATATTTTAAGTTTAGTCTTATGAATAGTAATGTATGTAATTGTTTTACTAAATTTTACAAGGCAGCTTTTTGTTGTATTTTTCCATTATAAACTGCCTCGATCTTATAAAATGTATGCATACATGGAGCTATTTATGAGGCTCTCAGAATTCAATCATTTGTGTCATAGTAACCATAGACATATACGTCACAATTATCATGCATCATTCAAACTTTTATCATAACTCTATTAACAATATTTCAAGTTATAAATATTGTTTTATAAGTTTGTTATATTACATGCCTTCTTAAATTTTAAGGATGTGCGAAAGTTATATATGTTTCTTTTTAACATCATGCTTCTATACCTTGAAACAAATCTTCCATCTCACTTAAACATTTAGAACATATTGTAAACAATGAACAGTTAAAATGCCATTGTGCTATCTAAGACTTTTAATAATGTAATAATATTCAAAGAAAAAACCTTTCTTTAAAATATTACCGAAAGTTACAACTAGACCCCGTTTGTTAAATATTTACATCAACATTTATTTACATTACTCTATAAGAGCAGGCAAAATTACCTCCATTAAGAGGTAACGTTATATGAAAACACTAATATTTGATATTTATTCTAGAATGATCACTAAGAAATCTATTTGCACATATAAAGTACAAATATTTTAGTGGTTGATAGATCAATGAATAGCTTTGAATATCCCTGGCGTCATACGAATGACGAAATACACTTTAAACACATAATATACCATACAATTTATCAATATTTGTAATTTTTACCTTATACATTTATGGAGCTTTAGTTTTTGACAATTTATGTATCATAATCATATATATATATATCCCAACTTACGTATATTTTAATATGAAAAATGGTAATTGCCATATTGGTAGTTATAACTCATTAATATATCCTTCCCTTGTCCTTCGATAGTAACAAAAAAGTTTACCCTTCCATATATATGACATTCATATACAAAAAGTAGGTATATATGTCTAATTGTCTTTGTAATGTAAACGCTGTCAAAGGCATAGAATTGCTTATTTAGACAATTTCAATTAATTTGCCTAAATTATAAGCAAAACAACCAAGTGAAATGATATATAATTGTATAATATTTTTAAATTTATAGTATTTTATTTAAAAAGTAAAAAAACTACAACTAACTAAAGTTTGCCATTAATTGTAATAAGTATTTATTATTTATACAAATTAAATTGAAATAAACTGTGGTTTCAAATTTCAATAATTGTCTTTTATAGCAATTGAAATTTATATTTATGACTTATTATGCATTATATTTTTTTAAGAAAATACCACCAAAGTGACTTAAATATTTACTAATGAGTTTTATTGCTTTTAATATTTTTTAAATTTATTAACCTTCTTATTTTTTTTAAAAAAGAGTCGTGCATCTAAGTTTCTATATAACCATTAAACTAAATTCTCACTAAATGAAAACCAATAGAATGATGAATAATTACTACATAACATTTATTTATATATTTATTTATCAACTCTTTTTAACTTCATAATATTTAAGCATAATAGCATTTAATCTTACTTATTTTTACACGAATTACAATGTCAATATTATATTTACCGAATTGTTTATCCAATATATTTTAGCTAAACATCCATACTGAAACCATACCATACACACCCCAGCCGGTAACACTTATTAGAACTCATGACTAATACAAGCGTTAACTTCTATCATATCTGAACTTAAACAATAAATAATTGATATATCTATAATTTTAAAATATTTATCACCCAGTTGAATGTTACTATAAAGAATATGTTTTATTTAATTTTCAGGTAATTATAACCCTTTCAAGCGAATAATATAAACATATGTGGGTTTTTCTATTTAGCTGACAAGAATATTCCCAAGTTACCTAGTGTACCCGCGGCTAGTGGCGCACCCAGCCGGCGGTGTGCAGGTAGTGTCGTACGGCGAGGTCCAGCTCGCAGTCGTGCGCCGGGGCACGGCGCAGCAGCACGCCCTTCATCGTCACGTACTGCGTCGGGGGCAGGTTTAATGCGGTGCAGAGCTGAAAGCGGATAAAACTTATAGATAAAAAAATTATTTAACTTTCTATTACAAATTTAATCGTAAGCTCGAATTGGAAATATTAAAATGAATTAGGGCTGTGCTTATTTGTAGTAGCTATGAGTAATTTGATTGAATGGGCTGGTTTAAACAGTTTTATGTTTTTAAGGGATATTTGCAGGCCGCTTTACTTTACTGTTATAAAATACCATTAGTCGCTCGCGGCTTCGCTCGCGTTTTAGGTGTTAGTCGTCAGGCATATAAAGTCTTGTCCGTCCTCAGAGTTCTAAATTGCTTGATACCAAATTTCATAAAATTTGATTCAGTTGTTTGGCCGTGAAAGAGGAACAGACAGAGTTACTTTTGCATTTATAATATTAGCATAGCTTACCTGTATCTCGTTAGTGGTCAGCAGATGAGTCGAGCATGCGGCGTTGCATGAGTTCTTTTTGGAGCATCCACATACGGTACTTCCGTCCCGTGTGCACTTTGGGCTTGTGGAACTTGAGCCGCTGTCTACGTCTCTGTGCGACAAAAACAACATATATTTGAGTAACATGGTCTCCTGGCCGATTGTGGTCACGGTATTTACTGTTACATGCGTTATTGTATAAAACTGGAAGCCTAAACTCAATTAACTATCCATTCCCTCACACTCATATTCAATTCGAAACAATTATTCGATCGAAGCATAGTGATATTTCAATTTGTCATATTTACCGTGTGAATGTTCAAATTTGTAACTCAGTAATATAGGAGTGGTTAAAAAGGAAAAATATATGACATAATATTAGTTATAATATTATTGTAATTAATTATTTGCATGTAATTAAATAATATTTTAATGACGTCGAAGAAGTAGAACTTCGCATGCGCATACATAAGTCACCCAACTTTTTTTTGGTAATCACAGACAATAAAGACATTTTCATTATATAGAAACATGTTGTATGTTTGTACCTTTTTCTTAGCTGCAGTGTGTTGTTCTGCGGTTGTTCTTTTGTCTGCTGTGTGTCCAGGCACCCACTGCTGCCCTGGCGGAAACAATCGTTATACGAGATCAAACCCACACCAAACAATACAAAAAAAAATACTCTGGACACCTCAAAGAAAGCCTTGAAAAATATCTATATCAAAGAAGCACTTCAGTCGTTTTTATTATGATTTAACTACGACTTTAAGCATTGTTTTTAGCTTCGTAATAACAATTTTATAATAATGAAATATTAGTTCTAACATGCTATTTATTTCAAGGTTCATGCATTTCGATGAACTAATAATGTACTAATAAGTTTTAAAAACCGCAGAAGCGTTAAGCATATGAATGATATGTATGACGAATGAGCCATGCATTGACAATGACTATGAAAAATATTCAAGTTTACACACAGGGTTAATACCCTGGCCCCCACTTTTTTCATGTGTTTATATGAAGAGAAAAATCATGAGACAATCTGAATGGGTTGAATTAAATTTAGATACATGTATCACAAGTCACTTTGGTGTGTGGTGGACCAAATTCCAAAAAAAACAGTCTCTTTGAGAGGTCTTAACCTAGCAGTGGGACAAAATGCTGTTAAAGTGAGACAAAACATTTGTTTTGAAAAATCTTAATGAAGAGTAAGCTGTACTTTGTTTAATAAAAAAAAAATTATATGAGTATAATAAGAACTAATTTTTCTTTGTTCAGTTTTCATTATTAACTTAAAAATGTTTATATATTACTTGTTCTTATTGTGTTAAGTCTAAGTTATTAAATCTATAAGGCATAACTTTATTAATCTTTTTTTTATTACTTTATGTTTTAACAGTTTGTCCTCATTTCAATTATTATCCATATAAACTAAATAAATTGATTAATTTTCCTATATATTGTTTACTTTTAACAACATCGACCAATACACAACAGCACATAAGTCTCAAAATGTTCTAACAGCATTTAGAACGATGAATAGTATATAAAATATTGCTTCAGCGGAATGAGCGATAATTGCGTGCGAGCGCACGTGGCGCGCACGGTGAGTGAGTGCGTGTGCAAGCAGCGAGTACCAGCGCCAGTCTCACGTCGTGGTGCGGGTGCTTGCGGTGCGCGGCGTGCTGCTCGTAGTGCGCGCACTCCTCGAGGCGCGTGACGCCGGCCAGGCGGTAGCGGTGCAGCTCGGCCAGGCGCACGCGCAGCTCGCGCTCGCGCCACAGGCCCAGCGCCACACCCGACTGCTCCAGCCGCCCGTAGAACTGCGCCGTCCAGCGCAGCCGCTCCATGAACTCTCTACGCACGGGGACTAACTTAGCGGGACTTACTATCGCTGACACATTTAATGGTTTCTTTAATTAAATATAAACAAAGCAGGAATGGTTGTCAACGGAGACCTTTTTAAATAATATTGAATTTTGATTAATTTTGTCTGTTCATACCGAGAGCCAAACTAACCACTTTACTATTTTACAGGAGTATTAAAAATGTACTTTTACTATTTTTCTACCCTTATTACTTTTCCTCTATTCTTTTTTCTTGGTATATATTATAAATATAGTACTTACTTTTTTTCTTTGGCGAGTTTCCCGAGGGTTTTCTGTTTATTCCTCTGATTATTGAAAAATACTGAAACTAATTGATAATCTCGGACTAGTCTTTTTCTCCTTGTTCTTTCACGCAACCTTCGTGTGTATATGTCTACTTGAGATAACTTCAGTGCTGAAAAAATACAAATTAATTTATTAAAATATACAGAAAGAGTAATTATACATTTTATTACATTAAAATAAATTACACACAATATAAAATTAATTTGAGTAACATTATCGTCGATAATTCGAGCCGCTCTACGTTGGATACGGTCAAATGGAAGGAGCTGGTACTGGGGAGCACCCGCCCAGAGGTGAGAGCAGTATTCCATGTGAGGCCAAATTTGCGCCTTGTATAGTCTTAGACGATGGGCCGACGTGAAATACTGTCTTGCATTGCTGAGCACACCGAGCTTTTTTGATGCCAATTTGGTTTTGCCATCCAATTGACCGCAGAACTGAACGAGGCTCGAAATATCGACGCCAAGTATTCCGATACTAGCTGTGGCGGCTAACGGAATGTTCTTGAATCGTGGAGATACGACAAATGGTGTTTTTAGCAGTTAGCGCGCAAACTTGCGTCTTTTTGGGGTTGAAATGGACTATGTTTAGCCGACCCCGGTTCGAGACTTTGTTTAACGAAGACTCGATTTCAGACAGAAGTTTGTTCCGGTTTTCTTCGACGTTTTCCCGAGAAATATTAGCACGGCCGGTGTATGAGATGTCTACGGTGCTGTCGTCTGCATAGCAGTGAATGTTACTGATTTGCAACAAGTCATTGATATGCGGAAGAAACAGAGTGGGTGATAGAACGCATACTTGTGGAACACCAGCATTAACGAATTTTAAGTCGGAGCATGTACCGTCGACAACGACCTTGATGCTCCGATCTGCCAAAAAACTGGTAATCCAATTGCATAATTTCCCGGGAAGCCCATAGGAAGGAAGCTTCGAAAGAAGCGCTTTGTGCCACACGCGATCGAAGGCCTTCGCTATGTCCAGACTGGCTGCTAATGCCTCCCCCTTGCTCTCAACTGCTTCCGCCTATCTATGAGTAAGGTAAACTAGAAGATCACCGGCTGAGCGACCCCGACGGAAACCGTACTGGCGGTCGCTAATTAGCTGGTACTCCTCTAGGTACCGCAGGAGCTGGCAGTTTATAATGGACTCCATTACCTTGGAGAAAAAGGAGGTGATGGCATAGGCCTATAATTGGACGGGTCTGAGCAGTTGCCCTTTTTAGGGATCGGATGCACCAAAGCAGTCTTCCAGGAGTTCGGGACGACGCCGAATGCATAGGATTGCCGGAAAAGACGCGTTAAGACCTGCGCCAACTCGGGAGCACAAGTCCGTAGCACGATTGGAGGGATGCCATCTGGTCCACTCGATTTATGAATATCCAAGGAAAGAAGTGCTTTACGAACTGCACTTTGCCAGAATTTAACCTCCGGCATCGTGGTATCACACCGCGGGATTGTTGGTGGTGACTTTCCTCGGTCATCCAGAGTCGAGTTCGCTGCGAAGAGGGAGCCTAAAAGATCAGTTTTCTCCTTCGCTGTATGGGCCAATGACTCACCGTCTCTGTGCAAAGATGGAAAAGAGGGCTGACAGAAATTTCCTAAGACAGCCTTAGCGAGAGACCAGAACGCACGTGCGTTCCTGAAGGGAGGCGCACCAGTCTCTCGCCAATTCTGCCAATGTACTCTGTCTTCGCCTTAACAATCACGTTTTTGAAGGATCTAGAGGCAGAGTTCCTTTCTGAATGCGCTGGTATTTACATCACGAGACGCCGATGCGTTAGCCCAATCTTGGTAGCGTTCCCATTTTCAAAGTGAGGCCGTTTTGCAGAAACGACCAAACCAGGGCTGGGACTTGCCACCGATGGGCACAGCAGAATATGAAATGAACAGTTCCATACCTTGAAGCACATCGGCAACATAGTCAGCAATAACGCTCGGATCATCCGGCGAGAAACAAACCTGCCCCCATGGGTAGGATGCAAAGAAGGACCGCAACCCATCCCAATCTGCTGACTTGTAGTGCCACACTCTGCGGCAGTCCACGAAACGAGGATAGGTTAGGTTAGTAGGAGTACCGCGCAACCGGCACTGTACTCCGGACGAGACAGTGGTCCGACAAGCCCAGAGGGGGATGGACGATAACCTGGTAGCCATCCGGATGGGAAGTCAGCAGAAGGTCTAACAGGGAAGGTATATGATCCTCCACGTCTGGTATTCGCGTTGGCGAGGTGACCAGTTGTGTCAAATCATATGCTAAAGCGAAGTCGAGAACAGATCTAGCCGCATGATCAGTAGTGCGTGATCCAAGCCATTCGGCATGGTGGCATTAAAATCGCCAAAAATTATGATCTCTGCGGATGGGATCTGCTGCAGCACGGAATCTGTAGCCATTTGGACGTGCTCAACCAGTCAGTCGGTTTCGGCATTACCGCTATGGGACCTATAAAGGCACGCGTAGAGTCGCAGTCTACACGCAGCCAGATAATCGATAAGTCCTGCCCTTCAAGGCTGCCGAGGCGTCGAGAGCAGATATCATCTCTGACGTAAACGCACACCCCAGCTCGTGGAACAAAGGAATGTTCTAATTTGTACCCGGGGTAAGAAAGAAAAGTCGTATTGGCAGGAGAGGATATTTGGGTCTCGGTAAGAAAGAGCAAGACCGGTTTCGCCGTCTCAAGGTGAAAGTGAACGGCGTTTAAGTTGGAGTCGAGTCCCCTTATGTTGCAAAAGTCCACAGTGCGGGTGGTAGGGGTTGCCTTATGATGCCTGCTCCACTTGCCCCGAACAGTGGCGAGCTCAAAATTGCCCCCCCCAGAATTAGGAGGGCAGCCTGGGCATCCCTGCTCAGGTGGTGTACGTCCTGAGCATGGATACCCAGAGAGGAATTCTCTGTCGCGGTCGCTGATGGTACCCTCCTGGGGTAATGAAACCAAATTCTGCACAACCATTATTACCAGTTTTGGGGGGGAGGGGGATCGGGCCTCCGGGACTCTCACATACCGGACGAAACGAGGTAGCATAGCTACCACTTTACGCCGATTTTAAGTGAAAGAGTGGTACTTCCCCAAGTGTGCCGGCCCATTCGGCTGTAACCCGAAGGTATGCAGTGTGGCACTACCACATAAAACATTGGACAAGGAAATGGTTAAATTTGCATCCCTTAGTTACAGCTGTTACTTAAACTCAAAATGGTATACAAACAGTATATCATTTCTGATTCTGATTCATACTATATAGTAAATAGTTACTGTACATATTTAACCATCATAGAAATTGCTTTTTTTTATTTTATGAATGATCTTAAAAATGTAGTAAATAATTTTTAGTCTTACCAACATCTAATTCATCATCCTCAGGGTTAAGGGATAATGTAGATATTAATTGCTCTGCATCATGGTCATGTTCCTGGAATGAACAATATATACACTCAGGAATTCAATTTATATTTTACAAATTTATTTATTTATATATTAAAGTAAAATTTATGATGGACAACAAAAAGTTGTAGCAAAACTTTTAGTCGTCATCTCTTCTTAACACAATTACTTGCATCAAAATAATTTTAAATGACTTTTCTGCGGCCAAAATAATTTTCAATTGAATTTTTTTTTTACCCTTTCAAAATCATCTCTGTTGCTAATGTAACCCAATTGAGCAGCTTCATCGGGGGTTACAGCTAGAGGTGGAAGTCTTGACACAGCATTTGGGCTAAGGGGTCCTTCATCTCTATCCGCACAGCTTAACGATGGTCTACTTGTGCTTTCTACATTACCCCAGGTTGCACGTCCTATGCTACCCTCTAAATATCTAGTTATGTATTCATCTTTGGCTTCTAAAATTATAAGTGAATATTAGCAAACAATTGGTACAAGGTATAACAATAAATGAATAGCGAAAAAGAGGAATAGAGTACCTTCTGGTGTTCTTGTTTCTATGTGCTTTGCTATATCTTCCCAGTTTCCAAAACCAAACTGTTCAATCGCATCTAAAAGTCTAACTTCTTCATTAGCCGACCAACTATTACGACCTAAGAATATCCCAAACGCCCCAGAGTCCTATAATGTAATAAAGAGTCGTAACTTTTGATGTTATGAAAGAATGTATGTAATGTATATTTAAAAGAGTAAAAAAATTACCATGAATTGATAGGAATGATCATTTTTGTGCGACCCAATTTCAGCACCTAGTGAAAAACACTGCAAGAAAAATTTGTAAATTTTTATTCAACATTTAAAATTTGCGCCAAAACTGTAAACAAAAATGTCACGGATGCTACTCTACCTGCAAACAAATATCAAAATCTTTACATTCGGCACATCTTACACGCACTCCGCTTATTTCTTCTTGGCAGTATGTACAATTATATTTAGCATATAAATCTGAAAACGACATTTTTTAAAACTACACCATACAACAATCATGCGTTGGCAAACTTGGCAGTTTTCTCAAACCTACTCGCCAGCCATCTTTTATTTTGCAGATAAATAATATATAGATTATATTAAAGTAACTGTAACTGTCATAGACAAAAAACCGAAACATTTAAATTAGTATTTATGCAAATATTAATGTGTTGCTTAAATTATAATAATTTCAAAGATTTTATAAAAATAATATTATTGTTTTAAGTATACGTATATTGTTTAAAAGCAGTCAGAGGTAATAAGATATATTGCCTAAGTTTATAGAATATATCATCTAAGGTATATTAAATCAATGATGTAAATAATTACTAAGTTTATAAGTCGTAACATGAATTAAATCAAAGAATATTGGTAGAAAAATTACAATTCTTACTTTCGATCTTTGTTTTCTACTAATAACTTACAAACTGTCATCTGTCTACATTCTACAAGTACAATGATCAGATCTAACGTCAAAAGTAATATTTTTGTTGCGAATTTTTGTTCGTGTTGGTGAAGTTGTGGACTTAATACGTTTAATTTAATGTCATTTGCCATATTTTTGCCAGAATACTAATGCAATAATAAAATCAGGCATATATTTTATATTTATGACAACATACGAATTGTGTAAAGTGTGCCATGTAATGTGATAGTTGATCGCTGAAATATTCCTGTCTTATGTAGTAGTATCCGTTCTCGATCATGAAATCGAGTAAGCGAAGACTTCAAGCACTTACCGAAAGCTCTGATGGATTACCGAACTATCTTAAAATGGAAGACTCTGAAACATCAATTCCACCTGTCTTTAGATCTAGACTACATGATTTGTTTTCTCAAATAGAGAAAGAATTTGACCTTCTGTATACTGAAAACTTAAATTGTAAGTGAAATTAAACCCAAATATTACGATAAGTAGTAGAAAAATAAATCTTTTTTTTTTTTTAATAATTATTTATGCATTTTTTATAGTGCAAGAGAAGATAGATATACTTAGTGAGAAATTAGAGCGAGAAAGTTACGCTGGTGATAAGCAAAATATTGACTATATAGAGTTTGAAACATCAGGAAAAAACTCTAAAGTAAAATGTAAGTTTACATCAACATAGTAACACAATTTTGCTTTTAAGGTCAATAGTTAACATACAATTAATTGTCATGATATTTTTTTTCCTTAAACAGTGACCCAAAACAATTCACAAAAAGTAAAAGCCAGTCACAAATTGAAGGTTCAAACAAGCAAGATTGTATCTAGTTTTAAGGCTCCAACATACAACTGCCAGCCTATCAGAGAATTTACTGGACATAAAGATGGCATCTGGGATGTGTCCACTGCTCGACCAGGACAGGCATTGATTGGTACTGCTTCAGCTGGTAAGTATTTTATACTGTACATAGTAACAATTCTTGAAAAGAAAAATCAAAGTAACTTGTTTACATTTTTGTATAAAAATATACTCATTAACTAAGATCTTAATGAGTTAAATAAATATTAATAAGTTTAAAGTTAATGAGTATCTTTTTATGAGTGTCAAGTATTTTTTTTATAATTATTTTTACTTCAAGGCTGATCAGTTCAAATCTTGATACTTAAAAAACATTATAAATCAGACCAAGGCCAAGTAAGGTATAACATATTCAAAAACATTAATTCAAATGTTAATTAATATGTAATAGTTTTATTGGAACATAAACATATTTCACAATAAACATTACTACTAAAAATAGTTTTATTATTCATTCATTTGACCTGAAGTTAGGTTTTGTTTCTTATGGACACAATACAAAAATTATATGGTTTCGTTAGAGTGTTTTCACCTTTTGATTTTCATAATGATAATAATATAGGGAGGATTTTTAAACTAACAAAATCTCTGATGGAAAGAGTGTCTGTCTATTTAATTAACTGGCTCGCTTATTCTTTAAAAATTATTACCAATACTCAGTATTTTATTTTTATAAATCTAAATAATTAAATACAATGAACTGTATTTTTAGGACACATAGTCATTGAATAATACATCTTTATTTATAACACAACAATTTACTCTATTTAACTACTTATTATATTGTCTTAAATTTTACATCCAAAGTTCCATTAATAACTGTCAATGTTAAAATGCAATTTTAGATCACAAACAATGAACTCATGTTATTATCTTCATGGTAGGACTTTGTGCAAGCCCGTTTGGTTAGGTACCACCTACTAACCAAATATTCTACCACCAAACAACAATACTCAGTATTGTTGTGTTCCGGTTTGAAGGATGAGCCGGTGTGACTACAGGCACAAGGGACATAACATCATAGTTACCAAGGTTGGTGGCACATTGGTGATGTAAGGAATGATTAATATTTCTTATGGCACCATTGTCTATGGGTGGTGGTGGCCACTTACCATCAGATGGCCCATATGATTGTCTGCCAACCTATACTAAATAACAAAAAAAGATAAATCACAATTCCTCAGCATTCCGGCATCAGCAATAGTATCTAGTATCTGATGTAGTACCTTGTAGTAGATGAACCGGAACCCTTTTCTTATACAAGTAAATAAATAGAAATTAATTTTTTTTTGTAGATCATACTGCCTGTGTATGGAGTGTGGAATGGGCCAAGTGTTTGCTTCAGTACACTGGCCATTCTGGATCAGTGAACTCTATCAGGTTTCATCCAAACAGAGACATTGCTCTTACAAGCAGCGGTGACAACACAGCACACGTGTGGCAGGCAGCAGTTAATTGGGATTTACCGGTAATTTAAAAACATTTTTTTTTATTCAAGTAGACTTCACAACAAACCGTTTTTGATTCGTCGATATTAAAAAACTACCACCGTTTCGGAAAGCAGCCTCCAGCGAGAAGAAACGGCAAGAAACTCGCATAGTTGCTCTTTTCAAATAAACAGATTTACAATGCTGTTTTTTTACAAAAAATAGTGTCCTGTGATGGATCCCGAGCCTAAATCCAGGCGTTTTTTTTCTAAAAAGTACTCATTTAATGAATAATCAGACTTATTTATTAATTTAGTATTAATAAACTTTTTAAATTTCGTAAACGGTAAATTGGTTATATTTACCGGTATCTTATTATATATGCGTATACCATTGCCAAAAAACGTTCTCTTTACCGTATGCAAACGGAAAGTAGGGGTTACAAGTTTTTTCTTATTTCTTGTATTAATAGAATGTATATCGGCTTTTATGGAATACTTTTGTATATTCTTCTGTATAAACATTATATTATCATAAATATATTTTCAAAATAAACACAAAAGCAGGATATAACCTTCAGTATACTAAGATATGAATATCAACCGCTGAACAAACACTAGTCAAAATAATGGTGAATAATGATTTTTGATGGTATCATATTTGTTTGTCGTTTAAAGCGAGGCCAGTCATCTGAAGAGGAACTTGAAGGAGGTGGTGAAGAAAGTCTGGGTGAAGGTGATAGACCGGAAGTATTACGTACACCACTTATTGAACTAACTGGTCATATGGGTGTTGTTGTTGCTGCTGATTGGCTAACTGGCGGCGACCACGTCATCACTGCTTCATGGGATAGGACCGCAAATTTGTATGACGTCGAAACAGGAGATTGCTTACAGATTTTGACAGGTAGATTATTATTTTAATTTGATGTATCATAGTGTTAAAAACGTCAAGTTTAATCTTGAAGAAGTTTTAACATTGAAGAAATATAAGTGCATATTATTAATCTATTTATAGTATACATTTTCCCTAAGAACATATTGTAAGGTATCTTAAATTGATATTATTATTATTGAAACTCTATGAACTTCTTTTTTAGATACTAAATCATTGTTATTCCCGCAGGTCATGATCACGAGTTGACGCATGCCTCTGCGCATCACAATTCAAGGTTGGTGGTGACAGCCTCAAGGGATACAACATTCCGTCTATGGGACTTCCGTGAGCCGATACATTCAGTTTCGGTTTTCCAAGGTCACACAGAGTAAGTATATATATACATATAATTATATTTCACACATCCTTTTATATAAAATTTTGGTAATTATTACTTTCCCCATTGAATCCCAACTAATTTTATAAATGCGATTATTACTCTTTCCTGCGTTAACTGATCGAATGATTACCATAAAATTTTGCTTCTACATTGTCAGAGGACATTGGGTAACTAAAACTTGCTCAACTCTCACCTCTAAACTTTAAGTGGGCTGAATCTTGTTTCGTAATAAAAATAAAGTATTCTATAATTAATCTTAACAATTTATCTATCTATGTTTGTAGGCAATAGTTTTATCTCTTACCCAACAAACATTTGACAGGTCGCCACAACGTGCCAACTGTAACTTTTGGTTCTATAAGCTGGTCGCCGTTACGCCGTTATAACGTCGACATCACCAAGAAAAGGCCCATTTTATACGACTTAGTATCCTATAAGAGTCATGTAGCCGTCGCATAATTTACTTTTTGGTCGCATAGTGGTCGTATAGAGGTCGTATAGAGGTCGTGCGGCAGACTTAAAGTGTTTATTACCGCTGCTTTACGACATTTGATCGAATACCAGTATCCAACACGCTTCTTACCAGACTATATTTTTTGTAAAAGTGACAGGATAAAATATTAATTGTAAATTGAGTTTGAAAGCTGTCACGAACAAACTTAATTGATTGTGAACATTATTTTTTATTTATTCATCTCTGTGTATGTTTACTTCGAAACTCATGTTCAAGGAATGTTAATCTGATGGGAAATTAATTTTATCGAGTTTTATGGGCTAGTTTTAACTATATAATGAACGCGCTAGTGTAATCAATTAAATAAATAATATTTTATTGAGATTTTTTAAAGCAAGTTTTAAAAATTACCGATACACGATTTAAAGTGCAGGACAAGACCTTTATACAACTTCTAAACGACGTTTTAATTTATGTCATTAATAGATTTGTAAATATTCCGCCATAGTAAACGAAATTAGAGTTCAATTTAGTAATTGCCAAGTGTGTAAAACCTTTTTATTTGATATAATTATTAAGTATTTATTGGTTCAGCTGCGATAGAAAATGATACGTGATATAATAAATATCGATAACTTTTTAACTAAATCAGATTTTATTACATTAATACGTTTTCTTGGATCTTTTGGAACTGATCCGGGTATCCTTTCGTTAAGAATTTTGTTTAGGTCCCTCAAAGCAGTTTGTGAAATGTTGTAATTAATTGCCCATTTTTTTAGATTATAACGAAGTATATCATTTTCATGGGCTTTATTTGTGCTATCATAATCGACTATCACTAACACACAAATTATCAAACATTTCGTCAAATTCGTCTACGTTTGAATTTACTTTTATAGAGCCACTAAATGCACTTTCTGCGCTTCGATTAATACGTTGCTCAGAACTCACAAAATTTTATACGGAACCATATCCAGTTAGCCTACAGTTAACTTGTCGCGTACTTATATTCGATATAAGACAATTGGAGGTAAGAAATGATGCATAGGTTTTTTTAACTTTCCTCTTAAAGTGGAGACTTTTTTTTATGTTTGCCCAGCTTTTTTTATCCATTTCAACTCTGTAAAATTATTTTTACGAAGACGCAAATGAATGGCGGTGTGTGTAATATTTAGTGTATTTTAAAACTCTTATAGGACATTCAGTCATATAAATGTCGTAAAAAAGTCATATTGACTTTAATTCGTACAGGAGTTTTATACAACACTCTAATACGACTATAGTCGGTATAAAAGTCGCGAAAACGTTTCTACTGCCACAACGCTGGTTACACGACTAAATACCGTGTAATAGTTGTATAAAACAGTCGTATAGAAGTTTCTACGACGTTTTTACACGACTATAAATCGAAAAAACTATCAGCGGCACTAAATCGAATAACAGAATAAAATTACTTCTATACAACGCTTATACCATTATTAGTTGCGTAATTTCTTCTTATACGACAAAAATGTTTGTTGGGTATATTATGTATATTTTATTTTAGTTTTTAACAGCTTGCAATGATGTGATGTAAGTGGCATATTTCTAGCCATCTCTGTTGCACTTTCAAATTTAAATGAGTATGAAATTTATTGGAAAGATTTATATTTTTACTTGTATAATCTAATTTAATAATGTCATGACAAGCTCAATTTGATCTTATTACATTGTTTAATAATGTAATAATTGATTATAAAAAGTAAAATCCTGTAAATTTTCTAGTGCTACTAAGGTCTCCTTTCTTATTTGATGACTTTCATTCAACACATACAGATTTCACCACCACCGAGCAACAGATGAATGATAAACATAAATTAAGCTACTTTACTCATTTTCCTGTCCTGTGAGGCAAATACGACTATGACTCATGGTTATTTTTTTTACTATTATTATTATTTATGGACAGTGAAGTTGGTATTCGTATTTATTTTTGTCAAAATTAAATAATTATTCAAAATGTTTTTGCTGACCATACTTACATAAGCCATTTTCCTGTGCAATTGTATAGATGTGTTGTAAATTTTGTCTGATTGAACAATTTAACTAATTTCAGGAGCGTTACCTCAGCAGTATTTACGCGTGAAGATAAAGTTGTGTCCGGATCCGATGACCGCTCTGTCAAGGTACATTCGACTTGATAATAAACTATTAATATATGCGCCGTTCTAATTACCGTTACAGTTGATTTTTGTCGAAATAGGTCTTTGGAGTTTTAAATTTATTTTATTTGTTGTCGTTATAGTACTGAATAATATACTCTTTGGTACTTCTAAAGAATTTTAAAATAATAATAATGTCTACTTAATTAGTATTTAAACAGTGAGTATTTGTATAGTAATTAGAAGGATATTATTGTTATTTTAAGATCTGCACAGAAGATAGAGTACAGGCGTGTGTGACATCAAAACGTACTTTTTCACATTGCCAATCCTGGGAAGTAAATTACAATGTAACTTGCTTCTACCGCACTCAGAGACAATTCGCTTAAATGGCTCGTTAGAATAACACGCAAAGATAAAGAAGTCTGCGCGGCTAGAACTCGGCGGCTAAGTAAGGTCTCGTGTCAGGTGTGGGACGTGCGCAACATGCGCTCGGCGCTGGCCACCATCCGCTCCGACTCGTCCGTCAACCGCGTGTGCGTGAGCGGCGCCGGCCTCATCGCCATCCCGCACGACAACCGCCAGGTGCGCCTCTTCGACCTGCAGGGGCAGCGCCTGGCGCGCCTGCCGCGCTCCAGCCGCCAGGTGAGATAGCGCATAAGCGCTAAGCGATACTAATTCATTATACGTTACTTTGAAAGTACAAAATCGTGTTGGTAACGAGAATGGTATATGATTTTGAAATTTTGACTTCGACCTACTGTCGCTAGTTGATAAGGTATGAAGTAACTTCCCAAATAGGTAACGAAAATAGCAGTCATTTTAGTAATTAAAATAAAAATTATTCATACAGATATCAAATTATATGAGGTCACTGTTCTGAATATTGTTTACATCTTCAGGGACATCGCCGTATGGTGACCTCCGTGGCTTGGGCAGAGGATATAGCGTCGAACATCAACTTCTTCAGTTGCGGCTTCGACCGCCGCATCCTGGGCTGGTCGATTCAGCCTTCCAAGGACAACTGAATCTCTACCTCACAATATTGGTATAATTATGTAATACTGTTGAAATATTTGAGATCTAATGAAGTTTTACTATCGACTATAAAATATATTCGTTACTTTGTTAAATTGCATATTTAGACATGTTTTAATATTACAATTTGATTGTGAGGAATTTCCTTATTTTTAAAAGGAAGATATCATTTGAAACATACTAAATAAAATGTTTAAATCAGTTTTAAAATAATGCGAATTATTTATTAATAATGTTTCAGTTTAAAATATGTTTGAATAAAAATCCTAAGTATCATTCATGTTCATAAGAGAAAAATCTTATGTTATTTATAAAGTCCTAAGCAATTCTCTAAAGAATTTTCACTTCGTTTTCATCTTTCGGTATTTGTGTATTAATTTGTTTATGTAATTAAAAAAATACTGTAAATTTACATCAACACTGACACCTACCAAACATAATAAACACTTGAAAAATATTATTCCATAATGAAATACTACAATTGATTAATAGTTGTGTAGTTGGTGACAAAACCTACATAAAAAAGATATAAGCTTATAGCCTATTCCAATAACAGTTAGAACAAAGATATACTTTATAATTTCATATTCCAAGTGATTTATTAATAGCCCTGCTATATTATAAACTGCGAACAGTTTTCGATTAATATATATTTATTTATATAGGTGTGTGCGTAGTGTGTGAAACGGGAAGAAATAACAATGTCCACAACTTGATAGTAACTCGTATAATACGTACACAATGAACACAGAGAGAAAAAGTCAGAAGGTAACAGAGAGTTCTGATAGAATTTATAACACATATAAATCACTAAAACTATATACGAAAACGATTTGATATTAAAGGCTAGTAAACGAATCGCATCGGGCGTGAAAGATCGACTAACTAATTAGCCATGCACTCTGGCGACTTACGATATTACGCGGTGGCGGGTAGACGCGGAACAAAAGCGTCGCTCGGCCGATCCGCCGCATACTACGGGTTTCGCCCGACTATGCTTGTGTATTAATATTTTGTGTTAATATTGCTATGAAAATAAATATACGAAGTGTAATGTCGGTGTGTATTGTCTATGTATATTATATTATTACATAAATAATAAATAAATATTAAGTAGAATATTATATCGTATTTGTGTAATTGTATAGTGTAATAAATAAATATCATAAATTAATAAACTAATTATATACACAATAATAATTCACCTACATTTATAATAATTTTCTAATACAAACTTTATATGCGAAGTTAATTAGAAGTAAATTAGAAAAAAAATGCAAATAAACCACAGATTATTAAATGAACATGATTCGGTCATTTAATTTCAAGGTCATAATTGTTTATTTTTTCAAGACATATGTTCTACTTTCATGGAATTGGAATAGGCTATGAGTACATTAATGTAATTTATTTGTTTCACAGTGTATCTTACAAATAAAAAAAATGTATTACTTTAATTATATGTATCACTAGTATATAATATATAAACATAGATATTTAAGAAAGTAATCAGTGAGAGTAAACATTGTTATCGGTATAATGTGATAAAAATAATCCTTAAAAGTATGTCTTTATGAATAAGGTAATTAAAAATATAATTAACAAGAAATAATGATTGGATAAAATAATGGTTATTTCTTTTGAATACTTTGTCTCGCACAAAATGTTATAAATTGTTATTTACGAAATTAGGAATATTATTGTTGGATTTTAGTAGTTTATTTATATATAAGCTTTAATTCATTATTTGTTTATTGCAACATTGTTGTGATCCATTATTATTTTTCAAAGGTACAACGATTCTCTTAAGATTACCATTTCATACTTCTGCATGAATGTCTATAAAAAAAATATGTTGTAGTATTTGTCTATTTTATTTTAAATTCATATACATATATATTATTATAATATTTTTAAAATTAATAATTAATTAAAATCTTGTAAGTTCTTCATCAATATTTTCCATTGTCACTAAAATAAATCCTAGTGATATAAAAATTCTTAATTCCGTTAAGCATTTTGAAGTGTTGTACCTTCTTTTATTAATGTAATTAACATATGGTTAGAATTTATGAAATACATATTTGACTATGGCAACAACTTGGATAACGAAATTACGCTACAGGTAAAAAAATGTAGACATTAAAAAATCAATATGTATATGAAATCTAAATATTGCATAGCAACATTATATTTAAATTAAAATAATTTTAAACTTGTAAAATTAAGTTATTGAGTTTGAGTTTTTTACTCAATTCTTTTAATATTCCCAAAAAGAAACAAAAGTCGAGATATTAATGTACTATAAACCAATTAAAACGAATATCATCGATTTGTATTAGGATTGTTTCAAATTGTTTTTGGTGTAGTTGTATATAACATGGTCAGTACTACATATCTTTAGATGTACCAGTGTTTAACATTTCTTTGATAAAGAAAGCAATCGCCCTAGTCAAGTTTGACAATGGAGGCTAACGTGGTATAAAGAAAATAAAATGTAGTTCATTACTGTAGTTTTCATCAGTTCTAATACAATATGAACATCTCTTTTAATGAATTAAATGAGTTGTTCTAATGGTAAAATGTGTATGCAGAACATTATTTTTTTTTTTATAATTCTCATTCTGTAATAACAAATTTGAAAATCGAACACGTTCCTGAAATGTCAGACAGTGATATGTGATTTAGATTATAATAATTATAACAAGTAAAGAATACACGCATAAAATTACTGCATCAACGTTAACAATTCACGAGCGAGTTACGAAGCGCGTTCTTATGGAATCGCTTTGACCAGTATAATGATGTGAAACTTAATAATAATATAATTACCTAATTTCTACATCAGTACGTATTGGCAACTTATTTTATATTAGAATTAAGTGTGAATGTTTCTTTTATCGACCAGCTAGCCCCCATTGGTTCTTTACCAAAGATCAAACTCGGAATACGTCCTTAGTTTATACTTTACATAATTATGTGTATCTTCTATTTATCTTGCAATTGTAGGGATTTTAGGTTGTGTATGTTACTCTGTGTAGTGTTGGCTTTACTATTTCTATTTTATTTAGCGATTATGCAAAATGGTGTGAGGTTATAATGTTTTAAATCTAAGCTTTGTATGTACTTATTAGTAATAAAACAAATTATATTCATCATTATAAATATTTGTAAACTAAAACTAATTTTGTATAAGGTTTGTCAATAGCATACAAGTAGTGACATAAACGGTAGAACTGAATGTGGTCAACGTAAATAAACGCCCCATGTTATAAATATAGGTAACTAATCATAAAAATATCAGTTCTTCTTTAATAAATGATCTGAATATTTTTGTTATGCCAAGTACGGTAAGAAATATATAAATGAAAGATGTAAAAGTTGTTTCATTTAAATCTAAGTAATTAATTAATAGCATAAATGCAAACAATATTAATTTGTTTGTTAGTTTCACATCTTAACTACTCGACCAATAACCCTCACATATTGGATGAAACTAGAGTAGATATAACAATTTGTAGTACGCTCTTGTAGCGCAGACATACATATCCGCATGCTCATATAAAAAAATATATTCCTCAAAGAAACCGTGAATGAAAGAGATTCTACATAATTCTCATAACTGTTTTGACATATAAGAAGAAAACAGAAAAATATTTTGTAATAATGAGACTTAATTATTATAATATAATTATTTTTACAATATAAGCTCATGAAAGAATGTAGAAAAAAGTGTTTATAAAAGTAAAAATTTTTTTGCAAACGATTATTTTTAAAGTACCTGCCAATTTCACATCTATACCAATGAGGCAGGTGATAAAATAAGATACGGTTTAAAATATATATATAAATAAATAAATGGTCTGAAGAGACTTCTGTATATATCGAATTAATAGTCTTCCCGTCTATCTGGGGAGAATTACAACATCTCCCAACAATCAACAACAAACAAATCTCGTTACGTTATTGAAATAAGTGATTTTTATTTAAATTACTGAGTAAAAAAGTAAAAAATATAATTTCCGAATCCGATCGTCAAAAATCAAAGTATAAATTATAGTCATATATTATATTAGTCAATCAATAAATAAGAATAGACCTTTAAAAATGATAAATTAATCTTTTTTGCTTTAAGTGGAAATAATAATTTTAATCAGTATTTGTATTTGACGCTAAATCTAAAACCAAAATTTTTATCTATGGTCAGTATTTTCAAATATACCATCAAAATCAAATATCAATAATTTCGTTAATGTCAAAACTCAAAAGCAAAACAAGCAATTTTAATATTGGTAAATGTTCATTGAAAAACCAAACAACTTTATTTTAAAGGCAGCTTTTATGGTGAATAAACAATGGATGAGTTTCGTGCATTTTTTAATAATCCCTGTCCATCCAGTGCTCAAGTAATAAAACTTAAAAGTCCACTTACTGGTGGGCTTCGTATCACGAAAAATGATACAATAAATGCATTAAACAGACGAGAAGAACATCGTCAGTCCGTTGTTCTTAGTGGCACGGATTATGCTCGAGAAGTCAAGGAACGAGAAACAGAAATGTATTTAAAGGTATTATAATTTATAAAAATAACTGTATTAGTTCAATTTTAATAACATCGTGTTTTCATTTATATCCTACTAGTTGTAGATCTGTTAGGCTCACAAAATTAGCCTTTTTTGAAGTTCAAGCTTCATAGCAAATTTCTTCAAATTCGGTTCAAGCTAATTTCGCATTTATTACATTAGTAAAAATAAATAACGGTGTTAACATTGATGCTTAAAATAATGAGAAGATATGGAACTATAATAAATATAATAATTTTGTTTAATTATTTTAGAATGAAAGAGAGCGGGAAACTTTCGACAGTATATCCGGAGGCCTAGATTCGCTGGAACAATTATCATCCTGGGGAGCCTCTATGCAGAATGTTGAAATGTTAACAGATTTAGCTATGACAGAAGTCTATAGCAAGTATTCCTTCCAGATGAGAGAGGATACAAAAAACCTAGCCATTCATGCATTTCATGACAATGTAAGTGTTATTAATAAAAAATAAACTGATATAAAAAATTTGCCACTCAAAAACGATGATTCAGAATATTTCCTGCATAAACTGTACACAATATTTAAATTTTAAATATATATTCTATGGTTTACAGATAATGGATAGGATTAAAGCATTTCCAGTAGTCATAATAGAAGGTCCAACAGGATGCGGCAAAACAACCCAAGTACCACAATGGATACTTGATGATGCTTATAATAACCGGAAACCTTGTAAGATTGTTGTCACACAACCTAGGAAAATAGCAGCTATATCCATTGCGAAAAGAGTGGCTCAAGAAAGAGGTTGGAATGTTGGTGGCGTTGTTGGTTATCAGGTAATATTATGTATTAGTATTGGCAACACACTATGGCAGTTTATATGGGAATACCTTCAAGCACTCAGGAATAAAACAGCTTTCTATCAGATTTTTTTTTTTAAACCATACATTCAAATATATTTTACAACTTTAGTAAAATTTGCAAATACTGTCCTGCCTGTGTATATTTACTAATTGTCATGGCCAATCAGTTTAATGGTATAGATGAAAGTATATCGGCAAACTTGCATGGTGATCCATAATTTATACAAGATGAATATACAAAAAACAATCCATATAAATTCATATAGGCAAAAGATACCTTTCCTGCTTAAGGGGAATGATGGTGGTGAACTTATTCTAACTCTTTCCATTATGGTGTAGTTTCTGATTAATTTATTTGAAATATTTATTAGGATTTCACACTTGTACCTATATTATATTAATTTAGAAAAATTTGTAAATATGTTAGAAACCATTTTTGTTACTAGATCGGGCTTGAAAACAGAACATCTACTGATACCCGAATTAGCTATGTAACTACTGGAATATTGTTACAAAAACTTGGTAAGGAAATGTATTTTATATAAAATACAATTACAATTGTCTTTTAATAATATTAAGTGCAAATACTATTCTGTATTTCTTATCTCTTACAGTATCAGCAAAAAATATGAATGAATACACACATATTATACTTGATGAAGTCCATGAACGAGGACAAGAAATGGATTTTTTATTATTAGTAGTTAAAAAATTACTATACACAGTATCTCCTGCTGTTAAAGTTGTTCTTATGTCAGCTACATTTAATTGCAAAGCCTTTGCTGACTACTTCCTGATACCTACACCGCGAGGATTTCAGATGTCATCCTGTTTAAAAGTTACAAATAATAAACAAACATTCACTGTTAAGACATTTTATTTGAATCATCTTAATAAGTTTGGTTCGGTATGTTATTCTCAGAATTTTAAATGACATTTCACAATTATGTTCTATTTTTTAGTATTTAGTATGCATTATTTATGTCGAATTTAAATTAATTATTTTGAGGCATGTTTTTGGTCTCTTATTTGCTTTGTATGAATTTAGTTTCGATTAAAAAATACAAGAACATGTCTATTGGCTTAATATGTAATAAAAATCATGTTTTTACAGATTCTTCAACAAGCAACACCAAAAAATGATGAACCAGTGATTCTGCCAGATATGTACCACCTTGTTATAAAACTGGTAAATGCATTTGAACTGATAGACAAAAAAGAAGAGTATACAGATAGGCATGAAGCTGACTTGCCATCTGTTCTTATATTTCTTCCTGGTATACATGAGATCGAGGAGCTTTATTCTTGCCTGACAGATGTTGTCTTGAGGTAACTTCAAAATATAAAATAAATATCTAGTATATTTATTAGGTAATCAATTGTATATAATCAAATCATTCATCATGCAGTGTTGCAATACCTTCAAATGTAAAAAATATCTTACAATATATATATATATATTTTTTAATTTTACAATAAATAATCTTTATATATATCAAATTAAAAAAAGTTGAAAGATTTTTTCTTGTTTCCAATTTAGACATGGTTAAATCGTTAAATCTTGAATAAGTACCTGCAATATTTATTTATACCTTTCAAAGAAAATGAATATTATTCACAGAAGAAAATTAGCAGATGCAGAGTGCGCCTCTTATAAGTGGTGGGTATTACCACTGCATTCTACAATCACAGCAGATGAACAAGTGAGGGTGTTCCAAAGAGCTCCTCCTGGACACCGCAAGATTATCCTTGCGACTAATATTGCTGAGAGTTCCATTACTGTACCTGACATTAAATATGGTAACTGACATGTTTTGTTCATAATAAGTTTTTATATTTTTCTCTCTTCTATAAATATGTGTTAGGAAAAGCTGGATATTTTTAATAATTTATGATATTGAAAATAAACACATTCAGATGATATGTAATATAGATAGATAGATATTATATACATTTGAAGGTTATATAATATCTCAATATTTTTATATAATGCCCAATTTGAGAATGAATAAAATATATATTCGCATTAACACAAGACACATTCAAATGCAAAAAGTACTCTCCGGCGGGGAATCGAACCCCGGTCTCCCGCGTGACAGGCGGGGATACTTACCACTATACTACCGAAGATATTCTAACAACGTTCAATTTATGAATCAGAATCTATAGAATTATCAACTACCGAAAGCGCACCCATCCAGATTAAATAAATATAAAAAAATAACTTGACAAACACAATCTAATTTGTATTTTTTTGCTTTATTAATACATAGTCGTCTCAGCCACTCGGACATCTTGCAAGTCCAAGCGTCACTCACTCATACCTATTGCATGCCAATAATAATTTAACGCGCTTTCGTATTATAAGTGAATAGATGTACAGGAATTAGTCTGTCGCAGCGAGACGTTTTTTTTTGTTGCCGATATACCCTAACCGGTAACAATATTCCCGGGATCCTTGTTACAAAACGGCTTTTGAATAGTCATTACTACCTACATGAAAAAGTAAAATAGTAGTAAATGTGGATTAGTTACACTGGCTCACTCAACCTTCAGAGAGGAAGGCAACAATACTAAATAGTGCTGTTTAGCGATATAATATGTCTGGCAAAGTAGCGCCAAGTAAATATTGTTCTAATTATTTTTCAGTCATAGACTTCTGCCTCATGAAAGTAATGGTAGCAGATCAAAATACGAACTTCACGTCTCTTCAACTGCAATGGGCATCTAAGACGAACTGCGAGCAGCGGGCGGGACGCGCGGGGAGGGTGCGAGACGGACGAGTTTACAGACTCGTTACTGATAAGTTATATGTAAGTTACGTTCATTTTTTGTTATTTAAGACTTTGTTACAAAATATAAAGCCGAAGACATACATCGCGAATGCGAAAATCTAACACGAATATTTGGTTCATTCTTATGGACGCAAATTTGTAAAGCGAACACAAACATTCGATTCGAGTTCTCGATTAACCGCTGTGATCTCCATATCCCGATAATTATGGGTCCACCATTAGATGTGAACTTGAAATACCGAAAGAGCGAATTATGTACGAATGTTTTTTTATTATATAAAGTTTATCGAAACTTTCTGAACAGCGTCCATACGTAAATTATTTATAAGATCGCCACGTACATGTTTGATAATCGCAGTGTCCGATGTTTGTTAGTGGTTCGCACAGGCAGTTTTTAAGTATCTCGTAACGTAAGTTGGTACGTATGTACATGGCTTTAGAAAACTGAATATAAAATTAATTATATGTTAGTTATACGGTCGGTTGTATTATTTGTTATAATAAAATTTTAGTGTTGTATTTGAGTGAGACTTTTTTTATATATAAACTTTTTATTTTTTTTTACTAATCTGAATATATAACATTCCTAAATAAAAGTAAATATAAAATGTGTTATCAATATATTTCAAGACAACACTAACTTATATTAAATATATATAACATATTCTCAAATTTATAAATCTAACTAGGTGTATTTAAAAATATTTTATTTTGATGTGAATTTGTCATAATATCTCTAAATTTTATGGAACAAGTATGTATGTATGAAAAAAAATAATCGATTTTATTTTCTTTAGGACACCTTATCACAAGAGTGCAAACCTGAAATAATTCGGTGTCCACTGGAGCGTCTCGTCTTATTGGCCAAGATGTTGGAGATGGGCACGCCCAGCAATATACTAGCCCTTGCCATGGATCCGCCGGATATGTCGAACATATATAGAACTATACTTGTGCTTAAGGAGGTAAGCTAATAAAACGTTGGGCCAATGTTGGACCATCTAAAGAATAGGAATTATATATAACATACTATCGGTGAGTTTTACCTAAGGTTATGTTTGACTTTATAAGTTAGATATGTTCATCATTTTATGGATTTAGTTTTAATGTATTTCTTGTTAATGTTGTGTATGTGTGTGTGTGTGTGTGTTGTGCTTTCCATTGATATAAATATGAGTGAGTTTATCAAACTTAATATATTATAATAATGTCTATGTTTTATATGTATATTGTAAGTTGACAATGCAATCAATAAATACATTTTTGACCATCTCGTCTGAAATTGATCTGAAGATATATAATTTTACTAGTATCGGGAATGGTCCAAACAGTTTTTTTGTACCGAAATCACAGCACATTTGTCTTTAGAATAATATCATTTTCATATCGGCACCTTTATCGTTATAGCTGTAGGTGCGTGGTTAGTAGTCTTGAGTATATCAAAAAAAAAAAACAATGAACAGTCAACAGTTTATTGTTCACACTTATAAATATAGCACAGCACAATAAGTCTACATACACAGAAGATATAGTCAATAGGATAACAGCACGAGCAAACAAACAAACAAAAAACAAGCAACAAACGTAACTAAGGCGTAAGTGAGTGCAAAGCGTAAAATGGAGCAAAGCAGTGCGCATCGAGATGGAGATCCCACTGAGTCTCCGCGCGCGTCGTTGCCGTCGCCCGCCAGCTGGCGGGGGGGGGGGGGGGGGGGGTCGATCGCTTACGTATCTAACTAATATCAAAGATTATCGTCGCACGGCTGGAACTTTGTTTGTTTGTTGAATTCATTTTATGCAATTATAAAAGTGATATATATATATTTTTTGTACATTTATATTTTTTATATTTATTAAAACAATGAATGTGGCGGGACGTCACATCGTATATAAATATATATGTACGTTAATTTACGATGTAATTCGAGTCTTTGACTCTATATGACTGATTAATTTTACAAGGTCGGCGCTCTAAAGAAGACGTTGGGGGACGAGTGGTGCGTGTCGGACGGCGACCTCACGTACTTGGGGCGGGTGATGGCCAAGCTGCCGATCGACGTCAGGAGCTCCAAGCTCATTGTACTCGGATATATATTTGGATGTTTGGAGGAAAGTGTTATCATGGGTAAGAAATATTTTGAGTTTTAGTCAGATTTTACTAAAAAAATTACTGATCAATATCAATACACACGTTTGATTTTATAAGTTATAATATTCGTGTGAGTTCTTTAATTGAATGATGATATTATATTAGTTCTAACATATATAGTCTCTTCCAATGGAAGGAGAAAAAATATAAACAAACCTTACATTTACGTATTTCATGCGATTTGCTAATAACTCAGCTACTAAGAGTTTATGATTAATATATCTTTATTTATAATACAAAACTATTACACAGAACAATTTATTTTCACTTTAATTTTACTTCCAAACTTCCGATAACAGTACCCCTAGTACGAGTTTCAATACTTCATGCGTTAATAACGTATCGACTTCTCGAAAACGTTTACGAAGTATTTGTATTCGGTAGTATGAGTTTGACATTACTCGTTTGCGTTAAAACCATGATAACCGTCGAGCTACTCGAAATAGACTACACCACAATTTATATTTCCATCTCACTTACACGCGCTAAAAAAGGTGAGAGAAATATATTCGACCGTTTTTATTGTATTTGTCAATTTACATGCGTAAATCTGTCAAAAGTGTTACTCGTACTACCAAAATGTCGAAAACCGCCAGCTATTTCGACTTCAAACTCGATAACGTTAATTATAAAAACTCTTACTACCGAGTTTAGTTCCTCTGCGTTTACGCTTGGGGCGCTGATAGGATTTGTATGAAAAGAAAACCGAAAGTAAATTACTTGAAGTAAACTGTCAAACTCGTACTAAGGGTACAGTTTCGTCAGCGCTATTTTTTCGCAAATCCATAGTGAATATCACAGATTAATCAAGCTCTCTACCAATAATATCACGTCAATTTGCTGTGAAATGTTTTTTATTTGGCTTTTTTTCTCCTATGGTTGGAATAGAGTATAGATTAAATCATGAACGAGCCGGTGTCAAAATGTAGAACTTTGTTTTCAGCTGCCGGGATGTCGGTGAAGAATGTGTTCAGTAGCCCTTTCCGAGAACGTCTCAACGCGTACAACTCGAAGTTGACGTGGGCCGATGGTTCTACCAGCGATTGCATTGCACTACTCAATGTTTACAAGGTTATTTCATTGTACTAAGTTTACTTGGCGTAGGGATATGTGTGAGCCCGTCTGGTTAGGTGCCACCCACTCATCATGTATACTAGGTTTGAAGGGTGAGTGAGACAGTGGAAATTTAGGCAATAGCGACATAACATCTCAGTTCCAGAGGTTTTTGGTGTATTGGTTATCTAAGAAATGGGTAAAATTTCTAACGGCCCATACCATCAGGTGGCCCATTTCTCTGTCCGCCTACGTATTGCCTTAAAAAATCTAAACATGGAGTGGAAGATATTAATATTAAAATATACTTTCTTAAAATGTTTTTGTAACAACAAGAAATTTCAAATTGTCACGTCAAGAACTGCTCAAACTTAGGAGTTAGTCGATCAGCAGCAGTCGTGTTGTTAAACGTTGTTAATATCAACGATATTTATTCCATAGGTGTGGAACCATCTTCGTCAGCAAAAATACTTCAAGCAGCAAGACACTAACGAGGTGCAATGGGCTCGACGTTTCTACGTCCAAGTACGAGCTCTGAGGGAACTGGATGATATGGTTCGCGAACTACGTCAGCGACTCTCCAGAGAAGGCATCGAGGCTTCGAAGGGGAACTCTCCGTGGAGCAAACATGAGTTGCCACTAGTGCTCAAGGTATATAAAAATAAATATTTTTTTTGAAAAATGTCACTTAGCATTAGCAGCCTGTATATTTCCCACAGCTGGGCTAAAGGCCTCCTCTCCCTTTGAGGAGAAGGTTTGGAGCATATTCCACCACGCTGCTCCAATGCGGGTTGGCGGAATACACATGTGGCAGAATTTCGTTGAAATTAGACACATGCAGGTTTCCTCACGATGTTTTCCTTCACCGCCGAGCACGAGATGAATTATAAACACAAATTAAGCACATGAAAATTCAGTGGTACCTGCCTAGGTTTGAACCCGAAATCATCGGTTAAGATGCACGCGTTCTAACCACTGGGCCATCTCGGCTCAATGTCGGAAAAATGTCACTTAATGTAAACTATTTCAAAAAGTTGTTGATTTGATGCGTTTACGGTACATAAGAACACATACAATATATGTAGTCATTTCTAATGGTAGGAGAAGTCAAGATAAATAGACATCTCTAATCTCGAGTTGACATGATGTCATTGACTGAGATCGAAATCTACGCAATTCGTAGAAAAAAATGCGTTTTTAATGTCGTTAAAGTTGTAGTGTGAAATGAACAAATCGCAAGGAATATTCAAATCCCAGGTTTGTTTATCTTACCTTATCTGCCATTAAAATGGGATACGAAAGCACGCCGCTCGGGACGAAAGTCTCCGCGAGAGAGTCCGCTAAGCTGGGAGCGCCGCTGAGAGCGCGTTTCGGCCGTGCGCAGGTGATCCTAGCGGGCGCGTTCTACCCGCAATACTTCGTGCAAGTGACGACGGACGAGGGCCGCGAGCGCGACGCCGTGCGCGCGCTGGGCGGGCTCGACCCGCGCCGCTCCGTGTGCCTGCGGGGCTTCCCCGACGCCCAGCCCGGCCGCGTGTACGCCGCCGCCGTGCGCAGCGCCGTGCGCCGCCACCTGGGCGACGAGCCGCGCGTCTCCTTCGACGCCAACAGCAGGTACGTGTGGGCTGCTGCAGCTGGCACGCTGCCAGAGACCACCGATCGTCACGTAAGGAACGAGCGCTATGCCCCTTCCAAGCGATATTTAACTCTCTCTTTTAGTTTCTATGATGTACTGTTTCATGTATACCATTAGAAAAAAAAATAGTTTATTGTTTTAATTTAGACGGGATTTTAAATAATAATTTTATTTCCTGTCAATTAATTATACCCAAAGGATGTTAAATTACTTCATTGTGTCTATTATTTAAAACATAATATAACCAAGCAAACGCAACTTCGTTCAAACCGATGGTTTTTTTTTTTTTAATATTTTTGTTGTTGTTTTTCCAGAAAAATTTACTTGACGTTCCACGACAATAATCCAAACGTGAAGAACGATAATAACTCGGGGGGTGTAAGTATAGTATTATTTAATTCATGATACGAAATCGAAACATTTTTCTTATACTAATAATGTTTTCTAGGATCCCACAATTCCCGGACAAGTCGTGTTGTCGGTATACAAAGCGGTTAAAGCGAGACAGTTAAAAATGGAATTCAGAATTCCTTTACTTCCGTAAGTTGATTCCCTTTTTCTTAGACGTAGTCTTTGTTGTTTTACATACATTAAGTCAAGTGTCAAGTACTGTTATGTACAAATTTAATTCTTGTTAATCTCTATAATAACTCTTATAATAATAATAATATAAATAGTTATTTGATGTAACTTTTAGTGTTAGTGACAGTATAAAAATTGTTTATTTGTTTCAGAATAGAAAAGGCGAACGCGCTCGCTGAAGCGATGGAAGAAAAAAAAACAAGTGTGGATATGAATAAGATGGTTCCCCGTCTGCCGGAGATAGATGACACACATTTCCCCTTAAAAATATCCCAAGTTAGTAACAATCCTCCTTTCAGCCATATTTTTAAAGCCTCATCTTTCTGAACATCTTTAAAATACCTTCTACTTATGTATGCATCGTCGCCAGGTGATCGACGTCGGCAAGTTCTGGGTGCAATACGACGACGAGTCAACTGCGTCCGAACTGCGACAGATACAGACGACCCTGAACCGAAAGCAGTTGCTCGCCTGCGCCGGACACGCGCACCTCGACGCGCTCGTGGCGGCGCCCTACGCCGACGCCAGCGGCACGCAGCTGTTCCGCGCTCGCGTCACCGTCCTGCTGCCCAAGGACATGCTCGAGGTGAGTGTTTCTATGCATGAGTAACTATATATGGAATATTTAACTTGTATCTAAATTTTGTGTTATCATTTCAAAATTTACCAAATATATATATATATATATATATTGCTTCTCGCGTTCAGGTTTTCTACATAGATTACGGCACCGTGGGACGCGTGGGCTCGTGCAGCCTGCGCGAGCTGCCGGCCGGCCCGTGCCGCGAGGCGCCGCCGCTGGCCATGCGCTGCGCGCTGAGCGGCATCGCGCCCGCGCCGCTGCTGCACGCGCACGCGCACTGGGCGCCCGAAGCGCAGCGACTGTTCACCGAGCTGGCGGCGCGCGGCCGCCTGCTGGGCAAGGTGAGTGGCGCCGCAGCGACTGTTCACTGAAATTGTATGTGTAAAACACGCAGGGCCCTGATTCTGTACGCCACCGAAAACACTAACGAGCTTGTAACGCGCCCACGACGCGTTTTTGGCTAAAAACGGTATTCCGAATGCCACTGTCAGATCGAAAACCATACCTAGGGTCGTTTAAATCGCGTTTTTAACTCGTTTTTAAATGTCAAAATTCCTCGTGTTTTGAAAACGTGGATGTAATTTAACATAAAAATTTAAATAAATATAGTGTTTTTAATGTGATTTATAAATTATTTTGATGGTTTTTGGAGTTATATTTAGTTAAAAAAGTGTTCGGGTTCATATTATGTTACAAAAATTTTAAGATGCTTAAAAAAATTTACTACACGTATTAGCGATTAAAAGTCTTAAAAATCCCACATTCTCTTTAAAAATGAAGTGTTCATTAATATGCGAGATATAACAATACTTGTTAACTGTTTTATCTAAATTGAGTGATTAAAAGAAGAAAAATATCAAAACATTAAGAACCTTAAGCAATTTAATATCCATACAAGAATATTAAACTTCCCCTCGGAGACAGTAAAGAAGGCATTGGACAAGCAATGGGCAGTGTGTTAAACTTAAACTGTTTTTATAAGAAATAATGGTGATCCAGAGAAAAAAGGAATGCAAGTAACTTTGAAATAACTGTGTTAATGTGAATAAATAATTTAACATTAAACCCATAAAAACGTTACTAGTTTTACAAAAAAATATATCTGTATTTACTTAGTCACAAAAGTTCTAACATAATGAAACTAAATAAATTGATGAGGTTTTGATCTTTTGAAATTCAATAATAAGATGAAAATAGAAGAATCAGTATACTCCTTAAACAAAAATAATGTTTACAAGATATTAAGATTAAATTATGTAATATTAAAACTCCAAATGTTTTAATTTTTCAAACAATTATAATTGCCTTTTCATATGTTTAAAATGAGAATAATATTTTAAATGTATTTTATGTAGAAATAATTTTAATATATAAATAGAAATGCTACTTATTATTTTAAGTTACTGTATAAAAATATTCTAAATAATACAGTCAATTTAAATTAATGTAAAATCAGTCCATGCAAATATTACGAATTAACAGTTACTGTTTAATATAGTATTTTAATTACAAATGTTTGTTAGTAATAAATTTTGTAACTCTGGATTTCTAAAAAAATATTTATTTCTATCATGTACTATCAGATAAATAATATTTTGACAAAATAGAATTATGCAAAATGTTAAAATAAAGCATTCCTTTATGTTGCACTGTGTGATTTTATAAATTTCAATATATATAGATATGTGATAGATGTGTTATGATTTTCTTTGTTTAATAAAATACTAATTAAGTTTCGGTTTTAAATTATGTAACTGCATTTATTCATTGCAATTTATCTATTTACCTGTTTATTAACATGAGAGGTAATAAAATAATTCCAAAAAGCTGTTACTAAGGTATAACATAAATATTTAAAATATATTAATGAAACACAGAAAAAAATTATTTGTTCAAACAATTTTCACATAAATATAATGAAACTTAATAAATAAATAAACTGATTCCATTTTATTCTCATCCGCAGTTGATTCCATACTAAGGTATGAGTAAGGTTGTATGAGCACGGAACACTTAAAAGTGTTAGGTATTTGTCCTTCCCTTCTTCAACATATTATTTAATGCCGATGGTTAGCTACCCTTGGCCAAACTGCGAATTTAATTAAGGTTTTAAATAAAAAAAATTTAAGTAAATAAATATGATTATTATGAAATTTTAACGTTTAATTTGTCAATTATTGTTTATGATGTCTGTCTTCATTGCAATACGTTCCGAACAACTTAAAAAAAAAATGTTTTAATTTTTTTTAATATTTGTATCAATTCGAGTACATTTTGTTGTTATAGTTAGCATTTATAAATATACAAGTTTTAGTAATATTTTATGTTAAAATATTTGTTTTTAGTCAAAGAAAATTAAATAAATTTACGTAGAAAAAAAAAGCCGGTGTTATTGTTAAAATATAGGAAATGAATCCGATTGTACATCGTGAAATCTCTCAAATAAACATAGACAACATGTCTTATGGCATACAGGATACCGTTTTAAGAAAACATAACTCGGCGTGTTACGGAAACGCGTCTGTGTTTCTTAGCTTGTTATTACGTCACTCAGGGCCCAGGTGCGCCCACACAGACAGTGATTTAATATAAAGTAAAAAATATTTTCTTACTCTATTTTTTAATACCTTGTATATCTATTGATGGATTTGAAGAGAAAACGTTTATTGTGCTTTCAGATCTACTCGGTGACTCATGGTATTGTCTCTATTGAACTTTTAGCCGAAGGCGGAAAGTTGAATATTAACAAGGAACTATTGAACAAGGGTTTTGCAATAGCTTGCGAGGAGAGCTATGACTCTAAGGTTAGCGATTCTTGCATATTTTTTTTATTCATAGATTTGATTTTGTTGTTTTTAAATGTTACATTATATAAGACAACTGGCAATACAGAATTCGTAAATTTAATTTAGCTAACAAAATGTTATAAGATTAGAGGTAAATTTTTTTTTATATATAATACATCAATCCTAATAGTTAGATTGTGATGTTGCATCCAACAAAAAAAATATATTCAAAATGTATCATAGACAAAACGTTTACATAAATGAAAATGATATATTCTCTGTATTTTTACAGTTGAATCACGATCTAAGGCAGACGGCGACAGAATTGAATATGGCGCAAAAGCGCGCTTACAATAAGGAGCAAACGGAACTTGCTTTCGATCGACTTCGAGAAGCGGAAGCACCTAGTTACAAGGAGTGCATATCGGACGTGTGCCTTAGAGGACCTGATAGGTTACGTACATATTATATTAAACTTGCAATATTTCTTCAACGTCAATCTCAACTAAGTAGTCGTTAGTTTATACGAATGAACATCCCAGGCTAGAATCCCAGAACGGGACTAAAATATTTCTGTTAGGGAATTATTAGTACCCGGAGTTAAGAATTAAAACTCATTTTCATTGTCATTTTGCCAGCAATGTCCCATTCGACTATTAGGGTACCATTTAAACTTCGTTTTGTTTACAATCTTTTATTAATTTTATTTTCATTTAAAAAAATATTTTATGTCAAAAAAACAGTTGGTAAATAAGTCATATTACTCAATACAAGATTGTATTAACGATAAAAAAACGTGGACTTAGAATTCATTAATTTCTAGGCTGGATATATATAAATGTAATTGTACTTTACTGATATACTCTGTAAATAAAATGTTAGAAAATAATAGCTACTGAGTTTCTTGCCGTTTCTTCTTACATTTTATTCAACAAAGCAACGTGACGATTCAAAATAATATTTTGAATATTTATTGTTAAATTAAAACGTGTCATTATCTGTACAGTCCGCTGGAGTCAACTCTGCACAACCTGATGTACGCGAGTCGTGACAAGCAAGTGTGCGTGGAGTGGAACTCGGTCAACTCCGTGCTACTTGATACGGAACCACAGGAGGTGTACGAGAGGTATTTTTAAGTATTCTTTTTTTTTGAATTTCGAACATGGGTTCTTTGCCTTTATTCTACTAATGTCACCGTACTCTATTTACGTTGTATTTTTGAAGATTTCGCTTATTATGTCAACATAAAGCGAATGCTGCTAAAATAGCGAATACTCGAAAACTTTGATCAGTGATTTGATTTGAGATGATTTTGAAAATATCTACAGTAAAGTCCGCGAACGTATTAAACTTTCTTTTATAGGTTAGTTTTCTTTTTTTTTATACATACTTCACCTAAGTAACCAAGACGTGCACCTACTTATCCGAAGTGCATAATCATAACAATATGCTGTGTAGGTAGAGGTAGCTATTCTTTGTTCCGAACGGCCGTTGTGGTATATAAGGCATCGCGACTTATAAAAGTTCAGAAGGCGATTATCATCTTTATTAATATTTGTCGTAGGTTGTTGGTAGCTGCCGAAGTGGGGCAGAACGAAGCAAGCAGTAAGCTGACATTGCGCCACACAACACTGATGCCCAACATACGGGGTCTTCCCGCCATTATCGCGCTACTGTTCTGTCCCGAGTGAGTTGTTTAATTTAATATATTTATTTAAACTAAAGAAGATTTTTTTAAGGATTTGAAGTACTCCAATCTATCTTAGAGCGGTACGTCAAATAAAAAACATATTGTCTCTGACTAAACTAAACATAAACTAAAAATTGTATTTTATTTGATAATGTTAAAACATATTTTTTGTAGACGCCTGTTTAATTTAAATAATTGTGCGTTAAAATTTTACGATTCTTTAACATTGCATCGAACGGTGTCCATAGAGCGGAGCTGCGTCGCGACGCAGGCGGGTCTCGCTACGTCAGCGTGCTGTGCGGGCTCGGCAGCGACGACGGCGGAGCGCCGCGCTTCCCGGAGCACGACCTGCTCGTCGACATCGACGCCGACCTCGCCGTCGACGACATCGGCCTCGTAAGTGACGCTCGCAAACACACACACACATACCTACCTACCTACCTACATCCAAGCACTTCGCTTGCCCTTGTAACATCTATGTTTGGGATTCGACGCAGTGTGTAATTTACATGGACAAGGATTTTCCACATTTTTCAAGAATATGTAACCTTATAAGAACGACATTCTTATTTATTTCGCTGGTTTTGCTGACGTACAGGTTTTGAGCTAACGTGCTCAATTATTATTGATAGATGGGTTTAACTAATAATATTCGGCTCTTGCGGCTTCTCACTAGTTGAGTTGTAATGTATTTGCTGTCGGAACTATGCTTGTTTGAGTATAAATAGAAAAATAAATAGATTAAATGTGTACACTTATACAATACACAAACATATACAAGTATTTATAACTATGGTGCTATTTCGATTTATGAATCTTAATCTAACTAGTAATATAAATAAAACTTAATTAATTCTTTAAATATTGGTAGAATAAGATTAGCAAGTATATTGCCTACATTACTTATTCAACAGATAAATCACATACGTTATCTGATGGACTATATGATGTTCTGCAACGATGGACAAGATATTCCTTCGTCTGACGATGATTTCAGACCGAACGTACCGAAATTTATTCGAGACGATTTAATGCAGTGAGTACACATAACAATTCAATTATATTATGTACAGTGAACAAAACAATATAATTATATTGTTTTTTGTTAAGTATCCAGCCGTTTAAATTAAAGGCATATATATTGTGATGCTTTTTAACTTATTTTTTCATAAAACTAAACAATTAATATATATACGCAGGTTACTATTAAAACGTCGTAAGCACCGCGAACCACAGACCGTTGTTAACGCTTGGGAATGGAAGTCGATCCCCGAAGATGAGGTGCTGGAGATCACCATCCCGGACATGGTGGAGAGAGCCGTGGTATATCCACTGCACGCTCCATTAGAACTGTATCCGGTGTCCAGGGATAAACTCTTAGCCTTGAAAAGGGATAATGACGAGCTTAAAATCCTTGTTAGTAGGTGAGTACTCATATATGTAATTAAGACTGTACATCTTTATCATACCTACGAAGTAATTGACGTGAAAGTGTCTGTAAGACCTGTATGGTCATCCATTTTTTTACCTTTATTTATTACTACCATTTTTAGTTTACATTTATTAAAATATATTCTTGATTCTTGACAAGTGAAACGCTGACACAAGCGATCCTATTTGTTGAAACGTTTTGGTTCTTCATCGTAGATCAGCCGTGTTAAGACATCTTGCATATGCAAGTTTACAGTTTGTATAATAAATATTAATTTTCATGTCCAGGACATTACTCTCGTCGAGCTCGGATCTAGTATGCAAGCTGTGTGGGACGCCTCCCATGCCTACGCACGCTATGCGCATACATCTCTGTTCCAATGCGCACTTAGAGAAAGAGGAGGATTTCCGCATCGTACAATCGTAGACAAATAACATCTTGTTGATCATAGACAAAAAATATTTGACATAAAAGAGTCAAAGACAAAGTTTTAATATTTAATTATTTTTTTTTGATATAATTTTATAGGCCATGAGGTCTATTTGGATCTGTTGCCGTAGTCTACACGTTGTAGCTACATACTTTGTGATATAGGTTATAAAAACATTTCCAAATATATAATTTTGGTATATTCATTGATCTAATTTTTATTGTTACTAAATATATTAGATAATATTTTTATCTATTATTATCTAAAATAAGACTTGTAATTAAGGTTAATTAATAAGTTTGAAAAAAGTGTTTTTGTTTTATTATGAATGAGTGTATAGTGACATAAGTGAATATTACACCACGTTTAGACTTAGCCACTTCCAATACATTTCTAAATTCAAATTTATTACTGAAAGTAAAATGATCGCCTGGCTTTAATCCTGTATCGACCGCTTTCTCCAGCCGTCATATTTATCCATCATAATACTATTTTAATGTAGCGCCGATGGCGTATTACTATCTCTTTCTTATGTATGATGTTAGAAACGATAAGAATGTTTTAAAGATAGACAACAGGAGTATGCCAGCCCTGCTATGGAAGTGAGGTGAATGTTAACGTGGTAACGGTATGATTTGACTTAAATTTTAAGTCCTTATTGTTATATTACTTTAAAATATTTCCATTATCGTTTAACGTTTGTTAAGAAATAAATTGATTGACATACGCTGTTTTTAATTTGATCTACATCTCCCCTCTCTGAATTTGACCGAGGTGGCAAAGTTGTTAGCACGTCGACATGTTAACCGATGATTCAAAGTCAAGTTAAAGTCAAAAATCTTTATTCAATATGGAAGTGATTACACTTGCTTAATAATAGTCAAAAATCTACCACCGGTTCGGAAATTAACACCTCGGACCTGAGAAGAAACCGTCGAAAGAAACTCAGCGGTTTTTTTTTTTTTTATTTCGTAGTAACTAGTATTGATTTCATGTTTTCATGTACAATAATAATAAACATATTTTCGTTATTTGAAACAGTCTGGAGGCGATCACATAAAAAGTCATTAGTGTTGTAATATCCTTTAGAACAGAAATGCTCTTTAACGATTCTTTTAAATATTACAATTGAATATTTTTGAACGTTTTCTGGGATCCTGTTGTAAAAACGTATACATTGAAAAAAAAGAGTTACAAACCCTGTGTAAGTTTATTCTTGTTCCTAGTATTAATATAATGTACGTCACAAACAAATTAATAGGCGACAGTCATTATTTTAATTTCTTTAAATATTAAATCTTTACGAATACTTTGGGCCCAGGTCATAGATTGCACGAATAGCCCTCTTCTGCAATACAAAAATGATATCAATATCAGCTGCATCACCCCAGAGTAGAATGCCATAAGACATTATACTGTGGAATTAACTAAAATACACGATGCGAGCCGTATCTACATCTGCAGAACTGAGTCTATTCGCCAGTATATTTACAAGGGGGCCCCATTGGAGCTTAGATTCTATTGTAATACCAAGGAATTCTGTTGTTTCTAAAACATCTAATGCTTCCCCATTTAAAAGTACATTCGTTGTGACACATCTTACATTGGGAGTAGTGAATTTAATACATTTTGTCTTTTTGCTATTTAACAGTAAATTATTAACACTAAACCAATGTACTATTTCAGAGAGAGCATTGTTCGCATCGTCATATATTGAAAAAAGTATTTTTATTTTTATTGTTGGTTCAAATCCAGGCAAGCGCCACTAAATATGCATGTCGTTAATTTGGTTTTATAATTTATCTCGTGTTCGGCGGTGAAGGAAAATATCGCGAGGAAACCTGCAAGTCTTACTTCAAAAATATTCTGCCACATGTAAATCCACCAAACAGTATTGAAGCAGCGTGGTGGAATATGCTCCTAAGCTCTGTTCTCCCTTTGAGAACAAAGGGAGAACAGATAATTAATGTAGCTGAATATATTAATCACTATATCTTTAAATAAAAAAATCTTACTAAAATAGAATTTGAATGAAAGTGCGTTCATAATTAAATAAATAACTTTTTCTAAGCTAATCTTAACTAAGAGAAACAAGAAAAATTCTACGTATTCTATTTCGTACTTCTATTCTACCTAAATATAAATTACATATCTTGGATGCCAAAATATTGCAATTTGCATGACTTTATCAAATTCCCTTCATTCGATTCGACTATATTATATACATTAAAAAAATACAGACGACGAAGATAATAATTAATTATTTATTATACAATAATGTGAACTAAATACCTGAAATAAATATTAAATAAATAAATATAGTTAATAGTCATATGATTAAAATGACTGAGTATTCATTATAAAATGTATATTTATTTTTAACATATATTTAATATATTCTTATAATATTTTAACATTTTTTAACACTTAATAAGTTACAACATATTACTTGGTATGGAATTGTTTTGTTAATAAAACTAACACTACTCTAATAAAAGGACGAAAGTGGGTAAACGCGTAAAGTTCTCAAAATATTTGAACAACTCGCGAAACCAGTTTACCGCGATTTATGTGTAACTGAGGTACAATTACCAGTACCACCGCTGGCGCAACCGAGACGGTAAGGAAAGGATCGGTCTTCGTTGCTTTTTATAAATGAATTAATCTAAGAAAATAGTCTATTAAATGAACATGTGGAAAAATCAAGACGATATTGATAATATACTCACGTAAGTAATTTTTAGATTTTATAATACATTTTTTTAGTTTTTCTTTTTGAAATTTAAATGATTTTGGCTTGGAGACATTTACTTTTTACATTAGTGACTATTAGAATTGCTGCTTAGAATTATAATAACGACCGGCTTCTAGATCAATATCTGTTTTTTTTTAGGTTATGTTTATAATGTTTTTACAATAAATATGTCCATTGACGCTATTTAACATAAAAGTGTCTTCTTTTTCTGTTGCTTAGTCAGTTAATATTTTACTTAATGTCGATATCGTCAATCGTGATCAAAATTAAAGGCTGGTTGGTACTTTGAATCGATGTTTCGTTATGTTTAAATATAATAAAATCATTAATATCTCTGTATAAGATAATAAGAAATATAAGTGATATTTGCAGATAAACTTAAAATAAAGAAATTGTTAGAGATTAAAAAAATTGTGCTTAATTTGTATATACCTACAATTCGTCTCGCGCTTGACCTTGAAGGAAAACATCGTGAGAAAACCTGCATGTGTAAGATAAAATGTATCAATTTTATATTATACACCAATCGGCATTAAGTGGTGGAATAAGCTCCTAAACTTCTCAAACGGGAAATCCTTAGCCCAGCTGTGGGTACCACCTCTGTGTATTGCGTTATATATGTGTACTATTTCTAAGAAATTTTTCATCTACTTATGAATCGTTAATTTTTTATGATTATCTTTATTATATATTGGCAATTTTTATTAACATATCACACATCACAATCCGTTTTTGATTAACTGGGTAAGGGATGGTTTGATAAGGACGACTATTAATATAATTTATATCTCTGTCTCAAATACTCATGTGTTGGCGGGTTAAATAAACATATAAACATACGAATAAATAATTCACGACGTATTATGTACTAGTAATAAGAAATACTAAAATAAATCGAAAAGATAAGCATTTAATGCGTAGAACGATCTCATTAAGATAAAATTTAGTTTACTTATCATAATGAACTTTTAAAATTTAGAGAATTACAATGACAGAAATATGTTATTATTTAAAATTATTAGTAGAGTGTGTCTGTGTGTGCCTAATTTAAGCAAATTAAGTGAAATGGTATATATTTCTAAAAATAATAATGAAGTATAATTTCGTTCGATGGTTACTTAATATAAATAACACGAGAAAAATTTGTAATCAATATCGGCGGTGAGTTTATGTTATTCGATATCAATATATAATTAATATAAATATTAATAATTTATTACTTTTTTAAACAATATTAAACATTATTTTTACCTGGATTTCATCGAGAATAAATACTGATGTTACATACACCAAACTTACTTAATTCCTGAAAATTTGAGAAATATTTTTCCATAAAGGTCGTATGTATTTTATGTCTAATAAATAATTCCATTGTTTTATGTAAACGAATGGGCTATAAAATAATCCGGTCTCCGGTCTGGGTATTTTCTTCACAATTCCGGAGTTGGGTTTGTAACTTTGGCTATTAGTTTAACTCAAATAGCCTTTTAAATTTAAAAATTTTGATTTTCACATTTTAAATATTTCTTGACCTAGGATTCTTTTAGGACCTTTAAATAAGGAAAGAACATCGAAAAATTATACACTAATTTTACCTTTGTTAAGTACTTATATTGTGAGAATTTTCAACTCATCACAGCTTTAGTTATATGACGAAAACTCGCATAAAGCTGAAAGCCTGATAAATAACAAGTTGATATGTTTGCGAGGGTTATCTGAGGTTACGGTCATAACAAGTAGTCGCCGGCTTGGCAATTTTAGTGGTTTTAGTGTCTTCTAACGATCCACTTGTCAAAATGTCGGCAAAAGTAATATCGGGAACTGAGGTCGCTCGGTATGACTACCCTCTGTTTGCTTTTTTTGTAAATACTTTATAAAATATTTTCGTACAGCACTAGTTCATTGGAACATTTAAAACTATAATCGTGTAAAATTACAACAAAAGGCTTAAATTATTTTGCATCTTAAAATTATTAATCTGGTAATATTATATTTATTTTTGTAAATTTTCATTTGGTTATTTATTAGAGCGATACAAAATGATCTTCGCGAACAAGTATCCGAAATGCGTCGCAAGAGCCCCTCCTTCCAGCCACGGTTGGCTATCGTGCAGGTGGGAGGCAGGGAGGACTCCAACGTTTACATTCGAATGAAGCTGAAGGCTGCGGAAAATATCGGCATCCTCGCTGAGCACATCAAACTGCCCCGTGACTTAAACCAGACTGAGGTGAGATTAAATTTACGAAAGGCTTAAATACATTGCACTACCTTTAGTCGGTTGCTTCCGAGTTAGTTTGACAATGACTTCTTAACACATTTTTAAATATTAATCTGTAATTATATAAATATCTACAAATAAAGTACAGAAATATATGATTTAGCTTTTCATGACATGCCTTATTTAGCGTGCAATAACATAGTCCCGTTTATTGATTTTGTTTATTTTATGTCCATCGCCAGAGTTCGTTTAATCTTACCAAAAAAAAATCATCAGTAGCGGTTCACCTGTGTAAACATGACGAAAAAAGAATATTATTAAATTATTACACGAATACCTACCTACATTTTTCAAGTTTGTATTATACATTATTTTTTAGATTAATATTCAAATACTTGATACTAAATATGATAATTCCTATTCATAAAAAAAAATAACCAATTTTTCGGTTAATTAAAAGCGACTTTTTTAATCGTTTCATTTAGACGCAATTGAATGGTGGTGTGTGTAAAATTTAGTGTATTTTAAAACTCTTATAGGACATTCAGTCATATAAATGTCGTAAAAAAGTCATATTGACTTTAATTCGTATAGGAGTTTTATACATCACTCTAGTACGACTATAGTCGGTATAAAAGTCGCAAAGACGTATCTACTGCCACAACGTTGGTTACACGACTAAATACCGTGTAATAGTTGTATAAAACAGTCGTATAGAAGTTTCTACGACGTTTTTACACGACTATACCTAAATCGAATAAACTATCAGCGGCACTAAATCGAATAACAGAATAAAATTACTTCTATACAACGCTTATACCATTATTAGTCGCGTAATTTCTTCTTATTCGACAAAAATATTTGTTGGGAAGTAGTTATAGTAAACAGAACAAAATCTACTTGTTTTTATTTGCCGCGATACCCTCGGCCTCCGACCTGCACTCGTGCGATACAATTATATCACTTGATATTGGATTATTTGTTGTGTTCATCATGATGTAATTCACAAATACTCTTTCTAACTTGTTATTTTGATGACGTTTTAATATTTTATAATCCGACAGCCGAGAGAGAGGTGGACTAATAAGTATTAAGTGTTAAATGACGGTCAAGAATCAATCAATCAATCAATCAAATCAATCAGTCCTGTGATGAAACCCGAAATTAAACTCGGGCGTTTTTTTTCTTAAAAGTATTATTTTAATTAATAATAAGATTTATTGATTAATTTAGTTTTAATAAACTTTTTATATGGTAAATTGATTATATATTCCAGTGTCTTATTATATATGCGTATACCATTGCCTAAAAACATTCTCTGTACGGTATGCAAACGGAAAGTAGGGGTTTTAAGTTTATCATATTTCTTGTATTAGTAGTATGTATATCGGATTTTATGGAATATTTTTGTATATTCTTCTGTAGAAACATTATATTATCATACGTATATTGTGAAGCAGCCGTTACACCTATTTCTTTAATTTTTTCCCGTAATAGTTAATTATTCATCCTAGAACTAATATTGTAAATAGTTCGGATAGCTCTTTTCTACAGAATAATTACTATTGCAGTGATAAAATTACTAAAATAAACTAGTCTAGCAGTACATATTCTGTAATAGTTTGAGTTTTCGAATTGTTTTGATTGCATAAGTTGCACTAATTAGTTTCGTTAAAAAAAACCTAAAAATGTATAATGTTATAACTTATTACGTCACGGTGCCAAGTTTGCTTTGACTGTATACATGTACAAAAAAACTGCATACTGTGAATTAAATATATTTAGATCTTATTTAATTAAAGTTATATTTGTATCTTTGCAGCTCCTCACGAAAATCAACAGTCTCAATGATTCTCCATTCGTTCATGGAATCATCGTGCAGATGCCGCTGGACTGCACGGAAAACATTGACGCTCACCTCGTCACCGATGCGGTTTCGCCGCAAAAGGATGTTGATGGGTGCGAGTTTATCTCATATATAATTATTATAATAATCTACGTGACAATATTGTGTTTATTAAAATTTCCCTTCCCTAGAATTCCCTTCAAATATAAGGTACATGATAGGAGAATCCTTTTGTCCAGGGATATTTAGGGGTTTTTACAGTTGTCTCGAGATGCTCCAGTGGAAAAAACACCCTTCTTAATCGAATGCCACTTAATCAAATCCGAACAAGCGAGTTTAAATTTCATCTCCTGATCGGCGGCAAAGGAAGACGATGAAATATGAGTCCGATAAAACCCTTTATATTACCAATCTGCGCTGAAGCAAAATTTTTAAAATCAAAATCTACTTTATTCGTGTTCGGGTTCTACAAGCATATATTATAGCTTGATTATATTAAAAGTAAAGCTAGCAAACAAAGGAATCAAACATAATAATTGAAGTAATCAATAAAAAATATTTTCTTTTAATAGTCTAAATGATTTTATTAATTTATTCTCAACAATTATTGTATTCTATCAAAAGCTCATTTCATAATTCGTTCATTGACAGTTTAAACACACAGAACGAAGGGCGTGTAGCCCTCGGCGACATGTCGGGTTTCGTTCCCTGTACTCCCGCCGGTTGCGTGGAGTTGATCAAACAGACCGGAGTCACGATCGCCGGCAAGACCGCGGTAGTGCTTGGCCGGAGTAAGATTGTGGGCACGCCGGTAGCGGAACTTCTCAAATGGGAAAATGCCACAGTAACCGTGTGCCATTCGAAAACAAAGAATTTAAGTGAAATCGTAAGTTTATATATTTTTTTACTCCTATATTCTATTTATATATAATGCATAATTGATCAATAACCATCAGTTAGGATTCCACTAAAAAGATAAATTTACATTACTAATTACATTACAGTTTTGAATTTTCTTAATATTTATAACAGTAATTTATTGACGGTTATATCAACAACATGTCATTAGATCATTATACGAAATTATGTTGTTATTAAAAACAAAGATATCTTTAGCTATTATAACTTGTTTATTTAATGATATGTTATAAAAATAGAAAAATTAAATACGTTTATGTATAATAATACATTTTCATTTGGCAGTAAGGCGATTTATTTAACTTTTTTTTTGTATTATTACTTATGAAAAATAATGTTTCAGTAACTTGTATAAGAATATACACCTCATATATTTTATATTTAGGTTTTAACCGGGACGCCATCTTTTTTTCACCCATATTGGTCATGAGCTATTTGACAAGTGATTGCAGTTATGATAGTTTATAAAATAGAAGGAAATTTAAAATGGATAACTTGAATAAGATTCCATAAAAGTATCAATTGTGGTAGTTTTCAAATTAAGATATTATCTTTTGTTATTCGTGTGAGGTTAAAAGTTCAACGTAGGTTTGGGATACAAAGATAATTTATGGTGATTAGAGTTGTCAGCATTTGAAGAAAAAATACATTTTAATGTATAGTTTTGTGTGTAGGGTATTATTTATTATTAAACGTTTATTATCGAGTGTTTAGATAAACTCAGATTTCTCTTTTTTTATGTTGTGTTATATTATACTTTTTTTAAATTATAATAGATTTATGACGTTAATTACTTATCACTAAATAAATCAATACGTATCATGGTTGATTATACGCGTTGTTTGAATGAGCATATGTTAGGTATGTGATTTTATTAATCGCACTAAAATTTTAAATCTTTTAGACGTACAACTAAATTATTAAAATATACTATTTTTTTTACAGACGAAGACCGCAGATATTCTAGTCGTGGCAATCGGTAAGCCCGAACTTGTTCGTGGTTCCTGGATAAAACCGGGAGCAGTGGTGATCGATTGCGGTATTAATCCAATCCCCGGTAAGTTTTAAACAAAATCGTAAATGTGTCAGAAGCAAAATAAAAACTAAGTGTAGCGTTACAAACAAAAACAGGCAAATTATTTTTGAAACGCAAATTTATAAAAAAAAAACCATCCGAAGGGTAAACAAATTTAATGGATTGTGTTCATATATGTATTTGTTGTTATATATTATAATGATTTGGAATTTTTAAAAATAATCTAAAGATTCGTAGCATATAATTTATAAGGTGTAAAATAATTCAATTTGTTTCGAAAAATAATATTCAAATACCAGACTAAAAATATTGTTACTTGTTTTTGGAAAATGATTAGGGGTCTCCACCTTTTTAAGTCAAAGGTATATAAAGATCCACGGCGTCTAGATCTCTAAATCCCGCACTGACTGTTAATATTATAAATATGAAACTGTGTTTGTCAGCGTGTATTTTGTAAAATAGTTGTTATTCTTGCTGCATAATTTATCCAAAGTATGTTAATGCAAATTAAAGTAACTTTAAAATGTATTAACAGTCTTCGTGGCCATTTTCTTGCAGATAATGAATGAATTAAACATTTTAAGCCTGTCACAGTTGTTTATGGAACGTACGTAAAGGTTTTTATGATTCGAAATCGTAAAATAGATGGCGTGTGCGTCGTATCTTATAACGACTAGTTTAATTTACGTCCGCACGTTTTTTCATGTAAGGTTCTTTAATTTTCCCTTCATCTTCGTCCCTCCGGAATATTCACAATAACAGGATATTTTTGAAAGAAACGTTTGACAATAATTGTATAATATAATAGAATTACTCACGTACTTTTGATTTTACGAATTAATAAATTTAAATCACATGTTTTTTTTAATGAGGCTTATGTTGGGCTTATGTCTTTATATAGATGATAAAAAAGTGGTTTATTCGTTGATTTACATGAGAGGTAATTCAACTATAATTCAGTTATAGTATTCAATAATGTATGAAACTTGATTGTCGGGAGGCGGAAATACTGAGTTTTTTGTCGGTTCTTCTCGATAAAATCTACATTATGAATATATAGAACAGGACGATACAGAACGGACGTGGTCGCTTATTACGCGTCTCATAGGAAGACTCAAAGTCACTCAAAGGGCTAAGGCGAGGGCTATGGTCGGGGTTTCCCTACGAGACCGAATCAGAAATGACGAAACCCGCAGGCGAACCAAAATTATCGACATAGCCCGAAGAATAGCCGAACTGAAGTGTCAGTGGGCGAAGTACATAGCTCACGGCCGTTGGGACAGAAAAGTTCTCGAGTGGCGAACAGCTTCGACCCTAAAAGGTGGACTGACCATCTGATGAGGGTTACAGGAAACCGCTGGATGCGAGTAGCGCAAGATCGGCTGAGGAGATATTGCGGGGAGGCCTTTGTCCAGCAGTGGTCGTCTTCCGGCTGGAAAGATGATGATGATGAAACGTATACATCATAATAATGTTTTTCCACGGTTATAACAATCGATGTTAAAGTGAAATTGAGTAAAAAACACCCAACATATACAAATGTAATATAAAAGTAAGATTAATTAAATATCACTCATCATTTTAATGGAAGGGCTGCATTTAACAATACACAAAGTTAATATGTGTAGCTACGTTAATGGTTCTGCGTAAAATGCTAATTGTTTCCTAAACATTTGAGTCAATGCCAGTGTTTCATAACAAAGAGTCATACACTGAATATTATCGATAGACGTATGTTCGAGTTTTCCATACCAGTAACTGTTAAGTGACAGTCGATTTTAAGAAAAAAACCCTAAAAAAATACCAAAAAATGTCTCCCGTTGGCTCTGTCGTTCTATTATGGGTGGGTGGATTCAATAAATATATATCGGGCCAGAAATATGCAAGTATTTCTAATTTATATTACAAATGCCTTACAACATTACAAACATAACTTTTAATTGTTTGTTAAGATCGTTAATAAACTAACTCAATGTGATTCCTCAATAATACAATAATTAACGAAATTGTAAAAATTAAATTCAAGATATGTTATACATGCAAATTTATCGAGGATAAAATATATTGTACTTAGATCGCGGATTCAAATGGGCGGACATCATTGAGTGTGAAAATATTTAAAGTTGATTTCGTGTTTGACGGTGAGGTTGACAAAAATTGATTCTCGAAAAATCTGATACTCCAACCTAAACCCGCAGTGAAGAAGCGAGTCACTCTAAGTACAAATTTGTCTGTAGTGGGTGGGCATCGCCTAGCAGTGGGTTTACGAGCATACATTTATATATTAGGTATATATTTAAACTGATGCTAGGCTAGTGAAAAATCGGGTTTAATTTGAGTGTATTTTTAATTGTTTATTGGGTACCAAACTCAATTGAAATCAAGAGAATAATAAATAAAATTTTAAATGCTTTTATTGCTTTTGCGTTCAAAATAAAATTAAGACAATTTATATTTAAAATTTATGTTTGTTTTATCAGTATACTTTTACAATCGACTATATGCTGGTTTAAAAGAAAATAATTTTATATCGGTCCAAGTACTTTTAATTGTGTGCTTAAATTAACTGATTGTGAACTTCGAGTTTAATTCTCCTGTATATATATAAGTATAAAATAGGAGTGCTTCATTCAGCCAAATTAATTAGTGTAACTACTTAGTAATAGCGATTGTGTTATTGATTATTCAAATGTTTTTAAACCGTAAAAGATATCCGAATACAATTTTTAATCATCTACTAAATTGGGTAATTTTGGTGTGATCATAGATTCAACAAAGAGTAGTAGACAGCGGCTAGTGGGTGACGTGTCGTACTCCGAGGCGATCCAGGTGGCGACGCACGTGACGCCGGTGCCTGGTGGCGTGGGCCCGATGACGGTGGCGATGCTCATGCGCAACACCGTGCTGGCCGCACGCAGGCAGTTCGAGCGATTCACAGCGCCAGTCTGGCCGCTGCAGACCCTGCGTCTCAACACACTTACACCAGTACCTAGGTACGTCGTTTTCTACTATTTTATTGTAATGCAACTATATCCGACTCAAGTATCCTATGTATCATGGAAACTGTAGTAATAATAATAATATATATACTTCTTTTATAAATAGTAGTCAATTTTGCAATTGTGTTTTAGGTAACATAACGTGTCATAATTCCATCCAAATATATATATTTGTTGTAGCGATATCGTGATTGCCCGATCCCAAAAGCCGAAGCACATCTCACAGTTGGCGGAGGAGATCGGCTTATCTCCGAATGAGGTCTCTCAATATGGCAACACTAAGGCGAAGATCTCGCTCTCCGTACTCGATCGTCTGCGAGATCAGAAAGGTGGAAAATATATTGTCGTTGCGGGGTAAGTTGCATTACTACGAGCAGCTAGTATCCTCCGACTCCGACAAACTTTGAGATTGAATGGAATATCTAAAAATTGTTTGTTTTAATGAAACATTATTTTTTATTATGAAACCATAAGTTGTATCAGATTATACGATATTTCATTAATTTTCAAAGCATTCGTTATAACTTTTATAAAATAGAGAGCGTTGTTAATTGCACGAAAAGATCTTTTTCTATACACACAAAATTTATTACTTTCCGTTTTAAATAGTTAACAAGTCGATGTAGTTATAGTTCTTCCCTTATCTATGTTTATGGGAAAAGGTTGATTACGTACGCCTATAAACGTAGACTTGCTATTAGTTGGAGCGATTTCAAAGGTAGAGGAGTACCATCTTAATAATAAATTAATTAAACACTAAGAATTTTCATAAAGGTGTAGTTAAATTGTGCATGTGTGCATTAGCTAAAGAAAAAAATATAGCCTTTAGCTATTAGATTCTTAAGCTAAGTTCTTAATGTTACCACTATTATCTATAATGTATAATAATAATTTTTTTAATGTATAAAAATTATATTGTTATTCTATCTTTAAGTATTTATATTAAATATTAGCATATATTGTCACAGCCCGTCATAGCCACATAGGGGTAACATTGAAAATCAGCGTTGAGTTCTTGGAACCCAACTTGGAAGCTGAATGGTACACCTATTTAGGACACGTTAACTATCATTGTCTGTTTTTTTTGTAGATTAAGAAATATGTTCTGTATTTTATTTTTTATTCTTTTTTATAACGTATAATAAACGTTTCTTTCTTTCTTTCGTGTAGTATCACCCCCACTCCACTGGGCGAGGGCAAGAGCACGACGCTGCTGGGCCTCGTGCAGGCGCTGGGCGCGCATCGTGGACGAAACGCCTTCGCTTGCATGCGACAACCCAGTCAAGGTCCCACCTTCGGTGTCAAGGGTGGGGCTGCCGGCGGAGGGTACTCGCAGGTACTGGTCGACACACTTATGATTTAAATTTTTGTTATTTTTCATGTAATAAAGAAGTAATTGAATCTTAAGTGTTACATAAAAAAATTAATATTAAAATCTTATAAAGCAATATCTTACTTATGAGAAGTCTCTTAAAATTTATTAATAAATTTTTAGTCCGCCAGGTAGTTTTTATAATTACATAATATTTTTTGTGATAATAATATCATATTGGAATTACTAATAGGTTATCCCGATGGAGGACTTCAACCTTCATCTCACGGGTGATATCCACGCCGTCACTGCCGCTAACAATTTACTAGCAGCTCAAATGGATGCTAGAATTTTCCACGAACTGACCCAAAAGGACGGTCCGTTGTATGAGCGGCTGGTTCCGAAGATCAAGGGCGTCAGAAAGTTCTCTTCTATTCAGCTTAGAAGACTTAATAGATTAGGCATCAATAAGACTGACCCTGATACCTTAACACCAGAAGAAAGAACGAAATTCGCTAGATTAAATATAGATACCACCAAAATTATGTGGAATAGAGGTAACTCTTTTTTATCTCTGTCTTTTTATACTATTTCATTTAATTTCATCTGTTAGTATGAGACCTTGGAAATTGCCACAACTTTATGGTACTAGAAAAAATAGTCTAGACATTGAATAAAGGCTTCTTTTTATAAATGAAACTCTTATTCTTAAATTAGTAAAATAATAAGTGTATCTTCTTTCCTTTAACAGTTGTGGATCTGAACGACAGATACCTGCGAAAAATAACCATCGGACAATCACCGACAGAAAAGGGTTTCACTCGAGAGTCAAGTTTCGATATCTCCGTCGCTTCGGAGATTATGGCTGTATTGGCTCTCGGTAAAGACATTGATGACATAAAGGAACGGCTCGCCAACATGGTTGTTGCTTTGGATAAGAGCGGAAATCCTGTGACTGCTGACGACTTGGTACGAACTATTAATACACATAATAATACTATTTATTTATTTGGTGGTGGTTTTATTACATAATTTATTTGGTGGTAGGGCTTTGTGCAAGGTACCACCCACTCAACATATATTCTACAGCAATACTAAGTATTGTGGTGTTCGTGTCTGAAGGTTGAGTGAATCATTGTAACTGTAAGCATAAGGGATGTAACTTCTTAGTGCCCGGGGACCTTGGGCCAAAGTTGGTAAAACTTTAATTCTAAATTGCTTATGACGCCAATGTCTATGGAGTGGTGACCACGTACGATCAGGCTTATTTGTCTTTCCACGTTTTTATTTGTTATTTTTATTACGTAAAAAAATATCTTTATTATATCTGTATTTGTTGTGTAAAATTTAATGATCAAATCTATTATATCTTAACAAAAACGTCAGCACGTGAGGAGTTTTTAGTATATAAATCCTCCGAAACGCGCTGGATCTCCTAGAATAAGTTTAATGTTTAATAAGTTAGTAGTTAAGTAGTTTTTTTTTCAGTTAGGCAATACAAAAGAAAATAGCATAAAAATAGTTTTTTAGTAATAATTGTGAAACAAATTCAAATTTACAGGGTGTCACTGGAGCTTTGATGGTACTTTTGAAAGATGCCTTCGAACCGACATTGATGCAAACTTTGGAGGGCACACCTGTGTTGGTACACACCGGGCCCTTCGCTAACATCGCACACGGTTGCTCGTCCATCTTGGCCGACAAGATCGCCATGAAGCTCGCTCGTGAGGACGGATACGTCGCTACCGAAGCCGGTTTTGGATCCGACATTGGTACGATGTTTCAATAATAATTTTTTGATTTTTTCAAAATTGTATATCGGCGTCATTTGTGTATCCTAGGATACATTATATCATGACTTAGTTTATCTAAAAAGTATCATCACTCAAGTTATATCTTGAGGAAAACTTTGAAATAATGGCAGCTACATAATATATTAGTTTCCACGGTTGGCGGTGTATTGACCTACCTATCCCTACCATCACATACACATCTGGTAACTGTTATTACATAGGAAAGTAAACAGTAATGACAGGTTTGATGCATGTACTCGCAGGTATGGAGAAGTTCTTCGATATAAAATGTCGTGCGAGCGGCGACACCCCGCACTGCGCCGTCATCGTCAGCACCGTGCGCGCGCTCAAGATGCACGGCGGCGGGCCCACCGTCAGCCCCGGCCAGCCGCTGCACGAAGTCTACCGGCAGGCACGTACAACGCTCCTCACATGACAGACTCGCCGCTTCATGGATTACTACTGATGCTCTTAATTATATTGATTGACTTGCTAGCCCAGTCACCTTGTTCAGCTGATATCATGAGGTCCCAAATTGGAGCAGCGTGGAGTTAAGAAGCTGACAAAGTAATACTAATCTCTTTTCGGTCTTGTCAGCTTGAGCAAGGATCGTTGCTCCGGCCGAATCTATTGTATCATTATTATTTTAATTACAGGAAAACTTGGAACTGCTCAACAAAGGTCTATGTAATCTCGGGAAACATATCAGCAACGGCAACAAATTCGGCGTCCCGGTCGTCGTGGCCATCAACCGCCACGCGAACGACTCTGAGGTGGAGCTACGCGCCGTGCAGCAGTACGCGCTGCAGCACGGCGCCTTCGCGGCCGTGCTGTGCGCGCACTGGGCGCGCGGGGGGGCGGGCGCGGTCGAGCTGGCCGACGCCGTCATCGCCGCCTGCGCGCGGCCCTCCACCTTCCGCTACCTCTACCCGCTCGACCTGCCGCTGCGGGACAAGATACAGACCATCGCCACCGAGATGTACGGCGCCGGCACCGTCGACTACACGGACGACGTGCTGGAGAAGATGAAGACCTTCACCGAGAGAGTGAGTCGAGCCGATTGTTTTAGTGTTATGTTTTTGTCCTATTGACTGGCGGATTGATTTGCGTTTTTAGATTACGAGGAAATCTTTATCGACTTTACTACTAAAAATGTATGAAGCACCAAAATATGGTACATCTTACAATTATTATTATATTTTATTTACTATAATTTATTATGTTGTTTTATGTATTAATAAGTTACTTTTAATATACTAAATGACGCATAAATCCCTCAAAATTTGCGGAAAAGTAAAAGTAAATTTTAATAAATTACTAATTACAAAGAAAACCTTACTGAATCAAAATTAGTAGAACATAGGCAATAAAAGATTAATGTGAATATTATTTTTTATCAGGGCTATGACAAGTTAGCAATCTGTATGGCCAAGACGTCAAACTCACTTACCGGCGACCCAACTATCAAAGGAGCTCCAACTGGGTTCCCACTCCGCGTCAACGACATCTTTGTCTCAGTGGGCGCTGGTTTTATAGTCCCCATGGTAGGGGAAATTTCCAAAATGCCTGGTCTCCCGACAAGACCTAGCATCTATGATATAGATTTGGATACTAAAACTGGCGAAATCCAAGGATTGTTCTAAAAATGCTTCTAATCTATTAAGCAAGTCATTGAAGTTTACCAAACTAAGGCATAAACTTAGTAAGGGTATCATTGAAAATCAAATTATCGTGGTCAAATAATATATTAAAAACTATTATATTTAATGCCGAATAAATAAATGTTAATTTTTAATAAATATTTTGTTGTTTTATATTTCTTTGTTTTATTGTTTTTTAATCCTTTTCTGTAGACAGCATGATTGTTTGAATACTATCGATATTTAAGAACGTGATATTTTACGATCGTATATGACAAAAAAAATACATATAACATTAATATTAATAAACTTCTAAGTTAATCAAAAGCTATGTAATTAATTACGCGTCGTGTGGACACCCTAGTTGCGCTGTCGACACAAAACAGGCAGGTAGGTAGGTACATTTAGTTATTGCGCGGTAGTTTACCTACGTTCAAACGCGGCCACGGCTTATCAGGGTAGCAGGCTTCCTTTGATAAACAAGCATGATCCAATCACCCTTCATACTTTAATCCTCGCTTAGATAGGCAAAAATACCAAGATATGTCACTGGTTTAAACAACAAATTTGTTGACTAGGTAAATGATGTGAACTTGGGACAAAAAATAATAAGAACTGTTTTCCTATCATGGAATTTCCGGCGTATTTAAAAATGGAATCATACTTATTTACAACGATTAACAAACTTTAAACTACCTATTTACCTACATAGATAACTATACTAAGCTTAACAAATGTTCAAAGTGAGCTCCTTCTCGTGTGTTAAACAGTTCGGCAAGTTTACGCATATTGTCTTTAACATAATTTAACACGAATGGGTCACTTTTAATAGTTTCGAAAGTACTGGTCATTTTTAATTTTAACTACTGTCTGTTTGCATACTCTTTAACATACACGAGACGTTTCCTTGGACATGTGTTGGAATACGGAACTGTCCGAAGTCTCGTAATCTTTAATAATAAGCGTTTAAGATTACGCTAGCAGTAGGTACTTAGCGATTTGGGAACATCTCTCGGTACAAATTAGTAGCACACGGCTAGCTATCATTCGCACGCGAATAAGTACGAGCCATGTCCAAATATTCTGCATTTGTGTATTGGTAAGCTATACCTAAATACTAATGACGGTTCACACTCGCACACGGCAGATTAGATATACTCGTAAGATCGACCACTAGGAACAGTATAACCCCACGCCGCACGCGCCGCTGGCAATGTGTCCACACTTCATTAGACGGCTAGAAAAGTTTAACTCTACGGTAGGTTAAAAATGTAAAGAACCTTAATTGTAGAACTTAAATGAAGCAACAAGAAAGTATCTAATCATAATTTTCGTATCATGATGCACAGTCGTATCGCAAAAAACTAAATTCAAACCTTTTTTCAAGTTGATGGCAAACGCAATGTGGTATGTAGAACTTTGGCGAAACCAAAAGGACGGTAATTTCGTGTTAAGTACCTACTAAATGGATGTGCTCAATCAATCTTACGATTACGACTAGCTCCGGCTTTCTGCTTACTTTGCTTGATGATTGCGTAAAATTTTTTTATATGCGGTCTGGTGACCAACGAATTAACCTTTCGAAATTCAGACTCACAGATTCACAACTGCCGGATAAGAGTAAGTATTCGGGGCGCTTGGGTAGGTAATTGAGCGGCTTCGTGCTCTGGATATGATATGCTGTTAGTATATCTACGCAAGTTGTAATCCACACAAGAACACGGCCATGTCCATACCTGTTCCGTCAGAAAATTACCCTTATGTGTTCTGAATAAGCAAAGATATATTCAGATAAATATTAAATTTTGACCAATTACAGTCCTTGAATTTAGGGAGGGTAGAGATCCAAGCTTAATAAATATAATATTTGTATTACTGCCATTTATCGAGTCCTCGCTTTGGTTCGTTTCGCTTCTTTAATACGTTATATTCATGTATGTACATATCTGTTTTCTGCACAGTGACATAATTACATTTAATGTTAATTAAGGTGATATTGTCACTTAAGTGATGAATAAAAAGAAAGATTTTTGTAACTTCTTTATTTCTTGAATACTTAACCTAAATTATATAAAAAATTACTTAATGCTCCAATTTCAATGCTTGCAAAGACAATTTTATTTTTTGATGATGATAAATTTTCTTTATATGAATTCACACAGGTCGGTGGTTGCCCGCTATTCTCACACGCCGGGCTCCTCGATCTCGTTGACGATCTCAGTGGGCTGGAACTCGGCAGTGGCCTGTACGGGGGCGGATTCTTCGTCGTCATCGTCATCAGCGCCGGGGTGCGCCGGTACGAAGCCCTGCGGCTCGCTGCGCGTCACGGAGCCCGGCGCGCTCCACGACGCCTTGCTCTGTGGTCATTTGTAATAGTTTATGAGTGATATGGTATTCTTAGTTATTTTTACAATGTGCGCTATTTTATCAGGCCCCCCAGAAAATGTGTGCGTGTTCCACTCAAATTTAAAAAAATGTTTACCCTGCAAACAAACTATTTTTACCGCCTAATGCTTCAGCATACAATTTCAGAGTCATAGAAAATATGCCGTTGTAGTTGGGTTTCGTTATTAGTTACTATAAAGTCAGGTACTAGTTCATTCTTTTTAAAGGGTCCTTTTCACTTCTGAAAAAGTTTGAAGCGCCATCGCAACTCCGACCTGGCACCCAGTGGCACCGGCACGTACTTGCGCGTCGGGGCGGCGCACGAGGTCGAGGTACACGTCGTACACGTAGCGCGCCATGTGCGGCATGTCGCGCACGCGCAGCGCGAGCGCGTCGGGCACGGCCGCGCGCGCGCCGCGCTGCGCCGGCCAGCGCTCGCCCGGCACGAGCTCCAGCTCCAGCGAGCGCTCCACCAGCTGCAACGCGACACGCGGTCGTTTTACTTATTTATATCATTTTCGACCAGTGAGTGATGTAATATGTGTACTGGAACGGTCGGTATGTGATTATATTGTTAATAAATAAATATTCAAATTTTTAGTACGTTGCATGGTGCGTACAGATTCACAGTATATAAACGTGGACTGAATAGTGATGAGGACGTTGTTTAAGCGAATGTTATGGATCGTCTAGTGTTCGGCTGTATGAAAAATTTAAATAAGTTGTACCTGATTGAAGGTGGGTTGAAGTTCGAAGCAGTTGCGGAAGAGATTGGCCCTCGCGAAGATGTACAGTCCGAGGCGTGCTCGGGAGGCGGCCACGATGAGTCGCCGCAGGTCCCTGACGTGGCCCACGGCCTTGGTCCGCACGAGCGAGATCAGAGCTATGTCGTTCTGTTGACCTTGGTATTTGTCAACTGTTGTGACCTGTATGAATATAACAAGGACACTTAGAATTAATTCCGTAATTACAACAATAGGTTTACTTGATCCAAGATCTTTAATTGATCATCTTGTTAGACCTTCTGTTACAGCCACGTTGTATGAGTTTGATAATGCTTAAATAATATTTTATCATATTTTTTATATAATTATGACTGAAAAAAAAAATCACTTATTGGAAAATGAAATCTATAACAATTTTATAAATGCGAAAATAACTGTCTATCTGTATGCTATTTTTGAATTTGATGTAATTTGCTATGAAGAAAGCTGGAACCACGAGTAAGAACATAGGATAAGCTTTTTTTTTATACGACCAACCCCTAAAACGCAAACGAAGCCGCGGGCTACATAATGAATATAAATAAAATGAATTTATTAATTACTATATAAATTTTATTATATATTATATAAATAGACCATTATTACCTTATGTGGTCGCCCAATCAGTGGATTTTCAGCGCATCTTTTGTTAATGACGTCTCGAATTAAATGTTTTTGTCCATTGTATGTGGTGAGGATCGAGATCTTCTCTGCGGGCCAGCCGATTAGTCGCATGTACATAAACACCGCCACGACATACTCCGCCTCGGCCAAATTCTAAAACAAATGATTCGTCCTTTAACAATACTTGAACGATTCTTGTAATAATTGTATGAAATTTGTTAAAATGGTAACAATTCAGAACTTCTTTTCTAATTAATAGATATTTTTGTAAAATTAGTACAAGTTTAAATCTTACATGGTTTAATGAATTATTTATAAAATTTATTTGATTTTTTTATAGCACGAAGCAAACGGGCAAATATATCTGCCTGTTGATACTATAAAATGTTCAAACCTCTTCTTCTTCTCTCACTGACACGAGACACCGCACACGTTATTAACTATTATTAATTTCCAAGATGACGATGTTTATTGTGGCACCTGTGCTTACTAACCCAGAAACAGTTGCACAAACTTCTACAACTACGAAGACGTATAATAGAGACCTAATGAAATCTGAAAAATAAATTATAACGATTGTCTTACCTGGTAGAAATAAGGACTCGGCTCAGTCTCGCCGGCACCGTTAAAGTCGTCCACGTTGATGAGCTGGAAGTCGTGTCTCAGGCCGGCATTGGCGGCGCGGTACTCGGGCAGGCGACACACGTGGGACAGGTCGCCGAGGTTGCGGTAGCGCCAACGGTACAGGTTGCAAATACTGAGGGCCATAACCAGTACTTTGGTAACAAGTATTCTGCTTAGCCGAGACCTTTATGGTAAATGGCGATGAGAGAGTGGTGGGGTGATTTCTAGAATATAAGCATTTACTTTTTTTCTAAAAGACTTCGTTCAAAACGTTTTCAAAACGTAAACAGCCAGAAGGGTGCTCCATGCAATTCCAATCGAAAATCAGAAATAGAATAAATTGGATATTATTTATATCAGGAGTGTTTTCCCATTAACGCAACAGGATTTAACACAATTAAAACTCTGTATTCAATGGAAATTCCGTATGTGCGGTTTTTAGTACTCAATAAATGTCCAGAGGCTCATAAGTAGCATCACTTATGAGCGTCTTGATTAAATTACGGTATAATATTGTTTTTTGTTCTATCTACACACATATTTCATTTTATTTAATTTCTTCTGTTTCACATTCCGTATTTTGGAAACGATCTTTTAAATTATGTAATAATGATCAATATAATATTTTATTTATTTATTTGTTTCATGGTTTTTACAGCGTTATAAAATTTAGATTTATTATATTCCATAATTATAGGAAATGAAAATAAGATCAGAAATAGAGATTTTAGATAATCCAATCCATAAAAGCGCTTACCTTTAAATTAAAAATAAAAGCATCTTTTGTACTTTATTTTCTTTTGAATGATTGTTTCTATTTATGTGTAACATAAATAACATAGAATCTTTTCCTAACCAGTAACATGTTAATGATTCAAGTTATTGATCAAGAGCCGATGTCTTGAGATACGTGTCACGTACACGAGATGAGAACCTGAGATGAGCTTCATTAGTTCACTCATCGTGTACTTTACTAGTAATAGAACTTTCAACCGTGTTGAGGTAGAATTATAAATGAGATAATTCTTGTTATTTATGTATTATTTTGACGTCCTACTTCTTTTATAGATGTAAATAAAGAATGTTTTACACGTTTTAAACTATTTTTGTATTCTGATGATCAGATAAATTATATTATAATTATATTTTTGTATTTTGATGATCAGATAGTTATGTAACAAAAAAAAACGCCTACAATAGCTGCAATCGCGGTTGATATCAAGTTGATATGCTAGTATTTATTAAACAGATGCGTTGCCTTCGAAATTTAAAAAAATACTCCAGAACATATATAAATAAAAATATTATCATTCAAATTGAGAACCTTCTCGTTTTGAATTCCATTCAAAAGTAGATTTTTTGGCAATCGAACGTTCTTCTTTTTATAAAAAAAAAAAAACATTTTATTTATTGTACGTAAATACAACCATAACCTTTGACTCAACTGTTTTGAACTATTAATCTTCTACAGACTTTAAAAAAAAAGAATATAAATATTTAAGAATAATTCGGAAAAAAATGTATGGAAAAATTAAAGTAATTTTAACTATATAGAAATTCATATTCATAACCAAATAAAAAAATTATTAAGTAAAAAAAAATTACGAAATAAGTCTTAACTTAGACTTTTCTAGGTCTTGTCAGTGATCACAATAGCATGCGTACACGGTGACTACTATGACGGAGACGGGTACTGCTGGTTTTTAGCGGGAAGTATGGCAATCAGATGTGATTCCCACATACTCCAGCTAATATTTTTTTAAATTACGTGGTAGAGATACTTAGAGGCATTATCCAGCCCTTCAATTTATGACTAAGAAATGATTTTTTAGTCATGAATTGAATGAATTATAAAATATTTCAAGTATATCGTCGCTAGAATTTATTTTACCTGATAAAAAAAATCATTTCAATAATACGACTGCCTAATTGGGCAAGTTTTATTAGAATGAAAATACTATGTAAAACTTTTTTAACTTAATTATTAATTCAGTGAAATATATTTTTAAAATTATATCTTCCATACCTTGGTCTTGCACGTCCTTGAGCATCCAATTCAACGTAAGGCACTCCGAGTCGAACCATCCTCGTGAAGAGACTCTGTTCCATGTTGCAGTATTTCTGGAAGGCCATGTTTTTCACCACTGGAGGTAGCTGGTGATGGTCACCGATCATGATCCAGCGCTTAAGACGCGACCGACCATCTTGTGGGTTTTGTAGAAGGAGCGGTATGAATGTCTCAATTTCGAGGATCTGGGCTGATTCTTCCATGAGGATGTTGTCATATTTGAAACCTGAATATATAGAATTATTAATATCTTAACAATGAAGAAAATAAAAATATCTGGTTATATATGGTTCCATTTATTTAATAGAATATATATAATATACATATTTCTAATTTATATATACATATGTAAAAAAATATATCTATATAAGTCACTTACCCATTTGCACTAGCTCAGATCGTTTTAGGGCTGCGTGTGTACAGGTCATAGCTATGATCTTAGCTTCCTTGACTAGTAAATATTTTGAACGATCTAGACCTGAACGAAGCAGTTCGAACGCGCGAAACTCTTCTAATTCTTCGAAAATGTGATCTATATACCTATTAATAAAGTTTAAATTTTATTGAAATGTTCCCGTCGAGTAAGAATAATTTATCGTTGACGTAACAATAATAAGTAAATACCTATAACAGCTCTGCGCCACCTCCATATCATCTTCGTAGGACTTTCCGGGGAACAGCGGCTTTGGGGCGTCATCGAAAAATTCGTGGAATGGAAACTCCTTGCTTATGGAACTAATTGATTTTATCTATAACAGTAAAAAGGAAGTCACTCTCTATCTTTTGAATTAAGTAATAAAATTATCTTTTTATCATCAATATAAGATTGAACATATAGGTGATAAAAAAGCGTGGAATTAAACGTTACAGTATAATCTGTAAAATGAGGACTCAGAAGTCCTTGTATACTTTATTAATTAAAATATATTTTGATTCGATTTGATTTTGATACATAAAACCACCTTATTTACTTAAATGAGAGTTATTACAGACAGAGAGGAAGCTGCAGTAGCGTTACCTGGTCCTTCTGGCAGGCGTGCAGGAAGGCCTGCCAGCGCGGCCGCACGTGGTACACGTGGAAGTGGTGCGCCAGCTCGCACGTGGCGCCCGCGTCGCCGCCCGCCGCCAGCGTGCGCTGCAGGCGCGACACTTGCTCCAGCAGCTCCATGCGCTTCGCGAGCACGTAGTTCACACGACCGTATCTGCGTATGATATTGTACCATGCAGCGTTAGTGAGACATAACTTCCTCAAAGAATACCGACAGCATGAGAGATCCGCACCTTGAGAAATCTTTGTCCGTCTGCAAAGCCTCCTCTCCGTGACCGAGACGAAGAAGATGTCGCTCGTCCACGTCGAGTTCGGCGACCTTTTCGAAGAGCTGGTTGAGTGCCTGATTACTGTGGGTCACGACCAGGGTGCGCTCCCACGGGAAGTTATGATAGAGATTCGATATTATCTGCACGGCGACATCAGTTTTACCTAGATGGAATACTTTGGTTTAATATTGTATTTTTTGAGTATAATAGTTAAAATAGATAACCCCATTTCGACTGTTGTATAGACATATATACGATTATCCCAAACGCTAAAAATATATTTAATGAGTAACATAAAAAATCACTTTATATCTATATTTTTAAATAAAATATAATCAGTAGTTCACAAAGGAAATACTTTATACAAATAATAATAAAAATATTTCAATACATAGTTCAATTCCTTTAATAATAATATAATATAATATGTAGGCGGTACAATGCTATACATTATTGAGTCAGAGTGAACTATTGAAATATTTATTTTATGTAATATACGTTTATAATAATATTGTGTTATTTTTAATAGGAAGATAAATAATACTCCACGTGCTGAATAAGTGTACTGTTTTACAAAATAGTTGAAAATATTGAATAATTTTTCTTACGTATAGGAACTCATATTTGGCTAGACTGTTTTTAAAATGCAAAGTAAACATTTTAATAAAGCAAATTTTACAATGAATTTAATATAAACTCGGAGTAATTTTTATAAACTGGTATTGTACACAAACAAAAGTATAACGTTATTTAAAAAAAAACATACATTACATTACATTTGAATTTTTATCACGCACGCGCAAGACATTTGTCTAGACATGTCGCTTTTATTGTAAATACCGCCTATTGACACTCATCTGCACTGTGTCTGCATCATTATAATATTATTAAGTAAACTTAGCCAATACATTGAGTAAACTGGCCCGTCTGGGTAGGTACGATATTCTACCGCCTAGCAGCAATGTAAAGGGTGAGTTTGACTAGCCAGTGTAACCACTGCCACAAGGGACGTAATGACTTGGTTGCGCATTGGAGTCTATGAGTGGTTGTGACCGCTTACCATCAGGTGAGACCTGATATCCCTATTTCATTAAAAAAACATCATCTCAGATAGTTTCATTTGTGCCTTTGATGTATCTGTTTTATTATTTTGATTGACTTTAAGTTTGATATTTTTTCTACATTGATTTAAACTTAAAATATTTAAAACGAATAGTATGACTATTCGCTCGACGTGATAGACAATAATGGCAATTATTATGCATTCAATATATTGTTTAAAATATTCTGATATATTTTTTTCATCACAGTACACCATCGTCTGCTCAATAGCGCGGTAGCTCGGTATGCGATTATAGAACTAGAGATTTTTTCTGTTGAATCATCGTTCCACCGAAAGAGTATCAGCAAATACGGTTAAAGTATGATAATTTAATGTTCCGGTGCTGGCGAGGAATGACGTAAGGTTTCATTTTCGATAGATTGTTTGATTGTGATTAATTATAATTTCTGTGTATGCCAATCATTGTTGTTGGAACGACACACGTGATCAATTCAAACATCAAACCAATAGCTGAATATTAAACAGTAAAGACAATACGTTGCATAATACTATTAACATAAATATTCTTAATACCAATCTCATGAACGTGGCAGAATATTTTATGTCAATTAGTGTAAATACACATAACCTATAAAAAAAAAAAACAAATGTCAACTTATGTTTTTTAGCAGTTATTTTCTACCCATTTATTAATGCTTGTTGACGTTTGTGTTTAGTTCATTTTGTCCGTTCTTATCTAAATATATGAAATGTAACTTAATTAAGTTGTGAATGGTCCAATTGATTGTTACATTTTATTTTATTTTTAATTACATTTAACGTTTGCGTTGTTCTAGAATAAGGATTAACAAGGAAATTGCTACTACAATACTTGTCCTAAAAATTTAATTGAGTTTGTTATCTCAATCATACCGATCAATCTCATTCGTGTCTTCTCCATCCTACGTGACATCGGCGAAATAATCTGTGCCCTGTCAGCACAACTAAAAGCCATTAAACTAAGAATTGTTTTTTTCTAATATTTATTATTAAGCAAGCGGCTATTTTGATTGACGTCTTACATATTCTATATTTAAACGTACGTCATGTTTTCCGATAACCCCATGAGGCTAGCAACATTCGACGAACATATTTGTGTTCTATATTTAATCTCAAGTCTTCAATCGATGTCTCGAAAAACAACACTAGTGCTATATTACGCCAGTTGAAAAAAAACAGACGTACCGATGACGTATATATAGATCAAAGGTTTGTTTACTTTCTGTGTGTACACGTATAAAAGTAAGCTAAGTTAGATTAAAGAATTTTAACATTGCTATAAAAAAAAATGTTTTTAAATTAGCCTTAACTTACGGTTAAAACGCCGTAAATTTTCTTAAATAAAAAAATGCAATGAATATACTCTAAGTGGTCACTACTATCCATAGACATTGCCGCTATAAGAAATATTAACCATTCCTTAGAGCACACCATGTGCCACCATCGGAGCTTATATGTTATGTGCCTGTAGATACACTGGCTCACTTACCCTTCAAACCGGAACAAAACAATTAAAGTATTATTGTTTGGCGGTAGACTATCTGATGGGTGGTACCTACCCAGATGGGTTTGCACAAAGCCCTGCCACCAAGTACTAATATAAATTGAAATTTTAGTATTGTCTGATGTCTTTTAGCTGTGCTGTAACTAGAAGGAGCATCTCACCTGTTCCCGGCGGACCGACTACCAGCGTGAGTCCTGGCTGCATCCCTGACCGTATGGCTTCGACTTGTGTCGGAGTAAACAATATGTTATTTCTAAAAAAAGAAAATCAAAATCATAATTACAAATATTATATTAATTGGTCGACGAATGATGATAGCAAGAACGCAGCACGTAAATAGAGCGCCCGAACACTTTCCGGTCGTTTCGGATTTGCCGCTCCATCGGATTTGTATATGATAGAGTCTGTTTGTTCCAGCTAATCACTGGAACGGCTGAACCGATTTTGATTGGACTTTCATTGGCAGATAGCTGATTCAATAAGGAGTTTAATAAAATTATATGATATTAACGACTGATGGCCCGCAATTACCGGTTAAGATTCAAGGCCATCTCGACTTTTATAAAGTTATGATTTTAAATTTTATTTTTTGAATTTGATTATAGATCGATTTTTTCTATTAAAACCAATAGAATAAACATTTCAATAAAAAAAAAGTTAAATTCAGTTAAAATAAATTCGCTATAAATTTTACACCTACTAAATTAATATGAGAGCTTGCAGCTGTCTGTCTAACCATGTGTAGTTAAAGCACTTGAAACTGTAACAAGCCAGATGTCTCTTGTATGAGTGCATCAGAGATATATACATAATTTGTTGACATGTGTGTTGAGCCCACGTGTCTGTATTCCATAGGTAACGTGTATATTTCTATAATTTACTCGTCGTTTAATATGTACTAGAATTGAAAATGCGAAAGTAACTATGTCTGTTAGATCTTCACGCTTAAACGGCTGAACCGATTTAGAGGAAATTTGGTATGGAGATAGTATGAGTTCCAGGGATAAAGGCTACTTTTTCAATTCGGAGGGGGGCGGTTTATGTGCTATAGGTATAGTCTTATAAATTTCGGGCGGGAACAGCGCCGGGTTCAGCTAGTAATATATATATTTCTACATTGGTAAATATAACATAATTTTTAAGGAGTAGTGTGTTAAACTTAAGTGCATTTTATATGTGATAAAGGTAATTAATGTCTCTGTAAAAAAATTCATATAAGAGCACAATTGTATTCCTTGGGCGGACCCACCGTTTCCTGCAAAAGTTCCTCCTCGAAAAATAGTTCTGTGACGCTGGGGCCTCTTTCAATCAGGGGCCCCATGCCCCATGCAACTGCATTGATAGCTTTAGCTTAGTAAAACCAGTGGTTCAATTCTAAAGCCCATGTCGGATTTATACTAGACGAAAATAAATATTACTTCTTAGGTTCATTGTAGAGATAAGGCCCCCTCTTCGGCTGCACGTGTGGCTGCACAACTATCACTTTGCGCGGTTCGTCTTCGTCCATTGCATTCTCTCCTAGTTGCTGTTTCCGAACCACGTTTTCGAATGTTAACCTGATGACATCAAAATTGGATCAAATTTTTCATCATATTCAGATCATCAAATTAAATTTAACACTTATTTATCAACTTGGAGAAGAAGATGGTGATGGTATATTTTAGAAGACTCAGTTGTCCTTAGATTGCTAATACGTTGCCAACATTTGGAAGTATAATACAATGAGTACCCTTTTAAAAAAGAAAGTTTTAGGCAGACAAACATAACATATTATTAAACATTTTAAAGAGCTTTATTCGTAGTTTATAATATATATTTAATTATTGAATAATATTTTCAAATCTATCGTATCGTCAGAGAAGATATTTGCATTTAGGTAAAACGTCAAAAATTTTTAACGTAATCGAATAAATATATTTTTAAATGTAATACATTTTTCTAACAGTGATATTACATCTTGATGTCCTGGCTTCTAGTCCTGTGTCAGTTCAATGAACAGCTATTCTTTTTTTTGGTCAAGAAACAGTCTTTTTCTCCGGAAAGTTCGGTCCAAAACTCTTGGACCTAATTATGAAGGTATAGGTTTCATAGCGCATAATCGCCTGCACTAATATTGGTAACCGTCGCCGAAATTCAATGAGGTTTTAAATTTTTCTTAACGGACAGTGTCATAATCCTAAATCATAATATGTCAACTTACTTGAACGGGCGTATAAGTTTTCTGGGATCATCTGTTTGAACTTTGATCTCGTGTCCGGGGAAACTGTTGCGCAAATGTTCCATATCCAAGAATGTATCGTTGAAGTCTAGAGTTGGAATTTCATTGGGCATTCTGTGCAGCAAAATAAAAGACAGTGTTTTGAATAAATAGGTAATAACGATTAGTGATATGTACCCAAGTTATATTTTTAGCAATATTTTTATTTCAAAAGCAAGCATGTTTTGGGCCAACCAGTGTTTAGCTATCTTGATGGTATTTCAATGGCTTTCATCCAAAAATATATCATAAAATGTGTGATTGTACCTCGTGTAATGTGCTTGACCGGGGTCTCCATACCCCAGCACGATGTCATGCAACCAATCAGGCACAACGCACTCCGTGTTCATCAGCTCACGTATCGTCTCCAGGACTGCCTTAAAGTTATTCTCTTTGGGTTTGCGACGCATCACAATGTTGAATGTTTCGTATACGTCCTGAGAAATTAAATGTTAAAGAGATTAGATTTATGAAAACTTATATTTATTAGAAGTATAATGAACTTTTTATATTGATTAGAAAAAATAACATAATATCTTTAGCGGCCATTTTCAGCGGATATATTAGTGTGCGAGTGACTGCGACCGCAGATAATAATTAATGCTCAGATCCCACGGGCTAGCGGACGAGATCACAATACTATCTAGTAGTAAAAAAAATTAAACCAACCACTATTCTGTTTTAGCGGTTGGCTGTCCAAACAGCAGACACAATAGTTTAACTATGAAACACATGCGATTATCTTTTAACCCTTTGCTTGTTCTGAGATTGACCGAGTTATCAAGCAACGAACATCGCATAAAAGTTCCGAAAAAAAAAAAAAACTAAATTATATATTTCAGTAAGAATAATCTGTAAAAACCATCAAAAAATAATTTCCAATAAGCTTTTAAAAAGTAATAACAATTCCTCGTATCGACCGTGTTTTAGTGTATGAACTATTTGTGAAATTCCAATAAATGTAAACCTACATGCATTTCCACCCACTAATACGCCAGATGTTGATCTTTGCTGAGCCGATCGCGCGAGCTATTGTTAATAATAGCACAACTTTAAAGAGTTGTAAATTTTATTTACAACTCTTTAAATTTGTGTTATGTAATGTATACGGTTAGGTTAGAATCAAATTACAATTCGGAAGGTCATCTTTATTAAATTTGAAACAATAACAAGGACTGTAAATTGTTCGTACAAAATCACAAGAACTACTAAAATATTTACCCCAAAATGTTACCCTGTTCGTTTGAAGAGTAATTGAAAATTTAACAAATGAATCTTTAACCCTTTGTATAAGATATATGAATATTGAAGGACTTTATAGGGTTAATAATAAGATAATTGTGTGATACTTTATTTTCACCCGTGTATGACGAAATCATTAAATTTTCATAGTCATAATAAACTAATAGTACTTTAAATAAAAACTAGCGTAAAAAAATAGTATTAAAAGCAATATTTCTATGTCTTACAAATAAGAATTAAATGTTTATTTTAGCAGTACCAAGCACAACTTTTATTTTTACAATGGCTTGTATTTTTAAAATTGGTTTTGGAAATAAACTACGATAATACTCTGTGCCATTATGCAGTAACAACTTTTAAATATCTTGAATCTTTTTCATAGAAAAATGCAAGAACAGTGATTATAATTGTAAGCAAATGGTAATAATATGTAAATACAGTAAAATAAAAGAAAATTATTAGTTTATATTTCACAAATAATTATGACAAAATAAAATTGATTATCAATTAAAAACCTTTTATATCATCTGCGGTAGAAAATATGGGTATTGGACTTTGTTGGGGTTTATATAAAATATTAATCATTCAATCGTATGAAGTACGTTTATTAAACTGATATAATTAATTATAAATTCTGTGTTATCATCGCTAACGCCACTAAATGGTTGTTTTGAGCCCAAAGATAAACATAATTGATAAACTAATTAATAATTACAAGTAATATTGTAACTTTATAGCTAACTAGCCTTGCCCGCGACTTCTTGCGCGTTTGAATTTAACAAAAAAGTTATTGTTGTAGCCTAAATTACTCTTTATTACATCACCTATCTGCCAGTGAAAGTCCCGTAAAAATTGGTCGAGCCGTTCCAGAGATTAGCCGTAAAAAACAGACAGACTGACAAAAATTGAAAAATATTATATTTTGGTATATGTACTGTGTATACATACATAGGCATTTAGTAAAAAGTGCTTATTTTAATATTACAAAGAGACACTCGAATTTTATTATATGTATAGATGTAAAAGATAAGGTATGTTGTGTAATTGCAGTTTTGCTATAATTGCAACTACGAACCTATGACCTTAGTTATAAATATTCATTATCACATTATCTACAGACAAACAGCAATAATCAATATTGTTGTGTTCCAATTGGTAGGGTTAGTGGGCCAGTATAACTCCAGGCACAAGGGACATAACATTTGAGTTCCCATTTTAATTAGTTGGTGGAGCACAGGCTATGTAATTAATGGTTAATTGTTTTCTTAGTGTTGAAGTCTACCGGCGACGATGATCACTTGATTTTAGCCTATTTGTCCTTCCTACTTATTCTTCTACACATAATCCGAACTACTATACTTTATATAAATACACCTCCATGTAACAATAACTGGTACTAATAAGTAATGTATTTAGTATTTCATTTACATTCAATATGTATGTAAAAATTTGCTGTTTATGAATGTTGATACCATTTTAATCTCTGAATGAATTAAACAGGACTAATATAAATTGTGATTTGTGATAATATTCTTATTATCCAAAGCGTATCTTAAGCTGATCGAAAGTCGAAGTGATCGACCACAACAATTATTGAAAATATTGACATATGATTTGCCCGTTTTCAATATACTTTTACTGCTTTTACTTCCATAATGTTTATATTTATAATATTAAAGATCTTAAAAAAAACGTTAAATAAACACCTTTGCCTATTTAAACATAGATTATATATAAAAAAAACTAAAATCAAGCATAAAGTTTTTATAAATAAATTCGCTATACTGATTATAATAAAAGTATCAATATTAAAATATTGTTTATTGAATCTATTTATAGTCGATGCCTCATACATAAGTACTCATTACTCGCGTTTCAATTACGCTAACATCTGGCGCACATTTATTTGTTTTGATTGCGTTCTTAAAACTTTTAAAATAAGAACCCTATTACAATGGTGTTACCTTATCTGGTAGTTCTCCAGACCCCAACAACTATAGGCCAATCTTAATACTACTTACCCTCAGCAAAATATTTGAAAAAAAAAATTCTAAATCAATTATTAGCATACTACAATAGACACAATCTGCTTCATAGAAAACAATTTGGATTTACGAGGGGTCGCTCCACTACCGACGCAGGTATCGAGCTTATAAGGAATATCTATGAAGCCTGGGAGAAGTCGCAGGATGCCTTAGGGATTTTCTGCGACTTATCCAAAGCCTTTGATTGTGTTCAACATGAAATTCTGGTCAGGAAACTATATCACTACGGAATTAGAGAATGTGCGCTTGACCTCCTGACTTCTTATCTTAACAATAGAATTCAGAGGGTTGACGTTAAAGAGAAAAGGTCTCCTGGGGTCTCAGTTGGTATGGGGGTCCCTCAAGGATCAATTCTTGGACCTTTTCTATTCCCAGTTGGTATGGGGATCCCTCAAGGATCAATTCTTGAACCCTAACGAAATTAGTCGAGTTCAAAAGGATATCTTCGTGATTGATTATAAATTGACAGATCCCATTTCTACGAAGTAACTAAGTACTAAGCTAACCTCATTGCATCTGATGGTAAATGCTACTTAGTTCAAACGTCGGGCTTAATAAAAAGGACCGCATTTATAGCCCGACTATAATAATTATACATATAAAATGGGTAGTAAAAGAATATTAAATGTAAAATTTTATGTTGTCAATATGCATACGAGTATAAGGTATATCATAAAAAACTTAGTACACTTTAGTATATATCAAATAAAATAATCAATTTTATGATAATATAATAAATAAATATTAATGTAGCTGGAATTCTAATCAACACATGTGCGAGCTATAAAGCAACATTTCCGGTTAAAAGACGATCAAAAATTACGTAAAGCTTATCTGACTGGGTTAGTAGAGACGTAAATATCGCTTGGCGTCATAGCCAAAACCAATATTTATTTTACCTGCTACGCCTTTTCTAAGAATGTTTTTTTTTAATGTTTTAATATATACAGATTTGAAAATTTCCTGACTCTTAACCATAATATATTTCGATATATTTCTATCATTTAGAAATGGGGATTCATCACGATAATATTCTTGCGAGAAAAAATCGACTTACGCATGCCCAACTCGCGTCGTTGTGTTGTTTATCGCGAAGGTAATTGGTAATAATGTCTAATATGTTATTATTACTTTTCGTCGTCTACATCCAAGTTATATTATTGGTTTTGAAGTGTGGCTCCACAGACGAAGCTTATCGCGATAACTTATCATGCCGTCTTTTGATGCGCAAGAGCATACCGGCAGCGAGCAAAGTGTCTTTGACTTCGCCCTAAGCACCGAAGTCTTCGCGAAGACTTCGTACTTGTGTCGTATAGTGTATTTGTGTCTCCTACTTAAAATACACTTTGATTTAAGGCTTGTGTTAAGTAGTCTATTTTATATGCATATGGTGAGGAAATACATGATCTATATACATTCATATAAAATATTATAAACCTATAAAATCATTACATTTTACGACTTAAAGACTAATTAATAAAAGTGTACATGATATAATATACTTATAGTATATCATATAATGTAATATATTGAAGGCTTAATTTTAATGAACACCGAAGTTTAATTATCAAGTTTGTACCATATAGATCAATATTTTTAATTGATTTTAGGTTTTTTAGTTCTCGAACTAAATACTTCGAAAATTCGTTTAAAAGTATTCATGACGTCATTTTTCATAAGTGTATTCGGGTTGTGTTAAAACGTATATGTTGTATTCCACGTATCTCCGAAATTTATACGAATATTACGATAAATTTGAACGTTAAATTTAGGAACTTTTAAAGAGTTTTATAATTTTATAAATGACGAACTCCGTGGTCGTGTAGTGTGTACACCGGTTTTCATGGGTACGCTACTCCGAGGTCCCGGGTTCGATTCCCGGCCGAATCGATGAAGAAAAAGTTCATTAGTTTTCTATGTTGTCTTGGGTCTGGGTGTTTGCGGTACCGTCGTTACTTCTGATTTTCCATAACGCAAGTTCTTTAACTACTTACATTGGGATCTGAGTAATGTATGTGATGTTGTCCAATAATATTTATTTATTTATTATTTAATTTTTTAAATGATGTTTACCAGATTCAAATAGATGTTTAAAAACATAAACAATATGGCCAAGGTGTGGACGATACGAAGCTGCTGTTTTTATAGGGAGTTCGTTGCCATACCTTACTATTTCTAGCTTCAAGGATTTTAATGCGCTCATTTTACTTTGACTTACTTTTATTGTGTAAAATTAAGTCTCCTCTTACCCGCTATCAATTTGAACCGTTTGGACTTATACAACACATATAAAACCAACTTATGTGATAATAAAAGTTTCACTTCTCAAGGTATTCTAAGAGGTCACAAAGGACTCACATGAAGAAGAGCATCACACCAATCCCAATTCCGTATAGTATAGTGTATGTATAGATATTTCCCTTTAAGAGAATATCTTAGTACAGCAGTAGCGTATTAACGGACTGTTATGGTTAGAACCATCAACCAACGTCTTCTCCTACTGTACTTTCTATTACTGTTCCCTTGATATTTTGCTGTACCCCAGACAATGTTTTAGCAAAATTTCTTCATAATCATTTGAATAATTAAGACGTAAAAGAGTCAACAAACAAACAAATAAACAAAACCACATTTGCATCTACAAAATATTATGTTCGAAATAGTGTTTATCAAAAAATGTAGCTAGCACTAATATTATTATCCAATGTAATTGAATGAACCTCAATTACGTCATGTCTACATATTGTTTACGTTATGTTGCGGTTGATTTTGCCCAGTACCATATGATGAACTTTATTAAAGCATTGTTCTTTTCATTCAATGGTAGGCCACCATAAATATGATTATTTATGGTGGCCTATCATATCCAAGTAATACTCACCGATTCTGGTATTGCAATTAGATTTTGAACTTGAATGAGTATGTACGCATAAAGCATTTATTGTATTTTCTTGGTGGTAGGGCTTTGTGCAAACCCGTCTGGGTAGGTACCACCCACTCATCAGATATTCTGCCGCCAAGCAGTAATACTTGGTATTATTGATTTGAAGGGTGAGTACGCCAGCGTAACTACAGGCAAAAAGGAACATCTTAGTTCCCAAGGTTGGTGGCGCATTGGCGAAGTAAGGGATGGTTGTTATTTCTAACAGAACCAATGTCTATGGGCGGTGGTGACCACTTAACATCAGGTGGCACATTTGCCGGCCCGCCTACCAATTACATAAAAAAAGTATGATATCTCCACGTAGAATAAAACAAAGTTTAAACTACGTAACGCATTTCAATGCGGCTTTCATCAATAAAGAGAGTGATTCAAGAGGAAAGTTTATATATATAACACATACATCTTACATTAGAGAAAAGTCGAGAATTTTAACTTTCCTAACCGGAAAGAAACAAGAATTCTTCATTATGAAAGTGTTAGCGGGTTTCTAGCTAGATGCTATATTAACAAAGTATTTTTATCGTTACATTTGTTAATGTAGAAACACCATCGTGTGATACTAAAAATCGTAGCGATATTTTACGAGTATCATCGCTTATAAGAAGAATTATGTGTGTGTGTATGTAAAGTACACACACATAAATCTTGGGGTGAAATTATAAAAGAAATTCATTTAGATTCGAAAAAACATACCATAAATAACATTGTTTATAATAATTTTTGGAATTCAAATAACATAAGATTCCATATATTCTTTAACTGATAGGTAATCGCTTAGTGAACACCTGGTTTTTAATCTGTAACTTATTTATAGAGTGCAGCTCAAGTATTTGTATGGTTGAACACGCTCGACTACCACTGCTTTAAATAGTTTATTTTGCACTATATAGAAAGGTTTTATTCTACACTTACCCGAGCTGTAATTCGAATCATGACCAAATATGGTAAACTGTATGAAATGGGCGTGACGACGATAAGACTCCATAAATAAATACTCATCATAGAACTGTTGGGAACATAATACTTTGAGTTAAGTCATTACGATAAGCTTACGTAACGCGAACGTAATTCCTTCGAATCGTGTAAACTAAATGTTAAAGCCGCTATTTAATGAATGAAGGCGCAATTTGTACACATTTAGACCAGCAATCAATGAAAATTACCACATTTATTAATGTCGGCATTAAATGCCACCAAAATTGTTGTGTTAAATTTATAAAAAAGTTGAATACACGGAACGTCCAATGAGTGGTGACGTTATTACCTAATTTTTTTTACAAAGGATGTGCCATAAGTTACACTAACATTAAAAGAATAAATACTAACTTTCGTGGCAGTTTTTCAACTAGAACTAATATTCGAAAATGATGGAAACTTTAATTTATATTGTAAAAAGATTCAAAAGTGCTCGAAGTATTAATAATTGTTTCGAGTTTGTTTTTAAAACCATAATGGTTTTCGTTGATTTCATTGAGAACTGCGCAAGATATACGATTTGTGGAAATTGTCTAAGTGCGCTGTTCTGAGTTGTATTATTAAGTATTTTGGGATTCGGATTGATAAGAATTTGTTCCCATATAAAAACCCGCCCATGAGAAACGAAAAATATTAGCTGCAAATTTTAAAAGCTCAGCAGTGCAATTCTATAAGACCTCACACAACATCGTAAATATCGTATCTCACGCGTGAAATGTCAAGATCTACACGCTATTTTCATGTGCGTATCCTTTAAATTCTTCTATTATTATAATCAATACGCATATTATTTTCTGACATTTCACGATAGTGTCGTCAGTCAATACATAACATCATCTATGTTAACCTTTTTCAATAAATGACTATCATTAAAATGTCTATATAGAAATATTTTTTAATCAAACTTTTTGATCGAGTAACGCGATTGAGTTAATTCAGGAATGCATTAAAAAAAATCTTTCAACTTAAATTGTGATGCTGGCACACAAGAAATAAAAAAAAAAGATAAATTAAAGATAAGATGCACTACACACAAGGACAACAAGTCAGTGGACATACAAATTCAATACTAAAAAAAGTAACTCATTCAAATAAGGAAACTAACAAACGAACTCCTTCAGTATAAGTTTAAATTCAAAAAGTATATAGAAACAAAGTCATAAAAACCGTCAAACTTTTAATTAATTTAATTTGTATTGAATGTATTATTCATCGTTTACAGTTGTAATTAATCATAATGTTTTATTAGCGCAGCGTGTAAAGTCCGTTTTATTTATTCGATTAGAGATAAAATGTTTTTAATACATGATAATAAACATTGTTATGTTATTGGATTACTGGGACGATTAAATCAAATCTGAAATGATAATAATCTAAGTTCTTCTTTTAAATAATTTAGTTTATCATACGGTCCAACATTAGTGTATTTATGTACGTGCAGATTGTCTCGTTGGTCTGTAAGGGAGCAGCCGGAGTAGACCCCGAGATTTTGGGTTCCAACTTTAGTTTGTCAATAAAGAATAGTCAGTTACGCTCATGAAATTCTCAATAGCAGTCCGGCATCTGAATGGTAGCGGTTACTCTCCCATTGCTGGGAAAGCACGTGAAGCCGTTGCTTCAATACCTGAACTCTTTCCGGTCGTATAATATAATGAGAATGAGGCTGATCACTCTCTACTTGTTTTTGAGCGTACTCTTGTCTTCCTTAGGAACACGGCCGCCAAGAACAAAATCACTGTTTATATAGGTAATAAATTATCTTAATCTAGAGGACAGTATTATTAAAAGGATGCGAATATTGTTATAAGTATCTATATAGCCTATTCCAATGGAAGTAGGAAAAAAGATAAACAAAACTTAGATTTACGTATTTCATGCGATTTGCTAATAATTTAGCTATATTGTGCACTACTTACAGTTCTTGATTAATATATCTTTAATTATAATACAAAACTATTACAATTAACTACTTATTTCCACTTTAATTTTACTTCCAAGATTCCGATAACAGTTTCGTCGACGTTCAAAACGCAATTTTTTCGCAAATCCATATGGAATATTATAGATTAATCAAGCTCTCGACCAATGATATCGCGTCAATTTGCTTTCATATGTTGTTTATTTGACTTTTATCCTACTTTGGTTGGAATTGAGTATAGGTATAAATGAATACTAATAACATTCTTACCTCTTTCCCTTTGCTTGCTTGGTCCAAATCCAGTCGGTATTGATTCGGGTCCAACAGTAGTCGGAAAGTTCTGGAATCGCCATCAAGTTCCGGTCTCGGCTCCGGGCCTTCTTCGATGACCCTACCTGAAGCATCCAGCATGCCCTCGACTTCGCAACCTCTTACATAGACTATCCCTGCTTGTTCCACCATACTCCTCTTATAATCGTATTTTGTTCCTATGAAAATAAAATTAGAAATATTGAAAAACCCTATTGCAATATGGTGATTTTAAGGATCGTTTATGTAATGTATGTAATAAAGTGAAACGTTATAAATATCTTAACTAGAATACATCTATTTGTCATACTTGGTGGTAGGGCTTTGTGCAAGCCCGTCTGGGTAGGTACCACCCACTCATCAGATATTCTACCGCCAAATAACAGTACTCTGTATTGTTGTGTTCCGGTTAGAAGGGTGAGTGAGCCAGTGTAATCACAGGCACAAGGGACATAACATCTTAGTTCCCAAGGTTGGTGGCGCATAGGTGATGTAAGGAATGGTTAATATTTCTTACAGCGCCTTTGTCTATGGGCCGTGGTGACCACTTACCATCAGGTGGCCCATATGCTCGTCCGCCAATCAACGCCATAAAAAAAAAAAAATAGCGTTTCATTTTACGGTATTGAAGTCAATGTGTTTAAACGCCATCTATTGCCGAACTACTACTAAACACATATACCAACATACTTTTTATACTTATAGTTATGACCTAGGATAGATATATTGGACTATAGTATTCCATTATATAAATATATCGTCACTAACATAGATTATTTATTTTTCTAAAAAGAGTTTCGCATTACAAAAGAACTACAACAAACGACCCAACTTTATTATCTTGGTGTGCGTGACAGTTACGTTTGACTCGCCAAACGTCATAATAATTTACTAGTGTGCGTGTACTCTTTGAACAACAGTTTTTCGATGCGTTCTCAAATTCAGTCAGTCAGTTATTATCGACGTTCGGAAATTGGGACGAAGTTCAATATCAGACACTTCAGACACTTGGCGGTTGAGATCTAGGCCGAAATAAGTTAACGACTTTAACCGTCGTAGTACATCGGTTACAGTTCGAGTGTTTGTCTGAATCACAGACACATGCGTCCTACTTCAGTTATCACAAAACAATCATTAAGAAAATAGTGTGAACTGATTGCGGTTATAATTGGTATGTTTGTATTTTCATAAATTAAAAATCTTATTATATATTATTCATATTTCATTTAATTACTCCCAAGACTTAAACGCTGTTAAATTATTTAATTTACGTACGACCGGGTCTCCCACGACACTTGCGTTTGTTTATTATTAAAACGATGAGATAACTCAAAATCTACTAATGAGTATTCCGAAATATCACTCGTTTTATTCACCGATCGTAAAATATACATTAATCGCCACGAGATACATGTTTACAGTCGTACGCGTTAAGATCTTTATAGATTAGGCTTGTGTTAAATTCGCACAAAACTTTTATGGCTCAATAAATTTTATATTTCGAATGACCCTCGCATGATCTAGTTATTCTTAAAAAAAAAAAATATTTTTTATGTAGCATCGGTAAAAGTTCGGGAAAATAGGCTACCTGATGCTTAGTGGCCACCGCTAGTGGACATTCCTTTTATCGCCGATGTGCCACCAACTTAGGAAACTATTACGTCCCTTGTGCCTCAAGTTATACTGGCTCACCTTTCGAACCGGAACACAACAATACTAAATATTGCTGCTTTAACTGCATTTTAGTTAGGATAGGCTAACAGAGCAGATATGTATTATACCGGGTTCTAAAGCGTATATGCTCTCTTTAGAACCGGATGATTTTATCAGTTAAAAATCGGTTCAGTATTATTTAAATATAGTGACCAAAAAAAGTGGAAAAAATATATACTAGAAAGTCCTTAAAAAAAATCAATCATTCACAAATTGAACATATTGATTTAATATTTGGTATTAACCTATAATCTTTATGCTTTAATCTTGTAAACTTTTATGAATGAACATAATGGGCAATTCAGTTTCTCGATATACGCAGAGATATACGCAGCGGCAACACAATGAGATGCATTACATAAACAAACACTAACTTATCTTAATGTCGTCTTTATTTACTCTGTACTGGAGCAATTTTTATTACGAAACCTAATTAACAATAATAAATCAACGCTGTATATTTTAGTCCTAATCACCAGCTACGTAAATATTCGAAATCGATCCTAAAACACACTACATTAAGTCTCAAAGTAACATGTTGCGTTCCTCACCTATACCCTGAGTTGGTCGAACAGTGACCAGGAAACAGACGTCATGTTTTCTTAAGCTCTCCCATTCATGTTTGATTTCGTTCCTCACGCTCAAAGTCACGGTGACGTCAGCGCGCACTCTGGAAGGAGCCTTCTCCCCAATGTTTGGTTTCGCAACTTCCACAACAGCGAAGCTTTGTATGGGATGGGCCATACGAGCCCAGCCGCCAAAATAAACACTGCCGTCTTCTGCCAGCCTAATTCAAATAAAATTACGAAATAAACAACACGGAAAAAGATTAGTTTATTTAAATAAATTTGTTTGTACATGTTCCAGTGCTTGCTCTTTGAACTGCCTCCATAGTGGGTATTAGCTAATGTCATCCTTATGGAGTTTCTAAGTGCAGCAATAGAGCAGGTATATACCTCAGTTCATACAACAAAAGACGAATAAAAAAAAAAACGAGTACAAATTCCCGGTTGTATGTTCCCGTATTAACAAATCAAAAGTGTTGTCACTTTAATGATTAATCATTGACGTATTAAAAAAAAAGATACGATTGATTTGTATTCGCTTTTGTTACTTCACTATATTGTCCCACGCGCTCCATCTACCTTTTGTTTAATAATCTAAGGTATATATTACGTTATACGTAAAACATAATTTTGAATGTGACTTACACTGATAACATCCTTTGTTTTATATCTATACTAAAAGCAAACAAGCCATGCTATCCTGTTATGGCAAAGGATTATGAGCTCATTCCAACAAGCTCCTTCAATACGCTTTGTTCATAAATTTATTATATAATTTTCCGTGACGTACTAACGAAGTTTTCTAGGAAGCTTGTAAGTCTATGACCCACGGAGGCAGATTAGTAAAGTAAAGTTTACGTGTGAAACTGCACGGAGCAAATGGTTAAATAAAATCCAATTAAATTACCATGGCGCTAGTCGATACACGGCGTCTTCTATGTCTTGTCGAATTTCATCTGCAACAAAATTAGCATAAATATAGACACACACTTTATCTGCGGCATAAATATCGTCTAGTGTTATCAACGCAAGTGACAGTCAGACAAACAGTATACGATCTGTTGGTTAATTTTGCAAATATAACCAAGGCTATCTTATCTGACTCCTGACTTATTATAAATTAAATCCCATAACAAAAGACTCATATCAATAATTTCTGTGACTTTCGATTACACAGGGAAATGCTGTTACATTTCCCTGTATAATCGAAAATCACAATTTTCTGAATGAAAATTAAACAAGCTCTGTTCGTCACCAGTGAACCCTTATAATTTATAATAAACTTAATAATTTATTAGTCATTATAGTTCTGTTAGCCAAACGACATTAGCTACGAACAATTTTAAACTATTAGTCAATTATGTGTGTCAAAGCAAATCTTGAATGGGCACCAACTATTCCAACTGCTCGTATTAGCGTAATATAATTATGCAAACAAAATATTACGCTCATTCAATATTAACTCTGAAGTCTATTGCAAACGAAGGAGTAGAAACAAACTACGTATATTTACGTATTCCATGCAATGTAAATAGTTCTGCTATATTATACACAAACAGCTATTGGTTGATATATCTTAATTTTTCAAACTTGAATAGTTCAGATCACAACTTTTTTTTTTCGGTGTAAAACCGCAAAAACGCGTTTCCCCCACATGATGTGGGGGTGTATGTGGGGCTCGCGCGCGCTTAAGGCGCCGGAATACCCACTAAAAAACCGGCGGTACCCACTCCGTCTTTTCGGGAAACGTCACAGGATCGCTTGCACATACTACCGTGAATTCAGATTATAACTCCTCCGACATTCAAAACGCCATATTTTGCGATTTCATTATAATTATACATTGTTCAAAACAAAGTTTCATGACTATTGATATCGCGTTAATTTAATTTCAAAGTTGTTTATTTGTCTTAAATCCTCTTATGGATTTAAATCTAATAATCGCGGGAGCTTTGTTCTTGCTGAAGAGAATCATGTCATATTATCAAACTGCGGTTATACTAATAACCATAACATTGTTAAGCACTTCAATCCATCGAGGCAAAGCGTCAACCATCTTTATGGCGACATGTAACAAACCCACCAGGAAAATCTTTACCAGTCAATGATAAGAGTGCCATGAAGCCGGCGGGGGTGGTTCCCTTACCCATGAATAATTGTTCTGGTCAAGGAATGCATTATAAAAACTCTTCACTCATCATCCCATTATTGATATGGTTAGATTAAAATACAGCTTTAGACAAACCACATGAATAACACTTAAAACATTTGTTGTTTATGCAAAAAATATTTTAAATACTTGTGATTAGGGAACAAAAAAGTGTGTCATGAACAAATATACTTTTCAAGCAAACAATTCCGATTTTACAAAGGGTTGTAGTTCGTCATTTGATTACTATGCTTATAAATAACTGTGACTAAAACATTAAGAATTTAACTTTATCTAAACGGAGCTATCGGGGGTCACGTATTTTTTATTCCTATTAATTCATAAAAAAATCTTATATTGATTAGATTTACTAAATTTAGTGCATAATGTTCTGATGTTTAATTTTTATTAAACAAGGTATTGAAGTCGATTATGTCAGGTTATACAATGTAGGAACCAGTTTTTTATTTATAAAAATCATCGAACACTCAACTGAAAATGACCAGCAACAAATCGAAAATCAATACAATAACCCAGACACTATATGAAATAACATTAAATACTCCATACATATCGTATTGAAAATGAAGCGTGTAATATTTTGGATTACATGACGTCATAGAGCAATCAAACCACAACATCAAGCGCTCGTACACCAAACAGAATAACATTCAGTTTCCATTACCAGATAAGCTGGCTCCATAAAAGTGTATCGAACAGTGCTATTCATTGTTGGGATAATGATAATACGAATTCTTATTAAATCTTTAAATTGACTGATTAAATTCACATGACAATGTCAATATTCATACGTCAATATTGTTACAGTAACGCTAACCGATTTATATATCAACATTATTTGTAATTCATAAACATCCATGGAATTATCTGACGTAAAATCCTAATTAAATTTATCAATCCTCTGCTTCTGTTTCGACATAGGTAACTCATAGAAGTGTAATACTCGTAAAAGAACAATTAACACATTCTACTACATTAGACAGAGGTATAATAAAAACATCAGTACTGCTAGAATAGGGAGGCATTATTTATAATTTCGCTTGCCGCAAAGCCGGTCTAGACTAGACTGCGTACGAAATTGGACATTGTACAAGTTGGAGCGACGCGAAGTAGGTGAACTTGCATCGTGTACCTCTATATATATCTTTGGTATATATAAAATTATGTCATGAGGGCGGTACGAATCGCAAAAATGAGCGCACCGAGCCATTTACAGTGACGACGCGTCAATCACATGTCTTAAACGACGTATTTTCAATTACATACTGTATATTAAAAAATAAAGACACAGTATGTGAATAAAAATACTTTAAACTAATTGCTTACATTTTACAAACAAGCGGAAAGAATAAACACAATAGTTGGATAAGCGTAAAGTTATCGAAATAAAAGGGCATTTACATATTCATAGTGATCAGATGTTAAATACTAATCTTTATAAGTTATTAACGTTTCCAAGAATATGAATGATTGTATATATTTAAGATAGATACACAATCATGTATGAAATTACAAATGATGTTGAGCCCCACCTACATCCTAAGTGTATAATCTAAGACCATCATTGTATGGAAAATACATTTGATGCAATTACTTACTCATGTATTGTTAGTCATTTATTGTAAACAGGAACAATTATTAAAAAAATATTTATTATTTATTTATTTTAGTTTTAGCTAAATTGAATTATTTTGCCGATTCAGAATGTCGTCGTGTCAGTGGATAAAATGTTTGGAAGCTCGTGCAAGCGGCTATTGAGGCAAGGAATTCGATCCCTGTTCACAATAAATATGAAGGTTTGTCTTTGTTCCTATAAAAAGAGAATCCCAAGAGAGTTTAAGAGAGAAGAACTATGAAGTATTTATGAATCTGAATATATTTATAATTCAACATAAAAAGAAAGATCTGTTAAAAAATATTATCTAGTAAAACCATGAGAAAACCTGTATATTACGCAAGAAATTCGAAGTTGACTTTCGCCATCGGGCTATGGAACACAATTTGTCTTTCAACACACTACATAACATACATAACATAATCAGCCTGTAAATTTCCCACTGCTGAGCTAAGGCCTCCTCTCCCGTTGAGGAGAAGGTATGGAGCAAATTCGACCACGCTGCTCCAATGCGGGTTGATGGAATACACATGTGGCAGAATTTCGTTGAAATTAGACACATGCAGGTTTCCTCACGATGTTTTCCTTTACCGCCGAGCACGAAATGAATTATAAACACAAATTAAGCACATGAAAATTCAGTGGTGCCAGCCTGGGTTTGAACCCGAAATCATCGGTTAAGATGCACGCGTTCTAACCACTGGGCCACCTCGGGCATCACACTACACAATTACCATATTAATAAAAGTCGTTCTTACATGTACTTTCCAGTCGGAACAAGTTAAAGTTCCTCAGCAAATAGTCGTGGAGCGTTAGGAACTGCAGATTCAATTTCGGTAAGGCCAGACAGTTCTCGCCGCTGTATATCTCCGTGGGCACCACATTTTCGTCCCAAATTATTTCTTCGGTTGGATACAGAGGCATTAGATTCAGTTCTTCTAATTGTGATATTCTGCGTTCGTGGCGTGATATCTGGTACAAATAATTTTATTATGTGTTGTTTCTTAAATTATTTGAAAACACAAATAAACCAGTTTTAATATTGAGAAATTGTGTATCAAGTATCAGGGTTGTGCCAGGTCGTCTGGGTAGACTCGACAGCTATTGTACCGTGAAATACACTTGGTGATTCTGTGTTTGGTTGTGGAAGGAGATGCACGGCACAAAGGAAATAACATCTTACTTCTGATTGGCATCTTACTTCGCGTCGACTCAGAGGAGTCTACAGTGTTCGTAAACATTAACCATGAGATTGCCAAATTTTCACATGACGGAAAATTAATGAGAAATTGAATAAAAAGTATGTTTAAATGAATTAAAGAAACAAATATAAATTATTTAAATATAATAATAATAAATCTCACCAGTAATTCCTTTAGAAATTCTTTGTCGAGTCGGTGCCATGGCGCCTCGTTTTCTTTTCCTTCAGGCGGCACGAGATTCAGATAGGTGGCGATCGCTCGAAGTGCTTTATCACTATTTTATAAGTCAATAATTTTGTTAGTATTTACATTTACATTAAAAATGTCCTCAGTAAATGTGTGATAGCCATATCAGCACTGATGACGAACGCATAATAGTGATTATATTTCAGACTTCGTTCATTTTTAGGTATATAAACATAAAGGAAGATCGAACTGCATATTTAAATCTTTCATTTATTTAACGAGCGAATTAATTGTTTTCCTACAATTATACATTATGAACAAAGAAAAAGAAAATCATTGTTCTCCTAATTGTTGGTCATCGTAAAGTTACGTATAAGGATTATTAAGAGATGTAAAGAAGTTTAACTAGAGGTTAAGGTTTTTCTAAAACAAAACTTACAACACTAAAGTTATCAAATTAGAATCCCATTATTGTGTATGTACTTAAGTCTGTCAGTTTATGTTGAACATCCATCGTATTTTATACAACTAACCATCAATCAAAATGGGCGTATGTTTTTTTTAAATTATTTAAGGGCTCTCAATACAATACTTTCGGAACATTTCTTAAAAAAAACATCGAGTACATGAAATATATTATTATATTTTTGTAATATGCATATAGATTATTTCACCACTTCAAAAATTTATAATGACTTACCTAAGGTTCCCAAAGTGTTTATGAAGGGTTTCCCTAGTGTCGACACTAGCAACGTTCGCCAATGCAAACAGTCTTAAATCAGGAAATTTAGAAAATGCGGCTTTCTGAAACAATATATAAGAATGAATTTAATGTGACATGCATAAAATAATTGTAAAGTACGATCGGTATACATTAATTATATTCAGGCAAAATTATAATGTACGACTTATTCGTTTGTATTTCGTATACCGATGAATATACCTTGTACCTTGTGTTTCCGGAGAAAAGTGTCACAGAAAAGTGTTCAACATAGATTAATTAGGTAACACAGGGGTTGCAACGCGATTTGCGCCAATAAATGGAGCCGATTGTTACCTTGATGTTGTATTATTTAATATGTTAGTGTTAATCAAAATATCTTTTGATATTTGATATAGAGCTTAGGAACAAAAGGGAATAAATGCGAAAACAGCTTGTACAGCTTTTTTTTCTATTACTACTTATTTTTTTTATTATTAAACGAAGAGTAAATACTTTGAATGAGGTAATTTTTTTTTCAATAATGGTTACCGGGAAAACAACACCTTGTACGAACCGACGTCCCGATAGCTGTTCTGCGTATTGTATTATGAGTTTTTAGAAAGGGTAATTCAAATAAGGTCGAAATTTTGACGTAGTAACGTGGTCGGGAATGTGACTCAATGAACAATAATAAAAAAAATGGTTAAGACGTCAGAACTCATTCATAAAGGTAAATCATTTAATACTGTTTGAATCTAAATTCCCATGACGCATGAAAATGTTAAATTACATAGTAAAACCTAATTCCAACAATATATTAACAATGAAATGTTTTACGTAACTATACTTATAATAACAAAGGTATTGAATTATTTGTCATATAATAAAAATTAGGTTTCATTAATTTGTTTATTAATTTGTAATGTAAATATATTTAAAAAAAAATAAGTAAAAAAAGTTTATTTCAATCGATATGGAACTTTTATATAACGAAGTTTATAGTTTCTAAATACGAGATAATATAGATACATACATTTATTCTTCGAAACATAGCTTAAATATCAAATATCATAAATCGAAAAAGTTCTATTAGATATATAGATACTCTGTAGATATTTTTTATAGATAAGTCACAGTAGTAAAATATTACCATTAAATGCTTTGTAGATTATTGTGTGATCACTGCCTGCATTTATTTATCACTTAGAATAAATCATTAAAACAAATGACATATTAATTTATTTAATATTTACCGTAATAAAAATATATATTCTCGTACGTTTATAGGTTATCTTTACAAGGTTATTTGAATAAAGACAAAAGGAAAAAGGCCATTGACGTATCAGCCTACGCAATGGAGGAGCCCTACATGTCTGAACTTAGCTTAGAGAATTTCTCGAGTATAAAAAGTCCGTAAGTAAAGTAACATAATGAAAAATGTGAGCTTTGCGGTTGCGCACTCATGATTCTTTTCAGCCGCATTCTTTAATGCTGAAAGTTCTTCATCAAAGCGTTCTCAAGTCATCTGTTCTCAGGGCGGTTATTACAGCGACACTTCAGCATTGCACGTTACTTGGTCACGCAAACGCAAAGGTCGATCGACTGTTCACGTCTCTTTTCGAATAGCGTTTTATTTTTTTTAGCAGATCAAATATTGGAAAGATAGAAAGGGTGACTCTAGTTGGTGGTTACCCATTACGAATTGATTTCGGCCGCAAAGTAAGCAGACCTATGTCCTTTGAGGGTTGTAGAATATCCTTATCCACGCATTCGGATTCCGGGGACTCCTTGTATTTGGAACTTGTAATGAGCTTGTTCCTTGCCTATAATATCTGGTTCGAGGATATCATGGACCAGGTCCCTACCCAACTTTATATTCTTGCGAAGCTGTGTAAGATGACTGCTTGTTCAATGAACGGTCTATATGGACTGGTAATTACCGTGAACAGCTAGATCACCTAGATTCGCCATCTTTTCGTTATTCATAAATAATATCATCATGGTTAAGATAATTACCAAGCGAATTGAATATCTAATGTTTAGATTATTTAATTAAGTATATAAAGATCGTTACGTACTTGCAATGAAGTAATTCTGGAGTAATGCTGTAACGTCATGTCTCGATCAGTCATCGGGTCGCCAGTTTCATCGCTGATCTCAAACCGGGCGTAGAACTTGAGCATCTGTAGGAGCTGGAAAGAAGATAAACACATTTAATCAACATCAAATGTTACACGAAATAACCATTAAAATAACTTAAATACGGCTTTTTACTGTCTGTACACATCAAAAAGTATTTTTTATTTCGTAATCTTTTTAAATTTTAATTTCGTGCTTATATTTGGCAAAATCAAGGCAATTGTGAGGCTCGAATTTCGAGTATAGTTATATTGCATTTGATATCACGTATTGCAATTCGCCGAAATTAGTCGAGCAACTCATTTATTTGAGCATCCGTTATAGTTTAAGTTTAAGTTTAATTAAAAATCACCGAAGATTATTTATTATAAATATAATTTTTTATTCCTTATATGAAACTATAAATTCCTTCTAAACGTACTGAAACCTTTAATATTAATCCATGTATTTTCAATCTGATCTTTATTACTCGTTCTGAAAAATGCAGTTACGTCCGGTAACAGGAACTTGTGAGGAGTTTCTTTCATATTAACTATTAAGTCAACATAGATATGAATCTCCGGACACAGCATGAAAGCTCGGTAAAACCCAAGTAGGTAGATATAATTCATTCATAATTCCATCACTGCGTGGTCTATGTAATCCATTATTACTTACATTAAATATAGACGAAAAATATGTACGTCGATGACTTAATTAAGTATACACACATCAAAACTATGTACGTGTTAAAATCGCGCAGATCTGTCAAATTGAGACTTCTAATCATTGGATCAACAATTTTTTTTGTATATATAAGCGGACGGGTTAATAGGCCATCTGATGTTATGTGGTTACCACTGCTAGACATTAGAGCTGTAAGAAATATTAAACATTTCCTATAAAGCCAATGTGCCACCAACTTTGGGAACAACTAACGCACTCATTTATAATATAAACTGAAACGAATATTGAAAGTGGTACAAAAGTGCAGATAATATTAAAGAATTATTTTTTTAAATTTCGAATATTTTCGCTCTGTTGTAAGATTTACTTTAACTTTAGCTATTAATATATAGGTATTAAAGATCAAAAACATTCACATATACCTATATATTCTGTATTATTGCGTGAAGCCTACCACCGATTCGAAATGTGGACTGAGAACAACCGGCTGAGAGATCTGCTGTTAACTTTTTCAGACTCATTCCGTTACAAACAAGGCCGAAGTAAGTCAAGTCGAGGACCGTAGGCAAAACAAGTTCCGAAGCATCTTACGTTAAAATATATAAAATTTTAAAGCAGTAACTTATGTATATTATGTTTTTATATTTTCTTGTCCTTTAAATAAACTTCTAATTGAACCTACTTTTATACAACAAGCTCTCGAGCCGGGCCCTCAAAAATTTACGGTATAGGTTAGACAATAATCTATATTGTCTTTTAAGATAATATATTAACCTGAGGCTGGATACAGATATGTTCGTTTAGAAAAATGAAATTTATTTGTCCTGCATGCAATAACCTATGCCTGTTAAAAATAAACTGCCTGTTAATGGTCAGTAGCTGGTCAAAGGCCATTTCTCTATCTCGTCTTCTCCGGAAATTATATAAAGATAATTTTTTTACACCAGATTGAAATACGCGAATTTTAGTTAAAATCTACGGCTTCTACGTATAGAGTCTCTTCAACTCATGCCTTGCTTATTATTTAGTTTCTTATCAGTAATATAAAAAAAAAAAATATTATTATACCAAAAGTCGCTAAAAGATAAAATATATTATCTAATATAAAATTTTTAATTAATGTAAAAACCGGATCACTTAATCGATTATATATTTAATGACATTTTATTCTCTGAAAACATTAAAAATACTCAGATCTATTTAGTTAGAGTAAATTAAAAGTTTTGGTTAAAAAATCGATAACCACAAAAGCACGTTATAATGTATATAGTTATTTAACATTAATTTTAACGTTATATATATACGTATGTATATTTAAATTGTAAGTAATTAGAAAAAAGAGTAACTAACGAGTTCCAAGCTGTTTTCGGTATAATCCATATTCTATTTAATTAAATCATGCAAAATTATGATTAATAACGCGCTTGTGAGTGACATCTTCTGGAAAAGTATTCAAAAGTCCGCATATATCCCACGGCTAATAAGATTTATGCGTTTATTCAATTGACTAACTAGCTAAATAAAACAACAAGGATATAAGACTACTTAAATGAAGTAAGCAAAATATTTTTTATAATTGACATATTTATTTATATATTCGAATGATATTAACGTTTAACCTTAAACGACATCTAAACAGCGGGCTTAAACAAAATAATGTATTCGATTTACGTAGCAGCGATTTTCATTGTCTGGCGCCTGTCTATTTGATGACGTGACGTAATATGTACATTCTTTCTTATATTATCATGTTAATTCACTGAAAACTAAATTTGCTAAACGAAAATATCTAAGTCAATCTTCTAATATTTACAGACAATTATATTATCCATTCACGCAAACACAATAGATACGATACAAACACACATTCACAAACAAATGTAAGTCCACACACACATATGCGCTACTATAACCGACACTAACACACACACACTCACAGACATGTTATATTTTTTCATCATTATGTTCATTATTATGTCACCACAAATATACGAAGGGTTATGAAAGAGCTCGGTTTCCTACCACAAGTACTACGAGTAACTTACCAGGTTGGCCCCAATACTTGCGTATCGGTTACAATTATGTTAAATAGGAATAAATACTTTCTACAATTTATTTTTATTCTAAATATATACACGGTGTTTTAATGTTTCGTAAATTATAAACGGATTTGTCAACCGATATATAACTCGTCCGAAGGAGATCATTCATAAGTACTACAGTCTGAAACACGTCCGAAAGTTACAAAAATAATTATAATAAAATATCAATTTACAAAGATAAAAAGTAGTCAATACATTTGTCTTTATATATAAAATCTATCGAGAAACACAGTCTATCTAGGGATATATTGCGTAAATGAAAAAACAAACGATATACATTTTCTAAAAAAATATTTAGCAGTCTATATATGACCAGCCTCCATCAGATACTCTTTAAAATAGCCATACATTTTTACATTAACCAGGACTTTAGTAATCAAATTCAAAAGTCACTTGACTTCCTTGTATATTGAATCAATGAAATATTTAAAGGTATAACTATTTTGTTTATAAACCGATTTTGATGATACTCTTTGCATTAAGTTCAGTAGTATACGTACTATATTTAAAGTCACACATTAACACATAAACAGCTTGTAAATTTCCCACTGCTGAGCTAAGGCCTCCTCTCCCTTTGAAGAGAAGGTTTTTGGAGCATATTCCACAACGCTGCTCCAATGCGGGTTGGTGGATACACATGTGGCTGAATTCCGTTTGAAATTAGACACATGCAGGTTTCCTCACGATGTTTTCCTTCAACGCCGAGCACGATATGAATTATAAGATGCTTGCCTGGATTTAAGCCCGCAATCATCGGTTAAGATGCGAGCGTTCTAACCACTGGGTCATCTCGGCTCTTCTCTATATGTATTTGATCGTCTACAATTACTCCAGGTCATGAAGCTGTGAGTGTAAATTACAGTTACAGTAGATAAAATATTTATCAACGTTTTTTCCTTGAGAGTAGTGTTATGAATGAATAAAGTATTGTTAAAATCAATCTGAAAATTAAGTACTGACGCGCTCAACGATTTACGCATCCATTTGTACGTTCAACAATTAATTAATAATTAATATTTCTATGTTTTTTCCCACTAATTAACTACACATACGTAATTGAACGTTTGATAAGTTATTATTGAAAATGTATTAATTAGTCTTGACGTTGACAATAATTACATTGTCTTTATGAAAATGTTAAAAAAAATCCTATATTAACCATGATTTCAATATATTTTACTACAGTTCCTGTTATAGCAAGAATATTGTCTAGCATTTCTCCATTGAATCCCAATTCCAATTGCCCAGTCGAAATAAATCAGCCGTTCCGTCACCACTGGAAGCAACATGTATGATTTAAAAAGTTTTCGTTAAAATTCCTATTGACCTGTTACCATAAATTTAATCTTTAAAATAATCTTAATGTTTTTGTATTATACGATATTTTTAGGTTCAATTTTTAAAAGATTGATCAGATTTTTTCAGTTTTTTTACATACATCCGCTGAAGCGGATCAGACCAAAATGGCCCCGATAGCAATTTTTTTAAGCATTTGAAGCGTTATCTAATTGAAATATCTCAAATATAAAAAACAAAAGGTAGGTGGACCGCGCGGAAAATTATAGTGAAGCAACAAAAGCGATTAGAAAATTAAAAGCGAAGACAAATTCCCGGCGCGATTCGATTTCGCCATTCCTTTTTTAAATGAATCTGCAATAGTATTTTTTTTATGTTGATTAGATCCTTACCACATATATTTAAATTTGAAATTGAATTCTAAGTATTATTACTGATTCTATGGTCTGTTTCTAGGTCATATTTAAATTAAGCTCTTTGAATCGTTATTAAGTGAAAATAACTCAAATAATCTGGTTTAAGCTGTTATACAATGCAGTAGAATATAAATATGTAACCAGAGTAAATATTGTTTTTTTCAACTCGGAATAAGAATGATCCGTAAATTAATAAAGATATTCACTACCACCTTATATATCAGACACTTCAAATCGTTTAATACAGTCAAACTTGCATTTCAAATAATCCGTGACTGCACCAAAATTCAGTATAAGTACTGGCAATACCGTTCAAAAGTTTAAACCCTCAGTCGACTCTCGGTGTCATCGAGGTCAGCATGCGCCGGCGCTCGTGTCGTGAGCAGACGCACGTAAAATATATTTTTATCTCATTCAACCGTGTTATTTTACGACAACCGTTATTTACACGTTAATATATAAGTATTAGCGAATATATCCTAAAAAAGTGTATAAGTGATAAGTGACTGATATTTTTTTTTTAAAATAAATCGAAGATGAAATTATTTCTAGTTTTTGCGATATTTACTCTCGTTGCGGGTGATCCCGAAGGATCTTTTTGCTGTAAGCCGAATCAGGGTGTTTTGGATGTCGACGAACACAACTGTTTGGATATTAAACGTAATATAACAACACCAATAAAACTTGAATGTGAAAACGTGGTTTCGATATCGACATCGGTGCTAAACTTTAGTGTCACTGATGAAGGCTTTTTGATCATATTGATGGACGATACGGAACCACAAGTCGATAAAGACAGGTATGTAATATTATTAATTAAAATAAAATAGCACCTTAACAATTATAAAACCTTACTGCCCTGTATGAATTAATTAGTTTATAATCAGTGTCACCCTAGATGGTGTAAGGATCTAATATGGACTAATAAGGATCTAATAAGTACTAATATTATTACAGGCTGGTAATTTATGACGGCCCCATACACAAGACGTGTCAAAGATTTAACTGTCCCTACACCGTTATAACGATAAATATTTCATTCATACCCAAATAATATAGGTTTAAAAAAGGCTTAACATTTGCAAAGTAAACTCATGATATATTATTATAACAATTTTAACCGCTGCAGTGTAGTGTTTATTTAATAATACTTTGTAAAATACACTGTAAGTGCATGTAAATCGATCGAACTTATTATTAGAATTAGCTCAGACGATTTTTTTTGTCCAGAAAATATTCCCTCGTTAACGACCGAATGATCCGACAAATATTAATTGAATATTTCGTGATTACTTATTATTTGGGTTTATTGTCCAAATTAATTAATTTTAATAATGGACCCTGCATTTAAACAAAAAATAATATCATCATCCGTATCAGTAATACTGGAGTCGTTGTTAGTTAGAGTAATGTAATTCTTTGTTTAGAAATTTACGATATCGGTATTAACATTACTGTTTTATTAAAATTAACTTTTTTTTGTGGTAAATAAGCATTTATTAAAAGTGATCCAGTACGCGGCCCAGGTTCCCTTATTTCTTAACGCGTTGCTCAAATGAGCACTGATTAGTAAAACATCCTAGTCTTCCTCCTATAGTGTTGGGTTTATTATTTTAATTTACATTCACAAAGTTAATTCAATAATATCATTTAACAAGGTCAAATTATCAAACCTAACAAAGACGGAACAATTGACATATCAACTATTTTTCTACTTATCAAAATTAAAAATCAGTTAACGATCAGCGAAGTTAATGGGAAACATACCAGAAAAAAATCATTGATTAATAGAGCATTGGTCATCTCTATCATTTTGCATACGGCTAAAAATACATTCTTCAACTCTTGAACTTGAACCTACACACTAAGATTGTCGCGCCTAATGTTTACATATTATATAAAATATTACGAAATTAGCACTGATGGCGTCAATACTCTAGAGCGGTTGAAACTTCGAACGCAGCTACGTATGTCATAGTATTATATACTAATAAGATTTATGACTATTGATTTTGGTTTTTTAGTTAGGTACTAATAAAAAACATTTATTTCTATACACATGGATCGGACCACTTACTTTGCAAGTGCAATCACCGCAACACCACTTGTGATTACTTACAAATAAACCATGAGCACCTGAGATGCATTACAAATAAAATGTACGTCATGTAATTGAAACATGAAAATTCAGTGGCGCTTGCCTGGCTTAGGATCTTAAGTTAAGTTAATTCCACCGAACCATCTCGACTTTTGAGAAGGAGATAGCATTATTTTGAATCAAAAATGTTTAAAGATGTATCTTATGTACAAAAGAATTGATTATCATTATTCTTCTTATGGACAATGTTTTTGTAATTTATTAAATTGAATGTGTGACGCAAATAGGACTCTGCTCGACGTGGACATTCTATACATTTATGTGAAGTATCTTCATATATAATACGCTTGGACAAAACAAGAAGAAAAATTTAAAATAAAAATTTTACCGAACTTGCAAAATGTTACTCATGTTACGTTAATGAGTCTTTACTGTAGTTGTGCTCATTTAAGTTATCGGACATCGACCTGAGATTTAAAACATTGATAGCTCCGAACGAGATTTACCTGCAGAAATTATCACGAGTACGCCGATCATGCTCAAAGCAAGTGATTGAGATTTTTGGCAAGCATTTAATCAATTTTTCATCACTAATTTCACGCCGCGGCTTAGCCCGCGTTTTAGAAGATGCTACGTATAGGCAAAAAATCATGATAATCAGTTGAATAGCTGAGCCGTGACCCACTAAATGCCGAAATGGCCCAGTGGTTAGAACGCGTGCATCTTAACCGATGGTTGGGGGTTCAACCCCAGAAAAGCACAATTGAATTTTCATGAATTAACATTAATCACAAATACATCGAGTATTATAGTAATTTAAGTTTGCATTCAGTCAATTTTATGGTAATCTTTCTGTTCACAGCTTCTGCGTTGCGAATGAAACAGCTAACAGTTCTGAAAGACTTTTAGTACTGTGTGCGGATCAGGATGAAGTTATTGTTGATGATAAAGTTTTAGGATACTGTATGCTGGTGTCTGTTATATTTCTGATCCTGACAGCCGTCGTATATTGTTTGCTGCCGGAGATGAGGTAAAAAAAATACCCTTACCGATTAAACTATTTACAAAAACCACTAATAACCTCCAATTTCCGAAACGTTAATCAAAGCGAAAGTAATAAATTTCACATAATACTAAACGTTCATTGGTCATTTATTACGTCATCGGCTGCCATTGACCAATGAGAATTGCGATTAAATTAGCTAATCTCGCTTTGTTCAGCGTTTCACAGAATGAGGTGAGGCTAACTTATCGTTTGTATAAAATCCATTCATCGGGATTCTTGTCATATTACAAATGACCTTACAATTGGGCGATGAATGTTCCTACATCATTTGTCTTTTTGCTTCTCTTGTATTTCCGAGAAGGTAATACTAGCATTTATTTTATGTTTTAATGTTAAATATTAACTATTTTAGCGTTTATTATTAGATATAATAATAAGGACACAACTGTTTTATCTATCTTTGTTTATATTGAGTTGGTCTTTGTGTTGTATTCCCCAGAATGAATTCTTGAATGTGGAATGTCCATGGGTAATATCTTGCGAAAGGTATAGATCGATAGTTATCAATACCGTAGTCTAGTGCTATTATAACATGTATGTGTATTTTCTTTTCAATTTACATTTTTATCTGTTTTAGGGATATTCAAGGGAAAAGTATAATAAACTTTTGTCTAAGTTCAGCAATCGGATTCGGCGTTTTGTCATTTATGAAGTTATTCGAATACTCAGATATGAATCTATGCGCTGCAAGAGGTAAATATAATATCATATAATACATAATACTTATAGAGTCCAGTCTTACAAGCGACTTCATTAAAATTAAAAGTAAAATATAATTAGCTCGTTGATGAGACCAAAACAACTACGGATATTATGTATATTCATTTATAAATTAATTTATAGTGATAACATTGACAATTGATTCCTTTGGCATTGACATCGAAACATCATACGCAAGTAATAAATATATATAATTTATATAAAATTGTATATTAATTTGAATGTTATTTTTTAGGTTTCTTAGTATATTTCTTTTTAATCGCGAGCTTCTTTTGGACGAATGCAATTTCCGTACAAATTCTTCTTAATATAAGGTAAGGTAAACATGTCGTTATTATATTAGTATATATGTATACAATATGTGACGTGATGACCCAGTAGGTGAAATCCTTATTCTTAATACAAGATAGCATTCAAATACCGTCACTGGATTAATGTGCTTAATTTGTTTTTTATAATTCATCATTTACCTGGCGGAGATGGATAACATCTAAAAGTGAAAATCTACCATATGTATGTTATGTATCAATTCACCAATATTGGAGCATCGTGGTGGAATATGCTCTAATACTTTCCTTCAAAAGGAAGTGCCTTAAAAAAGGCTTAAGTCTAGCAATAAGACATGTACAGGCTATTACTTTTCTTTATAAAATTTATTGGTTAATTGAAAGCAATATGACTTCCATTGCTATGCTAACGGAGCGCCAAGTATTCGACAACTAAACATAAAATCAATTTAAAGCACACCGTTATCACACGTTGAATCTAAAAAATGTCAATAAAATATCCGATCCAAATTTACTTTAGAATGAATTCGAAGTATTGTACATTGTTATTTATATTTAATGAACGTTTATATAACGTTTAAAATGTATTAAATTACACATCAAAGGAATACGCAGTCTTAACATCAATAATATGTATGCGCCATAGCAAGTACAGACACACAACTCATACTAATGCTATGTTTGTTTTAGAGTTACATAGTATCAAATGATACAACAGGCATATATATTTTTTAATTCTCTTATTCTTGAATACTGTTAACGAGCTAGCTCCTGCGTCAGTGTATTTAATTAAATTTGTTACATGTGAAGAACTGAAATACAATATTTTCTCAGATTAACAATATAAGGTCCTCACTTAGTATTTCCTAGTCTCACACAAATCATTACACTGGCCTATGGACACTGCGACACAAAGACTTGTTTTTGTTTATAGTTAGGTAATAGACTCAGGTCTTTTATTAGTTCTCAGGCAAGCATCGTAACATCGCCTGCGTAGTTGGCCAGCCCTGTTAAAAATATTCAAATCTGTCAGAAGGACATCATTATCGAGTAACTGTCTGTAAATTACCATTGCTGGGTTAAGACATCCTTTACCTTCGAGGAGAAGCTTTAGAGATAATTCCCCAGGCTCCTACTATGCGGGTTGGTAGATATACCTATATGTGGCAGAATTTCATTAAAATTAGACACATGCAGGTTTCCTAACGATGTTTTCCACGCCGAGCTCGAGATCAATTATAAATAAATCTAGCACATGAAAATTTAGGTAACCTTGTCTGGATTAGAACCGGTAATCATCGGATAAGAAGCACGCGCGCCATCTCGGCTACAACATTATAATAACTAACGAAATCAAATGGTTAATAAAACATTTTTTCAGACGACCAGCTACCTCGGATTACGGCTGGAAACCTTTCATATGGTACGCCCTATACGCTTGGGGTATTCCTGTCATCTTAACCGTTTGTATGGCCATCGTCAACTTCCACCCGGGACGGCACCCGAAACCTGGTATCGGATTAAATACGTGCTGGTTTTATAGTAAGTATAGTTCATTTCCTACTTCCTTGCATTAAATAATTTAAATAAAGTCCGACCTTGGTCGACATACGTGTACCAAGGATTAAGGAAGACGTTATTTTCTGGTACAATAAATAATTCAATAACATGCACTCGGATGGTTTAATGTGGATTGAAATATCGATGCCCCATTAGAATCAAAATATTCTTTATTCAAGAACGTTCTTAGAACCAATTTCAAATCGAAATTTTACTGAATTATGTATATCATCAATAACATCCTGCCTAAAAACCAAACATTATCTCCACACTTATTGAACAAATATATAACTTTACAGTGAGTATTAACTGTAGTATTTTTACAGTTTAAATTCAACAGAAATTCTAGCATTTTTTTTTAATGATATATTTATGGAGGCGAGCATATGGGCCACCTGATGGTAAGTGTTCACCACCAATAGACAATGGCGCTGTAAGAAATATTAACCATTAATTACATTACCAATGCGCCACCAACCTTGGGAACTAAGATGTTATGTCCCTTGTACCTGTAGTTACACTGGCTCACTCGTCGCTTCCTAAGGATATTAATAAAGAAAAAGAGAGATATATTAATAGAAGGTAAACCCAACGCGTCGAACACGATTACATCAAATATGGGCCCCGATTGATTGACGAACCTGACTTTTTCCGTAACGTGAATAGACACATTAAGGCATAATTCAGGTTTAAAAGTGGGTTTGTTATTTTAAATATGCGAATTACGCGTGAATCAGATAAAACAACAAAAACTCGTTTTTTAAAGTCTTTATAAGGTATTGTCATATATATTTTTAACGTGCGACCGCGTCATAGATTATTGACGACAATTTGACAATATTTTTGGCACACTGATTCGTTATCACAATGATAATGTTTAGAGTCATCATTCATATACGACTAACCAAGCCGAGATTTAAATTCAGATATAAAAGCTAGCAGACGTTTGAAGAATATTCACAAACAAATTTCCATTGAAACGTTAATATAACGTCCGCATTTAATGTTAACAAAAACTAAATCTACGTTTACTGCTTATTGGTTTTAGTTTTTTATAGTGAGATTGGGTTGTCGGGAACATATAAAAGTATACAAAATAAAAAAAAAAAATGATCATGGCATATTATAAAAATAAATATATAATATAAAAGTATGAAATCTTTAACAATAACGCTGTTGTCAGTGTGAAATTCCTCGAATTAAAAGATTTTAGGTACTCGTACCTCACTAGTGCTATTAATGAGTTCACCTTAAAGCCACGGGGTTCCATCATTAAAAATAAGCTAGTCATTAAATGATTTCATGATTTCAAATGATTATATTCACGTATGCATTACATGTATGTACTTCCGGATTACCAAATCTATAGTACAATAGTTAGAACTTGGTTTAAATTGATGCCATAAATTTATTTATATAAAGAAGTTTTTAGTACAACTACCTAAACTTGTTCATACATGTGAAGCCTTAAAAAGCGTGTAAAAAAACAGGTTGTGATGGACACAGACAAGGGTAGTCAGTTGTAAGTCTATAAAAGTTTAGTTTTTTGAGTTTTTTTTTTAAATAAAACGTGTCTTGACGTTTTACCCCGAACCAATTTCTCATTAAACGCCCTTCATTACATGAAACAAAATTTTAATCAATTTTCAAAATTTAAAATTTAATTTAAAATTCAATTATTAATTCAAGCTTTTAATGAAATGATACATGATACACAAAATGCATGATATTTGTGACTTATTATTAATTTTAATGTTTGCTACTGATTCAACATACCTAATGTTATTTTTTCTGCTGCTAGAAAACACATTTAGCATATAACAATAACACTTTTTATTAGGATAGCATACCATTTTCAAAAATTGCTTTCTTAGACTTTACCAATAAATTTTGTTTAGAGGGTGATCAGTTTAGTAATCTGTCTTATGTGTTATCTGGGAAAACGGTTATAAATCAATAAAAAAAGAAAAAATCAACAACCCGCTAAACAACATTTACAAGTAACGTGACATTATGTATGTATCCATTGCCTTTAAGTATAAATACGATAACACGTCAATACAATTTTTATTTTTGTTTCTGTGGGTTGGAAAATTTCTGCACAACGCGGTACAGTTATAATCCTTTTAAAGTTTTAATGATCTTTCGTTTCAGCTAAAAAACAACAGTGGCAGTACATGTACAGCGTGATGACGATCCTCATCTTGACTAATATCGGTATATTTTTGTACATATCGATACATCTTTGCTGTAATTCCTTCGCCTCGAGTCACATAAAGGCATTAAAATACAAGTTAGTCTATGTAAATTATTTTTTTATTCATATATAATTATTTAATATTTATATCATGAATGGTGACTGGTGAATGGACCCGATAGATAAATTTGACGGTCATTTCTATAAATATCATATTTCAACATTTATAAAATATAAGCTATTCATTACAGTATGCCATGTTGATGTATGTAGCTTAAAACGACGCAGATTCTGAGGTCCTGGGTTCAAACTCCGGGTCAGACTATTTCAATGCTTTTGTGATATTTTTCGACATATTCTTAGTTAAAAGTCCGGAGTTTGGAAAACGCGTTGAAACGGTGGTTCTGTCGTGGAACTCTTTCTAAGTAAGGGCACAACTGCCTAGTCTCCGAATAGAACCGATTGGAAATTGGTTAGGAGCACACCATGACATCATAATACTATGAACGGGTTGTCCACGGTTTATCAACTTAATGTAATCTAAGATGTGTGTTCCAATAAAGATATTTTACTCACCATTTTAAATATTATAACAATTAAATCAATACAAAGTATTATTTTTAGAGATGATCTGATGAAAAAGAATTAGAAGACTGTTCGTAGATTGCTGTATATTAATATATTGTCTTATCAATTTCAGACTTCTAATGACTGTCCGACTATTCATAGTGATGGGACTGCCGTTCGTTTTCGAAATGATCAGTTCGCTATTCAAACCTCACATAGTATGGTTAGTATGTTTATACACTTCTCAATTCAAAGTCATAATAGTACTTTAGACCTATTGTCGATATTATGTTACGTACGTCAGGAAACGTGAGTTACTTCGACGTGTAGCCTGTATATAGAAATCACAGTATATCTGATTTATCATCGCCAATCCGAAATAATTAATGCTATAAAAAAGAGGCTAAGTTTCTTATGACTTAAAATCCTCAAAAATGTTGCCAGTTTCTATTTCAGAGGGAATTAATCATCTAATAAAAAAAAATACAATTAAATGTACGTAAATAATACAATTCCATAGAATTTGGAAAAGATAGTGAGGAATATAATTTTAAGGCTATTTTTTATAAATAGAACAAACATTACGTCATATGCCTTTGGTGTTAGTTGTTATGCAATCACCTTGGTTATTTTGAAATCAACGTCATATTTATATGTATGATTAAAGTTTAAAAATAATTTGCAATTAGCTATTGTACTCGACTTCGTTCAGTTAAAATACGAACAAAACGTTTTGATTGAAACCGGTTATCCAAAACTGCTGGAAGAATTTATTATAAGAGTTTTAATCATTTTTTAGTCTCTTAACCATACACAACCATTGATAAATCACATTTTAGTCCGTTGCAAGATATGGGGGATTTAAGCCAAATTAATACGTATAGATAGCAGCATAAGGTTGATTAAAGCTTGAGAATTTAATATTAATAATATTTTTGTGAATTTCAGGGTCGTGATTGACATATTTAACACTCTACAAGGACCGTTAATTTTCTTGATACTGGTCGTATTTCGACGTAAAGTTATAAAGGCAATGCACAAGAGAGGCTGGTTGGACTGTATGTCTAATATGGTAGAGCGCCATCTAGCGATCGGCAACGATGAAGAGGACATCGTACACCACACAGATGTCGCTCTCGATGAGAGGACAGCTATCTAGTCTTACAAATATCAAGAAATATGGATAAAAATATAACATGGTTCTTAATACTATGTACGTAAGAACTAATATCGAATATATTGTACAAATACGTAATGTTTCGTGTGCAAAGTTATTTTTTTGTACACAGTTAGCGTGTATGAGTCAGAACTATTTACTCATTAAGCGTTTTAAACTGACAATAATTTTCACCTTAAATAGGAATGATTTCTTGGAATCTCTCCGGTGACACATGACGGGAAGTGTAGTAAATACGAACTCTATAATTATGCCGTAGTTGAATGACGTTAACGCTTAATATTATTACTATACGTATATCCATATGAATATTAATGAGAATTAATTTAATGTCGATTTGTATAAAAGTTATGATTAATTAAGTCACTTGATATTCGTATCTAGTTATACATATATAAATATTGTTATATTGTTAACATTATTACGATGCTGTTTCGATAATATATAGATGTATAGATGATAATCAAATTGAAACACCTAATCCAGGTATTGAATTAATAAAACAGTATATATCCAACGGTATTCAATACGAGCGCCAAAAGTGTGCAAATCTTCGAGAAATCGATAACTCAAGTATATACTTGAGTATACAAGATTCGACCCACATAGACATATTATGTGTGGGTCGAATTAAAAAATATATACAAATGTAAATATCGTTTATATTTCGCAGTACACGACAAAATCATTATTTAGATTTAGTTGACTACCTACTCATACGGTCAAATCTTGCCATTTTTTTTTGTATAAAAAATGTTGCCAGATGATAAACTTTGTAGAAATCGCTCTGTATTATAATAAAAAAATTTAAGTGCTATAAATTATTCGGTTTTAATGACTTAACGAAAAATCGATGTTTCGACACGAAAGACCATTTAATAATAGTATTATAAACACTTCATGTATTTGTTTGTATCTAAGCACTAATCTCAAGGAATAATTAATCTATTTTATAAGTATTATATTTCTTTATTGAACTCTGTAAAGCAAATCGGAAGGCATGTTGTATGCAGCTAGGGTTGCCAAGCCCAAAAATAGAAGAACTGGTTTCCGTATAGTAACAAACAGATACTTTATTTCCTTAATATTCAAAGTAGAAGTTATATTATTACCAATTGTAAATATCGAATTTAATTTGATAATCAAATTAATTACTCACTTATAAATAGACACAATATCTATTAATATACATATATAAGAATCATAAATAAATGTATGCAATTTAAAAATATATTAAATTAGATATACTATTAAAATTTTCGACATATTGTTAATAATTTTATAAAATATGATAAAATAATGTAAAATAATAATAACGCATTTAACCACCGAAACTAAGTATAATTTAAATGTAATTAAATACATTACACTAAAACGTATGACATTTATGTATGGCATTTAAATTAAAATGTAATCTTTAAGAAACAGCACTTGTAGCATTATTACAACCCTTATTCTTTTCGACATAAATGCAACTGGATAATTGTGTTTGTTTGTGTTTTGTACAGTAACATAAATAATGTATAAAATTTCAATCAAATATATTATTTCAATGTCATTTAAATTAGTCAAAATAGTGTCTTAAGGCCAAAAAGCTGTACCTTATGCCTGTCTAGTGAAAGCGTATGTTATATTATGATCTTTTGGACAATAGTAATACCTAGACCTATCTTGAGGCAGGGTACAGAGGGTGCAAAAAAACGAGTGCCCCGAACGCCACGCGTTGCGGGGCACCCCGCCGATAAAGGTCAAGTCTTCGATTATTTATCTATGAGGTGCACCATAAGGTCTCTGAAAGGTATTTTTGTGGAAGGGGAGATCGTTCGAACACTGATTGCATCCGGGCGCTTGGAATGCTTAAGATTGGCCCGGTAAAACCTACTGTTACACATAGAATATTAGAAAAGACTCTAATTAAAACATTGATAACATTTTTTTTAAAATAAATATCAAGAATTGAAAAATGCAATTGCACTAATTTATATCCTATACAACATACAACAACTAACTAGTCGTAGTTTGAGCTTTAAAGACAAACTACTGCATAGTGCGTCACGATTGACGTGCTTTTCAAATTTAAACATTATTATGCTAGTTTTAGCATATTAATAATTAATTATTTAATTAAATACGCAATACAACAACAGTTGTTATTGTCCGTTAAATCTACATAAATCTATTTAACATAATATGGATATTACTATTATGTACATAATTTACTAAACCATCTTGTTTTCTTATATTAATTATAATATATTTGTCATAGCATTGGTAACTACGATGACATTTGAATAAAATAATTTAACGCTTATTGTATTACGAAATATTTCAAAATAATGAATACACGTCCTAATCCGTCCACACAGGAGGCATCTTTAGGTCATGTTTAATCTGAGCCATATGGTTCACAATATGTGGCTTTCGTCTTAGTGATTATGACGATGATGGGTCATATAGTGCCCAAGTTTGTGTGCAAACATAGGTCTCTAGTCTACCACTCATAATCTGATGAGACGGCAAATCCGAAACCGAGAAGAGTTCAGGCGGGCCAACGGACTTACGTACGTACATTAAGCAGCTAAAACTCGGGGCGGCTACTGAGAATTTTTCGAAGACTTTAGTCTCAATACTTACTACCCCAGCAGGTAACGCCGTCGAGGCCAATAGAGTAAATTATCTCCTCATAAATTCCAAAAAAATATATACATATATATAAGAGTAAGTTTTTTAACTAGAAATTTAAATTGCATATTTTTCATTTAATTCTACGTATCATACGTTTATGAAATTTACGAAATCTTTTGATAATTTATATAGGAATTAGGCATAGTTTATATCTTTATTATAACATTTTAAATAAAGGCTTTTTGTTTCATGACCGGGAAAGGGACATTACAATAAACTTTGTTCTCGTGTTAGTGACGAATCGTGTGATTCACCCGCCTGTTTGTCTGTAGAAGAAACGGATGATCAATAAATAACTCAATCCTTACTAATTTTGATTCCTAATTACTCTCGGCATTCAATTTTATTGTCAGAACATCTCTAGAAACATCAAATCTAAAATGTCTCCATACCTATGTTATGTGAAAAATATTAGCACGTGATTTTTTCAATATTAACAAAATTGTAACGGATCTTCATTGTGCCATTTGAAAAATATATTGTCTTATTATTTAATTATTAATAAATCTATTAAATAAGTACATGTTACACCTGTATTAACAACATTTATTGAAATAATTCTTTAATTATTAAACTTATTATTTGTAATTTTAAGCTGTTTTAAAATCTTGATTTATATTAAATTGAGAATTATATATTCAGTACTTATACTCCCTTGCCTTTTACTGTTTTGCCGCTTTCTACGTTTGATTCAAAATATATTCATAAATGTTACCTTACTAATACAAGAATACTTTAGTATATTCAATTACGAGTAATAAAGTCATAACATATTTTGAAAAATAATCTTAAGTTACTTTTGTAAAAACAGTTCCTCAAAAGGTTACGAAGTAACTTTCAAATTCACTACTGGCTGACATAGAACGCACAGTTTAAAAAGGGGCATAACAGGATGAAATTATGCACAAGAACTCTTCCTGAAGCGTAAGTGCGCACTAAGAAAAAGAAAAATCTTCTATGGGGATGAAACTTAGGATGATTGTTTATATGAAGGTTAGTCATTTTTAAAAGTTATAAATCTCTGTTTAGGATTATAAGATAACTTTTACACCGTTTTTGAAAATTCATCACCCAAGAGGGTGAAATGAAGAATATTTTAACACAGACCCTGTGCCGTGACCGAGGTAAAATAAGCGTATGGGCAATGCAGCAATGCATTGTCTGCACCTCAAAAATCTAATATTAAAGAAAATCCACCGTGGGTTACTGAATAATATTACAAATGGGAATTCCCATCGGGTAAACGGCCAGTTACATTATCAGATATTAACCAAATTTAAAATTCAGATGAGGAATACTCATATTTAGTCTGAAACATGTTTTAATAATGCTATATACCCTTATCCAATCACAGGAGGAATAAAAAAAAATAAACAACTTTAGCATAAAAATAACGTAATAGCGGTCGAATGTTGAATAATCTAAGGTTTTAATTATGGATTCGAAAAAAAATTTAGCTTCGAATGTCAGCGTTGTTGATATCGGAACTTTGAAAGTAACATATTTAATAGTAATTATAAGTCGCACAGCGAGCTATGGAGAGGGCTATGCTCGCAGTTTCTCTGATTGATCAAATACCAAATGTGCTGATGCTGACAGAGTAACAAAGTTAGCCCAAAAAATTAGTAGAGTGAGCAAAGATTTAGTAAGCTGAAGTGGCAGTGGCAGTAGTGGTGGACTGGACACATATGTCGAAGAACCGATAACCGTTGGAGTAGATGTGTTCTGGAGTAGTCACCACGCTTTGGCAAGTGTAGCATAGAACGCCCTCCAGCTAGGTGGAGTAACCACATACGCAGTGTCTGGCAGCGGATAGAAATTGAGTCAAGCTGAAGATCGGCCTCATTGGCGTACCATTGGTGAGGCCTAAGTCCAGCAGTGGATGAGAATAGGATCGTGAAAATGAATGATGTTGTGTGATAGAATCAAGGATAATTAATCATTGTATGTACACGAGACGTAAGAATAATCTTACAACGCCAAGTTTCCGACTCCGCCCGGTCAATAAATCCGTCTTGAGCCATGGTATCCGTTTCTATAATAAAAATCCGCAGATATTTTTAACTTTGCCGATTCATAAATTCAAATAATTTGTAAAGAATACATTGGTAATGAAGGCATATTGTTCAATACAAGATTATATAGATGATAAAAAATTATGGACCTACTACTTGTTGACTTCCAGGCAGGATGTATTATATACATAGGTATATAATTGTATTTAACTAACATGACTTTGTATTTTTAAATGTTGAAAAGAAATAACTACTAAGTTTCTTGCCGGTTCTTCTCGGTAGAAATTGCATTCCGAACCGGTGGTAACTTCACTTAATATAGTTTTTTTAAATGACGATTCAAAATTTCTTGTAAAAGTCTACTTGAATAAAGTATATTTTGATTTTGATTTATAATGATCAACGACTGGTTATAGTTGATTTACAGAATTGTGATTAGTCAAATCACATGAAATATGTAAATCTATGTTTAGAAAAACATAGATTTACTTCTTCGATCGTAATATGCTGTATGTACGTACGTAGCAACAATGTAATCAGTATTCATGAGGCTACCGAAATAAATAATTTAATCCGATTTAATCTTTCTGTGTACATTGAATAATATTATTATCGACTTTATCTATGAAACTTTAAGATTTAAATCAATATTAGTAATATTATTGAGATTGCTTAAACGGTAGACACGCTCGATTAGCGAAGGCCAAATAAAAGACCTATAAATATTATTACCAACTATCGTCTCGCAGTTTAATTAAGGTTATATATTTGAAATTTGTTTAAACAAATAAAATAATACATATATACATACATACATACATACATATGTATAAATCTTTGTATTTAAAAATGGACGTCGGCATATCTCTTTGACGTTAATAAATTTGAAAGTTGGCACAAAAATTATATTTTTTCATGAAGTAGGTTTTATAATTTCTTGTAACTCGACACTAGATAGCCCTGCAGCTCTTACCGTTATTCTACCTTGAAAATTAGTATACATAGGTATTTCAGGACGGATAATATTTTTGGGTTAGAGTAGAGTGAACTGGCAGAAATCGTCACGTAAGGAAAAGGGTTATATTATACATCCAGGCGACCTTCTTCTAATTTTCTTTCCGGCTCCTTCTTTTATATACAGTTTTAAATAAAGTTATTTAAACTTATTTTTTGTTATTGTTTTAATTCGGGCGGAATTTTAATAACAATTTTATTTAATGTCATTTCATTATAATCAAATGTTTTTTTTTACTCCTTGTTTCTAGGTGAATGGAATTCCATTTTTCTTCGCATATATCATACTGATTATTTTTCTAACACACATTTGAACCATCATAGGACGCCTAATCTTCAGGACATTTTAACATACAGAAGAGTAATAATTATAAAAGACATGACTGTATCACGTCAAGTTATCCGTAATGCAAATGAGTGATACACGCCATAAAAAAAAACATACTAATGAATACCGTTGTTTGCGTATTTTTATATTATGATAAAATATTTAAAATTACAACTTCGCATAACAAACTCACCGCAAAGAGCAATTTTCGTTTTTTTTTTTTACACTTTTTTATTAATCAGCTATATATCGATAAGCAATCATAACGGTTATTAACTTAGTACTTATTTTTAATGAAAAGGAAGTCGCATCAATTATTTTTTTTGGTACAAGTTTGTAAAATGGTAAGTTCAGACCAATTTGTTTTAATTCGAATTCCGTTTAGACGAGTGAAAATTTTCATAAATACACACAACTTACTCAGTTAAATATAGTATATAGACAATGATGATTACTAGCTGCTACGCGCGGTTTCTCTCACATTAAATATCACGGCTACGTCCCCGTGACTCGTAAGTTTTATTTTTATTTTACCTTGCACATGGGCTACTGATGTTAAGTGGTCACCACCGCTCTTAAACATTAGCAGCGTTAGAAATACTCATTTACTTAGCCGATGCGCCACCAACCTAGGAAACTAATATGTTATGTTCCCTGTTGCTGTAGTTACACTGGCTTATTAACCCTTCCAAACGAACACAATAAAATTATAGCAAGTATTGTCCTTAAAATATATGATGTGTGGGTGCTACATATTCAGCCGGGCTTGCTCTCAGCCACCAAGTAAAGACGTAGCGCAATGTTATATTATAGTGTATCTATAGACTACATAAAAGGGCTATCCAACGCAGACTTCAAATCGGAATGGTAGATTACCGCGTTTACACAAAATACCAACTACTCAGCTTTACCTATACTATCCTAGTATAGATTAATATGATTTATAGCTTTTTAATATGTCTTAAATGATGTAGTTCTTTCAATTATCTTACTTAAATGAATAATAGTCGATGTAAATTGCCTTTAAATCAAAATAAACTCGTCTCTCTTAGTTCATCGTTAAGTATAATAGTAATAAATCAGTAGAATTACGAGTATGTTCAAGCGCGGTATCTTATAATTTGATATATATATGTTTACATCATCCTTCCCAGAAGAAAAATAGTAAAAAAAGGGTATTGTTTATGTTCCTTACAACAAAACAGAGAATCTCTCTTTTTGGAATACTAAAGTTGATAAGCATGTAATAAAAATTTAACAATATAATAAACATATGTTTGATATAATTATAATAACTTTTTTAATTTGGTAACTAGCATGAATATTTAATAATACAAAAAGGCTCATTTCACAAATCTTACAAATTCTTTTTTCTAGCAGGTTAATCAACCGACTGGGCTTTAGCCTTTGACCAATGATTTAACGCACCAAATATCGTTATCACGTATTACATTTATTCGAAGTTAACGCTAATTAAATACAAAATAAAACGTTTATTTATTGACCGATAGTTTAGCCGTGATAGCATGAAACAGACGTAATATTTTTCTTTAAAAACAATGTTTGATAATTTAAAAAAATAACTTTCATTTGTAATTTTCTGCTATAATTCTTTATAATTTGAAACGTTAAAGATTTTATTCACTGATGGTACGTCGGATACAAAAAGACACACGTTTCTGAAAATAGAAATTCTTGTGTATTTTAGCGAAAGGTTAAATTATGACCCAATTAACATAGCCCTTACAAAGGAACCGGCTCCTGGCATGTAAAAGGAACTTGTTTACTCAGTCGGTGACAGCGGCGGCGGCGCACGCGCATCTCGTGCTGGCAACGGATATCTAGAAACGATTTCATTTCAAAAGCAATACGATCGCAGATGATTAACGCCCCTTTGACGCCAGTCGTAGGGTGAAGTGATTCGGCGCATGTCGCGTTGCAAACGTGTCCTGATAAACTGTTTCTCGCGATAAAATATTACCATGAAGGTAAGGATTATTTTAATAAAAACAGTTTACATATATTTTTAATAAATTATATACAAACGAGAACGGTTTTGAGCGTTATTGCTTTAAATAAGTAAGTAGTGAGCGTGTATCGTAGACAATTTATGAGAGGGTAGTTTTGTTTTATTGATTCTATTGAAATTTCTAGGATGAAATTTCCAGAGAATTCAAATCTATATCCGTTTTTTATTGCTTTAGCAACCAGAATGAAAATTAATGAAAATAAAAGTGCTTTAAACGAGGCGGTTTTGTTCGTACGGTGCGGCAGTCGATAGATAAGTAGCAATAGTCTAGTATCATAGCTGATACGATTATATTATCTCCTTGTTGGGTTTTGAATTGTGTGTGCGATTCCCTTGTTTATAATTATTTTAAAACACCATACACCATTTATGAATAATATGAAATAATTTAATAAATATTTTAATTTCAAATTTCATCATCATTTATAATTTTCATCGATTTCAATTGTACTTTTTTTTTATTTCATACATGAATGTAACTCTATCTTATTATAATATACAACTATAAAAAAAAACATAAAACAGGCATGACCTTTTTATGATATGTAATCGAAAACAAACTAATTGTAAAGATAATGTTCGGACATTATAAAAAATATCACATTAGTATGATAGCAAACGAACCAATTTCGAATCAATGGATAATAGTTTATATCAAAGAAATATTGTGAAGTAATACTTGTACAATAATTGTTTGCAGTGCAGTTTCGAATAGAAATTCGATATATCATGTAATAAATTATATTACCTTTATGTATTACATGACAACATGAGGTGAACATGATCGTCATACAAAATAAAACAAAGAACTAAACGAATGTACCTACGTTGTAATATATTTATATTTGCAAAGTAGCACAAAGAAATATTGAACTTTGTGAACTTAACACGCATTCATATCTCATTTAAAAACATATGAAAACTCATTACAACCTCAACAAAATCACATGAGTATAAACATTTTGTTCAATTGTAGGTAGTAGATTATTTATCGCCGATTAAAGAACAGTCGTATACTTCACCTTTAAGTTTGTTTGTTTATTTAGATTTCATAATATAATTATAGTTCTGTTCAAAACTTGAAATCTCGTAAACTTTAAATTTTTGAAATAACTTATTTAACTTCTTAAATTGTGTGTCATAATGTAATAGTAAATTTGTTATGTTTACGATGAAATATTTCAATATTGGAAATACGGTAGTAACGTCTGTATATTATGCCATAAGTCTAAGCTGTTTTTGATAAATATTAATACGGCTAGGAACTTGCGAGATCATATCAGGATGATTTATTTTATATAGCGTATCGTTTTACGGTAAATAACAAAGGCAATATTAAAAAACCAGTCTTAGAATAAAGATACGTGAATCGGAATCCAGTTTTAAGACGACTCAAAATATTTGCATATAAAAATTTTAATCTTTATTTTTATTTTATTATAATTTTTAGTTTATATCACATAGTTACTCATGAAAAAAAAATAATTGAATGAGACATTTGCATAATTAAACAAAATAATTTGAAGATGTTTAACATCAACAATATTGAGATTAAAAAATATTAACTTCCTAATGTCATATAATGCAAATTTATTAGATTTAATTAATTAATAAATGTTTATTTTTTATAATGTAATATTAGTATTAAAAAGACAGATGAAATGTCACTTTAATAAAATTGAAAATATGTAAACTTAAAGTGTACTATATAAATTTTTATGCTTATATAAAAAGCTAAAGAGTTTGTTGTTTGAAAACGTTAATCTCATAATTCAATAGTCCGATTTGAAAGATACATAAGACAGGTTTTTTATTAAGAAAGTTTATAGGCTTATGTACTTGTATGTAAGCATCACTAGGGCACAGAGGGTGGGTGTTACTATGCTATGTCCTTTTTTGAACCCTGACAGCGAGGATACAGAATTTCATGATTATCGGTTTAGTAGATACGACTTAAATTCGTCAGAAACAATCAATTTAACAAACTAACTCGGTTATAACTACAGTGAATATTGAAAGTCGTACACACGTGCAGATAATATTTATGAATATTCTTTTATAATCCGAATAGTTTCGCTCTGCTATAAGATTTACTGTTACTTTGGCTAATAATATATTCCTTATTTTTTATATAAATAAAACATTATCAACTTTTTATAAGATTAATTACACAATACATACAGAACATATAAATTTAATTATATATTGCTATATATTCCATTCGAGAAAAAAGGCTAACTGTTGAGTCACTTGTCGGTTCCTTTCGGTAGAATCTGCATACCGAACCGGTGGTAGCTTTAGATTCAATTTATTCCTGTAACAGAAAGCTTCGAAAGAAAGACTAACTTCCATAAATTTTAAATTGAACTATTTAAAAGTAATTGAAGAAGTCTTGACCGACTACGGCGTCCAATGTCGAGGACTATACAACTTCGCAGGAGATACGGCGCTGACGTGAACTATAACACTATTTTGTTATTCTCATAATCTCATAGGACGGCGATCTGGCACGATATCAGAGAGATCCAGGCACAAGATAGACAGCTTTACATGTTTTCCGAAGCACGAGAACTGCCAAATTCTCACAAATAAAACCCAAGACCTCAGTGAGCCTTCTAAATGAGCCACGAGACCGACGAGGCGATGAGCTGAAGTAACATTATTGTGTTTGTAATACAAATAATATTTAGTGAGAAGAAGATGCCTATTAAGATTTTCCTTTCTTCTGAACGTGACACTGCGATAGCCTTGTTATCGTTTATGGCGCCATTGCACAAAAAACATATCAGCGATGCTTTATTTATCGTCTCGAACATTTAAAGCAAAATTAACTGTCGAATTAACTTATAAACATACTTTTTCCGTACCGTTGGAAGGGGGTCCAATGTAAGGTAGTCTATTGGATTTATATATAACTAGTCATTTGTCCAGACATCGAACGGGTGGTATTAATACATAGTTACCCTCCCAATTCCCCACTCCTTGAAGGTGAAATTTCCAAAAATCCTTTCTTAGTGAGCGTTTTAGTGCTGAAAGGAGTAGTAGTACTAGCAGTAGGAGTTGAGTTATGCTAAATTTCAAGCCATTAGGGCCTATAGTTTCGGAAATCCATGATGAATCAGTCACTGATATTTTGCTTATTTATATACTAGTTAGGATTGGCATTCAGAACGAAATCATATGACACGATTAATTTAAATAAAATATGTTAATGTATTCCTTGTCATTTTGTATAATTTTTATTTTTATATTGTTTTTTTTTTATATATATGAGACTATACATTTACGCAGTTCTTTAGTTATGCAAATTAATCTAAACAATAATATTACAAAGTTGTTCGTGCGATAGGAGCGACAATTGCACGACAACTTGGATGGATAGATGGAGTCGTTTGTACTTCAAAATAATCTTAACTAGATGTTTAACAATACCTAATTAATAAGTATTTTAATATGATTTTCAAAAACCAATTTAAAAAAATATTTGCATCCCTTAAGACGTCGACAAAATTAAAAATGAAGTTCAAAAAGTTTTTCTCATATATAAAACAAGTGAAAACTCGCAATATTTCGTAGTAAATTGATTAAAAATTTTAATAATATGAGAATCATACTGAGTAGATATATATTAGATATTAAGATCATAAATTAAACGAAACAAGTTCGTTACTTTATAAAATAATATAGCAGTCATACTTATTATCTAGTTGTTTTCTATATTTTTATTTAATACTGACATTAATCCGCGACTTCGTTCATTTTATATACATATAATATATTATATTATATACATATAATAAGTACCCTGGGCTAAAGTTACACAGAAAACGTTATGAAAAGCAATTCATCGGTTTAATCGCGAACTCGTAACAGAAAGACGTCATTTTTTATAGATTTTTAATATTACCATAGTTTACGATTTTAACTTCAATCGAGCGAAATCATTGCGATAAATATTTGTAATTAGTCATCCGCCTGTGACGACTTTATTTTCCCTCATTTGACAAACATATTGTCTAAGAATTCGAAGAATCGTTATGCGTATTACTAACAAACATATTCGATATATGCGTATTCAGTATATGTACATATTAGTTTTATCTTGATGCCTAAATCTAATTTGTAAAAATCCTATTTATATGATGGGCGATTTTAGTTAGGAGGGCAACCGTGTCATCTGATGTTTTGTGGTCACCACTGGCACTTTTTTTTACAATTATTGTGTAATAATTATTTTTAATGTATTTAAATTTATTTATAATTATATCACCACCAGTAGACGAGTGTTTCTCATTTTGAAATAATAAACCAAAAATAAAGAACAGAAATAAAGACCAAATATAAACCACGCTATAGAAATTTAGTAGCTGTTACAATCTAACTAAAGAATAGCAGGAATGCTTTATTACAATTAACAAACATTCTAAACCATTCCACACTGATAAAGAAGCAAAAATAAATACACGTGCAATTGTCATAAGGTAACACGCGACACGCGTACCTCCATATACATTTCGCGAACCGCACACTACAAGAGATTCGACCTTTGTCTAAGATCAAAATAAAATTACCCTCTTTACATATCATTATCGAGCACTGATTGCCACCTGACCTATTTTCTCTGTCCATACTCGCACTTGGTGATTCAATATCGCCTGGCATCAAAGACCAATCTAATATTTGATTAAGTTTTTTTTTTTTAATATGCATCAACAATTAGGGCTAAATATATATATTTTATACATCATTCGATATAGGCAATAGATTAGGTTCGTTATTCGATAAACGGTGCAGACCTTGGAACATGACTATGAAATGATAAATAGTACGGATCACGTAGCATTGGTTTTGAATATAAAAACTGCTTTGTCTTCGAACAAAAATGTCTCGTAAAAAAAAAACTAACACACGGGTAATATTAAAAAATATTCTTCAAATAAGTCATGCTGATCTTTGAGTCTGGTAATAAATGACTTGAAACAATACATGTTGTAAAAATTAATGCAATATGCAAATGATCATGAACTTGACTCGAAAGTTCATTAATAGTACCTGGGACAAATTTCAATCAAAAACCTTAAGGATGATTATGACATTAGAAGGGAGACGAAAGCTTTGTCGATAAAAATGTATTATCATTGTCCGCAGAATTTCGCTCGCGTCAGGGACTGTAAAGATCACATTAATCCGCGCTTACTGTATATCTTTTTACACGTGGAGTTTTTTGACTCTTCGTGATCAGTTTAAAAAAGCGTTTAGGGCTAATGGGGTAGCCACGTTTTTGTTGTCGTATACGTACTTCGTACCAACAGCATCCCTGTTTGTTGATATAGACTGATTTTACGCAATAGTGCGAAAAAGTTGCGCATTCTTGAGTCGCAGGGTGCGGACCAACGCTGTTGTAAAGTTGTAGCAAAGCAAGCTGAAGCAAAATACTGGACCTACTATTTCAATGTGTGTTCATTTCTGTTTATAATTCTTTCATTACGAACATAATTTAATTTTATCGTAATTTTGTAATTGAGTCTCGGTTACTTGAATAAATATTATAAATAATTATTATAATAATATGTTTACTTTTATGTCTTATTAGCTGGCCGAACCAGTATTATCAGTACCTACATACATATTGTTTTAAACATTTTTAAAATTTGTTTTCGATTAAATTATCACAAGCCGATTGTTGTATTTGTTTATTAGTATTTTTAAGATTTGGCACAGTAGATAGAATACTTGGATCTCAATTGAAGAAGACGGATTTCAATCCGGCCAAGCACTCCTTAGGTATAATGTTTATAATACATCTCGTGAGAAAACCTGTATGGGTCCTTTGAAATTATGCTAAATGTATATAATCCTATAAGTAAACGGGGCTTACCCAGGAGGACAAACACATTTAATATTTTTGTAAATACGTGTAACAGTTTATCAACTTAGTTTATTTTTTTGTTTGTTATATAATTAAAAATAATAAAATTCTTCAGATTGGATTAACGTTACTTATTTACTCCGGTACAAAAAGATTATAAAATCTTTATAAATACAATTACGCTAACGAACTTGAATCTTGTTCTCGCCAGTTAATCCAATGAATGATTTCGACACAACTTCATTAATGTTCTCCTATGTTATTAAACCGATCGTTATTATTACCTGATAAAAAACAAGTCTGAAGATTTTATAGTAAATCGTATATCATTAAAGAAAGTTTGCTCAATCTGTAACGTATTATTAATTCTCGAATGTATAATGCAATACTATGAACTACTTTTACAACCAAACATCATTCTATTACGTCGAGTTATCCCGTAAGAACGTCATATCCGACGTTTAGTATTGAAATATCAGTAACTATACATATGTTTGACATAAAGGTTGATTGGCAGAGAATACCTTCAGGAATTAAGTCCGCCTTTTGTTCCATTTACTTTGGGGTGGTCAATAAAGTATTTAAATTAATAAATGTATAGTTTTCGCCTGAGGCTTCGCCCATGTGATGGGGCCTAGGAGCGGTACGGTACACAGATGTTAGGTACCCATGTCCTTTTCCGCACTCCTGACAACGTGTCTGAAAATTTTCATGATAATCGGTTGAGTAGTTAAGACTTGAAAGCGTAACTAACAATCTCACTTTCTCATTCATAATATTATTTAAGCATTTGAAACAAATCGCTAAAGGGAATAACAACTTAGAAGTCTGTTACGATATAACTCGTTTTACAATCAAGTATAAACAACACTTTTTCTTAAATTTTTTAATCAAATAAAAACGAATTTATGAATTGTTTAAAATTCATAAGTTAGTCAGAAATTTAATAAGAAAACTTTTTTCTTAGAAGTCATAAATAAAAAAAACTGCTGATAAATTTGAAAATCGAATTTTTTAGTGATGTTAACACTCTTTTATTTCATCATAACTATTGGCAGAACATATTCAATGTCGGAAGTTAACATTCGAATTTCGATTGAGTTTATAACATCGTCCTCTCGTTCGTTTGTTCGTTTTCTCGTTTACGTATTATAAATAAGGGATAATGAATGATAAGATCAGATCAGACAAATATTATTTAGTTAATGAGTTTATAAATAAATATGGTTCAATAAACTCGATGTACTTGCAACCGGATTCTGCGGTGAATGATACTGACGCAACAGACAATTAGTTGTACATTTATATCTAAAGTAATACATTCTGTGACCCGTGAGGCGGGACAGATAGTATTTGATACTTATATTTTGTACACTTAAAATCATAGTTAGTATATTGAATACGAGTTTTAAAAACAGCTTATCTATATACTAATATTATTGAGCGAAAATGATTGTCTGTTTGAACTAGCTAATCACAAGATCCTACAGTTCAATTTGAAAAAACATACGTTAGATATATTATTATTTATTATATAACATAATGTTAAGTAACGCGGGGTGGAGTAGTAGTGTATAATGTTTGTGAAGCCGCGCAAAGTAGCTATCTAAAGTACTATAATAATAGTATTTTTTAAGTATTACTCTGTTTATAATTTTCAAATAGTTAATACATAATAAATATTATTTGCAGGAGATAATTATTTTACTATTTTCTTTGATCGGATTGGCTCTTTCGACCAATCCTTGCTGTGTCAACGATGAGATTATTCGGCCACGAGGATTCTGTGGGAATGCCACTTCGAAGATCAACATGCATTGTACCCTCGGACACATGCTGCTCAAAGACGTCATCTTAAATGGCTACAAAGTGTCCACACAGGATTCTCCGAGCTATGTGTTTGTAGAGGATCCTAGTTTGTAAGTACCTGTACTAAAATTACCTGTGCCTGTACTATTATAACACAACCGTAATATACAGGCCCTTACAGAATTTAAAAAGCTCAGTCCAGTCAAATTAGTCATATATTTAAATTAATATAATAATATTATATATGTTATTGTATGGGTTAACGTTTATTACTCATACATGGAGAAAAATTGCGGATATTCAATACCATTTTATAATTCAGTGTTAAATTAAAGTTCCATCTGTCAACATTACTTTTAGTGTTGTGATAAATTAACGCATTTACAAAAATCTCTGGTAATAAAGCTATTTAAACAACAATGTGTTGATTATTATTAAAACGAAAATAATTTGATAAAATTTCTTATTTTCAGATACTGTCTTGGCAAAATGTATAAGAATGCCAGTGATCCCAATCTGGGCACAATTCCAGTGGCGGTTGTGTGCTTCGAGGAGATCAAATCGAGTAGCAGTGACATCGAGACGGGAGGGGTCCTTACGCTTATTTCTGTATTATTCCTCCTCGCCACGTTCGCGGTTTACATGTATATGCCGCAAATGAGGTAAACGTGTTATTTTATTTATATCTAAACTCTAACAAGGCTGACTCGTGTGTGGAATGTTTCTAAACAGATTATTTGTTATATTCAATATTATCAGCAAAGTAATTATTTATTAAGTAATTTTGATACTCAACCCGATCGTAAAAGGTTGAATATTGACTTACGATAATATGATACGTATATTAGTAGGGCCGATAGCATGTTATTTATTAAGGAAAATAAGATTATGACCATTCATGCTAGTTACTCCTTTTTAGAACTACACAAAAATTCCAGTTGTCGTCGATAAAAAAATAAACCTATAGGTACAAGATGTTCTAAGTCCTATTTCACGTTACAGAAAATATTTTCTTACATAATTGGAATAAATAATCTTTTTTTACGCTAGAAATAATATTTAAAAATTAAAATACTTCACGTATTTTAGTTTCGAGGATGGTCATAAAATAATTAATATAAAAGTATTAAAAGCATAAATAAATGATAATTTTATCGCCGCAGGGATCTCCAGGGCGTGTGTTATATGTGCATGTGTGCCAGCATGGCCCTTGGATTCTTATCGCTGGGAGTTTTACAACTCAGTCCAGGGTTCAGTGGCGAAATATGCACGATATCAGGTAAACGAAAATTTTTAATCATTTAATGTTTAAATTATTTACTATATTACATATCATAAACAAATATTTTGGATTATATTTAAAAGGATTATTTGAACAAAATACACTCAACTCTTCTACTTCACTAACACAACAATGACAAATATTAGTGTGGTCGATACTGAGATACAATTCGAAACAATATCGAAATAAAATTAAAGTAATAGCCCATGAGGAATAGGTTTGAAGGTTATTCTACCATGCTGTCCAGCTTAATATGTATGTCAAAATCAAAACAGGATACAGTTTAATGCCGATGTTTTTAGCACACGAACACTCGGGGACACTTGACGATACTGAGTATAATACTATGGTAACTATGATTTTAGTATAGTTTGAAGTTATTTTTTTTTCCTTAAGGTTTTCTCGTCTACTTCTGGATGATGGCTACATTCTTCTGGATGAATGTGATAAGCATAAACATGTACAGAACTGTAGAGTAAGTTGTATTTAAGAAATATTTTTATTTAACTTAAATATCATACAATAAAATCATTTCCTTTCTTTAATATAAAATTTCATATAAATTACTAAACGATTTAAGAATATTTTAGTTGAAATGTATTCAATCCCTAATTCATAAGTTCATAACTGAGTTGACACCGTCCGCTATAAATTACTAAAAAGGTATCAAATCATAACATATTTAAATGATACCTTCTTATGGGTAAACGCTTCGTTACGTAACGCGTTACGACGCCTGTCTGACTTCCCTTTCTCTTACGCATACAGCAGCGACTAGTTTAAGTTATTGCTTCTGTCGGTCGTCCCGAGACGCACATGTTTTTATTTTACTTTATTATTTACAGAGATGCGAGTTATTTAAAGAAAACTGAGAAGAAACAATATTTCATATACAATTGCTATGCCTGGGGCTGCACGATTTTCTTTCTGATCGTTGCACTCATTACAAACTTCGCGGAGGGAAATCACTACAAGCCAGGCATCGGCGACAACAGTTGCTGGTTCAACGGTAAGGAGTATTGATGATCTTAACGCTCAATCGCTCCGTGATAATGATCTCACGCTGCGAAATTTCATTAAATTAGAAAGAAAAACTATTTATATGAATTCATTTGTATACGAAAATAATGCTCTATGATATACCTCAAAAAAAATCAATGGAATTAAATCTTATAAGTTCTTAAAAACATTGTTCAGTGAATAGACAAAATGGTTTATAGTATAAAAATAATTTCGAATCAACATCTCAAACTAGAAACACGTTTAATTAGCATGATAAACATGTATAAATACGATTCGAAGCTGCTTATAAGTCCACTTGACTAAAGTATACATGAGTGGATGATTGTATATTATAAGTGTATTAATTATATCGTTATTTTCAGGTCGTACTGAAACATGGTTATTTTTCTACGGTCCGATAGCCATTCTTATTGCAGTGAATGTTATCCTATTTGTTATGTCATCGATTAGTTTATGGAGGCACACCAGAAAATACGAAGTGAACAAGCTAAATAATCTTAAGCACAAGTAAGATTATATTTAACGTAATACCTCAGATTATAAAACTAAAGGCGGATGGTGTGCATAACATTCCCTAATTTTTAAGGATTAGTTTTAGATATGTGCATGAAATGGCTTATTCAAAAGATATTAAAGATTATGTTGATTATTTAATGTATTATACATAGATTATAAAACAAAACGTAAATGCGTAAGGAGCGCATGTATTCGCTTTTTTCGAAATACAAATAAAAAGCGAATACAACATCCCGGTACTGCGATACGTCTCTTTTTGAATAGTTCAATAGTGCTGACACTTGAATTTACATATTATAATTATGATGATTTGTCATATCGCCATCGTATTGATTACCTTATGAATAGCCATTTAATACACATTACGCAAATTAATCACCTTAACAATTAGGGAATTAAGTTAACATATAATTATATTAATAATAAAGCCGTGAGCGGAAAATAAATTAAAAGTATAAGTATAAGTAGTATAAATATCACAAACTTACCACACAATATATTTTAAGAATACAGATAATATTTTAAATATCGAAATTCGAAACCCCGCCATTAATCATGGACAAAAAAGTTTTTTCTCAATTGTCAGAACCTTCGACAAAGGTTACATGTTATAAAAAAAACATGAGACACAAAAAAAGATAAGTTTTTTTTAGCAAGGGACTGGAAAGAAAAACATTTTTTAATCCCACGGTGGCCAAGAGACAAATGAAAAAATAAACCTTTTGTTAAAATATTATACCTACCTACATATATCGTTTTTACAAAGTAGGTATTGTTAAGCATTAATATGAGATTGGTTAGATTTGTTTTTTCGAGAAGAATAAAAATCATTATTTATTAGTAAACCAACATTAAGTCGCTAATGTCAATTGAATAATTACGATATAGGAATATATTTTGCAGTAATGCGATAAGTTATCTTATATGAAAATGTAGAATAATTAATCAAGCAAAAAATTATAAAACAATTGAATTTATTTAAAAATAGGTACCGGCTCCCTTATCGGTCGTGATAAGATACCATTTGTTAGTGCGTTATATGAATCGTTAATACAGACAAAACGAATTGTATAGATTTTAATATTAGTATATGTTTTCAGGTTCCTCGTTTCCCTTAAACTTTTCCTCGTTATGGGAATATCTTGGATTTTTGAAATTGCCAGCTTTGCACACGGCGCAGAACACATTATTTGGTAATTCAAAAGAAATACATATAATTTATTATCTTCGTCATAAAATGTAACATGTTTAGTTTTAATGCAATAAACTTTTGTTTAATTTTAGGAAAATAATGGACACGTTTAATTGCCTTCAAGGAGTGGTAATATTTTTGATATTGGTGGTGTTTAGAAGGCGAGCCATACAAGGACTGGCTAGCGAGAACTGCTGCTTGTGCATAACCCGCCCATTAGCCGAAAAACTAAGTCCCCACGACGATAGTGATGACCAGCAAATTCTAGCCGATGATACTGTAGAGGTCAGGCTTAATTAAAAGAAGGACTTAGAAATATTGAATATAGAATCTTATTTTTTTAATTTAATTTCTTGCCAGGATTCAGCTGGTATGAAACAGATAATATAATTTATTAGCTCAGTGCAATACTCAGTATGTAAAATATTGTAAAATAAATCTTAACTAGTAAACATTATTACTACATATATAATTAAAAAGAAACTAGTTAAGATCAGCTTTAAACATATAAAATTTATACTATAAGTTTATTGTTATTGAATCTCGTAAAAATATATATCACTTTTAGTGTACGCAAATGAATACTAATTGTAAAAGTATGTAATTTATAAATTAAAAGGTTTCTAACTAGAATGTGAAATATAGAATTTCAATGTATGTAGAAAGGTTTTAAATATGCGACGATATAACATAAAATTTTAAACAAGACATATCTATTAAATACTTAATTTGGTAAAACTATTAATTATTATAAAAATCTATTTTTAAAATGTTAATTTCTTTAAAGTTCCATGTTAAAATGTTGCCACAAGCAATTTATAATTAATTTCAATGTATAATATTATTATATTCTAGTTATTATCAAACAAATACTTGTAATTAATATTAGCATTTACATAAATGTAAATACTATACTATAAGAATTTTTGTTATTATACAAATTAGTATTTAAGATCGAACATTTCTTTTATAAATGCATGTTATGGATTTAAAATGCGGTTAAGTAATTACAAAGTATTCCATTACCCCTTGTTTTATTAATATTATTATTATTTTATCAGTAAAACTTAATTATTTGGTCTGATTTTTTTCTATATTTTCTTTCACGTCCTGTTGTGTTTTGTTTACTTTTAAATTTTTAATAACATTATAACTACTCAGTCTTTCTCAGGTTTAATTATAAATTACATTAACTACGGTTCTGTTAGCTATATCTGGCTCCAGCTACATTTAAAAACTTAATTCTTTTGATAATTTTAATTTTTGATTTAATATACATCAAAATTGAAGTATGTTTGGTCATAGATCATTGCCTTTTGCAAATCTAGTAATTAAAACATCTGAAGTTCAAACCAGTCAACCGACAACTGTCATTATTTGACGTTTGTCAAAATGATATATGTGTGTTCAATGCTGTTGCAGTGTTTCACAAAATTATAAAATATTTACAATTATTCAATCACAAAAAATAAAACAAAGAAAATAATGAGATACATTTAACGTTCTAAATAGTATTTATGTGAAACAAATTAGTGCCTCGAGCGTCGTGCCTTACACACAATACGAAAAGTTAATTTGTTTATATGTTATGAAAGTCAAATTATAATTTACAATGTACACTTCGTTTCAAAGATTGACTATTTTAATATTGACACTGTATACAGTCAAAGCTGAAATTGGAGACGTTGACTTAAATGAATTGTCGGAACAGCAGAATTCAGTGAAAATAAACAAATGTTGCGAACCTAACGAGCTTATGGTCGACTCTATATGCAGATTAGCTGAACAATATAATCAAAGTAAGTACATTTATCAACATCAGAACATAACCTCTTTATATGTGAAACTTTTCAAAGCTTATTGATTGTAATATACAATGAAATAATAATTTTTGTAGGTGTATGGGAACCAGAATTTAAAACCGAAGATGGCAAAAATACTTCAGTAAAATATTATCGTTATATTAATGGTGTACCAAATTGTGCAACAACGCAACAAAGGCCTATATTTGATTTAGGAAAGTCTGAAGACAAGTGAGTATGCAAGAATGTATTCCACATTCAAAATAAATACCTTTACCTACCGTTCTACATACCAAGTTTGAAAAACACTATTTCGTCAGATAATATTTTGGCTTGATAATGATTTAGTTAATTGTCTTATTAAAACCTTTGAGAGTTTCTTTTGCCAGTAACAATGGACCCGAGAATACTTGGGTCTCGGTGGTAGCTATTACTTATTCAATGAGTAAGTTTCATGCTATTTTATTGAATATAGAAAATTTGCTTTTATTTAACATAGTAACATAATAATGTGTTAACATGTACAGAATAACCTACTAGCTGGAATAAAAACTGGTAATAACATAGAAACTTTCACATTCCAGGTTGAATTTGTTATCAGATGGACATCTGCAGCACTTAATTCATCATGAACATAGCTCAGATCATATAAAGGATGACCCACTAATAACGAACACATACAGCATCCATGAATCCATTGTGATACCTCAAGAAAAGGAGCCCTCATTCTATATTCATAACCAAGACAAATATTGTTTAGATAAAGTGAGTAGTTATCCATAAATAAGACATATCAGAAGTCAACACTATAAACAATTAAACATAAAAGTAACTAGATCATAATGTGAATTCTATTGAATCCAGAATCCAGTGAGAAACTCAGTAGTTATTCCTTTATAAAAATGGTAGAGCTTTGTTATTTATAATTAAATTTCTGCGAATCCTGCCTGAAAATCGTCCAATTCTATTTGCTTTGCCTCTCTCGTGTGATTATAAAATGTAGAGGTGATTATAAAGTTGGAAATTTGTAAACAACTCAAGCATTGCTATGTTTAACCTCTAATGTTTTAGTTTTCTTGTAAAATTTTGACTATATTGAAATTGTAAAACGGATTTTATGCATTAATGATAAAAAACAGAATCTTTGATGTGCAATATATTAAATACTCCAATATAACATTACCAAGTAATAACAATGAATATTGTGTGATTTGCATAAAAAGCAATATTGTTAGTCAAATCAAAATAAATAAAATTTGTCATGCATGTTTCCTTATATACTTTCAGATACTTATATCAAGTTCAAATGCAACTGGACTATATGCATTAGTATGTGTCCCAGAAGTTATAATAAATTGGAAAGATACAAGTTTTCTCATGAAGAAAATATTGAATCCTCTGTTTCACGCTATCTCTATGATATTATTTCTAATAGTTGCCATTATATACTTTGTGTTACCAACATTACGTGATTTAGCTGGCAACATAATAACAACTATTAATATCTGTTTAATAGTCAGTCAAGCAGCTGACTTAGTAAGGATATTTACCGAGTACAGTAATCATATAAGCTTTATGGTTACAGGTTAGTAAACTTTTGTGTAATTCATATTATAGTTATTATCTTTATAATAAAAATAATATTTAAAAGAATCCTACTACTCCTTCTGTATTTTATGTAACTTTTACATTCGAATATATGTTTAATAAATAAAATATATTTTGAATTTCAAATCAAAACTTAGTTTTCTAAACAAATTTTTATCAATTATTATATATATATATATATATATTTTATTTCAGATGTAATATTGTACATGAGTCTCCTGGGTGCATTCTTTTGGCTTAACAGTTTCGGTTTCTACATCTGGAAGACATTCAAGTAAATATATTAAGCATGTTTAACTAATACATATTTTGCTCAAAGGATAATGTTTCTATGGATTGTCTTGTAGATCCCGAAATGTCTTCTTAAGAGTAACGGATGTTCGTAAATATTGCTACTACTCAAGTGTAGTTTGGTCATGTGTTGGTCTAATGGCTGCTATGGCTATATGCGCACACTATCTACTTGATACTGGCATAGATCCATATAAGAAGATGCGACTTTCAACAACAATATTTATTGAGGATGTTGAACAAGAAACAATAGGTAAAGTTTCATATTTATTCATTTGTTTTATTTTATTTTTAGTGCGAAAACTTTCTTTGTAAGGGTAAGTTAAGTTAATAATCATTAAAAATAATATATGATCTGACAACAATCCTAAATATATATTTTAATTATACATTTTAGGATGGCTGGGAATAGCTGTATTTTTCACCCCCATCGCTTTTACCATATTATTTAATCTATTCTTTTACATAACAACTATAAAAGTTATCAAAAGAATAAATATATATGGAAGGATTCATTACAAGCTCAAAGGATGGTGAGTTTAATATTAACTAGTTGTTACGGTTCAGTTAATATATTCAAGAAACGAATCTCCTGAAAACGGGTAGGATTTTCCAACAAATTATGTTTAGAGGTCACATTTATGTGTCATATAAACATATAGGAACAACTATATTGGTTCGTTACTCATAATTAAAAACCGATAGGTTACTGATGAATGATAAAGATTCATAAAATATTAAAGAGGCATGAAATAAAAATAACCTTAAACAAAAATAATAATTTTATGATAAAAAGGATACCTAAAATCAATCCAAATTATTAATTTTTCTTTTCAGTTTCGACTTATTTGTGCAACTATTCATAATAATGACAATGGCATGGATTTTCCTACTGCTGTCTTGGCTGAACTTTGATGGTTTGTTATACGCACATATAGTCGTAAATTTACTGCAAGCAATATTGATATTCTATGTGTGTATAGTGAGACAATCGCATGTCATGTTTCTGCTACGAAAGAGTTGTTGTTATGCAGAACCTATACCCACTGGGGAGTGGGGAGATGAGATGACTCATATGAATGGTGGTAATTATTGATTAAATGTTTATATATATAACACCAATAATCCAAATGAGACAAAAATCAAAAATATTATTAAGTAATTCTACCAAGTTATAAAGTTCACTATGAAATCAGCACCAAAAACCAAGTTAAACTATTAAAAAGATAATGTATTGTAAATATTTTGTTAAAAAAGTCTCAGAGATAACACAAAACAAAAATCCGTATAATTCTCTCACACCTTGTGACTTAACAAAATACATACATACACATATAGTATATTTATTCACTTATATTTACTGAAATTTTGAGCAGTGTGTCCATAGCTAGTGCCTTAGAATAAGACAAACAGTATTTTGCAAAGCAATATTTTTTTGTAAAGTATTATCGGTGCTGGTGATTATTGATTATCACTAGGCTTTTGATATATGTTTTATACATTAGGTCTGAAATTATCTCATTATGTCTGTTTTTTTTACTTTTAGTAAAATGCGAAATAATCGAATATAATGTAATATTTTGACTGATTTACACATTAATTGAGATTTTACAATAATGACACGAGTGCTTGTAAAGTATACATTTTACACACATTCGCGAATTCCCTAAAACCAGTACTTTGCAGTGTTTAAAGTATCGATTTTTATGTATGGAAGCCATATAATGTACCAAATTTTTGTTGTATAAGTTTATAATTTTTATATCAATGTTTTTCTTTCACATTGCTTCTGATATTTATAAATAAAAATAATTCACTTATGTCCTCAAACTAATATACACTGTTTGTATACAAATTTGTAATTTTGAAATAATTTCAAGTAGCTCATTTAAGATACTTAATTAGGTTTTAATCGGACCAAAAGTTTTTTTTTAAGTAACAATTGTTAATTGTGTTATATTATATTATAAGCATACTTTATTCTTTTGTATTTCAATATTACTGACTTTTTTGTATATTGTTCTCTTTTAAATTTCCTTTATTGAAATTACACAAAAATGTTAAGACTGCATTTTTATATAAATTATTATCCGTCCTGAATTTTACTAAAATATGTAAACGAGTGTAGGTATGATAACGCGTATAGCGTTTTGCGTATATTGTGCAGCTTTTTTAATCGAATTTACGTACAGCTCTCTAGCACTATAATTGCTTAAATAAAATTGCATAAGTCAAATTTTATAGTAAGCATATTGGTATATGGTGTTAACACTAACATGACTTGGAAATTTTTAACTATTTTGACTTATGCGATTTAAAAATGTACACAAATTTTTACTTTAAACTAGCAACTTTTAGATATATGTATTAACTTTATTCATTTTATTGAAATAAAGCTGTGCTAGACATACTTGTGTTTTAATTCTAAGTTTATTTGTTTTTTTAATAATATTTAATTTTAACCTATTAAAATGAAAGAAATAATTATTTATTAATATGAAATGCTTGTTTATATAAAAATTTTAGTGATTCTATTTTTACTTAGAAATCAAATGTAGATATCATTTTACTTAGAATTTACCCTTAACATTCCTAAGAAATGAAGATAAATTAATATAGCAATAAATTATGTCTCTTGTGCCTGTAGTTACACAGGCAGTGGTAGAATATGTTATGAGTGGGTGGTACATACTCAGAGGGGTAAGTAACCATCTGGTTATGTACCCAGTTTAGGTAATCGAATGTAGGTAAAATTCGTTTAAAAATTATTACTATTTTATTTGAGTAAAAATATAAGTTAACAGTAATATCATATGTTTTTTCAGTAACTATAATCGCGGTTTAATTACCACGAGCCCAATCAGTGATGAGTATTAAATTATGACAAATAATCGCTTTTCTCTAGATCACTTTTCAAATGATATGACATTTATAAATTTACGAAATAATAATGCGACAAAATTATTAATAAAATAAGTAAACCTAAAACTTTTCTCTTTGTAAAGTGTGTTAAAAAAGGTTAGCAATTTTTTATCCTGAAAAATTTGTTTAGTTTTAGTTGGTCATAATACATGTACTTAACAAATTATATTGCTTTTAACTTTCCGAGTAAAGATTAATATATTTAACTTTCAGTGTTTTTTGTTACCGAAATGAGCTTAAAAAATATTATCACCAATAATGAGAACACATTTTTACAAGTGTTTAAAACTATTTTAAAATCGTTAGTCATAAGGATGCCGCTTTTCTTTATAATAAAACTTATTTATAGCTTATAGAAAAACATACCTGAGCGAAGAGTTGGCCCTCGGGTCTCCGCGCGAGGGGGGCCAGCTGGCATCGCACCACGAGGTGACAGTCATCCATCACTGTGTTGAAGAACCTCCTAGTGGGTAGCAGTGCTTCCAGGTCAATCATCAGCTCCAAGAAGCGCTCGCAATATCTACAAGAAAATTAAATTATTCCTATAATAAAATTGGACTATTCTAAAAATAGAAGAAATGTGTCTACTAGTAAAAGTAGCTGAAGACCTGCTATGCTATATACCAGTGATTCAATGTTATATTACTGCATTGTAGTATGGAGGAAGAGTATACTAGTGTAATTATAGCGAGAACGCATTAATCCTCAGGCTTAGCTGCATTTCGACAATCGATATCTTTACATTTAATTCAACACTAACGTGACGAATGAAGAGTACTTTTGTGAGCTGTTAAATAAAGAATATTTTGATTTTGAACATCTGAGTAATCTCTAATGAATATGTGAAATAAATGTATGATTACAAATATAATATGTTAAGTTTTACTACATGATACTTATTGGTAACACAATATAAAAAGCATTTAGAGTTTATTTCACTATGCTGCCGCAATATAGACATCCGGCAGATTATCAAACAGCACTTCAAGGTTACCTAATGATATTTTCCTTCACACCTGAGTTACACCAATTATTTTATAGGGTATTGATTTAATAATTTAGTATCAAGATTCTTACCTGATAGCATGAACATCAGCATCGCCTGTCTCGGGTATACTCTCCAGAATCCTGGTAAACTTAATCAACAGTCGCTGTAAGTAGTGCCTTTCCCAGTTTAATTTATCTAACAGCTCCGGTTTATCTTTCTTTTGTATCGCTCGCCAATATTTACGCCATTTGGGCACAGCTTTAAATTCTTGATTTCTTCTTCCTAAAATGAAATAAAATGGATTAAGTACAACTTAATATTATTTATTTTCTTGTATTAATATAATTTCTCTTAGTAATATTATTTTAGTACATTACTATATGTATGAAATATTTTATTGCTAGAAGTGTTAGTATTGTATGTTTATTTATCCAATGCATAATCTCAAATTTGAAAGAGTTCTAAGAACATACTTATGTTTTCGAATAAATCATATGTTTGCGACTACTAGACATTGCACAAATATAGGTAAGATTACCTTACTTAATTTAGATTTTCAAGTTTGAGAATATCAATAAATATTTCTGTCAATTCCAATAAGCATTTAAGTTATCTACTTTTATTAATTTAAGTTTAATATTGTCCTAGCTTGAATGTTTTTTTGAAAACAAGCCTATTCGTCACTTAGCAATAAAATTAATTATTTATGGAACTGACCTTCTTGTAAACTGATCCACATGCTAAGCGACACGAGCCTCTTGACTTGGTCACGGCACAATTGCACTTCCATACTGCCGAAGCAGTGATTCAAGAACAGTAACAATGCAGTCTGTTCACGCATATTACTGGCCTCTTCTTTGATACTCGCTCTTAAAACTTGCTCGAAAAATCCTGGAAAGTGGTCTGGCTTTTTGAGGAATGCCTGAAATTTAATTATTACATAATATAGCATAATTCCAATAAAGTTAACTCAGCTGTCAGGATTAATAATTTATAAAAAGCATATTTTACGTGAAATCTATTTTTATAGATTTTCTAAGCAAATCGTTTTTATGACGAAATTCCTTTCTCAATTTAAAGCTTAATTGAAACCAATTTACTTCCTTAAGTAGTATATACGAAAAAAAATACAGATATTATTAATAGTATTCTGATTATAAGAACAAGGTTTTATGTTACTAGATAGATAAAATAAGGCATCATATTCCTCCTATAGGAACATAAACTAGAAACAGTACTAAAAATATATTAAATTAAGTTTACAAACACAGCCTTAATATCCAATTTTTGTAGGGCATTTTATAACTGTTTAAAATTAAACATTTAATAATATAACTGATTAGTTGATAAGAGTAAACTACTGAATAATGAATTGTATCTAACCTGCCAAGCCGGCACTCTTTCACGAAATTTCTCATTAATCATAACAATGATAGACATCATATGTGAGTGAGAGGCTTTCCCGGACTCATAGTGCGGCCACAAGTAATTTTCTAAGTACTGGGAAAACTCTAGCATCATTATACGTCGTACTGCAAAACTGGAAAAGAAATAAATAATTAATTAATATATATACAATAATATAATTTATGTGCCCTTTCACATCTTAAAGCAGTTATCATCATCATCACCAATCACAGTGAAATAATCATAACATAGTAGCTCCCAAGGTTGGTGGGACTTTGGCGATGTAAATGACTAAGTGCTGTCGGGTGGCTCATTTGCTAGTGTAGGTGGACTTGCAAATGAGCCAACCAACATCAGTTAGCTACTAGTTCAACATAATGACATTTACCTAAATAAAGATTATACCAAGAAAAATATATGAACAATAATAAATAAATATAAATAAATATTGGACAACATCACATACATTACTCTGATCCCAATGTAAGTAGCTAAAGCACTTGTGTTATGGAAAATCAGAAGTAACGACGGTACCACATACACCCAGACCCAAGACAACATAGAAAACTAATGAACTTTTTCTACATCGACTCGGCCGGGAATCGAACCCAGGACCTCGGAGTGGCGTACCCATGAAAACCGGTGTACACACTACTCGACCACGGAGGTCGTCAATGTTTATTGCTTTGTATAAATGATGAATGTTATTAATTTATGAGGTTTTATTAATTATTATATTAATTGACTTTGAATTTTCCTCATTTTTCTATGTAACAAGATATAATTAGAAAATTTTCAAAATAAACAAATTCAATAATAATAAAAGTTAGACAAAAAGAAGTAGAATAATCTTCTATACTGTCTGAAATGAAATAATAATTATTAATCATAATATTCATTGATGAGAAATAATAATAAATATATTTAGAATTAAATATTATAAATGTAGTGTAAATAAAGTAACATTTTATTGTAATTAATATTAATAAAAAAAGTCACATCCAACCATTCAACCAACCAACCAAATTTAATTATTAATATTAAAAATTATTAAACATATACATTTTATAAAATTTAAATTAATTATTAATTTTATTTTATATATCATATACTAAATATAAAATATATTTTTTTAAACTCCAACTTTTGCTCAAGGAGTAATGATCATCACCCATGGCTATTAAAACTGGCAAAATTTAAAAAATAAATGAGGTCAGTGCACCCAATCTATTAGGCCAATGACCCTGAAACAGTCACTTATTCAATTCAATAAGGCCTAGACATAAAAATTTATAACACAATTAATATTTACAGTAAAATAATATTTACCTAGAGCCCAATATTTCTGCTTGGTATATAGATTCCACAATAGCATCATCGTAAGGTAAGTGATCATCCTTAGTTTGTGGTGACCAGTACTGATTTGCGAGCTGTAAACATTATAACAACCATATTGATTTTAAATTCAATGAGGAGTGTCACATAGATTTGTTTGTGTAAAGACCAGTGGGCTCCCTTGTTGTTATAAAAGGAAGCCTACATGATATATTTAAATAATTATCTTAAATATTTACAATAATTAACATACTAATATAAAAATATCAGTCTAATTTATATTTACTTATGCTGTACCAAGGTTTAAGGATGCCTTTTAAGTTTTATTTGTTGAGTATTTGCTAATGATTAAAAAATGTATATTTGTAGCAAGAAAATATTTATGTTTCACCTAATTTAAACTTATTGTTATTCCATTTTTAATAAGAGCTTAGACAATTTCCAATTTCATAATTTATTTTATTGATTGATTGGTATTCACTAACTTTATAATATAATGTGCATTTTTCTTTTCTTTTAAATGGAAATAAAAGTAAACTAAAAATCTTAATTGTACTTGTTATAAAGACAGTCTCTGGTTATTTATTACTATTTACTAAAAACATTTTTGCAGATTATTTTTGGTGTTTTTTTATCATGTCACAGATAGATATTTGAGGATATGCATTAATATAATTTTTATATTTTTTTCATATTATTCCATATTAACCTACACTATAAATGAGGAAGTATAAAAACTAAAATAACCCTCTAATATTATTGCTTTTTAAAAGATCAATAATTCTGTATTTTGATTGTAATATGTAATTAAAATGTTTATTTTATTATTTTGCAATAATAATAAATATTACAGAATTGTAAAATATGTCGAAACCTAAATAACAACCTCAAAATGCTTTACTTGAATATATACAAAATACTCAATAGTTTTCATTTGTATTTGTTAATTATATGCAAACTAGAAGATACTTTAAGAATATTATTAGTGATATTTAAAACTAAACTGAAATGGAAACATTTAAATAATTTATGCCGCAAATATAACCTTCCTAGCTATACTAACCAGAGTTATTCTATCGGCGTTAATTTGAGAGAGTGTAGGTAAAGGTATTTTCGGTTTATCCGGGGAAGGTTGTACGTCTACTTTCATTTTGATTTATTCTGAACTACTACTTTATGAAAATAACACCAAAACTTATGGGCAAGAAGTTTTCGTTTATCAACAATGTTTATATGTCAAACGAAATGATGTCAATGTCATAAGTCATAACTAACTTGTAAGGGAAATACGAATGCGTTCTAAAATAGTACGTAATAAATCCTTAAAAAAAGAAAATTGTATTGTAAATTCCTACATACAGTATATTTATATGCATATGTAAAATTTAACTATTTTAAACTTTTAATAATACCAATCTTTCGTATACATACATTGATATAATTTATAGGTTTACCATGATTGATTAGGTACCTTATTAAATGCAATTGTTATTGTGTAAAATAATTTAAGTTGTCTAAGCTTCTACCCAATTACAATTTTATATGAATAAAATAATATTTTATGAAACATATTTTGTTTCAGGCATACAAAACAATGTTCGACCCATCTGATTTTCCTTACAAAGAGTTGACTGAATCTATAAGTGAGCATTACAGCGCAGATGATCTTATTTTTAACAGTGACGCTGTGGTCACTGATTCTGTATTAAATGATAAAGATCTTGTAAAAGTTACAGAAGAAATTATTTCAACAGTAGAAAATCATTTATCATTTAATTCTAATAATTCTGGCCGGTTTTTTAATGTTGATAACACTTCCATTTTGGACATAGAACAAAACTCAGAATTATACGTTGTGCAATCAGATAATTCATACAACTATGAGCCTATATTACTAGACGATAATATAGTCAACCAATTTTTACTTCCTGTTCAAGCATCTTCAGATAAAAACAAGGTTAAAATATATATAAGCGAATACTTGTAAAATTGTGTGTTTAATAATAATTACGAGTGTATGTGGATATATTTAAATTTCGAATATTAATTTATAAAATATTTTTAATTTAATTATAACATTAAAAATACAATACACTGTATTTCCTTACAGTGGCCACATTTTTTCACAATGTTTTTTCAGTCTTAAGCAATTTTTTTATTTTACTAATGTATGTAAAATTTTTTACTGGCTTTTCTCAGTCGTATTTTAGTTAGAACATTTGAAGACTGTACATTTAATTAATCTTATAAAATTACGATACTAAGATATTCGATAAAAGAGTGCTTACATGACACTTATTTAATCAGATTTATTAATCTAGTTAGTTATATATAAATTGAGTACTTCATGTGTATCTGGAAACTACAAGAATTATCAAAAAGAGCTTAAAGGCCCTCAGGACTATATTCGATAAAAGCTAACGCTGCTTCATTAAATTTTCAAAAAATAACTAATATATAACTAGATATATATACAAAAAACAGGCCTCAAGATCCTTATTTGGACTTAGGATTTGTGAGTCGGTCGTCATCATCCGCTTGGAAAATTCATCCTGTATAATATATCTTATTATTGATATGCATATATTAAAACTTTAAAATTTTCAGGCTGCAGAAAATATAGATCCCGATATATTAGCGTTACATTCGTGCGTTATATGCCACGAAATATTCACTACCGATACGGATTTACTTGATCACACAATTTCTACACACACTTCCGATCACCCATTGGAGCACGAAACGAGTCCTTTATTGCCTTCTGCTATCAATAATACTTTGGAAGGTGAAGACACGCTTTGTATCTAGTCTTAGAAAACCTATAGTAGGTACTTATATTCCAAAAGCAGTAGATAGAGATAGTGTTCATATTTATCTTTAAACGTTACAAATAAAAACACTAAGAGAACGCGAGTCAGATATACACATAGGCTTTTTCAAAAGCAAATAGGCATTTAAATTTATTAATAATTCTGTAAGGTTATGTCTATGTACGTTGTATATTTTGATTACGTATTATCAAGAAAATTGGTACTTGGTATTGATTTTAAAATGATTATTAAAATATTTTTAAATTATATGTCAATTATAAGACATAAATATTAATATAAAGGTTCAATAGACATTTTCCTATAATTAATTATAGTTGTTATGGTGTAATCGATCCTGATACCTAGGTCAAGCTGACAAATGGTTACAAGTCGAAGTATCTTAATAAATGCTTTCCATAAAAGAGTACCTTTAACGTGCAACGCAAGTTCTCAAATGAATTTCTTTCATTTTTAGAGAGTCTAGACTTCCTAGTCATATCCTTAATTAGTTACTTCTTGCAAATGTGATCCCTCACATATCCGCCCACTAATTTTACATTTTCTTCTAGAACCTTCTAAATTCATACCGAACACTTCTTGTAATATCGATTAAATTAAAGTTTATTATTAAAAACCTCTTTTTTAATTATTAAGTTACAATGTCGTATATGATGCTAATTGAATTCTCGTAAAAGATATCTAATTAATTAAAATTGTACGTCTCACTAAATAATTTGCTTTACACGTATATTTTGTATTTCCTATTCTTTCTAAAGCATATTCTTCCTAAACATAGTTCAGCAATGCAATTAGGTCGAATGCCTTGATTTTCTCTTATTTTTGGTACGAAACGCCTGACTACGAACGACGGACCAACGACAAAAGGACGAACATTGCATTGCACTGTGCACTTTATAAAATAGGTCAGCAAATTGCATGTACTACTAAACGTGGACACTTATTACTATTTAAAGAAAAAGTGAATATAATATAGCGTGCGTTTTTCAAAAATAGAATCAATTTTTTTAATTTTGGATTTATTTTTTTATTCATAATAATATAGTTGTTTTTACTACAGAACCAAATATCAGTTCCGAGTGCGATTGGCTGGTGTGCGGTGTGTGCGAGCGAGTGCTGTCGACCGCGCTTGAATCCGAACCCCGCGGTGAGTAATCATTAGCCCGCTATTGACATACATACCCACTGTTCTTCCCTGGAAAATGCCAGCTAAAAGATACGGCAAAACTTAATTAGGATGAATGTTAAAAACTACAATGTAGTGGACGTCATAATATCACGATAGAATAGGTATTGTTTTCAGTAAGAGTATATTTGTGGCTTTTCAAATATCAAGTGCCAGTACGTTAAGTGGTGTATGTGTGAATGAATAGGTACATTGAAGAGCGCTTGACTCAGATCCTTGAGGTGACGCTAACCGATAAATCTTTAAAGAGCATTTTGAGCTGCTTAAAATGACGAATGTTCAAGTTACTCTAAATGAATAAGTAAACATTATTATTGGACGTAATATCTTTTTATCTGTAAATAATTTATATTTATAATAGTCAAAGAGAGAGAGAGTTGGACAGAGGATAGACTATGTAGATATTAACATTCTTAAACGAAGACAGCATAGCATAGCATGAGCCGAGATGGCCCAATGGTTAGAACGCGTGCATCTTAACCGATGATTGCGGGTTCAAACCCAGACAAGCACCACTGAATTTTCATGTGCTTAATTTGTGTTTATAATTCATCTCGTGCTCGGTGGCGAAGGAAAATATCGTGAGGAAACCGGCATGTGTCTAATTTCAACGAAATTCTGCCATGTGAATTCATCAACCCGCATTGGAGCAGTGCGATGGAATATGCTCCAAACGAAAAGGAGAAGTCCTCTAAAGGGAGAGGAGGCCTTAGCCCAGCAGTGGGAAATTTACAGGCTGTTAATGTATGTAATGTAAAACGAAGATAGCGGCTTCAAATACGTACAAGAACCATTTAGTTTTCACGTGTGATCTGCGGTGAAGGAAAATATCGAGAGAAATCCTTATGCAGGATTTCTCTCGATATTGGTACCCTATCTAATGTGTATCAACCAACGCATCCTCGTGTACCAAGTGGAATAAACGTGTAAGCACGTAATCTTTGCTCAGCAGTAGACTATTTTTGGGTTGCTTGTCTATAAAGATATAATCTTGTTTTAGAGCTACTATGTTGCTCGGATATCAGTGGCAAAGGTTCCGTGGGTTCGCGAAGGCTCAGTTCTATGTTCGTGTGCGAATACTGCAGTTACTTGTTCGCAACCGGGGAAGCGTTAGATCGACACCGACTGACATGCTTCGGGCAAGAAGATTTCTACCCGATACAATCAGTGAGAATATTTCTTCTCTTTGACAAGTATTTTGTAAGTCTTTGAAAAAAAATAGTCTGCATTAAAATCATTAATTAATTATTATTACTGAAAAAAAATTAAGCTACATAAGTATTATTATTAGTAAGGTTTAAATTAAACTCTTATTCACTAACTAAATACAATTGTTCAAGAAAATACATGTAATATAGAGTATACTTATTTTCCCTTCTTAATAAGCGTAAAGCTTATCTCTGGAGAGGGTACGAAAATCAAGGGGTCAGGATCGAACCAGTGACTTTTACACGGCAACGCGGCTAGTATACGAAGTTGTTGAGGCTTTCAGTAATTAAAACGATAAAAATAACAATAACTATGCATCATCTAACTGATTCTTAATGATTTAATTTTGTTTTCGATTTCCTTTAACCGCAACGCGAATGAAAACGCGCGGAGTCTATATTAGTATAATACATATATCTTGTGTTTTTTTAATGTTGCCAGGAGGAAACAATTTTAGAAACAAACATATTACCAATTTCCGAAAATTATATATTTTGTAATATTTGCGGCAAGCAATGTGATAACGAGGAACAATTAAAATTTCACGAGATTGAAAGTCACAAGCCAACGACCAGGCAACGCCGTCCGTACAACACTTGCAACAGCAACAAGATGTGGAACTGTGGATCTTGTAATCAACTTTTCGCTACAGCCAGGTGATTATTGAACACATACAACTTAGTGGTCGCAATCATCCGATATTCTACCTCCAAACAGCAATACTAATTATCGTCGTGTTCCGGTTTTAAGGGTGGGTAAGCGTATGGAACTACAGCCACGAGGGACATAACATCTTAGTTCCCAACGTCGGTGGTACATTGACGATATAAGGAATGATTATTGCTACTTAAAGCGTCAATGCTTGTGGGCCACTTTACCATCAGATGACTAATTTGCCAATCTGACTCTCTATTTGAAATAATACAACTAAAATACATACACATCTGTATGTACTCAAATTTCTGCACTGAAACATGAAATGTTAAATACAAGCTTGAAAGTCAATGTTTATTCGATGTTTACTTCTTGAGTGTTCATAATTGTAGGTTTGTAACTGAGTGTGAAGCTTTTACGTATAGGTCAGGATTGTATCTGCGACCATGCGAGTCGCACCATGACATGTGCGCCATGATGTGAGACCATGCAAGACCAATCAATTCCAGTAGCTTTATGTTATTTAATAGCATATTTATGAAGCGTTATTTTTTTTTAATGTTTTGACAACCCGACTTTTTGCCAATAATAGTGATGGGAAGGCTGGTATATTTACGCTCAGAGGACCGGAATTGCAATTCAATAATCTTAACATTATTTCACGCAGTTATGATTTTACAGTAATTAATAACTTTTTTATATTCGTTAATATAAATCGTTACATATAAAAGTGCCAGCTTGTAAAAACTCTAGTGGTAGCCTTCGCCTTCGTAGAGGTCACTTCTCTTCTTGGAGAAGGTTTTGACGCTTCCATACACACTCAGACATATCGAAAACTCAGCTACTAGGACCCACTTCACATGTTCTAGAAAGAAGGCATCTATATAATACATTATATGTATATATAAAATAGTCTGAATATTCATTTAGACATTTTTTAAAACTCTATAATATTTTATAAATTCTGTATAGAGCTTTTATTGTCGCTGATAATTTATTTCGTCTAATCTTGATGGCTTGCACATAGAGAGCTCTATCGTCACAAGCGGGGCGAAGACCGCCCGCCCGGCTCGCCGCTCATGGCGTATGTCTGTGAGGAATGTGACAAGGTTTTGGGGAGCATGTGCGCTTTGCACACACATAAAAAAATGCATAAAGTAACAAAGCCTGTAAGTATTTTTTATTTTTAAAAATCTATCACAGTATTTTCATCTTTACTTTTTGTGATTCACCAAAATAATACTATTTTATTTTCTATCTAGTAGTAAAAAATTACTCATTTTCTGACTTGCTGATTATACACCTGCACATAAAGGTTTTATTGAAATTTGAGAAAAATATGGAATAATAATATTATGCAAATTTTGAAGGGTTACCCATGTAGAGTCTGCGGTCGTCGATTTAACCAGTCCGGCCACTTGGCAATTCATATGCGTATGCACACTGGGGAGCGACCGTATCCTTGCGACCTGTGCTCGAAGGCCTTTAAAGTTAAGGTCAGTGTGTTATAAAATTTTACGAACCATTTATAGAATAAATTATATATAAATTGACAAGGAAGTTCAAAAGACAAAGACAAGCACGACTTTTCCTTCCAATACTCCTGTCTAAATGCACTTTTTTAATTTAAATGTTATTTAGTTTATCTTTTATAATTATCTAGTACTTTAAGATCAAAATGCATCAATGGTTTTAAACTGGTTTTGTTTATGATTTAACTTCCGAATGATGGATTAAATATTATTGGTATTTTTTAGAGATTATATTTAGATATATTATTATTGAGATCGTTTTTAACTATATATATTTAACTTACTTATAAATTAACAATTCAATAATTCGATTAATCTTACTTGTGTGATAGCCATAATATTTATACAATCAAAGAAACTGAACATCTGCGCAGTGCATATTGTAAAGCACAAGTGTAAAGGCAAACACAGGTGCACTCTCTATTCCGTTATAGTATTATCACTAGTCAGCAAAACAACGGATATATGGGCTTTTCTAACTCCAAGCTGCTACTATTCATTTCTTCATACAAAAACCCTATAACTTTTACTTTGATTCGACCCGGGATTTGAATCCGTTACCCCGATGTTTGTCAGTAAACTTAACCGTCAAGACAGATTCGAAGAATATTTTGACTTTCAGACTTGAACTATTAACATCTATTCGTATTGAATGATATTTAAAAACAATTGAAAAGTATTTTATATGAAACACACGGTTCGGAGATAAAAGTTTCAATGAGTTTTAACTTTTTGGCGGGAATACAGCAGTCTTGTGTTCTCGACACCTTTGGGAACACTGTAAGCTAGAGTTTCAATGTTCTTTACTTGTAACTTTCACAGAACATATTTAATCTAGGAAACTTTTCGCTTATAATATACTTTGTGACTTTAAGTCGAACTGCCTCAAGTGGGACCGCTGTTGTAATAACTTTTTGTGAAGTAGCAAAAAATATCTGACTTCAATTATTTATGTCTATCTTCTAAGTATAATTTATAAAGAAATTTCGTTCGATTAAACGTTTTAGCAAATGAATTTAAATTTATTTAGGGTTAATTTTCAGTGCTTAACAGATTATAAATTTCTAATCATATATTAAGTTTAAAAAAGTATTTTAGGTATATATCTAATGTGTCAAAAAAAGAATAACACAGTAGAACAATATTATTAAGTAAAAACAAAAGAAAAACTAAATCTTGATACATCAGTAACGAAGCTTCGATCGTCATTACAAAAAGTGAACACATTCGCAATAATAACAATCCATAGTTTAAGAAGGTTCCCAGAATTTTTTTCATAGGACACTGTGTGAAGTTGTGTGCGTGGCAGGTGGAGCGCGACGACCATCGGCGGACGCACACCGGCGAACGCCCCTTTGCGTGCGCCGCCTGCCCCAAGACGTTCACTGCCGCTGCACGCTTGCGTGAACACGCGCGCATACACACCGACCAAAGGTTACTGACGATATTCATGCTGGATACTTATCTACATTCTACTGCCCTCGTTTTTGTAAGGAGCCCTGCGTCAGGAAACGCGAGTACCAGAGACAAGAATCGAACCGAACTGGTCTCCCTTTATATCTTGATATTAAACATCTCACCTGCACTACCTTAATGACTTGCGAGTATCAAAGTTTAATAGTGTCAATAAAATATAACAACGGTACAATGACCTGTACTTAACAAACCACCCAGCTCGAGTGGTGAGAGGTGAGGTTGAAAGGTGATAAATAATAAATCATGTATAAAACACATACAATTAATTGATATATAGGTATTTACTTATAGTATTATATACACTTCCGAAGTAAGCTCTCGCGATGAATTATAACGAATACGCTATTTTTTACATTTTGCAATATTTTCCATGTATAATTATCACTCGAAAACTTGCACATTCTAAGTAGTTTACTAAGTACACTACAAACATAAGCAATTGTCAAAATTGCTAATCTGCCTATGGATCTGTCTTACGAAGTGTCTAAGCAATCATCTGTTTTATCAAGACTATTGCGGATTAATCGTACTTGTATATTTAATGTTCTTCTATCTCTTATTTATTTAATGTATCGCTTATTTCTTCTTCTTTCCTGCCACTTTCGTGAACAGGGACGGAAGTGTGTAACAGGAAGCCTCCCAAGCGCGCGCTATTTGATTTAATCAAAGAGCGCGTGATACTAGAGTTGGCTGTCAGACGGTAACAATACGTATTCTAAAAGTATATAATATTAATCTTGCTCGTTACCAAGATGACAAGTCAGATGTTATCTTTACTACTAATGCCATATATATATAATAATTTAAATGCGATTCTGTAATTCTTTACATTTAAGCTCCCCAGTAAGGGAAAATAATAACTAACTTGTAAAAATACCCGCGAACTCGATTTTCTTTTCCTTATTGACTCCATATGTTGACCATAAAAAAGTATCTTTCGTTGGATTTTATCTTAAATAAAGTTGTAAGTATACAAATATTTTTAATTGACTTTGATCTCTACAGTCAAGCGAAATATTTAGAGAATTTTCGCATGGTTTGACAGATAAATGTTGTAAATACAAACTGCCATCCCGATAAATATGTTTAACAATGAGTTGATATTTATCTAAAAAAAAACATTTAGTAGTCATAATTTAGCTGTACACTTTCATAAAGCGTAATTTTACAACATGTTTGTGAATAAACTGAAAATATGTACAAATTCATTACAAATTCTAAATTCACATTGACAAGCTACATAAAAATATTCTCATAAAAAAATAACTTATAACGCTTAGCGTTAAAATAAAATATTACAATTGATAGCGTATTGTTGAAAATTATAATTCATCAATACAAAATACCCTTTGTGTGCTCTCGTTATGTTTCGGACGTCATTCATAGTTAAAACGAAACGCCAACAGATGGCGTTACTATGCAACCAATCTAATCGCTCAAAAATAAACATTACTTAATTTAAAGTCTTTAATTTTAATTACTTATATTTATTGTAAAATAAATAGTAAATACGTTTCGAGAGAATATTGAGTAATTCAACTGTCACATAAAACCATGGATATATGAGTAAAGAAACTGAAATATATAAGATTTATGGAATTTGTTTACGTAATTAAAGTTGATAGTAGATAAACATCAGGAGTCGAGGCCGAGAAGCAGTAAAATCTCTCGCAGCCGAGCAATTTCTTCTGCCGGCTGACCGGTTCATTTAGGTTGAGCACCTCCACGATGACTATGTTAGAATATGTAAAATAACTTAGAACATCTATTTATAAATCCATGAATATTATTCAAAGAGGCTTTAAACCTAGATTTTTAATTTTAAGCAAAATACTTAAACAATAATATATAAACCTGTACGTTTGAATTTGTAAATATTTATTTTTGAGTACATAAATATTTTACCATAATACTTAAGTTTTACAGTTGCTATATTATATCTACATGTATTGTGGGAACATTTTTTTAAATGTCAGTAATATAAAGCGATAGTTTCTTCCACTGGAACTTGACCCTTATTCTCTTCCAGGCCATACAAATGCGATATTTGTGGCGCTGCATTCCGAAGGCCCTACGCTCGTACCGTCCACACTCTAATACATACAGGGGAGAAGCCACACGAGTGTGACGTGTGTGGAACTGCCTTTAGGTATGTTGTATTTTATAATACTCTTTGAATAGAAAAACATATCATCCTTTAAGAACATTAAGTGTTAGAATAGAGTGACACTAATTACTGTAAATCATTTTCTATGTTTATTTGTTTTCTTTTAATTTATCATCTAATTTCGATGGAAAATAAAATGTTAAACTTGTAGTCATCTCCCCCGAACATGATGTCACTAAATATCTTAAATAAAGGGATCAACACTAAAAGGGACCAAAATATATATTTTTTTAATATTTTTTTTGTGAAGGACTTTTCCCGAGGTCCAAATCAGTAATACTGAAAAAAAAAAAGTATCTTAGGTCCTTTTTGCTCTAGCAGCTTTAAATTGCTTTAAAGAATGTTATTAAAGAAATCTAAAAAGCGAATGAGCTTAATATGCAGAATACGTAGATGTGGTACACAAAAATATTACTAAGATTTTCTAGTGTATTTGTGTTAATAACCTCGTACCAGTCGAGAGGACGATAATATCGTGAAGAAATAGAACTAAACAGAACTCACACGGAAGAAATTTCGAAACATTTATATTCTTTAATCAGCAGTTATTTTGTATTCCGGGTTAAACTCCATATTCTTAATATATAACTTTAAACTTTGTTAGGCTCTTACTTTATTAGGCATCAAGTAAAGTATATCTATCTCTTTTTTATCACATTTATTTTAGTCAAAGAACTCGACGTTTATGTCTTGTTTCACTAGAATACATGTACCAAGCATCCAATCACACAAACTATTAACATATAGTTTTTATAACTGTGCCTCTACATTTTGTTCTAAGCGTTCCTAATATGATACTAATTTTATGTTTAAATAATTGAAGTATTTTTCGTTACTATATAGAATAGTGTTCACATTATAAACATATACACTGTCAACAACAATTAGAACTGTTACTAATCGAGTTTTTTTGGTAATATATACTTAGTGGAAGAATACCTAATATCACTTTTAACTTGTTATTTTACTATGGAATTATTTAAATATTTTCATTAGCAAAAATGAAATAATAAAAGCTTTTACTCAATTAACTTTAAAAAAAACTTATTTTTTTTCACGGAACTAGTACCCAACGATAGTAAAAACTTAAGCTCTATAAGACACACGTAAAACTGTTACTATAAAACAGGGTGGGCGATTAATTGAACCGTTGAGTATATTATCATATTTAAGTATCAATAAATATGTGGATTATATATTACCTTCTTTCTCCAATTTGCCTTGACGCAACTGTTCGCGTAAATCTGGACACTACCAACATAGAGTACGTATGTACAATTAGGATGTCTTTTTATAACCATTTTAGTTTCCTCGTCGACTAAAACTAATTTTAGGCAAAAATGTAACATTCCATCGTCATACTATGGTTACTAATCTTTCAAATAAATAGTTCCAAAAAATTATTATAGATGTCGCTAGTTTATCTGTATCTGCTATATTCTTTGTGTAAGTTCGTAAATTTTATTCTACAATATATAAGAACTCTTTTTTCATCAGACGTTCGGGAGATATGTGGAAGCATAAAAGAACACTACACGGCATTCAGGCAAATGGCAGTGATGCAAAATAGATTAAATAAAATATTCTACGATGAAATCTGATCAACTTTATAGAGATTTCCAAACAAGTTTTGTGCAGCCAATGAGGATAATCTGTCAATTTTTTAAATTCTGCAACAGAAGAACTTTAGCATTTCAAATAATTATGGTCAACGACGTATCTTTAATTCTTAGAAGTATCACGGAATGCCATGAGCTACAATTGACAAATGACATCAGAAATGACGTACTATAACCACCATAATGTATGCCTTGTATAAATGTTTGTCATTTTTTTTGTATAATACGAAATATCTGATTAAGTTGTATGGATTATTGTTTATTATTAAAAATATCTAAGATGTCTTGTATACAGGCAGATATCTTGCATGTTATTAGTCGAATTATTGCTTTTTTCTAGCATTGAGTACATAATTAAATTATTTTACAGGGGAAAAATAAAAAACTGCGTTTTCTTCAACAGTAAATATTTATTATAAAAATTGCTCTTATAGCCACATTTCTGTTTCTATAATATATATAATATTTATGTCCATTCTTTGTGCCATTGTTTCACAAAATTATTCCTGTTCTTGTTATTTTCGACACAACAGCTTAAACAATAATTATATTACAATATTTCTTACATTAGAACACAGGAAACAATTTTGAACAACTCCTAACATGAGGAACGCTTAACAATTCGATGTGCAGAACAAGTATATTCAAAATTGATTTCACAATTTTCTAAGGGGAGTATTTTTCTAGAATATACACAATCGTTTCAATAATAAATCCTGTCATTTTTGGTAACCAATGGCAATGAAAAACACTAAGAAATTACACTTACATAATGTAATTATAAAGTTACGTATGATGGTGTCGAATGCGTTTCTTTGAAACGATTTCGACGGTGAGAAGACGGACGAGACAGGTCTACTGTCTACAATTATTGCTGTAGTCACAACACTAGCTCGGGGGTAGCGGCCCGGTAATAAATAGCTCTTTACATCTTTTGTACATCACTTTGAAGCACTTAGACAAACACCAGAACGCATACCAAATTTGTAACGTGTTGAGGACGATGTACAATTCATTTATTAATAATTTTATACAATTTTGATATATTTTATGGAAACATTAATCGGAAATTTAAAGACAAGGTAATTTAATAGATTGTTTAAAATCTGTTATTTGATCATAATTGCAAGCATATGAAACGGCTTATGCCTCTGTCACACATACGCTGGCGATGCATTATACTAATTGGTACAGTCGAGATAATTTTAAACTAAAAACCTTACGTGTAGACATAACTTACTTAAATACTTTAAGTACGTTTAAATTAAAAATTGAACAATTTTCTCGGGCGCCGACGACAGAGGCATAAAGCAGGAGGCTTAGTACAAACTTGTAAGTATATTATATTCAATAGAGTCGTTTACCCATAATTCGCTAACTTACTTAAGTAAACCATCACAACCAACCATACGGACAAGTTTAACAAAAAAAATCTAAGTAAGTATGCAAAATAAATCGTCAAATCAGAAAACGATCGGAACGCAACACTCATAGACTATCCAAGTATCCAGTGCATCACTTACGAGTTCAGAACCCACGAATTACAACTAATTAGACATCTTTCAAATCGGTACTGGCAATATTTTGTGACACCTTACATTAAAACGAATTAAAATATGTAACTTGTAAATCTGTACTTGAGTGTATTGGACAGAATAGAGGTCGTATGATACAAGGCGGTGGCGTGCGTCGCTTACACATCCATACCGATAAAATTATTATTTTACATTATGTATTTACAACGGCCGCGAATCACCGCGCCATAATGCCCAACTCCGTATATAATATGTACATTAAATTTAAGAACATAGAGTTTCTCTCATTAGCTACCGAATCACAATTCAAATATTTGAGTAATTGACAACGGTGGACAAACATGCGCCGGAGCACTAATGCATCTTACTTTATTGAAATTTGTACTTTGATCTATTAAAAGTCGTGCTAGGTAGGTATGTTTGGTCCATGCAGTCGCACTCGCGCAGTCCGCGAGATAAACCCGCGCGTCGGGGCGGTCGAGGAGCCGCGAAACGGATGAGCCACAATACATCAATCGAAACGAAAAACCTTTAAGCTCGTCGATAAAATTAGTTAATTTTGTCAATAATAACTAAAGGTCGTTATCCACGGTTAACGCTCGCGTCGCTGGCTCCGACCGCAAATCCCGATGACACGCGGATTCATTAAGTCCCATTTCACGCAAGTTGCTCGCAATCCGACGTCACTAACGAGAGGACACATCATTGCTACGCCATCAAAAGAAACGCTCCGTTACACTTTGATGACGTAGGATCGGGTTGACTAGAACTCTCTTAGGGAGGCCGGGTTGAATCTATCTATTGTTATATATTAGTATTTTCGATGTCTCAAATCTCATTGCATTCCCAAAACCAATCAATTCTATCAGTCAAACTTCCCTAATTCACTAAGGAGGTTCCCTCTAAGGAGATCCGATGCCCCTCTAATGAACGTCAGTACAAAACTAGAATTAAATACTGCAAATAAATTGTTATTTTTCACTTATATTTTAACTAATTACATATTAGGAACTGCATTTAACTATTAGTAGTAAACACCGTAAGAAATTATTGAATGATAGTTTTATTAGTAGGTATGTATTATTCCTAAATTATTATTGTTCTTAATTGGTACATATCGGTAAAAGTAAAACGTTCATCAAACGGCCATCGGGTTCTCGGACAGATTTCGTTTATTTTACAATTCCGACTGTGAGAGGCTTTAAGTACGACCGGTATTATGTTAAATCACGTTTCACAAATTCCAATTATTCAATGTATAATGATGCCAAAAATCGTGAGACTTCCAAACATGACTGTCGATAAGGCTGTTTAATTGACACCCAATTACAGTGCCGCCCTGGAGCAATGGATGCGGAACTAATGAAAGTTCATGTGTTAATTTAAGTACTTACTACGTATTTAATTACAATTTTGTTCGTCAATATTCAAATGAACCTTTAGAAGTTTGAAACTGCATTCTACAGTGCCCCTTTACAACATAGACGGTCACAAGGTTCGGCACATGTCCACACATGAGTCTGACGTACTGACGACTGCCGTTTGTGGGAGTCGCTCTTTTTAAATATGCAGTGGAAATTACAGAAACATAAACACGAGCTCGGCAATTATTTCGACTTTGTCCGAAATATAAATGAAGATCACACTTCCACGAACGGCAACGCCTCTTTATAACATAACCCACCCGAAGTCACGCTTTGTCGATAAAATACATCAGATAGAAAATATCAAGACAGAAATAATTTTAAATCATCACTTCTCTCTTTCAACCTAATAAATATAGCATTTATCTAATTAATTACACAATAATTTCAACAAAAATTTCAAACACCCGAGTTTCGATACGAACAGTAATAACGTCTGCTGCTAAGTCAGTTCTGAGTCCACTTAAAGAAAAAAAACTATCAAAAATAACTCGGCTCGCGATCAAGTCCCGCGTGTCGTCCGAAGCTAGCACCTTCCCATTAATAATCACATAACACTAACTACTGACTGCGTGGCGGCGTGGCGCCGACTAGATGTGCCGCGCGGGCGGCCCTCGCCGCGCCGCGCGGCCGCCCTCAGCTCGCCGCGGCGCGGCCTGCCCACCTATCACAGGCGCTCAGTGCGGCGCGGGCGCATCCTGCCCGCGCGGCAACCACTAACTCGTCGGCACCAGCAGCCGCACGAAGCTGTCCTCGCTCCAGCCCCAGTCGTCGGGCCACGCGTCCTCGGGGGGGTCGAGCGCCGATCGCGACGACAGGCTTAGCACCGAGCCCCAGTCGATGGTGCGCTGCTCCTCGTCGCCGTAGCCCGAGTCGCGGTCTGGTGGGGGCGGCGTCGGGAAAGGTGTGGCGCGACCAGCCGCAGGATCCCGGGCACCCAGCACCTCGCAGCGCGCCGCGCCTGCCGCCGTCGCAGCACATGCGGCCTCGAAGGGCGCGGGCGTCTCTTCGGCGCTCTCGCGCTCCATCTCCCTTTCGATACCTCGTAGCGTGTTGCACACGAGAACCGAGCGCCGCAGTGAGGGGTCCGCGGTCTGGCGGAAACGCGCCAGCTTCAAGGCGCAAAGGTTCATCATCTTGAGACGTCGCTCGCGGTAGCAGCGTCGCGAAGCACAGCGACCGGCGGCGCGGCCATCGCAGCAGGCACGCGCGGCGGCGCCGCCCAGTTCGAGGTAGGATTTGCCGTTCTCGGCGCGTATGGTATCGTGCGCGCCGCACCAACCACCGCACCAGCGTCGGCGACACGCGCGCCGCTCCTCGTCTTCGGCACGCCAGCACTCGCCGCCGCCCGCTCCGGCGGCCACTGCCTCCAGTCGCGCTATCGAATCCTCCCAGCGCGCAACTTTACCGCCGCCCTCGCACGGGGAGCCGGCGCGCCGCTTGGCGCCGCACCCGCCGCCCGAGCCCTGCAAAATTCAATAAAATATGATTTTAGTTATTTTTAATTTATACAATATTAATGTTGCAGCACATATTTTTAGATAACTTTGAGACTTTTTGTTGAAAGTTTTGACAGTAATCGAAGAAAATTATAAGAACTAATTTACTTTGTACGAAATATTTAAACGGTTAATTGTACATAGTTCTTTATAAAATAGCCCTCGTGATCTCTTGCATACTAGGCTAAGGCAACGCTAAAGATACCTGAGCCCAACTCGCTTTGTAGAGCGACCCTTCTCTTTTTTTGGGTACAATATGCACCCGGGGAGCAACCCCTGCAGATCGGCCCAGGTAGAGAATGCGTGTTCCGAAATACGACTGTGGGATTTACCCGAACAAATGCCGTTCCCATTTTTTTGAAAATGTTCTCTATACAAAAGATTTTAACGTGAACGCTAGGGCTAAAAAAATTAAGATCGATGAAGACGTTACGGTCCACAAATTTTAATGTGTAAACTTTTTTGAACCTAACTTGAGTTTCATTATTTTAACCTGACTGGCTAGACTAACAGTTTCAAAATTAATAGTTATAACATAGAAATTTCACTTACAAATTTAAACTAGAAAAACATGCTGTATCGTACGAGCAGCTGCTACGTCTATATGTATAGAAATAACCCGATAGACTCAGTTGACAGGCGCCTTGACTTAAAACATTGCGATTGTATACGATACATTGCTCGTTCCGTTAGTAGGCACAATGATATTTTGCAATATACGACTAACTAGGAATGGGAAGTTTTAAAAAATGAATTGTTAGCAAATCCACCGGCGGCAGATGCCCGCGCACCTGCTACCACAATTAGGTGGCACACGCGTTTACGCACCTTCAGACATAAATGCCTTTATGCAACTAGACTTTTTAAGTATTTTTTTATGTTTACAGTATTTTTATAAATGATTTGGTTTTTTTTTTCCAAAAATAAGGTAACATTAAGTCGAATCATGTGGAACAACTAAATTATAAAAGTTATCAAGAGAAAATGTATTCAATGTAGTGCAACGCAATGAGACTCGAGGCAGTCGTTTGCTAAACGTCGCTGGCCAGCGCGGCTCGCGTTGACTCAGCGGCCACTCATCGCAACGCTGCAAATAATCATTTTGCGTCACCATTTTATCACTCTGCGGAAAATGGGCTGCTCCATTGTTCATTTGTTAACGCTTGTAGCGTGGAAAAAACTGTGCAGTTTGCAAAATGCAGAAATAAACAAAACCGCGTGATTTCATTAGTATCACGCGGTGAGCGAGTGTATGTAATGTAGCGGTGTCGTCGCCAGCGCTGGCGCTCATGAAAATAAATTTAGTATATGACGTTGGCGCACAGCGTTGCCGCTCCGTTCATTGGAACGTGGCCGCGCGACGTTGCCGCGCCGCTCGCTCTTTCTAATCTTGTCGTAAAGTTCTTTTTCTGATGCGCACCGCGTCGCTCGTTCTGTCCGCTCGAAACTTGGAAACGTCTGACGTTTATTTTATCGCTTGCTTTGAATAGCTATGCGGTATATTAAACCTGTGATGTCCCTATAGCGCTTAGAAGTTTACGATTTATTTAAAATTACAGTCATAACGAAATTTAAGTACTCACTTCTCGTTTTATGTATGAGTGGTCAACTGAAGGTAGAGGCGCTAATAATCGGTCAGTCAGATCGCGAAGGTAGGAAAAGTTCGATCGGCGGGGCGAGTCGAACGAACTTTCTATGGCATTGTAAAGAACGAATAGATGGCGGCACGGCATTGCTTCACAGTGCGCTAAGCCATGTCGTTGTCGAGCGAGCGAGGGTCTCTGCGGGTGGCGGCGGGGTGGGGTGAAGAGCTCTGAACGGGTCGCAGGCGGGGCGCGGGGGGGCGGACTAGCTGTTTCTGTGTGCGAGTCGTACACGTGCACGCGCACACAGCCCCATCGTATAATAACATCGCGTAGCGGCCGTCCGCTTCTATCTAACGCTACAGCTACCTACGCTCCAACGAACGTTATATTATAGCGAACTATAAAATGGGGTAGATAGCGTGGGTTGTACAGCTCTGCATTATAAAGCTAGGATATATATGAGAAAACGCAAATAGCGCGCGTTAAGCATTATTATAAACGAATTATTTATTAAGATCTTTTTTCTTTGAAATTATTTCAACGTTTCCCTTTGTTTTATAATATGTAAACGACATTAGTATACTATTGGATATGATATTATAATAAAACAATCGTATTTATTGATTATCGCTTTCGCTTCGGCAAAAACCTATTTTCACAACCACAAAATATAATTCACACAAGCGTAGGCGTTAAGACGACAAACAAAGCTTTTATTGCTTGTTTTAATAATTTTCACAAACAACAGAGGTAATAAAGACGTGACGATCGCTCACTATAAATGATCCAGATAGTATTTTTTGCGATTCATTCATAAATTTTCATAGCGTGAAGAGGTGTTAATCTGCAATATCGAATTGGAGAATCTATTGAATGAGCGATTTACGATTAACATTCCTTTTCAGTACAATAGAGCACGTGATCGAGTTCGCAAACTCATTCATTGGAAGGGTATCGGGCCTGTTTACAGGTGGTTAAAGATTACAGATCAGTCTAGCCCGCTGAGCTTCGAATACCGTTATACATTTTTTATGCCCTGAGAAAATTTATTTATTGTTTTGACTCGGAAGCTATGCAATTATGATTTATTGGTGATTGTATTATTACTGATGCTATTATCGTATTTAATTGGTTTGTATTCGTTGAATATACTTTTGTCATATTATTGTTGCTTATTCAAATCATATTATGTTACTGTTAGTTAACTATTGGCTGATGATTTTTTTACGTGCATACAGAGAAAATGCATTATTTTATTATTTATTTAAACCTTAGTACATTTAAGAACTTAAACATCATTTGTTTTTTTAAAGAATTGATGTATATTATTCGAATGGTATATAAAACTTTCCTTAACGAGTATCAGTCGAATGATTCGGGTTTCGGCATGAGCCAGCGCCGAGCGCCAAGGCAGTCTCTGGCACGCACATTTCCGTGAGCGGCGAGCGGCGAGGCCGCGCGGCTATGTGTGCGTGTGTGCGTACGCGCAGCGAGTCTGTGTGCGCGGACCAGTCTCACATCCTGTTCTCTGGCCCGGCCGCGCAACTTCGACTGACTCTCCGAGCTTTTTATACCGACGCTGTCCCGTTTTGAACGATATTAGCCTATACTTTTTTAAAGTTTGCATGTAAGTTGAGAATTGTATTTTAAAGAACGGGTTTTTTAATGAAACTAGTATGAATGTGAAACTATATTCGTGCTCGACGATTGGCGATCTAAATATACATTGATAATTTAAGACATTCAAATACATACGATATTTGGAGGTACTGCTACAAGTCAGGACCTACATGGATGATTGTTGAATCATTTAACTGTTATAGATATTTGATATTATTATTCGTCACCTATTCGTGAAACATAAATACCCACAGACATCAGTCGTTTTTTGTGAGGCTTAAGTTATGCGGTTATATAAGAGCGCAGCGGTGTCAAATAATTCCAAGGTGACAGAGAAAAAAATGTACAAGAGAACCGTTTAAGCGCAAACAAAAGGAATCCCTCAGGAATGTGTGCCTGCATAAAAAGCGAGGGAATTCCCGAAACGTATTGTTTACAGTGTGCGGGCGCGTGCGGAACGTGGCGTTATGCGTTTATTATGATGAGCGTCTTGCAGAGCTGCGGCCACTTGATGCAATGAAAGGGAAAATTGTAGTTTTTGTTCAAGCGCGGATGACGCATTTACTTCCCCGAACGCCGTGGGCAACATGACAGGAATGTCGGTCCGCCACTCGCGCGAGGCCTCGCTTGCAACTCAAACATTTCCTCCTAATGCTGACTCTGGCTACCAGACTTTCTTAGTTAAACTCTTATTATATGTATGACATATTGTTAAATTTTAATATATTCTTCAACTTTGAAGAAAATAGGAACAATCATTTTGGAATATTAGGTGTATGTATAATAAAGACTGAATCGTGACTGCTTTATAAGACATAATAAATATTAACATAATTTGGTGACTAAGCCGCAAGCTGTGCAAAACAGTTAATTTCTTTAAGGCTGATAAGAACAACAAGAACGAATGCAAATGTGGTAAACAGGACTGGTTCAAGGCGCTTATAGCGGTTAACACTGACATTGTAAGACGAAGTGCGTACGTAGTGCATAAATCACTTCAATCTCCAGGATGGAGTTCGCATCGTACGCTTTTAAGACAATAAATCAGCGGGTGCGGGCGTACGCGGGCAGATAATGACGTCACTGGTACGTATCTCGGAGAATCCCCGGAAGAGCGAATAAAATAAAAATGTCACGTAGCGATCAGCTGTCGGGCGGCGCGGCGCGAGCGTGACGGGCGGGCCCGCGCACCGCAGCGATACGCATAACGACGCCGCAATAAAACTTATTTTTATGTTTTTCGCTCACAATGGCCGCGCGAAGGTCGAGCTATCTAAATGGGTCAATACACTCTGCGTAGTACGAGCGTCGAACACGTGCTCCCGCGTTTGTAAATAGCGAGATATCGGCCGATTGTTGCAGTGATTAATGGGGGCGCGTAATGACTCGGCGCCGGCCGCCACTGCCGCCCGCGCCGCTCGCTAATGTGTTCATTCATCGTCCCGACACTATTATTATTTGCTGCCAGAGATGGTTTTGTTCGCATTCCGACAATCGATCCGACGACATTAGGGCGCTAGCCAATGTCAAGGTTGCACTTAATATGCGCCAGCCCCAGCCTTACTTGTCACTTTGCATACTGATGTACTCAAATCAGACAAATTGCATCTGTTTTATTTAACAGCTGTATCAAATTTTCAATGCACGCAACTCTAATTAACTAAGAAACATATTCTTGAAAGAACTATTAATAGGCAAAATGCAAATGGACCCGTTACAATGACTGCCTCGATGTAGTGACATGACGTCGATGCCGACTGTAAAATTATTTCTGTACAACTTTATTAACAGTGTATTAAAAGTAATCGTTTAAACCTAATCCATCCTATGTTACAAAGAATAAAATGGGTTTACATTGTAAAATTTCTGTCACCTGTAATTTCAGGTGCAAAAATGAATGTATGTAGGTGGAAACGCGTAATCTATGCGGGAGTCATCGACAGGCGTCCGCGATAAGGGCGAGGTCACGGTTATCAATGGCGGCATCTCCATACGCGCTCGCCGGCCACGACATCTCGCGCCCATTCACTATGAAGACGACCCCCCGCTCCGCACCGCCCTGCGCCCACTCGCACCCTCCGTGGTGCATCAATGCAACAAGTTAGGACACAGTTTCTGTCTTGTAAGAAGTTTCTCAAGGCAGCTTTATAACCCGCATTCGCACTTCTTAACTTTGCTTACTGAACCATCAAGCCGACTTTGCGATCTCATCGAACGTTCGATGCATATAGCGGAGCATTATTAATCAGAGCCATTGAAATAATTTATATTACATAAGCGGTATCAGTCGAAATTCCATACTATATTTATAACGGAGCATATTGGCTTTGAACGGTGACACAGCAATTTAAATAAAGTTCCCGATAAAACAGGACGGTACATATTTTCAGGCTGTGATGCCCAATTAAATATGGATGTGATTGAAAAACGCGTGTCCGGTAACGAGCGTGTACATAATTGGTGGGCGGTGGAAGGCCCGGAGTGACCCAGTTGCGTTGCCCGGCGACCCGGGTGTCCCGGCCGCCCTGCGAGCTCCCGGCCCCTGCCCCGTGCGGCGCCCGTCGCCCCCGCTCACCCTGCCGCACTAAATAACCTGCCCGAAAGCGACACCTTAACAAAGGTCGTTCAACCGTCACAGGGCAGTCGCTCTTTTCATTTTTAACCTATGACATGAGAAACGAACCTTATTCGACACCATGTAAGAACTGAAAGATTTCGAAGTAATTAGTGCTCTTTGTTCTTTCCGCCCCAACCCAATGTGCTGTTTCAGTAGTTATGTCAAGCGACAGTGAGATAACGTAGAGGATGGAAATGTTTCAAAGATCGTTTTCTTGTTATAATATACGGTGCGCAGCGAAATGATGTTTCTTACTGAGGCAAAGTAGAAAACGCGCGAGCAAATAAACTTAATTGTTATAAGCCGGGTTTGCCGACTGCCACCCCTCGAAGACGACTCCTTAAAGGGCGGAGGGGGATCCGCGTAGAGTTGTATTTCTCCGAACTTGTGCTAAATTTCACTTTCACTGAAGACGTTGTGCGTACACTTAGCCACCCACTCTACCCGTACTTGGTAACAAACTTTACAGAATAGTTTTCATCGCTTACTTCAGAATAAGTTGTGGGGTTAGTTTCGTTTTATTCATTAATTGCGAGCGTTTATACATGATTATATTACATGATTGTAAATTCATAATATATGTTTTAAATTCAATTTCAAAGTTTCGAACATTTTTCTCAAAGCGCACTTTACTTTCAGTATGACATCGTTATCTTAGCGAACCCTAAACGAATAAAACATAAAAAACGTACGTCAAAAAAGTCCTTCCACTCACAAAAACCCTACCGCCTCCTCGCCCTCTCTGAAGTTATAAAACACTGAAGGCGAATAAAATTTTGTCGGAGTTTCTGACCGTACTGCCTAGACTTAAGGTTGAAGTTCGTATCTCGGAGTCATTTGGCTGAAAGGCGAGCACACGAGCGTGGAAGCTTTAAAGTAAAATGAAAGCCGACTCGCTCTTAATTCACCAGTACATAGATACCAACCAACGTCGATAGAGCGCCCCCGCCCGCCGCCCGCCACCACGCGCCAGGCATAAATAAGGGGGTCGAACTCCGCTTAACAAGAGAGTGAGCACCCTCCCTCGCGGCATCGTTGGAAGGGAGAATTAAGGGGGCTGCGGCGAAGGACGAATTAAGGAGATGAGAGCACACGCTCTCGAGACGCGAAACATCGTGCCAGGCGGGGAATAAGGGAGAGCGCTCGAAGTCAGCGTCGATGCTAACGTCGCGTTACTTTGTAGTACTAATGATACTGAATACCGAGATACAACTACTCAGAGTTTTTTCCCTACATGAGCTTTTTACTTCAAGTAAATCCGTCTATCCTGCCGACATATCTATACTACATTTATACACTCGGGTAAATACTATATTTTTTATACTAGACTGAAGAAAAACATAATTTACATCATGTGTCCTAACTCCGTAATGTCAACACTGCGTTTCATAGCACGTGAGTCACCTCGCCTCATAAATTACAAACTATATCCCTCTGGAGTTAGGGTTTGTTTTCGGCAAAATTGCTAGCGCTCCTTTGTCTTACCGGCGCATGACAAAGGAAAATAGATCGTATTTCTGTTGTATAAAGTTGGCTTTGAGTAGGTGGAATTCTAATATTCTTGGGAAGAGGGTGGGTATAAATTTTCCATGGGGGCAGACGGGGCGACGTCGCACGAGGGCGCCGCTGAGTCACAGCGGCGGCGGATGCGGCGCGGGGCAGGGGGCGAAGAGGGAGAAGAAGGCGAAGGTGGGGCACATATTGTAAGTATCTACCACTCACATGTCACAAAGTTTTCTCCGCATCGGGAAACTTTGTTAACGTCAACCGAGCACGTGGCCTTCGCTGATATTATGTACATAATTGCCGCGTTTCCCGCGTTTTGTGAAAAACTTTATCGGCGGCACTTTCAACAATCAATGTCAATATCTCCGATAAAGAACATCGTTTTGTTTTTTTTGTGCCGATTAATGTTGATGTGTAATTTAGATTAATCATAATTGATTTATGCTGTATTCAATTTTCATTGAAAGTTTTAAATCGATAATTTTAATAAAGCATTTTAAAGATCATTCTCAAACAAAGCAATTATTTGTTTCGTCTCATGTTATGTATTATTAAATATTAGTTGAGAATGATTTCTTCGGTAATAGAAATAATTATATTAATCATGAGATATGTTGGCGGCAATCGGCGCGGTTACATCGGACCGTCACCTTGAAGGTGATAAGCCGTTGATAAGACGCGATACGAACGCTTGCAACATTCCGACTGGCTGCTTTGCTTTATTGTAACACATTTTATTATTCTTGCGTAAAATACGTTATAAACTTATTACGTTGGCATTAAATTTTCTTTAAGAAAGTTGTACTTATAAAGTTTATTATTATTATTGATTATACTCTGCGAGTTGTATGATCCCGTGAAATGGTATGCATTTCAATATTAATGCGTTTTAAGCGTCACACGTTTGCCGTATGTCGAAAGATTATACGACCGTATTTATGTGTGGGTGTCTTAAGAATAATGTCGACTTAGAAGTTGAAGGTCGACTTAGCGAAATTAAAGATCGAGGAGCAACGTCTTAAAATTTAAGAAAATCTCTAATTATTAGTTTCTACAGCATGTGAAACGAAGTTTGCCATCATTCGCTCTATAGGTCAATAATATTCAGCAACTCAATGTATTTTTATAGCTACATACAATACAATACAATAATATTGATAGTTTATGAGATTTGTAGGAAGAAAAAAAAAGTCTTCGTTAACCTTAATATAAATTTATTATAGAAATAGTATTTATTTATTAAGGTTATAATTTAAAATAAATAAATATGTTTAGTTGTGTATGTTGGAATGATGTGTAACTCGTGTAAGTGCCTAACAGTTTGAAAGTCGATATGACGGATACAATATGTGAAGTAACATGAAAGCGTAATGAAAATGAATTCGTAATCTCTTAGACGTGTGCTCACGAACGAAAGCCTACAGAACTGAGCTCATCCGCTCCACTCCCAATTACATTAGGTACTAACACGGCGAAGGGCGGCAGCCTCTTCATATATACCTCCCTCCCCCAAGAAAACTCGCTACAAAGCGCGGGAATGAGTTTTTCCCGCGCAAACTTATCGCGAGTTCGTCTTGTCGATGATATTTTATGAACTCAGCTTGATTGTTTCTTTGTTTCTTCAAAGTCCAATCTAGAGAGATTCTCTTAGGATTTTAGTTACAAAACGAATACTGTCTTTATTAAAAAAAATACTAATATAGATTTACGTTATGCGTACAACGACCCCTGGTGCAGTACGAAGGGTCCCGAATTGGGGGAGCATACAAAGACCAGACCCCGAACTCAGTAAAAGGTCCCGCTAACCCATTACCGATTCGCAGATTAGGGCCACGATCCTTTTCACCGAGCCCTGTTTAAACATTTTTTAATAAAGGATTTCGTACAGTATTATATACAGTATTCAGATAATCGTCGATGTTGGGTTTCGGTGGTGCGTGGTAAAGGCCGCAGATGCGTGGTCGCGAGTGCCGTTACCTCTGCTTTTCATAAGTAATGACCACCGCCATCCCTCCCCCAACCCGCGCACCGCACCCGCGCTAGGCCTATCGATTGCGGCGGCGCGAGGGCGGGCCGCATCGCCGTAATTGTCACACTGAGCGAAATTAACTCCGCCCTTACAATATCGACCTTACTACCCGCGCATAGAAACCATTATCCGCTGATGCCAATCTCCGATTGAATACCAAATGTGTTACAGTCCGCTCTAAGTTTGGAGGCTGCTCGTAATAGAGCCTTCGAAAAGTCTATGACAGAGCTTAATTAGACAGGCGCGATAGCAACAAATGGATTTTACTTGTCCCCTGTTTTAGTGTGAGTAAGGCGGAATTGTTTCCCAATTATCGTTTAAAATTATTGGACAATGCCACGACACGAATAGGAACCTTTTGACGAATTATTTGTACATCTAAAATGAGTTAATCCTCATGGCATGTACTTTACACGTAGATTGATTACATCGGAGACGTAGACGTATTACGGATTCTTACGTTTAATACATAATTTTTCGAATGTATCCAGGCTCCAAATGAATGTAAACAACGGCGTACAGCGCTTTAGAAAACGATTCCGCGTCGTTTCGCGCGGCAGCGCGCATGTCGCATCGCATGTATCAATAGCAGTCGTCTAATCGCGCTTCGTTTTTTAGCGCACCAGCAGCGACGAAAGTATGGTGAAAGTGGCTCGTTGACGTCACCCACACACGCGCAGCACATGCGTGCCATACGCTGCACGGCGACGTGACAGCTGCGCCCGCGCCACCGCCGCTCTCCGGACCCGATATACTCTTGCTACACGTCGGTTGCGACACCGCCGCGCATGAGAAATACACCGACCGACCGGCTTGATACTCCGCGGCCTCTCTCGACACGTTCTCTTACCCAACAGAAAAATACTTTGTGTAAGTCTGACTTCAATTCACTTCACCTAGAGTACACTGCGACATCATAAGTGGATTGTAAATTAACACAAATGTGACAATACTAAAGATTATGAGCGGTCTAGAGTCCTGCTAATTGGTTTCAATGCGGGCGTCTCGTTATTGAATGCGGGCTACTCCTCGTTGACGTCCTTGAAAGGGCAAAATCGAACTATGAAATAGTAGTAATATGAAAAGTTTTTAACACATGAAGCGATTTCACGCAATGCAATGTCAATCGTGAGCGATGCCGCGTTGCGGGCCATCGCAACGGTTAACTGTTAAGAAACTTCCATTGTTGGCGCATACTCCATGACATAACAAGATAATAAATTGAATGCGGCGGGAAAAATGATTTCTTTGTTTTACATTCAAGTTAATGAGAAGATATATTACGTTAAAAAAATTATAGATATAGCAGGTAAAAATAAAAACGAAACAAGTTCTTTGAACTCGATCTATTCAGAACGAGCTAGGATTAGATCGTATTAAATAAATTGATGCGATATAATTGGTCGAATGTCAAATAATGTATGATATTCATTATGAATTTGCGAATAAAAAAATGCGTTATGAACGTCGAAAAAACTTATCGGATCTTTGGAAGTGAATTTAAATTATTATAAATAAAGATATATCGGTCAAAAACTGTTAGTAGTGAACAATATAAATTATTAGCAAATCGCGTATAATAGGTAAATTTATCATTGTTCTTTCTTCGATTCATTCAGAACCAGAACGAAGGTTAACAGCGGTTGCACGTTCGTACAGTAATCAGGAGTACCGACGTCTATCGGCGGATCGCGAGCCGCACCGCCCGGGGCGACCAATTTTACACAAAGTGCGAGAGATGAAAAGGAAAACGGCCGTCGATCAGCTGATCTTTGATGCATGCATCCAGTGCGATCGCATCAACACGTACCTCACCCCGCACATGTACTCCGAAACCTGTTGTAGGTCCCGTTATAACAAATACCTGGTTTTCATATCATGCTAAGTAATCATCTATCACTACCAATTTAGGTTCGACATTTTTAATTAAATCGACTTTCGTATTGATATTGTATCTTTTAAGATAAATTGGATAACGGATTGGTATTACGATTAGTCAGTATAGTATCATTTACTTTACTTTTTATATCGTTTTAGTACGTTTAATTGGGAACTAATGAGTTACAAAAAACTTTTCATTCGTAATCTCTTTACTTTAACTTTATATGAACTTAACCTTTCGAGACAAAAAAGCTTAATCATTTTTTCATTGCTAAAAAGAGAACGGTGACGTCACAGGCTCGATGGAGGGCTAAAAAAGATTAGAAGAGTAGGGAGTGAGATCGTTTGAGGGGGCGTACGGATGCCCGAGAACCCTTACCATGATCACAAACTCACTTCATACTCGATATTGGAATCAGACGAAACACACATTTTATGTTCGTTAACATTTTTATCGCCTTTTTTTAAAATCACAATAGCACGGAGATATATTTGTTAGTCTTATATTAAATAACTTTTATCTAATTTACAATTACATTTTTTATTTATCTTTTGAAATTAGAACGTAAAATTTAAGAAATAATCATATTTTTTATTAATAAATGTTAAATAATTTCTTCTTTCGAGTTTCTTTTAATAGACAACGAACAGTAGGAACTTTACAAATGGGATGAGTTAGGGAGAAGTTCCCCCCACACGGATATGTGTCGAAACCCACACTCGCACACTACATTACTGTAATTATCCAATTATAAAAAAAAAATATTTATATAACATTCATTGTTTTGAAAGACATTATTATTGAGATATTTATAAGAAACGTATCTCTGTTAATTAAAGATATAACTATTCACAAGTTAGTTATATATTACAGAATGTTTTCATATATTATTTAAACACTTAGGTAATGTGGGATAATATTATGTATTAATAAAAGGGAAAACTATAACGTATCAACTGTCATAGTTATATTTGACTATTATGTCAACATAAAAGTCACTATACATTAACAATCCTAATGGATGCGATACTAAATAATGAGAGAAGCGAAACGTGCGTCTACAGCCCCCTTTGCGGCTGATTACGGCGGCGCTACGAAATAAGAATGAATTTTTAATGAACCCCCGCCCGCCGGGTGATCTACCCCTGTCTTCTGAAGGCTGCGCACTTAGAAGATTAGTCCCTGGAGCATTCTAGTCGAATGACTAACAACAATCCTATAAGAGGTCAAAAGCGTTCTTTAAGTACGTTAACTTTACCGATTCTTAGAAATTATCTAATTGCTAGGAGTCAATTTATCTTCTACGGTTCACACGATCAATAAACACTAGCACGAGCGAAACTGAACAAATCATTACACCGAAGTTGTGATAACTCCTTTGTTACTACAATTTATTCTAGAATTGGTTTGTAACTTTTTTTCAAACACCCAGTTCGTCTAAATATGCTTAATTAAAATATTTGCATTTTAAAATGTATACATGTCTACATCATATCACATGTATGTGATATTCATATATGTTTCCAGAAATTAAAACGAAATACCAAAGAAAACTATTAATTATAAAGTCTTCAAAAATCAAGGCTTCTTTGATAACATCGTGAAAGGAAAATAAAAACAAATATTATTATGTAAAAACATAACATAAACCATTGTATAACGAGCAGTAATAATCAGAAACAGAAAGGAAGGTAATACAAATACGTGAAAAGCCAAAAGCAATAAAAGATAAGGCGACGACCCCGCGATGCAATAACAATGTAAATATGCTTTATATTGTAAACAAAAAGAATATGGATGTGTTACGCGGGCGCTACGTCAGCGGCGCGTCACGGGTGCGACGTCACGGGCGGAAGTCCGCACTAGATATATTTACAGTAGCCGTGCACGGGTTCAATGTCGAGCTATCTATCGGCCATCAATCAGCAGTCAGCACCGATAGTCGCGGGACACCCGCCGCGGCCGACGCCGAGCACATCCGCGCTCCGTCTCTCCGCCTTCACGCCCACCGTCGCTCTACGACCCAAACGATGCAAATAGAACCCGATCATACCTATTCTTATAAGTTTACCGTACCTAAATATAGCATTAATTACCGTTAGATTACGGCCGCGTCATTGCGTTTACGTAACGTTTAACATGTGCTCATTGAATAAATCATTCCGTATCGATTTGCATTATTGATGCATAGTGACGGTAGTGACGGTAGTGTCGGTAGTGCGAAGATAGCGGCCGTCGCATTGAAAGATGCGATATTGAGATATTTCGTGCGTGACTAACGGTGAGTTTGCGGCGGTGCGGCGGTGCGGCGGTGCGGCGGTGCGGCGGTGCGGGTGGACGCGTCCGGCTCCGGGAGCAAGGCCGGCGGTGTTTACAAACTTCCGTCACGACCCGCGAGCACTTGTCACTCGGGAACGCGTTCCTCGACCGACACACGGCTACGCAAATAATGGCGAGCCCTCACCATTGACATTGTCCCACTTTGCCTCGACTACTCGCCCGTCTAGACTCGAGATACGATCGTTGATAGACTGATTGCTCACATGTTGCAATCATTTTACTATTAGCATACCGACCATTGTCTCCTTGCTGTTCGTCTCCGCCGCATCTATGTGCGTAGTGACAAAGGTTGTTAACCTTGTCCCGAGAAATCTTTGTAACAATGTGACTTTTTAACCAGTCTTATCCGTTAACAGTCAAGTGCTCGCACTCGTCGCCACATTCCAGCAGCTGTTATTAATAGATAAGGAGTAAGGCGGTTTTTAGCGTATTAATAATCACACATCACACACATCCCGAATTAGCTCTAATGAAATGGTACGGAGATTTGTATGGGTGAGAACGGTTTCGCACAAAAGGATCTTAACGAGCCTTGACATTAGCAAAAAAGTTAAATGATTAACGTTATTCAAGGATAGATGGTCTTGAGTTTGAAAGCACCCTTGTGCTCGGCGTGCCCTGTGCAGGGAGGCGCGGGGTGAATGCATTGGGGCGGCCCCCGGCGGGTGCAGTAGGCGCGTAGTGACTGCAATAACGGATGCAGTGAAAGTGTCGCGGCCCGCTTCAACCGTCAATGAGTGAAGACGTACTCCCTTCACCCCTCCGTCTTCTCAAACTTGTAGTTAATAGTAAGTTATTCGACTAGAAAACACGTATGTTTTGCTTCCGCGCGCGACCTGCATTTGCCGTATACACATTGAACCGATTTCAGTTTATTTCAAGTTGAAATATATTCTGTTTAAAATACAGATTATATTTTGTGTATCACTTTAATAATAACGCTTGATACAAGTTTCGGTTTCTAACGTATAAGTTTATGAATTGACTAATGTCCATATAAAGGCCGCACTTCGCACGAGTGGATCAAGTATGTAAAATGCAAGTGCCCGCCTGACAACTAACGGTGAATGTCTATCAACAAACAAACATACGGAACGAGTACGTCGTCATTATCTCAAGTCATGAATGAAACGGAACGTAAATTGAAATGTATCGCGTGTCATAATCCGCGTGCATTAATCTCACTCAAACGCCGATCGTTGCGTAACATTGAACACAGCAAACGGCTCAAGTTCATTGGTCCACTTAATGTCCGCGTTAAATATGTCGTTGTTGTCGAATGTCAAAACAATGTTACATAATTAAACGCGTTTACATGCCATCTGCGCACGTGCCTACTGCTTACTGCCTGCCGCGCGTTCCGGCGCCTGCCCACTTCCGACTGATCACCCGCGATACGTCACCATGTTTATTTATGAGCTTATGATTATAAAATGACGTTTTAGTCCATTCTGATATCGTTGACCGGTTGCCGTATAATAATAACATTCATTCATTCATAAGTGATTTATAGTAACTACCTACGAAATAGATTTGTAGTGGTATTAATAAAGCTATTATCGCATAATTATACCTAAACAAGATTTTACGCTGCCTGCCGTCTCGCGTCTGTAGTAAAACATAAATCACAACAATGTTTTGTTTACTTTTGTTTCGTGTCTAATGTGTGTGTAAATACTTTAAAGTTTTTATGAGAAGTATTTTTTATTACGAGATTACGTTTTTATAAGTCGTTTCTATTAAAATTATTTCTAACGTCTTAATAACAACTACGTGATTTTTTATATTCTCTGAAATAAAACAACAGTCAATTTATACATTCCAAAACAAACTTATAAAAATTACCAACGAATCGCTACTAAACTATTGTAACATATAATTTAACGCATGTCAACGAGTATTTTGTTGACATGCGTTAAATTATATACGACAAGTTGTCAAGTAAACAAGGAAATAACTTAAGAGATTTATTATAGTTGTTAAACTTTCACCCCGGGCTGAACTTGACCGCCGAAATAAGAAAATGGCGATATGAACCCATCAGTCTTTTTACGATGACGTGAATTTACATAAATTATTGGCGACGGCGCGTCTGGGGCCGTGTTTATCCATTGCAATGTTTACATAGGCCCACCAAACTCGAGTTCAACGACTCATATAATATTGTTTTATGTGCATGTAATTGGGTCGACTGAATCTGGGCCTTCGCAAATAAATAGACCGTACCTGCGAATGTCGAATCGCGACTCGTTTATTTTCCTTGAATTTGGGTGAAGGAATGTCTACGTTCTATATTTGAATCCTATTTAAATATTCGTTTTTTGAAGTTTGTATTACGCGTAGCTTAGTAAAGCAGAAAAACAAATATTGACCGATGAGTAACTTAACCCACCGTTACGCTTAACATAATAAGGTAAGCTGAAAAAAGAAAACAAACGAACGTAGTCGGTAATTCAATACGAATGCAATAAAAATATAATAGTACGTATTCAACTCATACACCTGACATCGCCTTGTACATAATATTTTTTCTAAACAGGTGTAACCGTTCGCGACCATTCATGTGTCGTTAGTGTCGATGCCCTATATTTATTATAATGTCTTTCAAGTTCATTGAGTCACACAATAGGCTTATAATTGGTCGTAAACGTTTATGTCAAAACATGTCGGCACGATTCATAATGTTTTACATAATAAGGCTCGTTTGCATAACCGATTATTATGCGTGTCTTCGTCGATGACGTCGGATGCGTTACGGCCAATTCATTCGTTTGTTTATATGTTTACTTGTTCCACGTGTTCGATTGTTAGTGCGGTGTTTGTGTGGTTTAATTAAAGTGACGGTCTCTCGAGATATGCATCGCTGCGGCGGAACCCATCGCATTCAGCTACTTACAAAATATGTGTACAAAAACTATTTTTGTTAACCTGTCGACAGGAATTAAATCATATTAAATCATTTGTGTAAGAAGTTTGCAAAGGATAACCATTAAATAATTCGTTACTATTATTAAATATATGTTTTGGTTCTCATAAGTATACACTACCGAATATTATTTGAATACAGCTAGGTTTGAGATGAAAATAATATTTCTAAAAAGAGTTTGTTGTCTGTAGTAGAGCGAAATGAGAGTTTTGCAAATGTTTAAAGTAAACTTATGACGAATAACCGTATATTAATAAATTTGTATCATAGTAAAGTGATTAAATAGTGTTATATTGTAATGAACTATAGGTCTACAGTTGTAAGAACTACGATTTGTCGTATACCGTGTGTAAACGTTTAACGTGTGACGCTTGATGGCGGATGCACGTGACTGCAACAAGTCGCATTCCTCAGTGCACCCTCGACCACCCCCGCCCCACCCCACGCACTAGGCCTACAGAGAATTGGAGTTTGGTGGTTTATAAACATTGCAACATCTACTAACTTTAAATACTTTTTAGAGTAGTTTCACGTTAACATTGAATAATACCACGAAAACGAACATTTTCATAGAGACGTTAAACATAATTAAACCTTCTCAAGGTAAATCGTTGAACTCTTTTATCGCAAAACAAGATTATCGGACCATTTATTTAAGCAGATTTCATGAATTTCGTGAATTGTTATCTACCGATAGTGCATGCGTGGGTTAAAACAAGGAAACAATTAATGAAATGTCAATTCGTTTGGAACAAATGTCATGTTTTATAGTTTAAATTTTTTCAATATATTAGCGAGGAATAAGTACGCACTGGGCGGGGCGCCCTAGCTGTTGCCATGGCAATACGCCCCTCGCCTTACTCATAGGAAAACCCACCGACTCAGTTAAGCATTATAGAAACAAATGTTTTTATCATTTAATTTCTACCCCAAAAAGTTTTTCTTTCAAATGATTAACATGATTAGTTAGGGTTACATTAACTAAATCTTGAATTCTCAATCAAACGAATAGCTTATCAATTGATAACATTAAAGCGATTCAAGTAAATCGCTGCGATGTAGTGGAATCCGCCGAAAAATAAGCAAGAGTCCGTAATAAAGCGTAGCGTTATAGAAAGTAAAGTGCGTTCGCGCTGGCAAGCCAACTCGGCGATAATTAATGTGGAGTCGAGTCGAGCGAGCGGCGCCGGCAGCCTCGCGCCCGTCGACAAAAAACCCGCTCCGGCACAAAAACACCCGTCGCTGGAGCGAGACGGCGCCACGCGATAGAGCGGGACGGCAACACGCACGTATTTCTGTGACGAGTTCTCGTTCGCCTCGAGCGCCGCGCAGTTATCGAGAATACGACGATTTGATTTAAAACACCACAGAATGCGCCCTTCTATCTATCACATGACGTTTGACAGGTCGCCGGAAACGCGCCGAGATGTCAGATTCGAAAAAAGGCGCGCTTTAGAATTATACAACTTTTTTTGAGACTATTTCGCAATTTTGACTATAATGTAGAAATAATTAATCTGAAAACTTTACATACCGTCATAACACCATTGTTCAGACAAAAGTAAAGCGTGGCCTTATGTTCATAAACGCCAGTAATGTAAATGAAAAATATATTTTATCTTACAACAAAGAAATTAGTATAAAGTTCTCTAAATTAAATTCTTAAACACGTATTTCGTGACTCTGTAATATGTTAAATAAATATAAGAAATAACTGTGTTCTCTAAAAGGATATAATAACTGAACTCGTACGAAAAGTTACTAATTCACTATTTTAGATAAAGAGGGTATAGTAAAAAATATATAATTAAAAATAATAGTTTCTAAAACTAAAATGGTAGTATATACTTTTTTTGTAATAATGTTACTTAAATATTGCTAAATAATTTTAAATAGAACAATAAATACAAAGCCACTTTGGCATTTTGTACATCTAGTTAAAAATTTCAAAACTCAAAAAACCTTAACATCTTCATCGATCACCGACCTAATATCAACAATACTTTGAACATTTAATATAATTCTACCTATTTTATACTAATATCACTATTACTCAACAAAAGCGCGATTCAGAACAAGTTTGAAATAAAAACGAAACAAACGATTTAACACTTAGAATACTAAATAACATTTAGATTTAAACCTTACCTGGAAATCACTCCACATTTTCATGGGGATACACCATAGTTCCGATACGAAAACATCACACGATCACGATAACAACTGTCAAAGTCACTAGCACGGCGTCACTCACAAGCGCAGTGTGCGGAGGCCGAGCGCAGACTGAAGCGTCGCCGTCAGCCCGTCGCGCCAGGCCCAAATACTCGAGCGCGGAGTCGCAGGCGGTTACGACGTTCTGGCGGCAAGGCGGTCGCTCGGCCCACCTGCACTCGAACAACAAAACCGAGACCGTACCGGCCACTGGGTTCTGCTGTTACCTGCTAGAAATACCCACTTTCTACGAGATACCTTATTTTTTGACTAAGATTCAATTAAACTTTCCTGATGTGACACGCCATGGCAAGATGCTAATAAGTATGATATATAACTTTTTGGTATTTCTATTTTCTATTTTGATAGTTTAAATAAAAATCGATACTAATAAATTTTGCGTCGTTTTCTTTTTTGTATACAAGTTGTACATAATATTGCTTACAGATAAGCTATTCGAAATAAAAACATCGTAAAGCATTTGCAAATCTGATAGAGTTCGATAGTGACTAAGAAATATAATCGTGTTTCTTGATAACACAAGATAAGCTAGGAAACCGAGTCCTAACATTGAGACGAAAGCGTTCAAGTTTTCATCGCGCTGATAACAGAATGTGAGAGATAAAAAAGCTTTCCAAACAAAGTTTCGAGTGCAGGGCGCACTGGCCGCTACGTAGCAGGAAGTTCGTAGCAGTAAAACTTCGTAGCGCCTCGTAGCGTGAAAGTTTTGATTTCAACGATTTGCGTTGCGGCAAAGAGGACCGCGAGGCCGCACTAGCTCTATGGCCCTGCGATTCGAACTCATTTCACTTCCTCAGACCGACCATTACTCTCAGTTGTTTTCAATACATTGCCGCACGCATTCAATATAGCAAATTCGAGCCACATGTCAATGCAGCAATGTACATGCCTTGGGAAATGCAATCGATTATTTGCATAGTCCTTAGATTTATCTGTTCCGTCATCTCTCACGAGAGTGCGCCACTTGCATGAATCGCGACGACGCCCTTACCGTGTTTTGGTCAGTTTAGCAAAACACCTCATGTCATGGTAGTCGAACAGTCGCGTTCCATGGCCTGTGATGTTCACGTGGCGTCGATCGAGCCGACTCGCGCCGCAGCAATGTGCCGCACGTAGATCGATACTGTTGCCCAATAATATAACAAAGAGGAAAATTCGTTCGGCGGTAATTTCGAACTATCTATCCTATTAGCGCACAATGGGAATATTAAAAACTAATGTTCTGAAAATAAAACGTTTTGCAATGCATTTATACTTACAATACACTTTCGTTCGCGATCGTGAATTGGTATTGCTTATCGCCATGACAAAGCGCTTTGATAATTATAAGCGAATGTTAAGTAAATAAGGCGATACGTTTTTATTATTAAGCCTTGCATTGCACTTGTGTTATGTATTTAACTTGTGCTTCAAATATATACCTAAACCTATAAACAACGCACATATTGGTCAAAAATTCATTTGACTGAATAAACTCGATACGTATGTGTAATGCCTATTTACTAATAAAGGCTTACAGCCCGAAATGTACGCATTAATGTTGCATAGACCAGTCGGTCATCGCAGGATTTTATGTAATTTTTATTCGTTAGAATACACGTATTTGCGTATCGATTAAATCGTTTGTTATTCGTATATTACACAAATATCTAGTGACATTAATAACTTTTCGAAAATTTATAATATTTTATAGCGATGCGGAACCCACGTACTCATTACTTTAAATTATAAAATACTTAATAAAAATATATCTTTTAAAAAAGTATTTATTATACATATACAATATAGATAAAATATTTTAGTATTTAAGACGCAAAGTTACATCATATTACTTATATGCAAAGCTTGCCCACCTTCTATTAAGTATTAATTAGTTGTTTTTAAGAACACCTTCTTATACATAAATAAGACATAAATTCTCTACGAACACAAGATGTCACTATTTTTGCAAGGCTATCATTTACTGCTATATCGGAATAATTATACTTATATTCGAAAAAACGATCCAACGAGCAGCAAACTGGCCGTCATCGCTAAATACTCGGTATATTTTTATGCGCAAGGTGCGCAAGCACATTACACGTTGCAATGTGCACATGAGCCACGGTGCCGCATTTTGCGCGATCTGCACTACAGTGACAATACAACACGCTTAAAACATTGATAAAATATTGTTACACAATTATAGTACTTATACGTTTTGTGTTAACGGCTATAATTATTTGAATTATTTTTCGCATTCGTCACACCATGTCGCCTAGTGTATCATTTCGAACGAAAAGCTGACTCCTCACTTGGTGTCGCTTTACACAACTATGTGAGAAAGCAGGCCATGTACGTTGGTAGTTATTTTCCAAACGCAACTTTTCTGTTTTTATTGTTATTCATTTATATTATATTGTATTTGTAACAATTAATAAGATACATATTCTTTATAAGGGCTATCTATGTTAAATAATGAAAAGAAAACTATATTACTAAAGGCCTCATGCTGTGAATAGTCATTCACAGTCCCATGCATATTTCAAAAGTAAGAAATCTTAGTTCGACTTCAATTAAATAATTATAATACTAATGATTATTAATTTAAAATATTTCTATAATAAAACAATCGTGTAAAGAATAAGGTTTAATATTTATTTCGATACAATTTTATAATTTATTAAAAAAAAGTCTTTTCAGTTTCATGTAGATTTTGGCAGTAAAAGCGTGGGTCTTCGTCATTCTCTCGTCTGCATAGGAAAATGTCAAGTTTGCTGCAATAGTAAAACGGCGAGAGCCTTATTCTAGATCGCTCTATTATTTTTGAACAAAAGTTATTCATAATACACAGGAGAAGACTAATTATTTTATTAAAATGGTGATACATACATTTTTTTTATATAGCATTAGTATCAATAGATAAAACTTCATTAAACTCGTAAAGTCTTGCAGCCATTTGATAAAGAAAATATTCATTAAAATCAACACTAGAGCTCCGTCCCGTGCCATCAACATTCATTGAGGTTGATTAGCTTGCGTCCATGATGGAGCCTTATGCTCAGCTGACTATTTGTGTAATAATTTATGAAACATTGTCAGCATACATATATTAGTTGATCATCTCAATGAAAAACGTGTCCAACTTTTACATCGTTGGTTTGAAAAGGACTATTAACAAAATATCATCTATACGACATATATATGTCTCGAAGCGCATGTTCGTGTAAATTGTTTATCGAATAAAATTCTTTTAAAAAGGTGCCGTACAAAAACATAAATCACTCTAAAATATATTTTTTATACAAAATCATAGCAGTCACGTGTGAAGTATTGATCATTTAAATTTTAATTTGTCGATAATCCTGCATTATTTCTAATGATCACATCTTAAATACAAATGTATTAGAAAATGATCTTTGTTTTGCATTCGTTACACTTACATTTATTGCAACGTGAACGATTTCGGCCGCTGCGAAAAAAAAAAATTACACAGGAAATGTTACAGTTCACTCGTGTTTGACACAAACACAGATGCACTCTCTATTCCTTGACTCTCATAGCCTGATGGAACGGTTATACGACAAGACCGGAGAGAAAGGCGTTTCAGAGTTCACGGCATTACGTTCTTTCCGAGGTACGCCATTGTAACACCGTCTAGTACTTAATTCAAAATCGCCCCTGAGAAATAATTTCAGATTAACCCAAAAATTGTTAGCATCTAGATCCGGGATTCCAGCCTGAGGCCTTATAATCCGCAGCCATATAAATAGCCCTTAAACAAAGCAGCTAAACAAACAGAAGTAACAATACTGAAGGTATGAAAAATTTCCAAAATCCAGAAACAGACCGAGTTTTTAAGTTATATATACGATTGTTTTATGCAAAGGAATATTTCTGACTCGGGCCTTATCACAGAACTTCAGTCGCAAACAATTATAACCTTCGCGCGCGTTATATAAATACACCGTTTCGTAGAATTACGTAGTAGTTAATAAAAATCAGTCCGTTGACGATCACGCTACAACATGGCAGCATTCAGCGAAGTTATAAATGTTCGAAATTCAAATAATTACAATTTGGTTTTTAATCATTCCATTTTCAAATCCATTCAAAAATTTATACAACTTGTAATTAGTAAAAAAAAACCATTATATGTCATTTTGCATGTCTTTAAATATATGTTTTTTAAACCAAAATGTAACAAAAAATTGTATTTAGTTTAAGTCACTCCATACGATATTTTTTACAGTGAAGTCCTATTAGGAAACTTAAATTCATCTGAACAATGTAGTCCTTATTTGAACGACGATAAAGACTAAAATCGAGGAATATTCTCGCCACGTGCGTGTTTACTTTTATAAAGTGGATAGATGACGCAAATGTTCGTCATTCGAACATTTTCCCTAGAAACCTAGTTCTGCTTAGAACAAGAGTTATAATGCCTCTATAATGAAAAGGTCCTAACTCTATAATATACTTTACGTCTAATAAAAAACAAATTAAGGTATATAGAATTTATACTTTTTTAGGACATTAATTTTATCTTTAAAATAATTGGTAAAAAGTTTTAATAGGTATTTTATAATATGTAATGCGAAACCAGCTTAGAGATTTCATCACACACCAAGTAGAGCTTATAGAACAAGGCAATTTTTTAATAATCTCAAAAAAATATCTAATAAATAATCTCTGCAAATCAGATTAATAATATAGCCGACTAACTAAAATAATTTAGCCACGATAGCTCAAAGGGTAGAAACTTGTGAATGATAATTCTCAATTTTGTTTGATTTATCTCGTGCGTTTTGTCATATCGTGCTATATGGTAACAGAAATCATCTCGAAGTCTGCCAGAAGTACCTGCATGTGAAGATCTGCCACATTGTATCTACCAACCCGCATTGAAGCAGTACGGTGGAATGAGCTTCAATCCTTTTCCTCAATAGGAGTGGCCTTATCTCAGAAGTGAAATATTTCCTGACTTTTACTCACCCTCAAATACGACATAAAATCTAATTAAAATTCCCTTTTTATAAAATTAATATAAAAGTACGGTTTTACTCTATCACAGAGTATGTACTGCTTATATGTTTTTTGCACGCTACTGGTGACATGGAATTCTAATGGCTATTATTAGACTTAACTATATTTTGACATGATAGAAATTCTTGATTAAAACAAGATCGTATTATGGATTTTTTATTCACTTTAGGAAAACAGATGAGCTCTGGATGACCCCTTGTAGAAATGGTCGCCTTAGATATTAACAAACAAGCAAGCTGTAATTACATTGGGTCACTCGTACTTCAAGCCTTAAATTTGGGGTTTGAATAATTGGACAGCTAACCCAAGCTGCTTGCACAAAGTCCATAGGTAATATTCAAATTATTATAACTGATTAGAAAACTTTAAACTGAATCCAGCAAATAATGGTTATATACTTTGAAAATAAATTGAATCATCATTAATGTTATATGTTTATGTTATATGGTAGAAATTTGTATCGATAGCACTACATTTCAGATGCTGTTTGTCCTGCTACAATAAGCCACTCTCGTTAATGAATGATCAGAGATTCGGCTGTGATTTAAAAACAGTGCTGTCGGAGCAACATTTCAGTTGGAACCCGAGAGGCTATTATTAATGTCGCAGCTTTTAATCTTTATATAAATTAGGTACATTTATGATGATTTAAAATAAAGACAATTTTGAAGTCAAGTAAATACCTACGTATACGTCTCGTTGGCAAACTAACATCGTTTCACGTAAACGTTAACTAATAACGAATATTTTTAATTAAATGTAAAATTCGGATACAATATATTGAATATTTTTTTAAAACAAACTAATTAACAGTATATTTTTATCTTTAAAATTAGATACCCATCAATAAATAAAAAAGAGATCACAACAATCAAGTACAGCACATAGGTATTTTAATTAAAAATATAATTTAATTTTTAAAACAAATCGAATCTTTTATTATAGATTTAAATATAAAAATTGGAACAGTTTGAAATCCCAGAATTTCACAATATTTTATTTCACTAATAGGCGATGCGTGGAGATGGAACGATCCCTCGAAAAAAACAATTGAAATGCAGTAAAATGTTTTTATTTTTAAACGTGATATACCAAAAGGTTTTATTTTATATTAAAATAACCTAAGGTATATCTCATTTGAATCATATTAGTTAAACGCAATTGGCCATAATTTTTAATCGAAGACTTAATTTGAATACATCTAAATTATGCAAGTAAAAGAATTTAAATTAGTAGTCACATGAAATTCCCGCTAAACGGTAGCTAGTGATTCTCTTTGAGTGCTTCTTCTATACAGAAGTAAACAAAAGTGCAAACTACGAACACTGCTTCTGAATTAATGAAATTTACGAGAATGTTTTTTGATACAAAGAACGTTTAATATGTTCCTGCAATTTTCATTAGAATATTTCTTTATTTCTAAAATATAGTTTAATACAAAAACTCATGCTATTTAATTATAAAGCCAATTAAATTGCCGTATCGTTTAGTGGCTAGCTTAGAAGACTGTAGATCTCGAGGTACGAGTTAAATCTCGAATCTAAACAACAAAAAGTTATTGGATTTTATTGCCGAGAAATTTTCAGGAGTAGTTCGGAATTTTACATCAACTGTCCCTATGAAATATCTTCAGTCATATTGATTGAAGGATAAAAGATGCCCCTGTGCTTGCGCACAGACTAGTGAACTATATATCCTGCACATATATATCCTGCGTATTTGGCTACTCTAGATAGAAAAATGCCGTCGTTACTGATAACAATGCTTCAATAATAAAACATGACAAAAACTAATAATGTTAAGTTACATAATTTTATATATATGTGACTTAACATTTGGATGAATAAATGTAATAATTACAAATTTATTAAGTAAAAGGCGGTTTTATTTTTTTCCAACGACGTAAAGTTTTTGCCACACGTTCCATACTTAAATTAAAAAATATATAACAGTGAAAAAATAAAATAAAAATCTCATAACGTAATTTAACTAACTTTGAACATGTTAAATGCGCGATTACACTTTATATTACCATTGATTTCGTTAAAAACTACAATAATCACTATAAATCTTAACCGTCAAAGTAAAAAAAATACTAATGAAATCTTATATTACACAATTTTTGAAAATTTGCTGTACCACAAAATATTTTGTGCTTGGATAGCTACTATGGATTAGTCCATTTCATAGTGATGTAGTGGTAGAGCTTTGTGCAAGCCCGCCTGGGTCAGAAATTCAGCCCATCAGAAATTCAGTCAACAAGCCATACTTAGTCCATACTGATATGTTATGTTACCATGTTATGTTCCGGTTTGAAGGGTAAGTGAGCCAGTATAACTACAGGCACAAGGGACCATGTTATTTCTAAGGATTGGTAGCGTCTTGGCGATGTAAGGAATTGATAAAATTTCTTCCAGTGGCAATGTCTATGGTCGGTGGCTCATTAACATCCAAATTCATATTAAATAAAAAAATATTGCTATAAATATATAAGACAGACAGACAGACTGGTCTCGTTGGTCGTGTTCTGCGCGCTATTGTTATTATTTTACAAACAAACACGGTTATTATATTATATGAAAAATCGCTGCTGTTAAATTCTTATAAAAATAAGGAAGACGTTTTATTAATAATAAAGGTATACTATATACTATTATTAGTTATTTGTAATTGCGCCCTATGCAACATGATCATTATAAAATATTAATCGATTAAATTAAAAATAAAACCAAGCTTTAACTTAAATTTAATAAAAATAGAATAAACTATTTTTTTTATTAATGTAAAATACGTCGTATAATGTTTATAAATATACATACAGATATGCCTACTCGGTTGTCGTCATTTTTTTAATTTGTTACAAGACCTTGAAGAGATGTCTACTCAATACCACCTACCAACAAATTCAATCGCGAAGAAATAACGCACTGCGTTGTGTACCGGTTTGAAGACTGAATGAGTCAATGTAATTACATCCACAAGAGACATAGCCACTTAGATCCCACGGTCGACAACGCATTGGCAATGAACAGCAATATTAGTACCGTCGTAGCCAGAACCTGTGATAGAAGTGAATACCATTTGCCTAACTTTTCTTGTGCTATCACTTTCAAATATCTCATAGGCCTAATGAGTAGGTTGTAAAGCCATAGTTACCAAAATTTTGGGTTCAAACCCTAGGTGGGCAATGGCCCATTCTAATGAGAATGCTATTGTGTTTCTGAGAAATTCTATATAACATCCCCTAGTCGTGTTGGACTTGCCATCCCATCGGATTATGAGTGAAGAAATAGACTGAATTTGTGTTTGCGTATACACTTGTGCCAGCCATCTGGCTAGTCTTTCGAGACAATGAGCACTGTGGCCGATATTGGTCAGAAAATATTATCGTTTTCAAATCAAACAAAATACTGACATGACGTATTAGCTCATAAAAACCATTAACTTAATATTATACCTCAATAAATAATATTTGTGTAAGCTTTTACTGGTAGGAAGACAAAGCGCCAGTAATTACAATACAGCAGCTTAGATCACGTCTATAGCGTTGACAATGTAACCTATGCCTAATACTTAATGTTATTACTAAGGTTAGGTTACACCGGCGCTTACCATGTAGTTAGCGACCTTCTTGCTATCTATTGAATATTTTTTTCATGTCCGTGACCACATAGAAGAGAAACCTACATTTTGTATAAAACAATATTTTTAAGCGTACTCCTTACAAATAGCACAACTCTCTATGTAATATTACCGGTTATTTTTTAACGATATTTGTGGTAAAGTATTAGAAACCTTATTTCTATATAATTTGTCGCTCTTTCAATGTAGACAAATAAGAACAAATAGAAGAATTGGATAAAGTCATTATTATAATTATTTTTTAATTGTTATTATAATATATTTATAATTAAGAATATATGATAACTTGGAGTCGAGATTACCCAGTACTCAGAACGCGTGCATCTAAACCGATGATTGGGGGTTCAAACCCAGGAAAACACCACTGAATTTTCATGTGATTAGTTTTTTATAATTTGTATCATACTCAGCGGGGAAGGAAAACATCGTGAGAAAAACTGCATGTGCCTTATTACAAAAAAAATCTGCTACATATGTATCCACAAACTTCATTGGAGCAGCATGTTGGAATTAGCTCCAAACCTTCTGAAATGGGAGGAAGCCTTAACCCATCAGTGGGACATTAAAAAGCTCTTATGCTATTTATGACTTAAATCCTATCCCTACTCTATCAACAAGATTGTAATAAAATATATTTTAAGTTGAGGAAAAATTCAAATGCATGATTCTACAGGATCCTGATTAATTGGGATTCCCTAGGCGGATAAAATCACACAACTCCGTATCTTAAAGATAGGTAAATACAGTCCCCCATAACGTCACAGTTGAGTCATTGTCAACATGACAACATCAGTTTGATATACATTGATGAATGCGTTCGGAAATTATAAATGAAATATTATGTCAAAACGCAATGGACAATGATCAATACTTTTTATTCAGTTTAGTTTAACATATTTTGGAATACGAAATGATCATATACGTTATATATATTATTTCATTACATACTTAAAAAGAAGATAATTTTGAGGGTAATTAAAAATTTAAACTTTAATAATATTAATCATTATATTTCAATATAAAGCCTAAGGTTTTATTTTTCAATATCGTAATAACGTCTTAAAGTCATAAGTTGTTTTGTAATTTTAGTTTTTTATTATTTATATTCGCTTAATGCTGTAAGCATTTTATACGTATTTTTTTAAAACAAGTCGCATAGTAAATAGTCAAAGAAAAACCCAACATTCGCTCTTAGTAGAGCTTTTCATTTATTTCGTTTTATTTCTCTAGCAGTTTACATAGGTAGGTACTTATTTAATATAAGATAAACTAAATATTAAAGTTAAATTAGACTAAGACGTTTCAACGATAAAAAATCCCAACCTTTAAAGGGACATTTTATACAATTTTTTTTTCCTTTTTTTAAATCGTTTTATGTCTCGCCTTCTTACGAATGACAATATATATATATATATATATATATATATTTTTAATCAACCACTCAAACATTCATCAAAATTATGAGGATTTAGTTCAGTGACATACATACGTACAGAATAATTAAATATGTATATATAAATATACCAGATAAAGTTGAATAAAGCACAATCGTTATGGTATGTGAATTTTTTTATATAAGTATTGGTAAGGCTTTGTGCCACAGCTGGGTGGGTATCATCCACTCATTTATATTCTACCGTCAACCAGCAATATTTTGGAACACTTTATTTTCGTTTAAAGGGTGAGTCAGAGGAATTACATGGCACATATCTTAGTTTCATAGCTGGAGTAACCGTTAATGCACGGTTAGGGGACTTATTAATAATTTCCTATAGTGCCAATATTTACATATATCATGGTCGATGGTGACCACTCCAAGATGACTCATTTACTTGCATGTATTCTAATTAAGAATTAATTCAAAAATATTTCTTCTTGTCTTCATATATTCCAATCTACATTTATAAAGCAGTAAATTATTTGTAAATTATAATTGTTCAAGATTGAGTAAATATCCGATCGATATAAGACTTTTATATTATATATTATAAATATGAATCTAAAGTATTTATTTATTTGAACGCGGTGATATTAGGATGTACCAGTATTATTTAAAAAAAAATGCATATTGCGTAAAATAGCCTGTTTATTAAGAAAGGCTATTCATTTTATTATATCACGCTTAACCCACCAGGCCGAGCAGTACCATTTAACGCGGATGAAACCGCGCGAAATAGCTAGTTGCTAACAATGTTCAGATGTAATAAAATATATTACATGAGTTTTTTATATATATAGAAATATTTGCCTCGAGAAGTAATCAGCGCTTCAGATTATTAAAAAAGCAACAAGATTTAAAATATATATTCGGTATTTCAAGAATTGTGTGGAAAGAAGCGAATTTATATAGATGTTTTTCCAATAAGTGACTCTATGCATCTCTACTACTACTCTACTCGACTCCAACTAAGCCGGGTAGCTAAGCTTGATTATTTAATAATAATTACATAAATAAAATTACAATCATTTCTCATACTTGATAATTGGTTATATGTAAAAAATAAACATTATATGTATAAGAACGTTTAAGAGATTATGAGTTGACCATGCGACGTATAACTAGGCGGTAACCTGGCTGAGTACAGTCGAGAGATCTCTTTGTATTAACATCCAACTGCACCTGAAAGATGACTACTCGCTAAATAATATGATTATTATTATTAAACAGAACCGCGGCGAATTCCTTGTCCAATACAAATTAACTGACAGTAACGAGTTCGACATGGGATGAGCAATATTAAAAACCTTTTTTTCCGGCGAATGGAGTCGCGGGCAATTTATTATTCCCAGCGATCACTGGAAAATTGAAACAAAGGAACAATACACTCCTTTGTTAAAAATGCAGGTTAATATAAAATGTACTATTTATAGGTTTTAACGATTTTCCGAAATGGAAAATTTCAGATATATATATAAAAGGTAAAGGATTATGTTCGTAATGAGTTGACTACACCTTGTCCGTTCCTCGCAGGTGATCCGTAGAGGACGGTGTGTACTCGTCTTATTCTCATTGACGCAGATTAGTGTACTCTGCAAGTGGCATACGTGGCTTAACCGAATTAGAAGTTTTAAACCACGAAGTATCGTTCGTATTCCGTTCTACTTTAATTTAATCTTATGTTTGTAGCTCGAAGACGATCTAAATTTAAAACGTTCCTCATTATATACAACCAATTTACAACGTAGGAAAAAGGTATCAAATATAGTTTTGTTTAACAGTCTCTATTAAGTTTAATAATATTCGTACTAAACATTTCTGATGACACTTCTAATGACTCTCTTTTCCGAGCTCATTATGATTTCGCGACTTATGTCAACGTCGAGCACTCGTATCAAATTGTGATATAGGAGCACGCTAATCTCGTCCTTGGTGCAATGTATCACGGTCTATTTTCCTGTAATCGTATTTCTCAATTGTTCCTTTACGGCGGCCTTACACTCCACGTTACTCGGTATCGCTCGTCGCGCAGCGCCGATATTTTCCTCACTTGTTTTAATATCTATCTCTGCTCTTTGACTTTGTCTGACGTATAAAACTCAATGTTCCTTTTGCATGGACCGTAGCGTTAAGGGGATAAAGCAGCTTTTTGCATGCCTCTCATTATATTTGTCTAAATTTTGGACTCATAATGAGAGTATGTTATTTTAGGTTTTGTAAGCAGAATTTGCTAAATACGTGAAATTCGATGTAGGTTTCTGTTATCATACTATGACTGTCGAATATAAGTACAAGTCATAAAAAACCCTTCGTAATTTATCCAAAAATACTTTATTATTAATATGTAGAGGCGTAAAAGTACTCTTTACCTAAAAATAAAGAGCACCTTCAGTCGAAAATATGAAACTAATATTGTGTCCATATGAAATATAAACATAGGTGGGTAACTATGAAGAAATGTAACGCTTCTTTTATTGTAAGTCCTGTCAAGTTATACAAAATTCTCAGAAGGCTCTAACTTTATAAGTATAGTATATATACAGGGTTATTGGTAATTCGACGTATTCCCGTTAGGAGGTCATAGGGGTGACTATTTGCGATAATTTTAACCCCCATATGCATTATGCAAATGTGAACCATTTTTGAGTTATCACGTTTTTTAGATTTTTTCAAAATAAGTCAAAATTGCAACTTCAAAAATTTATTAAAAAAAAAGTGTCAATTAAAATTTATTTTTTTCTTCTTATTTATAAAAACGATTAAACACTGGATATTTTTCAATATTTAAACAATAATTATCGGTCCAAATTTAAAAATGCGAGACGGAAAACGATATTATTTCAATATTTTTTTTATATTTTTCCCTCAAATATGCCTGAAAAACAAAAAAATATTATGAAACTTGTTCTGCAGATTATTTTAAAAACATAATCGTTTACTTAGCTTTCCGAAAATGTATAAAAACTAGGAATTTATTTCAAAGCAACCGAAATAAAATGATCAGAAAGGACGCTGGTGGAAATTCGTATTCGAACATGACCGAATTAGTACTAAAGGTCGCTCTTTAAAATTCCCACAAAATTGATTTAATATAATAACCAATGTAAAAAACTGACTTATTTGCTTAACTTACTTAATACAAACTTAAAATAAAATTTAGATACATAAACAGTTCAGTAGCTAAGTTACAATTAAGATATTTTGTATTATCATTTTAATCCTGTGCAACGTGCAGGATTAAAATGATAAATGATTTACGAAGAGGATGCTGAAAGAAGAGTTGCTTTCTGTAGATTCATGCTTAATGAAGATTTAGAAGACGCATCTTTTTGAAAAAAATCCTCAGGACCGATGAATTCAAATTTGATCGAGATGGTATTATTAACTACCACAATAAAAATCACAAAAAAATCATTATGAAACATGTTTTTTTTTGTTTTTCAGACATATTTGAGGGAAAAAAAAAAAAAAATTTTGAAATAATATCGTTTTCCGTCTCGCATTTTTAAATTTGGACCGATAATTATTGTTTAAATATTGACAAATATCCAGTGTTTAATCGTTTTTATAAATCAGAAAAAATATATAGATTTTAATAGATACTTTTTTTTAATAAATTTTAGAAGTTGCAATTATGACTTATTTTGAAAAAATCTCAAAAACGTGATAACTCAAAAATGGTTCACATTTGTATTATGCATATGGGGGTTAAAATTATCGCAAATAGTCACCCCTATCACCTCCTAACGGGAATACGTCGAATTACCAATAACCCTGTATAATGTATATATACTAATATTAGTTTATTAGATATTCGAAGTAAAAAATAATCGCATAAGCATTCAAGGCTGACATCAGTAATTTTATTTCGATGTATATGAAATGCGGGCGCGTGACGGCAGCGTCGCGACGGCAGCGACGGCGGAGCATCGAGCGATTGTCAAACTGTGCCGCAGCGGTCCGTCCGCCTGCCGCGCCGCGAGGCCCGCTCGCTGACGCAACGCGACCTCTTTGTCCGGCCCCGGCCCCGCGGACTCCAGCGGAATGTCCGCGAAGCCGGCCTCGCTGCGCCACGACACCGACCGCGCTCCGCTAATTACGAATGTCAAATGTTATCGCACGCAACCGTCCGCCGTCCGCCGACCGCCGTCCGCCGCGTCGTCCGCACTCCGCTGCGCCGCTTTTCATAATAATAAAACCTGATATTTAAAACGGAACGTCCTTCTAACGCCGTGTAGTTGCGCCGACGCCAATCTACGATAATAATAAGCCGGGCTCCCAGAGAGCGAAGCGCTAAAGCGCTTAAAAATAGTATTCGATTAGACGAAGTTCTGCTTTAGAGCGCTACAGCGACGCTCTGACTCGCTACGTAGCGCTCACATAAGTACGGCCAGTTCTATGCGCGCCTGTATAGCTATTAAATGTATATAGAATATATAGTAGTAATCGCTCGACGCAGCGGTATTATGTCGGAAATATACCGGCCGCGCCGCGCCTCAAGCCGATACACAGTTTTAGTATTTAGTTTGTATGGGAAGTTTATTTTAGATTTTTTTAGGTAATAGAATGAGTTAATAAAATAGTTTCATGGGCAAAATATAAAGTGTAGGGTAAGCTTTCCTTGAAACTATATTGGGTTGTTCTTGTGCTATAAGTTTATAGAAAAATCATAATAACTAAAATTACGTCAAAATCGATTAAATACACCTACTCTAAATAAGATTAACTGTATTAACTTGAATATGAAGATTTTAGGAAAAATCAGAAAAAAATCCAACTTAAATTAACAGATACGTAAATCAATAAAAAAATCTATCAATTATTAAAATGATTATAAAACATTTATCTGAAATTATAACGACGAATTTCCATTTGTATCATTTTTTCTGCTTACTTAACTTTTTACAGAAAATTATAAAAAAAAACAAAAGATTATTTCTTAAAAATCTAAATCAAAAAGGGTCTCACAAAGAATTTTCGTTATTATGTTATGTACAATAATCATTTTATAATTTTAATATAAAGATTTAATTAAAATAACTTTACGATATAAACTACAATCAAAGTATTTTGTTTTAAAAGATTTGATATCTATTACACGAATTAACAACTTTTTCCATGTAGTGAGTCATTCTGAGTTCAGCAAAACGGTAAAAATTAAATTGTCTGGTAATTATTAATATATTAATTACAATAAAACCTAAATTGCTTGTAAATCAATAATAAGCTATTAGTAACTATTCTTAATAATAAATAATGATTTCATTAAACTATTATTTATAATAATAGTTCCTGCATATGTTTCAATAACATTGCAAATATCATTAGAATTATGAGACTCATTACCAATGATGTTCTAGTTTATCATTGCTCATTACTATTTAATAGTATACTTGTTTTAGATAGTTTAATTTTATACTAATTTTTAAATGATCAGTCCCTGAGCAAAGTGAATCAAGTCTTCATGAAATGTAATGAAACGTTTCTCATACGAACAAAATTGTCTGGATAAGAATGTTTTTCTATTAATATTTAGCCACGTATATGTACAATATACTTTCTCTTTGTATTGTAATATTTATTTATCGTACATAAAATTTATCAATATTTGTATTATTATTGCATTAATAAAACTATTTAAATTTTTGATACTAAAACAAAACAAATTTTATTTATTTTCTTCAAACGTTATCCTTTTATCCTGTCATTGTAGTTTTAAAACAAAGAAAATATATAAATTAATGCCAGCTTGTGGCGCGGCGCGTCCCTCTGTCAGCTATAGCGTGGCCTTATAGATGGTTGTTTGCGCTCACAGAGTGCGGTGAACAGCGCTCACCGGCATCGTGCCTGTGTGAGTGTTCACATGCACGCGCACACAGAAGCGAGTTTCTCACACAGGCGCTTCATGTACGGGTGCGTTCCGAAACCGCTCTCTATTCTATCTATGCGAAGGCGTCGTATCGCCACGTATAGCGGGCACGCTCGGGGCGAGGAATTTAGAGGCGGGGGTCGTATCGTTAATTGTTATGAAGTTGATTTCGGTCCTGAAATTCCGAAATAGGTATTTTGAAATAACGCCTCTTTTTCATCAACAAGACTGCGACCTTAGCTTGTCATGCAGAATATTCTCGTCTTGTTGTGCCAATTCGGTGTTAATTGTTATTAATCTATTTGAGCAAATTGAGGTGGCTATTTCTCGAGACATCGCGTCATTTTATTCTCTATACTAGGACGCTCCGGCATAGGTATGCATAAGTATAGGTTTTTCGTTCGTCATTCGATTCTGCTATGCGAAGCGTTCACGTTGTTATCAGTATGGTTTGATAACGACGTAAATGACACCGTGAGCCGTGTGAATAGAGTACAATATTGCAGTTATCGGTTTGCGTAGCGTGGTACCGATCGCGAAACAAGTCCATGGTTAGAGCCAGGCCACGAGGAGTCTTGGGGTCATAGTAGTGGTTAAATTTAAGCCCACCGTGCTGGTTGCTCAGGCTTAACACTATTTATACATATTAAAATTAATTTATTCCAAAATTTGCCAGTTGTTACAATATCAAACAAATAATACATGTTTTGTCGAAGTATTTGAGATCAATGAACGATCAACTCTACAATTCTTAAATATTCCACGTTTTACAAAAACTTATATATTATATACTTATATATAAAAATTATGTTATAAACAATATATATATATTGCTGGTCAAAGACCTTTCGTTTTGAGGAATATGTTCAAAGCGTATTCCACCACGTTACTTCAATGAGGAATGGTGGATACACATATGGTAGATTCATCCGAAACGTGCAAGTTTAATGACGATGTTTTCCTTCACCGCCAAGCAAGATATGATCTATAAAATATAAACACAAATAAAGCACATTAAATTTCAATAGTGCTTGCTTGGGTTTAAATCTGCAACCCGTTCTTCGATTAAGTTTCACGTACGTGTCCTAACAACTGGGCAAACTCCTTTTTAAAAATCTTGAGACAAAATTAAACAAAATCAAAAATCATCAAATGTGTCGTGAAAAACTTTTCGAACGAACTCATAAACTGTCAACTGACAGAACATGAGATGCTTGCGCAGTAACGCCCTCTACGTTTTCTAGGAACAGCCGTTTCTGAACGTGAAACTGTCTCATACGATTGAAACTCGAGTTTTCATGGTAGCTGTATGCCTTCCAAGAGATTCATACCTCAACTCCGTCTTGAATTTAACACAAAAAAAAATACTTTTAACAACTTAATCTCGCATTATTTAACTTTACGAAAACGCTAGAAAATATATCTATAAATAAATAAGACATGTAACATTAATTGTTTTTACAATAAGTAATATTAATTTATTAAAACAATAATCATGGACAATCATTTATATTAAAAATATATATATTTGAGTCTGAATATAACTCGACCGTGTACTGTGAAAATACAAACGATTGCTTTCATTCGTATTTTTATTTAAATTTCGAATAAAGTAGAGCCCAACAAAAAAAAAAAACGTTGTTTCTCTAATTAACATTCAACAATTGTCAAAAAAACAGTATATCAACTTTTTACAAATAAAATCATAAGCAAAATGAAATAAATATATGTTATATAAAATATTATTCTTGGGCGATTCTCTTGAAAGAGGACAATTGAGAGAATTTGTAAGTGTATTAAATATACTCCCAAAAGTCTGTTTCCTTTTTCTAAGGTCGGTTAATACTACCAAGAATTCATGCAGCACAATATACCAGCAATAACACAATCAGAGTTTTTCTGTTGCCTGTCCATTGCGCACCGAGCTTCACCGCTGTTGAGTCATTGACATGCGATGCGCGACTCCAAACTAAAAACTATACTAAAATAAATTGAACGCATTATCGTCTTTATCCATACGGAATAATGACCACAATTGCCTGGACCGACTTGACGTCGGAACACGAAATACAATGTAAGTAACATTCGCAAGGTATTTTTCTTTATCGTAAACAACAATTAAATTTTAAATCTGTTTTTAAATGTGCGAAGTAGGTATATTAAAATATTAAAAATTATCTTAATTTTTCGAGGAAAATGGTAAATATTTTTTCTGTATACGTATTGTGTTTATTGAATGCCATGTCTGAAGTGTTCTTATTTCTTAGGGCTGGAACATATGGTAAATCCGTCACTCGCGGGGATGTTCCCTGGAACATATGGCGGATACCCTTAACTTCTACGACCATTATGACAGTGCCTATACGTTGTCCTTTGCCTTGTCCTCGTCTATAATCTATTGTAGATATTACTGAGTATTAAGAACAATGTATCGAGAGTATGATGTTCGAAATTTACCAATAACAATAATAATTAGTTATAACCTTTACAAGTTTCATTACGTATTTCATTATTTTTTACGTCTCCGAAATATTAAATTAATAATTTATAAGATACCTAAATGGCGAGAAATTGTATATATATAATCAAATTGTCTATTAATACTAACGAACTCTAAATTACTCAAAAAAAATGAACTAAAATTCTTCATTATTTTGTATATTGCGCTAATAACGTTGTTACACGAAAAACGGATACATTTTCAAATTTAATGTTATCCAAATCTATTAATTAATTTATTAAATAGAATTTTACTCATTTCAATATTCGAAGTAATAAATAAAATCTAACTATAGACAAATGAACGATCGGCACAAAAAGTATAGTCTGAGAAACGAACATACTAGTTCTGAAAAAATAATAGAAGACTTTTAATATGGCTGCCTTATTTCGTTACGTTCAAAAACGAAAGGCTAGCGCGCCATTTTAAAGACATGTTGGACTGGGCGCCGCGCGGGTAAGTCGGCTGCGTCATGGATGGCTGCTTGTGAAATTTTCCCGTTGCTGCGGGCTCGAGCCCGAGCCCTAGTTAGCTCGAGAACTCGAGCCAGTCGAGCCAAGAGAAGCGAGTCAAGTCGAGCCGTAATGCCGAAAGAATATTCCCTGCGAAGGCAACCGCCTGGCAGTCGCGAGTTTAAGACACAGAGTAACTATTTGATATTTAATTATAAATTATTAATGAAATTAAAATTAAATTTATTAAAATAAAATTAAACTAGATTTCTAAGCAATGAACTTTTTGTTGTTATTGTTATTTAGCATAAATTAATTTCAACATAAATTAAGTACCTATAAATGTTTAGGTAACTGCCACAGAATTGCTCTAGATTCTCTACATAATCATATTTTCAACATTACAACTTTACATCTCGCAATATAAAATATTGTGTATGTCAAATTCAATACTTATACATCGACGAATTATATTTATTAAACCAGTTATCAGAAAGACACAGTATGAATACAGAAGTCGTAAAAAGATATTATTTATACTTGTGTATAAGGAAAAATAAAGTTTCCCAGTTCCGCGCAAAAATAAACAAAAGTAGTAAAACTAAAGGTCCTTGAGAGTCATGCAGTATAGAAGAAACCGAAAACATGGCTTTACGTAGTCTGTGGCGCGCTGATTCGAGCGAGCCGCTAGGTGGCAGCACATAGCTTGCTATTCACAGTGTATATTATTTACCGCGCATATATATATGTATGTCGTTATATAAGCGAACAGAAAGCTACGTTCGGTGGACGCGGCTGCGGAGGCCGGGAGGCGTGCGGGGGCGACGGCCCACGCACACGCCGCCACCCACGCACACAGGCGTCTCGCGCCGCGTCCGTATGTATCGAACGAGCGAGCGCGCCAACCGACCGACTCGCTCGACGTATTCTTATTATTATGAAAGGAGAAACGCTTTTTGTAGGGCAAGAACTAAATTTGTAGTACCATTACTGCTGCCGATAATAAAGATTGTAAACGCATTTCTGTTCGCTGAAGTTTGCGGCATCGCTCATAGATGTCGCGTTTCCTTTAATTTTTCGAAAACCAACAACGTATTTATATTTACGTCACATTTTACAATTTCTATTAAAACTGTGATTTCATTTAGACGCTGTAGGATGTCATTGTGGACATTGAAAAGAGGAGTGAAATGATGCGACTCTACTAATGATTTCGAGTTATATAAATACTGAATACAAACACTTTAAATATAAAACAGCGTTTTATAATTTGCCAATAGCCGTCGCAGTAAATTGAAACTTTTGAACCATTACATGCTGAACTAAGACCGAAATGACGATTTAAAATATAAGTAAATAGTACAATTTATGTTATGTACCAAAACCAAATACATATTATATTTTGTTATTATATCCTTACCACTACAAAATAATTTTGATATACCTTTCATTCATTATAGCATCTTTTCCTTAAAATAACGATAGTTTGACAAGCGAGTTTATTAAAAGCAAAACTTTGGAAAGTATTTTCACGGAAAGAATAGTTTTAATACTTGGCGCCATAAAACGCAAAGTGGCGCCGCGTTGCGTAATGGCTGTCAGTGGTGACTAAGACCTAGGATTCCCGCCAAAACATCGCAAACGTTCGGGAGCTCTACTTCTCGATGTAGGAACTAGGACGATCGCGTCGTGCTCATTATTGTAGAGCGGTTTCCGAACGTGCGCCATGTTTGTTTTACTCATAGACTAGTATGGAATTTTAAATTATGCTATCGAATTATATTTTGCGTTATTAAATTGTCTTTTTATGTTGCTTAGTGTTGAGCGTCTAATTTTAATTTTCAATTAGCACTGTGTATTCTTATGTAGGCACTTTGTATACCAATATGTACTTTGACATATTTAAGAATAAAATATTATATTTAAGGAATGACTTCTTTGTCTACATTGTCTACTATATTGAAATTATTTATTAATGAAAATTAAATGAAATGAAACCTGTGATAGATATTGATTTTGTGTTAATTAAAAACAAACCCAGGCACAGAGTACATCTAAATAAGAAAGAATACGGTACATGTAATATTTTAACGAACTTAGAAAGGAAATAATATGTAATACGTTTGACCTTTTTTTGCTATATATTTAGAGTGGGTCAAGGTTTAGTTGTGTTTACCAATTACATTTAAACTAAGTAAGTAATTTTCTAAAACAGAATGGGTGACTTATACATGTTTTTGATAATAATGGTAGGACAAAAATCTCAATATATTTTAATTATTCTTTGTTTGACTGCCAATCATTTGCTCAATTGATGGTATTTTTTGGACGAGATACATAAAGTTTTCTTTGAAATAAACAGGATGTATATAAAATATTTAATAAATAGCATACATATAAAGAAAGAGAAAGGACCTTATAATTTGACATTACATGACACTCTGAAACCTTAATAATAAAATTTATATATTTACAATATTAAATTGCTTATATTAAAAGTTGTTATTTAGGGTGGTTAACATAGTGGTATGGTGTTTATCTTAAATATTGATACCTGCGCAGCTCTAAACTCGCTATACGAACGAGACAGCGAATGAGATTTCTAGAGAAATATAGTTTTCCATCGTTAGTGGTGAGTTGCTTTCCTCTTGTTTTAAATGATACCGCCGTAGAGATCAAAGTATGATGTATTGATTAAAATCGCACACACAAAGCAATGCACATTGAAACGCCCAAAGTCGGCTAACTGAGAAATACTAAAGATACAAAGAACAAAAACCAAAATCAAGCAGTTCTCCCTACTTATATCTTAAGCTGAGTCTTTGTAATAAAAATATAGAATACGTATATATAACCTTGATCCTTCAAGGCGAAGGCCTAAAGAGGAAGGTTAGTCGTGGAGTCGGCACGTTAGTACGTGCAAGCGGTCTCGCGGCGTTCCACAATGAGGATGGTTCCGCTGGTCTTTACCTGGTAGTCTGACACTAAGTGAGGGGTCCCACATACTTCCACTTAACGATGGGGGGATGGATGAAATTTTCTAGCTATTAAAATAACAGCCGAAAACTGTGAATCTGTAAATTTCTAAAACATAAGACATTCAAATTCTACAATATTTGCCTGACAGTTTTTTATATATAATTTCGAACAGATATATTGTGTAAGTAAACATTTTAAGTTTATCATTTAGTAAGTGGTCACTACCGCCCATAGACATAACCAATCTGGGGAAGTATTCAATATTTAAGAATAAACATGTTTAAGATTCATAAATATACCCAAACAATTTTCTAATAATAGTGTACTTAGTACAAGTTCTAAAAAATATAATAGTTCTGATAAAACTAAATTCCATACCATGCATTTTTCTAATGGGACTGAAAATGAATGCGCGATGTTTAACTAATTAAATTTTTGTAATGTCATGTTAACTTGAATTATAACTTCTATAACAAAATTTTTCATCCAAACATCAATTTCAAATTACAAAATGTATTTTTATGTAACTTTAACATCGTGATAACATATTATATTATCATAGGCACGAACGTAAATTGAACTAATAATAGTTACTTATCTCCAATAATTAGAGAACATTCTTATATATTTTTTCAAATACAAAGTCTTTAAATCATCTTCGACAACAGGAATATCCAGCGCTGGGCACGGGCTTCCTCTTAAGGAGTTCTGACGCTGATTTTATTGTGTATTGCTCCACGGCGGGTTTTCACTGAATTTCATCCGACACACGTTTCCTCGCGATGTTTTTATTCACCGTTGAGCACTAAACGAATTATAAACACAAATTAAGCACATGAAACTCAGTGGTGTGCAACAGATATTTTATTTTAGTACAATACATTTGTAGAATACGTGTGTAAGTTTCAGTAAACTGAAAATTTCTTGACAGAAAACCTCAAACAGTTTACCTCGTTGTCAGCCAGATTCGGGAAGCGAACTTTGCACTTCGGGATCTTCAGCCTTAAATAAGCTATCTCCTAGAACAACGAGACAGGTACCTTTTTTATTTAAAATAGGTAGGCAGGCTGGCAAATGCCCCACTTCATGGTAAGTGGTTACCACCGCCCTGACATCGCTAATGTGACTACATATAGATACACTGGCTCACTCACCCTTTCCAACCGAATGTAACAATAGTCGGTATTACTGCTTAGATGTAGAATATGTGATGAGTTGGTGATACATACTTAAACAGACTTGCACAAAACCAATTAAAATTAATAAAGTATATACTTTATGACGACTTTTCCATGTAACAAAAGTTGAATCTGTCACGAAAAAAAAATGAAAAAAAATATACATTAAATCATTTCTGATAAAATAAACCTACAAATGCTTCAACCACACAATATTTTGTCATAAAGCTATCGGGGTCTCACTGACAGCTGCATTATGAAGGCTTTATACATAACTACCACTGTCCGCCGCGGCTTCGCTTGTGGAAAGTTAAAGTATACGTCATATTTTTTTTCTCTATAGTCCCAGTAACGATAAAAATGGTACTTTGAATGAGACAAGTGGGTTAAATTTTATAATGAAGAGATGGAGCGCCCTTAAAATAAAAAATTCGCAACATTCGTTCTTGGTGAATTTTCATGGCTCATGAAACGAAGGTGTACTCCACATATCTCCTCTTCTCCCTCCTCTCGTGTCTATTGTACGTTAATAGTCCGTCAGATTAATGGTGCCTTTGTTTATAGATTTTGTTATGTTATTTAAACTAAATCAATTTATATGAGAGATGTTGGATCACTCTTCATCTTCTACCGCACGAGAATGTTCCGAGGAACCGATACGACTTGGGAACCTTCAAGAACAGCGTACACGTTTCTTAAAGGCCGGCAACGCAGCTGCAAGTTTCCGGGTGTTACAGATGTTCATCGGCGGTGGCAGTCACTTTCCATTAGGTGAGCCTCCTGCCCAATTGCCACCTATAGCATAAAAAATATATTACCGCTTTTTATCGTCATTTTATAGGATTATTTAGTGTTAAACTACGAGAAACACCAATACATAGACAACAACAAAACACAATCACAGCTCTAAACTTTCTTACACAACAATTACGTCAGCTACATAAGATTTTCACTTTTATTTTTCAGCATATAGTACATGAGATTTGCCATAATGCCTTAATATTTACATTGATTCACTCTACTTTTTAATCAAAAAATAGTACTATAAGTTATTGAAGTTTCGAGAAATAAATAAGTGTGTAGATTGAACCAGAAGCAAAACAAAACGTACATATAATATAACAATTTCTACAATACAACAATACAAACATTATAACTATATCTTAAATATAAATATATATCTTTTATTTTATATTTTACTATACTGATTTTAAATCTCAAGCAAGAATGCAAGTTACTTAGTACTTCAAGTTACAACCAACTATTTAGAGCCTGGAGGGGTCGTAGAAAGCTCACATCAAGTTCTAGATGTTTCAGTGAAAGTCACTTTGACAATATTTTGCATAATTATCTTTAACTTATTACAAATTCCTTAAATTATACGTTTTACTACAAATATGTCTCTTTCATTTGAAATGCATTTCGGTAACTTTTATTCAATTGTATCGTACAAATAAATTATACAAAGATTTATTCAAAAAAATCAATTTACATAATATCACATATTATTACAAAATGAAATCATAAAAAAGTATACCTATAATGTTACCCGCCCGCTTCGCTGGGCATTAGATAGAAAAAGGGTAAAGGATCAACGGAATTAAATATATATACCTATATATTAAATAAAATAATGCTGTTAACAATGACTTATAACGAAACATGAAACGATACGATTTACTTACGAAAGAAATTACATACATCGATATTTTGTAAACATTTAGAAATCAAAGAAAATAAAGATTACATGTTTTTGTTAAAATTAAAATTGTGAGGTTTTAAATTACTTAATATTCACTTTTACTTTATTAAATAAGTAGTTTAAATAAAAATAACAATCTATGATTACATATAATTTTAAAATATTAACATTACAAGACTCTTTGATTTTAATTTGACGATGAAAAAGTTGAAATAACTAATATTTGCTACATGAATGGAATTCAATTGATTTATTTAATCAATTAATTATTATTTTAAATAACGAATATCGCATAGAAAATTCGCAGAAATAAAAAAAAATTATGATGAATACGTTTTATAATTATTATGGCATTTACTGTCCGTATTCATTTAAAATTCGAAAAATTACAGGCTTTTAACAATAGTATTCCAACAATACGTAGGGCTTCTATAGGCGCTAGCATAGCTGTTTGTGTAGGGGTGACCGCTTATTCATTTCAACATCAGACTAGTATCGCCAAAAAGTATATTATATCAATGGTAATACGCCAAGAATAGTGCTTGACATACAAAACAGATAAAAACAAACATAAAGTAATAATTGTCAATATTAATAAATCCTCCTTGTTTGTAAAAAATATAATTATAGTTTTTTTTTTTATAACAACGTAGTATACATTGTTATCAAGATAAACAAATAAATATTTTACAGCACGAATGTCACAACATTTTAATTATCATCATAATCATCACATTATCAAGAGTTAGGAAAGATATCGAGAAAAACCCACAGATAAAATAAGAAAACGTATGGCGATACTAATATTGTGAGCACAATAATATATTATATTGTCTTTTTACTTAAATACGTGGCAGCTGAGGGTATTGTCTTAGATTAAAAGTTAGACAATTAAAAAAAATGAGTGTTCTATTATATATTTAGAATTTTAATATGATTTTTAAAAGGGGTATGCACATTTTGTTAAAAAAAAAATTGTGCCGTTTCATTTTTTAACTGTTAACAATAAAAAAATATGTATTCATATATATGGTAAATATAACTTTAATCTATGTATGTATATAAATGAACTCCTAAACCGATGGACCGATTACGATGATTTTTTGTGTGTATTTGAGAGGGTCCCTGGACTTTAAGTTTGGGCCTGGTAGGTGCCGTGACGATTTTATGACTGAAAACCGACAACATTTTGTGTTAGAATACATTTATTTAGAATACTTCTCAATTCGAAATAAATATTATATATTTTAATATAGCAGCATGGCAGTAGGTCAAACATTATTTAATTTATAACATTATTATTACGAAGCCTTTTATTTCAATACGAATGATAAGAGAGTTGACTCAAAGACGCATGGAAGCTGGAGTCTGTGAAAATAAATAAATTAAAAAAAAAAACAAACAACAAACTATTTAACCTGTATATTTTTGCCTGCAATGAGAATATTATAATGAACTAGCACTCATTCTCCATATGGAACACAGAAAATAATGTGTAAATATTTGTCTGTGTCATCTTCCTTCAATGAAGATAAAGCAAATGTCAAGACATATATAGTGCACAGGTGTGTGTGCAAACAAATCTGGACTCTATTCTCACTTTTTGTAATGACAAGACCGGAGAGATTTCAGTCGCATGACCTTTACGTGCTTGCCGAGGCACGGGATGTAATCACTGTCAATTTCTTTACGTTATTAAATATTTATTATTAGTCAACTCTAGGGTGTGGACCTCGAAGTCTTCCTTCTAACCATTAAAACAACAGGGCAGTCAAATTAAATTAATTTATGTACAAGCTCTTGTCATTACAATTTACATACAATTAATGTATTAGTTTACTCGTGATATGTGCACATACATACAAATCTATTAAAACCCCTTTTTGGGGATGTTTATTGAAGATAAATCTTTTCAAAAATCGATAAAATTATAGTGAATTAGTTATCGCTCGCAGCATTGCTCGCGTTTGAGGGATTTATCATCAGATTTTAAATATAAAAAAATAGGCTATGTTTCTCCTCGAGGTTCAAGCTTGCTTCAAAACAAATTTCATAAAGACAAATAGACAGAGTTAGTTTCGCATTTATAATATGAGTATGGATATAGATTAACCGGTTATCGGTTGCGGTTTTCTCATCTCTATACTTTGATGTATTATAAACATGGTAGGTTTGGTTTTCGATAACACTTCTATGTCTTCCTAAAGTGTTGTTGCACAACTTGTTTTTTTCTGGTCAGATTTTTTCATAAAAAGTGTAGTATTTAAGTGTGCTATGTGTTGTGTTGCAACAATAAAAAGACGTCGAATACATGTAGTGCACTACTAACCATGGATCTTAGATGATGTGTATCTTATGCCTGTAATAACACTAGCTGGCTGGATTTCACTGCTATGAACACACGCATGACATAAAGTACATGTAGATTGTATCATTAATTGTTTAACAATGTTCATTATTGCAATAAAACGCGCGCAGTATTGATGTAATCAATCAAATCACAGAGCTAGAGTCAGTTATAATGTATTGGTATCGACCTTTTTTTTATGTTATGTGACCATTAGGTGGTTCATTTGACTGACTATAAACTTACTATAGACATTGGTACAAGAAATATGAATCGTTCATCATACCACCAATGCGCCTGTAACCTTGGAAAATGAGATGTTACGACCCTCGTGCATGTAATTACACTGGCTCACTCACCCTTCAACCTGTAACACAACAATACTAAGTACTGCTGTTTGCCGAATAATGAGTAATGTATTATAACTGTGTGGTACATATCCAGACTAAATAAAACAAATGAAGACCTTCTGTTTTTTTTTAATTACTTATTAGATCTTTAATTATATATATATATTATTAATTGTAAAAGTTAATAAGTCCAACTATTCTTCTTAATAGGTAAAGAGACCTCAGCCCAGCATTGGGCCATTATACGATAGTTATTATTTACGTTTTCATGAAGATTAACACAGAATATCTGATATATCACTTTCTTTTACCTTTGATTTGACATTTGAAAGAAGATACAACATTGTCTGACTAATCATATAACAACATTATAGGTAAAGCCGATAAGCCTTTAAACTTTTCTCATATATATTTATTTAAAAAATAAAACTGCTTTCAGTCATGAATATGACGTAATATATTGTATAAACATAATTGTTTATTACAGAGTTAGAGTTTTATAGTTTTTATATGTAATTCAATGCGCAATTTCTATAATTCATCAGCGCTCTAGTTTTATAAAAACAACTTTTGATTGAATAAAATATTATGAATGGTGTAAATCGCATATAATGATCTGAGAAATAAAACCAATATTTTATGCAACAAAAAATATTGAAGCGTAAAGTTTAATAATAATTTATTACTACTACTATGATATTTTAAAATCCAATTATAAAGTAACTTTTTCTTTGTTTTTGTATTCAATAATTCATTATTATAAAAGCAATGATTGTACTTTTTACAGTCTGCATTAACAGAACAACAGATAAAAAATATACCGCGATAACGAATTAATTATTAAGCAAAAAAGTTACTAAAATCAGTTAACTAACTTCAAATGTTATCATGATAATGTTGAAAAGACATGACAATCCAATAATAAAAAAGAAAACATAATTATTAAACGGTCATATAACTAATATTGCCTAGTATCAGCCTTGCTTTACTTATTACTCCAAGACGAGGAGTTTGTCGGCCTTCTATAAAAATACTTAGGTCTAGACAACGAAGACTAACTATTAATTTACAGGTAATTAAGTAGAGGGTTAAGGTCTCGGCAGGGTTGATTGCTAAAGATAGCTGTGATTGCTGAAACGGCCTTCTCCATTACGCTAAATAAGAAAAAGGTGTTATTATTATATCTCGACAAAAATCCAGCTTTAAATGAGACAGACCACGGCTTAGTTTTTACAAAATTAACGTTTCTTTTATCTTATGGAAATTCCTATACTCTACCTGAATTTTACAAATTATTTTATATTTTTTTATGTCATCCAATACAAGCAGATGAAAATTAACTCGAGCGTGACCAAATTTGAATGCGAGACCCTTAAGTAAAACGTTTACTTCAGTAGGCCATTTCGGTTCAGATACATTAGTAAAAGATTGAAAATAGTAATGGCTCCAATGACAGACTTCTTTCTTTCAGAATCAGATTTATAAGAGTTAATTTTTGGGAATATAAAAGAAATAGGATTTTCTATATAAAAGATTTAGATTTTTGACATTACCTAATTAGAAGATTTTATTCAAAGTCTTTATACGCGATGAATGATTACAACAATAACGGTTCTTCTCCACTTGTATAAAATTAATAAAGTATTTATTCAAAACAAAGTCTTAACGAGTAGAATTTGAAATTTGAGCCTTTTGTTAAGTTTGTTCCTATCTATAAAATTAGGTTTAGGTGCTTAAATGTGATTTAGCTTTTGAAAGATCATCAAATATTACAAAACTTGAAGCATATTTTATTTTGCTAATATTCGTTATATTCATAACACGATTTTTGAAGCGCAATCAATAACGCATTGGTTTACGGGCCGCTTAGCGATGTAAAAATTCGCTGGATCTATCCTGACCGCTTGGGCTACCGTCATCCGCACTCCTAACACAAATAATAAGGTTAAAATGTGGGTTAAATAATATATAATAATAATATAATTCCTTCATTAATTAGGGACATTGCTACTATCCTATTTTTTAAAAAAAAAAAAAGAAAAAATTGCGATCAATAATTTCTACAAGAAAATATGGGAGTATTTTTATATTTAATTCCTTTGAAGACGGATTATTATACCATCAGATAGTAGCTATGAATAGTAATTATATTCACCTATTAATATTAGTTATTTTATGTACATTATAATGTATGTGATTATGTGTATATCGCTATGAAAGATATATATAGACTAAGGCCTACCTATCTCAAACAGAACTATGAATAAATAATGACGCATTATCAAGCTATATGTAGCAACGGACTCTAAGACGTGTAAGGCTTTTAAAAAACAAAGATATTACCTTTATTTATTTACCTTTGGAGTGGTAATTTTTAAGTTTTACCTTAAACATAACAATTTGTTAGTTGTTAAAACACATCATAAACTTTTAGTTTTTAATGTGTCGAATTCGATAAATTTGTCGAATGGTGTCCTTTTGTTTGAATCCGGCTACGGCACCACTCCCAAGGGAGACAAGTTCCCTGCATGGATGTACCTCACTACACAATTATGTGCAAAAATCTAAAGCATAACTGAATTTCACTTTTTTCTAACTTAGTTGGTAAAGTAGGCGAGCAAATGAACCGCGGGATAGTAAGTGAACCCCTTTGCAATGTGAGAAATACAAACCACTTCTTACATCGTCAATGCACCGCTTGCCACTGGATCATCCCTCATGCCTGTAGTAACACTGGTTCATTCACCCTTGAAACTGAGACTTTGCAATACAAATTATTGTTGATTTTTCAAGAATAAACGATGAGTGGGTGTCACCCACCCACGGGCCAGCAAATGAAAATGAATTACTGAGTTGATCTTACATTTTCTTCATTAGGTATACCTTTATAGCTCAAATTCTATCTCGTCACAAAAGTTCCCATTGCTCACATTACAAGAATTTCATACAATTATTTATAAAATAAAAAAAAATTACAGATATTATACAGAAATAAGTTAAATGGGTTACATAGAAGTCCAGAACATATTGTTAAATAGATAAACTCTGTTTTGTGTACATTTTTAAGTAAAAATTTAGAGATACATTACGGCCATGGGGCGCGCAATGTTACACATCAATAATCATCATCTTTCGATTAGGCAGACTTTCGATTGTTAGACAATTATGACCTGCCGCCTGCTTGACGACAGGCCTTACTGGCGAATTGGTTACCGACACCACACCGATAGTTGAGGCGCTCACATTCTTGATTAGATGTGCTCAGTACCTACGTAGTAATTAATGTCCTTTACAGGTTGAAATAATTTGTGTATATTCTTCTTTACCGAAACTACATGCCATATGAAACTGCCACTGAAATGCAATTATTAATTATTGTATATGTTTTGGATGAAATTCTACTACATGTTTAAAATATATTCTTTATTCAAGTAGGCTCACAAAATCTGGTGTTGAATTTAATGTAAAGCTGTGGTAGGTTCGGAAAGTAGATTCTACCGAAAAAAAACCGGCACGATACTCGGTAGTTACTCTTTTCCACCATTTTAATTACAGAGCATGTCAGGAAAGAGTTTTTTTTTTTTTTATATATATATCCTGCCTTGAAATCAATAAAAACTAAATTCACGATTTTTTATCTTTATTATAATCTTTTAATAAGTAGTAAGCCTTATTTATCAATGTTTTTTTGGCATGAGCTTTAAATTTTTTAATAGACCAAAATAAAAATAACTGTTGAATCTTATTATAGAAACGAATACCGTGCTCCAGGAAGGATGTATTAAATTTGCGAAGTCGGAAACTAGGTGTTATTAGTTTACCTTTCCTTCTCGTATTTATACAGTGATTGTCACCGTATCTTCCAAAAAAATCTATATTATTGTAAATATACATAATATATATTGTGAAGCCACTGAAAGTATAGCCACTCTATTAAAAAAAAGTATATTCACAGCCATGAAACAGCTTGGTGAGTTAAAGTCCAAATCTTCTTAACAGCTAAAGAGTGCTCAGAAGCCTATCTTTTATCGAGTAATATTAGTGTACTGTACATATTTTGTAACCGCTGTCGCTGATCGGTTGCGTTACTTCGATATAAAATACAACGTATTTTCGCTTCGCGAGTTTTACTGATTACTATTTATACTGACACAACACGTCACGACTTCGCCAGCGTGATTTCTCCCTAAATTCAAAGATCTTTGTTTTTTATATAAAGTATAACAATTATTATTAATTCCCAGGGCTAATTTAATGGAACCCCGAAACACATAACAAGTATCTCGATTTGGGTGACCATTCGATTATTCTTGTCTGTTTATATATAGAGTATATATGTATAATGGTATTGTATAATGGTATAATGCCATATTTATCACTAAGCTTTACATATATATCAATACAAATAAATATATATATATATATATATATATATATATATTGACGTAACTTTGCATTATAATTAGGATTTCTATAATTATCCGCATAAATCGTTACTCAAGTGACCAAATAGATAAGGATAAATATAGATTAAAAATATATCTATGTTTTTGGCAATATTTCATTTAATTATAGTACAGTACAGGAGTGTATTTTGATACTAGCAAATACCAGGAAAGGCAGTACTGCGCGTATATTAATATTAATAGCAATTGTAATGGCGTTTGGTACAGAAATTAATTCTCTGCAGCGCCATCTAGCGGTTAGTCAGGCCATCATGGTTAGAATCAAAATCTTCTCCATGTAAGAATACAGGTTTTTGCCAATATTTTTGGTAATCGTTTAAATTTATCGAAATATGCCAGAACAATTATATCCATTGTTATAGCACTGTAGTCATTTACTCATATTTTAATGGTAAGAAATGTGATTATTTGGCTACTGTAAGAATTCTAAGCCTCTCTTTAAATGCCTATCTAAACATGAGATCTTTAATGGTAGGTATTTCCCTTGTAACTGTAAATTATTGACACACTCACCCTAAAAACCGAAACATACGAAACTAATGTGAATATGTTCAGTACTTAACTTGTCCAGACGGCCTTATTTACATTTTTAGTTATTTAAAAATAAAATCAAAACAAAAGTGTTAAGTTTAAATTTAAATTACACCAAAACGGGATTAATAGATACCCTACCAAAAAATAATTTTTAAAATCAATTCATAAACGACGAAGCTCTGAGGTAAAATAAAAAAAATATATAATAACCATTCATTCCTTAATTAGAGTCGTTTAAAAAATAATAAGAGATCACGCTGCATCGTCTACTTCCAGAAAAGTCTCATAATAACTATTTTTATCAATTACAGATTAATAAAAAACTATAGGTTTGCGTTATTATTTGCGTCGCCATTCTCTACAAATTATTATTAATTCTGATTCAGATAAATATCTTAGTTTACCTTGCTTATTTAATATAGATTAAAACTGTCTTTTACACTATATCGTTTGAAAGAATACTTTAGAAGACACACCAATTCCAAATTAAGTGCAAACAGAAAAATCGTTTTATCCAAAACGGGTGGTCAGATTAATGGCTATTAATAAAATAATAACAAGAACATATTAATACTTAAAATTACCAAAATTTTGATCCATAAGCCGTGGACAAGTTTGATCTTTTTTTATAATAATTAGAATATTTTTTGAATATTATTTATAAATCGCATACTTATTCATAGACTAATAAATAAATAAACGTTATAAAATATAATTATTTTTCGCTGAGGAGCACTTTTCATATTCTTTATTAATAAATTTCATCCGTACGAAGCCAGGGCGGGTCGCCAGTTGATGGCATTTTTTTTTTATTCAAATTTTTTAAGGTGCCTTTATAGGCAGCCTATATGTCGATCCCATCGTTACACACCCAGTTGATGATAAATAATATTCAAATAATATTAAATTTTGTTTGTTAAGTTTTAATACATAATAAAACTAATTAATGAAAAAAAAAAGTTGATTGAAAAAAAAATATATATATCCAATTCACTTAACACTTAATTACAGTAGTTGTTGTAAAAATTTTAATCTCCATACAGTACAAAATCTTACAATTTATTTCATGTATGCACGTCAATTTATTTACCGAAAGCTTATTCAGGATTATACTTATTTCTTTTCCATGTTGAGAACAAAGGCGGGAAAAATTAACACTAAATTCCAGTTTAAAAGCGCTAGACGTATTGGCAATACGGAGTTAATACGAAAATAGATAAAAAAGGATAAATTAATGCAATGAAAGTGACAAATTTTGCGCAATTTCGTTTAATTATATGTTTTTTTTTTCTACTTAATGTATGTATATAATAATATACTTATACTATTATCATGTATAATTTTTACAATAATAGGTTTTTAAGACGGAAATAATCATCATATAATATCATATTTTGAATATAAAACTACTAATTAATATAATGGAACACTTTTTTTTTTTAAATAAAGCTGAACTAAGAACAGCAGTAGTTGCCATTGATACTATAAAAATAAAAAAAATATATCTTAATCATTGTTCTGAAATTTTAAAATATTATCAACGATTGTGATAAGCATTTACATATTAAATCTGTAACTAACTGAACTAGGAATTTATAATTAAGAGGTTCTTAGCCTAGCTTAGTTATCATTAATTTAAATTGTTGTAAAACAGTATATTTGTTTGGAAAATAATGAATGCGTTTAAAACTTGGATGTACAACAGGGCCAAGAAACATTGCCATTCAAAAAATATTTCGCTTTGCCAAATCGTGCGTAAGTTTTTTTTTTATGTTAGAGGTGGCAAACGAGCTAAGTTCTGAAATAATCAAAAAGGCAATTAAAAAAGTACACATTTATCAAATAAAAATATCAAAAAGCTCAATTAAACAAATTATATTAATTTTGAAATAAATACTACAAACAGATGATGATCGTAGAACCAATTTCGAATGCCAGTGTCGTAAATTTATATTCATTACAATTCGAGACATTTTTATATGTGAGATTCAACACTAGAGAAGCAGAGTTCTAACAAAAACACGTCTTACAGATCACGGTACTAGATTCAAGCCATCTGACCTGTATTAGTAAGGTTTGAAGACGTTTAGACTGCGAGTGTCGTGTGACTGTGTGTGCCTGTAATGACATTGCCATTATAGGCTTTTTACTTGATCTTTTTTTTTTTAAATATCAATTTATTGCTGTGTTCTGGTTTGAAAGGAACGTGAACCAATATAATTAATAAATAGAACGAACACCATCTTGGATTTCGTGATTTTCAGCGGTGCTAGTGCTAGTACTAGCAAAGATAACCACTTTCTCTTAGTTCATACAATCTTCATTTTTTTTTCTTGTAAAAATGCCGTAACTTTAATATACAAAATAGTCTCATATAGTTAAAACAAAAAATAAATAGCAAAACTTTAAAAAATCATTTTAAAGCTAACTAGGTCTGTAACGTAGAACTGACGCCATTTTGAATTTGTATCATAACGTAAATGAATATTGTCACCAGGATTTCGATTCTTTATAATTAAAAGAGAGCCTGAATTTTGTAATCATGAGCTTATATTATTGATTAACAATATATTTAATAATAATAACAATTATCTCGATATACCAAACAAAGTATATTTGTCTGAATTCAGCGGATTCGTATCTGACCTTTAGCAGCTTTGGCTCCGCCCGCCGCCCGGCCCGGCCGCATCCGGGTGCCGGCTCGCTTCCGGGAAACTTCGGATTTCCAATAATTACTCACGCTACACAAATGATCTGTAATTTAATGATAAAATTAATATGTTGCATTTTATAAAATGTGTTTTAAAAGGGGTAATTTCAATATATTATACCTAGAGTGTGTAAGTTCTATTTATGCAAGCTTAATACATATTTTTTGAACCATAACTTTTTACCTACAATATTTGCTTTACTTCAGAACAGCCGAGACTACTCAGTCGATAGAAAACATTGATCTTAACCAAATACCCGAAGAGCCCGTGTTCAAATTCGAATAACTATCACTGACTATTAATAAATTAGTGTTTATAATTTTATTAATGTCGTGCTCCACGGTGAAGAAACCAGTGTCTAAGAAATTCCGTTACATAGATATCAACCAACACGCAATGACGCAGCGTGGTGGACTAAGCTTCAAACCTCGATATTTTCGGCCGATATTTCAGGTTTTTTTTAATATTATATAGTGATATATATAACTATATAAATAAAAATATATCTTTAATTTGTCCATAATTTGAATTATCAATAAGTAAACCTAAGACAGAGTATCTCAAACGATTTATAGCATCATATACCGAAATGAAATGATATATACATATACTTATACTTGACGAAGTCGAACACAATTATGATTATTAAAAAAAAATAATAGTTGATGATTTCGAAATGCCGATTATGTAATAATTTTTGTTAATTAATTTTTTTTTTAAATATAATATAATATGTATTTAATTCATTAAAAAAATTAAACAAATCTCACAAAAGTAAAGCCGTCTTGTAGGTGACAAAACTTTCTTAACAATGTTCAATTCAATTAGAAGCTTCAGTTAGCGTCACGTAAATGGAGTAAGTTTAGTATATAAGTAACTAGGGCACGGTTTTTAAACATACTTATACATATATGATTATTTATTTATTATTTATTGAAGAAGTTACACCATCAACTTATCCCTAAGCACTTAAAATTAATATCTGATATGGGTAACATTCAAAGTGATACGTCTTTAAAGGTGTAAACAACACTGAAGGAGTATATATACAGTAATTTATTTATATACTATAGGCTGTTAACATCTTCTAAGTAGTAAAGCTAGTAGCTAGTTCACTAAATATCTTCTCTTCAGCTAACTAGCGAACAGCAAAAAACCTGTATTTAATAAATGACTTAAAACTACTACGACAGTTATGAGTTTGTTGTGGTTGCCTATTTCGAAATTTATTTCTAATTTAAGTCAACGACATAGATAAAATGCAAATATAAGTTATAAACAAAAGCAAAAATATTTTATTTTCGACACTTAATTTTTGTTTGAACAGCAACTTATTGTTTTTTAATTTTAAATCTTCCAACTGTCTATAAGAAATTAATAATTTGATCAAAATCGTTACTGGCCTTGTTAAGGTACGGCTCCGTAGTTATGCAAATTACAGGAAACAAAGTTCGGTCAATTAGTATTATGTATTTGGTATGCCAACAACTTTAATTTTGAGTTATATTTCAATTAATAAGAACTTTATAGTTTGATCGCAGTTATTTTAATATTTGTGATGTTAAATATGGAAGTATAAAATAAATTAACGAAAAATAATGAAGATTTTATTTTGATCGATGCGTTTAAAATTTAGTTCGTAAGTAATTGTCATGACTTCATATATTATGCAAAACATTTTTTTAAACTATGCAGATTAATTAATTTAAATATGTATCATTTAGAGTATTACTACGGATCTCTAAAATACAACTTACGTAACGTTTGAATTTATTGTGAAAACCTGAAACGTTATTAACAGTTCTGAGTATTTGTGTTTGAATTGTTTTTTTTTTGTTTCGTGAATTTTCTATATAATTATCATAATTCATTTTTCAAAATTATTGGCATTAAATAGAAGTTAACTCAGAGACCTAACATGTAAATCAATATTTTTATATGTCTCTCTAGTATTCGTTTTATATTTTGATACACTTAACATCATGTGTATTAATAATCTGACTCATTGAAAACCTCTTCCAACCAGTACAAAGAACTTTCTGTATATCTTGCTTTATTTCTATCGCTTGTATGATTGATATAAATATATATATCAATCATCAGAGTCGACAACCCGACTTCTGGCATAAGGGTAAGATAAAAATGTTAAATCAGTGAGTAGGTAACTGGATTTAAAATTTATGCTTTTAGAATATTTAAGTATACATTTTTTATACTAATATTTATTTAAAATATTTAAATAGCTTAATATATAATGCGTGAAAACGTTAATAACTAATGTTTTATAAAGGTCCGCTGGAATACTTCATATATTATATTTAAAATTTAATTCCATCAGAATCCATTTTCTTTGTTCCATTTATCTCAAAGGCTGAGACGTTCAGAATCCGATGACGATGTCTACGACAATATTCTGGAGTGAGACCAAAATAGATAGGCCGGAGTTGTTCTTTGTAGCAGCCCCTAAATAGAGTGCGTAATAGAAAGGGGAGGCCGGAGGGCAACCCTCTCCCCGCGCATGCGCGCGTCCAACAGTACTAAATATCGGTTTTATTAGAACGTTTTTGTTGCTTTTTCACATTACTGTTTTCTTGTTCTTATTTTCTATTTAGTTTTTGCTACAATTCAATTTAAGAGGAAAATTAATAGAGTAACCCATGCTATCTTAATGACAGATCTTAAATAGATGCATCTAGCAAAATTCAATACATTGTAAATTTAATTATTGACATAGACGAGAATCGAACGTCATTTTATCTCTATTCAAAAATCGATTTGTTTATTTTTCTGTAGCTTTTTTCTATTACTGTTTAGAGCTAAGTTTATTCGAGAGGACGTTAGTTCAAATGGGAATGTGTTGCTGCATGGAGGGTGCCGTGTGCCTGTCACCCGTCAGACAGATGTGCGTTGCACGTGGCGGGTCGAGCGCTGCGCACAATGGAACGCACTCCCAATAAAGATGGCGCCGAATGGGGAACTTTCCCGCTCTTTTTATAAGTCTGTTGTGTATTCTGTTTTGTATAATCTGTACGCTGTAATTTTTTAACTATATATATTTTGAAAATAAATATTCTAGAATTGTAATATTTGTTATAGGATTTATGTTAATTGTATGTAGATATAACTATAATTTCCTAAACAACTAAATCATCGTGTTCGGATCATAATTGTAATATTAAAATAGGGATGATAAAAAATATTATTTTATATCATTAATATTAACTTAAAAATAATATCACACTATATTCTGCACATATATATTTTTACTTACAATTATGTAAATGTTTACTAGACAGTCGTGGCATTAGCCGTAGCTTGAATGACCTTGCTACGGTGTAATTGGTTTATAGTGTACAAAATTGACAGTCTGATATAACATCGATAAAAATACGTCTATATTTTTTTCGCTAATAATAAAAATAAAAATATAGTACTAGAGTCGAATCTACAAGCAATTTTCAATTTTACAAGATAAAATCTAAACTTACGTCGAAATTCGTCCGAAAGGAACCGGTAAGAAACCAAGCTGTTTCTCCTTATACTTACTTGTTAACATAGATAGGTAATTTGTTAATTAGCTTAAGCGTTAAGCCGTTGACTGTCCGCTTCACGAAGTACGAATTGGAAAATAATACTTTTTTTTTACATCGACTATAGTTTAATATTTATTACTTTTATTTTATATTTTTAATTAAAAAAAAATAATTATCCGTACCAAATTTTATCCGTATTTAAGTCATCGACCCGTTCTTGTATGTAACAAACCAGCATTCGCTTGAAAAACACCCGCTTCAGTCCACAGACCACAAAGATTTGACCAGCATTATCTCAAAAAAATATGATTATCATTAAAATTTACATGATATTAAACACAAATAAAGGTATTTGTTGATTAATCGTTGGAGATCAAAGAAGATCACAGGCAGGTAAATATTACCACATATAACTAAAATTGACATTACGTGTGTCGTACGTATGTGTGGTACGAATGGATGGTGATATGTTATATGCTCTACATTTTTAACAAAGCAAAGTATTCCTAAATGTAAGAGCAAAGTCTTCATAAACAAATCCAATAAAATTTTTTACACGTACTCGTCGATAAGAACAACGGAAAAAACCCAGACCCAGACTGAAACCTAAGTGGTTTTTAACTTATAAAAGTTAATGTTAAAATTTAAAATTTTCATTATATAATATAAATAACTTTAAAAAGCCTAAGTCATGCATTATAGCTGTACTAATACAATCAATGCGAAAGTAACTCTGTCTGTCTGTCTGTCCGTTTGTTACTCTTTCACGGCCAAACCACAGAACCGGATTTTTAACCTTTAAACTAACGCCAAACCCCTAAAACCCAAGTGAAGCCGCGCGCAACAACCAGTAATATACATACATTATTATTATTATTATTGTGAACGCTATGATTACACAGATATATTTCCTTTTAAAATTTGATTTTGGCGAGGATCTCAAACAATCTATGTATACTTTTAACTTTATTTTAGGAGCTGGTCTGCTTGCTCTAGTTCGCTGTTCTGACCGTCGCCGCCGACCGCAACTCAACCTAAATATATATATGTATATATTTGTATAACATCTACTATATATTTAGCTCTAAATCAGGTATAAGTAATAAATTTATTTTACAAGAGATTCTGAGGAAATGTTTTTTTTATTTTAAATCCCGAATATAATGTATTATTTTTAATAGATATTTAGCTACAAATAACAACGCCCTGAAAAATATATCATAACTTGTCTTAGTGGATACGCGTAATATAAACTAAAAACTAAGTACTTCCAAGAAAAACAAATATTTGAATGTTTGACCAATCTATCGATAACTATGTAACTACAGGCACAATGGACATCATAGTTTCCAAGGTTGCTAACGCATTGGTGATATGAGGAATGATTATTATTTCCTACTTCAATTTCTATTAGCTCTGAGAACTTACTCTTAGACTGCTCGTTGGCCAGTCTGTCTACCTATTTGAAATTTAAAAAATAACAGGCATTATAAAAAACTACAATAGACATTAAAAAAGTTCGTTAAGTGATATATTCAAATGAATCATTACAAAGTTATATAACACACCGTATATTTTCATTCTGGAAAATGTAATGAATTTTAGACAGAAAAAAACAAAGGACATAATCAAAGATTTCCAATCCTATAGATAAGTTAAAAGTGCACTGAAAGTGTTATAATTGGGGAGTCTTTCATCCACCAAGCTATACCATACCACTCGTATGGTTTTGCGCAGGCTTGACAGAATGGCTTCATACTCCTCACTTATTTTAGTACCAAACACCAATATTTTATATTACTTCTGTCAATTAAATGGTAACAGAGACATTTAATCCCATGGTAGCTGTTGCATTGATCTTGTGCCGAGTGGTTATTGCTTACAATGCCAGTGTTTATGAAGGAAGGTCATCACCTACCATACAATTGGTGGTAGGGCATTGTGCAAGGCCGCCTGAGTAGGTACCATCCACTCATCAGATATTCTATCGGCAAACAGCAATTCAAATCAAATCAAAATATACTTTATTCATATAGGCTTTTACAAGCACTTTTGAATCGTCATTTAACAAACTATTTAAAGTAAAGCTACCACCGGTTCGGAATGTAGATTCTACCGAAAAGAACCGGCAAGAAACTCAGTAGTTACTCTTTTTCAACATCTAAAAATAGTCATGTTAGTTAAACAGTACTCAGTATTGCTGTGTTCCGGTTTGAAAGGTGAGTGAGCCAGAGTAACTACCGACACTAGGTAAATAACATCTTAGTTCCCAAGGTTGGTGACGCATTTCTTACAGCGCCATTGTGTGGTGACCACTTACCATTAAGTATCCGATTTGCTCGTCCGCCAATCCATATAATAAAAACAGCCTCTTTCCTTACCTTACTTTTGAAGAATTGAAATAGGTTTGGTCAGAAAAATGATTGCTAGTGGTTACAGGTTCGATTCTCACTCATAATAAAAAAATAGTTAATTAGTTAATATTATGTATCTAAATAGAATTTTGCACAAACGAGCCGACTTTATTATCTTGGTTTGCGTGAGAGCTGCGCTTGACACTTGCCAAACATTATACTAGTTTACTAGTGTGCGTGTACTTAGTGGCCAACAGTTGGCCACTATTTTTTCGATGCGTTCTTAGCTTTGACAGTCTATGTAGACATATAAATAAAATCAAAGAAGATAGTATGTCGCATTATAGTTTATTAGGCATTGAAAACTAACACTCTAAAGGTAACAGCTTAGCAGATCTAAAAGTTTCTAAACAATAATGCCACGGAACTCTTCATAGATCCTTTTTGTATTAAACCTCACTATATTAATTAAAAAAAAAAATTGCAAAATAAACATAATAACGGAATAACCCTGAAGTTAAAAATAATCTTAGTGTAGCCAAATTAATTTTACAGTTATTCCTCAGTGATAGAATACCTTAATAGAAAACCACGGATTTATATGAGATGGAGCACCACTAAGCATTTATGTGCTGTGTGTATAATTCATCTCAAAAAAAATAGTGAACGAGTACATCGCGAGTACATCTGTCGGATAAATTTCCCACCTTTTATATTGAAGAGAGGAACCTGATGAAATACGCTCAAAGCACACTCCTGAGATGAGTTAATTCAATATCATTAAAGAAACGCCATTGATGAACCCTTATTATCTGGCTTATTTTCTATGGAACTCTAGAAATTCGCGGAACGAGGACGAGTTACTCTTGTTTCGATTAGTTAAGATGAACATACTTTATCCATGCACAAATCTATATGGGTTGTAACCAGCAATATTTGCTTCTTCACGTATATTTAATTGTTTGTGCGTCGGCTAGTGATCGTGTAGCTTTGGAACCACTTAACCGATTGAGGCCATCACATAATATATTCATAGTGTCAAGCCGATTGTTCATAGCAATGTCATTCGATGGGTGGCGCTGTAGTCAAGACATATATTAAATTAGGAGACATTTTTTGTAATGCCTAACTAAAAACTACTAATCCAACATCCATAAAACTTGTACCAGTAATTCACAGTTTTACGTAGTTGCATAAATACAAGCTCGTCACTTCAATCGTCTAAATTAAAAACGGATATTACTTAATACAGAAGCCTTATTTCTTGATTTACGATTCAATGATACCAAAAGAATCATTCATTTTTTTATCATTTTAAAAAAACATAATATAAATATAAATTAGTAACAAAAGGTTGATTTGAGTATGAATTTATGCAAATGCTGAAATTTATTTTACGATTCTAGGTGGTGGGGTACTCAGAACTGACTGTGTATGTAACACCCCTTTCATAATTTATTCTACCGCCAAACGTTAATATTTTTAAATAGCTCCTCATGCTATTTAGGATGAACGCTTACGTCTAACCCTCGGCAACCAGGAATATAACCAAAATATGTTTGACGTAAGACATAAAGCATAGAAGGTATAGTATGTTAATGTCCATTGTCATAAATGCGTTTCACTCCAAGCCACCTTACTTTAGTAATGATAATTAATAAGTATTATGGTTTTTTTATTTATTTGACTTCAAATCTTTGAAAGTCCAATTCTAATTATTTTATTTTGATTTTAATCCTCTAACATTAATAGCAAACCTGACGGATCAATATCTGTCAAATGTGTGTCCACCAACTTGCATTGGAACAGCGTGATGGAATAAGCTCCAAGCTTTAGCCTAAAATGGAGAGGAGGCCATGGTCAGCATCAGGCAATTACGATACATTAATATAAATAGTTTTACATTTATCATAATGTAATATTATTAATAATATGGTTCGATAATAGCATTTATAATATTCAATTATTTTTGTTTATTTTTTAATTTTTTATATATAGAACGAGCGCCGTGGCAAAATATATAGATGATATTATACATAGCCAACGTAATCGCAATGTAAACTATATTATACAAAACGTAGACACAAATACTTATACTATACTAATGCTATAAAAGAGGTAAAATTTTATTGTTTGTTTGTTGGCATCAATCTCAAAAACTAATATTCCAATCTAAATTTTTTTCTCTGGGACAAAGCTACATTACTCCTGAGAGCTATATGATTATTAAATTTATATATATGAAATTATTTTTTAATTTCTTTAGTAATTAATTACACCCGTATGAAGCCGGGTACGTCGCTAATTTATGTAATAAAATGAATTAGTTTAAAATATATAATGCCTAATGATTTATAGATATTCATTTATTGGTATTAAATAACTATTGGAGTTATTGAAATAAAGTAGTGTTAAAAGATGTAGGATCTTTTCTAAGATGTAATTGATAGATTTGATACCATCACCTGATTTCTGGAATCTCGGAGCTGAAGGCGGTTGCAAGAACAACGCTACAATCATGTCGCAAACAGATAAATACTACGTACAACCTTCACGTGTTGCAGAGGTCAAGTTGTTTGCAATGACCTTTTAATTGTAGATAAGATTCAGAAAATTCTTGCGAATCTCCTACGATAAGTAATTGTAATTATATTAAATACGATCTGTTTACGGTGAATGAGTATCAGAAAGGTTGCCCAAATCCTTTAGTTTCAAGTTTAAAGATTATTAAATATTATCAGAAAAACGAATAGATTTTTTTTTTTAAATAGAGGCCAATTCGTTATTGACGAAAGTACAAATTGTTAGATCATATACAGAATGGTACATTTTTGTTATATTGATACAAATGCTCTATATACACCGATGTCTGTAGATGCATTTTTGATATATTGTATATATCTAATATATAATATATATGTGTTTTGTTTTTCATCTTCTAAGATACCTACAGGCAAAGTAACCCTTCCCTTTTTTTATGAGCCGAACTAATTCAATAGAGGTAAAGTCTAGTATCTAATATATTAGTTAAAGAGGATCATACAATAATTGTTTTATTCTAAAACAACCACAGTATTCATGTAACATTGGTACTATTGCTCTAAATTTGTCGAGCACTTATCGATAAACAACGTATTTAACGTAGATTAATAAGTATTCATTAATAATAATTATTACTGATAAAGATAAATTAAAAAAAAGTGATATGTCAATTATGCTCTTTACCCCTTAAAAGGCCTTTTTTTTCCTTCCTAAAAGGCGGGCAATCCTTCCTAAAAGGCCGGCAACGCACCTGCAACCTCCCTGGTGTTGCAAATGTCCATGGGCGCTGGTAATCACTTTCCATCAGGTGAGCCTCCTGCTCGTTTGCCCCCAATAACATAAAAAAAAAACACAAAATACTGAATATTATTCATTTTTATTATTATAGCTAATAGATCATCAAAGGCATTTTTATAATTGTCTAATTGCGTAAACATTTATTTTAATCTGTATACTTGAAATCATTAAAAGATTTTTCGTTAAACTGGGTTACGGTGGTCGACGACCCATTTGACTCAGTTATGTAAACTCGTACAACAGCATAGGGAAAGGGAAAAATACGATCACTGTTTCGGTCAAGATGTAAGATAAATATAAGCTTCATTATAAAAGAAATATACTTACCTAACTTATTTAGTTAAGCACTTAACTCTAGAATATTCCTAATTTTTACATTGAATTGTTGTAACTTTTAATGTTATTGTAGTTATACAAATACTTTTATATATAGAAAATACTTTATAATTATATCATAGACAAATTCATACAACATACAACGACAAGATAAAATTATACAAAATATTATATGGATATTTAAAATATTTTACTTATTATAGTTAAAGCTTTAAATTATTTAATAATGTTATTATTTTAAATTCTGATCGTATCCTATATACTTATAAATAAGTTAACAAAATGAAATATCTTAGTTAAAACTTTCTTTTCGAATTTATCTTGAACTGATTATATACCTCTATTATTATATATAGGAAATAAGTTTATAGAATATTACATATCTAATAAGTAAGATATATATATATATTATAACTAATGTGCTATCTCTATATATTATCTATAATCTATCCGTGAATAAGGTTTCACTAAAAATAGATACTTTTTGACTTCGTTCTGTTAGTGCGAGAAATTCTCGTTTTTGGCATATCCTAAGACACAATTTATCTACACAATAGATTAAGCATACGGTACGGTACGTTACGGTACGGTGCGGTACAGTAATACTTTAATGCGTAGATGGAACAAAACCAGAAGGAAAATTTACTTAAAAAAAAATCCGACATTTCTGCAGCTATCAAAACCGAATCGTCTAATTATTCATTTGTCAACTCATATCTAGTAACTATGCAGCATATCTAAAGAAAAATGTGACGCTATTCCCACTAATGCAAAGTAGGTATTAATTGGACATTCATCTACCGATACCGCGCTCGACCACGGCGCGTCATTACGACGGCCAACCGGTTTAGTGATCGCATCAGAAAAACAGCTACGCCTCTACCACGACACTAACTAAATATCAACTGGATATTATATTAAAACTAAATCATTTATTTACATTTTATCATTTTAATAATTTGGTAAAATAATTATAATTACATATCCATTTATAATGTTTCGGAAACATTTACGAGTAAATTAAATTAAAATAAGCGTATCGTCAACATTCTTTATTTAAGTATAGTCATAAAAGCACTTTTAAATCGTCATTTTACAGTATTAAATTTAATGTAGTGTTTGAAAGAATACCTCTAAAAAAACTATCTTGTACTGTTGTACCTTGATGTAAGAATCGAACCTGTAGCCCTCGAGTTTTAACCATCTGCAATATATCTATACGGGAAAACATAGCGTGTATGCATGCACTGTAGCGCCATCTGTAGAACAGTTTTTACAAAATTCTCAACTACATGAGTTTAGGCTCATTTTATTATTAACCTTCAGTGTAGAATTTGTTATACCAAATAAATAACTATTTATTTAAAAATCAAAAAATACTTTACAAACCATTATATGGTTAATTTTTTATGTAACAGATAAATAGATTTATTGATTCGATTAAGTAAAATTAAACTTAGTGTCTTTTAGTTTCATTCATATGAATTCATATGAATTATGATTTGTCTTCATCTTTTAAGATTTTAAGTTCAACGTACAATTATTCGATTAGGAAATATCAAATAAACTAACATTATCTACATCCGAATAAACGACTAAAACCCCAACAACAGTTTCGTGGTACAAGGTGTCCGATATGCATGATCCGAGAGTGCCACAAATTCGGCGTCAAAAATTTATATAACGCCGCGAATTTTATCAAGCACCAATTTGCTCGTATTAACGCCACAAAAGCTGATAGACTATATGAGGCAACATATTATATTATATATTCGAACATTACAGTTTTAAACTCGACAATAAACAGAACCAGAAAGGATATTAGACTTTTTATTTGAAAAATATATTACAGTTCATTTCATTATTATTGCTTAAAAATATATGGTTTAAGGTTTCGCTTGATCTCAACATTGACGCAAAATGCGTATCTTATGTATCTGAATTCGTTATTGACTTTACGGGTATTATTTCGTGAAAAAGATAGTTGCAGTGAAATGGTCACTTGCGTTGGAACTGTTGGAAGGTCAATAGACGAAAATTTAGAAAGCTTGAGAATAAATCAGTGTTGCTAGCCACTATATTTCGACTGCCACGTTTTATGATGAATTTGCTATCTTTAGGAAAATAAATTATCGGCTGTCATTGTTATAAAAAATATAAAGTGACGTTTTTATATAAAAAAATATATAAAACGATGCGTTTAAAAAATATATATCAGTCTTTTAACGTAATTAATAATGTATTTTAGACGAAGTTCCGAGGGATACTTTCTTTACTCATGTAAAAATACTAAAAACTTTTTGTTTTAAATATAATAAAACAAGAACATAACTGCCGTATGCTGGGTACAATACATTATTTTTCAGAGATTTGAGACAGACATATAACAATTACAATTGTGATTCAATGGATATATAGATTACAAATCCTACTCCTTAAGAGGAACAGCCATTTCTGGCTATTGGACATTTACGGGTGCTACAGTACGGCAATTGCAGAAGCAATGGCAACACTGAATTAAATAGAACCCGTTGCTTAGTAGGAATTAGAAAGGTAAAGTTAACGTCGACCGGTAGGTATTGTGAAAATTTTCCTTATATTTTTTTATAAAGTATACAGGTATTGAAATTAAAATATAAAATAATTAGCACAGTGATGTTAACGTAGTGGTAGACCGCTAAAGCCTCTACAATTATGATTTAATTTATATTTTATAACAACTGTACCAGTGGCTATCTGCGTATTGGTTTTTAAAATAGGTAACTACCAATTTGCATTACAAATAATAAACAATTTCTTTAAATATTTAATCAAAAAATACAATGAAGTGCATTAAAAACGCGAAGGTATAATTTTTAATTATATTAATACTGCATTTTTGGAATTAATATATTATAATATAATTAGAAAATTTAATATTATTATGTTAAATAATTATAATACCGCAGAATAAAAGCAGCGCCATCTAGCGTTAGTCTCATAACATTTTTAAAATGTCGTAGTAACTATAAATAGGTACCTTGTAAACATAATTTTCTTGTTTGCTTTCATTTAATAATCCTTTGGTAAATGGTTTAAATATTTAAAATACTAAATATATATGAGATTTGTTTATTAAGATTTTGTAAATATAACGAACATTAATTAATAAGATTAAAAAATACATACTGTTATAAATAATAGGTAAATAAACCTACTGGCAACAAAATAAAAATATTTTGTTTAATAACAATATTTGTTTCCGATTATAAATAGAACATTTAAAATTCTTTAAATCCCTTTGTTCATTAATTAATTTCAGATTAGTAATATAAATATACTTACTTGTAAATAGATTATGATATAAATAGATATTTAAAAATACCGAAATGCCCCGTGGTTATCCTAATCAAAGATTGCGGGTGCAAACCCGGGTAAGCACCATTTTCATATAAAATGGTGCTTATTATATTAATCCAGACATCGGATACATCGTGAGTAAACCTGGTTTAGTCTTTCGAAATTCTCTCCCGTGAGTATTCATCACTCCGCATTGGAGTGGCGTAGTGGAATAATATCCAAACCTCTCCTCAATATTAGAGGAAGAATTTACCCAGGATTAGGATATTTAGAAACTGTCATTATCCCCTTACAACTAGATAGTCTCTTGGTATTTAGTTTATCCTACTCATCAATAAAAAAGTGTCATAGGTTGCATCAAAATAGAAATCCTATAGTGAAAACGATAGTGAATTTTATATATGTATAACAATATTTATAAAATTTCTAAATATGACTCTCTTTTTCCATTTTTAATTATAAAAGAAATATATTGTATGTTTATTAATTATAATTTTGATATATATCTTATCTAAATTTTCTAATTTTCGTTTAGAAATCTTTGTATATAGAATAAAGAATTTATGTTACTTATATATTTTACAGCAAAGAGTCTTCGTGAAAACGTCGAGATTCTCAATGTCGCACAACTAATTCAACGCGAGTGAAGCTGCGTGTTGCCATATAGTTAATTTGACGTTAAAATAATTGAGATTTTATAATAAGTTACAGTGTCAGTATTGGAGACGATCTAGACTAATTTAATATAATTTAAAATATTGCCATCTCTTGTTTCTGTTTCTCTTATTTTAGTCAAATCAAAATACATTTTGCATATTATTCACCATAAATTAAATATCATAGAAAATTTTAGTTATAATATTCCTCATTTTTTAAACGCGTATCATAAGCTTTGTAATAAAAGGAAAATGTTATTAAATAACATAAAAAAGTCAAAATAAATGTGTCTGCGTTTTATTTACAACATAGTAGTAATATATATTATTATATATTTTCTAACGCTAAGCCGCAAGGATTAGGTAATATCAACGGCTTCCAGAGAAAACAAGGGTCTACCCGTTTACGGGTACAGTTGATGCCCGACTCTGATCACTCGCAGTTCAAATAAAAAATTGTTTTCGAGTACTTATACGAACAGATAAAATAATTTAAGACCGAGAAAATCAAATAATGTTTTTGCGTTTGTGTTACTCAATATTTTTGTTCTAAAATATATTTTTTATTAAGTTAAAATAAACTGGAGATGAGTATGTTTACAAAATTTATAAAAGGTCTAATATAACCTTTATCAAATGCACAGTATAGAAAGTGTCTATGCAAGTAGACAGAGTAAGGGAGACGCTCGCACAAGGGTGCGACGCGCAAGGGCGAAGGGTCGTAGGGGCGCTGCAGGCCAAGGGTACGTAGGACGCGGCCCGAGACCGCTTCGAGATAAAACTTTGCAAGCATTTTAATATATTTTTACTTTACTAATGCTTAAAGATTATTTTTGCTACAAATGTTTGACATATCCTGAAAGACATTTAAAACTCTACAATATAAGCATTGTTCATTTATAAAAAAAAATGTTCATTTTCGTTCATTGAATTCCTTCGAGCGATCAATAGTTCTATATTTTTTTTAAATATGTACTACAGGTATTTTATAGTATACCATAAACGCTCGCCTTATAGTTTGGATCAATAATATTACAAGAACATCTTAAATTTTAGGTTTAAGTACACGTATGAGACCTAACTGTGTCTTGCGGCTTGAAGCGGATTGGAATTAGAACTGCATGGCAATGACATCTGGATATTTAAGCGTGAATAGTTAAATCATTTCATTTTAAACGATATGAATTTGAAATAAAACTCAATCGTAACATTTTTACAATAATATTATAAACAAGTTATGCTTCTAAAATAATTAATGCAATCTGACTTTTAGCTTGAGCTTTTTACTCGAAGAATTGCTACTAGTACGTCCATGGTTTCGGCAATATTTGGGACGGTCAAGAAAAACAAAAAATCGAAGCATTCAATTTAATAACAATAAAATAATTAAATTTATACAAACTTATATAAATATTAAGTTAACACATATATTTGTGATAGAAATTAAAAATAAATACAAACTTTAGAGATTTTTATTGAGTCTTGACGTTATGTAGAAAAAATATAATAGATAAAACTATCACGACCGTGGCCATGCGTATTAAAATAGAGTCATTCAAATAGTAATGAATGAATCTGTGTTATGATATAAATTACAATTAATTTTTTAATAAATAAATATCGATAGGATTAAATAAGTTACCCCATACTTGAATACCTAATAAAAATATCAAGTCTCAATTCTCTTTACCAGATGCAAAGTCATGAAATTATGATTTCGTAAATATTTACTTTTAAGATTATGTTTAAAAATACATAACGTAAGTATGGTATGCACGCATTTTCCTACGTATATATTTCCTCTCAACATAAGTACTTAGTGTTCAGGAGGAAAATAAAACGCTATGAAATCAGAAATAATTCACTGTCTTGCGATATTTACACAATCAGTGGACGTTCAACTTGCCTGTTGGTTACAAGCTATCGTAGAGAGAAATCTTTAATTAATAAAATCTATAATCAGAATTTTTTAAAAATACTGTAGTATGTTTGATGTTAATTTAAACAAGGACAGGATCCATTAAAGGATCTTTTATCAGAGGAAGAGTTAGAGAAATGCAGAAGTATATGCGACGTCGATTTAAAAAAGTCTCTATCACTTAAACTTCTCAACTTCTCATATAAATTTTTATTCATTTATCGACTGCTCTGCTCGGTTTCACGTGTTAAGCGTTCCTGCTCCATACCCGTGGGTTGTAGCGTGATGTTTTATAGTATATTCATCAAAGGAGTTATCTAACGCCAAAATATATTTTCAAATCGGATTTGTACATCCTGAGATTAGCGCGTTCAGACAAAGACACAAACTCATCCCTTTATATGCCATAGAATAGAAAGATATAAATAGAATAGATACGCAACAGCCACCAGCAGCAAAGTCCTCAAACACTTAAGCATTATACCAAATCTAAATGAAACACTATAACGTAATATTTCTCCTATATACGATGGCGTATGGTTAAATTACTGTACCCGGGAGCCGTGAGAAACTGCGTAAAAAATTCAATTGTCACAAAATATTGCCAACAATCTTACGTCATAATTTTATATATATTGTTTTTGTTTACATTTCTGTTAGTGGGATACGTTTTTTATTTATTTCACATATTGGTGGCTACCAAGCACTCTCACCAAGCTATTCGGGTGTGAGTCTGCTCGTATCTATAATAATAACTGACCAAGCTATTTTATTTCAATATATAATTTTTTTTAATAAATTCCTATTATATTCATTTTTATATAATAAATTCCTATTAAAACTAATAAAATTATTATACATCAAGAATAACAATAAACTTCGACAGGTAATATTATTCGCATCGTAGATCGAGGCATGGCGCAACATGCCGGAGTAACAAGTTACATAAAAATACAAGTCAGCCAGCGAGTGGTTCAGAGCTACCGGTTGCTCCACACTCCGCCGTCCACTTTTTTATAGAACGACGTAAGTTTAAAAAAAAATACTTCAGACTTCTCTTACGGAATCAGAAATTAGGAGATGTACCTATCACTCGGAAGCGTAATGGACAACTCTGTACTCACTCCTCAATTAAAAGTTATCTGTTACGTTAAGTAACATAATAATGTCACATGTATTTAAATTTAAATTAAATTGATAATAATTTCTAACTCTAAATTTGTACCGTTAATAAAATCCACCAGTTATTAACAAAAACTATTAAACACATTTTAATCACTTATTAAAAATAATACTAAAGTCCTGTGACAGGGAAGTATTAAAACTCTTTAATGTAGGAGCATAATTCATAATATGAAAGTTGCCGTAACCGGGGCGTGCGAATACAGGAGGAAGAAATTCAAAAGGCCGAGACTTGAAAAACTGAAAGTATAATCAAGAAGTAAAACGTATAAAAACTACAATACGTTAGAAAAAACTTTCCTTCTATTTTTTAGATTGAGTAAGGTAAAGTTAATATATAAAAAATAACCTCTAGCTGGTTGCCATGTAATGGAAGCGAGGCAGTGCTTATCAAAGTGCCCTCAATTCCCTCCGACAGTAAGATACCATGAATATGGCACACTGTTTTAAACAAACGTATTCACTGTACGAAAGTATTTAACTTGAACTAGTTTGTATATAAAAACATATATACAGAAATGCAATTATATGTAATGACATATTTATAAAATAGAAATCAATTGAATTTTGGAAAATCTATGATACTAATAAAATGTCTAAATTGTTTGAAAAAAAAGTAAATATACCATATATAATTTTATTCAAATACAATTTTACAAGGTTTAGTTAAATTATTCCTTAATATTCAGTATTGGCCAGTGTTGTTATAAAAGAAGTCTACGAAAGAATTACAAATCTTTGTGTATTTTTTAGAACCGTTTAATTAAGACCATTTGGACTTAACTAAATAACTATGTTCATAAGCATTCTTATTCAAATTTAATTAATAGTTTATTTTCTTAACTCAATTATTTAATTGTGTCGAAATTGTACGCTTAGGTAGGTATATATTTAAATATTAAAAAATGAAACAAAATATTTCTTTTTAATAAGTAGTAATGCCTACTATCCTTAACGCATTTGACATGATAAGTAAGCATTGTAACATGATAAGTATAAGTCTACCTAGCTGCAATAAGCAATCGACATTCTTGGAACCGCTTATTATCTCCGCTGAGAGCAGATCGTAAACAGCAAATGAAGCGGGCGTCGGTCGTCGTCGGCGTCGGTGACACATCACATCGCCGCGTGATTCACAAGAGACCAAGCTGCGCGAACGCAAGAATCGCTGACGTCAGCTCGCGTCCGGGGCTTATCCTCCACTCCGTGCGAGAATACATCGAATTTGTTTATCTTATTTCTTAAAATAATTTAAATGATAAAAATGATGCTTTTTAAAAGACTAATTTCTATTAAATATTTTTATTTTTTATTTTGACTACTATATAGTATTTACAAAAAAAACTAAATTCTTTCAAGTGATTACTGTATAGCATGCATTGAATATCAATAATCGTTAGACTTAAATAAAACATTTACAACTGTACATTATTTTACAAAGTAACGTTACATTATAACTTAAGGAATATTTCGACGTTAACAGAATAGGACCCAAGGCAACGCGCGCCGGTTCACGCCCGTCGCGTTCCGTTCTCCGACCGCAATGTTCTGAGTTTCTATATCTTTTGTATTCATAACCTCCACATCACCTCGCTCGTTCGAAGTGTTGCGCCGAATTCGCTCCGCTGCTCACGACCTTCCGTAATTGTTTAAGCTGAATAAAGTCGCAAAAATTACGATATATGTAGGAATATTTTATTTATTAAAAACTCCTTTATTGTGTTATTGAATCTTAAATATTAAACTTTTCAGTCTCTTGATTTATCATACAGGGTTTCTGTACTTTCAACAATTATATAAGTAGATCAATAATAATAAATATGTATTCTTTATCTGGTAATTTTAAGTTAAATCTTACAGAATAATTTACAATAATAAGGGTAAATATGCCTTATATCTAGTTACCTATATACTTAGGTATAAAATTATGTATAATGTCCAATCAGGCGCGGTCGGAGGGATCATCATCGTAACCTTCTAAAAAAGACATTTTCGTCTTTCATATAAATAATGGTCCGAGATATGTCTCGGCAGTCTCGGCAGTCCTGGCAGTATCGCAGGACGAAACGAACGAGAAACTATAATGGAGCATTCCAAAACCACGGGGTGCCTTCCAGTCTCAGGAGGCTCATGGAGACATACCTTTAGGACCAGGTGATCGTCTAGGAGGGACAATGGGCGACTTGTTCGGCGTCAGGTAGACTGCGGCGACCCGTAGGTGTTGGTGGTTCTCAGCCCACTCCTGTGGAACTTCGGCTTCGACTGACTCCTGTGAACTCCCCGGGATGGTGATGGTATAAATATTTTCAATATAAGACTTAAAACGACGCACTTATTATGTTATTTTTAATTCAGATTTGAATTTCCATCAAACTAAACTTCTAAGAAGTCAAAATGTTTTGGCAGTTTAGTGATCTGTTGAATATGAATCCTATTATTATTTAGGACATATAAAATAGGTTATGTATCATAGTAGTCGTAATTATAGCTAGCGTATCCATTTGTGGTTTCCGTAATACCATTACGAAAATCAATAGTTTTTTTAGTACTAATACGGTAAACTAGCAGTACGTTGTGATCCAATATACAGGTCTACGTCCTAAGCTTCCTTTGTCTAATTATATTATAACCAGTTTTCAATGACTTAGTAACGATGATGTATAAACAGACACGTTTTACTTTTATTTCGAATTAAAAATATTATCTGTTGAAGATTTACCATTTAGATAATAGTTAGACTAAGTTACTAACCAGTTTTAGGTTATTTAAAATTAATTCGATTATTATAACAATAATAATTTCTAAAATCAAATCTGATCAAATCATTTTTAACGTGACAATAGCCATTATTGTAGAATAATGTCTATTTGTGGCTGCACACCTTTTACACTGTCTGCCACTGTCTGTATAGCAGCAGCTTACAAAATAAGTAATTTTATTTAATGATGAAGGGTCGAAAATAAAAAAAACAAAAATTCTACATCCATTATATTTCAACGTCATTAGTGGTGATAATTCAAATTAATACATTTCAGACGCGTTCAAAATCTTGTTATTTATACAAGGTATCCTAGGAAACTGAAGAACTTACATAATACTCAAGCTTCTCTCATGTATCAATTATCTCAATTTGACACTGTTCAGCAAAAATAAAATTGATAAAAAAATCTGGTTTGAGATATTGAATGGAAGTTGAGAGTAAATATTAGTAAAAAATCAGTCTACGTAAAGGAGCTTGGTCTCCCAATCAACGATGGTTTGCCAAATTGACCTCATTTCTGCGACCTTACAAACTAAAGGAACATAAATTTGGAACTTATAATTAAAAACAAAATAGTATCATTGAACACTATAGACAAAAAGTACCAATATGCATGTTACGTACACGTTACAAGTACTTCGAGATTCTGAGACACCATGACTAGTTATTTAATGTAGATTGGGTTTAATTTTTGATCTACAGTATAAAATTAAATTATTGATTGTAATTTATCATACCAATTATAAATATTAAAATAGAAATAAAAAAAATCACAGGCGGTTTATAATACATAAAAGTTAAAATACAATTTAACAATATCTGTGCGAAATAATAAACAATTCTACAGATCCGTAGTGGTGTTTAGTGACGCAGCAACCAATATACCATCTCCATTCAGTCGTTTCCCTTCTGCACCTATTTATACCATACTTACACAGCCCAAAAATGAATCACTTATTTAATTACAGTCTTGTCATGTCAATATCACAATGTATAAGGCAAACCAACGTTGAACGAGAGACGGTCAAGTGTTTTGGCAGTGTAAGAAAAATACGAAAATTCTGTAATGTGTACGTTAATTAAGATCACAATACAGTTAATACTTAGGAATAAAACTTACCTTAGCCAAATACGACAAGCGGTGACAAAATTGTACAATGCCTGCCTTGTACTCGCGCAAATATTAGTGATATATTTGTAAAAAGAAAAGTCAATAAATTGTATTCATAACGTATTTTTGGTACTATTAGCGGCCAATTTTTCAATAAAAAAATCGTTAACCTATAAATAGTTTCTTATAATAATAATATCAATTGAAGTAGGACCATAAAATCCTCCAACATACATTATTACAATATAGTCCAAAAACACTTGAATCCACACATCACAGGAACAGAGCACGAATACAAGGAATTAATCTAAAAAGCATCCTAACTAATTTCCTTAAAACAATCAATTGTGAAGGAATGTTCCATACGCTTATTATAATGTGATGAAAATTGTGCGATAACCATTTCATCCATCTCTTACGATTATGTAATTGTACTGTCACTCTTTACAAAAAAAAAAACAATTCGGCAAATTGTATAACACATCAACATTCATCTTGTAAGACACTCCACAGATAAGTAAAATGAATATAAAATATCTAAGCTCAATAAATTATTGCATAATAACCATACCAGGTCTATGGTATTAAATGACAATATTTAATTACAGTGTACAACTTAAAAAGCGTAGACATCATATATTTCAAAAGAATTCATTGATTGCAACAAATTCACATTCATCATGAGTAGAAAATATGCGTCACTTATACAATCATTTATCGCACTTACACATTTTATAAGTATTGCTTTACGTCGGCAATGTACAAAACAGTCACCGCGCGGTACATTTAATGTTCATTATCAATACACATATAAACTAGATAGTGATGTCAGCCTGGGAGCAGCCTCAGTCTTGTCAATCATCTGATGTGAGCCAACGCTTAGACGCCCAGAAAACACCTCGCCCGACACTGAAAACAGTTTTTATTTGCTAGGTTTAGCAATTTTGTAATATGTTTATTTATTCAAATAACACTTTGGAACACTCCATTGTAGAGTCGATAGAATACAAAAAGAAAACTCATCACTTCAATGCTCTAAGACTTCCCAACCTGCAAGTAAACTTCGTCCACAAATTGAACTGCCCGTTTTTGAATCTGGTCAAATTACTGATATTGGCGTTCTCCACCCCAAAAGTGAGCACAACTACATATGAGGGCCTAACTTCCACTATACATACCAGAAGACTGAATACGAAAATATTCCAGTATATTTTTCTACACACAGAATACGAGTATGAAATGTGAGTCAAAAACGACCAAGAAACCGTCAAACGAGAAATTGTTTTTTTTATTGCGAGCAGATTAAGCGTGAGTGACTACGGAAGGAAGCCATGGGTAAAGTAAATTAACTTACCCAATTTATGCCTCAGTAGGTTGCTCTATAAGTTCGGTGCGCTTTTCCTCTGTTGTAACTGTCTTTACTTTAATATCAGATACTTCTGGTTCCAACTTCTTTGATTCTTGACCGTTCTCCGTTTTCATAGAATCTCCGTTAGAGCCATTTACCTCTTTAACATTTTCAACTGACAGTCGCGAACTTAATTCTTCATCATTACTAGCATCTCCATTTTGATTCACTTTATCTGCTTCACCATTTGTTTTGCCATTTACTTGCGACTCATCTGTTGTACTTTCTTTAGATTTTTCTTCAGCCTTAACCGCGTCTACTTGTGTCTCAGCTACTTTGACATCACTTGATTTATCTTCTAATGAAGACTCGACACTCTTCTCAATTACGGGTTTTAGTTTTTCATCAGCATCTTTAATTGGTTCTTTTTCTTGTGGACTGCTCTTTGTTTCTGTTTTTTCAGGAGTAATTTCAATCTCAACATTGCTTTCCACTACTTTTTCATCTGAATCACAACTCGTTTCTGAAGAACTGGCTTTATTTTCTTTTGTTTCTGAGCTTTCTGTTTTTTCTTTATTTTCTTCTACTGCCTCGGTTTTTTCATCTTTTTTATCATTATTAATAATTGAATCTTCTTTCGTTGGTACTTTAGTATCTTCGTTTAATTTCTTATTATTCTCATCTTGCTGTTTCATTTCAAGCTCTATTTCCGACTCTAATATTCTTTCAACAATATCATTAGAGTCTAAATTTTCGGTCTCCATAGATTCTTCGACAATAGGATTTAATAAAGGTTTAAGTGGAATATTATCCAAATTTGTAACGTCTTGTACTTTAGATAAAATTTCATCACATTCTTTTTCTAAAACCTCACCAACATTCTGCAAATCTTCAATATCTTCCGCCGCATTAGGTTCCTCAACTACTGGTTCTATATCGTCAACAATTTCTGCCATGTCACCAATATTTTCTTTATCACTTATTTCCTCTATTTCCGTAATAATAGTAGACGTAGCTTCTTTTGCAATTGGTGTAGTTTTTTCATCTTTATTCTCTTCAGAATTTACTTTTGGCACATCAGATTTTTCATTATCAGTCTTTTCTTCCGGTGCAATGCTTTCTTTTGCTTCTTTTGTGGTTGCCTTAGGTTCAGTCTTATCTTTTTCAATTTTTTCTGTTTTTTGAGTCTTATCTTTAGACTCTTCTACCTTTTCAATAGAATCGGTCTCCATTTTTTCAGATTCTTCTTTTTTCTCAACTTTATCTTCTTTAACTTCAGTTACAATTGGTTTAGAACCTGAGGCATCGACATCGTTAGTAACTTCTTCAATGATAACTGGCATGGGTTCATCTTTAATTTTTTCTTCTTTTGTGGCATCTTTCACTGGTTGACTTTCTTCTTCAACATCCATTTTTTCTGGTTCTTCCTTTTCTTTATTCTTAATGGCAGATTCATTAGCAGCTGTCTCTGCTTCTGTCTTAACATCATAGCTTACATCTGTTTTAGGGACTTTAGCTGGTTGTTCATCCTGAAACAATAACATACAACTTTGTTTAAAAATGATATGTAATATTATTATTATTTTCGGTGATAATCAGAGGAGAATATTCTGGACAGTCTGTTGACTGATGAGGTAAACCTACAGACCTTTGTTTTTGTCTTCCAACAATTAGTGGAATCCCATATTGCACAAGAATGTCCATAAGTGATATTTAGGACCCGATTTGTTCTACCAAATTATACTTAAGTCTGAATTTGTAAATAAGTCTTCGGTCAACATGTTTTAAAAGAACTCAATTCTAATAAACCTCCTTTCGAAAATAGCTAGCCTCCAACCGACTAACTTATACGAAATTTATTAGAAATCTATCTAAGGTATAGTAGAAAAACAATCATTTTCTTGACTAAACATCATGTCATTTTTAAAACTGTCATTCATTATCCTATAAAAATAAAATTTAAGTCAAGAGTTTTTCATTTCCATAATTTAATAATAATACCCATATTTTCATATCACAATCGGATATTATTTCGATTATGATAGATATTCTGACATTATATTATAATATAGATTGATCTCAGCCCTGGATGTTTGCTATCATTCAATTTCAGGTATGGCAGTTACCCTTATTTTTTTTTACAAATAGAGAGCACGCACTGTAACGAGGAAACTTTATATCACATTGATCTGTACTTTGTTTCTATATTGTGAAAAATGCGGAACTCATAATACTGAAATTTTCGACAGCTGAATACTGAATTTTGATCGACTAAAAATCAATATATTATATATTTAATTACAATAGAAAAGCAATTGTTATAATTATAGTAGTATTATCAGTTAGTTAAAATTCCAGTAGAATATTTAATCAATAGCAAGTATATGAAATGAATCTTTATCTAATTCAAAATATTATTAAATTTTTAGTTTCATAGGTTAACAAATATTACAGTTTGTTATGTTAAAGACGTTTCACATGCATATTTTCAATTGCAGTTTAAATATTAACAATCAAATGTACAATACCTTTGCAAATTGCAATAATTATTTTATCCATATATAAATTTAAAAGGCATATCAATGCATTCAAATACATTTTTATCCAATTAAGTTCTGTTATAATTTACATATTTTATATTAATTAGACAATTTTAACAATTAAAATATATAATATTCTAATAGTATTTTATAAATATCATGCGCAAAATATATTAAAAAGAAGCTAATAGCAAATAATTGAGCTTAACTATACCTATTACCCTTAAATAAGGTAAAGCATAAAATTAAATATTTCGTGTAATTTTATCTTTAAAAATACATCTATGTATGTCAAAACACTATTAATGCTCAAGGCTATTCATGCGTTAGCATATAGCTTTAATGATATAAATAGCTTGCAATACCACTTCTTAAACCATAAAATAACTTCTATGAAAAACTATCTTATATAATTGCAAATAAATAAATCACCATTTCCCAAAAAAAATTTGGTAACATTACACTTTTTGAAATTGTTACAATTTTAATAATTCCTCTTAATATGATGTAGATTTATTTCATTTCTAAAGAAAACTCTTTGTTTTTATATTATATCAGAAGCAAATATGTACTTTCATAATAAATATATTTTATGTCAATTTCTTGCCATTACAATCACCAGTAAATCAATTTTTTTAAATATAAAAATACATTATTATTCATATACATAGTTTTATCATACAACATAAAAACAATGCTTTACACACTTTGCAATACGTAGTAGTGTTGCCTGATCCTCAATTAATCAAGGAAATATAAATGAAAGTCTGAACTGTCTGAATACGATTCATGATCATACTGTCATTTAAAATTTAGGACAGTCAAAGAATTTGCTTATATCTATTTTAAATGAAACAAATATTTAATTTTTATATTTAAAATTATTTTTATTATCAATAAACTGATATCTGTGGTAATTCTCTTACTAAAAATAATGCAGAGAGTCTGCCTCGTACTTAATATTTATTATTTTTTATTCTTGTTGTGGGAAAATGTGATTATAAATATTTAGTTAACATGATAACATTTTAATGTAGTAAATAATATAAAGCAGCTTAAAAAACAAGATGTTCAGCTTGTTCTATAAGCATGTAATTTAACACTATCTATACACTGTTCACTGTAGAATAATTAAAGTTTTATTGTATTATAGATTTATTATCCTATTAGATGCTATTTTTAATAGAAGTACATGCAGTTTTTTATTTAAAATATCCAAATAATCCAAAAAATGCTATCTCATTGAAACAATATATTATATATTATAGAGATTAAAGTAAGTTTAAAATCGTTCAAATGAAAACATTATAGAAATAAAAAAAACCCTATATTGGATACTATTTATTTCTTACAATTATATGTTAATTTCATTAAATTAAAATAATCTGAAAGGGCTGTAAGCTAGTTAACTATTTTGGCCATTGCTATTTAAAAAAATATTTTCCTTAAGTGAACAGAGTATAAAACTTTTTTAACATACATTGTTACTAGTATTGTCAGTACAGTGTAAATAATCGCAAAATAAAATTCTAACTACTACAACCAACCAAACTCTCATATTACAAAATGCAACCACAACCTTAAGATTCACAAGCTTTATACTAACCTCCATTCCCGATATAAACATATAAAATACATAGTGCATGCAAGCTGGCTACTGTGAATAACATCGTAACATCATCGGGGTAGCACCTGAGGATCGGTCTTGCGCTTGTTGGAGACGGAGAGTTGTGTGAAGGAGTGGATCACTGCAAAGGCCTCTGTAGCCTCTGCACTTAAAGGAGCATTGCCTTCTCGGCTGACGAGCGCCACGCATAATCCAGCGCTTTTCGCCGCTTCAGCTTCTGTAATTATTTATTTTAAAAAATGTAAGCAAGAGTTAATTCATGAGTAATATAAAATTAATATCATAAAACATATAGCACTATATATAACATTTATTTTCTGATATTAAATTCTAAGTTAAAATTCTGCAAAGTATTTGAAAAACTTAACAATTTTATTAAATTAATTTAAAATAACTTTTCCTTACCTTTATCGATATCAGTAAGGAATAGAATATCGGTAGCATTACAGCCGACTTTCTCGACAATAGAAGTATAGCTGGCTGATTCTTGTTTAGCTCCAACAGCAGTGTCAAAGTGACCATCAATGTACTTCAGCAAGTCACCAGCGAGTGATTGTCCAAACAAAAGTTTCTGAGCTTGGACTGAACCAGATGAATATATGTATATCTTTTGTCCATCCACAGAGTGCCATTGCTCAAGTGCAGAAGATACATCGTCATATACACTGTGAATAAGCAATATTTTCGTGAATTATCATTTTTTTTCAGTTTTAAATGTTGAAAGGATAATTAACAAAGTAAAAATAATTTATTTCACATGAAAGTAATAAATATATTAAATCGATAATTTAAGATGACATAGTATTCATCAGTTCATTTTGAAATATGTATTTTGATTTAAAAGGTTTAAAGTGTATTTAATATCACTTTCCCTTTGAGCTTTATTATTTATTCAAATGATAAAAATAGTAGATAAATAATTATTTTGATTTTGATTATTAAAATCAAAATATTCAAGTAGGCTTTACAAGCACTTTTGAATCGTCATTTAACAAACTATATTAACAAACTTATTTAAACATGTAAAAATGTATCCTACAATTATACAAATGATAAACCACAGGTTTATAGCTCACAGCAATCTCAAATGACACTAGACAACTGTGTGGGGCATATCATGAGTGCAAAGCACAAGTATATACAAACACATTAGCACTCTCTAGTCTATCACTTTTATATTTTGTGGGGACGGCAATATGAAACGACGTGCCTTTCTAGGCATGGGCATGCGTTTCTGGGCACAGCTATACCTTTATTGATCTGACCGGGACCTGATATATCCGTATAAGTAAAAAAAAAATAAGGCATTAAAATAAAATAAGACATTTTCCAAAAAGAGCAATATGTAGACTGATTGATAGTTACAAAAAAAGATATAAGGAAGATAAAATATTGTGAATAGGAAGTTTATATAAATAAATTATTATTTTCGTTCATAGCCTTGCCATTCAAGATAATATGAACTCTTAACCTCTAAATTTTATCTAAGAATATTGACTGTTTTAAGTTTTGTTGTAAAGTAATAAATAATTAATTAGATTTATACATGAATAATTTCCACTCAGAGAAATTTAAATTCAATTTACTAATAAATAATTGCAACAATTGAATGAAGCCACATATTCAATTAATATATAAATTAATATTTTGAAATCAAGAGCCACATAACAACACCCGCATTGGAGCAGCGTGGTGGAATATGCTCCATACCTTCTCCTCAATGGGAGAGGAGGCCTTAGCCCAGCAGTGGGAAATTTACAGGCTGATTATGTTATTTATGTTATAACAACTAATTAACATACTTAGACTTAATTTAACCTTATCATAATTCTGTCCAACATACTTTAGGGTTAAGTATGTAAATAAATAAAAATGTGGGAGCAGCATTAAAAAATAAATACATAAAGATATACAAACAATATAATATATAAAGTATTTGATACAGTTATCTATCGTCCCTTTTATCTCATCATATAGTTCTTGATTGATATATTAACAATAACAATTAACTACATCTTCAAGGCCCCGCTTTATTATTTTATAAGTATTGTCTTTGACATAATATAAAGTTAGAAATACTTACTGGCCCTTTATATCTCCCTTGTCATAGCCCTGCTTCCAAATAAGACCTTGCAATTGTTTCAGCGGGCCCACCTTTCGGTCAGACGACATCTGCCACTTTACATTCTTGACCAAACCCTCGATTTGATCTTCTTTTGATGCATCCTGAAATATTTTGAATTTTCCAATATTAGTAATAGACTAAATGAATAAATACATGTAAAAACAATTATTAACATATAATTCAGTGCAAATAGAGTACACATGAAGAAATAAACAATATATTATAGCTTAATTTACTGCTTATTATTGACTGATTATCCTTAACACAGGCTATTTAATTTAGCCGAGCTAGGATAGCCAGTACTTGACCTGTTTTCCTTTAGTAACCATATTATATTACACATTAAGTCTTTACTCATAGTGCAATCATGTAATAGTTTTATAGATGTTTTTTGTGTGAAATAAATAATAATAAAAAATATATATATTATTCAAAGATTAATTAATTATTATTAAGGTTTACAAATACAGATGACTTTCGAGAATTTATTTTCGAGGATCTTATACATATTTTAACTTTTTGATATAAAATATAATTCAGTAACTTAATATTTTTAACAATACTACTGTTGAACTCTGATTGTCATATGAAATAGACTGTTTGTTTATTGTCAATTTAACAAAATTATTGTTTTTTTATTTTTAGAGTTTCTCTTCATTTCCCTAATTTTTGACACAATAATTTAATCTCGTTACTTATGCTGAACAATACGGCTGATGCTTAAATCTGGCGTAGTAAGATAAAATGACACCATCCAGAGTCTTCAAAATTACCAGATTAAAAGAGACAAATACGGCGCACTATCAATTACTCTATTCCAACCGTAAGAGGAGAAAAGCTAAATAAACAACATTTGACAGCATATTGACGTGATATTATTGGTCGAGAGCTTGATTAATCTGTGATATTCACTATGGATTTACGAAAAAATAGCGCTTTGAACGTCGACGAAACTGTAATTGGTATTTTGGAAGTAAAATTGAAGTTGAAATAAGTAGTTTAGTGTAATAGTATTGTGTTATAAATAAAGATATATTTATCATAAACTCTTAGTAGTTCACAATATAGTCGAAATCTTAGCAAATCGCATGACATACCTAAATCTAATAGTTTATTTATATTTTTTTCCTACTTCCTTTGGAATTGGTTATATGTGTATATTCACAGGATTTATAAACAATGACATTTCTGTGAAAAAAGACGATAAAATATTTATTTAGCAAAATTTTAAACAGAACTATGTAAACTGAAGTGGAACTAAGTTTACGACTACTATTATATACTTTTTTTATATTTTTTCCGTATGTACAAAGTAATATTAATAATTGAACCACGTGGACCTTCGAGTAATAATGCAAATAACGTTTAATATTTTAATACCCCGTATTATTGATCTTCCAAAAGGTCAAAATAGGCGACTCAATGGAGACCCACTGCTAATATTTTTTACCACCAAACCCGGCGTGGGTTCATCATTATTTGTACAGTAGTTATTTTCAAATGATTGATTTATATACGATAATAAATAATAATTTTACGATATAACGGGCAAATTTTATTTTATTTATATTGAAATAAAACAGTAACATAACCTAGACGATTATAAAATATAGAAATGTTAGGCGTTTTATTGACTGACAATCTTTCTAGATTTTGTTTAAATCAATGGTCTTTACAGTTCATGGCCATAGGAATTGAAAAGTACAAAATAAACCCTCACCTCTCCAGGAATAGGGACAAGTCCTTCGACGCTCTTCTCCTTGTCCTCAAGCGCCAGTTTTCGAAGCGCACTCACTGCCTCCTTCACATCCCCGTTCTCCCATTCACTCTCCAAAAACTGCTTAACGTTTTCCTCTGCATACGGGAACAGCTTGTCCTACAAAGAGAAAATTATTTAAAATACTTACGTTCTACTTATGTTCTAACTATAAAGTACATTCTTGTGCGTGTTTAAAATATCAATTGAATTTAATTTATGACGCTTTGTACCTCAAGTTTAATTTTATTCATACAAGGAACTATACATATTTAGCTTGTATCTTTAAGTAAAGCGACTGTCGTGTATCTATCATTTAATTTATTTTTTATTAAAATATGTTTTAAATATAAATGCATAACCACATATTCAGACATTCAATTAACTAAACACTGTTTTTATTCCCTTTCCTCGACGCAAGTAAAGTTCAAGGTTTAACTGGTTGTTTGGTATCAAGCGTAAAATATTTTATATTCCTACAAAGATGACTTTACAAAACTAAATCCTTATTATTCTTTATTACAAATTAAAATGGGAAGATTTGGCTTTAATATAAGGAGTTTGAAAAAAAAAAAGGTATTTATTGTACATGTTATGTACCTTATTATAATAACACTTGAAATTGTTTATAAAATTTATTAATTATAACGATACTGATTCATAAGGGAACAATAATAAGTTTGTAATTCAAATGTTACCTAACCGGATACGATTAGCAACCAAAATACCTCCAACAAATACAACATATTTTCCCCACAAACCCTTGCGACCGTAAATTACTTAGTTACGATGAGCAAAAGTGTATGTTGGTTTATCCCTTTTTTGCGCAACAACAAATGATCCTTACTTTTTTTTGGTTATGTGGGTTGGTTTGTTGAAAAGTACTAACAAAATCGTATTTTTTAAATACTTTATGTATCAAGAGTTAATTTAGTAGTAGAAAGTAACATATTAACAAATTCAAAATTGCAATGAATTTTTAAATACAAATTTTCAAGATATTTGCTTTTTCACTTAAATTATAATGCTAAATATTGGTTGTATCTGTTGCTTTTGACTGACCCCAGAGTCATTGCTTTATTGATTTCAATAATATTCTAGTAACTTTTATATTAGTTTACGTTCGGAATATCGGACTGTGACATTTTGTTTTAGCTGTAGGGCTCTTCTATAAAGAAGATTCTATGAAGAAGAAACTGAAACTCGAATCTCACCGCAGAAAACGAGCGTAAAATGTCGAAGTGCTATGTTCGACGTTGACTATAATCATTATAAAATTTATAGGATACACGTATGAAAATGGTATAGCACCATAGTCGGTTGTCAACATTTCACGAGTGAGACACGAAGTGAATTCTTACAGAATCGCAACGCTGGACCCGATACATACGTCATTGGGTTCAGCTTTCGATTCTGCATTTGAAAATCAGATTCGTGCATCCATTCAAACATACATTTGCCAGATCCCAGAAGATAAAAAGCTTTTCCAAAACAGCTGGTTTCTGTATACTCAGTTCACCTTTGACGTTCATATAGGCCTCACGTAACATTATGTAATCCATTAGAGCCAGATAGCGTCATTTGACACTATTCATAAAACAAAATGGAGTGCTATCGCGATAAAATCTTGTTTACTTGCATCATTGAAAACTAGTCTACTTCAATGATGGGCCCTGTTTAATGTTCCCGATGAGTTTCTTTCATCGTTTCTTATTAGATTTTCTGAGCTGTTTCTTTCCGAACCGGTGGTAGAATTTTGACAATCAATAGGAAGGTTTCTATGTTGAATAAAGATATTTGAATTTGCTAAATGTTTATGTGGTATCAAAATCCTATTATAAACACCGCGGATTTTTTTCGTCGCGCTTTGACTGAGGGACAACTTTAAAACCTAAAAACTATAACTTGTATACTTTAATTAATTTTTGGTTCACGTAACTTTGTTGGTGGCCAAATGATTACCACACATAAGACTGCGAGTTCAAACCCGAATAAGGAGCGCTGAATTTTAATGCACTTAATTTACTTTTGTATTTTATATATAAAATACGAGTGGCCAGGCACAGATTGCATTGCAACGCCAAATCCAATCTAAACTATCTAATGACTCACTCAAAGACAAATAAAATCATAGAAATCGAAAGCGTATAGAAATTCAGTGACAAGCACACGTACAGAAGTACAGCGGTCACCATCATGACGAAACTAGTATGAGGTGGATGAAAATCTGACACATGTGTATCTAGCAATCTGCAATGCGTGGTGGAATAAGCTCCAACGGAGCGGAAGGTTTAGCTCAGCATTGGGACATTTACAAACTTTTATATGCATGACGGTCGAATTCATTGAATTTCATAAGAAAAATGCAGGTTTCCTCACTATGCCTTTACGGCTGAGCTAGAGATAAAGTACAAACATAAAGCTCGTGAAAAACAGAGGTGTTTGGCTTTCATTACGCGATATTTCGGTTAAATTTTAGTTTATTGCTATATCTGCCGAGTATTAGGGGCCATCTCGACACATCATTGTCTATATATTTTATTTGTATACCTTATAATACTTTGCAAATGTTTTTTATAGTTTATAACTAGTACATTTAATTATAAATGTTGGTAGATATTCACTTGGTGGTAGAGCAAGCCCGTCTAGATTGGTGCCTTAGTATTATTGTGTTCCGGTTCGAAAGGTAAGTGAGCCAGTGTAACAAGCACAAGCGACATAATATACTCAAAGTTGGTGGCGCATTGGTGATATGAGGAATGATTAGCATATCTTAAAATACCAATGTCTATAGGCAGTGTTGACCACTTAGCATCAGGTGGCTCTTTTGTTCATCCACCTACCTAGGAGTCCTAGGCTAGGACATAATTAAAATATACTGTACTTGTATGTATTATCCTAATTTCTTACGTTTCTTATGTATGGTATTGCCCCCTTCCGTACTATATTGTATACGAATATATCTATTTAACTATTCAATGTTATGTACCTTTTCTCTTCTTTTGTTATCATAGGTGAATATCAAAATCAAAGAGATGTCGAATATCCAACCATGCTGACACAATGAAGCGGTCAACTCTCAGTAAGGTGATGTAACACGATTAAGTTACTGATGACCTTTTTCAATAGAATTCTTTGATAATCTTCGAAAACCTATTCTATGAAGCAATAATGAAATAAGTGTGCTGATCAAGATTAGGTATTAGAAACGTTTAATATTGAAAATGATATATTGTCCTTTTATACTTTTCTTATTTTTAATTTAGGAGGTTTCAGGGTAAATGCACAATATACATACAGAATATTTAAAAATAATCCTTAAAATTAAAAAAGAAAAAATTATGGTGTAACTTCGATGAACTGTTTTAACCTAATTTCACAGAACTATACCCCCATAAACTGTATCGTACAGAATTACTTTCGGATTAACATCTAAATGAAAATGTCGAGATTGTCCAATAATCATACAAAAAAAATACAAAATTTAGAAATAGAACTGCAGTAAAAATTAAAATATTGCCGGGAAAATAAAATTTATGCATAGTCTCAACTTCGTCTGTTATTAGAGTAAAGTTTGAAATTAATTCTTTTTGTTTTATTTTTTCTTTTGCGATTTAAATTATTGTTGCCCATAATATTGATTATTAGTATTTTAAACTCAACAAAGGTTTCGTAACCATATATATGGATATTTCGTCTGAACAAAAAGCTCAAATTGTGGCATTGGCGCCGGGAAGCTTGGATTAACGAACAATTGCTAGAAATTGAAATTTAAACCAGTCTACGGTTTCTAGAGTATAACGAAGGTTTGTAAAGATAGGTTCTTACAAATGGAGACCCAGTACCGGCAGAGCTCGAGCAACCACCCGTCATGACGACCGATTTATTGTTTCAACTTCACTACGAAATCGTTTCCTCACGTCAGTTAACATCAAAACAGAGCTGAATGAAGTGCGTGGAGTAAACGTGAGTGCACGAACAATAAGGCATAAGGACGCGACAATCCCCCTCTTTTAGACCAGCAAGTGGTCCAAAGCTGTCTGCACCTCACACACAAGTTCATTTTAAAATTTACTGAAGCGCAATAGACCTCCATATTGTTCACCGATGAGTGTAGAACATGTTTAAATAGTGCAGACGGTCGCAGAAGACTATGGTCGACGTGGGGGTAGATATTGCTTTAAGTTGCGTTGAGGAGTGTTCCTTTCGGAGGCGGTTCGTGTATGGTGTGGGCTGGCATTTCGATGATCGGGTGAAAGGAATATGTGTTCATCGACATGGTTTGTCAAAATAGTAGAAGAGGTGGTTTGATGGCATAACGCTTTATACAGCAGAGGTTTTAGAAGATCACGTGGTACCTCTTACATGAAATTAATAAGTGAAAATTTTACTGTAATGCAGGATAATGCCCAACCCCACGCTGCTGCACAAGTTCGACAATATTGCGAAGAGGTTGGGATACGTACCATGAATTTGCACGCAGGCCGGATCTTAATCCTATTGAGCGTGTTTAGGACAGTTTAAAAAGAGCTATATAGGCGAGAAGTCCTGTGCCCACAACATTGGCAGCACTAAGAACAGCTATTTTACAAGAATGGAACAATATTCCACAAGACCCTTTAATAACCTTTGAAAACCTAAATATGTGCTTAAACTTGTTTTTTTTTATTGTAGAAATCAATTTCTCAATAAACAAACCAAAACAATTTTTGTTACGTTTATCGTTTTTGTCCAAAACAATGTAATGGTATCCAGTATACAAACATACACTTTATTATATTATACTACGCGGTTATGAAGTTAATAACGAATCAAACTGTACGTTACAATTTAATTTGTATAAAAAGGTTGAAAACTTGGTTAAAATGTTTATTTCAAAGGCGTCTTGAACATTGATGTAGATTATGAGTTCGTCATTGTATAAAAGCTAGACTTTAAATTACTAGATTACTATTTAAAAAACGAATTAATCATAAAATCGAGTTATAATATAATGTGATATATATTGTTATTTGTAAATAATTATGTTTATCTTTTCCTTTCAAAATGGAGACAAATTCAAGTTTTGGTATGAAAGGCAAGTACCTGATACAACATAATTGTAAACAAATATACGTTTAATTGTATTGATTTTACTTTAAATAAAAATACAGATAAACAAATATGATAATTTGCGCTGGTGCAATATTTTATTTGTATACGCATAAAAATACAGATGCATTCGCTATTCCCTGACTTGTAACAGTCTAAATGAGACCGCAACTCGCCACGATCGGAGATAGTTCAGGTCCAGTACCAACGGCTTTACGTGATTTTCGTACATGGGACACACAGCCAACCTCTATAGCCAGGCAACTACTCTTACTTGACAGTTCTTGAATTTCTTGACAGAAAACCCATTAATTTATTTTATTAATCTGACCCGGAAATTCGCCATACAATACAAGGCAGTATTGTGTGATGGTTCAAACCGAAACACAGCAACACAGATTATTATTTATAGTTATCGGTTGAATACTGTTTTATAGTTATCGGTAGTAACCGAAGGGAGTATTAAGAATAGCTAAAGTCGCTTTACACTTATCGCACGATCTTCAAATAATTGTTTGATTAAATGATTATCATGAAATATTCGTATCGAGTAACAAGAGAAACTTGTTCACGCTAGGCCGATTCACACTTGATGGGTTTATTGATACAAATAGAGAAACCGATATACAAGTAGAATTTGCATTCACCTTTTTGCACCTTTCCAAGCAAATATTTGTCCAAAACAATAATATTGAAGAAGCAAAACTATATATGATAAAATTCTTATGATGGACAAAGAAAACGAAATAAATTTTAATTAGTCTTCCTAGCGTATATACACTGGTACTTGGTATACAACAGAGATATTAAATGTTTGTCTTCTATTCATTTTTCAGGCCAATTGCAACGTGATATAATTTTATAAATGTAAATTCTAGCCCTTTACTATACTATACAATTATTTTGTCAAATAATTTATCATTTACTGGGAGATTATGCTTTGCCAACTTTCTTCCAATTGAATTGTTTTCATAATGTTCGAGTTGAGATAATATTTTTTTATGCTACGATAAAAGTATACGAGATGTTTCATCAAACATTAATATAAATGCAGAAATTTCTAATAATATTATAACACGCGATATATTAAAATTTCTTCTGATAAATTGGAATAATTTATTCGGAGCTAGTTTTGTTCGCGGTTTTTCTCCTGTGCGATTTCCCAATAAAAACCATCAAACACACTATCGGATTTGAATTATTATATACATATAGTCGATTAATATATTAATAATTACTGAACACGGAACACAACACTATGTATTACTGTTTAGCGACTGAATATATGATGAGTGGGGGGGTACCTTACCCAGACGACCTTGCACATAATCCTACCATCGAAAAAGTAATTATAATATTCATTTTAGAAAATTCAAAAGCATAATACAATTATATATTTGTTGTTTTGTAAAATTACAATTTGTCCGAAGACTTGTCAAAATCTGTCTCCTTTTGAAAAGTTCAAGAAGTAGACTGATAAATAGGTCAGAACTTCGTCTCATGTACAAGGGTATTAAAAACGTTTCACTTAAATTATATCCATGAATAATCAACAAATGTGGTATACTGAATTCGAACGTGCTATCAATAGACATGAGTGCAATAAGAAATATTAACCATTCCTTACACCGTCAATGAGTCGCCAAACATTAAACGATGACGCCCCGCGTGATGTGTGCTTAAAATTAAATTGACTTAGTCGCCTATCAAATTCGAACATAGAAATAGAAAATCAAGTTTGCTGCTTTGCAGAAGAGTTTTTGCATAAAGCTCTATCAGTCAATTAAAAAATAATTAATATAGTATACAAGGAATGCAATCAAGACGTTCTTAAGATACAAGATCTCCTCACAGAATAAGTTGATATAATATGACGAAATAATGAAAGGAAAAGTGACACAGGGTTACAATACTTTCAATGTGAAAATTTAAAGATCGAACGGTCCCACGGTGTCTGTCAGACCAGACATCGCTTACTTAAAGGTTGAACATTCTCTTTGAACTATGAGAATATTAAATATGATTAAAACGTTGAACTTCGTAAATTATTGTTGGTCTTGAAACTGATGCTAAATTGTTGAGAATTAATGATCATTGAACAGTAGATTAACTTAGGGAAAATTATAAAACCAAACCTATAATTTGTTTATTTTTTGGAATAAATGTTCTTGTGAGAAAATGTTGTGGTATGATAGTCAATTTTATCATATATAAGTAACGACAATCAGAACTCATCTAAGAGTTAAGGCGTTAACATTCTAGGTTGGAACCTATAAATATACATGTATTAACAGAACAAAGCATGAAGTTATTGTATATAGCATATTGGTGCTAAGGGTAGACGGAATCATGCACGGAGTTCGGAAATTGACAAATATTTATACTCCTGTGTATTAGAAAGCATGTAAAACTCATGGTTCCTGAACTCACTAACGCCGTGTCAGATTACCGAATTATCATAATTATTGATATTTGTGCACTTTTGTAGTTGTTTAGTCTCCATTGATAATGGCCACATTGACCGAATCTATCAGTGGGAAATCATCAGAGAATCAGTCTACAATCCACTGGGTTTGGTTAACAAAACCGATTTAAAAATTTAATCTTTATTTACATAAATTGCTGTAGGTATGGAGGTATGAAAACCAACTCTGTCGTTTAACATAACGTGATACGCTAGTGAAACTCAAGTCTACGATGCGGCATAATGGGTGAACGAACTGCGATTCGCTGTCCAAACCGGATAGCCCGCCTAGCCGACAGCCGACAGCCGACAGCCGACCGGCCCCGGGGCAGGGATAGCCACTTTGTTCTCAAGCGTTACGAGTATATGCTCCAATTATAGTGTTTATAACAAACGTCTGGACTTTTAATTATTACTGCAATCGGGTCAAATAATAAAAATCACCGTTTTTTGTTATTAATTTACTTTTACGACGTAAACTAAAATGAAAATCCAATTAATAAATTGTTCTTATATTGCTCAGCAATAATACTTATATTTTACTTATTCTAAATTACTACTTATTATTGTAGTCACTAACGTAACCTGTACAAAAAACCGAATGGCACTGAACACAAATGAGTGATTACTGTTTTAAAATGTCAATGCAATGACAGAATATCAACTAAAAATACTAAACACAAATTAAAAATATACTTCTTAACATCTCGAATCGAAATTCCATTATGGAATTGATTGAAGTCTATACATTTAGTTTAAGTTGTTTTATTAAATCAATTTTTATACTTTTTTAAAAAGCAACAGCCACATAGTTTATTTTTTTTTTGGTTTAGTGTCTCAGTTTAAAAATCGTATAATGTTTATATGTTTGAGTTATATATGATTCTTCTTTGTTGTAAAAAATTACGCGGCGCATTAAGGACAAACGTTAGTATTTACTATACTATCTATCGAAGAGTTCTAAAGGGGATACAAAAACCGAAAATTCTCCAAGATATTTGCACATCAGCTGTTTCATAATCAGTATGAAAAAAAAAATAAGACCGATATTTGTTTCGAATTTTTTGTTGACGTCATTTATTTAACTTGACGATAAAAAATTGTGATGATAAGTTTGTAAACGTCTGATTGACAGGTTATTCAAAATTGAAAGGCGTATCAGCTGTTTGACGACTGTGTAGTCTCACAAATGAAGCGGAGTATCGAAATTATGTCTTACTTTATTAGCTTACTGCTAACTTGGAATTGAGTTATATGTAGTCACGTTTAAAGTTAAATTGAAATTAAGCTTTAATGATTTTATTTCGAAAAACATTTTCGACCACCATTCAATAGAATATAAATTACAAAAGACTACAAAAATAAATTTTTGCATGTCAAAAAGATACATACATACGCAAATAGTATTTCACCATTTATAAAGTAGGTATTGTATAAAAACTGGACCCTGCCTAACCACGCGCCGGAATTTCGCTTTCGGCGGAACAGTCCAATATAATCATAGACTGTCTCGAATACATTTAAATATACCCCTTTACAATGTGGAAATAAAGGCTATATTGCAACAAACGCGCTTGTTGCCGACGGGGTTAGGGTAATCCGTATGTAATAATAATAAAATAATTCTTCAGTTATTTTATTAATAAAAAAATGTGTCAAGAGACATAAGTGTTGTAGTTTGAACACTATTATTATTAAAGTCAGAAATCATAATGTAACACAGTCCAAATAACAAAACATCAATTATTTTTTTGTCTCAGTCTTGATTTACTACTAGTATGACGAGTGCAAGAGAGACAGCTCTCTTAACCTGACGTTCGCTTGAAGAGGACAGTTAACTGTTCCACATTTTTTTACCAGCCAGCTGCGCCGAACAGCTGTTTATGCCGGTAGGCGTTGACTGTAATTTTATCATACACGTTTATTAAAAACTATATATTATTTAAATAAATAAACGTTTCTTCACAAGGATATTATATATCATTAAATATGATATATGAAGTATTTATAAATACTAATTAATTGTAGAAATTAAAATTATCAGTTATATAAAATGATGTCCACCACGTTTTTTTAACATAAGGACATCAATACTGTTTGTCAATTGAAATTGATGAATAAAAGAGGTACCATTTTGAATTTGTCCTCCATGTTGCGAATCTGAAAACGCGACCATTTTGCATTTCTCAGCCAATGACAAAACCTAGGAATTAAGGTAGAAAATATGGTAGGCACATAATACAAGTATGGAAAATAGTTCTTGCAGTTTAATAACAGAAAAAACATAAAATTATCACGTGTTAATACAAAACACCGGCCGGTAAATTATTTAGACCTACCTTAACAAAGCTGATCGATGTTGTTGTTCCCTCGATGTCTAAAAGCAAGATTTTGCATTTCTTTACGATGTCACCTATTTCCTTATTCTCATTAGCCATTTCTACTCAGCACTACCTTTATCAGGCGTACTTTCGTTACTATTTTCTATTTTTACTTGACTAGAATTTCTTCCACGCCACACAACTACCCCACACCACAGAAAAAAAGCATTGATTGAACGAGACACGAGAGCACGGCGTACTGAAGGGCGCGCGGGTGCTGGCTCGGGAGCGGGAGAGAGCGGGATGCATGCATTAATCAAAAGAGAGACTGAGATAAAAGAGCGGAAGGATGTAGCTAATATCAATGCATCCAACTTACACATTGCTTATCTGATATTGCCAGTAATTACAGGTTGATGCAAGACCGGACATCATTTTTATTAGTATTCGCTTTTAATATACAAATTAATAAAAATATACTGCCTTCTAATTTTTGGAATAAAATATTCGAAATTAGTTATCATATATTATTAAATCTACAAAGTAAGTCCTATTAAAGACATGAATTAGTTTCAATGCAAAAATAAATTGTTTATATCTTATTATAATTATAGAAAGAAAAGAATTAAGTTAATTGTTAAATCAATTTTACTGTCTAATCTTCTTCATTAATTTATATTTCAATTTACTTTTCTGATATTTATTGTTTAAAGATTTTCTTGTTTAATTTAGGTTTTCTTTAGGGTGTAATTCTAAAAGTATAAAGCTCATGTGCATACATGTATATATAACAAGTTTTACAAATACTATAGTTGAAATATATATTACTAGTAGAGACTAGTATATGGTAGACCAGGTCACCTCTCTAGGTGACTAATATAATTAATCTTCTTAATTTACTTATATGTAAGATACCTAAATTAAGGTTACGATCGTCGTCGGATCACCTAGTAGATTCGGTGAAAAAAATTTTAATTATATAAATATTTTTAGAGTGAAAAAATAATAATACACCATTGTTTTATATACTTATTTTTTTATTTGTCAAAATATAATATTTTTCTTAAACTATTTATATAAAATTAAGTCATTTTACTATTATCTTATACATAAATACTTATTAACAGTTATTATTTTGTTGTACGAATTTGGCTGTTTAAGTTTTCAAGTGGTCGAATAAACTATTTTTAATATACTTAGCTGTTTCTTCAGTCTTCAATTTCTTTATTAATCTTGGTGTATTAACTGTATCAGCCTTTCGTTTTGTTACCTGAAAAAAAAACATTTTAAAATGCTGATTTTTTATAATATACTATTTATAACATGGTATGTTTTGCCAGAAAGAGTAAATTTGTATAGGCTTTCCTCCTATGGAATCTCAGTCCTGATTAATACAGTAGTATATTGGAGCAGTATACTTGCCTTAGTTTCATCATCATTTGAGACTGCTGTGAAGACAAAGTTGCGTCGATTGGAGGAAGCTATGACTTTAGGCGCGTCGTCGTTGTCAGTAGCCAGTGGTGTGGCCAGAGCTGCGAGACGAGCGAGCGCGCCTCGACCACGGGTTAATAGAGAACCATGATAGTTTTGCTAAAAAACAATAAAAACTCAGTCCCTCCTGATTACATTTATTAAATACTGATAATAATTAAAATTTAGTTTTTCAAAACTAACATTCTCGTTTTTTGTATGTGGAATGAAGTAAATAAACTTACCTGGAAAATAGTAAATGACTTTTTTGGACTAGGAATATCTTTATTCGTTTTTTTCTCAGGTATAATAGCGTCCACCTTTTCAACTAAGTTTGACTTCGTTTCAGATAACAAAGTCGACATACTTCGAGAATTTAGGTTCGCTTTGATGATTGTTGTTCTGTTTATGCTTGTATCGTGATTTTCTTGATCTTTTTCTTGCTGTAAATGATAAATTAAAATTAATTGTAAAACAGGGTATTTTATTAAATCTTAAAAAAATACAAATGAAGTATAAGTCTTCAAGAATCAGGGTTATGCTGAATATAGAGTTACTGTTTATATAGAGTAATGTAAAAAAACATAGGCATCCTTAGTTTGCAGGTTGTAGAGCAACTCCAACACAATCTTAAACATGATCACTAACAGACTATAAGGTAAGACCGAAATGGAGCGGTATCGTTGTAATGGGTAGTATTTCATTATTTTATAAAGAAAGTATTTGAAAATGAAGGTCGATCCACCCACAAACCAGTGGGTAACAAAAATTAATTTGCAAATAAAAATAATTGCACATAACAATTGTATAATTTATTTAATTAACTTTTTTTAATTTAATTATTATTTATTTATTATTTAATTAATTATTTATGACATATACGTTTTATTTCATGTTCTACATAAATACTTATTAATAATTATGTAAAAAAACTCTATTGGATTCATCTGTACATTGGTATTCATTGTCAACACTTATAGACTTAAAGCTATACAATAATAACAAGATAAAAATATAACAGAAACAAAAAGCAGGTACATAGCAAATAAATATTGTTATAATTAGTTGTTTGTATTTTTCCATGAAACAGCGATAAGTGGATTATCCCAGTGACTATTCATCAACTGACTTAGAACAACATAGTTTAGTATAGTTCCATGAATTGTAGTAATTATTTTATATTAGCAAAATATATGGGGAATTTTTCTTAATGTTCTTTACATTTATTTCTCGTTTTAAATTGTAAGGCAGACTGTTCAACGATGTTGGTATAAGGTATTCTAAGGTATAGTAATATAAGGTATTGTAAACGTATATAGTAAATATAATAACTTTGATTATTTTCTTGTGTAATCTGCTTTAGAAATCCCCAAACTAATTAGCTAATATTATATCAAACAATTACTTTGTATAAATCTTCTCTTCTTGATAAAAAGTTGTAAAGCTTCGTATTTATACAGATCAATATTTTGGCAGTTTATTAATTACATTTTAAAGCACAGAAAAAAATGTTTCTTATAATACTGACCATATTTCTTAAGAACATTTCCCTTTCGTGTCTCTGTTTCCTCCATTGCTCTTCAGACTCGAATTCGTCTTCTTGAGTGTCAGCAAATTCGTCAGGATTCGCACTGGGTTCGATTTCACCGTCTGAAATTCATTAATAAACTATAAAAAAAAACATATTCTATATATATGTCAGAAAATATTTATATAATTCATGTCTAATTACCACATACCATAAATAGCACAAATATGCTTTTTAATTTAGTTCACGGGAATCTATACCGAATATAGCGGGCTCAAGGCCACTTAACTTGTTTTTGAATTTGGATAATATAGAAGATTGTGTTCCAAACTTACTATATACAAAAGGAGGGGAAGGGTTGGCAGTGGGAAATTTACAGGCTACTTCTTCTAACATACAAAAGAGAAATAACAACATAAATATCAACTTTACCTGCATTTTTCCATCGGAATTTGCGCTGTCGATGTCCATCGCCTAAATCGCCATCTTCAAACAGCAATTCTTGCAATAATCTCACTTCGCGTTTATCTTGATCAAGAACTTCACGCCTGTACAAAATAAAATAATTACATAATACATAATATTTACATATTAACTTTTGTCAATATTTATTTGATACGACTCCTGTGCTACATATTATGGTCTGTTGATGGTACAATAACAGTACCAGTACCACCAGTTGCATATTGTACAATTATCAACTCAATCGTGAAAATGTAAAGAATATGAGCAAAAACAAGCAAACAATTACATTTTTGTGTATAATGTAACATACATTTTACATAAATACATAATATTCACTGACTGCCTGAATTAAAAGTCCAAGTTTTTCAAAAATTTTAAAAATACATCAACATACAATTAAAGCCCTTACAAGCACCTTTTAAAATTCAATGATTAGCTTGATATATATTTACAACCAATTACTCAACAATTCTTAAAGATTTATTGTATATAAGTATAGTATTCTCACATATGAATCTGACCAAGCTGCCTCTGCAGCTGGCCTTGGTGGAACTTGTCGTCATCTCCTTCCTCCCGCTCCATGCGGTCCAGCCCCCTCTCATCTTCATCGCCCGACCCAACCCATTCATCTTCAGAAGTTAATTCTGCTTCATTTTCAAAAAACTCGCCAACTGGTTTCTTCTTGAGAGGTTTTACTTGGACCTCTACCTATAATAATTTATTTTCAAATTAAATATAATGTTCTTTGTATATAAAAAGAAAAGTATTGTTTATTTTACTGTACCTCATTTTCTTCTGAATCATATTCCACAATTCTATCTTCTTCCTCGTTTTCTGACTCAAAATCATCTTGGTCCTCTTCAGGATCTTCTTCATCATCTGCAAGATTCATTCATTAAAAATATTTTCATTTATAATTATTGTGAACTTTATGAAGTACTTTATTTATGCTATTAGCATTAATCAACTATGTTAGAGCGTTTTAGCATTATCCGATCCGATATCGAAGGAAGCAAAATATATGAAACATGTTGCACTCTCCTTCATATAGTCCAATCCAATCTGATATCACACCGATTTGATGGCGGCACCATCGGATGCCCGTGAACTGTCGGACGACATTATTTGTAAGTGCTATACGTGCATTTTAATAGCCTATATGTGTGGCCATTTTGCGTTTTTGTTTTAGGTGCGGTTTGTAGCTTGCTAAATAGAGTATTAAATGCTCCCTTTGAATATCTAGCTTCCAAAATGGGATGTATTTAATACTTTCATTCTACAGATCTTTTTTTGCGTCTCAAATATAATAGACGCAGCAAATAAAGTTTTCTATTATAGTCTGCTATGATGACCTGCGCGCACAAAGATAAAGAACAAATAGCCGAATCGGAACGATTTTATCGGTAATGTGAAAATCGCACATGGTGTCGGTTATCGGCTGTCAGCTATCGTCGACCGACACCGACATCGGATCGGATAATGTGAAAACGCGCTTACCCTTCTTAATTTATCACTAATTAAAGTTTAATGTACTTTATGTTACTTTACCTGAAATTTGAAGCGCCCTCGCCTCAGCTTTTCGTTTCTTCAACTTTTTAATTTTTTTGACAGGCATTTCGATATTTTCATCATCAGAGTCTATAACGAATTTCTTTTTCAATTGACTATTATCAATACTGATTTTATTCTTGGGTTGGTTATTATAGAAATATTTATTTTGTTTAGGAATATCTAATTCTGGTTCATCGAGTTCATCAAGTATTGAATTTAAGATGGTTGTTTCTTTTGTTCCTTTTTGTTCAGAATTTTCAGTCACTTTGTTACTGATCATTTTGTCATTGCCAGTATTTTGTGATACCATTGGATTATCGTAAAATTTTCCGGTACAAAGAGCTGCTACATCATCACTAATTTCTTGAGATTGATCATTTTCATCAGGAACAGATTTTTTGTTTTCTTCATCAATATTTTCCTTATCAATTTGGGATACAAATGGATTATCATAAAATTTCCCGGTACATAAATTCGCTATGTCATCCCCGATTTCTTGAGACGGTGATAGAGGAGGTGGATTTGGTAAACTCACGAGATTTTGGGAAAAGCTTCCAGAGCACATTCCAACAATGTGATCCAAATTTACCTGAAATTAAAATATTAGCTTTTTAATATAATTAGTATTATTTATTATTAGATGGCATCAGACACAACTGAATTTTTAGTAAACTTAAGTAGTATCATACATTTCTTTTTTAATAAACCTGAGTTTGCATTTACTGATTTTACATTACATTATATTTATTTTAGGATATCATGGTACTTATGTAAGCTAAGTAAATAACCTTAGTTGAAAAATAATAAAAAGCAGTTGATTTGAATATATATGTCTGTGTACAATTCTTTCGTCAGACAGGCTTACTCATTACAATTTTATAGATATCAAGCTTAGGGTAATATACTGTTTAAAAAGTGTATTATAACATAATTTATTAAACACTTTTTGAATAAATGATAATAATTATGCTTACATCCTCTTGCGATTCACAAACAACAGAGTTCTTATCAGGCGAATTTAGATCCAACACTTGATGTTTAGTCCCAATGGAATTCATAATTGAAAATGATTGAGTGCCCAAATCAGAACTCATATTATCTTCATTGTTTCTATTTAATGTGGATAATGCTAGGTTATTAGATTCTTGAGTCGAAAATAAGTCATCTGATGATTTATTTGCTTGAGCCAATTGCAAATCGTCATCTGTAAATGAAACACATATATTAATTTCTCATTTTTCAAACCTACCTTGAATTGATTAATTATCTTGAATACAGGTTATAAATATTAAAACAGACATATTTTTTATAATGTACTGTTACACAATTAAATTGCATACAATTTAGTAGTTTTCAATTAACTTTTGTAGTTGTCAACTGTAAAACTATCAATATTATAACAATAATAAGTAAGATGTAAGAGACTTTTGAGAGTAAGTGTTACAATATTTATTTTTCTATTTACCAAATGCTTTAAATGTATTTGTTCTTTTAGGATAGGGAGATTGAGAATTAAATCTTAAAATTGAAATATTGGGTTGAAGGGATAGGTTTTTGCCGTTTTAAAAGCGTAACAAATAAGTAAAGTAGAGGATTTCGTCAGTAACTTTCCAGACAACCTGATGCATCACTTAGTGTCAATAAAATTATATTTTTTCATTTTAACAATAATGAATTAGTGAAATCTTAGTATTGATATATATATGTATAAAAAATGTAAATATTTATCTTATAATACCTTGGGTCTCTTTAATAACTTCGTTGTCGTCTATAGTTTGAGTTACTTTAAATGAAGCATTATTTTCCTCGTAATTTATTGCAGATTGCTGATTATTTGAAGCAGATTCGTCATCTGAATCTTCAAATGCTTTCAAGATGCGGCCTTTTTTAGGCTTAAGTTCAATTTCAACATCTGATTCTGAACTATCACTTGATTCATCATCACAGTCTTCCAAATCTGCATCACAATCTGTTTCCTTATTTTCAAGCTCAGCATTGGATATTTCTTTATCACTAATCACATCATCACAATCCGATTCTTCTGCTTCATCATCAACCATAGGATTACGTTTCTTTGGCTTGTCTTCTAAAATTACATCATCTTCAATTGGTTCTTCTTCACTTTCAGAACTTTCAACATCAGATTTATGATCGGCATCAATAGCTTCTAGTGTAGCCTCCATTTTTTCTATATCTTCATCTGACAAATTCCCGTCTGCTTCAGATTTCAGTTGTTTTTCTTCTTCAATACGCTTCTCCCATTCACTTGCCCTCTGTTCAGATATTTGCTGTTCTAACTCTTGTTTTAGTTTTAAATGCTGAGTTCCTGGTTTGTATCTAAACATAAACATTAAACAAGAAAAATGTATCAAATTATATTATGAAAACAAGACAAGATCATACTACTTAATTTGATTGGCAAATTTTAATAATAATATAAAATGCATAGGAAGTACTAGATCATTTACTCACTTCTTTTCTCTATCTTTTTCCTTTTCTTCCAGGGAGTTGAGTTTAGCGAAATATGTGAATCTTTCCTTCAGAATCTCTACACCACTTAGTCTATGAGGTTCAGAAGGATCACTATCATCCAAATTTATGAGCGAACCTGGACAACCATCCAATTTTGGGGTAGTATTGATAGTACTATTAATATCTAATATGTCTTCTGCTTTTTTGTTTATATCTGTAAAAAAAATTGAATGTATATTTAGATAAACTCTAAAAAATAATTATATATAACAGGCAAATGTTCTGACTGAAAAATTATCCATGAATAGCTCAAATTATATAGCATATAATCGGGAATTGATTGACTTTATTCCTGTCATTTCATTCTCATCTTTGCCTAGACTTCGATTTAATTCAATTGAACCATTCAAATACAGTCATATTTAGGCTGAGGCTAAAATTTACTAATATATTTTTAAATTCTCGTGGTTAAACTCGCGACGTATGAAGTTAATTGATATAAAAATTTTAAAAATAAATACTTACTATCTAACATTTCGGCTTTTTTAACAAATGTATCTAATTCTTCATAATTCAATTCATCATCAAAGGAATCATTATTCTTGCTGCTAATATTATTTCCATCAGTTTCATTGGTATCTTCTGTATTAGGTTCTTTAGGATTGAAACTATTAACTTTTTCAGAGTCAAAATGTAAAGCCAAAGTTTGACTTTCATTTTCTGCAATAACTATGCTGTCTGTAATAATTTCATTTTGTTGAAAATCCTCTTTTTCATTTGTCGTGCCTACACACATATTTATGTCTTCTTCAATTGATGTATTTAATTTATCTATTGAACTATCTCTAACTTCTGTAATTTCATCCACTTGCATTTCATCATTATTTTGAGAATCAACATTTTCTTGAACATTTACATTAACTGTTGAATTAATCTGATTGCTAATATCTTTGCTGTTTTTTTCTTTACTATCAAAGTTATTTATATCTTTTTCATCAATAATATTTTGCAGGTTATTTGTGAGTTCTATTTTATTCTCACAATCAGACTCAACTAGATTTTTAACTGTTTCAATATCTTGATCATTCTCCTCATTTTCTGTGTCACTTTTACACAATTCTATAACTTCTTTTTGTCTTTGTTCTAACATCATACTGAAATATAACAAAGGTAACAAAAGTCAAATTGCTTTTAAATAAATATACTTAGGTACTATAATCAAATAAAAAATGCATTTTATATTAAAGTTTGAACATATTTAATGGGCCATATAAGTTCCATAAATCTACATTATACATACATTTGTGTACTAATGAAAGTCAATGAAATATATGTGAAAACATTGTAATCACACATTACAAAAGACAAATGGACAATTTGCACAGAGAAAAACAAGGCTATAGGTTAATTTTTTAAAGTTTATTCAAATTCATAGGTACAAAATTGGTTTAAAATCTATGACATTAACATGTTGATTTTCCTTTGTTATAAACAATATGGATGTCCATAATTATGACATTTATGATGAACTTTACTAAATGGTCTTATCCAGAAATGTGGGTGATATTCTGCCAATTATGTATCCCCAGTCTGCACTAGAGCAATATAATAGTGGCTAAAGTAAGCTTCTCTTCAAAATAAGAAGAGTTACTTTTACTTTTGTAGTTTTGAAATATACTTACGCATATTGTTTTAATTGTTCACCATTCATTTTAATAGGCATTGCCTTTCCATCGGATGTAACTGCAAGCTTTCTTCTGCTCATAATATCTTTAAGAGATAAAGCTTTTGGCCTGTGATAGGGTAACGACACCTCCTTCTCTCTTAACATTCTATTTGATTCACTTTTAATTTTCTGCATATTTTCCATGGCTTGTTTTGCAGTCATCTAGAAACATATATTTAATATTAAGTAATATAAATCTATTTATTTTTAAAACTACACTGTTATAAGAACTGAATTATGATTGTTTTAAACATTATTTAACTAGCATCTTTAAAGATCTACAAAAGAAGAAACGAAAGTGACTTATAAATCATTGTTACATAAAATTATAGTGCTTTATATACCCAAAAAAGAGATAAAAAAATATTTACATAAACTCATTTTTTTTTGACTTTATATAAAAAAAATACACTAACAATTTAAGGGAAATAATGATTAAAACACTACTAATTTACTTCAGTTTAGCACACCTACTAACAATGTTCAAATGTTTTGAAGTTGGCTGCTCTAAACCAACTATGGGAGAATTAAACACACTTTATAAACAAATAATTTGTAATAATGTTTTGATTTTTACATTACCCTGAGTGGTTTTGGTGATATAGATTTTACTTTTTTGGACTTATGAGTCTTCTTTATTGTTTTTTCTTCTCTGTCACTATCTTCATCAGACGTATCAGGGTCACAGATGGATTTCATTGTGTTAACAGATGTTTTCAATATCTACAAATATAATAGACTCTTTAGTCTCTAGTATCTATATATATACAAAGAACCATTTACAAATGTGGCTTCGATACATTAAAATAATAAACAAAAAACCGAAAAGCTAGAAATATTCTATTAAATATAATGCAATAGAAACAAATTCAATGTAAATTTAATGCTGTAGCCCTAGTAGGCTAGATCAATAAGATATTCACTTCTTTATATATTTACTTCTTATGACTAACTTTAAGTATATTTTAAAAACAATTTATTATTTGCATGAAACTGTATGGTTAATTACAAAATCACACTTACTTGTTTTATTTCAATGCTATATTCATCATCACCTACATCATTGGTGTCATTTAAACTCAAATGAGGCGTTTTATCTGTGTCTTTAGATTTTGAGGAAATTAAAGTTTTGAATTTATCTTTGAGGGTTTTCTTTTTATTTTCCGTTCTGATTGATTCATACTGTTTAGGTTTGTCATTATGATCAAGTTCTTCGGAAGAATTTTCACTATCACTATCAGAGTTCTGGATACTTTTGATTCTTGACCTTTTCGTATTATGATGGCTTATACTTTCTTCTTTATTAAAAGGTTGTTCCGTAGTTTTTGTTGATGTATTGACTATTTTATCAACTTCCTCATTTTCCTTGTCTAAGTCGCTATCACTATCGTAAAATGTTTGAATACGTTTTTTTGTTACATGAAAGACTTCTTCGTCATAGTTGAAGGTCGGGGACTTGCTTATTTGGCTCGCGGTATTCATGTCTGTTTCTAAATAACTCTCACCAGAAGGATCCCCATTTAAATTAAAAATTTCAGTCATTGTAACAAGTGTCGTCTACGTTTCACATACAAAATACGAATAGTCACTTAGGATAGAAATATTTAAAACGAAGTAACAAACAACGAATGCTTATTAATAAATAGTGTTTTGACCATGGCCTACATATTTTTTATTTATAATACCGAGTCAGTGTTAGTAATCATTATAAAAATATAAATTTGTTAATAAATATTATTTTATTAAAATGCTTAGTAGACGATTTCGCGCCTTATTTCGTTATCACTGTCAAGTTTCAATTGTCAAATGTCAGTGTCATGTCATATGAAAATTGATTATATGAATTATAGTTTTTTTTTTATTGTAACATTTCCTTATGGAAAAGGCAACGGTATTATTTTAAAAAATCAGTTACTTTTTCTTGAAACTGATTGTAAACGTCAAAAAACTACTGATTTGCGCTTTAAATATTCATAATCAACTAAATATTGTTTCTTCAAAATATAACATAATATTATTATTAAATCCATTTTCTTATTGTAACCAAGAACGAAAAGGAATTGCTGTTTATGATTCGTGAAATAGTTTCAAGTAGTGTTTATTTATTAATCACGAATATTTACGAAACGTTAACAATTTTACTCAATTTATTTATTAAATTACTAAGAAACAGTTACATTAACAATTTTAACAATAACAGCTACCTCGCCTTCCGCTAAACATACCATAATTTTGTACTAAAAAATCGTATATGGCTTGCTATATAATATTAATATATTGTAACACCCGCACTCTCACGTCCAAGACTTGGACTGTCTTTTTCTGATGACAAATCGCAAATCGCCGCTTCAGCAGTAGTCAATAGAGATGCTACCCCACTGGCATCAGTCAATGCACTTCTGACTACTTTTGTTGGGTCTATAATACCTCTTTCAATCATATCGACATACTCATTATTAAGTACATCGTATCCGTAGTTCAAAGCCATACTTTCAACTTTTGATACTACGACAGAACCGTCACAACCAGCATTACTTGCTATTGTTAAACATGGAGTACGTAACGCCTTTTTTATTATATTTATTCCTAATGCTTGATCAGAATTAGGTGGTTTTAAGTTTGCTAGTTCTGGTATACAACGAACTAGAGCCGCGCCGCCCCCAGGGACAATTCCTTCAGCTATTGCCGCTCGAGTTGCATTAAGAGCATCATTTACTCGATCTTTTTTTTCATTTACTTCTACCTCACTACATCCTCCAATACGTAAAATGCAAACTCTACTTTTGAGCCTTGAAATTCGATCCAATAATCTCTGCCTATCAAATTCTTTAGTAGTTTCGTCATATTCAGATCGCAATAATTCAATTCGTTCTTCTATTTCCTTTTTATCTCCTTTTCCATTTAATAGAAGTGTAGAATCTTTTGTTATTATCACTTCATCAACTCTTCCAAGACTTTCAAGTTGACAGTCTTCCAGTCGTATTAAATTTTCATTATCTTCAAAAATCACACCACCAGTGGCGATAGCAAGATCAATTAATGTGTTTTTTCTATATTCACCAAAACTTGGCGCTTTAATAGCGGCCACTTGCAAGCCAATTTTTAATTTATTTACTACTAATACTGATAAAGGTTCGCCCTCATAATCTTCTGCTATAATAATTAATGGTTTCTTATGAGTGTTCGCAATTTCTAAGGCTGGGACAATTTGGCTGGCTGTAAAAATCTTCTTGTCCGAGTAGAGAATTAAAGCGTCATTATATTCTACTTTAGGGCCCTTTTTTGAGTTTATAAAATAGGGAGACACATAACCTTTCTCAATTTGTATACCTTCTACTACTTCCATTTCGTCGTATAATGTTTTTCCATCTTTTACAGTTATAATTCCATCTTTACCAACTCTATTCATTGCATCTGCTATAAGTTTTCCTATGCTCTTGTCACCGTTAGCAGAAATCGTAGCTACTTGTTCAATTTCTTCTGTAAGTTTAATAGGTTTAGATATTTTCCTTAAATGTGCCGTTACGGTCTCGACTGCCAACATAACACCTTTTCTAATTTCAATAGGATTAGCACCTTTCGAAATACTGTCAAAACCTTCTCTTGCTATAGCTCTAGCTAAAATTGTTGCTGTTGTTGTTCCGTCCCCAGCTTCTTCATTAGTCTTATTTGCAACATTTTGAACAAGCTTTGCACCAATATTTTGAAATCTGTCTTTAAGTTCGATTCCCTTTGCAACGGTAACTCCGTCTTTTGTTATTTTTGGCGGTCCAAATGCTTGTTCTAAAATTACATTTCTTCCTTTTGGACCTAATGTGACTGCCACTGCATCAGCTAGAATATCAACCCCTTGTAACATGAGAGCCCTTACATCTGGACCGAAACGAACTTCCTTCGCGAAGAAACGTTGGCTTGAAATTGAATAACTCAATTTCTGATTTAATATTTTTAATAAATTTTGTATACGATACATTTTCTAATGACAATTATCGATGTTTTTACTTTTTTGATATAAATATAGGATTTTAAGACAATATGTCATGCAATAATATTCAGCTCAAAAAATACACTGACACATCATTCTTTTCTTTTTTTTGCCGTGTATCACCTCATTCTAATATGGAACGTTATAATTTGTGTTATTTCTGTTTCAGCTTAATTAAGCCAGAATTATTAGCTCATATTATAATATGTAATGACTGGATTATGATTTCAAGATTTTTGCCAATGATTTATTTGAAACTATTTGTTTTATATGTAATATAGACGACCTCCGTGGTCGAGTAGTGTGTACATCGGTTTTCATGGGTACGCCATTCAGAGGTCCCTGGTTCGATTCCTGGCCGAGTCGATGTAGAAAAAGTTCATTAGTTTTCTATGTTGTCTTGGGTCTGGGTGTTTGTGGAACCGTCGTTACTTCTGATTTTCATAACACAAATGCTTTAGCTACTTACATTGGGATCAGAGTAATGTATGTGATGTTGTCCAATATTTATTTATTTAATATGAGTCGACAGACAGAACTTTAACTTGTTATTTTAACTTTCCTTTAAATTATGTCATTTATTTATATAAGCTTTATTGTGTTGTGAATTAAATAATATTTTATCCAAAAATCTCAAATTCATTTCTGCTAAGTTTCTATTTTTCCTTCATAAGGATAAGTTGCAGAAGCAAGCCAGAGAGAAAAATAAAATAAAAATGTATTTTGATAAATTTATCATTACGCGACAGATGTAATCATGATCATAATCACAACAATTAACTTATAGCGATCAAAAACTGAAAACTTAAAAACATTCTAATCGGGCATTTTACTAAGCCTTGCGTTAATCAAAGGGACGAGCGTGACCAGCAATATTAAAAAGCGAAAATGCCGTCGTGTGAAAGAAAAAAGTATAACATAACGCTAAAATAAATAAAAAAACATAGCAACTAATACCACATAAAATAATTTATAAAACGTCATTGGTCAAGAATATTTATTTTAAGTCAATATATTGTCGGCAGTGCTACCATTTTAGTGCTTCTAGCACGAAACGCTACATTATCACTTGTCCAATAGTATAGAAATCTTCTAACGTTAAATGTGATAGCTAATTTCATTAGTGAATAAAACTAATATTTATGAATAATGATAATATGAAATTTTTCAAAGTAACATTTTTAAATATAATACTCGAATAAAGAGCCTTTTTCATCACTATTGTCTATTAGCGCTTTGAACTTTTGAAGTTTGAAGGTTTTTTTATTCTAGCAGCACCGGTTATCGGTTACATTTTAAAATAAATTATAAAACTATTCGACGTCAAGTACTCTGAAAACTTTCAGGAAGAAATATTTAATAATTAATATGAGTACAGTAAAAAACTTTATTAAAATTGATTTGAACATAGGGGATCAATTAACGTCTATATCCTGTGGACATATTGTAGTAGAAATTATAAAATTTTTAGCATATCAAAGGCTTCAAATTCCTTATACTTATCAGTGGTTAAAAGAAATTGTAAATAAACGAAAGGCTTGTGAAAATATAAAGGAAGGCTTTCAGTCTGAAAGGCATTTTCGTACAGCGTCTGCCGCTCTGGATAATCTTGATTTTATTATTAAGGTAAAAGAGGAATCATCTCTTCAGTACTTTTTTTGTACTAACAATGATGGACTAACGCTATAGTATTTACATAAGGTCAAAGTATAATTTTTTTTTATTATTTTAGAGTCTTTTAAAAGAAATTGGTGGTGCAAGTGTACCCGAAGAGATTTGCATAGCCTTAGGTTCAACACCTATTACTTGCAAAGAAGTATACCGCCTTATTCTGCCTACTAGTTGTCACATGCCACAATGCCATTCAAGCAATATTGCAAGTGATCAGAAAATACAAAGAACTGTTTTCAAGTAAGTGTAATTGTTTTAACTGCTGTATAAGTAATTCTGTGATTTGTATTTTTTTACAAGTACCATGTTATTAAATATTTAATTTGTTTCAGAAATTTAGTAACATCAGAGAAGTTAAGTGAAATTTTCTTTAATTCAATATCTCCAACCAACATGTATGTGTTCTTAAAAAAAAACCCTTTATGCAATCAAGATATTGTTTGCAGTGACAGTTTTGTATTTGTTAACGGATACAAATTACCCAGAAGTTGTAAAGTTATTATTTTAGATTTTAAAGCACAGAATTCTGAAAATATATCATGTTGTAATAAGTTTCAAGTATTTGGTGATGTTATCAGTAAAAACTTAGATAACCTTAACATAAATAGTGATGATTCTGGACACAATTTTAATAGTATAGAGTCAACTGATGATATCAAATGGTTTCAATCTGCTTACATAATGAAAGGTTTTAAGGATTGTGTTGTTAACGGTAGCTCAGTCACCAATGCCTGGTGTGAGTCTTGATGTTATGTATTTGCAATGTAGGACAATTATTATTTAGAATCAAAATAAAAGCACTTTTGTGTTGACTGGTTTAATGTTTAATTGTTTATTGACAGACTGACTGTTATATATTAATCTGTTGACATATAGTTTAATATGTTGTATTTAACAATTTTTAGTAGTTATATGTCTTATGTAATTTAATCTATTAAAATCAGAAAAATTCATACATGAGTCTGATTTTTGACATGTAGTGCCATATTATACAATTACTCTAGTTCAAAATCTGAAATATATTAGTAAAATTGAATTAAAATATATTATTTTTCTATTCTACAAGTAACCTTTTTTAATTAATTGTATCAACTATTAAACTAATACAACCTTTAAAGCTAAGAATTAAATTCTGGAATGCTTATGACAATAGAGTAAAAATAAACTTTGAAGACAGTCCATGGACCTGAGGTTACTATAACTATGTTTGGGTAATCCCAGAAATTATTAAATATTCAAAGCATCAAATTTCTACCTATTTTAAACTATTATAGTTGTCTTATTTTAAAAGTTGAAACTAATGTTACACTAATTGAGATAATATAACAAGTACATACTAAACAATAGTTTTTTTTTCTATACTTACTGTAAAATTGATTATAATTTCTAAATAAGATAAAAATGCAAAAATTTACATATAGTAGATATTATTAAAACCTGACAAGTTGTTCTTTTGAATACTTGTAAAAATAGAGACATGATTATTAAATTGAATTGAGATAGTTAAATGTTTGTAAAAAGCATATCTCTGGTTAATTATGGTTCTACTAAGCCATTAATTAAGACCACTATATATGGCTCTGTAAGAGGAGTAGAATTTTCCCATTTGTTATTTTTTATTCTATTTTAAAAATGTTATCATAAAATTTCTGTGTATCTACATGTTAATATGGTGTACTTCTGCTTGTCCATCACTAAAAATTGCTCTCTCTTTACCCACAATACAATCAGTTTTCAGATCATGATCTTTCGGCCTCTGTGTACAATTTCTCGCCTGACAGTTATTGTAAGCTTCATTGAATTCCACAATCAGATTGTTTCTTCCACCATTAGGGCCAACGACATAGTCACACTTCATAGATTTTGTTACCATGTCTCGAAGACAACATTCAAGTAGTTCATAATACTCCAACCAGAAGTTTTTAGGAAGTTCCTTTAATTTTAAACCAAGAGATTCAGAAAGTAGCCCAGTAACAAAGATGTCGTCTATCCAAAAATATGTGTTGTACATAGCTTCTTCACACATTACAGATGCAATTTTTGGGCTTATAATGTAGTACCAGCCAGACAAATATGGCGGATAAATGTTCCTGTTATATTCTTCAAATGTGACATACCATTTATTTTGTTTATTTCTTCTTGGTAGAGTGTTGTTTAAGACATACCCCATTAATAAATTTTTATCTCCTTTTGGTAGTTTTTTAAGGAAGTTATATGTTCGATTGAAGTTGAAAACTGTATCATCATCAACTTTTAATATGAATGAAGCATTCTTGCATATACTAGAGGCCCATTCTAATCCCATGAGATGTTTATGTGTAAGATTTCTGTAGTTTTCGAAGAAAGAACCTTGGAGTATATCACCATATGTATTATTTTCATCATTGATGGCCTCTTGTGTTATATATCTGAAATAAATTTTATGCTATTACAATATAGTTTTATTTAATTAATTAAATTTTATTATATCTTAATATATTAACCATTAATTACTACATAAAGATTATCCTAAAATAATATTTCTTACAATATGCAAACTTTATACTTGATTACCTTTCATTTGTCGGTATTTTTGCTAGCAAAAATATTCTTGTAACTCTTAGAGATGCTAAATAATCTGGAGGCATAGCTCGCCTGTGGGCACTTCGGAGTTCAACATGTCCTACATATGAAGTAATAATTATCACTAGAAATGGATTTCCTGAAAATTAGAAAAGAATCTCTTTATTTTCACTTCTTAAATTTTTATGTTAATACTAAAATAATGTACAACTTTGAATAACAACAAAGACAATTTCAGAAAATACAGAAGTCTTATTAAATTACTACAAATTAAAAATTTACCAAATGACTATTGCCATTTTAATAATAAAATATCATTTTAGATAATTTACTTACGATTACAGGAGGTATTAGATGGTTGTATAAGAGTACTTCGGAAATAATTGTTTTGTTTTAAGACGAGAACTGAACTGTTATAATCGAAATTTGAAGTATGGTATATCCATATTAACAGTGATATCAAAGCAATTATAATTAAGAAGACTAGTTTTTTTGGCATTTTCATTAAAAATAAAGCACTTATTTATATTTACATTATGTTATTTAAGAATATTTGTGCTGCAAATTGATTGCTTAGTTAATGTAAAAAAAGTGCGTCATTTATTTAATTTATTTTTAATCGTAACTTCAAACTGTAACATTTAAACATTTTATATAAGTAACTACTTTTTACAAGCACATTAAATCAATTAAATTAATAAAGTTCATTTGTTTTTTTGTACTTTCCATTTGTGATTTTATGAAATTTGACACTGACGGGTCCTTATTGATATTTGCTGTCTCTAACGATTTTCTTATGCTTTTATGACAGTTGTAAGCTTCGTTTCAAAACGAGAAAGCTTCCAATCATTATGGACGATTTTAAGTTTAACCGTTGCATTTACTTTTCACGTCCGAATTTAATAAAAATGAATTGATTTAGATATTTCAAAGTCTGTAATACATAAAGTTATACGGCAAATTAAAATATCCTTTTTTAAAGTTTCTTTTTTTAAATTGGTATTATATTATATTGAATTGGGAAGCCATTCAAGGCTGCTATTAAAAATTATTGGTAGAAAAATCCAATTGTTTTAATGATATGACATATTAATGAAAGCAGAGACTTCAGGATCTGCAGCCGCAATTTCATAAACGCGGTTTTAAGGTTTTATATTAAACCGGTCTATTTAAAAAAGAAATTAACTTCATCCTTCACATTAAATTTTTTCGTGTTCATGTTATATTTGTTGAAATATCTTGGCTTTCATCGGTTAAGTAACATACAATTTAATAATACTGCACATTTATATAATTACAATATATACAACTTACAACATATGGAAATTATCAAGAAATTGTACCGCAAAAAATCGATCAGATTGCACGCATTTCTGACTTAAAGTCTATTATTGTGGCTTATTTATTATGCTTATTTATATCTATCATATTTGGTTCTGTGAACTTTTTATAGATCGGTTAAAGATCATTTTATTTGTAATTCTTTGGTGGTCTTTTATGGTAGCGCATTTTCTTCTTGCTTTTTTCAGTAATATCATTGTTTCATAGAAAAACTTAATACTCATTACTTTTTGTTGATCAAGTGTACAAATCGCTTCCAAAACCAGTAGTTTTACCCTCAACTTAGGAGGGTAAAACCCTCTTCAATGAGGCCACAACTAGAATTATGATTTTTATTGTATTAGGTATAATGTAATTCTAATAATAATCTTACGCCTTGGAATGATTAGCTATTCTAACGAGAAGTTTGGAAGATTAAGGCCGCAGCTAAGCCAAAAGTCATAAAACTTTAATTAAAATCCATTGCGGGCTTTTTTTAAAATAATCATTTCATTATCATCAAATTTGAATCTTGTCTTAGTTATCAGTGGAAAGTTGAAAATATTACTCAAGAAACAACAGTCAAACAATTGAATCGTGAAATAATTCATTGACGGTATTTGTTTAAATTTTTCATTATTCGCGCTTACTAATTACGTCTATCAATAAATCTAGCGATGCGAAAGAAAAAACCGTAATCAAACTGATAACTTCAATGCAATACTTACAGCTTTTTAATAAGTATGAATTAGATATTTCCTTTTCTTAGTGCAGTGTAGTGTAGTTGAAGACTAGAGAAAACGGAGAATCAAATTTAAATCTTCACCAAAAGTCTCACTAACGGTACTCGATTTTTGCCATGTTTTAGATAATTCTTCTCGCTGTGACAGCGTCTATATTGTGAGTTTATGCTCAATATTTTTTATAAAGGATAATGAACCTTTATCTAAATCTCGTCATACTAGACGAATAAGATAGATTGTGGTAAGAAATTATAATTGTTATGTTTTTAATACTGTTTTATTATTGTTATTGTTTTGTATAAAGGCTTGGAATATTATTCGAACTTCAATATCAGTGAAAGACCAATTTGTGACGTCATATTACTTTGTATTATTTTATCTTTAATTAAGGATTCCAATTAATTTCATTCATAAATAATGTAGGCAGGGCCGGATCTACCATATGGGTTTTTGGGCTTCAGTCCAGGGCCCCGTGGATTCAAGTGGGCCACAGCTAAGTCAAAAATAGGCGATAATGCGAAAGAATGCATAATTTTATTAACTTAAACAGATCGTATGGTTTGCAGTCCAGCGAGTCCTGCAATTAATCAAACTCATTCAATTAATTTTATTCAAGTCTTTATACATATGTCTTAGGTGGGCCCTTAAGTAGTGTTAGCCCAGGGCCCCCTAAACTTACGGTCCGGCCCTGAATGTATGGGCTAATATACCTTTAAATTTCATAATTAAATACATACAATTTTAACAGATATACATGATAGCTATTTGATGAATTGTAATCAGAATATTTAGGAGATATATTTGTTATAAAAACGTATTTATGAAATAAAATGTTTTATATAAGCCAGAGAAAACTACATAAAAGTTGTTATCATTACTTAAAACGATTGTATTTAGGTATATATACCTCTATACAATTGTTTTAGTATCATATTTCTTAGTGTACTAGACAGGAGCGGAACATAATCATCGCGTCTGAGAGCAAGCAGGCACTGTCATTTTTATCATTTACAACGTTATCTCAGTCCACCTACGACTGGGGCGTAGGATATTCAGTAATCAGTCGAGCGAGGAGACGGTGAGGATACAAGCAGTGCGCGTATACCGCCAGGAACTTCTATTCAATTAAAACTGACGTTATAATGAGTGGAACAATGAATATAACAAATATTACTCACGATGATGAGGAGTACGCATTGAGAGCGAAAATAATAACAATGGTCTCCCTATTTAGCGTATCGATGGTTTTCGGCCTCTCTCCCATGGTTATATCGCTTAAATTCGGATGGTTCACGAAATCTGATGGAAATAATATGAGGGCATCGAATCAGTTTGTAATTGGTCTACTGTCTTTTGGAGGTGGGGTTCTTTTCGCGACTACATTCATGCACTTGTTGCCGGAGGTCGATGAAAATATAGAGCTGTTACAAGGTGAGATTTTTCTTTTGTTTCTAATGCAAAGCATTAAGATAAAGTCTTCATAAATATTTCTAATCTGGTTAAGTCAACTAGCGTGGAGGTTTGAAACGTATTTTTTCTTTAAATATGTGGAGGGTAATTTTAATAGGACACTAAAATAAATAAAATACTAAATATAAAAGCTTTTTTAAGTGGTTCAGGCGTTTATTTAAAATTGGTTTAGTATATTGTTTTAAAATTGTAATTTTTTACATCCGCTATAAATATTAATTTCATCTAAATAGGAGAGGTAGTGGCAATAACCTTTACTGTGACATTTAAAGGTAACGTGTAGAATGTAAACACATGGCAAACTAGTGAGCGCCCATGGCTTTCCTAAGAAGGAGTCAGTTTTTCAAGCGCTATTGGGTTAAATGACATACAAAGTAAATAATGTATAATTTATATCTAAAACTAATTGTAACTATTTTACTGAGCACGATATTATGGTTGATATTATCACATAAAGTAAAAAATTAATTTAAAATACTTAATAGTAGATTTTGGATTTTAATTATTATTAATAAATCGTCTACCTACAAAGTTACTAACTCATAAAAAATCAGTCAATCGGTATATTGAACGTTCTCCTATTACGTCTTTAAGTATAACCTATGCGAATATGACCTATATATACATTATAGGTATTAGGATACATGTCCTAAGTGATGTTTTATTACTCTATAGGTAAATTTCGTTGTCAATAAAGCTAACGCATATTATTTTTTTGAAATTGGAATGGTAATTCCTGAACTTGGAGCATATAAGCAGACGACCTCTTTACCTATAGGTACCTAATATATCAGTATAGATATCAATAATATAAATTGAAATACAATGTTGTTTACACCTTTAAAGACGTATCACTTTGTATGTTACCCAAGTCAGATATGAATTTTAAGTGCTTAGTGATAAGTTGATGGTGTAACTTTTCCAATAAATAAATAAATAAAAAATAAATAAATATAGGCGATTTTTTTAATTAAAAAAAAAACACATTAAAAGAGTGTCTTATTTCGCGACATAATGCTTTGTTAACTTATATAGGATTTTATTGAAATTAAAAATAAACTCCTTTAAAAAAATATATTATATTTTTAATATTAAAAGTGTTCAATGAAACTTCATTCGAATGTAAGGACAGGATCAAATCGAGAATTGTATATATGTAAATATGTTTATATGTCGGTAAACACGTACTATTAGCAAATACATGTCATAAAAGTTGATAATGATAATGTTTATAATGTAAATCTTAGTTTTAAATAGCTCATTGAACGATACAAACTAACGCGTTAGCGGCTAATTCGCGAGCGTGGGTTAAATAGCAATAAGCACTGTCCGACGCATAAATCATTGTTTTAAACTACAAATATTATATCAACCACCTACATCGACTGGCTAGTTGCCTCGTGTACACAAATTTATAAGGGATTCTTAGTATTATGTAAAGTATTAGGTATTCCAATGAATATACAGAAAAAGTATGTCACCGTAAGATTGAAGTCCTTCCTACGTTATTCGTTACGAGGAACGAAACGAAACAAAAATGAGTTTCCGTATATTAAATTTGTAATTTATCTCGTGCTTGGATGAATATCTAATTCATAAATAAAAATTACACACGGATCCAATAATTTACATTTGAGCAGCTTTGACTAATTCCAAGTTTTTTCAAGGAACTGTACGTGAATACTATTTATTATTAGTGAATACAGTTGACTTGATAATTCTGACCCGAATTGTCCAGACACCTAGTTCATAAGGATGGAAATATATTTTTTTTTGTGCCGAGAACGCACAGGTTATTTCGATTATTAGTGTCACGTGCAAAGGAATTACAATTAAATAAATATATTAGTTAAGTTGTGTTTTATAATAAAATTGTAGCCAATGGGCATCTAAAGAGAGACTTAAGGTGGAAACTTAGATAGACGCTCATTATGTAGCATTTAAAAAAAGTTAAAGACAATAAAATGTATGTTTATGGCAAAAAAATTTACTTTATAATTATTGCTATTTCTAGTTACTGTAACCAAATTCTATTAAAACTGAACCGTAGCCTTAAACCATCTAATCCGGATTTGCGGGACATCACGGTATTTTTGCTTCTATTTCTTATAAATACGTCATTACTGATCTAAACTGTGTTTGGAGACCAATAATATCCATATAATACAACATTTGACATGTTTTGATAAGATTACATCTTTAACGATTTTTTTGTTTGTATTTTCGATAAACTAATAGAGACAGATTGCCTAACATAACGATAAGGTGAGAAATACTTTAGATACTTTAAATTTTGAAGGATGTATATTGTAAATAAATATATGTTATAGAGTGAAAAAATAGGCAAAAATGTTTCATTCATTTGCAATATAAGATAAATATTAAACATATGGACAAACAGATAATAATGATTGGCTCATCGAAATATCTAATTATCGCGACTTGAACTAAGGAGAAAGACTGTTACCCTATAAATTAGCTACTATGAAATTAACAATTAAGTTAAACTAAACTATGGACTATTTGCTCCTTAGTACATTTATTAATATAACGCATTCGATAAAGCAGGGGATCCCACAGGACTACGCCGTCGGTTATTGATACTTAGACTACTTAAAACAATTGCTCCCTGTTGTATTCTCTAATTTCTCTCCCGGGAAGTCCAGGACGACATGTTATTTTAGTTATCACAGGGAATTACTCACGTACTATCCTCTATAAATTTCAATTTTGAAATGACATCTGAATTGATTAATAAATCCAAGAGGCCTGAGCGAAATAGGTATGCAAATAACGTAAAAATAAATAAATTATTAACTATTTTTAGTCGAAAGCCGTGACTAGCGGAAACGTTTTAAATATGTAGTTTTATTATTTATATTATTTTAAACATGTAATTATATACATATATTATATACCTACTCATAATAATGGCAAAGCTGATGAAAGTACTTTAACAGTAACAGAAATATTAACAATAATTACTATTTTGACTCTAAAATTGTAGGAAGTTTACATATTCTTCAGTGATGATGTCCTAGCGATTTTGGTTACGGCGGCCATATTCAACGTATACCTAATAGTCAATTGTGCAGAATATAATATTATAGTGCACAGGTGAGTGCAAAAATTAAGGTGCACTATCTATTTATTACCTACTTGATTCTCATAATCTGATGATACAGTAAAGAAAAAGTTGAAGCACCGGACCTTACGAGTTCGTACGTCATTACGTGCTCTTCGAGGCTCGAGAATTTCACCACTGCCTATATAATGCTACTGAGTTTTCTTGACAGAGAAACGCAATAATATAATACCAACCCGATATGGGATTAGAATTCAGAACCTATCGCTTAATAAGCTGTATAATTGTCGGCCCATGACACCGCCACTTGTTATAAAATGGCCCATTTATCAGTCTGAAAATTACTACTGTGAAAAAAATATAAATATTAATTTTTGTTATCTTTCCATAGAATCCGGACTAATACCAGAAATGCCAATTTACCTTGCCGCGCTTATCATGTGCTGCGGGTTCTTCATGATGTATTTAGTCGAGGAGTTGGTCCACGTGTACATTAATAGTCGCGAGAACAAGACTGCAAACACTAGTTTTACACGTGTTTTGAGTATACGAAGGTCTAGTGAAGAGGCCGGTGTTTCTTCAGACAAACCTATTAAGGAGTTGGAAGCTACAGCGCATCATCACGGGCACAGTCATCTCGCGGTGACGTCTGATGACACAGTTGTAGCGGCCTTAAGAGGACTCCTAATTGTTTTAGCTTTGTCTATACACGAGCTGTTCGAAGGATTGGCTGTTGGATTAGAATCATCTGCTAGAAATGTCTGGTATGTTTATTTAAGTCACATCTATCATTATAACTGTTTTTTTTTTAATTTTAGTTTACTTTTTCAATTTAAAACGGGATTTGTTTAAGAATGAAGTCTATTAATGACTACTTATTTCCTTACTTACCACAATTCGAACATTAAGATGGTGGTAGTGATATATTAATATAGTATTTAAACATATCTATGCTCGTTGTATTCGTTCAATATGCATGCTATTTAATTGTGTGTCCACAATGACGCGTTAATTACTAATGCACTCTTAAAATAAGTTAGAAAATAATGATCACATAACTCCACGAAAAACTCCTGCGCAAAATTTTATGCTCCCAGAGATCCACCGGTTTGGGCGGCGCGTCGTATCAATCAGTTAGTGTTTGACTTTTATTGGATAGATATTTAAAATTGTAATTTTCGCAATATATTTTGCACATTTATCAAACTTCATTTATTACCTGTAGTATGTTTAATTAATCAATTTAAATACAAAAAAAAGTTTGTTATCATCGCGTCTCGGTTGTTCGCATTATTAATTGTTTTTAATCGCAAATAACACTTGAATCAACACTCGACGGCAGGTATAAGAAATTCAAATAAATGTAATTCTACACTACATAATACTTTTGAGATAAATGGTTTATTTATGTTGACGTATACATAAAAAAATATTATTCAATCTTAGCAAGCTGCACAAAGAAATTTACATAAAATACCTAAATACCATTTACGTACGATTTAAAAATAAAATCAATTAAAATGAATTTGTATTGTCCGAACAATGGCGTCGGGAAGCATACTATACACATTTTTAGTTAAGTTTGATTTAGATCATCTAAATATTCTCTATTTTACTAAATTCTAAAAAAATATTAAATTATTCTTTTTCGAATCTGTCGCCAGGGTCAAGTAATAAAATACGTAAGAAACAAGTCTTCATTTAATTATGTTTGCAAAATGTCCTATTAGCTAAAACTTAAAAATTGTCTATGGGATTATCGTAGTACTTATAATGAGTACGCTTATGCGGAAGATCTTGTGTAATATTAGTACAATAATAAAGATACATTAATATATAATATATCCAGACCAAAATTAAATGTAATTAAATTAAAAAAATAATAAAAACACATAATATTATCATATATTTCCATTTACATAAGGATTACTTAACCCAACGTAAGTCCTACTCATCAGATGTTCTACCGCCGAACAGCAATCGTTAGTATTGTTGTGTTTTAATGAGTGAGCCAGTGTAACTATAGGTACAAGGGACATAATATCTTAGCTCACAAGGTTGGTGGCGCATTGGTGATATGAGGAATGATAAATACACCACCAATAGGGTATTCTACTATGTTTGAAAAATTACTTCAAAATGTTGTTTTCCTAATAAAAGGCCACAAAAAAATTCAGCAAAATAAACACGCTTTCTTGCCATAAAATTAAATTTATATAATTACAATTTTAAGCCTTTTTTGTTCCCGCAAAAACGCTGTCAGTCATTTTGATGACGTCAGATTGTTAAAAACAACAGTCGTGTACGACCGGTACTCATTTAACGTTAACAGCTATAAATATTTGGTGTTTTTAAGAAAAATAATGAATTACAATTGCTATTACTGGAATGTACAAATACTAGCATTAAAACTCCAGAAAAGTTGTTTATCATAGTGCCAGATGATATTGAAATGACAGTTTTGCCTACCTGACCATGGCCGCTGGTGTTTTAGGTCACGTGATACAGACTATAAATTACACCTTTTAATTTTAATATAATAAATTAACAATGCGCTTTTATGACTAAATATTTAAGTATATTTCTATACTTATTTAAATTTTTATCAAATTTGATAATTTTCACTATCGAAAATACGCTATTTAAGAACATTCCCTAAAAAAACTAATGGCTCAGTGTGATATTCTTAAAATTCGAAAACCTTTTGTTTTAGGTACATGTTTGGTGCAGTGTCTGCACATAAGTACATCATCGCCTTTTGTATCGGTGTTGAACTATTAGCTGCTGGTACAAAGCGATGGTTGTCCATTGTCTACATCTTCACCTTCTCTTTCGTGTCAGCGCTGGGAATCGGCGTGGGAATTATGTTGGTTGGTGGCGCTGGCGCTACTGAAGCTGGAATTTATTCAGTTGTGTTGCAGGTAAAAATATTTTTCTTTGGAATATTTATTTTCAGTTTCATTTAAATTCCTAGACAAAATTCTTCTAAAGAATAATCAGACGATTATGACACTGAAAGAAAAATGACTACATTTTTAAAATTCATAAAAAATATAATATAGAATGAGGCTATATAATAAGTGCTCATTTTAAATCTATAATTTTCCACGTTTTTCCAATAGGATTATAATAAAACTAATTACAATTGTAAATACAACAATGATAGTTTGGAATTATTGAGTCCATCGCATGTTGATGTCATTTAATGCTGCTTTCAATCATAGTTTATTCATGTACCTAGTTGAACACCATTGGAAACATACCCTTAAATTCAAAAGCGTGTCATAATTTAAATAATAATTAATTAAGTATCTAAGCAACATTTAATTAATGGTCCTAACAACAGTATTTTATTGTTAACTACAATTTATATGAGTAGTATTAGAAACGTACTTGAAAGTCATTTAAGCACTTCTTGTTGAAACGGAGAGCCGACAAGAAAAGTCACGTATTCGTTATCTACAAGTACCTATTAATGATGTAAATATGAAAGTTTGATGCTTCATGATCAAAATCAATCGATTTATCTTAGATAATGTCGATCTCCATGAAAACGCCACAGATATTTGCGATAAAGAAAATTAATCCAAAGAATAGTATTTCGTGATTCTTATACATATATTTTTGTCATATAAATATCAGGAAATTCATAATTCGATTCATATTTCCGCTTGACATTAACTATTCACATTTGTTTGCATGTCTTGTCGGTTACTCTCTTTTGAATTTACGTTCAGAAACAGTGGAAGCTGAGATTTCATTTTTCTCGCCATTTAGACGAAAAAACTCTATTAAAGTACTTTTTTGAAAAATTATAGGTAGAGTTTGTTTAAAATGAAAAAATGACGGTAGTATCGGTTTTGATAAAACAAGCAACATACCATTTACTTCACTATTTTGAATGTATTTTTTAAGTTTGACCCAGAGGAAACGGGCTAATTTTACTAAGTTAAGATACGTTCCCGATTCTATTCTGATTAGCCTTTGACTATTCTTTATAAAAATTATTGTCAGCTGAATCGCAACTGGGGACGATTTTATAACAGTTAAACATTTTCGATTCGATATCTATTCAACTTCGACCGAACCTCAACTGGATCGTTGTGTTAGTAGAATTTGAAAATGTTTTAAGGGCAACGATTACGATTTAATTCGTTTGCATAAAATTACATTTTGTTAGTAAAATTGATCCCAGTTTGCGTCACATTTTTATATTAACACTATCGAAATGTTTCTCACAAGTAGTATTTTATTTTGTTTAATAATTTAATATACTATCAATTAATTTCCAGGGTCTGGCATGTGGGACTTTGGTGTACGTCGTATTCTTTGAAGTCTGGAGGCAAGACCGAACGGGACTTATGCAGTTTGTCTGTTCAGTACTTGGCTTTGCATTGATGGTTTCTCTTGAAGCGGTTGTGGAATTAGGTATGTAAAACATTAAATTCAATAACGAAATCCCTCATACAGAACAATATCCAGTTGAAGGAAAATGTGTCAAATCTAAAGAATATTCGCGTGCTCTAATAAATTTCTATCAGATGTGTATAAATGTGAAACAGTTATACCTAAAGTGGGACAGTGGTAGTTGTTACATAAATGCTTTATAGTATATAAACCCTTGTATGTAACAAAATAACCCTTTGTGATTGTCTAGCAGTATAACATGGCAATAATTGTCTTGTAAATTTATTCTTAATTATTCTGTAGAAATGAAATTGATAAAATTATCAATTATAATTATGTATAATAACAATTGTTAAGAGATAGTTTAGTAACCGAACTCAAGTACTGGAGATATCAAAGAGTAGCCGTTAAGTACAGATAATACTTTCTATCTTCCGTTTTAGATGTAATCTGCTATATGGATCTCGTCACGTATTTTCAACGAGATTATAAATCTCAAATCTTGAGAAATACTTGATATATTTAGACCAACAAATGTCGTCAAGCAAGGAATTTGTATATATTTTTATTTACAAAAGAAGATATTGTAGCGTTTTTTTTTCAGCTTATTTGATACAGTAAATTGCTATAAAGATTAATTATCTTATTTAATATTATTTAAATGGTTTTATATTACTAGTAGTAGGTAGATCAAACCAGTCTGTTCTAATTTGATCACAATCGCGTATCGGGTCCTTATTTTGATTTTATTTGTAATCTACTAACTTTACCAAAGTTACTCATAATTAATATAGCTAATCATTTTTTTAAATATATTGGTACCGTTTTTCGACGAAAGAAATGCTATATTGTCCGAATATTACCTCACTCGTCAAGCCGTACGGAAGTTAAACGGTCAATAACAAGTTAAGAACATAACGAATAGATATATTTAAATATATATAAATGAAGTACCAGTCGAATGCCCCACTGTTGAGCAAAGGACTCCTTTTTCTGAGATTTATCAATAAATAATCTACTCAAGACCATATTAGGCCAGAATTTGGAACTATAAATCTTTTGGACATTACAATCCTTCTCTCTGTTTATCTAAGTTAGAATATATTATAGAATATTATTTTCTTCTTATAGCTTGCGTACTAGTTATGACTTTCATAAAAACTAATTTACGTTTCGAATAAATGTATTATTATAAAGGACTGAGTTATTCATTAAGAAAATTAAGGAAGTACTTTAAAAGAGTAATTAAATATCGACTGTCTATCTGAAAGATATTCTAATTACCTAATATGCAACTATTTTGTCATATTCGCTTGTTCAGTCAACGTGTTTATGACTTGTTTTGTAATATTTGCTAACATATTTAGCCTGGTAACATTCCGCGAACACGAACGGATTTATAATAAAATTGATATAAGGAGCTGTAAATAAAATAGAAGAATGTATGGTGTATGATTTTTTTTCTGTGATTTCTTTTAGTTCTTACAATTAATATTACTTTAATTTTATTTTATTTAGACTTACTTCATACTTGATTTTTGTTACAGTCGCCTGATGCAAATTAAAAAACTTGAAAGAACACAGAAATGTTCTTCGTGGAAGGTGGATTTGATGAAGAGAAGTGGTCAAGATTTGTGAAGTAAATATTTCACATAGTTATACTTAAATTTGTTATATAAGAACTGCTTAAATTTTTGTGTTATTAAAATATTTTCTTGAAGTCGGGTTTTTTAATATGAAGGAAGGGGAATCTTATAAATGATACAGCGTTTTATAGGTAATTTTAACAAATCAATAATTTAATTAGAAATTAACATTTTATACTAACTATTCTATTCTTAAAGAAAATAGATATAATTTATCTATATACTGTAATAGATAATATTAGGCTGAATATAAATGAATATATTTGCGCAGGCGGTATACACATCTATTGATTAAATTGATCTTAATAACTCAATACTATATTTTAATAAAGATAAAGTTAAAATATTTTATTATTGGAATATGTACTTAGACAAAACGTGCGGTTATCGGCCCACGCTACTTAACTAATACGATCGAGAGAGAATAGAGAAAATTTTGAAAATTCTTAAAACTAACGCCCGTACAGAGGGCCACCATTAAAGTGTCAAAATTTCTACAAAATATTGAAAACTTTAATTTTTGAATAGAGTTGGAAATAGTTTGAAACCATGGCTTTGGTCAGTGGCCCCCTGTACATGAGTATAATAAGTCAAGCCATTCCTTTTAACATTCCTATCATTATTCCTAAGGCCGGTACATCTTTATAAGGCGGTATGCACAGTTTCGTTCACTGCCACTTTTAAAAATAAAAAAATTGCTCAACCTTTTTTTTAAATCAAAATTCTTAATTTAATCAACAATTATTATCACGTCCTAAAGCTAAAAAAAGGTTGCTACAGATCTGATAATCAAAAGAATTTGTGTATTCCCTCACTTATTAATGTCAGGATTATATATATTCATATATTAGATTTTGAGCTAAACTCTAAGTTATAATGTCAAAATAAATAAGCTACTTCGCGTCTACACATACACATTGGTATGTCGTTTAATACTTTAAATTATACACATAATTTCGTTATGGCAATACTTGTTAAATAGCGACAGTGAATAAAACCAAGCGACCGCCTTAATCATACTTACAACAATATACTTTAAGTAATAAATTTTTTTAATATTCAACTATTAAATAGACTATTGCATATTAATGTAATCACATTACAACGCTGCTTATTAACTGGTTACAACGTAAGTTACGAGAATTACAAGATATTAATATTTTATAGTAATTTTGTAGATGTTAGTCAACACCAATTGAAATGAAAACTGCGCCAAATCCGTTCCTTAAATAAAACTACAACTGTGAAGCAATATGACAAATAGAACAGATAAAATATAAATTATTCTATAGCACAGATTAAAATTAAACTTACAAAAAGTATTATAGGCACCATAATCTTAATCTATAAATTAATAAAAAGCATATTTCTGAAAGTTATAATTTCGTAAAAAACAATTTATATTTGAAATTAATAATATGGGTTAAAGGTTAATTACAAAATAATAGTTGTATGTCATACATGTAACGCCAACTTTACATTCCAAACTTAAAGATAGTAAACGTTATCTCACTATATTTTTAGATATTCAAATGTCTATAATCTAAGATATTATTTTAAATGCCGTTCGAGAAAATATCAGCGAGTTTTGCCGAGGATATCTATTTTTTTTCTATCGAAAATATCTGTTCTATATTTGAGCTAAATTGGTACTTCCTTACAATGTTATTGTTTCTAGCAAAAATTAAGTATTATAAGCTATTCACTCTTATAACATACTCAAGGTACATTGAAATTGGTGTCATTTTAAACACGTCTACAGACGATAGTGAATAGAAAGGAATTTTGGCACATTACCTAAAGTAAAAATACGTGCAAATTAAATATTTATTTTGTTCGTCTCCAAAACACATATGGCAAGACAGAGTTACATTATTCCGGCTCGTATCTCTCACCATTAACTCACATAAAAGTATATTTTCGATACACTTTACTAACCAACAAAGTAAATAGGTCACATTAATAGTGTTACCAGTGCATTAAAATGATTTATTACAGTTTATTTTGTCTTCGTGAATATACAACGGTTATCTATTTATATATTTGTTTATAACTTAAAAATAAAAATTGCGCAAAAAGATGTTGCCATAACGTTTATTAAAACAAAACCATAATTTAAATAACTTTTACTATATGACTATTATAACTACAAATAATTTGATTATTATTTGCGAACAGCCGGAATTCGTTGTTGTATGGGAAATTTTCTAATACGGCAACACCATTTCGTCAAATTTTTTAACGTGCAACATTGACAGATTGACACATTGACGTGTTGTTTAAGATTTGAGTAGCTTATTCGCTCGCTGATTTGCAACCGCTATACGTGTCTCGTTACTCTCACCCTATAACATTACAAAAACATATTATTACATATACAACGATAATCGATAAAAAGATAATGTTAGTGTGTAGCAGCTTAAGAAAGAAAAACATTTGTAACGGTTTATTTCACGAAAATAATTGTCTGTATATTTTTTTTAATTACATTATTTGACGTTTGAATTAGGTTTTCTCTTTTGCCGGTACATATCATTAACAAGAAGTTACGATCAACATAATATTACATATTTTTATAATACTGTAAAGATCAAAGAAAACTCCTTGATTCCGTTTTTCCTTTTCAAGCTGCTTTTGTAAAGTGAATAGTAACTATACAAATAATGGTACTATAGTAAAATATGGGATAGTATCAAGTGTGTATCTGTATTTTAATGAAATAAAAATGTGATGAGATATTTATCAGCTCTAATTATTTTTTGCCACAGTGACAGTATTTCATATATTAAAAAATTACTATATTTAGACTCGTTGAAGAATTTATTTATGCATTAACATTACTGTCAAACAGACTCACAACTTGGGACCTAAAATGTCTTTTATACAGATTAAATAATGGTAGCTTTCCGGATGTTTAGTCCTGCGGCCATTTTTTTAAATATGTTTATTCTATTAATGTAGCTATTTAAAAATTATCAATGAATCAAACCAACTCTATAGCTTTTTATATTAAATTTTACTTTTTAAAGAACACAACTGGTGAGTAACCAGTGCATATTCGTTATGTCATCAGACAAGAGATACTAAAATCTACAAACGAAATATATATATTTTTCTTTAAAACGATACCTGATTTGTATTTAGTTTTTCGCTAATATGATAAACGAGCACGTATTTTTTTTTATTTGTATAGTTGGCTCCTATCAGTAGTATATTTCAAAAGTATGTAAATATCAAACCTTTTTTATGTTTTATAGTATGTACACGCTTATTTTATGCAGAAGCTTAACTTACCCATTTATTGTTTCCGTAATAGCGCCTAAATTTACACATATAAAAGCTTGAATTATCAAGCTGTGCATTGCATGGCTTAAAAGTGCGATAAAAAATATATTATACTCACGGTATTTGACGCAGATCTGTCTGTGTTTGTGTTTTTGTGTCTGTCTCGTGGTTGAGGTAATGGAAACTTTTCGTATACACTATGCATTATGTTAAACGTCAAGCGTGTTAATGGGACATAGTATTTTTTTTCTTTTTAATTATTATTAATGTTATCTTAATGAGAATATTAAGTAAGACCTTTTCGATTATTTACCATTTTTCACGAATCTCTCTTTTCATTTGGTTTATTACTTAAAGTATTAATGTATTCATTGATTAACTAATTCATTTAATTTAAAGGATAATCTCGCATAAAATAGTCATTAACAAAAAAAAAGTTACGTCATAGACAGTTTGAATTCGTTTGAATTTATATGATTTTCATATTTTCTATGATTATCTATTTGTAATTACTAATTATATATAATTGTTTTGTTGTTTTAATCCATTCATAGAAGCAGATATGTTGTTAGGATATGCATGAAGTGGATAAAAATCCTATAGTTCAGATGGAATGTCCATAGACAGAATAAACAAAAAAAAACTACAATAAGAATATTTAGACTATTTAATATTAAAAAACGGCGTATTGCTGAATACTTCTTAAAGCTCAGAACTAAATTACATTTTTACATAAATGCTCCTATGAAATGTCTTCAAGATCTGTTAGTCAGATTCAAATATTCGCAGAGACATGTCTGTCTAACACTAATATCTTAATTTCGAACTATTATCACATATCAACTCATCCGATTTGATCTAACCATCTTAAATTATTCTTATCGTTACAGCTACAATGATTACAATTATAATTGAATTTCTATATAAATTTTAAGTATATTTTTAACACGAATAAGATAATTAATTTGGTTATCATGTTTTTAAATATAGACACATGCGTTTTGTTTTTATTTTCTAATATAGTAACATTAACAATAGGTAAATGCATTATAATAAAATAATAAAGTTTAATATTCAACATTCTACGTCAAGGTTATTACAAGGTATATTTCATGATTATTATTTTTTCTAACACGCCTTGGTCTCCATAGATTGGACACCAAATTGATATATTTTATGTTGAGCGTTGATTACACAAAGGAGAGCACAAAAATAGGTTATTTAATAATTATATTAACAATAATCAAGGTCTTTTTAATTATTAGTTAGTTATATGAAAGAGTAAACACTAGGTTATTACTCGAACTGATTTAATTGGCCAGTTGCAGTGGTATTAATTTAATCGAAAATAAAAATTTTATCTAAGACGCCACAGATTAAACATTCAAAGAGACGGTTTAAAAAAAATGAGTGAAATAAAAATGTGAACCTCAGGAAAAAAATTTGAATGGTAATTTTAGGTTTATTAATAAAGTATTTTGTTTGTTTATAGTGTTTTGGGATATGGCAACCGGCCGAACCACGAGACATGTGTGATTTGTGTGTGCTGCCGTCGTTTACTTGAGGAGCTCGTGCGCGCGCTGGTTGGCCAGCGTTATCCTCGTTTCATTCGATTCGCCCTATGATACAGAACGATTGTCTTGTTTTATGTAACATACAATCCATTTACATTTTGAAACCTTTACGCGAAAAAGACAAAGATAGAAAGAAAGAGATACCGATAGAAGAGAATTGAAAATGTATAAATGTGTCACGCGGGCGCAAAAGTTTCTCATGTACAAGGATCGTTATTTTGAATATTTCTTGTGAGTTGTTACAGTTCATTTGATAATAATGCGCAGGTAATGAGTGGAATGAGTGTTACTGATGGGTCTAGTACTGAGGTCATGTTCGTTACTGAATGGATCTATAATGATTGTTAATGTGTCCTTGGGTTTAGTGACCATGTTTGTAAGAAAGGAATTTCACAACATCCAATCAACTCTAACCACATTCACTACTTATGTATGATAAAGAACATGCTTAGTGAGAACAGGTCTAAGTGAATTTCAGATTCTAAAGTCCATTCCACGAAACGAGCTCTCAAAGGAAATTTCCCTTGGGCGCTCATTGGTTAATGTTAATGTGACCTTCAAATGAAACCAACTCTATTTAAGGATTCGACTCGTTTCTGTAGCGACGTGCATCGACCAATATGGAGCGAGTATTTTGTTCCTTAGGATTTCGACTCATGGAATAGACTATAGGAAAGCGTTTTGAAACGTTGGAAGGCCAATAAGCGATAGAGATATGTCACAAACACGGTTAGTTTAGAGAAATTGAAGTCAAGGCTAAGGTGGATCAAACACTAAAATTGTGAAAATGTTATGATGTTCAAGGCGATTTTATAGTTAGGATTAAATTCGAAAAACAAATATTAATAATATCGAAAGCATCAATATAAAATATTTCAAGAATAAAATTTTATTAAAGGTACATTTTTTTACAATATACACGCGAATTCGTCTTTTAAATAACTTAATAATATATTTGACTTAGCTCGTAAAGAAAAACATACGAGGCGTATGGAACAATTCATAAAATAAAATAAAATAAAAATTAAGTGCTAAGTATTGCAGCTCAAACCAAGTATTAGGTAACGAACTTTATTTTTATTCATGGCAACATTATTCAAGATGTTAATTAAAAATTTTTTAGTAGTTAAAGTAACTCTTCGTGCCGATACATAAATCTAAAAGTTCCGTATTTTTTGGCATATTATTTAAAAAATAGTAAAAAAAAGTAATTATATAACCATCATTTATAACACGTATTATTTAAAGTCATAATTAGAACCATAAAAAGACATTATTTAGCAAAAAATAAATTAAGCAATTCATTTAGACGAACTCGCGTGTTCACTGAAAACTTGGTTATAAATCATTGAACAATGTCACATAAAATGCACTTCCCTTAACAACACGACAAGGAATAAACATTAATTCAATACAGTGGTTAAAATTCTATTGTACATGATCTCTATATCAAAATAAATTGATCATATTAAAAGTCTTGCTTTTCATTTTAACCCACACAAAGGAAAGAGATAGAAATCTTTAGTAATGTCAAATTAGTTTACTCTAAGAATATTGTTCAATAGAATCGTTACCAATGTTAGTATTTTTTGAAAATTCCTCGTCGTAAATTATTAGTTTCACTGGACGAAGGTCTCTGTCACGAATTACTACGGACCATAGAGTAAAAATATATAGAGCGCGCATATCGTTGGTAGTCCGTTGTGCCCATCTCTGTGATTTACCACCGTTCTTACAACTTACTTTACTTTACTTAATATTACAATATCCGCTCGAAATAAAAAAAAATATATACAAGATTTGTATTAAGTATAATAAGTACGTATTAAGTAACATATAAAGTAGGTTAAGTATTATGGCCCTGTTATTACTTGTGTTCATTGTTTCCACTCTGTGTGGGCTCTATAACTTTGAATATTTATACTCTATGGTACAGACCTCTATATCGCGAATCACGAAAAAACTTGTTAAAGTGCCTTTTATGTTAGCTTATTTGTATCGAAATAGCGGAATATTTGGTAATTGTTTTCCATACCTTGCGATTGATGCGGTCGATCTGACGGTTCTGGTTCTCGAGTTCGGAGCCCATGTCGATGGCCATGTTGCGCAAGTTGCCGATCATCGTGTTAACTTGTCCCATGTTATCTTCCATCTCGTCTTCACGGGCATCGTTTGTTATCCTGAAAAATTTAACGTGTCAATATTTATATATAAGTATAGTATATTCTGTCGTTTATAGTTTTAGATTGGAATGATTATAGCGATACGTTTTTGAGTGACTTTCATACACCTATTAAGCTTTTAACATTGTGAGATTTCTATAATAACTTTTTTTGTTTTTTTAAAGAATAGTAGCAATGCCCCAAATGAATTGAGGAATTACTAATATTCCTATTTACCCCTCCTTTTAATCTTATCACTTAAGTGTTAGGAGTTGGTACGACAATAGCCCATGGGGTCAGGATCGATCCTGCGACTTTTTACATCGCTAGGCGGCTGCCTAAAATGTAAAATAAAAAATATAATTATCGCCAAGACCATGCCTGCGCAATGACACCAACAAATGTCAATTTACGAGCCCGTAAACCATTGCGCTATTGTGTATTTTTAATGACATCATTGTCTATAATTATATATATATATATATATATGTATGTTAATATTTTATTTAAGCAATAACTTAAAGTATTGAATCTCCAAGTATAATTAAATTTGTCGAATGCAACACTTTTTAAATCAAATTTCCAACAGGTTTCACATTTTTTTAGGAGTTGTTTACCCTTACGCAGTTCAATAGTATATTTTTAACTTTTATATATCTATATTGCTAAAGTTGCTGATCTTCAAAGGTCAGGGATACTTTCATGACAGACATAAAGGTCAACCTGTTCGAATATTTAATTAACATTTACTCGTGTCAAAGGCCAAAGGTAACTTTATTTTAGAGTTGGTATTTCGAATTAGTCTAAATTCTGGCATTTAAGTAAATAATATTATAGCAAATGTCGTGGCAAGCCGTCCACCCATTATGAGATAACGTACTGTACATAAGTTTTCCAACGTGACACGCTTGACCTTTTCTCTTAAATTAGATCCTTTATATTTTGCAATATTAACTACGTCGCAGGAATTTAAAGGCAAAGGTCAAATATTTTCCTGCTCTCGTGCGCTCGTGGAGTGTTTTTTATATTTTATTTCTATGATATCGGTAGGCGGTCGAGCAAATGGGCCACCTGATGGTAAGTGGTCACCACCGTCCATACACAATGGCGTTTTAAGAAATATTAACCATTCCTTACATCACCAATGCACCATCAACCTTGGGAACTAAGATGTCACGTCCCTTGTGCCTGTAGTTACACTGGCTCACTCACCCTTCAAACCGGAACACAACAATACTGAGTACTGCTGTTTGGCGGTAGAATATCTGATGAGTGGGTGGTACCTACCCAGACGGGCTTGCACAAAGCCCTGCCACCAAGTAATGTAATATTAAATTTATCATTTCGTTTATCATATTGTTTTATCGTTCCAGTTTGAAGAGTGGATGAGCCAGTGTAAGTACAAGAACAATCGACAAAACATCTTACCTCGAAAGATTAGTGACGCATTGGCGATGTAAGAAATGGTTAATATGTCTTACAGCGCTAATATCTATGAGCAGTGGTAATCACCTGCCGTCCATCCAGGTCCTTTTACCCATCGACCTACCTTTATAATGTAAAAAAAACTTACCTTCCAATATATCCAGCTTGCGGACCGATGCCGTTACGCTCATCCATTACTCGCTGAGGTTGGTTGTTCACAACCTTTCCATCGTCGTTCCCCTTCCATGTTCCATCATCCTCCTTGAATGATGCTCCTCTGAAATGGTAAGACATTTCCTATCATTAATTTAATCATTTATTATAAAATCATACGTCTAACCAACCAAATTTATAATATACAAAGAATTATCAGGTATGTTCCTTCGTCCATTACAAAGCATCAAAACAGTACGGATTTTAAGAAATTTGAAATAAAAATCATTAAATAATAATCCGTAATTCTAATTTAATTAGGTTCATCAAAAGCTAGCTGTTCTAGGCGGTTTCAGTAATTTTATTGGGTAGATCCGAAGATTTACGCCTTCAAACAAATATGTATTATACGTACTTGTTGCAGGGGAGTACGCAAATGCCGCAACATTTCTCCATACCCGACAGATTTTTCTCCGCCTCGCGCATGTCCGCATTGATCTGGTCCATTCCCTCCTCGATCCTGTCCAATTGTTCTGTCCACACACACCATCATAAGCTTTAAAACCGCACTCGAGTTCTAATATTATTCGTGTCAAGCTCCTATCAAACTTTATAAACATTTCAATATTTAATCGCGATAATTTAATTTTTCTTTTGGAATTATGTTTATTTATTTTTTTTGTAAATTCTCAACGCTCTCGACAAAAAAACGGAGCAAAGTGTAAGACAAATATTGGTTATTGCAAATTTTTTACTAATTGTCTATGGACCATGCACATAATATACAGCAATTATATTTTTAAAGAAAGCGTCTATTTTCTTTTTTTTTTATTTTACATTTAAGCAGTCCTGCCACTGTCCTCTCGTATTCTGTCTTACACTTGATCCGATCAAGATTGAAAACTAGTTTTAATTTTACCTTTGATTTAGATGATGTATGTGCTGAGGCTAAGTGATAATAATATAAAAATACTTTATGACTAACATTTAGAACATTAATAAATACTAAATTCATGCATTCAACAGCAAGATTGAAGTATACGTGCATGGCTAGATGCGTGAAAAAAACTAAATAAAACGATACAAATGATAAACTGTTTAATCTCCAGGTCTCCATTCAGGCCGAGGCTAGTGTGAATGGAGATACGATTATCGTACTATTTAATTATATGGTGGTGACATTTTACCTTTATTAATTATCCATTATTATTTAACTGTTAGCACGTTTCAATCGACATGTAAAATGTTAAAAACTTATTGCCATTCAATGATTTTTTCATAAACATTTTGAACTGGCATTTCAGACAGAAGCCTTACTAAGTTATGAGTGATGTAAAAAGTACTACTGGATGCTTACCGCCCTGTTCATCCAGCATGACCAGGGTTTTCATGCCCACCTCGTGACTCTACAACACAATAATGATGTCACTATAGCTCGCCAAACGAATGCGGCGAGGCGTCGGGGCGGCGCGCGCGCTCGGCTCGGCCTGCGCGCGCCTCGCACCTTACGCCTCGACAACTCAACTCAATACAACTCAAACTGACAACTAAAGAGAAAATAAAATAATACATGAAAATGGTCACGGTGAGCCGCGCTGAGGCGGGCGGCCACTCCTCCGCAATAAGTGAGTAATGAAAATAAATTAGCAAATGAGCGTTTCGATAAAGCCATTCCTAAATGATAAGTGAAAATAGCAAAGTATTATATCAAACGAAGAGGAAATGAACAAACTATGCGTGGAGGAGCGAGTGCGCGGAGGCGGTGCCGCCGGCCTCGCACTGACACAGATCGCATCGAGCTAACAGTTACAGACCTACGGCGCTAACATTAACAATACGCTGCTAGCCATGGAGATGAAGGCGTATACCATTTGCTCTATACGTCAACAGACACACTCGGTAAACGCGCATTCATTTCAGTACCGCAGGTTATAGAGAAGAGGAGTAGAGTCGGAAAGATAAATAAATATACCTATAAAAAGCGTTCCGATAGATAATATCAACGGAAGAAATAAACAGATTGCGCAGCTCATACAAATTAAATCTTCAGCAAAAGATAGAAACAGTCTTTTGCGACAATTAGCAACGAACGGCCATCGGGCTTCTATTTACACTATGTTGTCAAAATCATCCCCATCGAAACATAGAAACATACGCAACATCGATCTGAGATAAGTCGTTATTCAAGAGAAACGTCAAAGAAAAACAAAGAGATTAATTTATTAACTGCACATTCAACACAGACGTTCTCACGGCTCGACTACCCATGTGTTCAGTTTAACTCTTACCGCCCTGGTGACTCAACATATGAAGCGCTTGCCCCCCGGCGTCCTCGCTCTATACATAAAATACAAATCAAAATAATATATCGCAGGAGAGAGTATCGGGGTGTGTGGGTTGCGGGGCAGGTGCACGCGGTGCCTGGGACCGCACGGGACGCGCGCGGGTGCGGGGCGTGCGGCGGGCGAGTGGCGAGTGGCAAGTGGCGGCGGCGTGACGCGCTACGGCGACGTGCGGCGCGTGCGCGGCGTGCGCGGCGTGCGGCCGAGCGGCGCTAACACACACTACTCGAACAACGACATGCATGCAGTGAAGCTTGCAAGTAAAACCAGATTCAGTTTTATCTGTGCTCAGTTTCTTATGAATCATGATTATTTTGTGTAATGTTAAAGAGTCGTGCGTTGAGGAGAAGCGTTTCGAATTTACTTCGCTCGGTTATTTTAATCGTTTCATGTGATTTAGGTAAGTTGTCGATTAAGAGTCGAGTACGACCATCTGAAATGCAGAATGTATAAAGTTTCGTACAATCGAAGATTATCGGTTGGTAATGTCATTTTGTCTGGACTAGCCGGCGTCATCGATAATAGCGTTCGCTGATAAGTAGTGCAAATTGGTGTATATTAGCTACAAACGCATAATGATACAAAGATGTGGGTATTCCGTGATTAATTCAGTGTGTGGGTTACTATATGTATGAGCTAATATTAAGGATGCCCGCACCTTTGCATTGGAACATTAGATGTAATTTAAAAATACTTTATATGAAATACCCCCTTTTCTTTTCGTTTCTTCAATATCGACGAGCCCGTTTACGGGCGGGCTGAAAACCCTACGATGCTCCAATAAGGCTAGCAAAAGTAAATTAGATAAAATTGAAAATTATTTAGTGTTGCAATTGCAGTTCACTCACCTCCCTGGTCATCTAGAGCGACCAGAGTACGAATGCCAGCCTCCTTGCTCTACACCAGCCGCAGAAACAAAAAGTCAGAGAGCATGTTAGTTGTGAGGGGTAAAGTGGAGTGAGTGGAGAATGAGTGGGAATCGCTCGAGGCGACTCCTCCAGAGTGTCGTCCGCGAGGGGATGGCGACACGCGAGCACGACTGCGTGTTAAGTAACGGTATACAAGTGTCAAGAGGATACCTTCAACTTTTAGTAAATGAGTTAATTTCTTAAGACTTTCTACTGACATACTAGAGCTTTTGCGTATTTAAAGATATCCTCCTTAAAACTGAAGTGTCACTTTGTAGTTATTGATATTCTGTACTGTGTTAATTTTGAATTGAGATTTGGTACAGACCTATACATTAGAACTGAAATAAATTAAATTGTTGCGATGTAGATGCGTAAACGTATAATAGACTACAAAGAAATATATGTTGTAAATTGTAAGTTAAACAAAATCAAAATAGGATCAAACAAAACAATAATTTATATATTGATAGTTGGTCTGTATTTGTTGTGAGAGTTTGAAAGGTGTAGCTCGATATATCTGTTGGAGTTCAGTAGTAGGTATGGCGTGTGATAACGCCCATATTTGCAGTATTGTGAATGTTGGAGAAGGCACGAAAATCATACAACATAATAGTAACACAGTCAACAACAGAGAACAGCCACTACACAGAGACCTACGTAAAGATATAACTAAAAGTATAGAGAGAGAGAGAGAGATAGAACACAAACTAAAAAAAAACCGTCTTTAAAATTTAGTAGGTGTTAGTTAGGATGTCCAATTATGAAGTATACGAAGATTTTATTTGTTTACTGGTAATATATTCACAGTAAAATGGCTTAGTGTTTTAAAACAAATAATTATAAAGAGGAAGTAAGAAAGTAGAACGTGCTTTGGAAGTAGTGATTACAGCCTCGAGGGCGAATTGTCACTTCAGAAAAGGAATATTATTCTGAAAGCAAGCCCAAGCACAACCGAACATACTATATTGACAGGAAAGCATGTCTGGATAAATAAATTCTAGGGCCGAAGAGAAGTATTATCATCTATTACGGGGATATTGGAGTCAATCTAGTTAAGATGGGCTTTCATGCTATGATTTAACATTAAAACTGTCTACTTGGGGCAGATTTGTTGGATGCTGACAGTTAATTTTATAAAAATAAGTCCAATATAACTCTTGAACGATTTTTACGGCGTTTCACCTTATTTGTTGGTAGAATTAACTGTCAACGCCAAATTCTGGAATCAGGGTTTATTCACTCACATAAAACTTTAAAATGCTACGAACAACACAAAGGGCTATAGAGGTCACTAACAATGTCGGATACATATAGGCACGGATCATGCAACACCCATAATACGGTTATCATAAATAAATAATATGTTCTTTGGCATAAGGATGTCAAATAAAAATAAACAAATAAAAGGAAAACAAAACTGGATAGCTACAATAGATATACATACACACCGAATAACATATAACAATAGCGACATCGAAACACAACAGCCAGGGATAGCAAAGGCTGCGCCCTAAAGGGTTCTGGGGGGCTTCGGAGATCAAACCGAGCTCGGGGCTCTCCGGGACACTTCGCTATACCCCTCACTCCCTCGCATCGAGAACACCTCTCTCACAGATGTTTACAAATAATCACAACGGAATAACTGAACATAAATCTTCAATACTATGGTTAGGGGGGGGTGGGAGGTTAACATATGGTTCTTAAAATCAAACACGTCTAAGTTACGACTCCGCATGTCACATCTATTTTTAACTAATTGCCAATAGAAACTCTCTCCAGTGATTTGTTCGCTTGTAAATTCAATAACATAAATTTTAAGAAACACAATTAAATAATTATTCGTCATCTGAAATGTACAAATAAATAATATTTTTTTTACGATTATGTAGATTATTGGGTTACCGTAGTTTTTCAGTTAATTTATTTTATATTAACGATGCCAATTTTATAACAATCATTTAAATTCGGATATCTGACAAGTTATGGATTATCTATAATGGATACATGTTTTGAGTCATGTATTCATTTTAGAAGGTATTCTCGACATTTAAGTATATATTTTCAAGTATCTTCTAAAATAGCCGTAACATAATTTTTATGATTTAATTTCGTCGTTGTGATCGAAATATTTTTAATTAGAAAAATTGTGTTAAGGCTTCATTTTATTAGATTACATCTTAAACTATACGCAATGATTGTTTGAAACTCACCTCCTCGCAAAGCATCATCATACGCCGAGTGGATTCCAGGGACTGAAATTAAAAGATATAATTTTATAATTGATTTATTTGTGGAAAAATGTGATCTTACAAAAGGATCCACGAACAAACTACTTTTATTGTTTAATTATAAAAAAAAATATGTAAGTTTGTAGATGATCGCACGCCTTGGGAACTACGATCTGACTGACTGACTACGGAATGACTGATCATGGTATTCTCTTTTCAGACCGGTGGTAGTTTTTTACTAACAACAAATAAGTTCTTCTGCGTCAAATAAAGGAATTTAAATTTACACATTTGACTTTTAGCATCGTTGAAACGGGCTTAATTCAAAATAATTGAGTTGATGAAAAATACCTCGCTACAATTTCACATTGTCACTTTTTCCCAAACGAATCGAAACGTAAACTTTTTATTGTTTAGCCGTTTTCCTATTCTACTAACACAACAATCCAGTTGCGGGTCCTTCGAATTTGGATTGGACATAGGATACTGAATTGTTCTCTCTTCACATCAATGGGTTATGAATCAAAGCCTTATGATATTCTGGTTCTAAATAATCACTTATCTCAAATCCCAGAAATATTCTCCAAGAAACGCATTTTTGATACTGACCTCATCAGTCACCTGGCCCGCGCGTAATTGCAGCTGCTCGAGTTCGCTGCGCGGCGCGCCATTTTCTGCTGGTGGCGTTGCTGACGGCATCCTGAAAATTGCAAATTTATCGTTATCCATCACATCTAAACATGATAACATATGATACCTATCTGTCGTGTGTATGAAATAGGATGAAAACAGGGAGTATTTTTTTCCAAACTACAATGAGATAAAGCTAGTCATCCTGTCTATTTTGTACTGTGTGTTGTTTCACCCTGTTACTTCCCCTTACTTAAAGGATACATTTTCATTTTAAGGAAATCTCGAGATGCACTTCGTTCTATGAAGAGATGGATTTTATTGGTGCCCGAACATGAATCATCTTTTTATAAAAAAATCTTTTACAATTCAGGCTATTAAGCTCCGAAATATCCTTCCTTTAAATATTCGCGAGGCCAAATCCATAGACATTTTTAAAAAAAGATGTAAAAGATCACTTGTCTCAAATGGCATATCACGAATCATGTCTTTTTTTTATTTTTTTTTTCTTTCTCGTTATATTTGAGGACTTATCGTTTATATTCTTACTTATTGTATATAGAATGTATTTAGATTATATATAGGCGATAGAGCTATCACCCACACCATTGGTTGCCTGAAGGAATCGCTATGTAGTTATAAGGGTACCAAAATTGTGCGCTTCTTTTATTTAAGCTGTATCCATTTCCATTCTATTTATTTATTTTCTCTTTGTGGTGTACAGTAAAGTATAAAGTAAGTAAAATTAATCGCTGCAGTGAACTTTAGTTCTAACTCTTATCAGTATTTGCCGAGAGTATTTCAATAAATTATTTACATTAACGTTCTTGTCTATCGTAGGGTAGATTTTATGGAAATTCTATGTACAAATAATTAAATAGATATAAATAAACAAAACAAATAATTATTAAGAAATATTTCTTTCATATTTAATTTATGACCAAAAAATTATTCAAATACATTATAATCATTTCTCAGTTCCTAAAATCAAACTCTGTCTGTGATTATCTATTTAAAAGTAACATCATTAGCATTATTTGCCAGTAAAATGAAAAAGTTCCTTTATGCAACAGTTTACAGCGTTTCTGTCGTTTTGCATTCATTTGAATTTTATTGCGTACAAATGAAACGTCTAACGATGTTCTCTCATAGAAAAAGCGACCTAGAAAGTTTAAAATTTTGGAATAAATGCGCTCTGCGCGGCAAGTAAATGCGTGACTATAACTTCCGGCACACTTGAACTGCTTGAACGTACATGACAAACGAAATTATCTCATATTAACTTTAAATATGATAAGTATTAAATACATCTTGTGACAAAATAGTTATAAAATAAATAATTATTATTATGTTTTTAATCAAAAAATATGTGTATAAAAACTAATAAGCCAGGCGCCCGCTACGCCGTATATAAATTTCAAAAATAAAATTTCTAATTATTTACTCGATTGCTAAGACAAGAAAAAGTTTTTTTTATTTATATTAATTGCATTACTTACTTATCTGACAGTTACGGAAGTTACGAAAATCATTCGTCGGTCATTTATAGATTTCGTGTGAATTTGAGACATATAAAATTATAAATAATATCTATAATTTTATATGCCTCAAAATTCATATGAAGAACTTTTAGTAGATATTATATTCAATATTTTTCTAGAGATATTTATATTTAAATAAAAATAAGATTACGTCTTTCCTTAGTCAATTGATATTCTAGATCTCAACAAATCATCTAAATATATTTTGGATATTATTTTATAACGGCAGCTTGACTAATTGCTTAACAGTGACATGTACTGATATACCTGTATTCATTTTATAGGATATCGGTTGTACAATTAAAAGTATGTTGTATCACGTATGACTCGCTCTGCCTACGTGACTGGTAGTTCTACCGCGCAATTTATTCGTGAACGATACATTCAGCTATCTCGTTCTAAAACAATCGCTAGTCGGTTGCGCTACCGATCGGTCTCTTTTCCATTGCGCATGACGCATATCGGTATTACAGTAAGACTATCGTTATCTGTTGACTTTGTTGTTGTCAAATCCAAACAAAAATATATTTCATTTCACAGTATGATGAATAATTTTGATACTGAACTATTTATAAGTGAAATACAAAAGCGGCGATCGATTTGGGATACGTCGTCTCCGGAACACACGAACAAAGAGTTAAAAAGAAGGGATTGGGATGAAGTTATTGATATATTTGCAGTAGATGATATGTCTGCGAGTGATAAACATGTTTTAGGTAAGCAATAACAACGTAGATAACTAGATATTGTCTTGATTTGCATTGAAAATGCATCGAAATTGTAGACAAGCCTAAGATTTGTTTCCAAACTGACTTGGACATGCCAACGATATAAAATTAATTATTTTAACAAATAAAATGAAATCTAGAATTACATCAAGTTATTTTATCGTTAACAGCTTAAGCTTAACGTTAGTTTGCGATTAATATTAGGTTAGGTCGGTAGTTATATATATATATAGGCCTAACAGGTATTGTATAATAAATTTGTTATTAAAGAAATAAGTTGCAATTACTTTTAATGTTATAGTATAATATGTCTTGTCTTGTATTAAAAATATTTCATTGGGATTAAATCTTTTTATAATCTTATTAGTCTAGTTTAATCAAAGGTTGATAGGTACTATAAATTGTTCCATATTTAACTTTCAGGATTCACACTAAGAAAAAGATGGAAGAATATTAGAACATGCTTTGCCAGAGAGCTTAAAAGACAGAAAAATTATGGATCAGGAGTCGGTCGAAAAAGCGAATACATGTATTATAAACAGTTACTTTTCCTAACAAATGTTATGAACATCGTAGAGAAAGATATTGACGAAGAGCCTGAATATATGTATTATGACGATAATGACATTGAATTAAAGCAGACAACAGTCTCAGAAAATGTTAGAAAGTGTAAACGTAAAAATTTAGATGATGTAGATTCATTTAGTAGTAAGGAAGATGATGAGGACCATTTATTTTTACTATCTTTACACAAAACTTTACAAAGAATCCCGAAATCAAAGAAAATAGCAGTAAAAATAAAGATGTTATCAATATTAAATGAAGTTGTGTTGAATGATGAGAATAGTAGACTATATAAATAGGGATCACAAATATCATATGTATTTATAATTATTGATAAAAAATTTAACTAGTCAAATATTAGAGTTTTTTAGTTTTTAAAGTATGTTTAGTATTTAAAATCAGAAATTGCCAATATTAAGTAAGTAATTTAGTAATAATACAATTTATAACACAATAATTGTTGCTATTCTTAGTAAATTTTATTATAAGACACAGTACAGATAATTGCCTCCGATTAATAAGCGATTGCATAGTTCAATGGACACTCAATTGTGTGTGGTTAATTATGCTTCTCTTCCAAACCCAGGTTTAACGAAGGACTGGAGGCCCCTATTATTTTCTAAATAAATTGAACAATTGTTTACAGTCAACATAATTTTGCAGATAGTTTAATTTTACATTTTGTGTTTTACATTCAAATTGTTTTTAAGAAGATTACTCATTGCAATTCTTAATTTTACAAAACACTTGCGGCTTCCGCGTAACTCCACCTCTTGTGACCCTTTCCAAAAGAATTTAATCAGAGTATAGGAGATGCATATTACTAAACAAAAACAGTACTATGATAGCTTATTAAATATTAATTATAGGTACTATTTGATTGAATCTGAATAAGAATATTTGATATGTTTGTACATGTTTTAAATTAAGCAATGTAATTGCAGTTTAATTAATAAATATTAATAAATGATTAAAATGAATTATTGTCTATTATTCAATTTCAGTTGCAACATTTTCTCGTACAACGAAACTTAAAATATGTATACATATATACAAATATGAAAAAGGGTTATAATTATTTATAATTTATAATATTAATTATTTTTGTTTTAATAAAGATGAGTTAACTGTGATTTTTAGTTTGTCTCAGTAATAGAGTACTATCACTACTGCTGTTTCATGCTTGAATTGTGCAAAACACCAGTAAGTTAAGATATCTTTATGTGTTGGATGAAATTTTCCCACATGTATATGTTAAGAATACTATTTGATCTGAATGGTGGAGTATGTACAAAAGCTTCTCCCTTAAGGATATAGTTAACAATAGATATTGTAAAGAATAAAGATTAAATGATTTAGTTGCCCAGCAATTATTTTAATATCTGTCTTTTGCATAAGAATACAAACCAAAAATTTCAAATGGATTATTCAAGTAAAAAAAGAGCCATATTATTTATTTTGTAGGAGATATTTTTAGTAAAACTAACAACTAAAAGTATACTTATATGAAACTTATAACAAACATTTAAAATTTATTCTGCTATAAGGCTTTGTGCAGTTGTATCAGGATAGGTATATTTTGAAAAGGCAACCCTGTTTAAATTGAAGAAGGTATAAAGCTAAATAAACACATTTGATGTTGAATTTACATAGCACAATTAGTCAAGATCTTGAATAACGTAAGGTATTCATGTGAAAAAATTGCGATTTGAATGTCGGCGACTTTACTATCGGATCATTGGGAGCCAAATGAAAGTGTAATAGCAAAAAGCATAGAATATATTAATATTAGTTATATTTATATTTACTCCTTCGATTGGAATAGTCCATCCAACCAACATATTAATACTATAATTTGTATTGCTTTGTTCAAGTTTTACAGGCACAGAAATATACAATCTTAAATCCTATGCATATAATGTTATCACTAAAAACATTGGTTTGGCAACTTTTTGCATCAAAATTTCGATAAGTTTTTTATGGCAGCTGTAGTCTGTCTAGCCAATGGGCTACTTGATGGTAAGTGAACACCACTGCCCATTGCTAATGAAATTTTAACCATTTCTTATATAACCAATGCCACAACCTTGGAAATTGAGATGTAGCATCCCTTGTGCAAGTTAAAATACTAAGTATTGCTGCGTAGCGGTAGAATATATGACGAGTAACTAGCCAAAACAACAAAACCCTAATACCAAGTAAAATATATATTTTAAAAAATATTACAAATAAAATATCGATATAACTCAGTCGGAGTTTATAATTTCTGCAGTAAAATATTTTCACGGATTTATCGTCAGTGAGCATTCAACTTGGTTGGCATAAAGGGGAGGTGGGTGAATCGACCTTGAACGTTAAAACAAAGAAAGGGGGCACCTCACTACGATTTGCGTCACAAGCATCTATATTATGTATTGACGATCTTGATCATACCATTATAAATCGTTACGCAATGTATTTACCCCGTGTAAGCCAATAATAAAACAAGCTATAATTTAATCAGCTCGTCTTTATTAGCTTTATGTAATGAGAACGTACAAGTAATTCAAAATTTGACCGACTTGGCAGGCCATAACTTGGCCGATTTGGCAAGCTCAAGCTTTATTAGATGTAAAATGTCCAGTCAAGCAAAATAATGGATTCTTTTAAGTATTACCTTCAATAATAAATTTCGCTGTAATTTTATAACCATTTTTTGTTACTGTTGTAAAAACATAAAAAAATATTTTGTAGATTTATGTTTTTGAATCTCGGTAATCCGAATAAGTTATTAAAAACGATTGATATGTCAAGCGCTACTCTAATGTCGAATTTCGATTCTACTGATAGTTACGAGTACTTAATACTCATCACTTTCTCGTAAATAAACTGCTATGAATGTTTTAAATCCAATCCGCAAAAAAGATTTTAAAGATAAATGAAAGCAAAAGTGGAATTAAAATCTGTAAAAGCAACCGTTGAAGACGAGTCGTTATTTTTGAACCTTTGGCGTGCAAGCAATAGCGTGAGCTGTTCCAACCTTTGAATTTTAATGTTAACCTTAGTTTATGTATTACTACAGACCTGTTACGGGATAAGCTACTATTAATGTTGAAAACGAATGAAATGAAATTGAAAGTGTAGTTTAACACTTGAACTATATTTTCGAGGTTCATTTTATATTTACACACAATGTTAACGTAAAGGAGTTACTTATATGATTAAGTTCTTGCGTTTTAAGTCTTTAGATTTTTTAAAGAATTAAGTAATATTAAAAAATTACAATCGAGGATTTCTTGGTCAAATGGTACCTAAGGTTTTTTACCAAGCATACATTAAAATAAAAATTACTATAAATTATTTTTTTCTCTTAAAGTATTTATCATTGAAATATATTTGCATTGCTCTAAAAACAGATTGTGGCCATAATCTTGGCATTTGCGGAGACAGCGATGCTTTGGTCGGGGTAAAATCAATAGACGCGCGCAATGCTCCCGCGGTTCACCCCATACCCAGACCACCACATACGACTTTAACTTATTTAGTGTTTAAGACAGCTCCTTTATACGCTACCTAATCTTGACATAGCTCGTATCCATCAGCAATGTATGGCAGTCTAGACATTTCATGCTTGGAAACGCAATTTATGGAGCATATGAACGGTTAATAGCATGTCGTTGGCTTGCAGTCAACTGGGAAAATGTTATTCATCTTTTATCGTACATTTTAGTTTAAGGTCATTAAATAAAATGTAAATATTTTTGTATTAATGAACTGCCTATTTGTTTATTAATATAATATAGTCTAATTTCTACACTTAGATCATAAATTATATTATTTACGTCCACTTTTCTATTTTATGTTGGTATCATGTTATCCGATCTGTGTCCAAAATACTTGGACATTTGTTAACCAAAATAATGTGTCATCTTCTTAACTTGAAACCACTAAGTTTCAGGCAGTTCAGAAAGATTTTAAAATATTTATTAAAAACAAGAGCGTTATTACCGGACTATTTATTTTATCTAGATGGAAGACGGGAAAATGCATCCTGACGGTTACCACTACCTATAGATAATAGATATTGGCGGTAAATTGACAGCAATCGTTGAAACATAGAATACGTATCTAACCGTGGTAGGTAATATGCAAGAGAATGCCAGCAATTATACTTGATCAATCATCCATTATATTGGAACATGAAAGTATTGATTTTCACCGTTAGAATGTATATTTCGTGATTCCGTTAATAAAAAATAATAATTAAAATTTAAAAGAATTTCTTTACGAAGTTACAACTATGTACCAACATGGTTAACACGTCGTAATGTCCGATGTATAAGAGAAGTTTACCGTTATAGTTTTGCTTTGTTTTAATTAACTTTGTTCAGTCAGACGAAGCTGCATGACGTCATCACTTCTAACCACCTAAATTAGGCGGGAGTGTAACGAAACGAAATTCACGCAAACATACATCCTCTAATATAATTAATTATGACGAGTTACTAGTATAAAAATTGCTTAGTTCAAAATATATTCATACGGTTTTATAAAATGAAGTTTTCGAAAAAAATGTTTGTTTCGGTTGTTTTTCATTGTGTAATGTTTCAATGACCAATTTAACAGAGGTATTACAGTACACGTCCAATTTTAGGCTGATAACTTTTTCCCGCCCTTATTGTTCGAGGTATTTACTATATTTTGGGAAATTGCTACTACTATACTTGTCTAAAAATTTAATTGGGTTTGTTATCTCAATCATACCGATCAATCTCATTCGTGTCTTCTCCATCCTACGTGACATTGGCGAAATAATCTGTGCCCTGTCAGCACAACTAAAAGCCATTAAACTAAGAATTGAATTACTATATTTTGCAATTCATTCGAAGTAGGAACTAGGTATCCGGTTTTTTTATTTTATTTGACATTATACATAGTAATTGCTACAGTTCTTTAATATTGCTGTGGGCGGCAGCAGGACGACAACACGCGAGGCGTGCTTTGTGAAAATTGATTTTAAATTTAATCGATCACTCATTTATTTTAAAATAGATATTTTTTCTAGATAGGATCTGGTTTACGACAACGCCCTAGAGGGTGTATCTGGCAAGGACTGTTTTTATGTGACCTTAATATATATATAATATATATATAATATATATATAATATATATATATTTATTGGATATAAACTTTATTGGATTTTAACTCAAAATATTCTAACGAAATAGACTTGAAAAAAAAATTTGCATACTGCAATACAATTTGGGTTTAGGACACATTATGTAAGAACAAAGTGTAGCCACATAGCAAGGCTCAGTAGTTGAAAATAAATTAAACAAACCTTGAACTTATTATTCATAAAATACATTTATGTTTTAATAAATATACATCACTATGTTATACTTAATCAAGTAATTATTTCATTTTATTAAATATTTTTAATATCAAAATTGGATTGAAGTAAAATATTAACAATTAAATGACTTAGTATGTGATAACTGGAGCTCAAATTATTTATTAAGTTATGCTTGAAATTGTTTAATAAATAGACAAGTTGCATATTAAATATTTGATGCTTAAAAAGTGTTAAATATGATTATGTAATGATATTAATGGGCTATGCCTATACCTAGATGTATGATCAATTATGTACATTTTACATAACTGTTTTGTTTTGTAATAGATAATGTGATTACAAAACAGTAAGTTGAGACTTGAACTCATTTTACTAATAAATTTGTAAAATGGGTTCAAGTCTCAGTAGGAACCACCCACTCAACCTTTATTCTTCTGTCAAGTATCAATATGTTTGAGCCGGTATAATTGCAGTCGAAAGAGACATCAAAAATTTGACCCTATATGCAATTTACAATGTAAGAAATGGTTCATATACCTTTCATGCCGATATCTACGGGCAGAAATACCAATTACAATACTTTGAAGTTGTTTTTCATATATAATGAAAATTTTATCAGTAATATATTTTGTTTTGACATGTTAGTTAATTGATATGAAATTGATTGAATTTATAATTGTAACAAATCTTTTATAACATGTAATCAGACAGAATATCTACTAATTTATTAAACTAAAAAAAGTACTATTTTTATTCATAATATTTTATTTATATATACCTAACTCATAAAATTTATGAATTTAGATAATATTTTTAATTAGATTTTATTTTTAAGAGATTTCAAAACCGAATAAGGAGAAGGATAATAATTATAATTATGTATCATTTTTAAGGTACAATAGGAATTGCAATTTTTATATGTATATAGAAATATAATAATATATAATTATTACTTATGATGAAGTATCCATGAATGAATTTTATATACAAAAAAAAGGAACAGTTGACGTCAGTCGCTTTAATCAGCTTATGACATCACTTCAGATAAAACATTCGATATTCAATTATTGAAACTCATTTTTGGGATACTTTGGTTAAAGTTAACATATATACTCAAATATTGTATAAGTATTTTAGTCTACTAAAAAAATTAGATTATTGATTATTTATGCAATGCCGCAACTTAGTATTTCAAATACAACTTACTTGTAGTTTTGTTTCTGACAGTTCAATCAAATCAAATCCCGTTGATGTCACTCAGCACGCACTAAGCACCAAAATACAGCACAATTATGAAGTGAAAGACTTTCTCTTCTCTGCTACGGAACCTCGGTCGATCGACTCGGAGAGGTTAGCCAACGAAATGCGCAATGTTTTGACTATGCGCATTGAAATTTGTTGTCATTGTCATGCGCGTATAGCCGTTCTAATTGTAATAACTAACAAGAACAGATTATTTAGGACGTTTAAATCATGCGTCATATAATGCTTGTCTGTGTATTAAAATATTTTTAAAATTATTTATTTAACATAATTGTATTATTTTTTATTTTTCAAAACAGCGACATCGTACGAACAATTGTAATAGTTACAATAATTTTGTACAATTCGCTAAATAGTTCTGCTACTTAACAAAAGGTGGCGTTAACGTTTATAAAATTGCTTACTCAATATTATAAAAAATATGACACTATAATCGCATCTTTTTCTCACTGCAAAACAAATGCATCATTAACTGTATTAACATAACTACACCAAGGCCTTTATCGACAATGAAAAATTTTGTAGGTTAACTATAATATTTAAAATTGTTTTATAATTCAATACTATCACGCGAACAATTAGGTGAATTATTATTGTGAACGGTATATTTAATTTTATAAAGCAGTTTTATAAAGTTACAATACAATACAAATACGAGTACATGGCATCTACCAGGCAGCGCTACATTGAGAAAACATATATATATATATATATTAGGCATTGGGTAACTTAATTTTAAATATGTAATTTAAAATTAAGTTTTTAGTATAATGAGTAATGGTGTGAATAATTTTATTTAATTTACAATATTACATTATTTTTTACAACTCTATCTGAAATATTGGCACTTTAGCCATACCATCACCATAATAATAAGTCGGTTTTTTAAGAAAGGTGTCTTTAAACACCGATAATTTTCCACAAAACTTCGTTTATCAGCACTGCAAGTACCAGCCAGGCCGTGATGCATTAGGGCTGCAAATGCAGTCGCAAAAAGCAACGTGACAGACGGGGCGCAGAAGCGAAGGGAGAGAAGATTAAATCATAATTTGAAAAAAATACACGATATGGCACGGAAGTGAAATGGTGAGCGTGGAGTGTACGCACAAGACACGTTAATTGAAAACCATTCGAGATGTATCCATTAGGAGGCAGGAGTGGGTGCAGTGCTTACTATCCACTGTTTTGACGCTGAATGGAGTGGACGGGGACGTGGACGTATGTGCGTAACGGGACAGGAGGACGGATCATAGATTAATACCTGACTTTTAGGTATTAATAGTAGAGTAGATGATTGCGAGGCTTCTCGTGAGCGAATTGATGGCATAGGTACGGGTCCTGGCAGTCCTTTGTTTATTGGAGGGGTGCTGGTGAAAGACTCAACTTATGGGTTTTTAAGGTCGGTCTTGATGGTGTTAGAGAGCGCGGACACAGAAAGAGGTGTCCAGAGTTATAATACAAGCTTAGTATGGCCTAATTTACACCGAAACTGTTTTAAATTTAATACAATACAATATACAATTACAAGGTACAATTAACAGTCCTTCGCTGCAATTTGGATACAATGGACCCTAAATTGAAAAGAAGTGAATGACAAAAATGAAATTTTGAGTGTTCTACTTTTAGTGTTTGCAAACACTGAATACATCACTAATTACTGGCAGGAAAGTCAATTCATATAGGGTATAGGAAAATGTTAGTTGCTTTTTTATGCATCTGACGCAAAAGTAATTGAATACGTTCTGTGAGAATTGCGGTTTTCGAACAATCAATGTAAATAAGTCAACATCATGCCAAGTAAAGTGTTGCGACGATAAATAATTTTATTTTTCTTCTATCTATCTATTCCACAAATTCGACAAAACTACAAGACATTTTCGACAATTTAATAAAAATGCATAATCAATAAATTAATCTGTCTTTATGTTCATAAGTATATCAAATAAAAATTGATAAAATTCATGCCTATTTTTATAAAAGTAGCTAATACTTATAAAACAGAGATATGTTTTAGGCATTTAATTGATAAGCACAAAATATATCCGTCTACCGCTAATTTTCACTTAGAAATAGGCTTTAAATAACAATTGCTATCACGTTTCTTGTCCGTGCGTCAGTATTATGAAGGTTGTATACGACTTAGGCCATCGATTACGGATATCAATCGATTAGATATGATATCAGTATCGCTTTTTATTCTTGAAATTATAACTCTTTTACTTTCATGGGCGGAGAAGCCTCTGGGATTAAGTATTAATGTTGATTAAAAAAAAATATTTTGAGTCTAATTTGAGATCTTTATGAACTCAATACTCGGAGTGCAGCCTGAGTATGTCTATGACGTGCATATTTTGTCCTTGGGTCAGACACGCTATTGAACTTATATAATGGTTACTTTAATAGTTCAGTTCAAGTAACTAAAATATAAAGAACTATTGTAAATTCTTGTTTCTGTACTTATTTATTTTTCATTGGATATGAATTATGACGTAATTAAATTTCAGAGGTAAAAAGTGACATCATCTGAGATTCCCCTCTTATTAGGAAAGGGATTTAAAGATAAAGCATCGATGTGGTTAAAGTTGATGCAGTGTAAATGATTAGCATGTCATGTGACATACGCAACGCAAACCACAATGCGTGATGCCCACTATTGTTTGTGGAGGAGACTCATTTTAATCAATTCGTCTCAATCAATTTCACTTGCCCTTGATCACTAGTTGATAGATTTATCGACGGAAAGTAGACAGATAAAATTTCTAAATTTGTAAATCTATTTTATTTTGATAAAAGCAATCGTAATTTAGTTAGAATAAAAATTAGTTAGCCAAAAAGGAAAGAATCGATCGAAATATAAATTGAATTGGATAAAAGCAATAAGTTCGAAACACAATTTAAAAAAAAAAAATCTTTTGTGGCAGAAAATTTATCATATTTGTTTTTATTTATTAATTTTTTAGATAAGAAAAACATTTGCGATAAAACGATTTTTATTTCATTTTACTGCCCCTGAAAATTTTCTGCTCTGGACACTAGTCCCGAGTGCCTAGGTTAAATCTAACGCTGGATATAATTTTAATATGAATAGAACGGCAACAAATAATTAAAAAAATAGTATGTCTGACAATCGTAAATGTTTTCACGCTTGTGAAATTATTGTCGCCATTGTTTGTATAATATTATAGTAACAGCTTGTAAATTTCCCAACGTTGGGCTAAGGCCTCCTCCCCCTTTTAGGAGAAAGTTAGGAGCATACTCCACCAATGCAGTCCGCATTGGAGCAGCGTGGGGGACTCACATGTGGTAGAATTATAAACGCAAATTAAGCAGATTAAAATTCAGTGGTGCTTGCCTGGGTTTGAACCCGCAATTATCGGTTAAGATGTACGCGTTCTAACCACTGGGCCATCTCGGCTTAATAACCATTGTCTGTATTTAAACTTAATCATGTGTACATTTTGCTAACAAATTGTCATTTTATCGCAATCGAATCGAAACGCAATCGAACGAAAGTAATTACTCAAAAATTTTATTTTATTTTTATAAATTAATCTAATAAAAATATCGAAGAAAATATTTTTAATTATGATGACTATCGTCGAAATATTTGATATCATGAAACGTCACATAATCATTTACTTAATTTGTAAAAATACTTGCAACCGATGCCAGACCTACTAATATGGACATTGGACATTTATAGTAGGTCTGGCAGCGGTTGCAATATCCTCTTTAAATATTTTTGTAAACAATTGGCCGATACGACCTATTGAGCTGTGATCGGTTTCTGGTATGGTGCCATCAATGAAATTGTCCATTGATATTATACCAGAACCATTCACATACGTGACAATAACAACTTTACTGTTTCAGGTTTCAACTGGGATAATAGTTATTATTAATTCTGAAATTCAATTTTATTTATACATATCTGAATATGTAAATGATATAAAAGAAACTCGTTGTCTGTCTCTTCTTCCGCTTTCTTCTTCTACGTCACTCAACGATTTTTTACGGTTTTCGCTAATAGAACGAGCGATAAACTAAGAAAGCTTTTATATATAAGTATTATTTATAAATATTTTTTACAAAATGGTTTAACTACGCAGTGTTTTATCTAAAAATCGGTTTTCGTACGCTTACATGTCTAACGCTGTCTAAACCTTAGAAGATACATCGAAACAATGTACTAGAAAATTTTAGGTCTTGAAAGGACATGAGAAAAACCAGTCGAGTCATTAGTAAGGTACGATCATAACAAATATTTTAGTCTATTTCTGATTAGTAAAAAACAATATAGATACTCTACAATATGCCCTGTTCAGTTCAACGAAGACATCACATTATCGTACTGTACACATTACAAATTTTTTTTTTTTTTTTTTAATATTTAAGTAAGATTATAAAAAAGATTTTACATTATTTATTATAAATACAAAATAAAGAATGCGATACCAAAATTTTAGTATAAATACTTATATATATATTGTAGGTAGCTATAATTAAATTAAAACGTCTAATTTAATAAATATTGTACAACAGCAACGCATAACTAACGCAGTTTTGTTTTTTTAAATTTAATAGCGAAGACAATACTTAGATGCATTTCATATATTTCTATGATACTACATTATGTATATATTTCTAATAATTTTGCTTCAGGATGAGACTTTTATCGATTGATACCTCATGTACGTCCAATTTATCTTATGTTGAGATCAAAGTACTAGCGGAGTCCCTTTGTTTGATCAAAAATCGTTTTATCAGGTGTTATATCTGATAAAACTATTTTAATAAGACAAAATAGAAATTGTCTATGTAGTTTTATTTGAATAAAGTTGCTGTAACTTTTTTTTCGATTACTTTTTAAAGGCGATCTATTAGTAAAGTATATATATATATATATATAAATTGTAATTAATTTACCTATTTGCTTAAATCGGGCGTGTCTTAGATTAGATGCCATGGCCTCTTTATATTACTGTAAGTGCAAAAATTTTAATGATCAATTAATTTCGTAAATCATGCATGTGACGTGTGAATGTTTTCGCATAACACTGGGACTGGGTTTCAGATTCCCGTGTGGAAATGGTATTTCCTTTCTGAATATTTCAGCTTACACTTTCTTTCTTATCAAAGGAGTTCAAGTCGTCTTTCCCGACGTAGATAATAAAAAAAACAGGGTTCTTGCCAGCACCGACGTTCCTTTTTATATACGCCTCTGAAATTAGAAGTGATGATCACAAATAACGTGTTCTATTGGCACTGGTGTCCGCCCTCACCGGGTTCTAGTACGATCAGTGCCAGTGTTAGAGTATGGTGCTATGGGGCAACGGCCATGAGTGCCTGAGGATCATGTCTGGAATTTTCTGCCGTGCTGCATACCCTACGCAAATCGTTAGGATCGATCGAAAAAGAAGGTTCTCCATGTTTTCTACGGGCCGTTTTTGACCTTTCCAGTCCGAGTGCACGTCCACCCCGGGGCGTCTAGACGGTTAAGGTCAGCCTTGGTCCTGTCTTATATCTGGAAAACAATGTTAAAGAATCAGCCGTCCGACCGCCGCGCTATACTGAAGCAAGCCAACGATGAAAATATTTTTCACAGTTGACACACTTATAAGAAACTTCATAAAACTTAAGTAACGTAACAATATAAACCTATAGAAGAATGGCAGGTACATTTTTAACGCGTAAGAAATTGTGATTCAACAATTGCAGCTAGAATTCTTTCCACCATTTAAATCTGGGATGATTCGTACATTAGTTATTTCATTTTGATTTCTGTATACTTAAGTCTTTATTTTAAATACATATCATGGTTTAATATATTATTTTGTCCTTGCAAAGTTGGGGACATATAATATAGATATTATTTATCATAAACAATTCTTATAAAAGATTACATCAGAGAAATATAAATAATCTAAATATCATTATTTATTAGCCTGCAATAAATAACCTTCGGGTTCAAGGTTTAAGATTTTAATCGAAGCGAATTCATCGATCAGTTCCTATTTGCGAAAAAATGCGCACTTGTATTATCACTCGTCGGTAACAAAGACCGTATCTGACATGTCGAGATAAGGCTTATCGTTAGGTAAGTAACGGCCGCTACCTTACCTTACCTTAACGTCGTTAATCGTTAAAAACAAGATACGTCAAGTCGTGTCGCGATATGTATAACATCATATGATATGACAATATCTCAATAAGAGATTATTGAAAATATAAACGGACTATAAACTTACGTATTAAATATAAACTTACACGTGTAAGGAATTAACGTCACATATTTAATATAATGTAAAACAAGTAAAAATATGTTATATATACTAAAGATGCATATTTATAAATCTTTGATTCTTAGACAGTAACTTCGTATTCCTTGTTGTTATAAAAATGTCATTTAAAAAAAACCAAAGAATAGTTTTTTAATCTGTGAATTGATTTATGTAAAATTATTTTGACAGGTTAAAAGTATAAAATATTCTTTTTCAGGAGGCGAATAGATAATTTTATTTTGTATTTGTGATTGATGGAATTATTTACAAAATATATTTTTTATCTCTGATTTGCCGATTACACAAGTAGATGGCAAATAGAACTTTAACGTAATTCACCGTAATTTCACAATAAGCAAGGAATTAAATATTTTTATGTTTTTTGTAAAAATCAATGTAACTATGGTAAGCAAATATAAAAAAAAAACAACAATACTATACATTGTTGTTTTAGAAAATGCTTGGTATTATTTATTCTTCTTTATATACCTATTTACAAAATCAATGAAGATACCATTTAGTGAATAATTAATACTATTGGAATATTGCATAAAAAACTTAATTTACAACGGACTTTGTTACACGCATAATCGTGGGAACGGGTAAAGATTAATTCTCGTTTAAAGCTCCGTTGCTTACGAGCAAAGTAATAACAACGATACGATGTGAAAATGATATTGCCCGTTAAATCCAAGGCGATAACGGCCGTCACATGTTTTGTGAACACACTATCTCTTACAAATCCGGTACATATTTCAAAGATTGCTCTAGCCTTGCATCGGAGAAAGTGACGTCACAAAAACAAATGATTAATTTTTAATAATAGTAGGACTAGCGTATTTTTATTTCGAGTCTCATATATATCATGATGCAGGTAAGATTGACATCCACACTCCAAAGTCTAATATTAACATCTCAAGTGGGTGGATACGCTGTCAGCACTCGTTTATTAAAAGTGACTGCTTACATTGATCGTATACGAAATAAGTATTTAAAAATTTATTTAATACAAATTTGAATATTGTAGTCACCTGAACGTGTCATTGCATAAATGCAAGGACTAATGATTTACCTATACAACTGTGCCTACGTATTATCTTTTATTAATGTAAGCAAAAATCACTGTCCATAACACAAGTGCTTTAGCTACTTACATTGGGATCAGAGTAATGTATGTGATGTTGTCCAATATTTATTATAATGGCACCTAGAAACAAGTCGATATTCGATATGCTACATTGTCAATTAATACATTATTATATGTTCTGTCGCCAGTCGCCATTCTAACTTCGCACTGTAATATCGTCGTAACAATTAAATATTGTAAATTATATTACAATACATATATATATACTCAATTGCCTTTCATTACATCATCCACAAGATATAAAGGCAAACAACGATTTATTCAAAATAATATTTAATTAGTACCTGATAATATTTTTACGAATGTAAATGTACCAAGTCATGTCGGTAAATCTTAGGTTTTAATGAAAAATCTTAAGATTTACCTTAGTTCGAGCTTTTACAGTAACATATACATACATACAAAAATGTATTAAATCAAATATGTATATCTAGTAAAGGATATAGATAAAGAAATCATTTTTGAGAACCCAACGGCCCTACCGTGCTTTTAAGGAGTTTTGAGGATCAACAGATAAAAATATAAGAGAATCATGCTTAAAAATAATGGCCAGTGGCACTAAACGTATCTATTTTTATCACACATTGTTTTTGTGAGACAAAACAGCTATAGATTAAAAGATACTACGTAAAATTCACAAAAAATAAATTTTACATTTGTTTTATAAACTTTCACAATATACAACTATTATTATAATAATTGTTATTTTCAAACCACGACACTTAAATTTGTAACATAAATAATAATTAAGTAAGGAGACCCGTTATTTGATTAATATTAGTGTCACGAACAAAATTACAAAGAGTGAATTGCGAATAATTAGAGTGAGTTAAGGAACCCGATCACGTCCCAGGAAATAACTGAATAGCGCTCCGAGGGGATTCCTTTTGCACAGTTTTGGCAGAGGCCTTGACTTAACTAGCAATTACGGCATAAGATTGGTCTATCGTTTATTTTTAAGGAGAATATTGGCAATGTTTTTTTTCAGAATCAGTCTTCAGTCCTCATTGATCTAACTGCTGGCCTATGATTCTACAAGAACTGGCAATAATCTCAATAAGTAGTATAAGCATATCTAAACTAATTTTATAAATGCAAAAGTAACTCTGTCTGTTACCTCTTTACGTTTAAATCGCTGAACTGATTTCGACGAAATTGGGTTTAAGTTATAAAATTCGATCAAAAATAATTATAGTTTGTCACACTGTATAATGTTTTTACCTAAAGTTGTTTCATCTTGGAGTTTATTTCCTTCGGTAAAAATAATGGCAATTAATCAAGTCGTCAGGGAATTCATTTTATTCATGTCAGTATACTTTGTATTTTTTTAATTTGTAATATGTAGTCGGTGGTGTATCGACACTGTTCCTGTCTTCGCCAACGCACCCCCAGCCCTGAAAACTAAGAAGTTAAATTGGTCTGTAACTATTATATCTCAACTTTACAACTGAAATACAATAATACTAACTATTACCGTTTGGCAGTAGAATATTTAATGAGTGGGAGGTAGCAACCTATTCAGATCGGTTTACATAAAAACCAACTACCAAGTAAATTGATTCAAAAGTGTCCTACAAATAAAAATAATTTTGATCGCTATAGGTTAAGGTATCGAGACTTTAATAAAAACTGGTGACCTGAGGCGGAGCGGCGTATACCTTAAAGATTGAGTCCCGAGATTCTGAAAGGAAATATCGGGAGCGTATTGATTTTATTACACAATACCGCAGCGACAATCTATTGGACGCCGTGTTCTTTCGTTGAGTTATAATTTATATGAAGTAATGATTTTAGAAAATGTATTGTAGTCATGGTTTGTTTTTTAGTTATTCTATGATAGACATTTAATTTGTGCATCCCAATTTTCTATTTAAGAATACGTAAACTGTTATACGTACCTACGACTTGCTTATAAATTTTATGTATATAAGCGATTTACCACTAACTCTTCAAGAGATCTCTAGAACTATAAGTCCGATTAACTGGACATTTAGCATAAATCCTAATCCACCTTTCACGACGTGGGCGCTTACTATACAAAGTTTTGGAAATTCCGATGCTAAAGGTGTGAAAAAGGGGTTGAAAGCTGCTCGTGACGTTATTGATATATTTTCATTTCATTTATTGTTATCTCAATTAGTTTCTATTCTCATGTATCTCTTAATATGTACTTTATATATATATATGACTGAGATGATCCCACAGAAAATGTCTATTTTTTAACATTATATAATTAATTATATTTAAAGAATCGCTGTAATAGGATGAGAGTAAAAGACAGAATAAGTAATTTAAAGAAACTTTTTATTTATTTATTGATACAGGCTATATATAACTAATGTACCTCTCATAATATACGAAGTTCACATCACCTAAAGGAAATATACATACATATATACTTATAATATGTATATTGTTATGCATAAAATATGGTCTCGTTGCAAATCGATATCACGCAAAATAAGCGGAAAATACTTTTTTAATAAAATCATTCATACTCTTTATAATAAGTAGAATGTCATATGTTTATTTGTAAGAAATCTTTTGTGTTTCATGTTATTTATATAAAAAAATATATATTTCTTAAGACTGAGAAAATTATGTTTTTCAATGTCAACTTAAATTGCATCCTTTAATAATTTTGAAGTATATATCGTATAAATTTTCAATATGTAACGCCTCAGTTGCAAAAAATGGCTTCATTTCTGTCAGTTGGTCGTGAATGCTTCCATAAATAGGTAAAAGAGCATGAATGAATGAATAAACTTTATTCAAGGTCAAAATCATTAAAATACTTTATTCATAAGAATCTTCTAATAAATTCAATAGAAATTAAAAATTACTTTATTCAAATACCTTTGAATCTCCCAAATAAATTACATACATTAATATTAATGCACATCCTGTATGAAAATAACTCAATTACATGATAAATACCAATTCCGTGATTTATTTTAATCAATATATTCATATAACATACCTATCGTTAACAATGAGTTGATTTTGCAGAGTTGGAATTCAGTCACAGCGGTCAGTCTCAACGGAGTATAGTTTTTTCTTTCACGCAGTGGAAACCTTCGGCATGGTACCAGAATCTCTGGGTAGGGGAAACCGGATTATGTTGGATTCCTACTCACTAGAACTGCGATGGCCGTCCTCGGCACGGATTGAAGAGGCTGCGGGATTGTGTCGATATAACGCATCCGCGACCCGTCCCGAGCAGTCCTCCGCTCATGGCTCGACGGACTTCTCCTCAGGGGGCGACGGTGATCTCGCCCCCCAGCACTCCTCGCTAGTGCGTACGGCAGCACGAGCCCTTCCCGGCTGCCGTCCTCCTCAGGGTCGTCTGAAATAGGCAACGTGAGGCCCCCACTTCACGCGTCCACGACCCCTGGGCACATGCTATCTTTTAAGACCCAGACAACATTTTTTTTTAGACTCTATAATGCCCAGTCTTGTAATTCGATATGATCGTTGAGTTCAAGGCTCTTAGATCAATGATTTTACTTACAAAAAATACCCCATAATATAATAGATGAGCACTATAAATATTTTTACGAAAAATTCCACGCTTTAAAGTACAAGGAAAATATTAAATACAGTTGTAATTAACGTTTTTTTCCAGTTACGTCTTATAATTTAACATGTTGATTCCTAATTCGTTTGTAATTACATCGTTACGTTACCTTTTTTAACTAAATTACTGACTAATGTTACCATCGTAAAATAAACGCAATGCTGCATTGGTTTACTGGTATGTACTGCATTTTATTACATTGCAAAATCTGAGAGGTTCACTTCATGTGTTGACGCAAGAAAATGCACGCTGTCGTTACCATAAGTGTACCATCACATTAGACGGAATCTGCGCAGCTGCAGAGACAAAAGGCGTGGAGTTTTTATTCGACGTTGATTTAATTATCCATTTTGCTGTCTTTGTGATCATTGTAATAACTATTTATGGCAGTATGAAGTACTATAAAAACAGTCTTTTGTTGTTTGTAGTTTTTACTCTTTTTCTTATAATTACATAATTTATCTAGGACATGGTGGTCGTGCCTTTGGTGTGTTTCTCTATTATTTTTATTGATTTTATTTTTGGTGTATGTTCTTATGTAAATAAACAATACTAAGAGTTTGTCGGTAGATGATTAATAGGTGGTACTTACCTAGATAGACTTGCACAAAACTCTGTCACCAAGTCCTTTTACCCTTAAAATATATACTGTAATGCGGTTATTCTTTTTTTCACGTCTGAAAAACCTTAATTTCCTCAGTGCTTGATTCGTATGTTCAAACATTGACAACGGGATTCTGGAAAACATCATATAAATATTTATATAGAAGAAAATCGTACTTGGAGAACCATCTCGAATATTTACAAAGTAAAATATGTATGTTCCCCGATTGTTTCGATTTCTAACGCATTTGAAATGTGAGTCATAAGAAAACATATATAAGAAAAAGGTAGTAAATATAAGTACTTACTATGGCGACGATGGGTTTTCCGATCAAAAGATGGCTCTTTTCATACCATCTTACGTCATTAACTTTAGTAGAAAATTGATAAATAATAACGAATTTATAATTATGGCAACATTTCATATAGGTACGAGAAAAGTAGGTACAATATATTGTCTTTTTGTACAACAATAATACGATATATGATTAAATTTAATGTCGACAATACCGTTGACTTGAGAAAGCTTGTAAAAGAGAAAATATGTGAAACAAAATGGAACCGGATTTTCTCTGATCCTTAAGTCTGGGAATCCCAAATGCGATAAACAAAATGACTTCACGCTGCACGCTCGAAACCAGTTTTTAAACTAATAACATTAAGTGACTATGGGGTTGCCATGTTTAAAAACGTTAAACTAGGACAAACCTAATATAAAGGATCTTTTATTAGAAACTTCGGTGAATGTTGGTTTCTTTAATTAATATGTGTACGTTTTAATTTTGTAATTTATAGTATTTTTTTTTATATATATACAAAATATTACTATATATGATATTTATATAAATAGTTCTTAATGCTAATCCGTATAAAACCATATGAATGGTAACACCAATTGCAATATGTATTTCCATTTACTTTGACATGGTGCAAGTCGTTTTATTGAGGCAGGTTACTTACAAAATGACTGCAATTATAAGTACCGTTTTAAAATAAGGTCTACTTAAAGAAAATTATTTTTATACTAGCAAAATCAAAATGACGTGGTTCTGCCTGTATATTTGTATATTAAAATTAATTTATTTTCAATATATATATATTTTAATTATACAATAAAAGAGTACCTAATATAAATAGTACCTAAGTTTGGTGAATTTATATTTCCAATTATAGAAAACTCTTCGCGCTTTGCGGTTTTCCTAATTAATATTTAATTAAAGTTAAATAGAACGAATTAACTCGAAGAACTCACATTACATATATAATGCATCATGTATATTAAAATAAATATATTTAATTGACTAGTTAAACTATGAAGATTTTTTTAAATTCCTTTAAAGCAATAAAATAAACAAACTTCATGGTTATTTTTATTTATAGAACTGAATATTCAATGGTAATTAGTCGCTAAAGGCTTGGATATATAAAACATATTTATTAATATATTTGAGTAAATACATATCATCAGTACTAAATTGAAGCCTTGAATGACGAAAAGAGAATCGGTTCTACATAAAAGACAAATTCGAAAAAAGACAAAGACAAATTAAAATTATAATAAGATTGTCTACTTGCTGCTTTATTAAGGGATTGTGGAGTACACATATAGATTGTTACTTGTCATGAAAATTGTATTCTATCTTGCATTAGCAGGATTATTGTGTGTTCAATAATTTGCTACTTATCTATGCTATTGTAACTTTCTAGTCCCGTATAGTGTACTTTATAGCTTTGAGCATTATAAGTGATAGTCATCAAGAAGAAATCACAAAGATTATCTGCAAAATATCAAAACGAAACTTTACTGACAATCCATAACTTTCATGTCTTTTTTGTATATATTGTTTAAAAAAATATTTTAACGATGACGTTCTCTTGACAGTGGCTGTTCTCATCAGAGTCATTACGCTAGACTATTTAGTATAATGCGAAAACATATATTAATTCTTTGTTCAATCAATTTTGTTCCATTTTGTGTCTAAAAAATACAAAAAATATTTTGCTAATATCGAAATCCTGTGGTTAACACAGTTAATAAGATAGCCTTTATAGCCTTTATAAGATTTAGGGAAAAAAACTCTGCTTTCAAATTTTCTGCCGTTCAAATTTTCTAACCTAGGGTCACTCCCTCCTGATAATTTCATTGTTATATTCATTCCATGGAAGAAACTGCTAAGTTCATTTTATTGTTTTGATTTCATATTCATACAAAATACAAAAATAACCTCATTAGCTTGACGAAAAATAAAAATAATATAATAAACAGCCATGTTATAATTTTGCTTGATTATTTTTATGTAAATGTACAAAAACATGCACCATATGATAATTTTTTTTACTTTTAATCAGCTCGAAGTTTAATTGTCTTGTGCAAGGTTGAGAGGAACTGGTTTTGAACATAAAGATCAAAACAAAATACGTTTTTATTGTGTAGCTTTAAATAACGCATAAGAGTCTTATATATGGAGACTTGAATCATCGACCATGTGTGAATGATATTGTGTGTATCGAATTAACGTATCACGTATTTCCATTATTTACGTTGTCTATGTTTATGAGAGATGATGATAACTTACCATGAGGACAAAGCATATAGGATCTCTGTATATAATTATATTTCCTCTAATATGAGGAATGTAGGATCCATGATGCTTCAACAATTTGTCAGTTTATAGTTATACTTATACATAACAAGGTCAAGTGAGCCAAATATTTGGGTTGACAGACCGAGTTTGAATCATTCGGCAGCATAACAGTATATTTCATTATTTGAAATGGGCCACCTGATGGTAAATGGTCAGAATCGCCCAAATCTATTGGCACTGTAGAAAATATTAACCATCCCTTACAATTTCAATACGTCACCAACTTTAGGAACTCATACGTTATGGCCAAGCTTTTACGACATTTTGCTTATTTGATTTACGTGTGATCGCTGTGTGTATGTGACATCATATCTACGATTATACCTAGACATACAACATTTACAACCTATACTAATACTTGCTGAAGGAAAACGAGACACCGAACTGCCGCCTCTATATATTATTATATATATTTATTGTCAATGTACTCTTTTTCTTTTGATGTTATGTTAAATTTAAGAAATGTATGAATAAATAATAATAAAATATTATTCATATAATTCAATGGTATTTAAATGCAATAGTTAGTTTTATTCACAATGATCCTGTGGTACAGTTGTAAAAATTGTTTGCACGGTAGGTCGGGTTCAAAGATCAAATTTTGTAATTTATCTTAGATATTACCTATTTGTTTAGTTTTTGAATGTACAATAAAGAAATAATCCGTGAACTTTTAAAGAAAGTCGAGTAGAATTGTATTTATTTATTATGTTGTTAATAAACCTCCGACAGCAAAGTTATTAATGGTCATTAAACAACTGATAAGGATTTGAAAATCCCTGAAACGTTGAAATGATGTGCAATAAAAATGGTTGCTTAAAAAATATTTTTATTAAAAAAAAGTAAAGTAGCAGCGAGTAAATAACCCACATCTGGGGTAATTCCTCCTCTTATTTTAAGAAAGGAGCATATTATGGAAATAAGCTCTAAAGCTTGGCGTGCTCTCTTATATATATTGTGTAGACGAATTGTTTGTCATAGATATTATGTAAGTAAAATATATTTTTAAACTTATGAAATATGTTATCTTAGTATAAATAAACTATACGTGTATAGAATCTGAGAATTTAAACACTTAAACATTGTGTATATCCATATTAATATTATAAATGCGAAAGTAACTCTGTCTGTCTGTCTGTTTGTCTCGCTTTCACGCCAAAACTACTGGACCGATTTTAATGAAATTTGGTACACAAATAGTCTAGAACCTGAGAAAGGACATAGGACGTACTTTTTATTTGGAAAAAAGGGCTGTAAAGGGTTGAAAAGGGGGATGAAATTTGGTAAGTTGTTGAAAGTATTGTTATTTTTAGAACTAGAAGCATAAAACTTATATGTACACTTATAAACTAACATATCATGACACCCACTAAGGAGCGAATTTTGGAAATTCTACCCCTAAAGGGGTGAAATAGGGATTGAACATTTGTATGGAAGTCTGTTATTTTTTAAGTTAGAAACATGAAACTTTATTATTGGGATACTGATTAAAAAGGAGTAGATACTTATTTATGTGTTTCTGCATATTCTACCGCAAATGGGGATGAAATAAGGGTTGAAAGATTTTATGGAAGTCCGTCATTTTTTAAGTTAAAAACGTGAAACTTTGTTTTTGGGCTACCGATTAAAAATGAGTTGATACGCATTTAAGCGTTTTTGGATATTTTACGCCTAAGGAGATAAATTATGTAGACATTTCGTATATAGGATAGTCTGGAAGTCCATTATTTTTAAAGTTACAAGCACGAAATTTTATTTTTGTGCCACTTATTAAAAATGAGTAGATACGTATTAAAGCGTTTCTTGATATTTTACGCCTATAGGGAAAAATAGGTGTTGCCATTTCATATACAGGCTAGTCTGGAAGTCCGTCAATTTGAAGTTAGAAGCTCCAAATTGTATTTTTGGGCTATCGATTAAAAATGAGTTGATTCGCATTTAAGTGTTTCTGGATATTCTACCCTAAGGGCTGTAATACACACCAATGTGGTTCACAAAGAGGTCTTACATTAACGTAATATTTTAAGTTAATTTGTTAATATATTCATATTCTACGCGAGCGAAGCCGCGGGTAACAGCTAGTATTCTATATATATATGCCCATTTTTGAATTTGCTTGCTCGGAATGCTCGTATTAAGTTATGTATCGCATTTTCAATGTATATGATATGTCTAATTCTAAAACGAAGCCACATGTGTATTTTTAACCAATAAAAAAAGTGTATATGTGTTTAGAGAAATCATGAGATTATAAATTTGATTGTATTTTATTTTTATTTTTGTTACATAGCATTTATAAACCGATTTGGATTATTTGGTTTGCTTTGTATATCTACTTCCCGTTTGGTCATTTAAATTTGAAGTCTGTCATCTTTTTTGTTCAAATTGTATCTATATTAATTGCTATTATAGTTGGGATATCATGTTCTTCTATTTTACTTATACTTTTCAAGTTATTGTTAAGTTATTGGAAAAAAGCTCGTTAACAGGTTCGCAGAGCTCGATCCTGTGTTTATTGAATGTTAGTGACTATATATATGTCACGTCAGGGTCGGTCGGTGGCAATATCAGGTTGTAGGTATTTCTGTCTACTTCCTCTATTCTTATATTGTTTGTAGTGTAGGTTATACATGTTTCCCGAGTATTGTAGGTAGAACACACTTTAATTTTGAAAACAGTTTAATTCTTTATAATTTTTAAGTAGCTTCTAGATTTTTACAAAATAATTTAATTATTGGAATCAGTCATGAAGACTTCTAGAGTCTTGCTACTGTCGAATCTTTGAAACATACAGGCCGAACTATCAAGCGAGACCGTACGATAATCCTTTAGCTTCCAGGCTTTATCCCGGCTTACCGGAACTAATGGCCTGCATTTTCGTATTTACAACTCATTGTAAAAATATCGAATCAGTACGACATAATGTACACAAATGTGTGCGCAAGAAAAGACCTGGGTTTAAAATCTAAAATCGAGCCATCAAAATTTCATTATCTCGCTGGTCTATTACCAGCGAGATAATGAAATTAATTTGATGAAGTGTACCTACCTTAAAATTCTTCTTAACTCATAAACAGTCATAAATTATCAAACGCTAAATGATTGATAGATGGATTGTTAATTACATTGGAAATAAATTAATGTATTATAAATAACCACACAATGAATTCTCTGATTTGTCATCTAGGGCGTAAGAGATAAGAACGGACGAGAAAATGAACATTTTATCGAAAGCGGAAGAGTTGCGTCATCCGTAAATATTTACCTTATAATTAGTACTATAATTTTAGAATTTATTTCTAATGTCGAGAATTTTATAAATTAAATTAGGAATGTAAAAATTAAATCAAACAAATCAGTACATTAGGACGTTTTTCATATGGGCCTTTTTAAATTTTTACAAATTGCATAAACGACTTCGGCTTAAATAATTTCTGGTAATGGTAGCACTACGGCTAATTGCATTGAGATAAGTTTTGTCAGTGCTGTCAAATCTATTTAGTTTTATTCGATGTGTACAACAGAATCACTTTTAAGAATCGTTAACATATAGAAAAAATTGTAATAGACATTTCTATCATTAAAATGATATAATGAAAACTATCGTATTAATCTTTCACTTAAAGCGACTGTCTCCATTGTTTCTCTAACCAATCTTATCCCTAAAGGTCATTTCTGGTACTACAAGTACCAGACTCCTTTTGCGCATCATTTTAATTTTCTGTTTCAATTATTTCATGTATTCTTCATTTTAATATGTATAATAAAGTATAGGTAATTAAATAAATAAGATATTGTAATCGAATAGCTAAGGCATCCTGGGAGGAGTCACAGGATGCCTTAGGGATATTTTGTGATATATCTAAGGCCTTTGATTGTGTGCAACACGAAACTTTGGTCAGGAAACTACGTCATTATGGAATTAGGGATACTGCACTCAGTCTTCTGATTTCGTATCTGAGCAATCGGATTCAGAGGGTTGATGTAAATGGAAAGAGATCTCCCGGATCTCCAGTTACTGTGAGGGTCCCTCAAGGATAAATTCTTGGACCATTTCTCTTCCTTGTTTATATAAATGACCTGCCACATCTCCTAGGTGATAAACTCGAGATAGTATTGTTTGCTGATGATACTTCTTTAATTTTTAAAATAAAAAGACATCTTTCAATATATGATGATGTGAACAATGCTCTCTCTAAAATAGTAAATTGGTTTATTGTTAATAATTTAGTTTTAAATAGTAAAAAGACAAAATGTATTAAATTCACTACTCCCAATGTAAGATGTGTCAAAACGAGTGTACGCTTAAACGGGGAAGCATTAGATGTTTTAGAATCAACAGAGTTCCTTGGTATGACAATAGACTCTAAGCTCCAATGGGGCCCCCATATAAATAAATTGGCGAATAGACTCAGCTCTGCAGCCTATGCGGTAAAAAAAATTAGACTTTTGACTGATGTGGATACGGCTCGCCTTGTGTACTTCAGTTATTTCCACAGTATAATGTCGTATGGCATCCTAGTCTGGGGTAATGCAGCTGACATTAATACCATTTTTGTACTGTAGAAGAGGGCTATTCGTGCAATTTATAACCTGGGCCCAAAAGATTCGTAAAGAGGTAAATTTAAAGAAATTAAAATATAATTTAAAGAAATGAGAAACATTCAAAATTATTCAATTATAAAAGTCAAAAGAATCGTTAAAGAGCGTTTGTGTGCTAAAGGATATTACAACACTAATGACTTTTTAGTTGACTGCACACCTTGGGAATGAAATGCTCGCCTCCAGGCTGTTTCAAATAGCTAAAATAGAATTATTATTGTACATGCAAAATGAAAAAAAAAAAATATCCCGCTCAGTTTCTTTCGCCGGTTCTTCTCGGGTCAGAGGTGTTAATTTCCGAACCGGTGGTAGATTTTTGACTATCAATAAGCAAGAGTAAACACTTCTATATTGAATAAAGATTTTTGACTTTGACTTTGACTTTGGGCACTCTTACGTTAGTAAAATTTTGGTAACGAAATAGAATCATGTGTTTTAAGCAATGGTGTCTTTTGTATTATTTTAATAGTGAAACTTCTTTGGGTGCTGTGAGGGTCAAATTACAAGGTTGAATTCCACTACAGTTTCTATATCATTCAATTCTTTTAGGTGCGTTTTTGACCCGCTTTGTTCAGAGTGATATTTTTGAGAATGTCTGTGCATATCCTATTTATGTGGTAGGCATATATACTACGAAAGTTGTAGAGATAGTGAGGAATGCATCTAGTCAAACCGCTATTTTATCATTATAGGTGTGTTACACATAAAGTAAGTCAAGTATTCGAGTTGCTTATTACTTTGCTTTCGACACAATAACTAACAACTTAATTCTTGTGCAAGTGCTAATCTGTGTATTTATTTATTAGCAATTTTGTAACAAAAATTTAAAATATAAATAAAAGTTCGAGTTCAATTAACTTGTTTGATATTTATTTTGAATGAAGTTCACTCGTACAATAATCGCGTGAAGTAGAGAGCGGTTATACTATTTCAAATGATGTTTACTTTCACTGAAATAGTCGTAGGGTCAAATTATGAATGAAACTAGAGGATATGCCCGTTATCATAACACTAGTAGGTACTACTTAATTTACTTGTTTTACGGCTTTATGTATCCAGTAGAAGAGGAGAAGTGACCACTTACAATCAATTAGCCCAGTTACTATTGGTTCTAGGTACCTATTTTAAATAAGTAATTAAAAAATATGTAGCATTATTGGTCACAGAATCTTAATAAATTTTATCATGACATGTTATTTTCGAATTACTTATTACAAACGCAATATGGCCGCGTGCCGCGTGTGGCCCGTGTGGCCTTGAAAATGTCATAGGCCAATGCTGTGATAGTCATGAATAAATTCCTATGTACTGTTCATTCAGTGCCACATATCTCTTCCACACTATTCATAAATGATAATAATCGATTAAAATTATTTATTGGTATTCGATTATATGGATATTTGATATCATTAAGAAATGTTAAATCTTTTAAAATTTGAAATTCGTTTAGAATGAAAATTAATGTTTCTTATTTCGTCTCACAGACGCAAAATCTGGGATGAATAAAATCTTTGATGGTCTTTAATGCGTACGTTAACCGTTCTTCCGATCGAAATATACTGAATTGTTAGACACGCGATGGTGCTTGGCACAAAAATTAAACTATTGCTGTGTATCATCATCATCAGCCCATATTCGTCCAGTGCTGGACATAGGCCTATCCAAATGCACGCCACTGTGGTCTTTCTTGCTGTGTATGTTTGAGCTTCAATATAATCCTTTATGACCCTTACTCTACCTCGCTCTTTATAAGTGATCACTTTTTTTTTATCAGTCTCGTTTTTCTTGCTGGCTTGTGATGCTAACCTGGCTACCTTATGACCAATATCTTTCTCCTGCGAAGACTTCCGGAACCAAGTACGACACAGGATGGGAAGTGAATGTATTTTTAAACGATCCCTCAGTTCCTTTCTGAGACTTATTGGGAGATAAATTGAAAAGGTTCTGTTTAGTGTATGTAACGTCTTTACATCTAAATTATATTAATTTTTTTTGCTAATATCAGAAACATAACGCAGCATGGATATCTATCTATTTTAGTCATATATTCAAATCAAATCTATTTTTATATATTATTTTTATATTTTATATATATATTCAATAAATATTTTTATGTTAGAGGTGGCAAACGAGCAGGAGGCTCATCTGATGGAAAGTGACTACCACCGCCCATGGACATCTGCAACACCGGGGGGCTTGCAGGTGCGTTGCCGGCCTTTCAGGAGTACGCTCTTTTCTTGAAGGTTTCCAAGTCGTATCGTATATGATATTTGGAATTTTGACGAGATGTCCGAAGGTGAAATTCAGCAGCCGGGATTAATCCGAACAATTCCTCGGAACATTCCCCGTGAAAAATTCTGTAGAAGATGCAGAGCGATCCAACATCTCTACGCAAAGCTAAAAGATCGGAAAGGGCTTGATCGTCGATAATTCGGGCCGCTCTACGTTGGATACGGTAAAATGGAAGGAGCTGGTACTGGGGAGCACCCGCCCAGAGGTGAGAGCAGTACTCCATGTGTGACCGAATTTGCGCCTTGTAGAGTCTTAGACGATGGGCCGACGTGAAATACTGTCCTGCCTTGCTGAGCACACCGAGCTTTTTTGATGCCAATTTGGCTTTGCCTTCCAATTGACCGTGGAACTGAACGAGGCTTGAAATATCGACGCCAAGTATTCCGATACTAGCTGTGGCGGATAATGGAATGTTCTCAAATCGTGGAGATACGACAAATCGTGTTTTTTTTAGCAGTTAACGCGCAAACTTGCGTCTTTTTGGATTTGAAATGGACTAGGTTTAGCCGGCCCCCGTTCGAGACTTTGTTTAACGAAGACTCGATTTCAGACACAGGTTTGTTCCGGTTTTCTTCGACGTTTTCCCGAGAAATATTAGCACGGCCGGTGTAAGAGGTGTCTACGGTGCTGTCGTCTGCATAGCAGTGAATGTTACTGATTTGCAACAAGTCATTGATATGCAGAAGAAACAGAGTGGGTGATAGAACGCACCCTTGTGGAACACCAGCATTGACGAATTTTTGGTCGGAGCATGCACCGTCGAAAACGACCTTGATGCTCCGATCTGCCAAAAAGCTGGTAATCCAATTGCATAATTTCCCGGGAAGCCCATAGGAAGGAAGCTTCGAAAGAAGCGCTTTGTGCCACACGCGATCGAAGTCCTTCGCTATGTCCAGACTGACTGCTAATGCCTCCCCCTTGCTCTCAACTGTTTCCGCCCATCTATGAGTACAGAACAAGGAGGTGATGGCTATAGCCCTATAATTGGACGGGTCTGAGCGGTTGCCCTTTTTAGGGATCGGATGCACCAAAGCAGTCTTCCAGGAGTTCCGGACGACGCGGAATGCATAGGATTGCCGGAAAAGACGCGTTAAGACCGGCGCCAACTCGGGAGCACAAGTCCGTAGCACGATTGGAGGGTTGCCATCGGGTCCGCTCGGCTTATGAATATCCAAGGAAAGAAGTGCTTTACGAACTGCACTTTGCCGGAATTTAACCTCCGGCATTATGGTATCACACCGCGGGATTATTGGTGGTGACTTTCCTCGGTCATCCAGAGTCGAGTTCGCCGCGAAGAGAGAGCCTAAAAGATCAGCTTTCTCCTTCGCGGTATGGGCCAATGACTCACCGTCCCTGTGCAAAGATGGAAAAGAGGGCTGACAGAAATTCCCTAAGACAGCCTTAGCGAGAGACCAGAATGCACGTGTTCCTGAAGGGAGGCGCACCAGTCTCTCGCCAATTCTGCCTATGTACTCCGTCTTTGCCTTAGCAATCACGTTTTTGAAGGACCTAGAGGCAGAGCTATATTCCTTTCTGAATGCGCTGGTATTTCCATCACGAGACGCCGATGCGTTAGCCCAGTCTTGGTAGCGTTCCCATTTTTGGCGTGAAGCCGTTTTGCAGAAACGACCAAACCAGGGCTGGGACTTGCCACTGATGGGGACCGCAGAATATGGAATGAACAGTTCCATACCCTGAAGTACCACATCGGCGACAGAGTCAGCAACAACGCTCGGATCATCCGGCGAGAAACAAACCTCCCCCATGGGTAGGATACAAAGAAGGACCGCATCCCATCCCAATTTGCTGACTTGTAGTGCCACACTCTGCGGCAGCCCAGGAAACGAGGTCGTGAGTACTACGCAACCGGCACTGTACTCTGGACGAGCTCTCTGCGGATGGGATCTGCTGCAGCACGGAATCTGTAGCCATTTGGACGTGCACAACCAGTCGGTCGGTTTCTATTTGACGATACGGCTGGGGAGAGCTCCGCCATGACACGAGAGGAGAACAGAACAGGAGAAGGTCGCAGATGCGTTATATTGAAGCGATATAACCGCAACGATTTGTGATAAAGATAGCCATCACAGGTTAAGTGAGTAAGAATCCTACATAACCCCGAGTACCTTTCTAACGAATTCACCTGCGTGAAAAAAACTCACCTCTGTCTTATCTGTTTAGCAATATTGACATTGTCTAATAATATATTAACCATTTCTATTGTACCGCGCAATTAACCATAAATTCTTTGAAGTCTCTTGCATAAAATAGAGACTTCGAAGAATCTTCAAAGAAGAAAAGAATACAGTGCATAGTTGACGGAACAAATAAAATGGTCCTAGTAAATATTAAATTTTATTTATATTTTCTTATTTCAATTTCTATCTTAATATTTTAATCATGTTTAATAATCGTACGATTTACTTTGTCTAAAATTAACGCTATAAATGTGTATTTAGATCCTATACATAACATAATTGTACATCATAATACTTGTAGTTCTATTGGTGATTCAAATAAATATAAATAAATGAATAATGAGATGTAGTATTTTTACAATTGTATTCAATATCACGTTTGTCCACAATATCAACAGTATACATTAATCCTCACATGCATTTTATCTGATAACATCTAATCTAAAAGTGTCAGCTAAGTGTTTATAATACAAATTGAAAATCGTTATAATTATCAATTAATTCGTTATTTTTCGTTAATCACGTACAGTTTTTATTTTTAATTCTTATTTAAGACTCAATTTCGATATTTATTTTGTCTGCGAGGAAGCCATATTTAAGCTATCTTATAGCTTTATAAATACAAACTATCAGCTATTTTTCAATTTTTTCCTTAAACTTTTTTATTTTAATTTTAATCAAACGATAATATTATTACAAATAAAACTAATTTTATTATAGTAACGAATACTTTGCCCCAGAAAGGAGTCTCTACTCAAGTCTCTATTCGAATCTTACCACTCAATTTTATTACAACGATTGTTCCTATATTCTATCAATTCTTTAGACTTCACATTATTGCAGTCTAAATTTAAAAATGATTCTGTTTTAATATTCGTGTAAATAAAGTTAACACACGTGAGTATTTTTATTAAGTATGACCCTTTGTAGAGATCTTATTTAATCAATTTATGAGTTGTACTCGCGACTCACTCGGACTTTAAACATGGCCTTTAAACATTGCATTATTTCACTTTCTTTTGAGATCTTTTAAAAACCTATAATATGATTGATTGGTATAATAAATAGATTAGACAGTTCCATCCTAGCTATTGTTATAAATGTGAAAGTGTTTTTGTTTGTTACGCTTTAACGTCTCATCTAATGAATAAATCAAGATCATCATGGAACTTTGCATACACGTTGTCAAGGTTATAGAAATGGATATGTGATAACCTGCACTACCTTGCCGAAGTCGCAGGACAAAACTAGTTTCATATAAAACAAGATTTTTCATTTTAAAGCCTCCTGTCAAAGTATAATTTAAATATAAAATAAACATATTATGTTCATATAATAAATTGTTTATAGTTTTTTTGGTTAAAAAAAGCTAATAGAACGCAATTACTTTGTATTCGTCTTTAACATTACGTATGTATTATTTTATCTTATATAAATAAAATTTTATAATTTTAATTAAAATTACAGTTCTACAAAATACTCGACATAAAATGTATAGATTGTATGTCGAGTATGTATTTTATTTACTGGAAATATTCATTTTGCTTTATTTACATTCTCAATGAACTATATAAATACCACCTGACTAAGAGTTATTTTACTTCCCAAAAATGCTTCGAATATCTGTTCACATTACATTACAGGACGGATTCACAACATTCGCTCGGCTAAAGAAACCAAGAATGTTTCATTGAACGTAAATAAAAAAAAACATTATATTAACACTACGCAATGTTAAAAATAACATAAATAATAACAATAAACAATATTATATTCTATTTCCCCAATGACCGAGTCTAAATATAAAATTAAATGCAAGAGCTCTTCAAGAGTAAATTAAAAATATGTTAGAAGTAACATGATCGGTATCAGAGTCGTTATTACAAATAGTTTAAGGCATATTGCAGGTGTATATACTAATACCTCAATTAAGTCATTTAGCACACCGCGTTCGAAGGCTTTGTTCACAGGCTCCGCGGGAGTGGAACGAACTGAAGCAGAAAAGCCGGTGGCTTATAGTACAAGCGCGTCGCTCCAAGCCGGCGCACGCGCATATCGCTGATACCGCGAATCGGTATAAAAGAGCACGTGCCCTTGATGCAGACCAATTCTACATCGAACCTGAAAGAAGTACGACCTAATATTTAAAAATGGACTCCCTGACAAGCTTTCTTCAATTTCATGGTGAAAATGACACAGAGGGAGTGGTCATCGCCAAGGGGGTATCTATGGCAGTTTTATTCTGTGCCTCCATGACCTGTGGTATTATACCATTGTTTTTGGCGAAGCGGTTCAGATGGATTTCACCTGATGATGCGGGGAACTTGAAGTCCAAAAATAGAGTGGTGATGACTTTACTCTCCTTTGGTGGAGGTGTGCTGTTATCTACCACCTTCCTGCATTTACTTCCCGAGGTCGACCACAATATCGAAGACTTGCAATGTGAGTATTTTTGCCTTTTACATGTACCTGGCATATTTAGTTTTTAGCAATTTTTGTAGTTACATTTCAAGTTATTGAATTACAAAAGATTATTTTTTTAATCTGTGTTAAATTTATAGCTATGTACACAGTCTATTAATAAATAAACATTGTAATGCATATGGCACTTAGACATGTTAATTTGAAGATATGCAAAATTGCAAATAAACAATCACATAATTTATTATATATACATACTTTGCAACGATATTTATAACATACTTATAAATTGTTAATTGATTTAATCAATCATTCGAAAAATTCTATAGGAAAATATTTTATTATAGGTTAGAATATATTTTTTATACTAAAACATTTATAAATATGTCCATAAATTGTAATCATAGTTGAAGAAAAGTTATCGCGAATTTAATGTTATAACTTTGAAGTATAAAACAATCAAAATGTATATTAAGGGGGTCTGTCCGTCTAATATACGGAAGATATACGTATATTAGTAGTAATTTATGTATACTCATTTGTTTGTTTCTATATAACAGGAAAGACTGAACTGTATCGACGAAACGGCTTTAACGATTTACGAGGAAATTACGTTTAAAATAAATATTCATTATGTATATTTTTTGTAACGGACAGTTATGAAATATTTTCTTTTGGATTCTAAAAACACACGCGTCGAACATTTAAGCCTCCTTTTTAACGTTTAAAAATAGAACAAACCATTATTTTGCTGTTGTCCTACGATGCACGCCAGTTGGTCTGTCCTAAGTCATTCAAAACCTCTGAAACATGAGACCGACCCTTAAATAAACATTTACATAAGAAAGAAAAATACAAGAGCTCGGTTAAGTTAAATTTGGTGAATTTTAGGACAAGCCTTTTAATTAATTTTAATGAACTGTTATTCTAAGTAACGAATGGTGTGTCTTGGGTTTTAATATTAACGGCAAATGTAATATGCATTGCTTGCGATTGAAAGCTTGATATTTTTTAATAAAAATTTTTACTACTCGAACTAAGATTTTTGTCTAGATTGCAGTTACTTAGATTATTATTATAGAACTTATAGATTATTTAATAATATCCAATTTTCTTTTGTAAGGTCATAAGTAATTCATTAATTGTATATATAATAATGAATAATAAAAGAATTATTGCGGAACTTGATATAATGGTTCAAGGTTCGATTGTTTCGGCGGCTGTCGTTAGAATGTACCTACTCAAGTGGACATTATCTAATAGTGGCAAAGCGGTTGCGCAAGCGCAACTCGCTGCGTACTGGGTATGTGTGCCAGTGACCATTCATCTCAGCACTGTCAATATTTTATTAGTTCTTCAATTATTTTTTATCTTGATAAATATCTATTGTACTTATTTATTATTATGAAATAGTAAAGATACCGGAGCTTATAGTGTGTAATATAAATTTTATTAATGCGATATTTTTTCATTTAATCATTAATAATACTAGAAGATCTCGGATAAATAACATGCTGTAACAATTATTATTATTATTAACAGCCAAGTTAGTCCCACTTTTAGACAAAGGCTTCACTACTCCCTAAACGGTATAGGTATATACTTCGTGATGCGATTCCTTCTGGAAGGAGAAAAGTTCATCTCGCTGATATTTTATTAACGATATCAGCAACATTTCAATATCGAGGCAAATCAGTCAATAGCATGCCCCTTTAACTATTTTGTATTCATTAATAATCCAAAAAAGACCGTCCATATAATATTATTTCAAGGTTAGGATTTCCCGTCGTTCGATATGAATATATAAATATATTTAAAAATGATATCGTTTATAAATAAACTTTATCTGGTAATGTTTATCGTTATAACGTCTAGTCGACTTTCCTTGTGGCAAATGCTGAGACCGGACACGTTAACAAATAACTTATTACCAATTCAATGAAGGGAAACACAGAGCAAGGCGCACGCACGTCGCATTATAAAATTGCGATCCCTTGATAATTACATTCGTAACAACATTACATTTTTTTAAAGATGTCTGTTTTTGATATCACCTGTTCGGTATATTAGATAATTATTATAAAATATCATATTATGCAAATAATTACGAAAGCGTTTGATCGGGTGATTATTGCATACAAAATCATTCAATCGTGTGACGATTAGTATTTATGATAAAGAGTTCTATATTTAAAGTGAGCCGACAAACGTTCACTGTTACAATAACGTCTTTTTTTTCTGAACCAAGAAAATAATATTGTATTTTTTTATTACATGGCCCAATGTATATCGTTAAACAGCCAGTGACATTTCGTACAACTATTATTAAGCATTATACAGTATTTATATTTGTGCGAAATTTGGTAGTTGTATATAATATAACAGTACAATATGTAAATTACATTCCTAAGACTTAAAAAATAACATCAAGCTTAGTCCGAAAGTCGTAGCCAATTATAATTGGGCAATTATATTTGTTTAATAATAAATTGTCATTTATAATTATAATATATAAATATTAATTTATTATAATATGTACATTTTTGAGAATTTATACTTATTACGAGTATGTCAATAATCTTAAATAATATTTGCGTAACGTTTTGTACATAATGAATTGTAAGGTGAGTAATGCTTAATCATTCGCTATGAGGAAATCTTAGGTCTGAGCGTGGGAATTCACCTGCTTAGGTGAGCTATAGCCTTACCTAAACCTAAGAGTATCGACTACCGGGTTACATTACTTCTAAAACGTATTTCGTAATGACTTATTTCCATACATGGCCACTGATTCCGTCTTAGAAACCAGTTTGTAAATGTTGTTTTTGTTATGTATATTTGTAAGATAGATATACATAAAACAGTTATATACATATATATATATATATATATTGCATTAACCAATCATTAATAATACATTAAAATATTTAAAGAAGTCATTAAGAAAAAGTACCAATACTTGCTTTTTTGAAAATGATTTCATTTGCTTAATTGAAATAACTTGCTGCAAGTAAATGTGACTTAAATCATTACAATGTTAAGTTACGATAATGGGCCGTACCTAATGAAGTATTACATAAAATCCTTTCTACGAAATTGTATCTCATCCGCGGTCAATGAACTTTATCTGTTCTTGTTTAAGTAACGTAAGCTAGATTTTAATATTTGACAATTTACTTTGTGTTGAAGGGAATTAAAAATATTTGAATTAGAAGTACATATACACTACATATCCGTCTGTTATTACATAAATATATTAATAAAATAAATCAATTGTAAAATAATTAATAAATAACACTATGCAATACAAGACTATATATATCTCCATTTTTAATGTAAATAAGCGTGTTACTAAGTTACTGTTCCTTGACTTACATACAAGGTATATAAATTTAATCGTATTTAGTTTATGTTGATTAATGTCTTCATATGTGAAAAATAGATCTAACTACTGAGTTTTTTCGATAGCTTGTATAATATAGGAATCGGTGGGTACCTCTACTCCTTCATTCTTAACTAAAACTGAAGGTTACGAATAATATAATCAATAAATATTTATCTTATCCAAACCTATTGTTCTTATAAAATTATTGAAATCTATTTATCCACTTTCGATACCTTACATAAGCTGCACGTAATATAAGTCAAAAGTCAAAGACAAAGAATCGAATTATCGCCATGATTTGACCACTATTTAAAGAAAGTGCGATTTCGCAACAGACTATCGGACGATCATGGTGAAAACAAGGAATACAATCAATTCGTTACGTGTACGCGAGAAAAATTTAACTTCCTGATTGACAATTTAATACAACATTAAATTACAAGATTTTTGTAATTAGTTATAGTCGAAATTTTATTATTCATAAAATAGACAAAGGTAAAAAAGGTAAACAAACAGAGGCTAGAACGCGGGCATCTTAGCCGATGATTGCGGGTTCAATTTTCATGTGGTGAATTTGAGTTCAAATTGAAACCTGCGCGTATCTAATTTCATTTAAATTCTGTCGCATATCCATCAACTCGCATTGGAGCAGCGTGTTGGAAAAAACTTCAACAAATCTTCTCTTTAAACATAGGTTTGAGAATAAAAGAAATTAATTTATAAATAAATATTAATAAAATTTGATTACGATTAAATTAAAAAATCATTTCTAATGTTCATGTTAGTATATATTGTTCTGTGATCCTAAATGTTATTGTGTTATGTTTTAGTACGTTTGTTAGGGCAGAGGACCAGCAATTGGCCTTGTACAATGTACAGCCCAACAAAAATTTTTGTCGAATAAGAAGAAATTACGCAACTAATAATGGTATAAGCGTTGTATAGAAGTAATTTTATTCTGTTATTCGATTTAGTGCCGCTGATAGTTTATTCGATTTATAGTCGTGTAAAAACGTCGTAGAAACTTCTATACGACTGTTTTATACAACTATTACACGGTATTTAGTCGTGTAACCAGCGTTGTGGCAGTAGATACGTCTTTGCGACTTTTATACCGACTATAGTCGTATTAGAGTGATGTATAAAACTTCTATACGAATTAAAGTCAATATGACTTTTTTACGACATTTATATGACTGAATGTACCATAAGAGTTTTAAAATACACTAAATATTACACACACCGCCATTAATTTGCGTCTTCGTAAAAATAGTTTTACAGGGTTGAAATGGATAGAAAAAGCTGGGCAAACATAAAAAAAGTCTCCACTTTAAGAGGAAAGTTAAAAAAACCTATGCATCATTTCTTACCTCCAATTGTATTATATCGAATATAAGTACGCGACAAGTTAACTGCAGGCTAACTGGAGATGGTTCCGTATAAAATTTAGTGAGTTCTGAGCAACGTATTAATCGAAGCGCAGAAAGTGCATTTAGTGGCTCTATAAAAGTAAATTCAAACGTATACGAATTTGACGAAATGTTTAATAATTTGTGTGTTAGTGATAGTCGATTATGATAGCACAAATGAAGCCCATGAAAATGATATACTTCGTTATAATCTAAAAAAATGGGCAATTAATTACAACATTTCACAAACTGCTTTGAGGGACCTAAACAAAATTCTTAACGAAAGGATACCCGGTTCAGTTCCAAAAGATCCAAGAAAACGTATTAATGTAATAAAATCTGATTTAGTTAAAAAGTTATCGATATTTATTATATCACGTATCATTTTTTATCACAGCTGAACCAATAAATACTCAATAATTATATCAAATAAAACGGTTTTACACACTTGGCAATTACTAAACTGAACTCTAATTTCGTTTTCTATGGCGTAATATTTACAAATCCATTAATGACATAAATTAAAACGTCGTTTAGAAGTTGTATAAAGGTCTTGTCCTGCAATTTAAATCGTGTAACGGTAATTTTTAAAACTTACTTTAAAAAATCTCAATAAAATATTATTTATTTAATTGATTACACTACAGCGTTCATTATATAGTTAAAACTAGCGCATAAAACTCGATAAAATTAATTTCCCATCAGATAAACATTCCTTGAACATGAGTTTCGAAGTAAACACAGAGATGAATAAATAAAAAATAATGTTCACAATGAATTAAGTTTGTTCGTGATAGCTTTCAAACTCAATTTACAATTAATATTTTATCCAGCTACTTTTACAAAAAATATAGTCTGGTAAGAAGCGTGTTGGATACTGGTATTCGATCAAATGTCGTAAAGCAGCGGTAATAAACACTTTAAGTCTGCCGCACGACTTCTATACGACCTCTATACGACCACTATGCGACCAAAAAGTAAATTATGCGACGGCTACATGACTCTTATAGGACACTAAGTCGTATAAAATTGGCCTTTGCTTGGTAATGTCGACGTTATAGCGGAGTAACGGCGACCAGCTTATAGAACCAAAAGTTACAGTTGGCACGTTGTGGCGACCTGTCAAATGTTTATTGGGAGGTTGTCCTTGTGCGTAAATTTACACTGGCTCAGTCTCCTTTCAAATCGAAACACAACAATACAATGTTATTTTTTCATTTCACAAATTCATATTTAATAAAATTGATTATATACGATATACATTATATCTGAAATGTCGTTATATATTTTATGGTTTCTTAATTTTAATTATCATTTGCTATTTATAGCCTACTTATTTCTTGCGACATCAAAATTAATGGTATACAAACAATACTGATATAACTGTATTACAATCGATTGCGTTTAGGATTATTTCGAAACACTTATTTTCACTAAGCTTATGATTAGATATATCATGCTAACAGCATTACAAAAGGCCGTCATTAGGGTTCCGTACCCAAAGAGTGAAACGCAACCCTATGACTAAGACTCCGCTGTCCGTCCGTCCGTCCGTCTGCCCGTCTGTGAAGAGGCTGAATCTCATGAACCGTGATAGTTAGACACTTGAAATTTCTGTTGCCGCTATAACAGCAAATACTAAAAACAGAATATAATAAATATTTAAGTGGGGCTCTCATACAACAGATATGATTTTTTTTTGCCGTTTTATACATCATTATGTATTTTTATACATTATGGTACGGAACCCTTCGTGCGCGAGTCCGACTCGCACTTGGCTAGTTTTTTTGTTTATTTTGATTACTTAATCTGTAATTACCAGCTTATTGTTTTGTCTTAATTCAAAATTATCCATTTATATATCCTTGTTATACTTAAGGACCGTTTTGGTATTAATTACAACTTTAATAATGTTTTGATGCGAAAACGATGTTTATTAAAATAAGAACTGATTATAACTAATCACAATAAGAAACTCGATTTTTTTTGTTGATTCTCTGAATATAGAATATTGAAAATTCAATGATAGATCGTTCTCGAACTAAGTTGTTAGGTGAACGATCTCAATAATAATTCTTAGAATATTTCAAGGTTTTTCATCTGAATCGGTTCATAGGAACAAAAATAGTAAACTCAAATGTCAAAGTGACAGAGGGCTGCTAGTCACTGTTACAGATTAAAAATTTTACGTTTTGGTTATTAAATATTAAAACGTAATAATGGCATTTATTAGTGCAGTACCACACATGACAATAAAATTTCCAAATTCTTTATTATTTAAACCATTATTTTAAACATTTTAAATTATCCTGGTAAAGGAAAAGCTATAAAGCTGTCACAAAAAACCATGCTTTCATAATCTATTTTTTTTTCAATTGATCTCTGAAATATATTACTGGATATGACTTTTCATTTCTTAATAATATGGCGACGTAACGTCGTAACTGTTAGATAATAGCCGTTACAGATAAGATATGAATAAATAAACGAATTTCCATTTCGTTTATCATTTTCTTTGATAAAAAAGTAAGATACTGATTACGTTAAATCCAACTGTCATGTCTAAACTTTAACGCCAAAAAATCCGTTATAAGACATCTACTTATCTCTCTATTTCGATATTGTTAGAATACGATAGAGAAAAGTTATGGAAAATTTTATTGAATATATTAATCCATATATAAAATAGTATATATTAAATTAAATTAAAAAGAATAGTTCAGAGACGGCATACTATTATAATAAGATGTCTTGACCGGTTACGGCGGCGAATCTTAAGGGAATTACGTCTGCCATAGTATGTATAATTGCACAAGTGTCTGCAAATACAGGTGCACTCTCAATTCCCTCACTCTCATAATCCGATTGGACGGCAAATCCGACATGACCGGAAATAGTTCAGTCCCAGTACCAACGCGTTCACGTGCTTTCTGAGAGACGTGTCATCATCATCATCCTCCTGCCCTTATCCCAATTTGATTTGGGGTCGGCGCAGTCTATCTTCTTCTTCCATGCTCCCTGTTTGACGTTATATCACAAGTAACATTCTTCTTCGTCCCCTTCCTCTATATCCATCTACGTCTATGCTCAAGACCTTTCTCACAACATGGTCTTCATTCCTGCGTGAGTGTATACACTTTCAATTTTCAGACTGACCACATTTCACAGAAAAAGCCAATAACATTTTAACAAAATCTCGAGATCTGTGGCCTAATCTAACCACTGGCGGCAAACGAGGCAGTCAAATAATAGAGGCTCAATAAGACTAAATAATAATAAAGGCTAGAACCAACTCAACCGACCCCACTGGGGTATTTATAGGGGTCGGACAATGACAGAAATTAATACTCTACACATATAAACTTATTTAAAACCGGTCTTATTCAGTACTTCCCCTCATAATTCATTAAATAAACGGGAGATATGGCATCCTTACATACAGACATACATATATATATGTCGGTTTAGTGGCTACATGCTACGTGTATAGATTATAATTTTTTAGTTGAACTCCTGAATAACACTAATAAAATTTTTAGGTATTTCTTGACAAGGAATTCTTTATAGTCCGGAGCTTGGAAATTTGACAAACGCTTGTTATCTCTCTGATAGTGCTTCGGATTGTCGTCCCAACCATATATAAAATATAATATATAATAAGAATATACATATATTATAGGCAAAATGTCTTTTTTGATTAGATTATCTTGAAGCCGAAAGGCCATCCATGGTATAATAAATATAACAACATATACAGCACGTACAACAATTACTTGTAAGCGTTTTTTCTATACCATGTATATGGTGTAACATTCACATAATAATATAGAGGTCTGATGGACCAGCGGTTAGAAAATGTGAATCGTAAGCGTAGCATACGGGTTCAAACCGACTTAATTTCATGGGCATAGTTAGTTTTTATAAATAATTTCTTGAAGAATTCGCAAATACCAAACCGCTTTGGAGCAGTATGGTGAAATATGTTCCAAAACACTTCTCCTCCAATTGGGTGGTTGAGCTCGACTGTGTGTACAGACTGTTACTCTTTATTAAAGTAACAGTAGTGGTATACAAGTATTTAAGTGTACTAATATAGACTTTGATGTTATTGCATATATGGCTATATCACATCGCACGCTGAAGGAATTTGTAATAGAGTCTCGTACGCCATATTATGTGTTCGTTGATCAATTATTGGGACATTTAACGGACCTGCACTTTCTTATTGTCTATAAAAATGAAAACAGCCGTTTCATTGACCCTCGGTCTACTTTTGCAACTTTTGATTTTTATTACCTCATTGTTTATTGAAGGTTATTAGGCAAATGATTTTAGTATAGACTTATAAAATATATGCACTTTTCAAATAAATTATTTAATAACATAATCAAAATCAAAAGACACATTCCCCTAATTCGGAGTTACCAAGAAGAACCATCAACAATTATAATTACTGCAGTGCGATTCCATAAGAATTCATTTAGTATCTCACTCGTGAAATGTTGACAACTAACTTACGGTGATACGTCATTTCGATACGTGTACACGTAGAAGTCCTATAGAATTTATAATTATTACAGTCAATGTCACATATCACATTCTGACATTTTACACTCAATTTCTGGGGTGAGATTCGAGTTTATTTTTATAGAATAGCCATACTGTTTTCCATCAACGAAACGTCATTTCTCATATGTCAATAAGATGCAAATAAATACATTAAAAATACATATTCTATGTGAAAATCAAGCAATCTAAACTTGCTCTAAAATTTAATCGCTTTTTTATCATCTATATAATCTTTTATTGAGTAATATAACTTTTTTTTATTAATTTGCATACTTAGTTATTATGTTTGTGTCATTATAGTGATATAAGATAGAGTCTACATTTATATGTATAGACACGCCTTATACGCTGTCTAAACATGATCAATCTGTAATTATATCCTCTTACCATAATACATATCGTATTAGAGATCCTTTCCTAGATAAATACAGTAAAATCCGCTGTTCTAACTATTATTATTAATGCGAACGTATTTTTTTTTTTGTTAGGCTTTCACGTCTTAACAATGCAACCGATTAACAAGAAATTTTGGATGTACGTCATTAGAAAAAAAAGACCACACGGTACCTAAGACCTGCATCTCTATTACTCTTTCACACGTTGGTTAAGCCGCGCGCGAAAACTACTATAAACGTATATTATACGTCGTCGTAAAATTGTAACGATATGTTTGTAATAACTCTAGGCAGATTGCAGAAGCTATCGAAAAATTGTTGCTGAGGCACCTCTTAGTTTTGTCTTCTCGTCGAAAATGTTTAAAACTTTTTCCATCTTGCTTCAAAGCGAACTAGGAGATAAACAATGGCAATTTCACCCAAAACATACAATTTTCAATGACTCGGTTTTAATTTGTTTAAAATGAAAACATATTTATCAAGTTACGGTTGTAAATAAAGGAAACTCTTAATTATTAGCTACGTGACACATGGTTCATGTTTGTGCATAGTCTATGTACGTTTCCATTGAATTTAAACAATGTTATTTATGTCACCATGCATCACCGCCTTAGAACAAAGCTCATGGAACCCATGGACAAGCCGTCCTTTTTACTATCCATTGTTTTTTGTTAGTATAACATATTTTACAATTAATTACTCGCTTGGAGCATAAAAACTGTGTAAATTATAGTGATTGAATATGTAATTTCTCTATTTATTATATTTATTCGTAATATATTCAAATTGATGGTACAATGTCGATTATTATTTAAAATATACATTTTTTTGCATGAGGTTTTAACTTATTAAGTAGAAGGTTTATTATGGATAACATAACTTATCTAATTTTATATATTTAAACGACTTTAAATAGGGAGACGTATGTACGTCGTATTTGTTCATGTGCTTGATTTTGTGTTCACATCTCGTATCCGTTTAAGGAAAACATCGTAAGGAAACCTTCATGTGTCGGATGAAAATGTGACACATGTATAACTATCTAGAAAGTACTAATACTAAAATATTTATACTTTTACTTTTTATTTATTGAATTTTTTTTTTGAGGTTATCAGTTAAATAGTCATGCAGCTTATATATCTTTCAATTTCCAATAGATTTAATTTAAATGATTTGAAATACAATTTGAATCCTTATCTAAACTAATTACTGAAATAGCCGTTATTATTATTAAAATTGTCGTTTACGCTTTACAATATGAACTAATACTTTGGGATATATTACCGACTTCCGTTCACCGTTTGTAGTATATATAATACCATTTAGCAAATAGCCCAGCTGAGTCATTTGACACGTTTAAGGGCATTCTCTGTTTTTTTTTAACTTCATGACAATGAGTACTTAGCACGATTTGAATTCTAATTATAGTCCTCACCTTCTCTTTAACAAGAGAGGAGACTTGCCCACTCGTGGGGCATCAAAATTCTGCTGTTATTACCGTATTAAGTTATAAATAATTTGTTTTCTTCAATTTCTTGTTTAAATTAACTGTTTATAATTTTCATCTCTTATATTACTTAAAATAACGTTTATAATCAATTTAGATTAATTATTAAATTTCACAATATCATTTTAATTATTGAATTAAATTATATATTATAGGTATTATTATATATTATTAAATTAAAACTAGAAATAGTTATATGTAATGCAATCGATACTAATAGAACAATTTAATCGTTGCTATTAAATAATTGAATCTATTTATTTACATAAAAGCATAACTGCATAACTTGTTGCAATGGAGTAGGTATCACTAAGGGAGACAACTTAATTATATAAACATTATGTTAAATAAAATCGCCTTACATCCTGGTATTATATAAAATAAATACTCTATGTTGTCTATAAATTAATATTATAATTTATAAATTTAATTTATTCATAAAGTTTTATGTTATGATGCCGTCCTGATCGGGTTATAAATCATGCAACGAACAAAAATTTTGTAAGTGATGGATGACTTTTTTTTTTTAAATTACTTATTGTACCTAAAATGAGATCAAAGAAAGGAGGCCATTACGAATTATGATGTATACAGGTTGGCAGACACACGTGGGAGAATTAAAAACATGACAAAATCAGATGTCCCATATCCCAAACAATTATTGTTAAAATCTGTATATTCACCCCCACTTAGCCATCTCGGTACTTTGATCAAAGCAAGTACCTATTAAAACTTATTGAATTGCTAATTTATATTCTTTATTCAAAGCATCACTATCTTAAATAAATGTTGACATTATAAGTAAGTTTATTTTTAAAATAAGAATTATTAACGGAAAATGTAGAGCGACATGCTTATCGAACATTAGAAAAAAGTTTTTTTTTTAGTACAATTAAATTTTTATTTTTTTAATACAATTAGATTACGTGTTAGAGTTTAAATAAAACTTATTTTTAAACTTCCATGTAAAATATAATAAATTAATTACGTGGCACAACAAAGACTGCTGTTCGCCTATTGCATGATTTTCATTTCGTTAAAAATAAAAAGCGAGGGTAAAGTGAAAACGACAAGTATTAAACCAAGGTTGTTTTGACGACATAGTTTTTAATCATTAGTACTTCTATCTTGTTAGACGCAGACGTTATAGACACAAAATTACGCGACTAGGTCACGCTAGTTCTAATCGGCGATTGAAATTGAACGTCGATCAATAGGTAGCCGTGAACTTGACATTTGCTATACGAGACATCTTATGATTGTTATTATATTATACGATAAATATTCGATAAAATAACCTATTTGGTATGTTGTGGTGTTTTTGCTGTTCTCGAAGGACGTTTAAAAACATTGTGATACTGAATAGCTTTATTGATTTATGAATAATTTTGATATTTAAGTATATGTTTATTTAACCTCTATAATAATGTCAAATGTTATTAATAAAAGTTCAAAAGATTTTTAGTATAGTTTTTGCGTAAACAGGGCGAAGATAACTAACAGATAAACTACTTTGAATACCGTAGTTACTCTTGAGGTTCATAGAGCAGTAGAATCACGAAAAAGACAATATTGTATCGATTCTTTCATAACTTAGGTAGTAATTTAATACGCTTAACAATTACTTGTAGGCCAACATAGCATTACTTTTGGTTGTCATTGATCAAGTTTAAGAGTAATTATGAAGCCTTCCCCCGGGCCTCGATCCGTTGGTTCCCAAACTATAAGTTTTCCAATTACAATTATGTATGTTAACTTCGATTTATGACTTCCCATATAGACAAGTAGACTGTTAGACAATATTCAAATAGCGGTTATTTATATATAACAAATTAATCGAAATAGTATTGTACATCCGCCATAATTTTATTTCTATCTTGGTGTAGCTTAAAGTATCAAGAAAATAATATATTCTTAATGATGACTAAGTAACGTATTGTACAGATCATAAGCAGTATAGGTAAGAGCTATTCTGTAAAAAGAAACTCAAAACTCACGGCTGACCACGAGCGTGAAATGTCAGAAGGTAATATGCGACATTGACTATAATCATTATAAAATTTATATGATACACGTATCAAAATGGCATATCACCGTAAGTCGGTTGTTACACGAGTGAGATACGAAGTGAATTTCTACAGAATCACCCTAGAGTATAAACAAAAACTTTAGATAAATGTAAATAAAGAACAATACAAGACGAAAATTAATTAAATGAGAATATTTTTAGAATACATAATACCTATTTGTCACGATTGCTTGAACGTCGGAGCTTATCTGCTATATAAACAGAGACATATTTACACTAGACGAAATGAAGACGATATTGAATAGAATATTAAAATTACCATACATATAACTCGCCGTTTCTTAACCTTTAAAACAGTTATTGTCAAGGTCGAATAAGTAATCTTCACGCTCGTTGACTAATTAATTCAAATTATCTTTATGTCACTGCTTGCATTATTGTCTCGTTAGTCTGGTTTAGTTTATTTAGTTAACAAGGCTGATCTCGATGTTCTGGATTCAAATCCCGACGAATAAAATCTCGTTGTCTTTTTGCCAAGAAATTCTGAGTGTCCAGATTTGGCTGTGTTCTGAATTTGGTCAAAATCTTTACGGATAAAATATATCGCCAACATTTTAATTTCATCATTTCGATATGTATTTTTAAATCAGTTTAAAAACTTTTAAGCCTCTTGTCGGTATTTTTTCACTTTAATGAACATTCATAAACAAGGAAACTGTATTTTGATTTTAAATAATTAGTATAAGAGCTACTTTATTATCTACGTCACGGACGTCTATATAAGTCTATCGCACGCCTCTTTGTATCGTATCAAAAACAGTAGAATTATAATGAATGAGTAACACAAGATTACCGGTTCACAAACGCAATACATGACTAGCATATCAATAAATAACATTCTTATATATCCGAATGTTACATTAAAAAACTAAATTTATACCTATGTTTTTATTGGTAGACAAGAGTTATTCCGGCTGCACATTATTTAACATATAGTATTATATTTATCTTCTTGGCATATATTGCGTATATAGTGTACGACTACATTTTGTTTTAAATCTTATCTAATATAATCGTTTGAGTTATTAGTATTATTTAACTATCAAAGATAATGAAAGTTAGTCACAGACAATTTTACTTACTTTTCAAAGATTTCACAATGATGTGTTAGTACGTTACTGATTTTATCTGTTATTTTCGGTAGATAGATATTTACATTTAATTTAATTTTGTTAAATGATGATTCGAAAGTGCTGGTTAGGTAAGAGCCTACTTGAATAAATATATTTTGATTTTAATAAATATAATTTATTACGATGTGTGACGTATAACAGGGGAAATCCCTGTTATTGTCGTTATTGGGTTTGAAAATTTAATGAATTAATTTTTATTATAAGTCGTTTTTGAGGTTTTTTGTACATAAATTTTAAAATAACTGTAACCGCTATTTTGTGTCGTTTAAATAAAAATAATTATGTTCTTAAAAAGTGGTACAAGTTAAAAGTGCTTCAGGGCTGCGTATTCTTCTATCCACAGAATAACATGTTGTAGAATTGATATAACTTCGCTTTGGTACAAAGATGAAAATGAAGTATTATAGTTTCAATTTGCTCAAAGAATTAAAGGAGGTGCATAAAAAATACTGCAGTCTATAATAATATTATAAAGAAAGTTTGTTTGTATATAATCGATCAACTCAGAAACTGCTAAGCCGTTTTTAATAATTCTTCCAACAGAAGTAACATACGAGTATTTTATTTCTGAAATGATGTACTAGTATTGTAGACGAATAGATTTCAGTATGTATGTTTGTACTTATAGTCACAAACTGAAGTCAAATCAAAGCCGTTCAAAGCAGGCGATCCATTTTTTATTTTATTTATCAGCCTGTACCTGAAACCTTATGTAATTTAGTGGAGGTCGTATCTTACAGTTTTTTAATATTATTATTTGCGTGACAGTACATCTGTACTAAAAAAATTCAGATATTTATTTCATTAACACGTCAATGCGAATAAAATATTTTTTGTAAAATATATATTACCTGTGTAATAAGATACCATGTTACCAGATAAAAAAAGCTCACAGAACCATTTTACTCTTTTAATTTTTAATAAAAGTTTTTACTTTATATTTAATTCTAAAAAAATATTGTTATGTGGTTTGTATACATCAGTTGTATAGGTTTTTCATATAAATAGTTCCGTAGCTGGTTTTACTTCTACCCACGCACATGCTATTTCCACTCGACTATCTGTTCTTTTGAGATTACGCTTAAACTAGGTCAAACTAACCTAATTCGCTACGACGCTTTTGTATGGAACATGAAATGTCAGTCCGACAAAATTAAATATTCTATTTTATAAGTTTTGGAAGTCTATGTGTATTTATTTATACTGCAATAAAAAAGATACTACAAAAGAATAGAGTTAAAGTTTAGTTTTAAAAAATATATGTAAAACTATACGGACCTCGTCTATTTATAAATAATGCTTGTATTAAACCAGTAAATAATACTTATTATACTTTAGATAAAAAAAAAATAGATTATATTAGTTGAACATAGAACATAAATGTTTAACGTAAAACGTCAGTTAGTTTACTTCTTTATCTATAAATAGTATAAAACAAAGTCACTTTATAACTCTGTTTTCATTTTCCTGACTTCTAAATCGCTCAATAGATTTTGATGTAGTTTACACTTATAGAAAGAGCGATAGACGAAATTAATAAATTGCATCCGTGCCTGGATGGATCACTATAACTGAATACTATAAAAAAAAATACAGACTAAAAAACTAAATGTCAAACGTCATTAAAATGACGGTTACAGTTGCATATATTTTCTAAAATTGTTATATTTTTATTTATTGAACATAAAATAATATTAACATATTTACAAATACAAATAATATTCGGTTATTTAAATTAATTGATTCATTGAGGCTCTACGTGTTAAGGCGGTCAATGCCATTATATGTATTTCTAGCTAATGAATAGTATCGAATGTAATATTGAAAAAAAACAATCAATGAAGTGTGCCTGACAGTAACATTTTTATTTCAAAAATAATTTCCGGCACTACAAGTGAATGTTTAAGGCATTCGTTTTGTTGTTAAGTAATTAATGCTATTTAAATTTCGTTACGGAAAAGGAAATTAATGAATTAATTTATTAGCATATATGTACATGTAAATATAACGTGTTCGAATTACTAGCTTAGATTACCTTTATCGTGTTGATTATCATTAGGTCATTCGGTCTATGTTACATACCCATTATGCCGCGTTGAAAAAAAGGTTATTAATAAAAAGTTTCAATACAGTTTATGTTTTATAAAGACATTACCACACTCCGTCTCACCGACCATTTCCTTTAACGATTTCTTTTGATATATTTATACCATTGTCATTTCCAAAATTTAGATTAATTTATACACCGTAAATCAATGTTCTATATGATATAATTTATTTAAACATGCTAATTGTTACGTAATTTTAGTTCAGCCGCGGAACGAATCAGGGGAATTTTAATCAATTCGTCGAATACCGCAGTATATCTGTTTTTGATTCCATTAAATTTAACTCTAACCTTAATTTATTTCATATTTATATTGCACCTGGAAATTATATATATCAGTAGAGTATATTTAAAAACTTAGTATGTATATACTTTTCTAGATGTCAACTAATAAATTAAGTTGGCGTTGATAGTATATCTACTTCATTTAATGTTAGTCTGATTTATTTTGTATTGAATATATACTTGTGTAATTTAAGTTTATGAAAATTTGTTTTATAGATACTAATAGATTGGTAATACATCGTCATCGAGTCTAGAACTATTTTACCATCGTCCTGGACAAAGGCTTGTACCTATCTGTTAAGGAAAAAGCTTGCGGTTTATTTCACCATGCTTCTACATTGAAATTTTCTTCGGCACGTGTTTTAGTTTACCGTCGAGCACAAAATGAATTATAAACACAATTTAAGCTGACGAAATCTCACTGACGACGTGGATTCAAATACATTATCTTCGTGTTCAACCCATCTGGTCATCTGGGCTCTTATAATAGAAATTATATTTGAAATGTTACGATCAAAACTTTCCAATAAATGTCCTGTATGCAGAAGATAGAAAAGAAAAAAATTATGTAACAACATCGTAGTGCCGACGCTTAGGGAAATACCTGACTGCAACACACATTTTGTCTGTTATAATCGACTCTCCACACTTTCAAATAAGGGTGTGAATTCCTTGTTATTTCTTTGGTTCTTTGTATTTAACATATTCAGTGGAATCATGGCGCAAGTTCTGAATTTTAAACACCGTAAAACAATCTAGTATGCGCTGACGACAATCTAAATCTTTCACGTTTTGTACGACATGAATATTTAGTGCTGTTTCTATACTTGTTATCTGTTTAACTAAAACCTAAAAATAAAATTCACTGTTTTATGCAACGAGTGTTTAAGGATATACGTAATAGTTATATAAGTACCCTACGGTTGATTCAAAATTAAACTATTAAGTATGTTATTAGTCTGTGTTTGAGAGGTTGTCATATTTTTAACTAATGTACGCTCAGTAGAAGATAATAATTATTGAAACATTCCCATGTTTCAAGATATGTTTTTCTAGTCTTATTTCCAAATATTTTTATTATTAACACTTTACACACACACACACACAAGCAAAAAACAGAGTAGACGTAAAAAACGAATTTTAGGAAAAAATACCTAGTTGTAATGTCTGCATTATTTAAATTATCTAAATCATGCACACCCAGTGCGTGATTAAAAATTGACCTCATAATAGAAGCTATGTATAATTGTATTGGAATAGCGAACGCAGCATTCAATGATATAAATAAAAATCCGAGTCGATACTTGATACTTTGGTAGAACAGTAAAATACGACTGAGTAACGTATTCAGGTAAACCTTTTGGGTAGGTCTCGTTCATATAATCAATACTTAAACGTATGGTCGTGTATACAAGTTTAATATTATGTTTGTTGCAAACATAAAAACATTAATTCATATAATTTAAAAAAATACGATTTCTAAGTGTTATTTCAACTGTATATAATCATTTTGTTTTATTGATTATATCAATAAAATCAGCTTTGTTATTGTGAAATCGATACAGCTTATTCGAGCGTGGCTTAGATGATCACGAACACGCTTTGGGATTTTCCACATATACGATGTTTCTTTTAGTGTTAGCTAATTGCATTATTCAAAAATATTCTTCTTTTTATTAGTTGAAGTTGCGCTTTGCCTGCGTGTAATTCTTTATTCTTCCCATTGTCAATGCAAACTAATGACAGTTTATGTTTAAATAAAAAACTATAATATTAACTATAATAAGTAACTTATTTTGGTATAAGTAGGTAAGAGTAATTGTAGCTGAATAAATACTAGTCTTAGATAAAATAAATAATGCCGAATAGATAGAATAATAAAAAAAAAGACATTATCGATATTAAAAAAAAAACTAATTATACATCCAGAGAGAAGTTTAATATATTGCGACAAATTTTAAACGATATATTTAAAAACTTTTTTTTTATTATGACCTTTTGGTAAAGGCAAAACACTATACGGCTTGCTTTACGTGGTATAATTAAGAGTTGAACTTAAAAAAGTTTTCTAAATATTTTGCAGAAATGGCTCTAGGAAGTGCCTATATTTATGGACAAAGGTTGACTATCCACTTAACCTTCGTGTTCTTCAAGGGTTCTTGTTTAGCTATATACATCTATAAGATACAATTTATTTTAAAGTGTATTTATTTTAACTAACTTTATATGGAACTAACTCTTTCTTGTTGTAGTTTAGTCATGTCTTTTATATTTATAGATAATTTGAATCAGTAGTTAAGATATTGTCAATTAGGAATGGTTATGGAATAAATATACAATTGAGTATATAAAATTTAATTTTATTCCATATAAAAATGAAACTCATTTTACCTTTCCATGTTTCAATTTTCGTTTGAGCTTTTTTATGTCAGATTTAAATTGGTGTCAATGAAAAATCGTATAGAATAATTCAAGGTTATAAACAGGAGACGGCGTGTTGTGTTACGCCACATATATAAAAACTCTTTAGTGTTCAAGCCCTCAAGGTATAACGTATATTTGCAAGCAAATATGATACTTAATTACTTGAATTTATAGTTGCTTTTAGTAGAAAATTACGTATACTGCATCAAATCCGGACTCGATCGAAAACTGACTCGAAGTAAGGAATGCAACTGAGCAAAAACAAGATCATTATAGAATTTTGCGAAGATCTGGTTTAACCATTATTATTTTTTACCGTAAAAACTTTACCTGTTTTGTCATTATAGTTTGTAAAGTAAAAAATATTCCTTAACCTGTATAAAAAGAAACCTTTACGTTAGTAAAGTGTTGATGAGATGATGGTAAGAAAAAATATATTGAGAAAATACAAGTTATATAAATAGTTCAATATTTAAATTCCCAATAGTACATAAACGTAGGTATAACCTAAGCGATGTGATTTTTATTAAGTAGGTATATGATATCACTATAATTTATTACAACATTTTTATTTTTATTTATTTCCTCATGATATATTTATATTAATATAACACATGTTGATGTTCACCTTGCCAATTTTTATCACAGCGACTATTCAGCTTGCGCACAAATCTGTGCGCCAGCACAAGTACACCCAGCCAGCACAGACTCTATTCGCTCTCATAACCCGATAGCGATCTGGATCAGCTGAATTCTTTCCGCTCGTAAATCCGACACGATTGGAAAGACTTCCACTAAAGCTGACTTTACATACGGGAATGTATTAACATGAATTGAATCTGCCTGAACCTCAAAACCGTTACCTTAGAATCTGCGGCCTTACTGGCTACTTGACCAATGTGATATTTATGAACGTTATGAGATAAGCAGGTCTTGACATCCCAATAAACAGAACACGTGGATCCAATTTGAAGAAACCTATGTCTGATCGAACTATTATGTAGAATTCAAACCAATCAGGAACCCACTTAAACAAACAGAACAAATCATAAAAATCCGTCTATTGGTTATGAAGGAGATCAATGACATATCTACGTATATATACAGAAGAATGTTTTATATGAAGATTAAAAAGAATGTCATAATTTATTCCATACTATCTATAAAAAAAAACAAACACTACATAAAATCTGTTTTGTTTTTAAATAATTATCGCGGTACTAACTTCATATTCTCCGTGCGGGTTTATTTTAAAATAAGTTCTACTTGTAGATTGAAATATTGCGTAGGCTGTATGTATAAAGGAATTCTGACACGAATAGTATATGTCATGGTTGAAGCTTTGACAATGGTTTGTATTGTCATAATCAGTAATTGTAAGTCATATCGCAAACATTTTAGTATTTTATCTTCATTGTTTCAAATATAAGTTATTAACGAATTAATTATTTTTTATTTTAATATTTAATTATGTAATTAAATTAGATTATATAATAATACAATAACAAAAAAATATATAATATCGAAAATCCCAGTTATAGATAAAGATAAACCAGGTGTAAAGATAAAATATTATTATTTTAATCGATACATTTTCGTCTGTCACGATTTTAGATTAATTCTTCTATCTGGATGATCTTACAGGATCACCTGTACTATCTTTTGTTTATATCGGTTTAGTCAGGTTATATATAGTCTATTGAGATTTTCCAAACCATCCATCGTTTCTTTGGTCGTCCCCTTCCTCTATATCCATCCACGTCCATGCTCAAGACATTCCTGATTGTGAGGGAACACATTATACAATATAATACTTTTCAAACACAGGTTGTCAAGTTACCTAAGTTAACTTAAAAATGGCAATCTCAAGGAATCAAATCAAGTTATTGTAAATCAACACGTAAAAACTTACTCGATTATACAATTAAGAGGACTACAAGAGCTAATTGCCCTTGAGAATCGCACGCACACACTTACAAAATCGACAAAAACGGCAAGCCCGTGAACTAAGGGTTAAGCGAGGTAACGAGGTTACGCCCAAATATTCTAATAGATGGCGCCAAACCGAGCGAAGTAAGATCAATCATAAATCTCATAAAAAATAGATAGGACAACAGAATTGTTTTTATTTCTTTCGATGTTAGTTAACAAATTATTATAAAAAAAACTGATTCAATTAAACTTACAATATTTTTATTTATATTTTGTACACAATATAATAGACAGTTAGTTTTAACCTTTTATTTGTATTATTATACCTACCACAATTAGTTCTTATACTAAATATTAAAACATACCAATTTTTAATATTTTATAAAAGTTTGATAATCTATTTATATAATAAAATCGTAAGTGTTCGAAACCTGTAGCATAGTAACCGTGGGGTAACATATAGCGTAGTGTTTGTTCGTTTTATTAATATCGGTTCACAAAGAAAAAAAAAATATTCAATTAAAAAAAAAAATCTAAATATTTACAAGAAAAAAATGTCGTCAAGTCGATTTGGTTGAATCATTGGTTAAGTAGGTTAATCATACTAGGATTAATTATAAATCTCATAAAAATAGATAGGATATTAGAATTATTTGTATTGCTTTGGACTGTTATTCGAAAATGATTAAAAAATAAAACTGATTTAATTAAACTTAAAATATTTGGATTTGGTACTACAAAAAAAAAAAACATTTAGTGTTAATTTTTTTATTAAAATATTTTATTTAATTTCACTTGTATGTATGAATGTATGTACGTATGTCCTGAAATCTTGCAATCAATATTACACCTACTTCCATTGAAGCTATGGAGCGGAAAGTTGGCACACATATTTAGTCTCGATGACAATCCACGATTCATGAATTGCTTCCATTTTCAATCCAATATGGCGGACGTTACTAAAAATTAAAATTTTTGAATTACGTACAAATGACACTTCTAAATATTCTAGTTCTCTGGTTCACAACAATTACATTATTTTTTTTACTTTACTTTTTTTTATTATTAAAATTAGTTTATACATAATTTTAATTCCTATTATAAACAAAATCGATAAAATTAAACTCTTACGCAATATAAATAGCTTCCGTGTTATTGTTTTCGACTTTCTTTATTCTGTAAAAAATAAATATATGTTAGTAATTATATTTTTATTTATTATAAACGTATGTATTTAAAAAATATGTATCTAAATATGCCCCATAGTACTTTTAATGAAAAATATCAAATTGCTTCAAGTTCATGGGGATCGAACACAGTCACTCTCAATTGATTTTTTCCTTACTTTCACCAAATACTCTATCATAATGTTTGATGAACAGCTCGAAAAATCTGATTCTATGCGAACTGATTGCATATTTTTTCTAATAGATGTTTTCAATATTCATAATTTATAAAAAAAAAATATGTTTACTAAAAAAATACTCTTACCTTTTAATATCGTTCATATGTATGTTCGGCGCTTAATTTATATAAACGTTTTTTAGTTTTCCTCACGCGTTTCACTTCATTTCCCATATTTACACAATTAAAATTTATGACAAATAATATAATAAAAAAACAAATGCCTAATTACTACTACATTATTTTAACTTAATATATTTATCTACAAGAAAGAATAATATTTATTATAAGAAAACATGAAACAATGAATTTACAATTAAAATTACAAAAAAATATCTCGTAACGTAATGATGCTCGTAACGAAAAGATCGACACGTCTGTATAGCATCAGGCCTCGGCCGGCAATGTCTGTACACGGCGTTTACGCACACATGCGTACGCATTTTGTTCGAAAATAAGAATATCTGATTTAAAAAAAATCTATTGATTTTATTAAAAAAGTGACGCAGAGGTTAAGTAATATATTGCTTGTAGAATAATCTGACAAAAAACCAGAATTATTGAATGTATATAAGTATAGTTATTCTTTATTAAAAGATTTTTTTAGAGGTAACTTTGTGATTTTTTTCTATCGTACCAAATTAATTACATCATGTTTTCAAAATAACAAATAACTAGCATGTATCCTGAAGATTATCATATATTTTTTTCATTTGGTTTACTGCATTGGATCATATACTTTTTTGCATTATAAAACTTGCATTTAGCTCATGTAGTCCCCTTAATACAAGGAAACAAAACGAATTCAAATATACAACCTACCACGCAATGCGGATATTAAAATATAAGTTTTATACTAAACCCAGCCAGACATTCCGGTATATTTTTACGTCAAGAAAATAAATATGTATGCGTCTAGCATCCATGTATATTTTTCGATACATAATACATTTCTTGACAATAGCGTTTCAATTGATTATAAGATTCAGTGCGCGTGCGTACGCATTGTTTGGACAGATGCGAATATAATTGACAATGTCACTCGTCCTGGTTTATTTGCGTATGATAAAATATTCGCTTTATACATTAAAATATCTACGCTTCTGATAAAGACAGGAAGACAAAGAAACGACTTTAACATTTGAGGAAAAATAAAATATTGAATTAAACTAAAATTTAAGGAATTCAGCTAAAAACAAAATAACCAAATTCGAGCCTTCCTCAAACATATGTAGATACAACATATATAAAGAGTTAAAATTCTTAATGTAAAAAAGAATGTTAGGTCTAAAAGATACAACATTTTTGTATATTTTGGGCACTTGTACTTATCTATATTTTTTTTTATTAAAATATGTGTAATAAAATAAAATAATGTATCAAAATTCCTTAATTTTGCTGCGTTCATTTTGTGTATATATTTTAATGAGTATTGTATAACGTATAAAGTTGTGTAAATTAGCACAGTTGGCGGAACTTTTTTTTTGTTTAATTAATAACTAACTATTTAAAATATTTAATTTAATATTATATAAATTTTTACATGTAATATATTTATTATAATATGCCATAATTTACAAACATTAATACGTCGTTGTAAATCTAAAAAACTAATTAATTGTAATAAAAAAAATCACTAAAATGCTTAAACAACTTGTCAGAAGTAACTTAAACTATTTCCTCTATAAATATAAATTAATTTAATTTTAGTTGAACAAGTAAAAAAATTAATCATCTTCCTTCATTGGATTAATGTAATTTTTTTATCAAATTCTGATATTGCTCGACGTCCAGCTTACTAAATTTTAATTGAAACTGAATATCCTTTGTAATAAAAATGAAAGGAAGACAGTAATTAAAAGTTTCGCCGCTTCATTTATTTTAATTTAAAAAATAACCGACTACTAAGGATTACTACTATTGTAAAAATTACAATAATTGTAAAAATTATCTCCGATAGATTATAACCAGTATATTTAGTCATGTTTCTTATATATATTAGCTGTTTGAAATATATATATATAAATAAATAAATAGTTTTTGATTGATTTCACCAACTAAATCTTGCAACGTGATTTCAAACCGATTAAATAAAATTAATCATAAATATCTTTTCAGCATCGGGCAAGATGCAAGAATTTGAATTCTCACTAGCTGCCTTGTTGATGTGTTGCGGTTTCTTCATCATGTACTTAGTCGAAGAATTGGTTCACATATACATCCATAGGCGTGAGAAGAAGAACGGACAATCTTCCCCTTTAGTGAGGAATCTAAGTGTGCGAAGGAGTCGAGCGAACAGCGACGGAAAAGAGAGTGAAAACAGTGCGACTAACTCCACTGCCGATCTCATTGACCCGACTTCTATAACGAAAGGCAAGGTATGTGAAAATTTAAAACTTACTAGTATTCATTAATGTTTAAAATAACCAGCTTGTGAGTATTATCTTGTTAAGAACTAAGTATTAATGAGTATAAAAGTAATTATTCCGTTAATGCCTCACTGTTAGGCAAGAGCCTCTACATCCATTGCAGGTTGGTCGATAAACAGATGAGTCAGAATTTTATCAGATTTGGGGGTTTTAAGGTCGTTTTAAGGATATGTTTACAATTTTTTAGAATAATTTCGAGTAAAGTAGATTTTCTCGTGATGGTTCGTTTAAGATTTAGAACTGTCCACTGGGTCATATTACCTAATGTACAATGTTTTTACAATAATAAACTGTTCAGTACTTTTACCTCTGTTTTTGTCTATCGATTTTCTTTTATTCTGTAGCTTTTGATAAGTATTACTATCAATACAAAAATTAACAAATAACGGAAATGTATCTATTTTTTCTCAAATTATAGTCGAATTATCACTGAGCGAACAATACTTAGTAGTTATTAAAATTAAAAAAAAAACCATTATACTTACATTAGATACTAATTAATGAATTACCTTTTGACCTTAAATTACCAATGTAATGACGTAGGTACTTGTTTTACGTTGCGCGAAGCTCGAAAACTTATTTCCAAAAGTAATAACACTTCCTAAAAAAGGAAATGGGAATGGAAATGGAATTTATGCATAAATATACGGAAATAAACATTTTATTGTAATATACATGTAAGTACTTTTTACCTAGCGTTCATAATCAAGATTGTGGCGTAATATCGCAGAGACAATGTAAAAGAAATGAGTTTATAGTGTTTCATATGTCAATATTTCAAAATAAGCAATTAAGTTGATGATAATAAATTATCACTGAATAGCGAGTTGCGTTGAACGTTAATGAAACTATGCACTTACTACATTTGATTATGAAATTACTTACCTACATAGAATGTATGACTTGGCGTTTGTAATTTTTTATATAATTATATGGTCGACCAGAATTATTAAAAAACTATACTTATAAAATTATGCCAACAATGTAAATGTATCTTTTCAGGATGTAGAGGTGAACCACAATCAGCATTCCCATTCGCATGGACACAGCCATTTGCCAATAACCGCAGCTGACGATGTGACCTCTGCTTTACGTGGCCTACTCATTGTACTCGCTCTTTCTATCCACGAACTCTTTGAAGGGTTAGCCGTTGGTCTGGAATCCAGCACTTCTCATGTTTGGTAAGTCAGAATTTATTGAAAACATATAATTTAAAATGTATATTTAATATATGCATAAAACGCCATCTGTTGTTCAGTAGCCTTAAACATAGTAAAATTTCATGTTTACTTAAACTGTCATTAGATGGCGCTTAACTTTTATACACTTAATATTTAAATAATAATGTTTTTATTATTAGTATAATTTAATACAAAAATATTATTAAATTTTATATTTTAACAGGTACATGTTAGGTGCTGTATCGGCCCACAAGTTGGTCATCGCGTTTTGTATCGGTGTGGAATTGATCGCCACTCGTACCAAGACATGGCTTTCCGTTGTGTACATAACAACATTCGCTATCGTTTCTCCACTGGGTATCGGTATCGGTCTGATCCTAGTCGGTGGTGAAGGTGCTACCGCGGCTGGAGTGTACTCTGTGGTTCTCCAAGGACTCGCGTCTGGTACTCTGCTCTACGTCATATTCTTCGAAATCTGGAAGAGTGACAGGACGGGCATCCTGCAATACATAGCGGCTTTGATTGGCTTCGGTCTAATGTTCGGATTACAGCTTCTTAGTAAGTATTATTTTACTTTTTAAATTTATTCAGTTTAATAACAGTAACAGTATGTACATGAAAGATTATTAGGCGAAGAAGCCTTTGCCTAATAATGTACTGTTTTCATGAAAAGCGAGGGTTTTTTTGTATGATATAGGATGGTAGACGAGCAAATGGGCCACCTGCTGTAAGAAATATTAACCATTCCTTTAATGGCCCATGCGACACCAACCTTGGGAATTAATATGTTATTTACCCCTATATAATATGTTAGTTCCCTTTTGTCTGTAGTTACACTGGCTCACTCAATATATTGACAGAGTATATTTTATTCTGCTCCAGTGCGCGTTGGATATGCATCATAATATATGTACCTAGATGTGACAGAATTTCGTTAGGTTCATTTTCGTTTCAATTCATGGACTTCGATGAAGTAAAGTACTTGGCCATATTGCCTCTGATGAAATTTATAAATAAAAATATATTTCTTTTTTTTTCTTTTTAAATTTTATTTATTTTAATTCTGAATCTAAAAGTTTTTTTTTTTCACAGCTGGCCATTCCCACAGTCATTCCCACGGCGGCGGTAATGATAGCTCTGACCACGGACACAGTCACGACCGTTAAGACACATACAATACAAGTCTCCAGTTCCAGTTCCCATTTGAATATTTATTTATTAGATTATTTATACCTATATCTAGATAGATGGTTGCACAAAAAAAAACCAAAACAAACACGCCAACTTAATTATGTTGGTTGCGCGTCAGCTACGTTTGATAATAGCCATCATCATACTCAGTGTGCGTGTACTTAGTAGCCAACTGTAGCTACTAATTTTTGAGGTGTTCTCAGGTTTGACATACTATCTAGACATATCAATAATCAAAGATTTATTTATAATAATCTTATCAAGCGTTGTAATCGAGTTAGAATTGAAATGGCATCTAAAAGAAAAGTTAAGCAATTAAAAAATATGACAGTCGAAAATTTGTGAAAGAAATTGTTTTTTTTTTTTTATATATTACAAATATCATATGTCCATTCCATACAGCCTACGTCATTGTATAGACCGAAAACGCTAAAATAGTATTTAATTTTAACGGCGTATAAATTAAGATAAATAATAAATATTTTTAATTGAAATCATTATAAGCCAATAAGTATTGATGTAATAGTGATAATAATTCATGGACCTACTATTATATAAAATAGCAACTCAAATGTTGTTCTCAGTATATTTTATCTTTATATAAACAATATTTATATAAAGATAATAAACATGTTAAATTAACAAATGTTAGTCTAGTCAGCATTTTTAGCCACAGATTTTGTTCGCAATACAAATTATATATAACGTAACGAGTAGGTAAAACAGGTACCTACCCAATTGTACAATTGGGTAGCATTATTTCACCTTGTACCGGGCTACCAGCTTACCTAACTCGGTTTTAACCGTCTAGACATGTAACTTAACTGTGTTACCCAAATATAATTGATGTCGAAAAGGTTTTCAATATTATTGTAATAAGATAACAACTTCGTTGACAATTTTATGGCTGTACATAAAACTTAAGGTCGATATTGTACATCGTATTTTTGTCACAAATTATTTTACTTAGGACATTAAAATACTTTTAGTATAATTTATTTAAAGAAGAAAAGTTAATAGCTGGGCTGTATAATTATAGCTTTTGTCCAAAGACAATTGCTTTGTAAGATGGATTGAAATCCTAATGCTCTGTCAATTATGCCTATAATTATACGTTTTAGTCACTTTTTATAACGAAATTTAGGATAATACGTATACTGTACGAGGAAGAGAATTGTACCAAGCCATGCCAGTACTTATTCCCGCCTCTAGAAAACGCTGATAATCGTTTAAAAAAAATTAGTTTTTATGTGTTAACATAACCGTGTCAAGGGATCATTATGTTTGTAATTTAAATTACAAAAACCATATGAAAATATTAGAAAATATCAGTTTTGTAGAACAAAACGTATGTCTGTGATATGAGTAACGAGGGCTACGGGGGCGTGGCGGTATTAATAGAAGTTAAAGTAACAAACACCTCGTGAGGGTCGTGTTCGATCACAGTTTTTAAAGATAGTGTTAATGGTAAATATATTTTGTAATTTGTGTAAATATATCAGTTTTATTAACACGTGTGTTTTATTTCATTATGTCCTAGGTATACTCAGTGATTGTATACAATTTTAGAGCAACAGAAATATGACTCGCTTTAAATATGCGCAGTGACTAGCATGCAAATTTATACACCGAATCCTCAAATATGTTTTAAAATACGCAAACCTTACAGTACCGGCTCCGATAGAGCTTTTGTGAAAACTCACTCGTAAAGGACCAATCTCTCTTGCGAAATGTTAAAAACCAATTTAAGCTGTACCGCTATTCAAAGAACCCTTTAAATGTAATATTTCTCATTGACTGTGTGACAATAGTTATATGTCGAATAGTTTATAATATTCTGAAATTTCGCGATCGTGTTCTGCGGTGAGTTTTGATCTTGTTCTTACAAAATAGCTCAATAATGATATACATGTACATAGTCAATAATTAAGGAATCAGCTACACGTCAAGCCTTGCATGACAAAACACTATCGTCAGTTTATAAAAATTAATATGCTTTCCTAAAACTTTTAGAGATATGTTTAATGAAATTACGATATTTAGTGTACAAAAATATAGTGCTATCGTTTAAGTGAAAATTGTAATTTTGGACCGCTTCACCTATGACAGTCAAGTCTTGTACCGCCGGTGAGACTCCTCGTAAAGTCTCTTAGAAAACTTTTATTTGGGGAAGATTTAAAAAAACACTTCATGCAACTGAGAGCTTGTTGTGGTTCAGACTGGATCCGGTACCACATTCTATCAGGTGAACTCAAATAAAAGCTTGTAAAAGTAAATAATTATAAAAATGTAAATACAGAGCATCTAATACATAAAAAAAATATTACAGTTGTAAGTATCTAGCTACCTACCCCACCCTCGCAAGGGAACGGGCATTATCACGTTAACGTTATCTCAAAATGAAAATCAATAGTGGGTTCACCTTTTGCGATCTCAGAAACTATTCATTGATATAAAAAAGGTTTACCAAATAGCGGTACTAGTTAACTCATAACTAATAATATAAACGCAAAAGTATGTTTGTCACACTTTTGCTATTCGGCCAATCATCATTTAGTATATATGTTGTCTTGGGTAAAGGGACAAAGGGACATAACAGGGAATAACCCCCCAAACGCAAGCGAATCTACGCGCGGAATCTAGTCTATGTTATCATGTATACGACATATTTGGGTATTTTAATAGTCTTATAAGTTATTACCAAAATATTAATAAAAAGCATGAAGATGCAAGAAGAGTAACTAGGGGCAAGATCGAAAATGGGGTATCGTAGGGGATCGTACCGATTAAAATTTTCGGCTGATTCAATCACCTTTTGTAAGTCGTTTTCTAATCAATAGAAGCAGTTTTATTAGCTTGTGTTGCCTGGAGAAAATATCAATAAAATGGTGCACGAATTAGTTGTAAATTCGATCGGTACGATCTTGCCTTACCCTAATGCTGATTTTGCCCTAACTCTATAAGGCGATACGGTTAGAAATAATGTTACTTGTGAGATGACGTCCGACAGAGAAGTATGGAAGAAGAACATGCTGCGCAGACCCCTAGTAAAATTGGGATAAGGGCAGGAGGATGATATAATCTATAAAATACAATTTTAGAAAAGTTATAATGTTATTGGAAAATGTAATTTACGTGAGTGCACGATATTAAATATACATACTTATATGTAATACAGTCAAATAATTTTTGTATTTCTCGTAATTTATATGAAAAAATTAATAATGTAGCGGGTGCCAGGCAGACAGGCTAATATTCAAAATGCGTATTATTAAGTGATTACATTATTATTTATAACAACAGATACTTACTAAAAAACAATGTATTTTCGATGCATGGTTTTTGTAGTAATCTGTAGGCAACATTATTTTTTTAATGTAAAATATTGAAAGAATTCAATATTTCACATTAAAAAAATAATAAAATCTATTTAGGGTTGGATATTTAAAGATTGAGACTCCGCTTATGTTTTAGGTTGTTATCTTTAATACAAAACATATAGTTTTTATTTATATGATAATATAAATATTAAATAATAAATAACGACCTCCGTGGTCGAGTAGTGTGTACACCGGTTTTCATGGGTACGCCACTCCGAGGTCCCGGGTTCGATTCCCGGCCGAGACGATGCAGAAAAAGTTTATTAGTTTTTTATGTTGTCTTGGATCTGGGTGTTTGTGGTACCGTTATTACTTCTGATTTTCCATAACACAAGTGCTTTAACTACTTACATTGGGATCAGAGTAATTTATGTGATGTTGTCCAATATTTATTATTATTTTAAAAAAATATATACATATATTCATTCTCTCTGACTGTACTGGCCGTCTCCGCGTTTTGACTCCACTACCACTTACCATCGGGTGGAGTGAAGTCTTATATATAAAACATAAAAAAAGTTCTAGAGTGATTGTAATGAATCATTAAATTATTTATACGGAACCGTCAATGTCGTCTCAATTTGAATAGAACAGAAGACTAACTCGTTATATTAAATGAGTGCCTACTCAACAAAATTATTTTTTAATACAATTCGTCCATTCGAGCGCACGTCGTTGAAAAACAAACATGGCTACTTCGAAAGGAACAGTTGCGAACATAAAATATATGATGTACATACGCCTATTATTCGGGTTCTACCACAATGTATGGGATTGTACCTATAAGAGATACGTAATGAAGACTCTGTATTTAATTTTCGTATCTTTTTGCGTATATGCGGCTGTTATGATCGATCTAATAAATATTAAAAACGGCAGAGTTGTTAGTATCGTGAGAATTGTGGAGTATGTAATTTATTTTATTTGTTCTCTACAAACGGCTGACGAATATCTTTTTGAATATTACACCGTTGATGTGATTGAAAACAAGATTTTATTAAAAATGATTTCACGAAATCTTAATGTTTTTATTCCTTGTTACTTTTTTGTGTTTACTGCTATTAATATCCTGTTGAATTTCCATGCACTGTTTTATTCTCAGGGAATGATTTTACATTTTATTTATGTGAACACTCTACGTATAGCCAACGAAATTGGTAGAGTCCCTATAATGATGACATTCATATTATTTTACTATCGTGTAAAAATATTTTGTAAGATTATAAACGAAGACGTACTTAATAACACGTCGACCACGTTTAATTGGAAACAATATGTCATTAATTACACTAAAATGAAGGAATCGCTGAATAAAACGGACTGGCCAATTAAATTCAAGGTATTTAAAATTATTATTTGTTTAATTCGTTTAAGACCAATCATTTATGAGTAGTTCTCCAAAAAATACCCATTCGGAAGTTTTAAAATAAAGTGGAATATGTCGCAAAGGAGCAAAATAATATAAAACGATTCTATATGCGACAAGTTCGATTACTTGTCCTTTGATAACAGTCAGCCTCGACAGCTAGTGCTATGATCATTATATACTTTAGTTTCATCGAGACACGCATATATGTAATATGGTTATTTAAGTACAATTTTTTTCGTAATGACTCCTTTTTGTTCCTAAGCTATCTATCATAAAATATTATTTTTGAAATCAAATGATTGCATAATACAATACCAAGAGAACCCTCGGGTTATTTTCCAATATATCTTTCAAGATATTTGTAAGGATTTTTTTACGTCATTGATGTGCGCAAATTGAGATGCAATAGGCTTCTCTTCTGTCGCGGACTAATAAATCATTGTATGACGTGACGTAATGCCGGAAAGATTTGTGACACTTTTCTCCGACAAAAATTGCACGTATATATGTCCGAGGTCTTTCATTCATTCGAACAGAGTATATTATACCGTTATAAAAATATATTATATTAATTTTACTTTTGTCAAACTTACAGATGATCGTACATATGACGTCTGGGTTTATTTATATGTCAGTTCTCCAATTGGAGTTGGCAACAATTTTGAAAAAAAATGTGAGTAAAAGATTACACTTCTTTGTTTAAAAGTCACTTCTATGCAATAAAAGCTGAACATCCAATTACGAGCGAGATTAGCACGCTTTTAGGTTTGCTCTATTCTCTGGTATGGGATTAAAGCATGCTCACAGAATCGAGCTGTAAAAAGATTGAAGGTTTTGAAATGTGGGTATACAGAAGAATGTTAAGGGTATCCTGGAGAGACAAAATAACTAACATAACCATGCTAGGTCGTGTAAAGAAAAAAAGCAGAATTTTTATGTATTCTAAAGAAAAGGAAATTTGAATATCTCTGCCACATTATGAGAAAGCAACAAATGATGAGTTTTGTAGCTCGTATTTTCGGGCAAATCCAGACAAAACAGAAACATCTTAAAAAGCTTACATTATTTGGCGCTTTATAGAAAAAGCGCCTGTTCCTTATTCAGAGCCGTGACATCGAAGTTAATTAATCAAACTTAAAAGTCCCTTTAATAACTTCGCCAATATTATTTGAGTATCTAAAATATTTTGATTTGATTTTTAAATACCACAGATTATTTAGATTTCGGCCAATTATATTATGTCCATTTAAAACGCCAAACGTCGCCCACGCTGTCTCTGAATTCAAGATCAAAGTTGTTTGTTAATTCTATTCTCCACCTACTTTACTAGTTGGATTTGAAATATATATTTGTACATTTGTTAGTCCAACTTTTGCGGTAGGTTATAGAGTATTTAACATTACGCTACGGCCCTCCAGATTGGAGCAAGCACATTTAATGCGGATGAAACCGTTCACATCTAGTAAAGCATATAGGAAATTATTACGTTCAATAATGATCATCGCATCTTCAAATTTCAGCTGAGTGTGACATTTAAAAACGATTTCGTATATCTACTTATCTATACAAAATGAAAAGTAAAACATAAAAATGAGTTATCATTTATATTTATGTAAATGTAGTTCTAATGGGCTCGGTCACACAAAATGAGACACGATCGGAGAGAGATCAACCAAGGATAGTAGAATAAACATCCTTTCCGAAGCATGGGGATATAAACACTACCAATATTGAACTCCGGTTACTGGTAATGTCTTGATAAGAAACCCAGTAGCGTTGGCCCGACGCGTAATTTTGATTTAGGGTTTCGAGATCTTATGACTTAATAGACTATTTACATCATAGATTATTGGAATGAAAATCTTTTACGCGGCTTACACTAGACTAATAGAATCATCACGTAAGGAAAAAGCGTTATGCTCCTCCAGGCGATCGTTTCCTCTCTTTCTCTTTCTAGCTGTCTCTTTCTTCTTAATAAAAATATAATTTCTTGTAATTTAATTATTGTATAATGTTGTTCATTTATTTCATTTTATCTGTGTGTGTATGTTATTTAAAACACAATATATAGCGAAAGCAAGTTCATTGTAACCGAGTATCCCACGACACATATATTTTAATTACGTGTTTAGATTAGTAAAACTAATTTTATAAATCATATTCTTTTAAAGGCTGTTAAAGATTATATCAAGTTATCGTTTGGAATAGCTCAATTGATTTATTATTATGCTGTATTATTTTTTCCGTCAATAATAATGGAAATGATTTCTGAACAAATAAATATCTTGAAAACCGATATTGCCAATAGAGTGATAACGTGTACTGGTAAGTTCATAAAATTATGTCACATTTTTAATTTTACTAAATTCATTTAAAGTTTCTTGAGAATTCAAAAGGTATTCAGTTTTTTTTTAACAGGGCACAAGGCGTTTCCTCCAGCAGGTTGAGTAGGACAAACTTTAGGGATCTGATTTTAGTTGTAGTAAATTTGTGTTTTTAATTCATCTCGTACTTGGCAGCGAAGATAACATCTTGAGGAAACCTAATTCTCTGAAATAAATCACGTGTGTATCCGCCTACCTGAACTGGACCGGCGTGCTATAAGTTCCAAATCATATGCTCAAATCGAGTCGCACCATCGGTTCCGTATTGTTCATTATTCCATACATCAAAAGCTTTCTATGATATTAGATATTCTTTATTTTATTATGTACTAAAAACTAATGGTACATAGTTTTTATTCGAAATAAATATTAACAATGTATACCTACAATAAACACAATGGCATCGTGACCATTTGTTTTCGGTTCGTAGCAATAAACGTATATTTTTTATAATGTTTTAATATTCAGCCAGAAGAGGTAGGACTAATTGTAATACTCCTCATTACATTTCAGACGAAAGGCGACGTGCAAATCTACGTCAATTGTTAAGATATTTTCGAGAGAAACCATTGAAGTATTGTATTTTCCGGACAATCCCCGTCGATTCCCGATTACCACTTCATTATGTTTCACTAGCAGTTACCTACCTCGTATGTTTGATGCAGTTGACACATCTACTAGAAGATTAATCCTCGATATCAATCATTCATTCTGAGCTTCGTCCTAAAATTAATTCGACTTAATCGTTTTTGAACTGGCGATATTGAATTAATTAAATAATGTATTCATTTACTTATTTTGGTTGCAACAATTTCGTGTTTATGTAATTGATACATTTATAAAATTTGGCGGGTTTTGCTTTAAATAAAATATTGCTATTATTTAGTACTATGTAGTTCCTAGTTATTTTAACCCTAAGTACCTATTAAATAGAATGATAGAAAATTTAATTGAAACCAGTCTACGGTTTAATAAAACGGGTAAAATTTATATTATAATCCTTAATAAGGTCACATGGAAGCAATACACGTTATTAAATAAAAAAAAAACTGTTCCTCCATTTTATTTTATTGTAAAAATCAATTTATCAATAAACCAAGCAAAATTTGTTATATTTAACGTTTTTGTTCAAAAAAATTTAATGGTCCTTTCTGGTAAACAAATATTCACTTAAGAATATAATACTACGCTGTAATGAAGTTAACGAACCAAACGTATATAGGTTTCAATTTAAATTTGTATAAAAAGTTTGAATATTTGGTTAAAATGTTTATTTCAAAGACGTCTATGAATCGTCATACGTGTATAATAATTCGACACTTGAAAGACCGAACTCACTAAGCCACATTGAGTACCTAAATTTTAAAGGAGAGTGATTTAAAGCACATATATTTGGAAAAAAAAAACTTTTAAAATTTACTGAATTGTTTGACTAAAATTATTTTGACCATCATAAAAAAATGTGTATATATATAAACTTACTTGTAAACAAAAATATACTAATGCCCACAAATTAAAAAGTAAAAACATGGAAGAACAAGTTCATATTTCAAATCATTAGAATCCTTTAAATTATCCTTATAGAAATCCTTAAATATTATTGTTTTGTCGCTTAGTAAGCACTAGATTGGTGATTTTCTATAAATCACATAATTTTTAAGCGACGGTAAAACTCGTTGTAGAGATATGACACCTGGACTAAACGACGCAGAAAAATCTCTCAAATAGAATATTATATATAAATAAATTTACGTATTATTAAAGATTGCATTTCAAGCTTAGCTTTCATGCGTCGTAATGTACTAAATATACTATAAAAAAATATACTTGCGTCAAAATATTAAAATTAATAGTTTGACGCAAGTATATTACGTATGGCAATCATAACTAACATAATATTCGATAATCTGTTATCCTTATCATTCACATTCATTCAAATGGCATCCGAACCGTGAACTGACTCAACTTTAAATCTCATTCAATGTTTGAATTTCATTCGAGATTTTTATTATCACTAAGACAAAATAAATACAAATTACAATTGACTTAAAATTAGCATCAACAAAAACCATTCTTATCAAAATAATAACTTTTGTCATCCTGGAAGTGAAAAAACTATCTGTATACAATACTTAAAACCACATTGCAGCCGCGATAGAAGTTATTGGTGTAAGTATTTGCTATAAATATTTGCATTTCGACATAAAATTACCATTTATCACTAAATAAAATGTTAATTTTATAATATAGAAAGTTGCTGGTGTTATGATATAATCTTGTGGAAAGGTGAAATTACAACGATTATTTAACCTTGCACGGACCAATGCTAGGTGTTGGAAAGTTGTTGTAAACTTGATAGATAGTTACTAGCTAGTTTCTCTACAGAGTTCGTTCTTAGCGATCGTATTTAATTTTTTATTTTCTTCTGTGAAATATTTCATTCAATGGCATTTTTACTTGAAACTACAGTTTGTTTATCAATCGCTGCTGAAAGTAAGTATTCATATTAAAACAATATAAAAATATTAGTTATTTGCGGGAACTATTGTACATAATCTCTGAACTAATCAATAGATTAAACAATTTACTATGCTCTTCAACCCCAAACCAAATATAAACATTGCTCATAATAAAACACATAATATTTGAAGATTGCTGTTTATGTAACTACAGTCAAAATCTGTTATAACGACATTGAAGGGACTACTCATATTTAGTCATAAAAACCGATAGTCGTAACAACCGGAGATGCTTATTTTTTTATGAAGTGGTATTATTGAATGCGTAGGTCATAGGAATTAATAGGCAAATTATATAAATGAATGAAATTAAATTATATTTCGTTTATTTCAATCAAAACGTATACGTATTAAGAAAGAACAATGTCATTTTCCTGTATGCATAAAATCTGTAATTTTAGTTTGGAACACTTCTGTCTTGTATACACATTTTGTAATTCACTTTGGAGTTTAATCAGCATATCGTTATTATTTCCCTGCATATGAAACTGTTTATTAAAAAGAACAATCATGCATAATACACTAACAACATTGAAACCATCATTCAAAGTTGCCACTGTAATTTGTTCATCATTTCTTCATTTTCTTCTTCTTCAGCTAGTTGTTCTACAGATATAATTCTCCAAAAACATTAGCCAAATGTGGTCGTTTAATGCAGTATTTCATAGTAAGCAATGTCGTACAAAGCAATATTTTTGATGACAGTTATATAGCATTCAGCCGGGACCTTTGATTTTGGTCAATATAACTGATATGTTGTTCTAAACGATGTCGCCATAAACGGTTTTAACTGTATTCTAATTTCTATTATATTTTCTTTATTTAATGTCATTTGCTGTTATTCCTTTAATATTAAAATAAGACAGCCATATTCTATGAAAATTGAATATTATACCTAATTTTTTTTTTTTTTTAAATGAAAATTAGATAACTTTCTGTACAGCTTAATAGGTTGTAAACTACTTATTCATTTATACCAACTTTCAGGCAGAGAATATCGTCAACTTCCTCGCAGTATGTCGAACCCAGGATTAACATCTGAAGCTCAACTTCGATACATTCTACAGTGGTTTGGGGAGTTCAGTGAGCTGCAGCGGGAAGACTTTCTACCAGTATTGGCAGCTGCGCACGGTGGCAAGCCAGACCAGTTAGCTAGTACACTAGCAGCTCTTTCCTGTGACGATAAGCCTGTCAGCTTGTTTCAATGTCGTGTGAGTTTACTAAGAAATCATTATAATTTTAATCAATAATTAAAGCTAAGTTAAAATATATGTATATAGTCTATTCTAACCATAAGGGACAAATAATAAATAGGATATTAAATTGAAGCAATGTCACTGATCAAACCTTTGAATAATCTGTGGTATACATTATGGATTTGCCAAAATATTTGATTATGAAAGTCGATGAAGATGTAATAGGACCTTGGCAGATAAAAAATTAAAGTGAATAAGTATTTAAGTTAAAAAATATAACTTTTAATGTGAAGATGGCTCTTATAATGGCTGTTTCCATGGGCAGAGATATTAATAGTTATCAATTTATTTGTATATCTGCTCTTTCACTTTCGAACAAATATTAATATTACTTACTGGTCAATGATTGCTTTTTATTACAAAGAAAGATGTGTTTTTGCAAAAACCCATCATTTTCATCACTTTCACAAATATGGCTGTGTTTATGAAAATAATAATAATTTGATATTATATATTTTCAGATCAAATTATTTAATGAATGGTTTCCTACCTGGGCAGAAGAAGAACGGGATAGACTTGTAAAAGCTGTATCTGAAATTGATTCGGAATTTGGTATTAAACTACAAGACGCACTTGTGAATGGTTTCAAATTGAATGGTGACCTTGATGAAGAACATAAGTTGCATTTTGGGATAGAAAATGTTCAGCCTGAAGAGGACCTAATCGAGTCTGGTAGTAATGAAAACAGTGAAACATTAACAGTTTCACAGGAAAATAGCAATGTAGAAATCGCTGCTGCCTCTTAAAATGCCACAAAAATTGATTCTGATACTTTCATAGTATTATTTTATTTATTTTTATAGTAAAAATATTTTTCATATAACTATAGAAAAATGCCATTTATCAGTGAGGCATGTTTTGTAAGTAATTATACTTTGGTACCTTTGTACCTGAATTTTAGATCTTATTTGTTGTTGAAATAAGGATGAAATTTTATTAATTTAAACTATTAGATTTAAGAATTTATATGTCTATAACATTCCATATTTAGAGCATTCCATTAGCTATTTTAGCAATTTCCTACAGTTTTAGAATCTCATATAAATCATATCTTTCTTCCATTATATTATATATCAGTATTTAGATATTAATATAAACATATTGATACATTTTTATGTATTAAATATTGATAATCAAAATATATTTATAAAATACTCTTTGTGATATATAAATAAACAATGGTTGTATTTTACTTTTTCGCACATATTTGCAAATCGAAGGAAGTTTTGATATTATGTGTACAAGTCGAGATTTGCTAAATTTTATGTTTACATAGCAGAAAAATAATCAAAAAGCTCAAATTGTTACCATATACCACACTTTTTAGCTTTTGTTTTATGGTGTTAATGTTATAGAATTATGTGTCAGGCTTATTGAGAAATAAAATCGGAATTAGGCATGTATTCCAATATTAAGTACTTTGTACAAACAGACTGGAGCTGAAATTGATATTGCCATTTAACCTGTCTTCTATTTTGGTTTAATTATTTACAAGATAAACATATTATTTATATCTGTTGAGAAATAAAAACCGATAAGCTAAAAGCAAACTTCAGTTCCAAAGACCTAAAGGAAATGAGTACAAACAATACAATATAGTGCCAAGATTTTGTATTCCTTTATATGCATAGTGATTTTTTATTATTATTAAAATATAATTTAGGTATTAAGGTAAAAAAGAAAATTGTGAAGCGGTTCGAGTGATAGAAAGGTGCTGGTGCTTAGCAATGTGAAGAGAAAGGCATTTGATATTCATTAAATCATACATACACATATTCAAATTAAATATATGTCGTGAATATGAATTAGTGTTTTATTTTATATTTATTAATATTTTTGTACTAGTACAGTAGTGATTACTGAGTACCATTTAAAATGATATTAAAAGAATGTTCGAATGAATGAATGGATGACCGATTAAATAAATAACGTATGACGGAAGCCAGCTAATGCAATGCTAGCGGTGTTGCTCTTTATCGCGTTCTCTTTCTATGAGAAAAAAAGCCCGCCAAAGTAGAAATATCGAATATATCGAATTTTAAACGTCCAGCACTTTTTCTGCAAAAGATTTCATTCCGAAAAAAAAAAATCGGATCATACTAAGTTATGATTTTTTTCTCAAAATTTCAATGACGATTACATTTAACTAGTGAATGCTAGTGAATATAAATTTATTTGTAATATCCATATATATTGTAGAGACAAATTATGCACCGATTGTAATAAATAAAAAGAATAAAATGTCATAATATTATTACATAAATTTAAATAGCCAAAGGAAATGCTTACAGTTTTATTAAAATTAGTAATTGTTTCATAAAATTTATTTATACATGTCATGGCACATGGCGGTGAGTATTTTCATGTGTTTGATCAAAAATATATGAATCTTTCCACAAAATAGGTATAGCAACTATTAATCAGTTCTAAATAAATATCACATTATGGCGTATTAAAATATAGATTTTTAATATTAATTAAATATATTTTTATATCTTCAGTCGGAAATGACTGAAAACAAAATTCAATAAAGATTATGTATTTTTAATTATTGTCATATTTTTGTACATAGGTACTAAATTATTTAAAAGAAAGGAACATGGATTGTTTTTCTCATTTAAGTAAAGTTTAAGTTCTAGATTATTTTTAGAAGAAGGCCATTCAACGAACGATTTAAATCAAATTAAAGTTCGTATTATTAAATAAATAATAAATTATGGTCGGATATTGGCTAGTATCCAGTCGACGTAAGCGGAGACTCGCGTGTAGACGCCGGGCCAGCCCACGGTACCACAAGGCGACGGACCGTAAGATACGACGCCTACTGCCATCCAATTCTCCATTGAAGACAATTGCCCCATAAGTGGACCACCGGAGTCTCCACGACAAGAATCTTGACCTTGTAGACCACCGGCGCAAAGTTGATTTTCAGTGATCGAACGTCCCGCTCTGTTGTAGATATTCTGACAGTCCGTACGATTTATTACTGGCACGCGGACTTTCAATTTAACATTCGAAGTAGACTCTGAAAATCATTATCGTGTAATTAAAAACTACCTATTATTTTCTAAAAATGTGTGGTTTTCTTAGAGTACAGGTTGGCGGACTTGCAAATGGGCTAAATAAATATGGTAAGTGATCACCACTGCTAATAGATATTGGTACTATAAAATATATTAATAATTCCCCATATTACTAATGCTCCACCAAACTGGGGAAATACAATGTTATGTCCCTTGTGAATGCAGTTACACTAGCTACCCTTTATACCGGAATACTAAGTATAGCAGTTTGGCGATAGAATATGAAATGTGCCAACAAGTGCAATGTGAATGCTAAATACTTCATAAAAGTGACATAATTCAAATGTAAGTATTGTAACAGATAATTATTTCTGTGATCGTCGTAGCTTATATGTCAATTCGTAAAAAATATTTTTAGATGAGGTACTTACTAGTTTCCGTTTTACCCCATCCTGCCACTTCCATATAGTATCCATCAAATAAATTATTACGCAATTCTGGAGTAATAGGAAGGCATATGGGCTTAACGAAATCTGAAAGTAAATTATATTTTAAAATATGATTGTACATCATACGTTTGCTACGTTATTTATATATATAAAAAAAACAAATAAAATCATATTTGTAAACTTCAATTCTAAAAGATTTCCAAACATTTTATTGAAATAAATAGAAGGTAACCTACCATTGAACTCAACTTTTGTGGATAATCTAATCAAAGCGATATCGTTTTGCTGGTTATTATCATCGGCGGAGTAGCCTTCGTGGGCAATAACCTCTTCTACAGGAATATCAAGAACTGGCGGGCTGCAGTCGTCTAGATAACAGTCTTTCTTGCTAGTCACGTTCCACTCGCCGAGTCTAACTTGAGATCTATAATTATATTTGAATTGAAATAGATGTTTTTACATCCATAAATTATGATTCAAAACATTTTCCGTTATTCGACGTATGTAATTAGAAGACACGTAGGTAAATCAGATGCAGACATGAATTACCGGCTTTCATAGTCAGTACTTTAACATAGTATTAGTCTCTCATAGTAAAATCTATATATTTTGATTAGTTACTCCGGCAACGTATTATGTCTAATAATACTTATCATAATTTTTTGTAGTCTTTCTGAACAGTGTGTTGTGGACTTACAGTTTCCAGTTTTTCGGAAGATCAGCACCTTTAATGCAATGTGCGGCCGTCAAAACATATTTCGAAGATATCAATACGCCACCACAGTAGAAACCGCTTCCCTTAGCTGCAATACATATTTTTAGACGATAGACATAACGCATAAACATCATTAAAATAGCAGGAAAAGTATATATTATCTATGAACATTTTGTTATTAAATTATTACCTACTCATGCGGTGATACATTATTGTAAACACGATTTTACACGTTAAAATAATTGAGACGAGGAAAAAATTATATTTTCTATATTTACCTAGTAATCTCCCTAATACCAGTGTCGAGTTTTACTAGAAACAATAACTTACGTTTGTCGTATCGCAACAATGCCATCCACGGATGCTCGTCAAGTTCCGTTTCAGTCCCTCCAACAATCCGATCATTATTTTGAATACCACAAGTTTTCCAATCGGGTATTAATTCCATAGGATTAAAATTGACTTCAGGGAGTCTGAGCATTGTCTCTACGTTTCTAAAATGCGGTGGACAGCATACCTAAAACAATATGTGCTTCCTTGGTAATTCTGTAAGAATAAACTCAAAAAAGACGATCGTGAAATGTCATGGAGTAATGTAAAACATTGATAATAAAAAAATATAAAAGATAATATGCTTTAACTGCGCTCCATTTGGCTGTTTTAAATCTTCCACGAGTGAGAGTCGAAGTGAATACCGACAAGCAGGCGAAAAACTTTAACAGATTTCTGTGTATGTATTGTTTCTAGAAGTTCAAAAAGTCGTATGTAAATGACGTTTTTATTAATTGATTTAAAAATTATATAAATCACAAGTTACTATGGAATTAATAAACCGAAAAATATGTAATAGTAACTATATATTAATAAAGCACAACTATAGTAGTCGAAATATAAATAAAACTAATCGATAAGCTAAAATAAACTACCTAAAATAAAACACCGCCCCCCTCATAAGTTTAAAAAATTATTTCTAATATAATGCTTTGCGAAGAGAAACATTTCGATTCATTTCGATGTTTAAGACACCTTATCAATGTTTTAAGCGATAACTTTAAAGCTATTTTTACCGCAAATTATGCCGCTGCAATTATTAAATAGCCAGTTATATTCTGAAATGTACAGTTGGACGTTACTTTCTTTTAATTTTGATTTTGTCACGGTATTATTCCCAATTATTGTCTCATTCTCGGCGGCAAACGGAGGAAACCGCAACAATAGCGGTAGTTATGATAAGTCGTCGTGGTGCGTCGCCACAAGCTATCCCGAACGTGTGGAAATGCTATCACGAATGTTGTTAGAAGACCTGGGACGAACTAAGCCTTCACTTGTGACCACTTGGACCTGACTGAATATAACCGGAGAACTGTACTTTTTATGGGCGAGACTAAAGTTTTTAGTGATAATCAACGCTTGCGCTTGTAGATAATAATAGGCGAACCGTTTTCGTAACCCTGCATTCACGGAATAGACCGTTTTGTTGCCAATAAGTAGAAGCTACTATAACTGCCTCCTACATCCCACATCGAGCCTATAATCCGGCCCCATGTTTCATTTCCATCCCATTTTCGAAAAGTGTAAGTGAAAACTTCATAGAGTTTACCTTGGCCTGCTCTCTACCCAATTGAACATTTAGGGGATGGATTGAAATTCGCCTTTATGTAACCTTAAGGCGAATTCCAGTAATGTGAATAGCCAACAGGAAATCTTAGAGGCTGGGAGCGTATATCAGAAGAAAATGTTTTAAATTTAATCGAAAGTGTTCAGGCTAGGAACGCTACAAAAGTAACACACCTCATTAATTCGCTCGAGAATAAATATCATTATCGATTTTTTATACTTTGCCATTCATATCTGTGTAAATTTTCCGTAAAAACTGTTTTTGTGACCAATTTACATTAAATTAACAAATTTCACACGTTTTTATGTTTACTTTATTTCTAAACACCCACTTTAAGCATATTAAAAAAGCGAGATAAATACTTAGAATGTTTAAATACAGCCAAATAATTAATTGAACCCTCCTTTATTTTAAGTAGTTTAGTAAGTCAATCATAGTTACCTGTGGTTTTTTGGCGGCGTCAAAACCACAATGTAATTTTTTTAAAAGGTTTATTATGAATACATCAGGATCACGCTGTAACCTGTTATACAGATCGGTGCATTCTTCCAGGGGTAAACATTTAGCATCGTTTCTGCAAATATCTGAAAAGATAAATAAAATGTACCTTTGTATTAAAATATACACACATGGAACTTAATTCATATATTAAATTGATAAATACTTTATTCTTCATTATTATTATTAATAGATTATAGACGACGATCGAGTAGATTACTACTGCTGCTTAACGTAAAACTCTCCATTTATTTTTATTTTTATTTAATAGTTCGGGAGATTGGCTAATAAGTGACTTATTAATAAGAGACTAATGATTACCATAGACATTAGCAATGTTATAAATATTAACCATACCTTACATAGCCATGATACATGTTAATTGTTCCGATAATTAAACTGACCTTTTAAACCGAAAGACAAACATCATCATCATCCTCCTGCCCTTATCCCAATTTTACTTGGGGTCGGCGCAGCATGTCTTCTACTTCCATACTTCTCTGTCGGACGTCATCTCACAAGTAACATTCTTTCTAACCATATCGTCTTTCACACATTCCATCCATCGTTTCTTTGGTCGTCCCCTACCTCTATATCCATCCACAGCCATTCTCAAAACCTTTCTCTGGCTCTCTTCCTCTTCCAGACATCATTCTTACATTCCAACTTGCACACCTCAATTTTAACTCTCTCACACTTCGAGCTTGCTTCTTACGTCGCACCCGCCCGTTCCGATGCGATAACCCTTGTTCATTTCCCACAAGAACCGGGTGCTGCGCGTCGCCTGTGGGGTACGCCCTAGCCCTATCACTCGTATGGTTTTTACTGTCGATGCTGCTAAGGATTTTGGCTTAAATTTTACAGTCGGCCGCCTGCCTGACACCAACTCTCCTTGGGAATGCTGTCGTTGTTGTATACCCGCCACCGTGCGGGTAGCCCAAAGTGCAGGTGATTCGCAGTGAGCTTTAAATTACATTACTCATATTATTGTTTGGCGGTAGAATATGTGATGAGGGGATGGTGCTTACCCGTACTGGCTACCGCAATGCCCTACCACCAAGTAACGCTTGTGCAATATACAATGTATTACATAATTAAAAAAGCTATTCGTTTTTTATTAGACAATATAACTAGTAATAAGTATATAACTATTACTCTCGATATTTAAAGATATTTAATTATATATATAGTTAAATATCTTTTGTTTTACATATTATATTATATATATATTAATTGTAAAACAAAATAATGCTGGTGGTAATTCTGAAATTTTCCTCATACTGTATCTTGTAGCCTCGATTAAGCCGGTTATTTGACACTAAACATATTCAAGACATATTAAATGTTATGTTATAGATTCGTAATATGAGTTGTGATTTTTTAAATAAAAATATGCCCTATGTGTATGTGGCTTCTTATAATAGGTAAATACCTATTATAAGAAGCCACATACACATAGGGCCACATAACCTTCGCCCAGATACTGGCTGTATATGGAGTTGGTATAAACCGAATTTTAAATAGTCGTTTCATGTTCTGTGATCTTAAATCCCGTTTGCCTTTATTTCTCTGACTCACTTACCATTCAAACAGGAACAGCAATAAAAAGTCCCACTGTTTGGGTTTGATAAAATGGTCAGAGAACAAGTCGCCTAAACGGATCTGCGATAAGCCGCAGTTAAGATAAAAACAATGAAGCGATGCTGTGTATATTTTTTTATATGTATATTTTGTTTTGCTCACATGACGTCATATCGTATAAAACAAATACAATTTTTATTTTAGTTATACTTGCTAAAAATATTTCGGCTAATTATAATTAATCTATATCTACCTAATTCCTTTTTTAAATGCGCAAGTAACTCTGTCTGTGTGTGTCACGGGCACCACTTAACCGTATTTAATGAAATTTGGTATGAAACAAATTTGAACTCCGGCGAAGGAAGTCTTGTTTATATCTAACACTCGACGACCGACCCACAAAACGCAAGTCAATCCCGCGGCTTTGCCTAGTATTGTATAAATCGGCATTTTGTTGTTCGTAAGTATTTTAGAATAAGTAGTGATTTACAATAACTACAGTTGCTTATATAATATTCAAAATATATAGGTAGTATGTATATCTGTATTATATAACATATATGTGATATATATGCAACAGAAAATTGTAACAACAGATAATATGAAAAAAAGCTAGTATTTAAAATGTAATATGTATTATCAATATCTGATTCCAAGTAAATATATAATGGAATAATACTGTAAAAAATATTCAGACATATATATTATATACAGGCATTAGCGATCTATTATTACATGAATTTAATCGCAACAATGGAATTATAGTTTATTTAAAAACGCCTTTGCAAGCATTTTTAAATAGTCATTTTACAACATTATTATAACATAAACCCGACCTACCTAACCTTTTCTTAATGAATGACTCAGTAGTCATTTTTTCCCAATCAAATATATATATATACATGTAATAATTACATTTAACTTTTATTTATAGTTATTAAATTCATACGTCATATGTATGAACGAATTCAAACTCTTTTATCATTTACATAATACTGTACAGTATAATAAATAATTATCAATTGATATATTTAACATGAGTTTTAAATATCAGTAATCCTTTGGTTCGTTGTCTATAGACAACTGAATGTCTTATATATAAGACATTCAAAATATTATTTACATAACTAATAGTTTTCTTAAACGTCATTAAATGTCCGATGGTAATCCTATTAGTCACGTAAAATACCATAATGGAATATACACTACAACATAAAGGTAACATAAATTTAATATACATAGTAGGTATACATCCTCGTATTTTACCTTACAGCTCGATGAACCAAAATTTGTATAGTGCTATCTAGCAGCTAGAAGAGCCCTATGTTTTACAAGATACGCTGATCACTAAGCTCAGAAATCCGATGTGCTAGAGTAACATTTAAAGTTAAAACTTTTTTTATATATGGTACCAGTAATAAAAGCTTAGTGAAATAAATAGTATTTATTACTTATTATGTATTTGAAAAAGATTGCGGGTGTAGGAACCGTCTTAAAAAAACCAACACACGTAAATACCGCCACGCTTTGGAACAGCATGGTGGATTAAGCTCTAAACCTATACCTCAAAACCGAAAAGGTCTTAAGCCCAGCAATTATACAGTTAAAATACTTTACATGATTTTACATGATTTAATAATCTGAGAAACTGAGAATAATCGTTACGTCACCCAATTAGAAGCGGAAATACTTGCCCTACCGCAACAAATAGGTCAACAGAATAAAAATCATTGGAATTAGTAATTAAACCTACACAAGTGCGAATTCTGTCGAAGTTGTACATAACATACTCGTATAAACTAAAATAAATTGACAGGAAAATAAATAATGTTATCTCTTTCTTATGTACAGGGTTAAAAAGAAATAATACGTATTTTAGTAGGTACTGATTAATTGTCTCAGTGATAATAAGTGGTGGTCAGTGGTCATCAAACGCAGTGTACGGCGATTGCCATTGGCCGATGCCAATAATGATGGGAGCTTATGACCTAAATGTCATAAATAATAAAAGCAATAGATAACCTCCATAATTACTTATTATTATTCCATATGATTATGTCCTCTTGAGCATTTTGGCCACGGAGGCAATGCGGCAGACTAGCCAACGGCATATTATAGTACACAGGTGTGTCTGTTCATATAAATGTGCACTCTCGATTCTCTATTTCTCATCTCATCTCATTTCTCTATTCACGACTTCACGACTGGAAATTTTTCAAGCGTAGGAAAAACAGCTATCCATGCTGTCCGTGTCATGGACTCCGGGTTGCTACTGAGAATTTGATTTGACCTGAACCTGACACTGACCCGGAGCTTGAACCCAGGATCTCAGCAGTGGCCTTATATGCTAGCCAATTAGACCAACGAGGAAGTAAAATCCTGTATATGCCAGTAGAAATGATTTCTGTGTAATCTCGATACAGTACTGTATAAGCCTGGTAGAACAATAATTACCTCAATACTTATGTTTATTCGTGATTCTGATTCACAGTTACTTTAACTTATAACATGGGTATTGTTTCTTTTTCTTATGATATGGGTAGGAGGACGGGCAAATGGGCCACTTAATGGTAAGCGGTCACAATTGCCTAAAGACAATGGCGCTGTTAAAAAAATTAAAAAATCCTTACATCGCCAATGTGCCTTGGAAAGGAAGATGTTATGTCCATTGACGACCTCCGTGGTCGAGTAGTGTGTACACCGGTTTTCATGGGTACGCCACTCCGAGGTCCCGTGTTCGATTCCCGACCGAGTCGATGTAGAAAAAGTTCAATAATTTTCTATGTTGTCTTGGGTCTGGGTGTTTGTGGTACCGTCGTTACTTCTGATTTGCCATAACACAAGTGCTTTAGCTACTTACATTGGGATCAGAGTAATGTATGTGATGTTGTCCAATATTTATTATATTTATTTATCTATTTATTTATTGTGGCTGACTTACCCTTCAAACCGGATCACAACAATACTGAGCACTATTGATTGGCGGTAGAATATCTGATGAGTGGGAGTTATCCAAAATTAAAGATTTGTTAGTGAAAAAAAAAAATATTATTTTTAAAATATAATATCACTATTATTTTGAACATTGATTTAAAATTTATCACGTAAACAATAATCTAAATTTAAAGCGGATGAAACTGAAGCTGTTTAATAGTACTAAGACCCTCTCCGAAACGCGCTGCAGTTTCTGGTAATTAAGTTTGATCTACGAGTACATCGTTTAGTAGTTCCTTCAGTTAAGCAGTCCAAAAAAAACATTCCATCACTTATTAATATAGTTTACTAGATTATTATATACGTGAGTAATTGGTACTATTCAATTACTACATAACATAAAGTATTATTTGCTATGTTCTTGTTATCTAAATACGATGAAGCGGAACAGCAGTCTATATATACATATATATATATAGTAAAATGTTGTTAACATGACCTAACCTATTTATTATATTTTGAAAATTATAATAAACAACGATAAAAAAGCTACTTAATAATCATTTATTAAAGCATAATATTTCTTGCCAATAAATCAGGATGACATACGTATAATTCAAAAAATCTCTTGACAACTTCGAATGAACAGATTTAGAACATGTTTTTAGATCTATGTATTTATTCCCTTTGAGTTTCTATTGTTTTTTATATTATTTTGATAGATGAGCTGGCAAATGTGCAACCTGATGGTAAGTGTCCACTACTGTTCACTACTATAAGTACTGTAACAAATATTTATAATTTCTTACATTACCAATTCGTGACCAATCTTGGGGATAAGATGTTATGACCCTTGTCCCTGTAGTTACACTGGCTCGTTCACCGTTAAAACTGGAACACGATATTACTAAGTATTGCTGTTTGGTGAAGGAATATATGATGAGAGGCTAGTACCTTCTCAAAAGGACTTCCACAAAGCCCTCCCACCAAGTTGCTTATTATAGACTCAGAATTCAGAATTATTAAAGACTCGCGTAACTTTTCGTTATTGGGCTATTTCAACTGAAGTAAATTGACACTAAATTAATTAGCATCTTAGTCGTGAAACATTCAACTAGCTAACACAATGACAAAAATTATTCTACCTAACAACGAATGAGTACACGACCGATTTATTTCTATTTATTTACTGGGGATCTTTGGATTTTTATGCTTGTGGAAGTTTAAGGAAGTTTACAAATATTTTAAAGTTTATAGTTTACATCTAGTTGGTCAAGCGGCTAGCTTATAAGGCTTTAAATCTCGTGGCCTAGAGTCCGAATCGTGATTTAGGTCAAGAATATACCATTGGCTTTATACTAGTATCTAAAAGCTGGACCTGCAACTGAATTTTCGGCCGTCGTATTTGATAGAATGTGCCCCTGTGCCTACGTTTCTGTTCAATTATAATTCTAACGCATTTCTCACATGAAAATTTGGCCGTGTGTTCGCTTAGGCTTAGTACTTCATTCATTAATTTAAAATATTAAGGTATCTCCAATGTTATTTCGGTATAAAACAATGACGAACAATTGTACGATACTCGGTAAACTTGGAGCGGATTTGAGGTTAAGGTATCTCCCTAATTATATTTTCCCGTGTAGAGTTTAACGACTGTTTCTTACAAGGAATGAAATGATTTTATACGTGTGTTTTTCCCGCGCACAAAACTATGTAAATTATTCATAAATCGTTTTTTTTACCGATTTCTTTTAAACATCAATAGAGTACCATCGTATAGGTTTTTTAACTCACAAAGTGAATCTTGAATGATGATCGTACATACCTACATCAATTCATTAATTTATCTAAGGTTAGATTTTAAGAACAAACTAATGATACCTATCTTTGAGCACGAAGACATACTAATGATATAAATGCTTATTCATGAACTGAATAATAGAGAACCACTAGCTCGAAGTCCAACAAAGATCTGCTGATGTTCAGTAATAATATAAAATATAAAACGCCAAAATGTATTAATGTAAAAAAGGCACGGGCAAGTGTGAGCCGATGGATGTTGTTAAATTATGAAACAAAAAACAAATAGAGTTCTATAAAAACGTTGTTTCTCATTCTTTGCTTTTGTGGTTTAAAAAAAAAATCTCTTCGTTTCAATCAATTTGACAGAACTAAAACATTTGCTTTCTTTACTAATATTATACGCGAGAGCGAGATAGCGTTTATTATACTTTGTGTCATCAGAATCAGTTTCAATAATAACCAAGTTTTGCTTAAGTACATTCAACTAATAACTTTATCAAATTTCAATATTTTTAATTTAATAGTTGTAGTACCTATAGTGAACGAGTATCAATATATTTTACTTAAAATGTTTACAAATATCATTTATTGAAATATAAGTATTTCCTTGTATGAATTGCAAGTATAAATACGGTATTTAATGTTTATTCAAAACAGTGTTTTTATTATACGCATGTAATTAAGAATATTTCACGTTTGTTCGCTAGGTAGGTATGTACACGGATAAAAACCTATTATAAGGAGGTTTCTTGGGAGAGACATATAGTATTACTTTACCTTATTTTATATAAAACATTGTAAAATAAAATATACCTATGTAGGTAATAAAAATATATATTCTTTCGAAAGAAGAGCACAATCCAGTCGAACATAATCTTCAATAATATACTAGCAAATGCATATAAATATTAAATAACAAAATTTATGCTAAGATTAACAAGTCACTACGTATCTACATACGTCCCTAATTTTAAACAGTAATTTTAACTCACAAATCGCCATCAACACTGCATAAAAAACTGTACAATAAAAAGATACATTTTGCTTCGTTTCATTCGTTCAAAATATTACAAATACTTGGAATTCTTCAATAAATAAACGACGTCACAACAATAAACTCATCAATTATAACGACATAATTATTCTACGTTTAACGATATCACTATTTCTTACATTATATGGTTTTTACATATGAGTTTCAAATATTTGAATAATATAATATTCGTATTTACCTTTAGCAAGGACACTTGACAACACCGCGAGAGAACTTACGAAGATAATGTTTTTGCACATGACATCCATTTGTAATATCGCTTATAAATAAACGAGTGTACTGTCAGACGCGAGACTGACCAAGCGACTGATTGCTTATTATTCGACACTAAAGGTTATCACAATTATAAACACTAACACTAATAACAAGAGGCTTCTGTTTGCAGACAAGCCGTGCAAGCGTGGTTTATCGTCACGACATTAAGCTCATCTGATACGACACGAGGTTTTCTTGTACTTTCCGCGTCGTTGCTTATAATATAAGAGCTAGTTGTACTTTTGTTTCTTTTCCTCTTGTATGTAATGTCCGTAATGTGCTCATGTTGATTTTCAAATAAGTTTATACGCTGTATATAATTGTCATTTAAGTACTCGTTACTCGTATTTTGTAAAGTAAGTATAAGTAGTATAAGTATAAGTAGTACTAGCTGTGACTTAGTACGGGTATTATTAATATTTCATGCCTAGGCATTTTTTTAAAAATGTAATTGTAAGCTTATATTTTACAAACAGTAACGAATGGAAATATTCCCTCATATTATAATTGTGTTAGCATGTACTACACTAATGTGATGTACACTTATGGCATACTTCACCGCATTTACACGACTGGCCAAAAAGTAGTGTTTTTTCAGATTTCATTAATGTGTGAGTTTTTTATACCACTATACCTTTTACATCCTCAAACAGATTTGGTTGTATGGTGTATTGTTAGAATTCTTATATAATCTCGAGTGATACTGGCTATAAAGTAAATAATTTATTCATTCAGTATAGTCATGTGTATTTTTTTTCATTTTTAAAGTAAATAAACATTAAATTCATGCTTGTTAAGTTAATACTCAAATTTAAAATAAGTGAATCTGCGTGAAAATATTCTACGAAACTCGCTGCATCTTCTAGTATAAGTTTTATGTATAAAAAAAAATACTTAGTAGTCTTTTTTATAAGGTTAGGTTAAGATATAATGAAACTTCTCCTCATTTATTAATGAAATGAGTCGAGCTCTTAAGCTGTTCAATAAAAGATAAATAAAAAAGTCTGGAATCGCCACCATGTCAGCACGTCAAATTCAATAATTGATGCTGTAATATGATTTTATTCAGCTTATTTTATATTTGCTCTGTCCATTTGGTTAAAAACTTTTTGACATCAGCCTTAGAACGTAACTATTCCAAATTACGTAATAAATTTAAATGCGTAATAAAAGCATATGTACAAGCATACACACACAAAAATATCGTAATTGTATACTTAAAAAAAAAATTGATATGTTACATATAAATATATAAATAATAATCTTATATACCTATATATTTTGCAGGATGTCAGAAGGCTATAAGTTGTTAGATTTGTGTTTTAATTGAAAATTTTATTACAGTAAATATGTATTTACGTAAAATAAACTTAATTACATATTTATTGAAAAGTAAAATATACTTTAATACATGTTTACTATTCGCCGTCCTCCGATATGGACCTAATCTGATGCCAAGTTTTTACCTGAATTTATTAACGTCGAAAGATATGTGCCCAATCAGTTAATATTAATCATAAAAATTAAGATAAACATCGCCCTTTTCACTACTCCTAGCTTAACAACAAACGGTGAGTTACAATTTTGTAAGCCCCTTATATATGTGTCCATAATTTATTTGACAAACATGTAGATACTTTATTTTTATCATAAATCGAATTTAATAGTGATTAGGTATAGAAATTCCACCTTTTTTTTCAACAGCAAAAATCGATATTCGATATTGTACATTCAAATAAAAGTGTTAATAATCGAATCGATAATCGAAAAATAACGTTGCCGCAATCACTATTCGGTCAAGAAGTATATACAAATTGAACAGAGTATGAGTACCTACGTACGAATTGAGTTTATGCCTCTAATAATAATAAAGCGATCATTATACTATTAAATAATAACGATAGGCTACGCATATCGGGCTAACAGGGTAAGTAAATGTTAGAGATTTGACATCAACTTTAAACATTTCCGTTTAATATGCAAACCTTTTAATAAAAAAATTAGCTGTTATCTCTTGAGTTGTATTTATATATATTTTTTTTTTACAGTTTTGGCGTGAAATTCCAAATATGATATTCAATAACCATCCAATATAAATTTTTGTCATTGGCTATGGAACTCACAAAATATTTATTATGGCTCATTTTTGTTTCTAAAACTTTACTAATTATAATAAACATCAATCATTCATTACTGTTTGTAATAATAATTCTAAAATATATTATGAAGTCAAACCTTAATTTTACTCAGTCGAAATAAAACCCCAAAAATATCGTAGCAAAAAGTATAAAATCTACACAAAAACCTCTTACGAATGGACACGGGCTCTTGGTCTATTGCGTTTTTTTAAATGATAAAAGTGTTGATCACAGTTCCAAACGGGTTTTTTATTGCCTGTTGGATATAATATCGCTGAGTCTATTTCGTATTCATATTCATAATACGAATCTTACGACGTTTTAATTTAAACAAATGTATATATTAAAGTAATTAATCTAAGGAAATACAAATTTTTGATAAAATCTTTTATTTTTTATAACGCTTTTATGAAATTCTGAAATTCCTCAGACGTACCTATACTTCATACATCTGAATACTTTATACACAAAATTGCAGTTCATCTTTTATCGTAGGGCGGAGCAAAATAGCCTTGGCCTTATTTTACGTAACGGATAAGAAATTGCTCAACAATGCTGCTGACTGTATACGAGAAGCTGTCGAAAAAAATAATATTTGTTTTTTCATGGTGGAAAAACCCATTTGCAAAAGACAATATATACTATTAAATACTTAAACATTATTTAATATTATCTATAATTCAATACAACGGTTTTTATATTTTGATAAAATAAATCCATCAACTAAAACTACTTTAATAACCTAAGGGTTTATTAAAATTCATTATTACGAGTAAGTATATATAGTTTGCTTTTCTTGGTTTATTATAAAGTGATTTACATAAATAACAGAATGAATATGAAATTTATTTGAAATAATAATGTTGTGATTATTAAATTCCGTTTGTGGCGTGTTTAAGAATTTATGTCCATATGTCGTCTGAGGTCATTGAAAAGTTTAAGGCCCAATGTAAACATTACAAAGCTCTTCAAGAGTTGCCAGTGAAATGGGTCGTTGGTTGTTTTCCACAAATTGTAAGCATTCTTCCATATGATCATAAGTTTTTGTTTAATCCTATTTGATAACTGAAATAGAAAACATCGTAGTTAGTTTTTGAAAGATATATAAGATATAGTAAAAAACTAATTAAATATATATATATATATATATACTTTGCTATCACAAAAGCTGACTTATAAGGCTACAGTTGGTTTTTATTTTATTTTAAATAGGTAGGCAATCTAGCAATTGGCCATCTGATGATGAGTCATCATCGTTGCCATTGAAATTGGCACCCAAAGAAATATTAACATCGCCAATGCCATCAACTCACTCACTCTTCAAACCAATACTAAGTACCTATGTACTGCTATTTGGAGGTAGTATATATCATCAGTGGATGTCACCTATCCAGAGGGACTAGCATGAAGCCCTACCACCATGAACATCCCGAGAAAATTCTCAGTATTAGCCCGTTGCTATAGTTATTCGTAGTTTCTCATCTTTATTAAGGATACATAAGGAACTTACGAAGCAGTAGAGCGTATGAGTAAATATACTGATGATTCAATTATACCTATCAAAACAGCACTGAGCCCTAACACGGAATTGAACTTTAAACATAGATAAATACGGCAACGCTAATACATCCTACTCCAACATAAGAAGGAGTATATAAAACAAACCTTATATTTACATATTCCGTGCAATTTGCTAATATCTCTGTTATGCATGTGCATAATGCACGACAAACAGTTCTTGATTATATAATACAACACTTTACCACTAGACTAGATGACCGAAAATCCACAACAGCGCGATTTTTAAGACCTTTTCTGCCTCGCACAACCACTCTGTGGAACTAGCTTACGCTGGCGGTTTTTCCGAACCGATACGACTTGGGAACCTTCAAGAAAAGAGTGTACTCCTTCCTTAAAGGCCGGCAACGCATCTGCAAGCGTGTGTTGCAGATGTCCATGGTCACTTTTCATCAGATGAGCCTCCTGCTCGTTAGCCACCTATCATATAAAAAAAGACTACATAAGTATATACACTTTAATTTTACTTCCAAAGCTATGATCTTCACTGACACTCAAAATGTAGTGTCATTTTGAGTGTCAGCGAAGTATTTATTCGTGTATTCATAATGATGGTATCATAGATTATTCAAGATCTCGACTTTTAATCAATAGCAACGTTGTTTATTTGTGGTCTCCTCCTGTGATTGAAATAGGCTATTACAAACATAGACAACTAATTTATTCTTATATGTACGTTAAAACATATTCGTATTAACATTTGATGGTGATCTAGAGCACCGTGTCTGGTCTGAACCACGGATGGATCTTGTATTGAGTGATACCAGGTCTGAAGTCACTGTTTTCTGTGACAAACTTCCTTCCACCACTTCATCCTGTGTTGTGTCTGGTCCAATGTTCGCCCTCGTACAAGATAGCTTGCAGACACTCATTACAATGCAACGCGTAATCTATTCTAAACAATTTTTCGAAATTATATCAATTTTATTCTTTGTGGAATTCATTTTGGTTTTGTTGATGGCGTATTTTGTAAAAATTATTGATGACATTTTGACATCCGCCATCATTAATAATACTATGAATAGTAATAGTGACACTAAATATTTTAATTACATTATCGTAACATTTGGTTGGCAACAACAGAATATATAATGAATACAGAATATTTAATAGAGCAAAGTTGAAGAAATTTTTTGTTACTTTGCGTGAACGCGCTAATATTTGTTTTCAATTGGATTTGAGACACTATTTATCTTGAAGCTAGAGGAGGTATTTACGTTGAGGCAAATTATGATATATGTTATCAAGCTATCACAGCTAATAGAAATGGAATAGAAAAAAATGCGTGTGAAGCGGGAGATGTTTGTTATAAACAAAACTGAAGATGGATGTCCGAGCTGCAGGGCAAGATGGAAACTGAAAAAAAACCATCCCTGAGAGGAATGACATGTACAAGAAAAGAGTTTAAAACACAATTTGTTGATTTCAAATAAATGGTAGACTTTAAATTAACATGGTTATTTTTATTACTAACAAGATTTAAAACGGGATATTTACCATGCTTTTTATTTTTATTTCTTTATGTATTATGTTCACGAGACAACAAGACATTCGTAGATAATGTCGAAATATCGAGCACCACCAAATAAAAATAAAAAACATGGTAAATATCCCGTTTTAAATACTGTTAGTAAATGGTAGACTATTTTTCTCTGTAGGTAAGAGTGTATGGAGTTATTTCAAAGCATGTTGGTAGAAAGACAATGTACTGTACTGACAATGTACTAATTTAATCCGGCAAATGCATGCGGATCACAACATCCCTTGACTTTGATGATCCCTTCATCGCCGATCACGAAATCAATTATAAACAGGAATGTCAGTAAAACAGCTGTGGCGTTGACCCACGTTTCAATTCTTATGTTTGCGATTCACGTGTTGAAGCCACCGGCCTATTATTATACTCATCAATCATCATACTTACATACTTGAGAAATATTTTTTTTTACACTATTCAGAACCCATGTTATTAAACTTAAACACTTCAATAAATTTACGTATAATTTTATTTCCGTTATTAAAAAATAACAACAATTAAATAAAAAATGTTTATGCGTAAAGAGTTGGAAAAATAAACATCAAAAATAGCAAAGCCATCTCGTTTTATCAAATAATAGATTAATAAAATTATATTATCAGAATCCGTCAAAATGTTATTTATTCAAGAAGGCTCTTTAATATTACTACCACTCAATAAACTCGTTTTTATAAATCTAGTAACAAGACTATGTGAAGGACATAGGATTTTCATACCTTGCGGTTATACCTTTCTTGATTGATTTTGTTGCGGATTTTTTTAATAGATAGAATGATTTAAGAGAAAGGTTTATATGTTTAAAACATGTACAGTATAGTAGAGAAACACTGCTAATTTTAGAGGTTTCTAAAGTGATAATATCGCAAATAAACACATTTTTGCGCTTACATTGCAAACGCTGGCTGAACCCTACGAGATAGATCAAAATAATGTTCTACAGTATTGAAAACCCGAAAAAGATCTTCAAAAAAGTCTGCATGTCTTAGCCCTTAGAGACAGCCCACAATAACTATTTTTGATTCTTTACTTTTTACGAGAAATAAAGGATTATTTTCGAAGCGATTTTAAGCAATACAGCATTAATCCTTATCCAATTAAGTACCTTAAATACATTGTGCATTGAATATAGATCGATATAGCGCTTTGTAATTTAAATGAATATTTTCGAAGGTTTGTATTGTCTAATGTCTGAGAAACTGTGAACGTTGTAAGACATTCTGTAGTATATTTAGTATCAGCATTGCACCCATGCGGAGCCGGGGCGGGTCGCTAGTGATATATAAATGTGATATATACAAATGCTTGTAAAATGATTATCTGAGCTGAGCTGAGTTGTCAACACTAGCTCATCGGGCATCGTAACTAATATTAATCAATATTTTTTATTTATATTTATCTATGGTACTGTTTATGGCACATACTTTACACCAAGACGTGTAAACTCCTTTAACAAATGCAGAGTAAGGTGACTGCAGGTTGTCTAGCCTCAGAAGGATATCGTGACTTATAAACTATTTTTAGTCTAGAGAAGCGGTCGTATCGCACTAAATGATTGTTTATTTGTTTTGTGTCTGCATTTTCCTTATTTATATATATACATATTTATGAGATATCTCATTTTTTTATATCATTTGTAATTATTATCAACCTTTTTTTATAATATAGGTAGGCTGACGACCAAATGGACCTTCTGGTGGTAAAATAGGTAATGGTACTATTACAAAAAATAACCATTCCTTACATTGCCAATGCGCCATCAAACTTGGGAAATAAGATGTTATGTCCATTGTGACTGCAGTCACTCACCCTTCAAACCAGAACACAGCAATACTGAATACTGTTATTTGGCGGTAGAATATCTGTTGAGTGGGCTGTACATAACCAGACATGCTTGCACATAGGCCTATCACAAAGTAAATTTTAAGCAAGTTTTATGTGTTATTTATTATATATAATAATTTTGTTTCAGTGCTTCAAAATTGTCTGTTAATAATGATGAATTAATTTTTATGAGCCTGAAACTTTTTAATAGCAAAGTCACATAATCGAATCTTTGTCAATAAACTAATATGATTGGTAACTTCGGTTTCGAACTACGATTTTATCAAAGTTAGCATTAATCTCAGGTATATTATATCGTATAAAAGGACATTTGCTTTTTCGAGGGGTATGTGAAACGAAATCTACGTTCCGAATCGGTAGTAGCTGTACGTTTAATACAGTTCTACTTTTAATATAATTCAAAAGTGGCTAAAAAAGCGTACTCGAATAAAGTATATTTGGATTTTAATTATGAAAACAATTTTCGTCTCTTTGTTTTTGAATATTATGTTTCTTACCGATTAGCCTACTTGGTGAAAGGGCTTTTTTCAAGCCCGTTTCGCCAGATGGAGTGCAGGGGTGCAATAAAACTCAAACCCCACTTTGAAGAGTGCCTTGTCAAGTCCATCGTCCGTTTGAACATCAGTAAGGTGCCCCAGAAGATTAAAATCTTTTTTGGCGGGAGGGACCTAGTCCACCCACTCATCACATATTAATAAACAATAGTATTTGCATTGTAGGTTTTCGGTTTGAAGGAAAAGTGTGCCGGTAAAAAATGACATCTTAGTTCACAAGTTTGATGGCGCATTGACGATGTAAGGAATGCGGAAGGTCAGGTGGCCTATTTATCCGTCCTACCTATGCCTCGATGTAATATATATATATATATATGTGTGTAAATAAATATGCATATCCGTCACATTATTAATTATTTTACTTCGTGCCATATCTACCACAATAAAATAAAGTAAGAAAACAAAATATACTTAGATATTATGAGCATACTACTATCTAGCACTCCTTAGATACAATAAAGACTTATTGAAACAAAATATATATTAATGACAGATTGAGATTTTATTTAAATATTAAAATACATTTTATTTAACAGCAGAGTTTATAATATTTTCTATAATATCAGTCGCTTAAGTTTTGAAATAAACTGTAAATATAATTTTAAACAAAAACAAACCCTTAAGTAGCATAGTAGCAAACAGTCTTGTACAAACATTTTTAACAAGCATACTCTTTCCGCAAACAATACATATAATCCTCATATATAATGGTATGCTACTGTAGTTGCTCTAAACTAGCATACTTTACTGACTGGTATAATAATTTCAGGCTGTTATATTTATTTATAGTTGTGTTCTTAATAAATCATCAGAATTGAAATCAAATGATAACTTTATTTTTGAAAATGAATCAAATGATAACTTTATTTTTGAAAATGAAATCAAATGATAACTAAATTTTATAACATGAATCTTATTGCTGTCATTCAGTTTTTTTAATAATATATTTATAGATGACATTACATTACATTAAAAAAATTGTTAACTCGTCGGAATTATGTTTTTTTTTTAGAAAATATTATGTGGAGGTCTCGGGGCCCCGGTAGCTCCCTCCCCTAAATCCGGCCCTGTTTTTATCAATATATGTAAGTATGCATTCTTATGATCGCTTACTATCTCACTTACTCAATTAGAAATAAGATAGTACAAATGACTTTTAATTTGATAAACACTATTTGAGCTAAATTATTATTATTTAAATATTAGTCCTAGGTTAAAGTTATAACATAGCCATATACCTAATGTAAGAATTAAATTATATTGCAGATTTCCATGTACTTTGGACGTTACATAGCAAAATTATTTAGTCGAATACTTTTTAGTCGCTTATATTATCTAATATCCAGTCCATATAATTCACGACTCTTGTATAAACTCCCGGATATCCACCGATTCCACACCTTTTTGATCCGTACGACACGATACCTCGCTGAATGTATCGGACTCCAACGCCTTTATTCTTGCCAGGGTATAGGAGAGGACCTCCGGAATCACCACCACAGGAATCCTTATCAGGCACTCCTCCCGCACATAATTGTGTATCATATATCTCTGGTGAACTAAAAGATAAGAACATAAGAGTTCTTAATTAATGGTAATAAAACAAAAAGTAAAATGATGTATGATCGTAAATCGAAACAACTAAGAACTGTGGAGCTATTCTGTAAAAAGAAACTCGAAACTCGTCTAAGAACAAGAGCGTGAAGTACAGAATGTGATACGCGACTTTGACTATAAACATTATATAAATCAAAGAATATACGTATCACCGTAAGTCGGTTCTCAACATTTCACAAGTGAGATGCGATGTGAATTCTTACAAAATCGCACTACTCGTACTAGTGATTATGAAACTTTAGGTTTTGTCTATGGATAGCTAGGGTTTAAAAAAGGTCTAACACATTTCATATTTGTAAGTGAGCCTGTGTTAGTTCATGAATACCCCGTTAGGAATATATCATGTTAGTAAATAGTAGTAAAATTGTCTATGTCTAAATCTCATTATCTTTGATTAGGAATCTATAATATTGGACATTAACCCAGTTGGCTATGAGTAGGGTCTATGCGGGGCGACTCTGCAGTAATTATCAGAGTATAGTGTTAATAACAACTACATAAACAAGACTAAGAACTCAATAGTAATAATCGTATATAACTCATAAGACAAAACAGTCTATTCAATTTAATATTTATGTGAACTAGTTTCTACAAAAACATGATAAAAAGCGGTTTTCATATTAATATTTTAAACAGTTTTGTAACGCAAATAAAAAACCAACAACAATATTATGTAATAACAGAAAATATCCTTTCGATACAAAATATAATATTATTCTATATAATATATTACGTAACAGTTACCCAAAAATTAAATATGTATTGAATTTTTGAATAACTATTATAATTTATAGCGATCTTGAGACTTAATAAATCACGAATACTGAAAACCATAAAATATTTAACGCGTTTATAGCAAATAATTTCTATTTAAAATAAAAGTCATCAATCAAAATAAATCAAACTGATCGAGATACGGTTCCTAAAAAATATATAAAGGCGGATTGGTAAAGTTAATGAGCACGTTAATTATAATTTTACAGTAAAGGCATTATTATAATATATCAAATTGTTTACAGATCTTGTGATAACGCCGTATCAATATCAAGCAGAGTGCTAATGACATATATTTGTTTTTCAGTGTAAACTAATTAAGAAACTGATTATACAGTATATATTCTTGGCGTTATTGCCCATTGGCGAGACAGACCAGCTGTGTAAGTTCAGCGAATGTCAAAACTACGCTTAATAAGGCTGGAATTAATCCAAATTCTGCTATGCTATACTTAATAAGATTTCAATATTAAAGATTAAATTTAAAACCTTGCTCTTATATATCAAACTACTGAGTAGCAATTTTTGGCTAAACAACGGATTTATAGATACATATACATATGTATATAAGAACTTCAAACAAGGGCAGGTTCCCAAATGATATATTCTGTAAGAAACCCGAGCATTCCACGAATTATTAAAACAGATTAAGCTCATGAAAATTCAAGGGAGTTTGGTCTTATTTTAATCCGTGATCTCAGCTCTAAGTAGATTTTAAAAACAGACTAGAATATATATTTATTTATCATTACGTCACTGTATTAATGTCTTAAAACTTACCCGTTATAAATATTCTGACATTCTGTGTTAGAGATTATGGGCAGATCGACACTGAGAAGTACTGGCGATTGCAGTCCATCCTCTGTGGCGCCCCAACCAGCTACCACTCCTCGCAATCCTTCTAGTTTCTGCGATAGAATTTCTGGAGTTTTTGGTAGGCAGATTGGTTTCATACTATCTGCAAATTAATTGTAGGTATATGAGAAAAAAATGGTCTTAAAAGTAATTATAGTAAACTGTTTATAAATAAGAAATAACTATACAACGTTGAATTCGTGTGTATTACGTGGAAACCAATATGTGTTACAGTTAGAATAAAAAAGTCACTAGTACACACACAAGTAATCAAAAAATTCAAATTGTTCCAGAAATATATGTCATCGTTTTTTAAGCGTAATCAGTCATTAAACACTTATAAGCATATGCTATCAGTAACTTTTTAGTCCATTGAAATGTAAAAATTTTAGGGCCAAACTGAACATTTCCTAGTGGACGCGATTTTATTTGTGGGACATGTAGGGGAGGCCAATACAACCTTAACCCCAAGTTTGTGGTCTTTGTCCCCCGCCCGCCATCTTGAATAAGGGGTGGAAACGTATTTTTAACTATATCTCCGAAACTATTAATTGTACGGAAAATTTGTAAAGACATAATTTGTAGCAAATCGTCATGGCTACAATTATGTGTATGTGACTTTTTACCATAACCTTAAATGCATGCCCTAGTTAAATCATCTATGTAATGGTATGTAAGCTATCTTGATAGAGAATAATCATAAAAAAGTTGATTAAAAAGTCGAAAACTATTTTCGATTATAAAGCAAACTCCGGAGCTTCGTGTCATGAGTCGTACAATACCATTCTGTATGGCTTCTATTTTATAACATACCCTATATTTTCTCAAAGTCCTGACTCGGATATCTCCGTTTCTGACCGACCTTAGTAATGTTATATAAGTATTTGCGAATGATAATTTTAAACAAACGTTGCACCCATTATCTTTGGGCAACTTAATATTTTAAAGCTCATATAAATATACATATATATATATAGTCTCACTCGTGTTCTGAGTATTGTGAATGAGTTTAATCTTACAGAATAGCTGGACAGGAGCGAAACTTTTAAATATATTCTTAAATCCATTTTGACACTTTGAATATGTATGTTAATATTAGTTATATTTATAATTTTTTTTTTACTCATTACTCATTAGCAGCCTGTTAATTTCCCGCTGCTGGGCTAAAGGCCTCCTCTCCCTTTGAGGAGAAGGTTTGGAGCATATTCCACCACGCTGCTCCAATGCGGGTTGGCGGAATACACATGTGGCAGAATTTCGTTGAAATTAGAGACATGCAGGTTTCCTCACGATGTTTTCCTTCACCGCCGAGCACGAGATGAATTATAAACACATAAATTTCTCATTCTTAAATTGATCATTATAATTAATATTGGATTACGAGTATCTTACCTGATGAAAAGTCTGCCGGTTCTGCAAGACGTATCAGACCAATGTCATCTCTTAATGTCTTCGGAGTATACCCTGGATGCGGAAGCACGGAGTCTATTCTAACGTTCTGTATAAAAATAGACACGAATGAATATGGTGAATATATTGCCGCCATTGGTGACATAGGGTTGGTTTATTTTTTGCTAAAAGGATCGGAATCGTGATTAAACGGGGAAATGCTGCTAGCATGCAAACCACCATTCCACGCGTTCGCTTGGCAATGGATTAAACCTAAAACCTTAAAGTAAATATAATTATTTTTAAATATGAATTACTATTTTGTTTATATGCAAGGGTTTACATTTACATACTTAATAAGTCAATAAAAACGACCAAAAGAAGAAAAAATCGTGTCCATATTAAGAGAACGGAGCTTTCAGACCGTGTCATTAGTGTTAAAAAGAAATTTTAAATTGACTTTTGCCAGTATGATACTGGTTGTACCTTCGTAAATAGATTTGGAAAAAGTAATCTTTTTTATAATTATAATTTTGTCGTACTCGGCGTTTAAGAATACAACATGGCAAAACCAGGATACGTATGATGAAGTTCTGTCACATGTACCAATAAAGCCACAGTAGGATTTCTTCTTAAAAGGGTAACAGATAATAAGCCCAGTAGTTCACACTCTTTCTCAAATAATATATATTTAGAAATACGAATTATAGCCTATTCCAATCGAAGAAGCATTTATCAGATTAGATGTACATGCGAATTGCTAATAGCTCCTGTATTTGAACACTAGAAATAGTAATTAATATTCTATTTTAATATATTCTCCTGTATTTGAAATATGCTCTATACAATGTTTTAATCATTTATATATGATGTCATTTTATTGTGTAAATAAGCATTATAAATAAATCCTTATTTTCTTTTATAAGCTTTTAATTTATGAATCGGGAAAACTTAAGATAAAAACATACTTACTCGTACGTTCGGTGCGCAAAACTGTTCTCCTTCATTCCTTTCACAGTCAGGGTCTTTCCTGGTGTCATATTCTCCCAGGATGACCTCTCGTAACTTAAGCTTTGAGCCCAAGAAAGATACACAATGCGCTGCAGTGAGGACATACCACTGAGTGATGAGTGTACCACCACAACTTAATCGAATACCGCGAGCTGAAATTGTTTTAACAAAAATTTTTTCATAAACTAAACACGACAAAGGTAAATTTATTTTAAATAATTTGTATAATAGAAAATTTTAAGGTTAAACAGTTATTTTTAGAATACCTACGTAAAAATGTTAATGATACATTGTTTAAGACTTTGAGATAACTTTATGTAGCTTACAATTTTAGTTTGTTTAATTGAATTACACAAAAATATATATAAAAAAAAATTGTACACGATAGTTTATACGACTGTAAAACTATACTAACTATGTACTTATTTGTTTGTAATTTAATAATAAAATAGTTCATGAAGTCGTTCTAAGGTAGTCATTTTAAAATCGAGGAATACCTACTTGCTTCTAAAGATATTGGATATTGCTTGAATGAAACAACTCAATTTGTCGATACAATTTGAGTTATACAGTACGGTACAATTGGAATTGAGCTAAATTGTATTAAAATTCTTAAATATATGTATTTGTAATAAATATATTTTAGAATCTTTATACAAAACATACAGATACATACAAAATTGTAAAAATATAACTTAATAGGTTTAAAAAAGCGTTTAAAAAAGGCCATGGCCAAGGCGATTAACGAATCGTAACACAAACAAACTCTCGGGCTCATACGCACACAGCGTATGTTTGTTTGTGTGTATGTGCGTGTGCGTGTGTGTAAGACATCGCATTATCATTATTTACTTGTAGTATTGAGTAACTACGTATATTAAAGCTTTTTAAAAGCAAGTCGTGAAACAAAGATCGACAGCGTCGAATCGCTTGTTATATTGACCGAATTATTTCTATAATTCGATCGACCGAGGGAAACTATAAACAAATTAATAGTCTTAGGAACATAATATAACTACAATATTTCAGATATTAATTCAAGACATTTAAGAGAACAATTATCATATCATAACATCATGTCTGCAGCATTTCGTCGATTTTCCAGGATATTATGGCACTTATGGTTATTGAGGTGATGTTTTTCGAATCCATAATCCACTAAAATTCAAGCGGTATTAATTATTTCCGTGATAGCTACAGAAAAACTACGGATTTCTTTCATTTTATTTTTAGTGCTTTCTAATACTGCATACTGTATTCTCATGTGCTTAATTTGTGTTTATAATTCATCTCGTGCTCGGCGGTGAAGAAAAACATCGTGAGAAAATCTGCATGTGTCTAATTTCAACGAAATTCTGCCACATGTGTATTCCACCAACCCGCATTGGAGCAGCGTGGTGGAATATGCTCCAAACCTTCTCCTCAAAGGGAAAGGACGCCTTAGCCCAGCAGTAGGAAATTTACAGGCTGCTAATGTAAAATAATGTACCTAAATAGAATAAATCGCAAAAAAATAGTTATTAGCAGTTTACACGAGTATTGTTTTTTTAGTATTTATTCCACTCTGAGTTAAATACTCATAGCCAAGACAGGTCAACGTCTGTCGGGACAACTAGTATATAATAACTTTATCAATTTATAATGATATTAATCATAACATATTAATCACAATCAACGCATTTTGAATTTTTATTCTGTTGTGTGTGTTAATGACACATTATTGATTCCTACGATACAAAATATAAATTGCTCTCTCTTTAAAAGTAATTTACAATTCGTGCCAATTGATAAATGATTATAAAAAACTATTAAAATGAATTGCGCCAAGAGAATCAACTGAAAACGAATAAGAACGTCCTTTTGCCTATATTTTCACCACCATTCCAACCGAAACACATAAATATTAAATATTGGTGCTTGTCGGTAGAATACGTGATGTGTTGGGATGGGACCTAGGGTTCTGAACCACTGGTCATGAGTTTAAAGTGAGATTTTATACAACTCCTTACCAGAATCGTAAGATAAGAGAACCATCCACGGCATTTCGAATAGTCTAGTCCTATTGCCTCCAAATACTCTCTCCCCCTCGATCGGTCCACAGTCGTTTGGCAAGAGATCGAGATTCCGGTGGTATTGTATATTCGGTGCGGTGCGGTGATACTGTATACTTGATTCATTGTCATCATTGCCTCTTTTATTATTATCTTCTTCACCTCCAACATTGTGTGAATTTATGGGATTTGGATTTTTATTGCCGTTTGCGCCGGTTTGGTCAACGGGCTTCGATGACCAAGGATCGGGATTGTTATTCGATTGATCTTGTTGTTCGCTCTCATCGACATTTGAATATGAACTACAGCAAATCTGAAAACATTTTTTGTTATATTCAAATTTAAAGTTTTACCACTTTAGGGGTCTAGTTATTATTTGAACACTAAAGTAGTTAAACTTAAAATGTAAAAATTTAATAAATATAAGGAGTGAGGAGGAGTGCGTGTTTTACATGAGTAAAATACAAAGACTACGAAAGTATTTCTAGTTCAATAAAGTTAAACCGCTAGAGCTTAAGCATTCTACGTAAGAAGTACCTACGAGTATTTGTTATTCTCTTAGCACATTTGTTTATTTCCTAATTGATTTATTCCCCGGAAAGTAAAGTAAATCGTTTATGAAAACAAAATCATTGAAAAAAGTATGGGAAAACAAATATTACTATAAAATTTACAGATATTAACGCCATAGATAATTTAATGCAAATTTTATATTAGGATATCATGGAAATGAAACATATTTTTAAAATTCTTAAAGCAACAGGCGCCATTTCGAATACTCACGAGTGGCTCATCATTATCGAAACCACATCCCAGATTTTGTAGTTTTTTTCTTATATAATTTGGCATCGGATTTCCCGCATTTTTAATCTCCCTAACTAAACTGGGACAGTTGGATAAAGGCTTACAGCTGCCCGCTCGGTCGCCCGCAAAGCAACTTTCTCCAGAATACCCTGAAAATGTCAAAAATATGTCTATATATAAGTTATTCTTAAAAGCAATTTCGAAACGTCATGTTAAATTGTGTTAGCGAGTAGCCCTAGCCTCCAATACGGTGTTACGTCAGTTTACGCAGATAGGTTTGCATATCTAACCTACCTAAGTTTCCAAAAAGCGTGGTGGAATTTTAGCCCAATAGTGGGACATCAACAGGCTGTTAAATTAAATTGAAGGCTTATTTTTGATGAGTAATAAACGGGGTTTAAAATGCTAACAATATGAATAACGACGTTTAGTGCTGGTGGCTTTGTGCAAGACCGTCTGGGTAGGTACCTCCTACTTAACACATATTCTACCGCCAAACAGTAATATTCAACATCAAGAGTGAGCGAGCCAGTGTTCTAATTGTAGGAATGGTTAACATTTCTTACGGCGCCGATGTCTGAGTGTTAGGCTCATTGCCAGTGCAATATTCAATTTTATTTGATTATAAAGCAACAAATTTTCATTTACTTTATGGTTTTGAATGGCAACTACATAAAAAAAATCATAATTTCATGCAACATAAATAAAATAAATTCATAATATACCTATTTAAGATTAGCAACAATGGATCTGCATTTTCGTACCAATGACCCATACAAAGTAACGTCATTCCTCTAGAACTGTTATGATTAGAAAGACCAAATGGAATAAAATAATTATATTATTTGTTTATTTTTTCTCTCGAACAATCGAAACACTTACGATACGACTTTGTTTACGTGCATAGAAACAATAATATATCACCGCAAACCAAATGAAATACATTTGTCCTAGGATGATTAGTTTAGCTGTTTTCCTTAAAAGCAGCCGCGTGCGGACAATAAGTTAGAACGTAACGAATTGTATAGCTTATTATAATTAGTAGTTTTTCTTTATATTTGTTGGAAACAAAAATGATATAGTATTGTTTGTTGATGATACCTCTTTGGTTTTTAAAATTAATAGAAAACAGGTACAGTATGACGACGTAAACAATGCTCTCTTTGATACAGTACACTGGTTTAGCGTATATAATCTTAGGCTGAATAATAAAAAACAAAAATTATAAAATTTAGTACACCAAATGTGCAAAATGTAAAAGCTAATGTACTTATCAATGGGGAATCGATGGTTCCAGTTGAATCAACTGAATTTCTTGGCATTACTGTTGATGCCAAATTGCAATGGGTCCTCCATATTAACGGATTGGCGAGTAGACTGAGTTTTGCGGCATTAGTGGTCAAAACAATTAGATTATTTACCGATGTTGATACGGTTCGCTTAGTTATTTTCAAAGTATTATTATTATAGTAGTAATTTCAGTTACTTTCACAGTATAATGTCTTACGGTGTTATGCTTTGGGGTAACGCAGCCGCTATCCATACTATATTTGTGCTGCAGAAGAGGGCTATTCGCGCAATCTATAACCTAGGAGCCAAGGAGTCATTAAGGTATAAATTTAAAGATATCAAGATATTAACAGTTGCTTCTCAATATATATTCTGTAATGTTTTGTATGTACGGGTAAAATATTAATGATTTATGAGAAAATGTGATTCTCATAGCATTGGTACAAGGAACAAACACAAACTTGTTACTCCTGTTACTCGACTGCATAGTAAGTAACCCTTTTGTGGGGTAATGTATACGGTTCTACAACAGGATCCCAGAAATCGTTCAAAATACTTCTGTTGCCAAATTAAAAAAAAAATGTTAAGGAACGCTTGTGTGTGTAGGTTACTATACAATTAGTGAGTTTATGATTGATAGCACACCTTGGGAATTAAACGATCGCCTCCTGGCTATTTCTATTCAAATTCAACATACGTATTTAATTAGTTTGACCAAAAAAGTGTGTGGTAGTGTTTAATTTGACTATCAATAAGTAAGTGTAATGCTTCTATATTGAATAAAGGAATTTGAGTTTCGAGTCTGATTTACTGTTCTTTACCGTGTTCTATAACTATAGTGACATTTGACTGTCTCGTTCTAGTGCCTAGATCCCTGTGTTTAAACCCCAAGTCGGGCCGATAAAAAGGTATTGGGTTTTTTTATAGCAGTTTTCGGTAACAGCCTGGAGTCTGGAAGAGTGTATACTCTCGCGCCTCGGAAAACACCTAAGCCGCTGGTCCTGCGCCTTTACTTTGCGGTCGTGTCGGTTTTGCCGTCCCATCGGATGGTGAGGGTGCACCTTTGTTTGCGAACACACTTGCGCACTATCTATACCCCAGGTGTTTAGTCTCCCTTGATTTTGCCGTCGCCGAGATCGGTCATTAAGATATCATCATATTATAGTACTAGCCTTTCTGCGCGATTTCAGTCAATTTGGGTCATATAATGATTTTCCATATATTCTAAACTTTTCAATGTATACTGGTACCTAGAATATAAGATTAGAAAAAACAAACTCTTAAGTTTCATAATGTAATAGAACTAATCTAACCCGTTCCGGCTTCATAGGCAGTTTTTAAAGGTGTCTGTTTGTCTGAACGCAATAGTTTATTGACAAAGACAAACACGACCGGATCTTTGTTTTATAATATGTAGTGATTAATCCATATTTTTTTATCATGTCAGAACGTCACAAGATAAAACAAACATCGATTAATAAAATCATAACAAACGCAAATATTTTTCGAGACAACGGAAGATCTACATACTATACATATAACACATACATACTATATCTTCGAACTTTCGGAGATATAATAAGTATCTATGGGTTTTCGTGTCTCGTTTCTGTATCTCACTCTTATCTCAAGAGCAGACAGTGTAAAAAAATATCACTAAAATGTAAATAATAGATGTAACCTTTAGATAACATATAACAGAAATGTAATTTATTTATATAATAGCGTGATTGATACACTCGTACATTATCGTGCGTCACATAATTCTTTCTTAAATAAAAATTAAATTAATTTAATGTAATTATAGATATCAATTACTGCAATTAGCTTAACAACAAAATAGTCCGCATAGTACAATAACGACAAGCTAACTACGACTTGATATTTGATGTCATCTTTCTTGTTTTTAATAACTCAATGAACCTACATTATAAAATATACAGGTGGAATAACCCTCAGATATCTACGACGCTACATGAGTTAATAACAGTTCTGGAATAGTCTTCTAAATACCTCCATTACAGACATTTAGAAGTTATAATCATTTATGAGTTTACAAATCCAATAGCAATATACGGACAATTAAAAAACTATTAAGAATTGATTATAGAAAAAGAAACAACAGACGATCCGTATCTACATCAATTAACAGTATTCTTTTTTAACCACGAATGCTGTAGAGCTGTGTCGACTAGCAAATATTTAATACTAGCGACTCGCCCCGGCTTCGCAATGCTAATACTAAATACAGAAGGACTTTATATACAACGTTTACAGCTTTTTGTCATTAGAAATAAAAACCGCTATGTCTGTGCATTTTAAAGTCTGTTATATCTTCGAAAGCATTCATTTAAATTACATGCTATAAAGGGCCTTGGTGATCATTTATTAAATGCACAATGTATTTAAGGTACGTAATTGGATAAGGATTAATGCTGTATTGCTTAAAATCGATACGTAAATAAGCCATTATTTATCGTAAAAAGTAAAGGTTACCTAGTAGATAGACATATGCCATAGCATACTTTTTTATAGACTTTTTAAGGTGTACAATACTGTAGTACATTATTTTTATCTATCTCGTAGGGTTCAGCCAGCCTTTGCAATGTAAAATATATGTAAACTAGCTGTTACCCGCGGCTTTGCCCGCGTAGAATATGAATATATTTACAAATTAAATTAAAATATTACGTTGATGTACACATTGGTGTGTATTTAAGCCCTCGGGGCAGAATATCCAGAAACGCTTAAATGCGAATTTTAAATCGGTAGCCCAAAAATAAAATTTCGAGCTTCTAACTTCAAAATGACGGACTTCCAAACTAACCTGTATACGAAATGTCAATACCTATTTTTCCCTATAGGCCTAAAATATCAAGAAATGCTTAAATACGAATCTACTCATTTTTAATCAGTAGCCCAAAAATAAAGTTTCCTGCTTCTAACTTCAAAAATGACGGTCTTCCAGACTATCCTATATACAAAATGTCAACCCCATTTCCCTCCTTAGGCGTAAAATATCCAGAATCGTTTAAATACGTATCAACTCATTTTTAATCGGTAGCCCAAAAATAAAATTTCATGCTTCTAACTTTAATAATAGTTTTAAAAAAAAACACGCTTTTAGCGCGTACTAAAGATTACAAATGGAGCGTTTTGTTCAAAAATAATAGTTTAAAAACTGAAAAACATGGTTTTAGCACGCACTAAAAATTACAAAAGCAAACCATTTCATTTAATACCCATATAATGGGGATGCATTTCAAATAGCCAATCTGCCATCTTGGATGTCCGCTATGTTGGATTTAAGTCACGTGACTATTTTTTTCGTATTCCTGACAGCAAACCCTTTCATTTGATATCCATATCGGGGGGGTGGATTTCAAACAGCCAGTCCGCCATCTTGGGGAGGCCGCCATATTGGATTTGTAATGACGTTTCTTAGCTAGTCATGTATTGTCATCAGAAATCAGAGCGTGTGCAAAATTTCATCCTAATCGATGACCGGGATTTCTAGCTTCTAACTTCAAAAATGACAGACTTCCAGACTATCCTATATACGGAATGTTAACCCAATTTCCCTCCTTAGGCGTAAAATATCCAGAAACGTTTAAATATGTATTCATTCATTTTTAATCGATAGCCCAAAAAAAATTCATGCTTCTAACTTTAAAATGATGGACTTCCAAATCTGTATACGAAATGTCAACCCCTATTTCTCCCGTTAGGTATAAAATATCCAGAAATACTTAAATAAGTATCTACTCCTTTTTAATCGGTATCCCAAAAATAAAGATTCATGTTTCTAACTTAAAAAATTACGGACTTCCATACAAACGTTCAACCCCGATTTCCCCCTTTTATGGGTAGAATTTCCAAAATTCGCTCCTTAGTGGGTGTCATGATATGTTATAAGTGTACAGCCTAAAAATTGAGTTTTATGCTTTGAGGTTCTAAAAATTCTAAAAATGACAATACTTTCAACGACTTACATCCCAACACTTTACAACACTTTTTTCCAAATAAAAAGTAGCTCTAGACTATTTGTGTACCAAATTTCATTTAAATCGATCCAGTAGTTTTGGCGTGAAACCGAGACAGACAGACAGATTTACTTTCGCATTTATAATATTAGGATGGAAGTATGGATTGTGTTTACGACATCACATTAGAAACCTCTAAAATTACCCGTGTTTCTCTACTATGTTATGCATGTTTTACCTATACTTAAAAACCGCATCAAAATCCGTTGCGTAGTTTTAAAGTTCTAAGCATACAAAGGGACGGACAGATAGCGGGAAGCGACTTTGTTTTATACTATGTAGTAATGCAAAAATGAGCTTGTTTATTTGTTACGCATGTCACGTTTAAACTACGCAACTGATCATAATGAAGTATTTCATACACGTACATTGGAAATAAAAAAAAATCGAAATCAAAATGTTATTTATTAAAATAGACTCAACAAGCACTTTTGAATGGTAATGCTACAGAGTTGAATTAAATGTAAAGGTGCATTTACAGGGGTACGGCGAAGGATATGAGGTAAACGCCCCCTTCCCTAACCACACTCGCGAAGCCTTGGGCAGAGACTAGTTATAAGTAGTCTTTTGGCTTTTTATTTTATGTGATAATTATGTGGCACGTAATGGTAATATAAACATGATTAAAATTAAATTATCGAACATTAATTATTTTTCACAATTAATTATCAATTATAATAATTAATTAATGAGTCACGTGTGCCACAAATAATATAATAATAAGCTTTGATTTTAAACGTATGCAACAAATATGTTGTGGTCTACTAATTTGATTAGTTCTGTCTTATTATTACATATATATTTTTTAAATTAACTTTATATAATTTTATTATTTATGGAAAAACCCATTTGAAACACAAATTAATATTTATACATCAGTTCCAGGTCGGTTTCGTTACTAATGTCGTTTTTAGGTTTGTCTACATACAATACTATTTCTTGATATAAAATAATAAGATCTTGAGACATCCTTATTCAAAGCCGTTAATACCTCGCCAGTCATGGTATTTAATATTGTCCCTTGTGCATATAACTACTCAGGTACACTCTTTAAAACGATATACTATATTACGAAATACACCTAAATAACGGTAGATTAAATGATAAGTTAACGGTACCACACGGGCATGCACAATCCTACCACCAATGGAATACTATTTTATTCAGTTGCGTAAACTTTGTAGCCTCTTGACTACCCACTTCTATAATTTAGGGTAAAAGTAAATTATTTAATTTTGTATTACTTGTATAACTAAGCACTTCAATAAATCTCTTAACTTTGTGTTAGATAGACTGTCTCTCATTGCATATATTAATATTCCGAAATTCGAAACACATTGAAATCAATTACACCAAATTGACAAGCGATAACTTATGTTAAACCTTTTAAAAAACCATTAAAATTGCATTTTAATTACGTTTTCGAATTAGAAGCGGTTATTATTATCACATTTTCTTTGTCCACGGTATGTAGTTCAATTTATTTATACTTACAGCAGTCTACCGGCAGAAAAGCAATAACAACGCACAACAAACACTTGAACATCGTAATATTTTACGTCTCACTCTAATATATCTTTTTATATTATCACGGTTCAAATCTACACACCGGTTCACTAACAGATAGAGAGTCTTACAAACAAATTAAATTAAAAACAATTGAATTTAATTGTGTATGACATTATGAGCACCGTTGACACGAGTCGATCATGTGCTAAAGAATTGTACTCAAATAAGCGACGCTGATCAAGCGGAGTGATGACTCTTCTCAACTAATCTTGTCAATAAAATGACGTTCTAGACCATATTGAACAAGACAGAGAGGTCATTTGATTATAAACGAGTTTTTATTTATCTATCGTGATTATTTTCAAAACGTATTAATTGAACGAATTTATTGTTACAGTCGAAACTTGACGTAGTTGGTTTAATAATAAACATATTGACAGAGACGGTGAGTAGGTACAGTTCCGATACCAGTTATGTCGGAAAAATCAACGAACCGAGACACGGAATGATCGTAAACACTTGGATCGAATTAATTTGGGTTTGTTTTTTAATCATTAGCATAAAAGCGTAAATTTTTTATAAGAATCGATGAATAGATTAGTTCCTACGAATGCACTCACGCATTCATTAAAGATAAAACTGCACTTGAACTCGATTTAAATATGTGAAAGATACTCGGGTTTCCAGGACCGATCGGGTTAAATTGATATAGAAAAAATCACACGCAGCAAAACCTCTGCGATAAAGCGACTGAACTAGAAGAGGTTACAAAATTATTTGCATAATAAACAAAAGCGTATAATAAATAATATTTTGATTATACTTAATTTTTACTCTTTATTCCAGCAATGTATTTTTAGGGCATAAGTGACATACGAGCAGAAGGCTCACCTCATAGAAAATGACTAACACTGCCAATGGACATTTGTAACACCCGCCTGGGTAGGTACCACCAGATCAGATATTCAGGCGCATTTGCTCGTCCGCCTAACAATATCATAAAATGCCAGCTTTATAAATGATTTGAATTTTAGACAAATTCTTTAAATTTTGTTTTATGATAAACCTATTATTTATTCTCTTAAATTGATTCCGCACGCATTTATTCATACTTTAAATAACTGAACCAGCTGAGATGGTGCAGTAAATAAAACTCTAAGATTTTGTTGATGAAAGATGTTGTTTGACTGAGTTTTTCTATTCTATTAAGTTAGTGTTTATATAAATTTTTCTCGTTATTGGCAAAACCAATGAAGGATAGGACCTACACGTGCTGAAATTAAATTCCAACACAGGCATATTCAAAATTCCACAATTGCGTAGTACGGTGGTTCCCGTAGAAAGTTTACGGGTTGGTACTTAAAATCTAAATCTCAAACTAAAAAAAAAACCCCAATTTGATATAGAAAATAAATAAAGGAGATACTTTTTACAGCTTAATTAAAACTTGTATTTTAAATACCTATATTATTTTGACTCTGAGAATGTAAGTTCAAAGACACTAATCCGGAAATAATTACCAGACCTAAGACGTGATAAATAAAACTCAGCGGGTCTTTACGCGACCTTCGACCACGGTTGAGAAATATTAATGACAATGGATGTTATCATTTTTTTAATCTTTCAAGCAGTGGGTACGCTTTATTTTATTACTTGTTTTATTAATAATATCAGTATAGAAAAAAATAGTTGTTTTTTTTTTATAATACTAGTTAAACACAGCAGACGTCGTTCTGCCTGTGTAGGTATGTAATATATGTTATGTTATGCAAATTTGAAATTTATTAATAATAGTTTTAAAAGTTACTGTCTAAAAGAAGAGTAAGAAAGAAAAATAAGGTCATCTGTAATACAAATATTAAAAAACCTGACTGAGAGACTGAAAAAAATCGTTTAAATTAATTTGTAAAGTAAAAATTAGACGCCTTCACTCCTCTGCTACCCCAGGACATCTATTCCGTTGTTGCCCCATGGTTTCGAGGCCTCGAAATCTGCCCCCGACGACGACATCGAATACTATAAATCTATAACAAATATGTATATCAATAACCGCTTCATATTTTCTATAATATATATTTTGTAAATGTGTTATGCTTTTTTCCCTTTTAATTGCAAATGTAATTGTTATTCTGATGTTTTACAAACGATACATCCAGTGTTTATGTCAGCGCATAGAATGAATATTAATTAGAATACGTGTTCTTGACATTGGGTATTACTGTTCATCCTCAAAACTCTAATCAATATAAAAGAGTAATTGTTTACATCATTGTCACGTTACCTTATTACGTATTATCTATTTATGAATAGGCAAAGACAATACAGTTCCCGTATATTTTTTTCTTTTATCTGTCAATCGATTTTCTTTTTTTTTTTATTTGGTAGTTATTGAAGAACTTATCAATAAGAACATCTGAAAAAATGATTGTTCGAAATATATATAAATGTTTTATCAGACATTTACATGATCGAATTTCGACCACTTGGCGTACTCCGGTTTATGTAATCAGTTATTGTAAATCAATATGCATTTTTGTATTGACTAGTAGCTGATATTATAAAGACAAATTAAATATTAATTTGTTAATTGAAGGGAAAGTAAGTAGAGCTCTTTTAATACATGTAGCATATACTTTTAAGATGAGTTAGGGTATAATAAAAAAGTAAGAACAGAAAATGTAAATTAAGGTATACTTGGCCATTATTTATTTGATTCGACAATTCTATTCCAAGTCAATATAGAAGTATATTGAATTTTTAGATTTAGACATATTATAACAATAAAATTTAGTGTGACTCGAAAATTAATTTGAGGTTTTCAAATTCACGGAATTAATTGTCTATAAAAACAATGCTGAGGAGAAGATGAGCTGACATTAAGTAATTTAATTTTTCGATTTTTAAGCAGCTTTTTTGTGTTTCACATTTAAAAACACAGCATATAAAACATTCATATCGGTCAAGCCATTTTTGTGTTTTAACGAGACTTACGAACAGCATTTGATTTATATATACATATATGAACATTTTCTGGGAGCCTAAGTAAAAGCGGATACATTTTCCCACCAACTAATCACGGAAACAGTGTTGGTTAGCAAACGCAACAAGCTAAGTTTTTTCTCCCATTACAGAATTGTACCTGCGTCTTAAAAAACCTGTTATTTTTTGTGTATGTTAGTAAATATTGATCGATATTGACTTCTGCTAGGCACCTATTATCTAAAACCAATCCACTTATATTTTTTTGTTAAAATTTATTAGGAATAAAGTTCATCTATTTATTAACACGTTTATATTAGCTTCACTTGTAACTATGTATGTAAGAAAATATTGGAATCTTAATTTGACCCACTTCCTGGTCTTCGATTAGGATGAAATTTTGCACACGCTCTGAGTTCTGATCACAATACATGACTAGCTAAGAAACGTCATTACAAATCGAATATGGCGGCCTCCCTAACATAGCGGGAGGCTGTTTGAAATCCACCCTTATGATATGGATATGAAATGAAAGGGTTTGCTGTCAGGAATACGAAAAAAATAGTCACGTGACTTAAATCCAACGTGGCGGACATCCAAGATGGCGGATTGGCTATTTGAAATGCACTCCCATGATATGGGTATTAAATGAAAGGGTTTGCTTTTGTAATTTTTAGTGCGTGCTAAAACCGTATTTTTTAGTTTTTTAAACTATTACAAACAAGTGGACAAAACACTCCATTTGTAATTTTTAATGCGTGCTAAAAGCGTGTTTTTAACGTTAAATTTGTATTAGACTACTAAATAATTATGAGTGAGTGACATTCGTCTTTACAAGATAAGTCTTAGTATGCGTGAGATGACTATGAATAGAGAAGGCAAAAAATACAAATTTATTTTATTAAAAATTATGTATAATGTAACGGAAATAATAGTTATTTATGCAGGAAATATAGGTTTTATGTTGCGCTTTTTATTTTAATTTCAGGAGAAAGTAGAAGGAAAAAAATAGATTAACAACATTTGCTATGGGTAAAGCGGTAAGTATACGTTCACGTAATCAATACTCGAAATTGTCCAATATCCAATTCCAATATCCATTCTTCGCATATTCACAGTGATAAACATGGATTATTCAGTGCTGAGCTCTGCCATTGCAACCAATGAGGTGCATGGGGTTGTTTTTTTTATTGTGAAAGGTACCCGGGCTCTTCGGCGCGAATCGGAGAGGCTGTGTGATCGTGTCGATTTAACACATCAGCGACTCCTCCCGTGCTGTGCTCCGCATGTGGCTTGGCAGGCCCCGCAGTTCTTGCTAAGACGTGAGACAGCGCCAGGGCATCCTCGCTGCCGTCCCCTCAGGGCTTTTTGAAATGGGACACGCGAGTTCCCACATCATGTGTCTAAGGCCCCGTTTACGTCCAATTTTGTGAGCCCCGGTCATTGGGGTTTTTGGGGTACCTTTGTTGTCTCCGCTGAGTGGGATCTGCTGTTCCCAATCCGCCATATTCTTCTGGACCATGTTAGTCTAAAAGAAGAAAGCTACGGTCTTCTTAACTGTTTCCCTATTAAGCATCACCGTCAAGATTGCTCGCAGGGAAAAGTTTTATCCGACCTCGTGGAATGACCAAGAGCGAAAAACGTGGTAGAATTGTTGCCACCTCGTTGGTGGTATGAGGGTCTGTTTCAAGGGTACGCCAGCGAGCAAAAACCGATAACTTTATTTCAGAACTATTTTTTAAGGCCTTCTTTGATGATAAACAAAATAAACACCAGAAAAAACGTAAATGTCGCAAATCACTTTACACACTGGCTTTAGTTTTGCAGAATATATCGACGTCGCAATAATGGACAGACCCAAAGACCAAGTACGGTGATAACGTCGACGTTGACAGAACAATAAAAGCTGATAATAATTATTTATCATTAGTAATTACCCGCGACCAGCTTGCAATTATGCAAATATTACGTATATAAAAGTAAGTAAAAAAATATATGTAAATACAATATACCTATATATATATTAAAAACCTGTACACCTAGCAATCGCTAAAGGTCAAGGATCTGCAGCGATGTTGCTATACGAGGTGATTTCTTCATTGTCACTGTGAGCAGCGGAAATTTACAGTAATTACAATAATTTAATAATTAAAACAGAATTACCTTTGATGAATCTGATTTCTAAAAAGTTCTTTGACGACATGAATTTCAATAAAAACAAGATGACTCTTAATTCATCTTAATATACGATGTGTGATAATAAATTCTAAAAGAAAGGGTAATTCCCTACTCCTCTGGGCTTTCCTACGTGCTTCGTGCGATTACATTCTCGAAAATTTGAGAGTTCCAGTATTGGTAAATCTATATATTTTAAAGTCGCATGATTTCGATTATGTGTATGTGTGTGCTTGCCTATACGTAAATATATACATTTGCGATATTCCTATTATTAAATATTTCGTATTTATAATATTTCACTTACGTTATTTATCAAGGAACACTCGACCTATTTCGTTTAGACTACGTTTCCCATCATCACGAAGCGGACGCGGTAACAACACGTAGCTGACTGATTTACGCCTGCGGTTCAATTACAAGTTAAATTACATTTACGATAACCACTTTCGCTTATCTCGAGAGGTTAAATGAGAAAAGACCTGTTAACGACACCAAGAAATTGGCTTCAGACTTTTGCCACTATCACGACTAATTCTAGAAGACATGACGAATTGAAAATGCCTATAGGCAAAACGATCCTTTCTGATAATTCACAACCAATTCTGTTAAAAGAAAAATTACAATTTGTATAAAACAAAAACGTCAGAAAGGCCTACAGTAGAATTTACCTTATATATTTTAATGACAATTAGCGAACTGCGCAGAAGATCAAAATAATAATTATTTTTTAAACAAATATAAATGATTTTTGTAAGAAAAAATCTTAAAATACTTTGAAATACATTAAAACAGTAAAATTTACGTCATTTTAAGACCCCCTCAAAATGAATCAGATTTTATATTTTTTGTGACAGCCACCTTTATTTACGTATACTACAAACCAACGGATTTAGGCAAGTACGGAAAGGTAAATTTGGTAATATTTTTAAGGTAAATTTTCGCCGAGAATGGTGCGATGTAGTGAATAGATTATATTAACTAAATATACTTATTAACCATTATACATTATGTAACCTACTTTTGTACCTATTAAATGTACGATCTGTTGCAAATAAAGGCAGTGTCTACTCAGCAGTCTCGGGTTTCATTCCTCTCTTAGGGCACCACATTACAATGGTTTAAACATCCCAAATATTTTCATTGCTAATGTTATATTTATATAATGTTTACAATAATGATTGATTTATATAAATAGTTTTATTCATATCCTCGGTTAAAAATTGTTATATTTAAAGGCTCATTGTAGATACATTAATACATTATTCATTTATACAGCTACGTTATATTAAAATATGTCTATAGTACTATAAAATTTATAATTAAAACGAATGAATACTTATGTATGACTATGAGCCCGGTTACTCTGCTTAAATAATCGTTAATATGTTGTATCATGCTCAAATCAAATGTTCTATCATGATATTAGGAGTGAGTTACGAGTGTCATTCCTATACTGTTTACATCACAAATGACATGCGAGGACGATTAAAATAAGGCTCATAGACAATTCAACTATACGTGAGCAAAACGAATCATTTCATAAATATAATAAACGTACATTAAACAACATAGTTTAAATTTTTTACTAAATTAAAAAACCCAACATTTGTCAATTCTATGTTTAGCAATAATATGCTTAAAGAAATGTCTTCCGTAACAAATCACAATTGAACGCATTCGATTAGTTACCTTCGGTTATTTGACTACACTAACAGTCATGATACTTATTTCAAACAAAGAGTACATTCTTATGTAGATACGTTACTCACACTGTAAATGAGAATACTACGATTATCCGAAAATACCTGTAATGTGCCGATGTACAAGAATTTATATTTTCGTTGCTATTATAATGCGTCACGTAAGAACTGGTAAGTAATTCTGTTATTCTGAGTAATAAATATGAGTAAGTTGCAATATAATTTTAATGATATTCTCGAACGTTATCGGCGCCTAATATGCAGGATGTAGTATGTATTGTGTAATTATCATAGCTAGCTCTACTTTACTTTTATATACACAATTAAACGGTCTGTAAGACAGTCCAAAGTGTCTGTTTATTTATTTAACCAAAATATTCTTCAAGTAGACTCATAAAAGCACCTTTGACATCGCTATGTTACGATTTGGATTTAAATGTAAAGCTACCGGTTAGGAAAGTAGATTTTACCAAAAAAAAACTCCGCAAACTCAGTAGTTCCTCTTTTTTATCATCTTAATAACCGAGTTAATGTCAATCAAGTACAATTAAATTTATACACGTACATACATATATCCTGCCTAGAAATCAGCAAATATTAACACCACGCATTTTTATTATTAATATAACCCTGTATTTAGTTATATGCCTCCTTAATGTTATGTTTTTTTGACATGAGACGTTTAAAAATAACCATGGAATTATAGTAACATTTACTGTACCCCAGGAACGATGTATTCGGAAACTAATAATAAATTTACCTTTATTTTTCATGTATAAACAAAGATTGTCACTGTTTCTTTGAAAAATATATATATAATAATGAAAGCACATTATATTTTCGTAGACATATTGTGACGCAATTGTGAAATATCCACTTTATTAAAAATATCCCGAAGGTAGTCCCGAGCTCCAAGATTGTAAAAACATTAGACGCCTCTTTTTTGCATGGTTCATTAGACTGATTATAATTGTACAAGTTATTGAAATAAATTATCATAATATAATTATATACAGATTAATTTAAACTTATTATTGATTATAGAGAGCTCTTTTTAATAAATAAATTTTGTATAGTAAATTTTCATTTAAGGATTTTGAAAATGTACGATAGCATAGCAAAATTACCCTTTTTTCATAAACCTATTTAATGTCATACGAATATTTCTTTGATATACTTTTCTTATATAAATCAAGAGACTTTTGAAGAGATGAACTGAGCTAGATACCTATATACCAAGTCACTCCTATATAATGTAATACCAAATATATATGATACCAAAAATCTTTTTATTAGACGTTTTAAAAAATTCTCTCGAATTTAACCTAACGAATTTGTAAAATAAAATCTTAAGCTAACAAATGTAAATGTAGCGTTTTTCATAATAAGACAGGCTGGCTGCTCCATTTTAACTTGTCACTCTGTATCAATATGCTTATAAATGCAACGGATGCGTCATAATATGACGTATGGCTTCAGAGATACGTGTGTTTTAATATGATCATAATTATTTGACTTGGCGGGCTAAAAATAAATACATATTGAACTAATCATCACAGAGGTATGCACGCTTGTAAAGAATATAGCCCATCCGCATACGTTCTAAAAATATTAAAGCGAAATGTACAAGATTACTTGATCATCGCCCCACTTGTGCTTACGGTCGTCATGGCTTTAAGTGTACTGCGGCAAACATATCCCTAAACAGCAGCAAACACTATACCTCGTGCATATAAAGCAAAAAAACTCAATATTCGTAAAAATCAACAGCTGTGATTTATAGTATTTTCACTGATTATAACGTAACTGCAATCTCCACGAAAGCATATCTTACAAAATTGTTACTATTTCACGTCACAGGGAAAAGTGTGTTAGATACATAGTAGGTGTATTAGACACATAGACATCAGCGAGGATGACCACCTTCTTCGCCCGGAAGATATTGGAACCAGGATCATCCAGATGAACCTGAAATTGAAATGAAATTTCGAATTTTGACGCGATGTCCTAAGGTGAAATTCAACAGCCGGGATTAATCCAAACAATTCTTGGGAACAGTGAAAAAAGCGGTAGAAGAAGCAGAGTGATCTAACATTTCTACGCAAAGCCAAAGACTCAACCAGATCGGAAAGGACTTGATCTTTGATAATTCGAGCCGCTTTTACTGTTCGGTTCAAAACAATAGCTATTTACTGGGTGTATTATATACAAAATACTACCAGAAATAAAAAAATGGAAGTATAAAATATAACCGATACGCTGAAAACTTACTTACTGATTTTAATAAGGCCAACAAATACGTATTATTAAATACGCATATCAGACTAATTTAATTTCATTGCACTATTATATTATATGTTATATGCTACATTTAAGTTTGACAGACATTTATGATCAAATATTGTTTACCATGAAATATAAGAGTATAGACAGAAACATTTTTTTTAATATTCATTGCGTGTTTAGTACTGCTTACATAATATAAGTCTATATTACTAAGGACGCAATGGACAATTAATCATACGATATTCACATTTAGCTGCATAATTGAAATATTGTAAAATTTTCATGAATTTCATGAATTTTTAATATTCATTAACAGGAATAGAATTAATTTATTTTAGAATTAATACGAGGCATTTTATTGACGGATGAGGCTGTTCTCAGTACCCTAAGACTCCCAAGGCAAACTACACAAACAATATAGATATATACATATAGACGAAGCACACAAATTTAATGAGCAAGTATGAGTATATGATTTGTGTCATATAAACAATCCCAAAAAAAGTCCCATATAGCATGCTAGGTTGACGTCCCAGTAAAAGTAAAAAAAAACATGATTTATGCTTAAAAATGGAAATTAATAGTAATCTATATATTTACTAGCGACCCGCCCTGGCTTCGCACGGGTGCAATTCTGATACTGAATATATTATATACAGATGTCTTACAACATTCACAGTTTTTCAGTCGTTAGACAATACAAAACGCAGGGCGTTTTATGTCTGCAATATCTTCGAAAATATTCATTTAAATTACATGCTGTAAAGGGCCATATTAAATACCATATAAAATGTATTTAAGGTTCTTTATTGGATAAGGATTAATGCTGTATTGCTTAAAATTAAAATAGCTTCGAAAATAAGCCATTATTTCTCGTAAAAAGTAAAGGATAAAAAATGGTTGTTGTGGGCTATCCCTAAGAGATAGACATATACCATCGCGGACTTTGAAGACCTTTTTAAGATGTATATTACATACTGCAGTACATGATTTTGATCTATATCGTAGGGTTCAGCCAGCTTTTGCAATGTAAACGCAAAAATGTGTTTTTTGCGACATTACTTCAGAAACCTCTAAAATTATCAGTGTTTCACTATTATATTGAGCATGTATTATACATATAAACCTTTCTCTGGAATCAATCTATCTATTAAAAAAACTAAAAATCTAAAAAATCTATTAAAATAAAAGCATACATAGGGACAGATAGTGGTAAGCGACTTTGTTTTATACTATGTAATGATGTTTGTAATAAGGTAAAATAATGTTCTTACTGACTGATTAAGCAACATAAGAAAAAGTAAGAAATTATATTTTAGTAGGCGTTAAACTTCAGTCAATCGACCTGAACTACTGTATTATTGTTCATTTTAGTTCACAGATATTTTATGAACACGATTTTTGGATCAGGCAAACTTATCGCGCTAAAGGCAAATTTAGCGCGATAATTTTGCCTGATCAGCGAAGATCTGCTTTACTAAACTTCAGCAGATCTTCGCTGAAGTTAGAGCTCGTCATCCTTCTTGAAAGACGTAGCCCACTCTGGCTTGGTTCTTGTTTTTAAATATTCTAGATATTGCTATATAATTATATTGGTACAATAACAATTCCGTTCTCCATATGAAATATAAGCAAGTTGATATGTTTAACGGTATTATAATTCATCGCGTATGAATAAACGATAGACCTATTCCCGTCCCGTCTACTTGTCCATAGTTTTTCTTTGCTATCGTTCTTGGGCTATAAATCTTATTATAAATTAATGCAAACTTACCTCCTTTAGCCTTATTCTGCCTACTTTTCTTCCTAAAAAAGATACCTATCAGAGCTAGAACTATGATTAATTTATTGTTCTAACTTTATGACGTCAGCGGGTTTTCAAAAGCAAAGATAGCATCATGCGACCACAAAAGTGTAGTAATTCTGTGGGTTATGTAAATTGAGCTTTAGGACCACTTTGTCACTTGGAACAGTATGGTTAATAATAATAAAATTAATAACTATTCTTGGTTTAATGAGTAAGCATGCTTGACGTAAAATATACTTATAGTCTATGCTAAGGGTTTTTTTCTTCTTTGATTTTACAATAGAAAGGATCATCTTTCTTTCTATTGTAAAATTCAAGGAAGGAAAAAGCATTGTCTCGTCGGTAAAGGCTTTTTGTGAGCACAGCGAACATCGGCACAATAAGAAATATTAACAAGACATAAATAAAATCGATGGAATATGCTGTTTTTTTTTAATATTTTGTTTTAATTAGGATATAGGTACCTACTTTCGCCAGTTGATCTGAATTTCGGTAAACATATTCATTTCGACACCCTGGTATCGGTATCGGTAAATGACAGGCAAAATACCCGCATATTCCATTTTCAAGGTCAAATCTATAAAAAGAAGCTATGTGTTTTTTCACGTTTATTGTAATAGATAAATAATTATCACAGAGGAAAACGTTTCCAACAAAAGTTGCGGTTCTCGAAAATATATCGGCATAAAATCGTCTTGGTCAACCAGATTTCGATTTGTAAAAGTGATTTCAACAGCGGAAGTCGTAGCAAGCCCGCTGCCATTTGCTGGGTCGTAACTTCCAGAGTGAAACAAAATGATCCCATTACTACTACTCCTACTAAATTTTGAAAGACGCAATGATTGGGGGTTCACTTTCAACTTTAACTTTTTTTGACGAAGTCTCCCGTCACACACTAATAGACCACCATAATATTCACGTAATTTGTCCAATTAATGTTTGCGACTAGATGTTATCGTAATGGCCGTATCAACTTCCTCGAGTCACATTTTCAGCTGTCCTTTATCCCTTGGTAGATGGACAGTTGATTGTTTTCGAAATTCCAGAGATTGTTGTTCTGACCTTACGCAGTGTTATTATTTATTTTTTTAAATAATTACCATTTGTGTATTGTACCCTACTTATTTACATAGAACTAATACCCTATCATTAGATCTCAGTATGTGATAATCAAGCGCAACGAATTTATAATTGCTTATTTAATGTAATACTTGTATCAGATAAAATATTTATGACACGCACACTCAGCTAGCTATGAATGCCGTTTTGTTCAAGTCACATACAATATAGCAAAATTTTAGTAACATATTTTTTTCTTTATTTACAGAAGATACGTTGGGTAACATAGAGCAACATCCAGCGTGGAATATAATAGACAAATTCGAGTGCGGCTTTAGTGCATCTGACCGAATCATCGGAGGTATGAATGCAGCTCTAGGGCAGTTTCCATGGATAACACGGTTGGGCTATTACAGTAAGTTATTCAATACCAAAGTTAGAATATATAAAACGTTCAAATAACTAAAGTTCTGAATATAAAACAAACGCCAAACGCTAAGAGCGCCTACATGCGTAAAAAAATTGGCCGAATTGTTCCGTCTTTGATTCGTGTCCCGCCCCGAGCGCTTAGAACTCGACTTAGCTCGCTACGTTAAACTATAGCAAGATATTACTATTAGAGACAGTAGATTTATAGTTTAGTCCAGTAATTATACACATTTTTATACTTCTGCGATGAAAAACTAACAAAAGTGGTCGATTATTTAAAAAATAGTCAACCCGATTTAAAGTACTCGTGACTTATTGATAAGATTGCAAATCATGCGGTCTCAGGTTCAAATGGTTTTAAATGAAGCTGAAATGGGTTTTCACCACGATACGTACCTTCAAACAAAATAGATACGCCAGAAAAACCCGAATATGTAAAATTGATTCTATTAATTTATCGGAACGGAAGTCTGGACGGTTAGCTACTTATATACAACAAATGTTCAATCTAATCTGGGACCATTAAACATATTACAGATATATGGGGAGTGTAATTACCCACATGGATTATATAATTACGATATTAATATTACAATTTCAACTGAAAGCATACCTGGGGTCTTGAGTTCTAGACTAATAAGACTAAAACTCAAGAAATACTCGGTAAACGCCCAGTGCTTGTAAATTATTTTGGATTCCCGTGCCTCATAAAGCAAGTAAAATCATTGACTCTGTGCTTGAATTCTCTCCATCATGTTAACAATATTATATACTCCGCAGTTGGTTTGTCTCCATCTCCACGAAAATGGAAACCATGACTGAAATCGGTCAGGAGGATATCATTATTATCGTTACTATATGATGTTTCTAATTAAATACTGATTAGGAAGTCCATATTTCTCATTAAGAATTATAATTCCCCTCAATGAAAAATACAATAAATATCTAATTTACAGGATTCGAGTTCGTACAAGTTATATTTAAATTTAAAAACATAACATGTGGGTAATCATTAAAAATAATATAAAGCGACAAACTAATTAAAGATACAGTACATAGCAAAGTACAAAGAGTAAAGCAGTATCTTAAATAACAAATACTAAACTACAAAAAAATGGCGCTGTAAGAAATATTAATCATTTCTTACATCACTAAAGCGCCAACAACCTTGGGAACTAAGATGTTATGCCTATAGTTACACTGGATCACTCACCCTTAAAACCGGAACAAAACAATACTGAGTACTACTGTTTGGCGGTAGAATATCTGATGAGTGGGTGGTACCTACCCAGACGGGCTTGCACAAAGCCCCACCACCGAAATTTTGATGTTGAAATTGTGTTTGAATGTTTTATATCTGCTGGTTATTTATTATATAACTGTGTTCCTTTAAACTTTAGATTATTTTTACCGTAATTAGTTTTCAGAGTATATAAAACAAAATTGTTACCATTACTTAAAAAGTTATTTTGTAAATTTTATGTTAGAACGTAAATTTTTGCTCAGCACCTTCCTTGTTGTGAACATATAAATTCCTCAGACTTGCATTTCGACTTCGGAATTAATATTTTTAATATTATTAGAATTCATTTAATTAAGATTTAAGAAAAATAAAATCAGATATAAACAAATAACTCAGAGAGTCATTATGGTTGTGTAAAAATATATGTATGATGTGTGGACTATTTGAAAGTTAGGACTTCCCATGAATATCAGTTTTGCTAATCGGGAAAACCAACATCTGTTCGCTTTCAAATAAATTTACTGAGAATTTGACGTAACGCTCTTTTTTTGGCCGAGATAACAAAATACATTTTTTAAATGGGTATATGGCAACGACAACGTTTCCATTCGGTTGCGAACAAGCAACAATTGATGCGGTCTTGATAATTTTAAAATCAGAATTACGTTTGACCTGAATTATCGTGTAATGAGTATCATGCAAGCGCCTTGCATTCTACGCATTTCAAAAGCAAATGGATTTTCGGATTATTTAAACAAAATATTTAAAATAATTGTTAGAATAGTCTAGTCTATCTGGGTACCACGTATTCACCATTTATTCTGCCACCAAACACCGATTCTTAGTATTGTTGTGTCCCGGTTTGAAGGTTTGAAGGGTGAGTAAGTAATTGTGATTAAGTGGGATATGACATAATATCTTACTTCCCAAGGTTAGTGATGCAATGCATGCAATATAAGGTTATAATAACCATTATTATCCGGTGGTAGTTTGACCATTCTTACTTACTTACTATCAGGTGACCAATACCAATCCGCTAAACAGAATGGCTCTTTTAAACTTATAAATAATCATATGACAAATAGCCAGATGTGGCATCTGGAACATTCATTTAACTAAGTGCACACGACACTTAGGGTTTTTTAAATTAAATTTTAGGATGTTTTGTCATAACCTTCAGACGATTTTGGACGTCTATTTTTACCATAATTTACTTCTATAGACTAAATACATAAATAAGCTTCAGTAATTATTACATTTTTCAATTGTTCCTAACAAAAATTAATCACGTTTAACAATCTTAAAGTAATAAGCGTTGCGTCGTTTCAGGCGTCTACAGGTGACACACAAACAGCTGACCTCACGCTGGTTCTCAGTGAACCCTTTACAGACGCACAAAAATCATAGCATCACATTGCAATGTTTCATGCCTAGCATCCTTACCATAAATTAAAAACAATCTAATATATATTATCAATTATAATTATTTAAAAACAAGTTCTCGGTTGCATGTGACGGGCACTGTTAAGTTATCCGTAGACAACTTGAATGCAATTTCATGATTATCAGGAAAGCGTAACAAACAAACCTAATTTATTTATTTATAATAGTTAGGATGAGGTTAGACAAGAACGGTAGGAATTCGTGGAAATAGAAAATCTCGCGCGTGCGTACAAACCGTCGTCGTCTGCGTCAGCGTGGTATCCAACCCAGATTAAACCCGCTATTTTTAAACAAGTTACAAAGCGATTAAATTCAGTTTTTACTTATCGTTCTATACTATGTTTTGGTTTAAAGAAGATAAAATTTTCTTTACGAAATAATAATTCTGACTTTTAAAATAAGTGAATATATAGCTTATTCCAATAGACGAAGATATAAAGATAAACAAACCTTAGATTTACGTATTACATGCGATTGCTAATAGGTCATGTCTGTATTGTGTACCACTTACAGTTTTTGATTAATATATCTTTATTTATAACTTAACTACTTATATCCACTTTAATGTTCCCTTTTTTTTGGCTTTTATTTGTGCGGAGAGGGTATGAATTATTTCGCCAATGTCACGTGCGAACTTCCACAGTTGAGATAATCGCTTCGTCGACGTTTAAAACGATTTTTTTTCTAAATTCATAATAAATATGATGAATCTGATGAATTCATGATTATTGAAGCTCTCGACCAATGATATCGCGTCAATTTGCTATCAAATGTTTCTTTGACTTTTGCCCTCTTGTAGTGGGAAGACTATAAGTACTGTTTGTGACGGTATCATCTTAAGAATTAGATGCTAAAGCAAACAAATATCTTTATTATTCATGTTTACCGAAATTGTACTTATTAATTTACCTCCTCGCATAGAATATAAAATCAAAATTGTCTTATATCAAATATTGGCAATCATACTTAAACAAAAATATACTTATTTTAAAATACGATGCTATAACGACCATCGTCTTAACATTATTATTTTTTTATTTAGATTAAATTTATTCAATCCAAATTTATATATTAGTTTAAGATGCTGTTAGTTCAAACGTATTTAAAACGGAAATATAAGTACATTTAACAAAAGCAAACACAATAAACGTAGAATATTTTACAAAAACCACAAAAAAAATATGATACAAGCAAAAATAATATTTATTTTATTACACATTGTTAACACATACGTAAAACTTTATCAGTGAATCACATTGGAAGTCAATACTATCATTGTTACTAACCCTAATAAAGTACGTACATAAAAATCAATATTAAATTAAACAAAGCATTCTTTACTCAGCTTCAACTACACAGAAAGAAAAAAAAAAAACATTAAAGAAACTATGAAATGAACATAGCTATTATAGACTTAATAAACAAATTAGCTAAATGTTGGTTGAATTTATTGAAGAGGCCTTACCTATCGTATGTTCATAGAATCTTGTTTTTACAGCATCTGGCGAGAAGGAACCTGGCTGGTTATGTGGTGGCGCTCTCATAACCGACCGCTACGTCCTCACAGCAGCTCACTGCGTAAAGAACATTGCAGAAGATTCTGAATTGTGAGTGAGAAGACCTCAATATCATGCTTACGTGATGTATATCCTGTCGTGGTTACGACCTGAGTCAGATCCTAGAGCAATTATGAAACATACTCACTCTTGATTGATGGAACTACCCAATGCTCACAAATACTTCAAATATTGCATCACGATTATTGAATGAGGCAATTGTAGATACAGCAGGTGGTTCAATGACGGTGCAATAAAAGTGCCCTTCAGCACTTTTCATCGAGTTATTTACCATTTAACAATTCGTCACAGCAAGTTTCATTGAATTTATATTAGCAATATCGTTGTGTGTAGGTACAATTTACGTCCTGGTTCTTACTGATAGGCATATTCAAATAAATTGAAATCAATTGAATATGTGCATTGGAATGTTCATTGCATCCACTATTCAAATGATCCAATTATAAAATTGGAAAAGATTATTGCAATTAACAGTAATTGACACGGAACTGAGAATTGATACAGATATTAGGTACTTATACTATTACAAATGAAATATTAAATATACTCACCGAACACACGTCTGCCAAAAAATATTCAAGGTCAAAAGTTTAAAGCATCGATTTTTGTGTATTTTTCTCGTAGACGTCACCGTTTAAGGAAATAGTTGTAGCTCATTAATAACCAATTTACTAATTTTCAGCTGTGTGCTTATCATTGTAAGTTTACTACTATGTTCATAGTATTTTGATCGGCTTATTTACTATTTTTGGCTATTTCAATGCAAACAAACCTTTACTAATTGGCTAAATAATCTACTAAAATTATAAATTAATTAAGCTCATTATTTAAGCACAACATTGAGTAGAATTTGATCATCTGTGAAATGTCTTGAATATATGTAGATAATAGTTGTTTCATTTATTTCATTGTTATCTTCTTTGTTAATAAATAAATAAATAAATAAATGATGCCATCTATGCGTTGTTAAGCCATAACGAGAACAGAATAAAGTTACAAAATTTAAAACTAATTTCAAAACGTCCGACATTATTGTCAACTGACTTACTTTGCATCATTGAATCATTGCTTTTTATTTTATTAATGAGATGATTTGTATACAGGTCATTAGTTCGAATAGGAGAATATAACACGATGACAAATCCAGATTGTCAATTGTACCTATGTGCTCCTCCAGTACAAGACAGAAAGATTAAAAAAGTTATACCACACCCGAGTTACGACAAACCGCCGTTCCACAATGATCTGGCCATGATTTTGCTGGATAAGCCTGTGGAAATTAATGGTGATTATATTAACATTTATGATTTCTCCTCATTTAACACCTAATTTGAATTGAATTAAATTTATAACATGATTGAAGAATAATTAAAATTCACTAAAGGAAAAAATAAGTACCAAATGTTTTGTTATTAGAAAAAACCCACCTACGTTAATATTTAGTTCATCCTCAACAACTCGTAAGTTTGAGATTCCTTCAATAGTGCTGACATGTTAAGAAGAAAGAGATTCTTCGATGATATATATGAAAACTCAGAATTTTTTGAACATGTCATGATTTTTTTATGAAATAAGGAAGTTTATTTGTAGATTACGTTTTACCAATTTGCTTGCCTCGTAGTCACCGATATTGTAATGCTGAGTTAAACGAATTTGTAACCGTAGCTGGCTGGGGTAAAACGAACATGACCACTGAAGCGAAAGCTAAAATATTGCAATATGTCTCGGTAAGTTTTGATATAATTGTACATTAGGATCTATAATGGAGTTGACTAGTTGTTTATTCATACCCGGTTCGTAGTTTAGCCGAATCGTTATTGTACATCAGTAACAGGTCGTTTGGAGTAAGAGTGAGGAGCCAGTCATTTACGTCATAAACATGCCATTCAATAATACATTTTAATAATAAAATCTATTGATTTTTACGAACATATTCTGATAAGAGCACAGGGAAATGATTATGTGGTATATTTTTACCTATATTATAATTTTTGATGAGTCTTATCATGCAACTAAATGACTTTATCGATTGAGAGGATATTCATAGAATAGGCATTATTTAGATGACACAATGCTTATATTATTGGTTCCGGTAGGTAGAATTTTTTCACTAAAAAATCATCGACCAAGCTGATTCACAATATAAAATGTTGGTTTAGTGCCAAGTAAATCACAAAATCTGTACCCAAAAATTCCACTATAAACATCTAAAACAGTTCCTTAGAATTAGATGCCAAATTTTATATGAATAAATATAATTGGATGTAATAATGTCTATAAAGAAAGAGGAACTACTGAGTGGAATGGTCTGTTATAAAAAAAGTAAATAAGCAAATTAAAAGGGGGATTCTAGTATCTTATAAAAACAGTAATCAATTTCTAAAATTCCCATAATCGTATCAACCACCTTGAATGACATTACACGATGCTGTAATTGCATTATCATTCAAAGCATTGTTGTCTTGTGACCATAAAACGCCAGGTTATGCTATCACGTTACTGATAGCGCTGTGGCTAATGATGAACGATATTCACTTGAAATTATTGGTGATAAATATTTGTTTGGAGATTATTCGCGTAATTTTTGTACTTGTTGACTTCCAGGCAGAATACATTATATACATATGTAATTGTTTTTAACTAATATAACTTTGTATTTTAAATGTTTGAAAACAGTTATACTCTACTTAGTTTCTTGCTATTTCTTCTCCGTAGAATCTACATTCCAAACCGGTGGTAGTTTCACTTGATATAGTTTTCTAAAATGACTGTAGTTTTGTGAAATGATTCAAAATTAATATATAATATAAAGAATAAAGTTTACTTTTATTTAATTTGATTTCATTCATGACATTACTTATTTTGAGTGAAATGTCACTAAAGATTTTGTCAAAACATGAATCATACGTGCGATTCGTGCCATTATCTGCTTGGGAGTTCCATATGTCAGATAATAAGTCTACCTTAATGACCAAAATAATTAATTTTTTTTAGAATTTTTTACTTTCCCCTTGCATTTTGTTTGATCTATTTTTATATTATTATTTTTTTTATTTAAGGCAGTTATACAGTTGATTCGGCACGCGAATATAATACCGATATAATTCCATTAATCATTAGTCATACATACCTGATAGAATTGACCAGTCTGCGTGAACTTACACAATTTTTATATTTATACATTTATTTTATTTATTTATGAATATCATACTTAACTTGAATTTGTTGTAAAGACTAGTATCAACATTTTTACGAGCAACCAAGTTTTATGTTATTTTCCAATTCGATAAAGAACTATTGTACCCAATGCTTCCACCTACAGACTTTGTTCAGATAACCGCGCTATATGGTAAATTTAAACTACGCAAATGTATTACGTTGTTCTAATAAATAAAAACAGACTCATGCGTAACGAAAAAAACCATGTTCAATATGAATCTGATAAGCGTGTTTATTTATAAATATCATCGTTCTTTATATTACGCGTTATGTTTTCCCTTTTATAATATATATATATAGTATCTATTAATAATACCCGATCATAGTAAGATAATTTAACTATAGTATTATGACCTGTGACGCGATCAGTCAAAAATAACCTAATGACATTATTTATTTATTTTAAACTACGTTTTATCTCTGAAATTCCGTATTTGAATGTTGTAGCAGCAAAAAATACATTCATAGTAATTATTAAATAGTTTCAAAAAACTAAGATTTCTATTTGTATTCGTTTTTTTATTATTATTATTATGAAATGTATATTAAATAAAAAAAAACACCAGGCTTCCGTCTCCGTAAAGTCAAACATCCTTCTATTGAGAAGGTGTTCGCTTAATACGATAAAAATTCTCAAATACATGTCAATTAATAAATAATATATCATGTTAAAAATTATTTTATTATTAAGTCGTATTACTCGATCAAAGAGTAGATGTTATAGCTTTTTGTTTTTCTATACAGAATGAACAAGAATTCAAATGTTTTTCTTCCCGATTCTTCTCAAAAGAATCTACATTCCGAAGCAGTGGCTGCTTTAAATTGATTTAATCTTGTGAAACGGCTATTCAAGTGCTTACGAGCCCGCTTGGTCATTGATGATATATCATTTGATTTTCAAGAACTCAATCGATCAAATCATATAGAAGATCACTTACAGATGCACCAATTATAGAAATATCTTACTTTTGTCAAAATTATCGTCTTTTGGTGAAACTAGGCTAGCGGTTCATTAAATCACCCTCTTCCTATTTCCGAAATTTCAATTTAAAGACCAGTTACGGATATTACCTATATGATTAAGATTAACATAATAATTATTATAAATTATAGTAAGTTCACTTCTATTTTTATAATTCTTTTTTTTGTTTTAAGATGCCAATAGTGAAAGCTGAGTCTTGTGACTCTTTCGGAAAAGGATTCAAATTAGCTGTTTCGCAAATCTGTGCCGGAGGTCAGCGAAACAAAGACGCTTGCGTCGGTGACTCAGGAGGGCCTTTAATGAAAGTAATGCATTATAAATTGAAACTAATACAAGATCCCAGACATGTCGAAATCGGCTTCATTATGTTTAACAATGATTAAGGAATTATGTTGCTTTACAGCAAAGCAATTCTAAATGTCCAAATGTCTCTTCTTACCTAAGAAAGTTTGGAGTTCACCACTACGCTGTTCCCGTATGGCTTGGTACAAATGAAGAATATCATCTGACATACAGATATCCTTACGGTGTTCATCTTGACCGCCGAAAGTAGGATGATAGTTATTTATGACTGACTTTAAATCTTCGATTAAGATCCACATGTTCGTTCGACTTGACCATATCGGCCCTGTACAATTCAGCTTTAAATGTTTAATATAATTATAATATTTTATAAATTTAAAATAGTCTGACTGGCAAACGACCACTTGATAGCTAGTGATAATCGCCATTGTAACTGTCAGTAATACTAATAATTAATTACTCTTCAAACCGGAACACAACAAAATCTACTAAATATTGCTGTTTGACGGTATAATGTGTCATGAGTGGACTCTACCACCAAGCAAAGAAAATGTATTAACTAATTCGACGTTTATCAACTTTGGTAAGATAATATTACGGGTAAATGTTTTTTCAGGTTTTTGACACACCAGATGGACCGAAAAACTTCTTGATGGGCGTTGTGTCGTTCGGTCCAACCATCTGTGGTATTAAAAAACCTGGTGTCTATACTTCTATCCCCTATTATCTTAAATGGATATTGAATAACGTTATATCGTGATTTACGTGTCTGTAAAATAAAATTTCTATGTTATTTATTGTTTTTATATTTTAGTTCATACCTAAATAAATTTCAAATACAAAATGCTCAAATCTCTTTTCCTTACGATATGTCGAATAAGATATTGTATTGTGGGCATATTTTAAATACACACCATTTTCTACAAAAGAAGCAGGGAAACCAACTTGGCTCTCCCAGCTTGGCTGCTAGTTGGTTATAAATTACAGCCGTTACAATAAAGAATACATACTATTTATAAATGATGTAACAAAAACAAAAAAATTGTTTATACTTATAATTTCGGCTACTTGTCGGATCCTAGCTTAGCGAACGTTCACAACGAACGTAAGGTCAGCCCCCATCAGACTGTAAATAGGCTGTTTCAGCCCTAGTGTGAACGTAGATACTGCATTTTGCGTTCACACTATGCGGAAGCGGTTTATTTACAAAAAGTTCTGCTAAGTAGTCAATTGACGTCTGCGGCGCGTAGTGGCGTAGTATTATATTAAACCGCCGAGTGTCGATGACTAGGCACAACTTTAAAGGGTATTATCGGTTCGAAACGAATGAAAACTTTAAAACGTATGCAGTAAGCTGCGTAACCCTCACTGACATTCGGCGGTTGACTTTATGTTATAGTCCGATCACAGTTATTTTACCTCTGGCTATTAAGTTGGCTAACTTGTGCAATGTGTTGCTATAGATAGTTTCTAAAAATCCTTTGTATAAAATTAGAAAATTGTGATATACAAGGGAATATTTGGTGGTAGAGGCAGAATGATATGAAGCTGCCCTTCATATAAAATTACTATTTACATCTGTACCAATGCTCCTATACCTTGTATAGTCATAAACATATTATTATAACTATATGTTTATTTTTTGGTAATAAATAAAAACAAGTACTGTCTGGAAACCGGCTGTCTTGGTATGGGCATGTTATGGGGAGAAATGAGGACCAAGTTGTGAGAAAGGTTTTGAGAATGGATGTGGATGGATATAGAGGTAGGGGACGACCCAAGAAACGATGGATGGGTTGTGTGAAAGACGATATGGTTAGAAAGAATGTTACTTGTGAGATGACGTCCGACAGAGAAGTATGGAAGAAGAAGACATGCTGCGCCGACCCCAAGTAAAATTGGGATAAGGGCAGGAGGATGATGATGATGATGAAATAAAAACAAGTACGGATTGTTCAAAGCTTTTATTTAGAATAAGAATGATCTAAATGGATATCATTAGAATAGAACGAATAATCAGAACTGGTATCAGACTCAGTATCCACGCCATCGTTTACTTGTATAATATTTTTTTCACTTGTATGCACTTAGAAAATACTTTTACTATATATACTGTATGCTGTGGATGGAAGGTGAATAATACCATGACGCATATTGGTACAAATCTATTCATTTATATAATTTGTCATTTTATGTAATAATCATTAATCTTAAATTATATAATTGAAATGTTATAATTTAAGATTATTAGAGAATTATTTTTCAACATACGGTAATTGTTTAATAGCAGGTAACATTATTTTACATACCTGTCATTGTACAAGCTAGCCAACTTAATAGCCAGAGGTAAAATAACTGTGAACGGACTGTAGGTGTGAACGCTCGCTTACTTTTAAATAATTGTCACGACAAAAGAAACGTATTGGTAAGTTATTTTTATGTACACGCGTAACACAATATCATAACAAAACAACTGGCATTTGTTTGATAACATTTTTAAGTTTAGAAACAATATCACAAGTCAAAATCTAATCTTTATTGAATGTGAAAGCATTACTCTTTCCTACTTATTTATTTTTTATTTTTTTACTTTCTTTTCTTTTTGTATGTAAAAAAAACACTGGTTCAGAAATAAACACCACTGAACTGAGAAGAACTGGCGAAAGAAACTCAGCTGATTTTATTATATGAAATTTAACAACTACGGGTAAAAAAAGGGTAGATACAATAACATACTGTTACTATAAAAGCTCAAACTACGGTAAATCTTAAGATTTTCCAGTAAAACCTAAGATTTATTATTAAGATTTATATATAACGATTATGAATGGTAAATGTCCATAAAACTTTGGGATTCGAACTTTTACCATCATTCACTTGGTAAATCTTAGGATTTACATGTTAGATTAGGTTGGAATGGTAAAAGTCTGAAAAAGTCGTCCCCTTATAATAAATACTTACATTTACCAACTCATGTCGGTAAATCTTAAGTTTTACTGGAAAATCTTAAGATTTACCTTAGTTCGAGCTTTTACAGTAACAATACTACTTAAAAGTTGTATTTTTGTATAATAGTTGTTATAAGTGCTGTTTTACAATGAAAGGCTGAGAAAAGCTTTTTGTGTAGTGGCTGATTGCGAGGTCCTTTGTTCAACCTACGGGTCGGGCGCAAGCTGTTTTAGATTTTTCTGGAAATAGTTAAACTCCCATGCCTCGGAATGCACAGGCGATAGTCTTGCCCCTAAACTCTTTCCAATCGTGTCCAATTTGGCGCCCCATCGGCATACGAGAGTGCATATGTAGTTGCACACACACTTATGCAATAATAATAAATATGTCCTACGTAATTTGCTAGTCTACCTCGAAGACGACCTTGGCCGAAATCGGTCAAGAGAACGTCACCATCACAATTGAATATGGTAAAAATAACTGAAATGGTTTTATTTATCACAATATCATTTTTATTTCTAGATAATGTTTATTAGATTTTTTCTTATATGATATTATTATTGGGTTTAATAGATACGTAATTTCGGTTCAAATGTATTTCATAGAAAACCATAACACGATACGATATTATGTTTAACAATATAATTAAAACAAATATTTGTATTTACTTACTGTATTATTATGGTAAAATAAAACATTGAAGTTAAACCATATACAATTTTTATTTCCAATGTAACTTTGATTGATTTATTTATACTTAATTCTTTAATGTAAATCATTTTTGTGTAAATCGATATATATATTTATATTTTCATATATAAAACAGTATAATTAATTTTCTGCTCTGTTTCTAGCCAGACCATTTTCGATTTACTGTTTGTTTATTAACACTACATAGATAGTAAATCAAAAACTTTAATTAAAAATTTGGCTCTTCTCGCCCTTATAGCGTCACCGGCCATGAGGGCGAGCACTAGACTACACCTTGAAATTTGATTCTTCTCCGATTGACTTCCATCCTAAGGAAGTTATAAGATTGCACCTCGGCTCGGCGACACAGGACGTAGTCATTGTCATCTCTTGTAGCACCGCGAGTTGTTACAACCGATTGCATGACATCACAATTTGAGGACCTCGTTTGCTTATGTCTCGTGTGGAGAGTTTTCCCGACAAAGGGAGCGTTTGCGGTAGTTCTCCTGTGGGCTTTGTTGTTCGGAATTCTCCTGAAGGTGCCCTCAAAGAGAGGTAAATGAAAGCCCTGTGCTATCAGCGGATTATACCGTTGTCTGACTATCTCAAAATATACCATGGAGAGAATTTTGTCAATATCAAATTCGATGTTATGGAGTTCGATGGCACGAATGTATAGCGACGAATCTTCGCCGATACACAAGAAACGGTTTTGGACGTTTGCTTATTTAAACATTCGTATACTTAATAATTGGACAATGCACTCAGAATTTAAAGAGACTCATTATGATCATAAGAATAAAATGTTTTATACCTATCATTGAGCAACAGGTCAAGCATGATTTCATAAAATTTTTCGAGCCGGCATTTATTCCAATCGATTCCGAAAGTAATGTTACACCGGTAATAAGGTTACTGTTCCAGTTCTAATGTGATTAAATCCGCATAGAACAGATAATTTACACCGGTAAGTAAATTCGTTTAAATTTATTTCCTTCTTTAATATTTTTAAACTAAATATAGAACCAAATTCATATTTATAGTATTTACCAAATAATATACTTTTATATCTATTTACCGTCCGATCAGATTATGTGAGTGCAAATATCTTCGTTTACAAACGTTTGTACAGGAGTACTGTCAACTGTTCAGGAGTTATAGGAATATGTCCAGAACAGTTGACTTATCTCCATAGAGCTGGCACATCCAAAATGGCAGAACATCATGATTATATTAGTAAAACTTGAAAATTTGAACAAAATCTGAATTATAAAATTTGAGAAACGAGAAACGAGATGGTGGTTGGAACATTGGAATATTTATCGATGGTTACTGGTAAACAACAAATTTTCATATGCCTAATTTGTGTTATAAATTCATCTTTTGGTCACCCCCGCGTCATATATTCACCCGCCAAGCAGTATTGTTGTGTTTTGGTTTAATATTCACACTGTAGCTATAGCCACAAGGGATATAACATCTCAGTTCCCAAAGTTGGTGGCGCATTAATTATGTAAGAAATGGTTAACATTTCATACGACCGCAATATCTATGGGCTGTGATGACCACTTACCGTCAGGTGGCCATATGCCAGTCCGTTGATATAGTCTACTAATGCCATAAAAAAAATCTGTACGTGTTGGTTGAAATAAAAACCACACGTGTATCCCCCAACGCCTATTGGAGTCACGTGGTTTAATAATATGTAATAAACTCTAATCCTCATTTTTTTTTTTTTTATATTAGAGGTGGCAAACGAGCAGGAGGCTCACCTGATGGAAAGTGACTACCACCGCCCATGGACATCTGCAACACCGGGGGGCTTGCAGGTGCGTTGCCGGCCTTAATAAAAAAAACTTATTAATATTTATATTTACTTATTTATTCCTCATAACGAAAGGAGGCCTTAACCAATCAATGGGACATTTATAGGATGTTTTTTACCTTTGAGCGAAAAAAGTTAAAAAAAGTTTTTAAGAAATCTATATTAATGATCTATATTAATTGTTTTGTTATGACTATATTTATAAAATTTTAAATTTTTACATATTGTAGTTAAGATGTCATCCGTGCGCGATCAGAGTGGAATGCGACCTTTTGGAACTAAGAAACTCGCGGTCCGCCCGCACACCCGGTAGCTATAGCATCAATCATCATTTTAGAATTTAATGATATTACGATTATTTTAGTAATTAAATTAATAATGAGAGAGAAGTAAAATTTTAATAATCAATATGTATAGTAGGGAACTAAAAATTTATCATCTGTTTTAAAGCGGGTACAAACATAAAGTAGTTACACGGTATATAAGTTCGCGAAATTACTCATCGAGCCATAAGTACGTATATTTGCTCCTGTGTCCATCACCCCTCTAAGAAACAAAAATAAGTTACCACTACTTGGTGGTAGGGCTTTGTGCAAGCCGTCTGGGTAGGTACCACCCACCCATCAGATATTCTACCGCCAAACAACAATACTCAGTATTGTGTTCTTGTTTGAAGGGTGAGTGAGCCAGTTTAACTACAGGCACAACGGACATAACATCTTAGTTCCTTCTGTTGGTGGCGCATTGGCGATGTAAGGAATGGTTTATATTTCTTACAACGCCATTGTCTACGGGTAGTGGTGACCACTTACCATCAGGTAGCCTATATGCTCGTCCGCCAACCTATACCATAAAATAAATTAAAAAAAAATAAGTTGGTCCTCCTCCTCTATGATGTTTGTGTAATCTGACAAACGTTATGACCATCATATCATTCATTTATTTTCTTGTGCTAACATGAATAACGGGTCACGTATGATGGTCAGTGAGACCTGAAGACCAATTCAACTTATTTATATCAGTAACGATAAAATCCCGATTATATTCCGATCGATCATTTTAGTTATATTTAATACAACTTTACCTTACCTTTTATAACGGTAATCTTGATCGAAAAAACTTAAAATAAATATATATAATTCTACATAATATGGCACCTTCGGTTCAATATTTTTCTGAGTAATTCAATGTAGTATTTATTACCTTTTTCTCTTACACTATACGAACCGCCAGAATATTTTTGCAAACCGTCTAACGATTTTTATACGCACGTGCGCAAATCGCGATGCAACTGTTCTGTCGCCTAATAAATCAGTGCGAGGCGAGATATTGTGCTGAATCGACTTGTGACATTTTTCTCCGCAAAGATATGACTGGGGGTATAAGATCTGCGCGACGCTTATTCGTCTGTAACGAACAATCAAGAAATGTCAAAGAGTCAACAACGTACCCAACTCTTAATAAATTTAATCACCAATCCATACTTAATAAATCTGTAGAGAGGTCAATTCTGTACATGAAATATATTTCCAAAATAACTATCAGAGGGTGATTAAGGATAGATACTGATGCCATAAATTCAATCAGTAAAATTTTTGTCTGTCTGTCTGTATAACCGTTATAGAAACAAAAACTACTCGACAGATTTTAACGAAACTAGGTACAATTATTTTTCATACTCCTGAGCTGGTTATAGTATACTTTTCATCACGCTACAATCAATAGGAGCAGAGCAGTGAAGGGAAATGTTGGGAAAACGAGAAGAGAAGTTACTCCATTTTTTAAGCTTCCGTCGCGTGTACAACCTTAATGGTTAAAGCTACACATAAATCATGTATGACGGAAATGTTCTCCTTAAAATTATATAAAAAATATCCCACGACAGCATATGTCTATCTTTTATGGTTGACTCACAATAACACGTGTAACTCCCGATAGCTTAGCAGTTCGAAGCTTTCTGATTATGTGTCTACTCCTACGTCTATAACACTCTCAGTCATCCCTAATTAAAAAAGTTAACAGTATTAACTATTCCATAAAAAAGAATCATAGAAATCGGTATAGAGAGAGGCTAGCTTAGAGGCTAGCGAGTCACCTAGCGAGTAGCTTCGTAAAACGACCATTCTCGAACGTTCGTAAATCGGTCGCCGCCATCGAACTTCATACAATTTTTGCCTGTTGATGGGAATAGACGTTCAGAGCGTTTGTCCTTATTGACAGACAATACTTAATTGATACTAACAAACCGTGCTTATCAGCGCGACTTTTAGTCTTTGATAATTTATTTTTAGATTCCTTTTGTTGTTATTTAATAAAATAGGTATTAGTTATTTTGGTAGTGTATAAATATTTGTTCAAATTACAAATCCATACTTACATACTTACTTACTTACTAATATTATAAATGCGAAAGTAACTCTGTCTGTCTGTAAAGAGTGATTTTGGAAATTCTACCCCTAAAGGCGTAAAATAGGGGTTGAACGTTTGTATGGAAGTCCGTCATTTTTTAAGATAGAAACATGAAACTTTATTTTTGGGATACTGATAAAAAATGCGTAGATACGTATTTAAGCGTTTCTAGATATTTTACGCCTAAGGAGAAAAATTGGGTTGACATTTCGTGTATAGGATAGTCTGGAAGGTCATTTTTTAAGTTAGAAGCAAGAAACTTTATTTTTGTGCCACTGATTATAAATGAGTTGATACGTATTTAAGCATTTCTGAATATTCTACCTTAAGGGCTGAAATAAACACCAATGTGGTGGTCAAAAAGGTCATACATTAACGTAATATTTTAAGTTAATTTGTAAATATATTCATATTCTACGCGAGCAAAGCCGCGAGCAAACAGCTAATCATAAATAACTTATGAACTCTATCATAGGGTCTCTATGATCGTGAAGAAATAAAATAAATTCCCCATTCACCAAAGCCATGACGACATCAATTTTTTTTTACGTCACACGTATGTTACGTATGACGTAAAAAATGACGCATCAGACAATCCACAAAACAAACGAAAAAATCTATATCTTTAGGCCCGAAGACGTAGCGTTAACCATGCGCAGACGCTTTTAAATATCGAACTGGCCAGTGGCCACTGAGTAGTGGATTTACGACTATCGATATCCTAAAAACCTACGTAAAGCATCCTGTACACGTTAGACTAGTGCGTCCGGCCGATATTGCACCAATGAAATTGAATGTCTTGGAATTTGGCATTACCCGTTTGATTTATCTTTATCGGCCGTCTGTCGTTAATACATATGTCTATATCACGTGCTCATATTATCTAAATGTTCATAAAAGTAAACTGACATAAAAATCCATGGACGGGTTCCCAGCATGATCAGTTTGATGTAAAAAAAAATCTAACCAGAACAAAGTTTTTTAACTGAATTCGCACGGTACACTCCTGAAACTTGGAGATAGGCTGACAAAAGTGTTCGACTTCAGCTGCTGGTGAGAATTGTTTGACAGAAAAAGCCAATAATTTATTAATTGCCCGACTTCTAATTTATTATTGCCACGACAAGTCCCGGGACTTGATCTTTAAATCCTGGGTCGGGTGTTATAACTTAACTTCTAAATCTACAAATCAAACAAGAATTAAGTTATTTATTACATAATATATAGCGAAAGGGACTTCCTTTCGGTTTTATCGGGTACGGGAAGTTAAGCCGTTATAATATGATTGCTCACAGGCGTATTTACCATGTGGCTAAGAGTACACGTTCCCGGTGTGACAGACAACTACAAGAATCATTCGCCTTCCATTTTTGTTACTTTTTAATTTGACTTTTCTAAAGGAACTTGAAGAACATAATCCATGTTACTCTAAAACTCATTATTAGCTACCTACCTACCTCTTAATAAATCATCTAAATTTTTAGGGACGATTCTTAAAATACGCACCTCTGATTGCTAGAGAAACATAAAAACTTGCCTCCAATTACCTTATTTATATTTACCCTGCCTTTATTTCAATTCAATCGATTAAACGTAACAGAAAATTCATCTGTTTTGAAATGTATATTACTCGGAATCGTACTTTTAGTAGCCCTTGTTGTATATTGAAATAATAATAAAACGTGATGTAAGTCAATACGTGTATTGTATACAACTGCAATAATCCATCCAACAATCCTTATTTAAAGCCTAACGCAGAATAAGACAAACACCAAAACAATTTATGCTCTTATTGCGATTATATATATACATATATTTATATTGGCTTTACGTCAGCCGAACGTGTACTGGAGGCTTTATATATAATATTAGCTTTTGACAGATTCAGTCACAATCAGGTCGTCATTGAATACGCAGTGCAGTGTATGAGTAAAACGAACTGAGTACAGTAGTGTTATGTGGAAAAAGCTACAACATAACAAAATATTTCGTGAACACAAAAAAATATGAAATTATACTACACAATGGATAAAATTATATTGACCTCTTCGTATTTTTTAGTCTTACTAATCACAGGATTCTGCCGTAAGTCTAAATTTATTTAATAATATTTCAATGTTACTTTATTCTCATAGATCAGGTTTTCCTGTTCTCACATTGTTAGTGCATTATAATGTCCACATAAACCAGTAAATATGTACGTAATCTTGCTCTTTATTTATATTATAATAATTATATTTTTAAATATTTTTAATTTGCAAATTAGTAATTCAATAAACGGGTTTAATATTCATAAACTAAATATTTAACAATATTGTATATAAATAGATTGTATGTGTGTGTAATGAAATACATGTTCGGTATATTATGGCGATACATTCGAATTAGGAAGTTATATTAATATACTTTAAAGTAATAGTGGACAGGAAATTGTCAATAAACAATATTTATAAAGGTTATATTACATATCAACTGGGATTAATACTTATTTCTAGAGGCCAATTCTACTTATTTAAAATGTTGAAAGGCTAAAGTTCAGTGATGATACATTCAGATTTTAATTAAAGTCCAGTATTGAATAGTTCCCTTAAAGCCAAACCTCTGCTGAACAATTACAGGATTGAAACACAACCATTCAAATGTACTATAGCTGCAAAACTAAGCAATTTGATGATCTTTTTTGTTATTATAGAATACTATATAAATAAAATATATTTTTAATGTAATTACAACTTATAATTATTTGCTTATATTTTACGTACTTCTAATATAATTGAATTAAATTATATAGGGACAAGACCATTTGCATAAAAATTTATAGTTGTCGAAATATGTGTCACGGTAAAGTTCAGCTTTTAGCGCAACTGAGAGCCATTAAATTAAGAATTTTAAAGCCCTTAAAAATTAGTAAAATAAAGTTTTGTGACATATGTTGAATGACAATCAAAACATTACCAAATTTTAACATGACATTTATTTTTTATTATGACATTTTCCATATTATATTTAAGTTGAAAACAAAAAAAAGAAACAGATCTCTCAAAGGGATGATTTAACTAATTTTAATATTGTCTGTCATGGCAGTCACTATCAAAGAGTAGCTAACTAAACTGCAAAATGCACAAATAAAAGGATATAAGATATTTTCCCACTTTCATACTATAAACCGTTGGGGGCTATTACTCAGAGAGAGATGCAGGCTAAATCTTTATCTGAAGATATAAATACATTATATATTAAAACTACCTAATCACTACAAATTCCATATAAAACTTACATAAACCTGAGTCAATGTTATTTAGATGATATTTATATAAAGACAATGAAGAATTTTACAATATCCAACTCTTGTGATTTCAATTCAATGTGAATTTACTTTAAATAAACAGAAAACTGAATATCACATAATTTTATCAATTAATCATTTCATACAATAAATTTCTATAGAGATTTAATTTTGCATTTATCGAATTGGGTTATTTTTTCAAAATTAGTAGTCATGAAATATTATTTAATTTAATGAGATAAATGAAATTATACATATAAAAAATTAATATTAAAATAACTTATATGTATATATAAAACTTATATACTTCCTTAGGTGTTCAGTTTTTGTAAATAGCTGACAAAATAATGAAATTTTGTATTGTATACAATACTGCAAATGCATAATCTAGTAGAATGTAAGATCATGCTATTTCTAAATAAGCTTAGGTGACAGTTAGGTCAGATAAAAGGTAATTGCAAAAATAAATTCATACAACGTTTTAATTACTGAAGTTCAAACAAAATTCAAAACTGCTTCTATCAACCCTATATTAAGCCTTTATTTTGCCATCTTATTCAGAAAAACTCCAAATTGACTAAAGTGGAGTGCCTAGAGCATTAAAAACATACAAACCTCGGTCTTTCGTTACAGTGTAAGTAGTACATTTAGTTAAGTGTAGTACATTTAATTTATTTTTATATTTTTTTATTTAACTTGAATTGACCTTCAATCATCTATCAATTATGTCATTCTTTAATATGAATTTCAGTTTTATTAATCATATTACCTTATTACCACACGAAGAAATAAAAAATCTTCAACAGAAGTTCAACAGTTATCTTTTTTCAATTAAATAATTAAAATGCACTAGAGAATTTTTGGTAAACTTTGAAAGTTATAGTATAAAAAAGAAAATGCCACCTCAACCAAAAAAAACCCTTAACCGTAACCATTTTCCGAGGTAAATACCCCTGGTTGCTCCACTACATATTTACTTTTGTGAAACATATTTTAAAAATTACCAAAGAAACTGTACTGTACATTTTGTTTTATTAGTGTTTAAAACCTATTATTTATTATAAACCAATCTAGTATCAGAGAGTTGTCAGTGTCGATTTTTTTTTCTCTAAATAAAATAAAGTAATAAAATATCATCATCAATCAATAGAATACCACATATATAAATATACTTATCACCGTGAAAAAGTTTGTCTTGTTTGTTTGTCATTAATAAAGAAAATATGCTAAAATTGCACCTTGTGGAACCCCTATTTATAGCCCAGAGGCAACCCATAAGGCATTGTATAATAAAACGAAAAAATGCCTCAGTTCTTTCATGTTTATGTATCTTTCAAGCAATAAGAGAGATTTACCTTTACTACAATAATGTTCAAGCATATTTATGAAACCTTTTAGTGCAAAACTTAATTGTTTAGCTAAACTACAAAACCTTTTACTTTTCAAATACATTTGCCACTTGTCATTTTGACTTCACATATATCAATTACTTTACCATACCTTTTATTTGCGAGGCTTTAAACTTGCCACAGACTCTTAATTCTTTTTTTTTTTGTGTTATTAACAAGAAAATGAAATCTACATTTTTGACAGATCCAATCGCCTGCATCCATTTTAATTTACTGACTTAGAATGTAACAAGTGTAACATACATATTATATAATCTCTCTAAAATTCAATTTGTACGTTTTCAATAATATTTCATATTTATATTCCAACCAGATATAGTGTGAACTTAAAACAAACAATAAATTACCCATAAATAACATTAATTAAACTACCAATTTAATAGAAATAAAAACTCTTTCAGAAAATAATGAAGTTGGTGAACCTTGCGAAACAAAAATCTATAACGGAACATGTGTTATATTACAAAACTGCATTTCAGCTATGGCTTTGGTACAGATCAGAGATATCAAAACCTTAAGGATCTTATTATGTGGATTCAGTGACAAACAACCTAAGGTAAAATTAATAATTATCTGTTTATAAAATACATATTTTAATAATTAAAGAGACATAAACAATGAAAATAAATAATATGAGAAATCAATTTCAGGTTTGCTGTCCTGCATCAGGAAATACTATAACATTCAATAATAAAACCGATGAAACTGCGACAAGTAGACCTAAAAAGCCTGAAACGAAATTGGACGAATTGACAACGAAGATTCCAGAAACATATACAGATCCATTTCCAGATCGAAAAGTTTGTGGTCAAGAGAAAGCGACTGATAAAATCGTTGGTGGAACTATCGCCGATCTTGATGAGTTTCCTTGGATAGCCCGCATCAGTTACTCAAGTGGTAAGTTGAATAATTACCATAGATTATCATGACCTGACAAAAACAGACAATTTTTGTACTTAACAGTAGACGGTAATTCGATCTGACTGATTTCGATCGAATTAATAACCTACTTAATTATACATTTCATTTTCAGATATGGAAAACAAATTAATTTTCGCTTGTTCAGCATCGCTTATTACGGATCGTTATCTTGTAACTGCTGCTCATTGCGTCCAAAGTGGCAAACCGTTGATTCCGTAAGTTCATAAAATTTTTTTCAATCAAATACGTCATTAGGCATAATTTAAATTATTTATTAATTATTCTTATAATTTCAGGGTAAGCGTGCGTTTAGGTGAATGGGACGAACAAACAGAAAAAGATTGTAACGATGATGATTGTAACGATTCTCCACCGGTTGATATCAAAATAAGTAAAATCATATCTCATCCAAACTTCAGCAAAGATAATGTAACGCATGATGACATAGCTTTGATACAATTAGAGAAACCAGTCAAATTTACAAGTAAATATTTTGTAATATCTATCGTATGTATAAATGAAATCTATATTATTAATCTAATCTATTTTCTTTTCTTAACAGATTTTATTCAGCCAGTATGTTTACCTACTACCGAATATATCATGATGCAAGACTATGTGCATGAAAGCTCTTACTGGGTAGCAGGCTGGGGCTTGACAGAATTCGGTAATTAATTAAAATCTTATGATATATTTTTTATGATTTATAGTAGTTAAACTTAAGCTTCTGAAACATTATTTGTATACTTTTCAAATTACGAATGATTGATATACGTCCTGGAAATACCAAATAGAAACTTAAAAACATTCCGAAAATTGAGTATTGCCAACGTTAATATCATAATTAAAGAATATGATGCTAATAAAAATTATTAGAGATCCTAAAAATAAATATCATAACTTTCATTTCAATTACAGGATCCACATCGCCTATTAAACGTAAAGTGAAGTTGGAAGCTGTACCCTCAAATACATGTAAGGGAATATTAAAAAACTTCCCGGAAACATCATTTCCAAAGTTGATATGTGCTGGTGGTAGACAGGGAATGGACAGCTGTAAAGGTGATTCCGGTGGACCACTAGTTAGAGAAGTTATGGAAAATTACCAAAACAATTGGTACCTGTTTGGAATTACTAGTGTTGGTGCCACCAAATGTGGTACTGAAGGTATACCTGGAGTGTACACGAGGGTCAGCAGATACATGGATTGGATAAGAGAAATTGTTGCTACTTGAGTACAAAATGAAGTGTCAAGCGAGTTGACATAGATTTACAGCCAATAATATAGATAATGACAGGAGTAACAATTTAGAAACTACTTTGACCTTGAATTGACATGCTATTATTGAGATATAAATATTTGTGGTATTGAACATATATATATATATATTTTCGATGACTTTGAATTTGGGTGAAGTTTTTGAAACTGGAAGTGAAATTAAAGTGGTTAAAAGTTTTTAAGTGAAATAGTGTTGTATTTAAAATAATAATATATTAATCAAGAACTTTTGTAGTGCATATAAATTGCAAATCATATTTAAAATATGTAAACTAAGGTTTGTTATCTTTACTCCTGTCATTTGAATATAGTATATATATATTACTAATTTGAGTCCTATTAGATGTAGAAGTGACGAATGGTAAAATCTAAATTGACACTTAGAATTGAATGGGGTATTCTAGTATGTTTGAAAAAGTATTTCGAAATGTTGATTTTCCTAATAAAAAACCAAAAAAAAAATGATTTCGGCAAAATTTTATGGCAAGAAAGGTGTTTAACTTTTCTAGCCATAAAATTAAATGAAATTTTAAACCGAAAAAACGCTGTCAGTGATTTTAGTGACGTCATATTGATAAAAACAACAGTCGTGTATGTAAGACCGGCACTTATTCAACGTTAACGGTTATAAATATGTGGTGTTTATTGGGATAATAACGAATTACAATCGCTATCTTAGCATCTATTTGTACAATTACTAGCATTAAAACTCCAGAAAAGTTGTTTATCAATGATATTGGAATGAGGAATGTTTGGTTGGAAAACGAAAACCGAGATCCTTATGAACTAAACGTCGTTGTATTTATGTGAAGATCATTTCAATACAAGTAAAACCCCCTGATTAAATCTAATAATGCTTTACCTTTTTTCGTATGAATAAAGTTGATGGTAACATAATTTACTGTGAAATTTGATAGATATGTACCTAGATGTTTACACTGAACTGAGAATTTTTGCCTATATGACGTCTCAACATGGCGGCTCGTGTTTTAGATCACGTGATATACAGATTAAAAATGACGCATTTTAATTATAATATACTAAAACTAATGTGCTTTTATGATTCAAAATCGGAATATTTAAGTATATTTCTACATGCATTTTAATTTTTATCAAATTTCATAATTTATTTTTCACTACCGAAAGTACCCTATTATATGAACAATGTCTGTGTTAAAAAAGACCATATTGCACTTATTTAGATAAAATGTGGTAGGGAACAGTGATGTCAATAGTTGGTGTCGATGGTGGACAAATAAAGTCATTGAACAGTATTATATAGGTTAAGTTAGGTTAATGTATAAATTGTATTATAAATAACTTTAAGCCATTTTATGTAAGATATAAATATTAAAATAATTAAAAAGTTACCATGGCAATAATAGTTCTTCTATACATTATATAATACATTGTTTTATAAAAAAATAAATTATTTATGAAATTGAATATTTATGTATTTATTTTAGATTTTAAACTTTACCCTTCTAAATGTTTTGAAAGAATTTACTATGAAGCACAAAGTGTCCAACAAATATCAACATTTATAACCAGTTGGTTAACTGTTGCACTATCTATTATTAAACTTATTTTTGGCGGTTTAACGGTCCGTGGTTCTTAACGTAGTAATGTGTAACAACATTTTATCGATATATTTATTAACATTTCTATTTTTCTAATATATCGTTAGTTAGTTTTACTGCCATTTCAATCCCTTTATTTTCACTAACTGATCCGTGTTAAGCATTTTTATGGAGAATAAATTGTATGAGACTGCATTATTTGTCAAAAAAACACTTCAATACTCCAAAATTCTATATGATGTAAAACCACTTACGATCTAGCTGTACGAACCGCGATACTCGGACACTAAAATTACGCAATGATTGCATATATCTCAGATATTTACAGTGTATATAGATGTGTGACTAGAGTCCGACCGAAAGTCGATTTATGGCCGAAGTTAAAGTCAATCCAGCTATCACCCTAAAACCTTCCGAAACCGAAACCGAAGGTTTAATAACCATAAAAAATCTATTCTAGATTGGCTAAAATTGAACAAAACAATGTTTTCTAAAGTTTATCGGGACTATATTAACAACTTGACGAGACGATTAAAATCACCTTACATCTTTACAACAATAATAACGTATCGCAATAATGAGAATTTTAATATTAAGTACCTAAAAATTAATTTAACAATCACAATGACTTTAATTTTTTCTAAAGTATAATAATGGTATGAAACTTTACTAGATATTCTATAAAAAAATTGTCAACTTTGTTCAACTAAACAAATAAATATAAAGAATAATTTGGTACAATATAAATCCGGCTTTTAACAACATCAGATTATAACCGTTTAATTTATCATTCAATTACATTATCGAAGCTCGCTACAGAATATTCGTACTTAACCTTCTCAAGAACTTGTAATTAAAGTTACATTGATTAAATAATCATAAATGCGCGTATGAAGTTATTTTGTTTCTGCTGGTGCACACATTGCGCTCTCGTGCTACAGTACCAGTTCAATCGACGTTTACTTGGGCTTCGATCAAAACTGGCCCCTTTTGACCAATGCCAAAGTTTTGGTCAAAAGTTGATTTTTGACCGGAGATAGCCAAACCCGAAGATTCGGCTGAACACTAGTTCTAACGGTAACGTATCTTTTATATTTAAAACAACAATGATCCGATAATTATATATAGAAGGTAATAGAACACGTTTATTCTCTTTCCAAGCTATCTATAGCTTCGTCGCCTTCGTACAATTGTGAACGGTTATTTCTCTTTGTATTTTCAATTTTGTCCAAATATTTCAATAAATCGCCACAAAACTCGGACGATATACTAGGGTTCGGAAAATTGTAGGATTTGCTTTTTCGCGTGGTTCTTTTTTTACTCGGACTTTTTCTTGGTGAAAGTTGAATAGAATCGACGGTGGTTGCGCCAGATCGTGGTGCATAATACCTCTCGAATAACATGGGCTGCTGTTGCACTCTACCATACATTAATTCCATTTCGTGGAGAAACTCTTCTCTTCTCATTCTCTCCTCATCACGCCTAGTCTGTAGCCGCATCGCGATATCCTGTTCGTGGCTATTGAAAAATGAAAAGATATTGTTTGAAATAAGACCATTATTACAGGCAAGTTATTTGGAAAATATAATGCTTACTTATTTTTGACTAAATGCCAAGCGGGATTAGCCCGTAGCACGCGGTCACGATTCTTTGTCTCAGCTCGCTTGCGTTGATCAGCTAAATGTCTAGCAGCTTCTACTTCAAATTTTCTCCTAACAGCTTCTGCTCTTAATAAAGCAGCCAAATTGGATCTCCCTGCAGCAATTCCTTTTAAGTCCAAAGCGGTATATGCTTCAGTTTTATCGAATATTGTATTATTCTTTTCTAAGCTGTCATCGCCACTGTAACTAGAATGTTGGGAAATTTTCTTTGATATATCGTTTATCTAAAACAAAATATAAAACAGTAAATTCATACAAAGATTACAAACTTAAACTAATAATAATAATAAAAACAACGTAATTAATATTCTTCTTTAGCGCTTTTTAGTTTGCAAACCTTTTTAGAAGCTCTTTCAGCTGTGTTAAATCGGAAAGGTCTAGGACTTGTCGTTATGAAGTCGTCTTTATAGTGTTTAGTTTTTCTTTTATCTTTCGTCGGACTTGTCGATCTGTTTTTGTCTGACGAAGAAACTGAGGGTACTGCAGGTGACGGATCGATGGGAAGATCACTGTGTGCTGCAGGCGTGGATAATCGACTTCGATCGCGTAAAGCGGTACTACCTGGCAAACTAGAATTACGTAACATTTCTTCCGCGCGTATACGACGATTCATGTTGCTGGAAATAGTAAAAACAAAATTAGTGCGTTCAAAATTATTTTCAAAATAATTTCACATACGTAAACTTCTCACCGAAAGAAGGTATCTTCTTTATTTTTTTCATAAAAGTAATTAGAAAAAAGATTCTTAGGCACAGGACGGGCACGGAAGCGTTTCTTCTTCTTACATTTCAGTAAAATATTTGCAGTTCTTGCGCACATACCACCTGCACCGGTTTCTTCTTTTTTAGTAAAACTGAATGGTCTCATTTGCGCCCTTAGCTCTGCTTCACTATTTATCTTCGTTATTGCTCGTCTGTTAAATAGATGACTTTAGTTAAAGATAAAGTCCTAAATCAGTTTTTAATGAGTGAGAATGAAAAGTGAATTTGTTTATTTGCTCCCTTACGCTTTCACGTCCAACTACTCAATTGGTCATGAAATTTTGCATACACGTTTTTGTTACTCGAGTTGTTACACCATCCAGCCAAAACCGGTCGAAAACTAGTATTTTATAAAAAAAAGTACCTTGTAACGTGTCACAAGTAAAGACCTCATTACATCTTGCATTTACTGGCATGTTTTAAATTTTTACTCTCTCCCTTAACTTTGACTCTCGCCCTCATAATTTTACATCGATGGTACAAGGTACTATGTCAGAACCTTTCAGCAGGCGAACAACAATAAAGTAGAATTTTATCACAATTGATTCAATATAGAACATCAATACGCGAAAGACAACAAAAATCAATGATGTCAATATATAAAGACCGTAAAAATAATAAGTTACGGTCATTAAAAGACTTATAACTTAAAAATAAATTAAATGTTATCATCGTTAGGGTTTTTTAACAATTAAATTATAATTAGATTTTAAATACTTTACGCGACATAAAAATAATCCTCTTATAATTGTAGAACTTAAGTTTTAAGCGTTCGTCATAAAACATAAAAAAAGTTTTATTACATAAAATATATTGATTTACCTAATAATAAAAATAATAGCTTGGACTATTGTTTACTATTAAATATACCTACTAATATTAACAATAATTTTGGGTAGAGAATCATGATTATATTTATATTTTGGCTAAAATATCACATATACACATATGATACCTACATAATATAGACGACCTCTACATGTACAACTTTTAAGATAATTATGATAAACGAATGTATCGTAACAGTGTACGTTTGGATGTGTGTGTGTGTGTGTGTGTGTGTAGTATGTAGTACATTAAACAAGATTACTGGGTTTTTCCAGATTTGTATGTATACTATTTAAATGTGTTGGAGTTGCAATCAGAATAACAGGATGTGGTCAACCAGACCGATTACATTTTGATTTTTATCGAACGAGTTGATTTACCTGACTTCGTCTCATTTTTTTGGTATAAGTAAATTATACGAAAATAACTGCTTTTATAAATTTTCCATTCGATTATCACAATCTATCAGATTAGAACTGGCTCATAAAAATCGAAGCAAAAAATATTATGTAAGAAACAAATGACGACTGACGACGAACGCGTCGCTCGCTACTAAATACGTATCTATTTACCTATACGGATGCATGTCTTGCATAGTCTTACAATTATATTACTATAAGTAATACCTTATACTAGTACTATAAGTCAAGTACGAGTAGTACCTAATGACCACAAAATGTATCATTTAAATTTGAAATGAACTTCAAGGTGAACTTCATAGCAGACAGACAGAATGACATATTTATTTATTGATCAGAAAAATATGTCTACATAATATATAATACATGTAATCAGTGCGCCTCAACAGTCCCGGCCCTAACTCTTGTATAAGATTTTTTCAGCTTTAGCTGATCAGAGTCCGAGGAATAACAAAAAAACGAAACCGACATTTCACCATTCGATAGTGTCGCTAATAAGGATCAAATTCTGGAAAGTAGTGAAATACGGCATAGTAAAGGGAAATGATGAATTGTAGTGCAATGTTTTTGATTCCTACGCTATCCGTACGTTGTTCGAAAGTAAGGTCAATTTAATTTTCTCAACACATGTCCACGCTGTCTTTCTAATGTTCTAATTTTAACTTTTTATTGTTTTACTTGATGGTAGGGATTTGCGCAAGCCCGTCTGGATAGGTTAGTATATATAATAATATATCTATAGTATTAATGTATTCCAGTTTGAAGGATAGATCAGCCAGTGTAACTGCAGGCGAAAAGGACATAGCATATTAGCTCCAAAAGTTGGTGATGCTTTGATGGATGTATTTAAGGAACGACTTTGGTAACTACTTACCATAATGGGTCACCCATTTGTCCATCCGCATAACTATTACAATAATAAAAACTCTTCATAGTATAGCCGTTTATATAACAGTTATAAATTTTGCGAAATACCAAATCAAATTGAAAATATTTAATTTATTATTTTAATTAGAAGAGGTATTATTTTTAATAAATTATCTTATTTAGTTGGCCTGATACAAAATACATACTACCTACATTGTGAGTGCGGTAAATTTACGTAACGAAAAGTCTTAATATGGCACGTGGCCGAGTTTTTAATCCATAAAATCAATAAACATAATTTGAGACTTGCAATGTGTAAAACTTTATAATCGCTATCAAAGTAGAGGGCATTGAGAAAAACGGGAAGAAAAATATTAGTCAATACAAGTTACTTGTCCCGAATTTGAACGTGTTTAATTAACATTTTACACCAAGCATCCTGCATTTGAAATATTTAGGTAGGTACTTAGATAAATATAACAATAGATAGCCATCGAGGCGCTATTAGGGACGCTCCCATTTTCACGTTTGCAAAATAAAAGCTTATTTTACTAAAGTGCCTGGCAAATCCAAGATTATTTGACTTACAAATAGTCACTTTGTCTGGGCTTAGAAACGTAGATACAGTGTTGCAATAGATGCATATTTACCGAAATATATAAACGCCAATTGTATTCTTCTCTTTTTTTAACCACAACAATTACCACAATATTTTGACTTGTCCATATAATAAAAAACAGACATATGTATAATGTCCCGGACTTTTCTGTAAACATTTTAAAGATAATGTGGAAATGTTTTTATCTCTTTTTAACTTACCTTTAACTCCAGAAACAATACACGTATAAAACTTCCATTTCAATATGTGAATATTGAAATGGAAGTTTCATACCCCCATATCAATGGGACCAATTATGTTATAGTCTATGATTTCGGAAAACCAAACAAATCAAACTTACCGCTATAATATTAATAAGATAAATCACCATAATACGTTAAATTCTAAGTCTAAATTTAAAGAATAACATTATGATAGAAATATACAATTACTCCATACCTAATTTACTGCAGTTATACAAAAACGATTAAGTCGATGATTACGAAATCATCAGATTTTTATTCTAGCTTTTATTTTCAGACTAATTTGACATTAATAATTAAGGTTAATAAATTTAATCTATAATATATTAGCAATACCTCATAGCTTGATCCTCTAATATCTTATCGTATAAAGGAATGCGGGACTCTATGGGAACAGGCTTCACCCGAAACCTTTTTCTCCCCCTTTTTTGATGAAGCATATCTTCCGACAGTGACTTCTGTAGACTTCTAAGTTCATTGACAATGCGGTTCTCTTCATCTCTTTAACCAAACAAAAAAATTTTTTAATTAAAATAATATATTAATTTTGTATTACAATTAAATTGAACGGCAATTAATTGTAAAGCTTGTTATAGGAATGGGGACGACATAGACTAAGAAATCAGAATCGAAACTGAGGCCGTTACATCATAAGACCCGTCTTATAAATCTGTTGTCTTTCCGTAAATCGTTTGGTATTGTAATACCCTATTAACAATAAATTGTTAAATAAGTGTTTATTTATTCATTACATTTACAAAAACGCAGCGCAGTACAGTTGCAATGCACGACGTACTTTATAAGATTAGTATTGGGGTTTTCCGATTATACCTACTGTACTTGTGAATCAGACCAAATAATTTCATTTGATCTGACTCACAAGTTTCACTAGGATTAAGATAGGATAAAGGATTTTCTTGATTCAATATACAAGCATTACTACATGATTGTCAAATTTAAAACTAGTGTGCTATAGGAATCTAAAGTACCTTTCCGTCATTTTGAATGGCTTCGGTATGGTAATACTTTTTCGACGACGTCGTACACTCGATCCCGTAGTTCTTGTTCGAAGAGGACTTGAGGGCATACTTTGCGTTCTATATAAATCGTCATCGTTTACAGTTCGGTTTCCTTCAAAATACTGCTCAAATTTTTCATCGATTTCAGCATTTTTATTTTCTACTTTATCATCATGCCAAGAAATAGAACATGCGGAATGATTACGTCTAGGTCGGCTTAATTTAGTATTACCTTTCACCGTTAATGTATTACCTTTAGTTGACTCCATTTGATCACTTTTTTCTACTACATTTTCAATGACAGTGTTATCTAATTTTCGGACTCCTCTTCTTGGATTTTTTGCTACATGATTTTTAGAAATATGTTCTATTTTGTCATTATTTCGGCTATCTGAGAGAATCGTTTCATTATAACGTCTTAAATTTGTCTCAGGACAAATATCTCTTTCTGATTTCACAAATATTTTATCGTCAATACCATCATCAATATGTTCAACAGCGATGCCAAGCATCAATTTTTTTTTCTCCCTTAAACTTTTCAAAGTTGAATAAAACTCGCTCTCTGATAAGTGATTAATATCATTATAGTCAGGAATACTTCGGTAAAAATCTTTTAATTTTTCAGCATCAATGTCAGCTCCTGTGACCGAACAAGACGTGGATGATTCAATCGAGCACTGTTCAGTTGTATTTTTTTCATTACGTTCGTACGCAGTTTTTGGCATTTTGCTAATAGGATCAAGTGGAACATTAATACAAGAATTCTTAAACACACTGCAACGATGCATAACGTTTTAATAACATAGTGATTCACAAAGTATCTGCATTAGAGGAAAACAAAGTATTTGTGTACTAAGACTGTTGTCACGGTAACAAAAAGCATACATAAACAGAAAATAACTCCTAGGTCAAGTAGATGAGTGTTACTGAGGAATCTATCTTTAATACTTATATTCTCATATTTTCAAAAATATTTTAATTTTTTTTTTTTTTTTTCAGTATTCTAATAATCCGAGCATCGTCCGTCGTTGGTCACCATTATCGCCAAATATTATTCATTACTTCAATCGCCTACCGCGACTAACCTTGGAGCTATGATATTTTGTGCCTTATGCCTGTAGTTACGCTAGCTCACTCTCACTCATTTATATTACAACACTATTACACTTAACTACTTATTTCCACTTTAATTTTACTACCAAAATTCCGAAAACAGTTTCACCATGTTCTGCCATGTTTTCGCAATCCATAGTGAATATCATAGATTAATCAAGCTCTCAACCAATGATATTGCGTCAATTTGCTGTAAAATGTTGTTTATTATATGTTTATTTGATTAATAACATATATTTGCGTTTAGAATATTTTTAGAGCTGAATTACAACATGCCATATCGTTTATGGTATATAGTACCACTTCCTCTCCGAGAAAACACCAGGATAACGATATACACACTTTATTTCTCACTACAATGAGTTATTTTATAGATACATTGAGTATTACAATTGAATCATATCGCAAACGAATTGAGTGTCGCACCGGATTCGTATCCCGCCAGTTTATGTCCATTTATTATTTTTAAATCAAACAACGAAACCAAATAACACACAGGGTAAAATTAAAAAAATAGTTAAAAAAAATAAAATATTGAATAGTTTTTTGTTGTAATTCAAAGCATCTGCCAACATCACATATCTTCTCTCCTGCCTCCATTGCACGTATCAGTAAAAGTTTTTCGTCAATACACAATGATTTTCTCTTACTCTAGCTAACTCTCTTTCTTTAACTAAGAATATGATAACGTATAGATAATCTAAGACTAATAACAACAGTCTACGAGTGCAAGTAATCCTAATTTGTAAACAAAAGAACAGATTTCTTAGAAAGTTCGGTATGTATGATGCCGACTGTTTATTACGGGCTAGGATAATAAAACGACTAAAGAATGTAAACATCTGCGCAATTTTTACTAATATTGGCAACTAAAACAGAACATTTTATTATTTCATTCTTCGTCGTTTTTGAGAGTGTGTGTAATGCTATATTTAGTGTATCATTGTATAGAAGACAAGTGGAACCAAGTGATTTCGACGCTTTCGGGAGTTTGTCGTTAAATCGAATAATGTTACATGAGTTTATGTATATAGAAACAGATGAAACTAATTATCGATATTAAAATAAATCATCAATAATGAATTATTTCATACATTATATACATCACATTAAAAAGGTCGAGATTATAAGAATATTAAGATATAAACATTTTACAACAAACATTTTAATAATGAATCGATAACTACGAGGGTTTGTTCTACTAACCGCTCACAACGACCAAAATATTCTTTCAATCGTTCCACATGACGACACTATGGTCGTGGTCCAAATATCACTAATAATGTAATTAATAAAAAAATATCCAAATGTAAAAGATATTTTGACTACATTTTAAAACATAAATCTACTAAAATGAAGTATAAACAAATTCACGGTCATTATTTGTAATGCTTACGTAAACGACTAAATATTAAAACGCTCCATAGTCTTGTCCACTTGAGTTTTCGATTGTAACACTCCCAAGAAACTGGAGTTGGAAAAACCGCGCTCTTGAGTGCTTACTGGAACGCATCTTAAAATGCTCACTGTCAATTCATAATAATTGTCAATTTGACAAATATAAAATGACATTTCTCATAAATTTAAATCAAAACGTCAAAACCAAATGTAAACCAAAAGTCAATGTAATAAATATTTTTATTATACATTATTTCTATAATTAATGGTTATTAAGCTTCGGTAATTATAAAGCTAAAAAACGCATAATTATGACAAAAAACGTATAAGTTATTCTAAATATCGTAAAAACAAGATTAATTGTATCGGTATATCCCTCGACGTACGACATAAAATTTGAAAAAATGTTGATTACTAAAAGTATTCAATTAAACAATATATTAGTAACAAGAATTACTAATATTAGGTCTTTAACTTCGTATAGAAAATATAGTAATAATAATGAGCAGAAGTTTAAGGGGAAATATGACGTTATAATAGCTGGTGGTGGGATGGTGGGCTGCGCCTTGGCATGTGCTATGGGTATCTATTAGATTTAGTATTTATAAAAAACAAAATTCAAAGTCTTTACAGTGTTGTTCTGAAAATACTTATCAAGCTAAATTTTTCATTTTAGGAAAAAAATCCTTACTTTCTAATTTGAAAGTTCTATTATTAGAAGGTAGTCCGGATAAAAAATTTAAACTTAAACCAGAGTATAGCAATAGAGTAGTAGCATTAAATCAAAGCACGAAATCTCTTATGAAGTCCTTAGAAGTCTGGCAACATGTAGAAAAAATGAGACTACAACCTGTAAGGCACATGCAAGTGAGTATTAATTTATTATTGTTATAAGACTTTAACGCACATGTCCTTGTCCTTCCTGCAATTTGTAACTCTACCACTAAATTTCAATTACTATAAAGATAAGTAAGTTAATCTTAAAATGCTGTTGATAATAGAAAAACAATATTATTTAAATTTGTATGAAAACATTGTCTCCTAATCAACCATTAGAGTAATTAGAAATACATGAATTAGAGATACTTCAATGAATAAAGTGATAGTTAAATAAAATTACACATGAAATGAACATATATTGAAGCATAATATCTGAATAAATAAAAATTGTAATATAAAAAAAAACTTATTGAGAGTCTATGTACAATAGAGTTAGAGCTATTCTAAATAATATATTTAATATTGTATATCATATCAAAAATTTTTGATTTTTAGAAATTTAATAGAATTGTTAGATTTAATTTTCATAGTGAAACTTTAAAAATGAATGTTTATCTGTAACAATTACTAAACAATAGCAACTTAATTCTGGTAATTTCTGATGTTTTTTTTTTTCATTTTAGGTCTGGGATGCTTGTTCAGATGCCTTAATATCATTTTGCAGTTCTGATATTTTAGATGATGATATATCGTACATCGTAGAGAATGATGTATTACTCGAAAGTATTAATATAGAATTAAAATCATCAACAATTAAAAATGTTGATATTGTTTATGGAGCCAAGGTAGTTGGATATGAGCTATCAAAAGGAGGTCATGAATCAAATGGACATATTGTCAAAATGCATAATGGTGATACCTACTCGTGTGATCTATTGGTAAGTGAATAGACTGATTCCTCTTAAGTTTAAATCATTTTAATTATTAAGTAAATGTTAAATATAAATATTCTTTTATGGAAATTACAATTGCTAGAAATCTTATTGGTAAAAATCTAAAAATCTTAGGAGGATATCTGTGTGTGTGACCATTTGTACATGCATGCATGTAATTATATTCATGAATGATTTGCATATAACTGCTTAGAACATTGTCAGCCAGAGCTGACTAAAAAATAGTTAGCTGCATAATAATTTTATAAATGAACACGTAATTTTAGAATATATTTGGAATATTTTTCTTTTATATTAAAAATACTATTCTAATTTTCTAAGACAGATATAAAGTGATGATAATTTGGGTAGACCCATTCCCTCTTTGTTCAGGTTTTGGAACAAGTTTCTTTTACACGCCTTACAGTAGAGTGAACTGTCAGAAATTGTCACATAGAAAAAAAGCAAAAAAAAATGGCAAATAACAATTAAATAAGCATGGCATAATAATAATTTTGGCATTGCCAAAATTTATTAAACAATTTAATTATTTTAAAAACATAGTTTATTAATTTTATTTTGTCTTTTATTTAAGTAGTACACAGCGTAAGCAACTTCTTTCCAACTGGGTGTGCCATGACAGCTCTCGTTTTTATTGAGTGTATTTTACACAATATTTTATTCATAAGCTAATACAGTGTAAATGTTTGTGTATATTACATTTATACACAAAACTTAACACAACTAAATGACAAAAGATATAAATAAACAATTTATTATATTCTTAAATATATTTATTAACAATTTTCAATAAATTATCATTTTATTTAATATGATAAATGATATAAAAATTTAGAAATTTTTATAAATAATTTTCATAACATCTATGGAGGTTGAATATCATCCAATTTTTTTTCAATCAAACTCAACCTAGAATCTGTCGTTTCAGTTAATTTATTTATTTTCTTTGTCAAATCTGCTAATTGGTTTTTAATATCAACCATACAAATCTCCTGTATAGCATTAATCGTAAAAGACATCGGCCTATTTCGGTTTTCTACGGATGTCGTTGTGTTTTTTTTTCGTCTTTCTACATTTTGACTTTCTAATGAGAAACGATCATAAAGATAACTCTTCCTTTTGACAATTTGCCTTTCGATGTCTTCGTCATCTTTACTTTTTCTTATTCGACATTCATAATTATTATTTTTACGAATGCTTTTCTTTGTATCCTTACGACTTGCCACCATCTTGTAGATTGAAGCAATTAATTCTCTAGGTATCTAAAATTTAAACAATGACTCAATACAAATGACATAATCATTGGCGACCATTTGCAGGCACCAAATCCGTATAATCTGATCCAAAAAAAATACGATCAAATATGCGCCAAATGCCTGTTATATTCACCATGCGATTTTCTAATAACTATGCGTAATTTACGCATTACAAACAGTCCTTTATTAATATATCTTTATTTATATTACAAAACTATTTCAATTAACTATTTATATCGACATTAATTTTACTTCAATAGTTCCGATAACAACTTCGCGAATTCCTAAAGCATAAGTTATTCAAGATCTCTACGTATGATACCGCGTCGATTTAATGTAAAAAATATTTCTTTGTCTTTATTCTTGCTGTGGTTGGAATAGTTAGACTGATCCTGTTGCTAATAAATAAGCTAACTTTTAACTTTATTAAGAAATCATTTTCATATTTGTATAAAAAAAACGAACAGCTTTGTAGACATTCGGTTGCATTTTCTGAAGAATGAATGAAACCTTCTTACCCTGTTCTCTCTCGGATCGTTCGGTCTGATATTCAAAGTTCGCAAATGTGATGCCGTCAATAATGCACCCCAACGAAGCACCGCTAAGAGCTGTTGCGGAGCACATGATAGTAGAGTACTGAAGAGCATACTCTCTAAATGTGCTACTAATTGAGTTTGACGAACTAAACGGTCGAGTCCAGCGCTTTCTTGTAATGCCTAAAACAATACAGCTTTATATTATTAGAAGAAAGCTGATAGAGCAATCAACTAATGATACATTTCCGACACAACAATAATAATAACTATTAATTGGTAATTATAAAAGGTCGTAAGAGGCTAGCTTATAAGTGGAAAACTTGATCTTCCCCTGGTCGCGTCGAACGGCTGTCTCGCCGGATTAAGAGAGTGTAGGAATAGATCGAGCAGTTGGGATTGTACACACATTTGTGCATTATAGTATCTCGTTGAATGGACAACATCGTCTTTTTTAAGGCATATTTTGGTATCGTTTTTTTGTCTTAAAAAATAAAATAATCTATATTTTAATCTTTACCTGAATATCGCTTACAGCTAATCCAACCAAAAGATTAGTCAATATAACTGTCACGAGTAACACGAATACCAAAAACATTCCATGAGCGGTCAGTGGATAGTGTATTTGGGAATTTGTGCAATTATTGTAAAATATATCTTCGTATTCCAATTCTCCGGACATCATCATGACCGTCTTGACAAGCCCAGCTGGCAAATGGAATGCTGGGTAATTGCTGAACAGCACACTAAACGCTAAACCAAATGCTATGAGAAGACAACTGTAAGCCAATAAAAACGTAGCAAAATTCACCGTCACTGAAAAAAATATCAAATTTATTTTTAACAAGTAGCAATATTTATCTGATTAGAATCTTCAAAGATTTTTAAATATAATAGTAGAAGGGTTTAATTACCAGTTGTAAACATTTGCACGTAAAGCCCAAATGTTGGAAAGCGCCCAATTATCATCATCAATTCAAGCCAGCAAAAGAATATCGTTATGGCTGCGACATCATGTTGCCAATTTGATGTATTCGCGTTCGCTACTCCATTTCCTCGATACCAAGTTGGTATCTGAAAAGTTAAATAAAACATTTTAAATCTATACTAATAATATAACCGCGACAGTAACTGCCTGTATGTTGCTCTTTCATAGTCAAAAAACTGAACCTAATTGGAAACTTACTGTGCAGAGAAAAACACCAATAATGATAAGCAATTGCAACCAATTTTCCCATTGTCGAATGTAAGCCGAATAATCGAGACATGCTTGAAAAATTTCTTTCGCCAGAAAACATACATTCAGAAGGACGATTAAATACTGTATAGGCCGTAAGTAACTCGGAACATCACAAGTTACATCTTCACATAAGAATAACTCTGGAAAAACAGATACTATCAGACGATACGTATGAAATTTTACGTTATATGACTATTGATAAACTGATACATACGTAGTATATATAGACTATACAAAGTTATGAATATCGCGTGATAAACAAAACTTAATACAAAGAATTTTCTTATTCTTCGCCATTTCAAAAAAAGGAATGTCTCTGCTACTGGATGCTTCAAAACATCTTTACGACCAACCTGTTGAACAAAACATAATTTAAACACTACTATAAGTAATAATATTTATTTTTTATATTTAGAATGTAAAATAATCGTAATCATAGACTATAGACGTTAGTGTAACAGCCTTTAAATGTCTCACTGTTGGGCAAAGACCTCATTTTCTTTTGAGGAAAAGATTAGGAACTTATTCAACCACAATGTTTCAATGCGAATTGGTCACGCGTATACCGCGTGGCAGAGTTTAATTCGATATAATTATGCAGTTTATTCATGATATTTTTCTTCATCGCCCAGCACCAGATTAATTATATAACAACAAATTATACACATTAAAGTTCAATGGTGCTTATATGAGCTTGCCCATAACCTTTAATTCAAATTTACGTGTCTTTACCGCTGAGCCATTTCGGATTTTGTTGCACATTAAACTTTTTTTTTTATTAAAAAAATATTTAATAAAAATAATTGATTACCTCCACAAACGCTAATAGTAACTCAGCCTCTCCTCTCGAGAGACAAGGAACCAGCGGTCGGAAATCAATGGTGAGTTCACAGTCAACATCACCAATTTCGTGTTCGCTTACATGTACCGCATCATCAAACTTGCATAGATATCGAGGAATGACGTCAGGAACTCGTCGAACAATGAAGGATAATGCTGATACACCACCATTGGTTCGCAATGTAACGTCGCCCCCATAATCTGTAACACCCACCGCTTACTATAGTCAACACGTTACTAACCGTATCATAAATTAGGTCTGTAAATATAAATTCTTTTTTAGCGTTTTATGTTTATGGTGGGTTAACCCAAATATAAGAATCATCTAAACGATCATGAATAATAATATATTTAGAAAAAATTGCTTATCAGATTCAGCATCTTACCCAAAAGCAGTAAAACACACGCAGAGAACTCATTTAATGCAGCGATATGGACTGGAGTGTATCCAAAATTGTCGGGAGCATTTGGATCTGCTCCCACCGATAGCAACATCCGAGCAACATCGCACGCACGAGCTCCTCTGACTATCGCTCCGTGTAGTGGTGTTCTGCCATCAACATCTCTTGAGCGCACATCGGCTCGTTTAGTCACTAGAAGTTCTACTACTTCAACAGATTGAGCTAATGCCGCTGTAAAAATAATATTTTTTGTCGTTTATATAATTATAATTGCTTCGTACTTCGTGCAGTTCATGCTTAGTTTTCAGTGTCATCCTCAATAATTGGGCTATCCGAAAGCTGACCCCAAAATGAATTATTTAAATCATTTTTTGAAATTATCATGTTAAACTATACAAACTCAAGCAAAGTATGCATAAAATTATAATATCATCAAGCCCGCAGTGTCACTCGCGTTAACTTCTGCTTATACATGCCTCTTTCTATGAATTCGGTCTATCAGTATTAAAGATCAGTTGAATCCTAATTAAACGTACTAGCTAAAGCAAAAGTATTTTTCAATTCTTACTTTGGGATGGTATTAGTGTCATAAAATGAAATGTCAAAAAATGTTATCAATTTTTGACTCGTGAGCTGTCTTTGGCAGTATGAAGGCACGGTAGTGTGCGTATTATATATAAATATTAGTTTTATTTTAATTCTCCTCTATACAGACTTTAACTGTGCCAAATTTCACACTCCTCTTTCCGCGTAATTTTCGTTAAAAGTAAATACTTTTAACGAAAAACAACTTGTACAAATGTACAAAGTTTTTACTTCACGTATTAAAATATAAATTACCTAGATGAAGACTTGTTTGCCCTCTTGAATTAGTACAGTCTATATATGCTCCGTGTTCAAGAAGTAGACCGGCGCACTCAGCGTGACCGTCCACAGCTGCCAAATGCAGTGCCGTAGCGCGCCCAGGACCTAATGCAGCTCGAACGTCCGCACCTGCGTCTAATAGTAGCTTCATACAAGAAGCAGATCCTAAAGACGCCGCCACGTGTAGAGGTGTTTCAGTAAAAACCTATAAAACATCGGTGTATTTGTTTGTTACGAAGATTATTTCTACAAATACATTTATTATTCATTCGTTTCATGTTACAAATTTCTCGAATTATACAACTTCAATGCCTTGTTCGACGCAATTGTTTGTTTTAGAACTTTGTTTGACAAGAAACGATTAAGAGCAGACGCACCTGTGGTGTATCAGGACACGCGCCTGCTTCCAACAGTACATTTACTACTTCCGGCGCGTCACTGAGTACCGCGTAGTGTAAAGGAGAATGTTCGTTTAGTCCTGCATTAACATCTGCCCCGTGGCTTATCAAGGCCTGAAAACAACGATACAAAATTAAAACTTGTATGTAATAAAAAGAGCATTATATAAATATTTATCTCGCATACACCCTTAGATTTTTGGGTTTAATATATATGTACAGACATATATATGATATACTTATTTAAACATATAATTGCCAGCTTACAGTGAATGTTTGGATATTGATACGAATCAGATGGCAATACGACTTATTTTATCCGGTATGTACGATTATTAGAATGATATTGAACGTGCCTTGACGCAAGACAAAGATTTAGCGCTCGCTGCGCAGTGTAAAGGTGTTGCTTTTTTGTCAGTCTTCGAATCCCATATGTTTGGATCAGCACCATGTTCTAATAAAATTTTTACACATTCCTCGTTGTCCACTAAACATGCGAGATGAAGGCATGATCTGCAAATTGAAAAATTAGACAATCGAATTGAACGACATTACAGTAAGAATAATTGTTGAATGTCGTGCCGTTTCTTGGCAGAATCCCCAGTCCAAGCAGATAGTAGCTGCATTTAGTACTGACAAGATAATTTTGCAAATTGCAAAGTGCTTTTAAAAGTCAATTCGATCAAAGTTCATTGTTGTTTTCATCTTATATATAGAAGTTACTATGTGTGTCTCGTCTTTTGCTATTTCACGAAATTTAGTATGAAGCGAGTTTGAACTCCAAGGAAGGACATAAATATTTTTTTATGCCTAACACCTGATGACCAATCTCTGAATCGCGAACGAAGCTGCGGGAGACAACTGGTTTCTTACTACTGTAACGGCTTCCATATAAATAAAACATCTTTACCTCCCGGCGTCATCGCAGCTATTAGGATCGGCACCAACTTTTAACAGTTTCGTTAACAAAGAACTGCGCCCGAACCAACAAGCCCATAGAACTGCCGTACGTATTCTATCGGTGTCCGCCTGGGACACAAAGAATATAACGTCTTCATAATGTGCTGTTTCTAGTAGAGTTGATAATTCATCAGCGTAAGGTAAATGCCTCAGTGCATATTGTATTTCATCTGTAAACAAATAAATATTTTTTTTATTTAAACTTTTACGTTCGTAATCCATTTTGAACATCTTGCGCTAGTGTCAGGATTCACCAGTGCAAGTTGTAAATATATGTTTTTTATTAGATAGCCCATTTATTGAGAAATATTATAGACTATGATATAAAATTACGCTATGATCCCTGGTAGCGGAGCCATGACGCAGATGAAAATTCGCGTAGGAGCTAGCTTTTTACTAAAATACATCTGAGAAGAGTAATGTAAGATGTTTTACTATTTACCTGACTCCCAAATGTCTCTGGACTTAACTCTCAATCGATCTCCAAGATCAGCGGCATGGGCAGATTCGTCACTAGAAATGTAACCAGCCTCCCCCTCCTCCGAGTCCTCAGCTACCTCACATATGTCTTCTCTCCATCGCGTACTACCTTCGCGAAAATCCTATAACAAGTATATTATTACTCTATATCGGTACAACTATAATGTTCCTCTAGCTTGTTATTTTAAATTTTGCAAAAGTATTAAATTAATATTATATATAAATATTATTTGGCTTCTTCTAAACTGTACACGGGAATTAAAAGTATTAAATAATTTTAAGAATACCCATTTGTCATACAAATTTTAACTCTAATATACTTATAATTAATATCAAAATTAAATATTACATTGTTTTTGTCGGTCGCAATATTGTTTCGTCAAATGTTATATGTTATGTTCTTATACATAGATATGTTCAGCATTTTTAAAAGAAAAATTTGATGGTCGGCTTTTCAATAGATTCACACTTGTTGACAGCAGACGAGGAAGAACTCACGCGTGTAGTTGTTGATTGATATTATTTGTTTGGAGGTAAAATATTTATTGAAACTAGTATTGCGTGTTGAAATTCTCCATTTTTTATTTCTATAATTCATCGTACCATTGAGTTTGTTACAATTTTTGATATTAACATACATTTAATATGATATGTCTTAATATTTTAAAATATAAAGTTAAATAAAATGTTGTATAAATATATGTATTTCCAAAAGGAATCAAAACAGACTTTAAAATATTTCATTTACGCCTCAAATAAAAACTAAATCCAATACTAAAGTATTAAAGTACTTAAATATTTACCGATATTGTATATTTTTCTTTATCGAAAAATTATCTTTAAAATAATAAATACTAAGTATCTCTAACATACTTATTAAATAATAACCTTTATAAAGATTATAATAAAAGTATGAAAAAGATTTTTTTTTTTAAATCTTTTCATAAAATGGACAATTATTTTAATTAACTTTTATTATTTAATTATCATCATTTACGATGCCGTCGAGCATTACTTGATTAGACTACAGTAACTTATTGTTACCCAGTTTATAGCCCATAAACATTTATTGGGACATAAAGTTATTTTATTTGATCACATTTATTCAATAGCAATACAAGAATACACTACTTACGTGTTGCCTAATTTAAAAATGTTTAAAATATTTGCGTAGGACGATATTATAACGCAATGTTGATACATTAGTTTTTCATCTTTAAATAAAAAATGCATAACATTTTATGTTGCTGTACACACACACACAAATTTAAAATAAATAAATAAGATATAAAACCTTTTTGCTCTTTGTATTCTTGGTTTTCACAGAAGGCATTACGATTTACGGAAACGTGAACGCATATCAAAACAGCGTCCGCCCGCGCTTCGTATCAAACTGAAAACTTTGGTTCCCGAATCGTCCCCGCCGGCAAATATTAATAATGGAATACAATATTTCTTTATATAATTATATTAATATGTAACATTCATCTTAATTTTACGACGTCTATTCGATGAACGTAAATAAAAAAATTCATTATGCGTTTAACATAAATTTTATTGCTTAACCTACGTCCTTGGTGACATTCTTTTTCTATTTTTTGATCACAGTATTTATATTTTAGCGTTAGATAGTTTGAGGGAACAGATTAGATGATGCTTAGTTTGTGTTTTAGTTTATAATCGACTTTTATTCTATTTTGATAACTTCACATTCGACGAAACGGTAATTTATGAAAATTCCAACGATTGCTATATTTACAAATTTCTTTTTAGGAATAGCTGAGTTCGTTAGCTTTTCTGTATGCTTTGTTTAAACCATTACATTATTTAATACTTTTTATTTGTTACAATTTAAAGTGTCTTAATTTTTCCGCCTCTTTAAATTAATGATAGTAAAGAGTGAGCCGAAGACGTGGGCTCACGGTAAAAGGGTCCGGTCCCCCTTTTATAAATTACGAAATGAAGTTCACAGATGTTTTGTTGATCTTTCGTATTTTAAGTGCACTTACATCATATCATATTTGCATTGCTATGTATCAAAATTGACAAATTGACACTGATGATAGTACACTTAGAAAAACCAAAATAATCAACAGTGGTAGTGAGTGTAGTTGTAAATTGAAATATAGTTAGTTAACGAAAATCTTACAAACTTCGAAATACTGATATTTAATTTGAATAGAATGTCTACATTTGAACATCGTTTAGTCCGGAATAAATAATTATATACTAACTAAATATTTAAGCTCATTTTACGGAAATCTTCAGTATGGAACAAATGTGCAAACAATTGGTCCAAAATTCTTTTCTATTATTAGTACAGCTAAGTTAGGGTTGCCAACGGTGAAACCATTCAGGGCTTCATGGGAAATATACTAACACACGTGGAGACGTTCTGTTCTGTAATGCGTTACTGAAAAAACGAATACGCAACACGTTCTGAAGAAAGTGCACACATATAAATATATTTATAAGTAGCTGTGTGTCGCAGCTTCACCTGCCTTAAATTTAGACTATTTACATTTTATGTTATTGTTTAATGTAATATAAGGACTTATAATATACAATATTATTCTGCTAAAAAATAATAATTAAGTAACATAAGCTAGAACAAAATGATAGCGTATTTTAAAGATGTCAACTGGCGTCTTAAAAACTCTAATAGAATGTCTGGGTTTAAAATACCTAAGTCGCGTTTATTTTAATGAACACGCGCTTAACCAGCCCTGTTTTGTGCGGGTACGTGCCACACATTAGCCGTGCTACAGTCTAGTTAGTACCGTAGAAATAGAATTATTAAGTGCAGGTGGCTAAACTTTAGCAGGAATTATACTTTTCCAACACGTGTTTTTGTAATAAGTTACGTTTTAAGCTTTTAAAACGTTTGCAACATTTTATCTGACCACTTTAAAAAATGTATTCTGAGAAATTAATATATATTTTTAGTATAGACTAGTATTATAAATCTGATAGGAGCTCTGTCTGTCTGTGTGTGTGTTACGCTTTCTCGGATAAAACACTTAAACGAATTAGATGTAATTTGAAATGAAGCAAGCTTATAGGCTCAAGGATGGACTAGGTTACTTTATTATACCTAAAACCACGGACGAATAATAGTAGATCATCACTTTTTCTTTATTTGACATTTTAAAGTTAAAACTGCACATTAAATATTGTAATTAATAAATAAAACAATTAAAAAAAACCTTGACCATTATATCTTTTTATTACATCAATTGAAACAGATGGACAGAAGAGGTTTTCGCTCTTTGGTTGTAGTTTTTATTTTTAAACTATCTAGTTTGTTTTATTTATCAAACCTTAACCTAATAACAGACGTCCATAACGACGTGAAAAAACACTTCTTATATTTAAACCAGCGATGAGTTTACTATATATGATTGCGATTTTAATCAAACGTACTAAAACTTAACACTGATACTGACAACATCATCAAGTAATCAAAACTCAACATTTGTTCTAATATCAATAACCTGTAAATGTATTATGGAGCTAAAGCAGTAGTTCCCAAACTTATTTTTCTCGTGGATCACCTATTGGCATGTGTCCGTAACCACAGTTTGAGAGAAACACTAAAATATGAACTAAATTTAAATTTGTTTAATATTGGTGCTTTTAATTCTATCCTTAGTAACCCTACGAGTATTTCAGCAATTAAAAGCTATGAATTTAGTGATTCTCTCAAACTGATGAAAAAAAAAACGGTAGGTACCTTTGGCATCAAGTATTTATAGAGTGGTGATCAAGTTCATGTCTGAACAAGCATTAAGCATTGTCGGGCGGATAGCGCTTTGCGAGTCTGTACACGAAATTCTACGTAATATCGAATACGCAAGTTTGGACAAGTAACAGTCGCTTGCCTTATTAAAATATTATCTGCTTAGTTAGGTACTTAAAACAATGTAGGTAGGCCCTTATAAAAACTATGCTTAAATTTTTGCTCTTTACTATCAAAAGCAGATAATTTACGTGGACCCCCATTAAAATCTTATGCCCCCCATTTTTTATTCACGCCTACGTAGACCCCCAGCAAGTCTCCCGTGGACCCCTGGGGGTCCACCTGGACCACTGGGGGTCCACCTGGACCACTTTGGGAATCACTGGGCTAAAGCCTCTCCTCTTGAGTATTAATTCAATTTGAGCTTTACCACTTCCTCCAATACAAATTGGAGGATACTCATGTGTCATATTCTTATCCGACACATTAATGTTTTTGCGATGTGTTCTTGACGCAATGAATTATTATCCCTTGGTGGGTAGGGCTTTGTGCTAGCCCGTCTGGGTAAATACCACCCACTCATCTCATCTACCGGCTAACAGCAATACTCAGTATTGTTGTGTTCCGGTTTGAAGGTTGAGTGTAACTAGAGGCACAAAGGACATAACATCTCAGTGTTATAAGGAATGGTTCATATTTCTTACGTCTCCCAATGTCTACGGGCGATGTTGACCCTTTTGACCTCTCTAGTCTGCCTATCTATTTCATATAAAAATAAATATATTGTACATACAAATGAATAACATGAAATTCCAGTGGTGCACTTGCCCAGGTTTTATCCCGCAATTATCCATTAAAAATTAATGGTTCTCTAATCATTATCCTATCGCGGCTGCTATATTTCACGGGAGTGAGGTTAAAAATCTTGTTAAAAATTATTAAGATATCGTAGTTATGAATTTTCAGAAAAGTGATTGTTTTACCATTATAGCTCCACTGTTTATATTACTTGCGGTTTGAGCCTGTTTTAGACTGTGTTTAGACATCCGTCTCGCTGACGAGCATCGTGTGTTTGGATTTTTCTTATATTTACTTTCGATCTAATTGAGATGTAATGTGGCGATTGTTTTAAATATTCACTAATAAAAACTTTACGATACCATATAACTGTAGAATTCAAGAAGGTTTAATATGATTAATTAATAAATAACAATATCCTAAAACTAACATCATATACTTGTTATATTTTGGAGAATAATCTTTTAATTATTTATTTAAACTATTTATATCAACTATTAACATCTAAGATTTATCAATATTACATTGAAAAGTGTCGCTTACCTGAGTATTTTTAGTAGCCGTTTCACACATTACTTAAAGAATCTTTATTTTTCCTAAACGAACTCACTCGCTATTTCTAAATGTTGTGATATATTGGTGAATCCTCGATACCTGCACTTTTGCACCCAAAATATATATTTATTTAACCCCATTGGCACCAATACCGAGCGCCCCACTTTTAATACACGCAAATCGCCGGAAAACGACGGAAATTAACATTTTTAACAAGATTTTTCTCAGAAATCAAAGAAACAGTTGCGTTTACGGAAAATTTAAATAAGCTGATGCCTCATTATTTAAAATTCTCTTTCCAACTGAGATTTAAATAAATTTTCCGACGTTTCTTTGGTACAAAGAATTGTTAGCGGAATTATGCGAAAGAAACTAAATGAAAAATTATCGATGGTGCAGATAGTTTATACAATGGAATTAGAAAACAACCAATTCATCCGACTATCGTATAAAGACTCAAATAAATTCTAACATCAGTGAACATATTTTGTTTCATATTTTGAATGTAGGAACACTTAAATATGCGCAAAACTGTTAAGCTTCGTTCACTCTTCCACAAAATCTCTAAAGCTACTGTTCTGAATAAATGTCTTCCTACGTTGAATGAGAATACAAACCTTATGTTATTTCAATTGATTGGTGTTACTCGAATGGCATTTGTTTGAAATCGTTCGAACGCTGCGTTTGAGTTTGTTTATTATTTAAATGTATACTATGATTAAAGAATAAGATCGCGGTTAAACGCTATGAAATAATCAGCGTGTGAGTTTTTCATGCGAAATGTTGTTTTAAATTAATTTCTTGCTCTGCGATATAAAAACTAGCATAAGGAAAGCTGCATTATATAATTCAAGTACACAAGTTCACCAACACTTATTAGTTTAGCTTGCTGATTAACCATCTGACTTTGATATTTGTACTCGCCTTCCAGTGACACTGTTTATATGAATTGAAAACAAATATTTGAAAAAGACCTTCTGATCTGAGAGTATTGGGACGCTTAACGATTTGATTTATATTGTAAGATTTAATATAACTAACTAATATTGAATACTTGTAAGTACTCAAACAATACTGTAAGTGGAGTTCATCAGCATCATAAAGTCAAAAATAAATTAAGTTTTCACAATTCAGCAAAGGTCTACTCTCTTCTTAAAGCATGTTTGGAACTAATTCTACCGAGTTGCTACGGTACGGATTAGTAACAAGCAGCAGTCATACGACTTGTACTGATTTCGCCACGATGGTATCATTCGCCGCCGAGCATGAGATGTTAATTAAAAACAAAAATTAAGCATTTCCAAACACAACTTGGTGGTAGGGCTTTGTGCAAGCCCGTCTGGGTAGGTACCACCCACTCATCAGATATTCTACCGCCAAATAACAGTACACTGTATTGTTGTGTTCCGGTTAGAAGAGTGAGTGAGCCAGTGTAATCACATGCACAAGGGACATAACATCTTAGTTCCCAAGGTTGGTGGCGCATAGGTGATGTAAGGAATGGTTAATATTTCTTACAGCGCCTTTGTCTACGGGCGGTGGTAACCACTTACCATCAGGTGGCCCATATGCTCGTCCGCCAACCAATGCCATAAAAAATAAACTTCGATCTTCAGATTAAGATCTTCTTTTACCCACTGGGCCATTGCTCTTAGTCAATATGACTCAAGTAATTTATTGCGTTAGTAAACCTAATAATATTAATAATGCTCTCAAGCTGTGGAATGCTCTTCTTCAGAGATATATGTTATCTCGTTTAATATATTTAAATGCCGTCATCTGTACTTGTACGAACATATTTGTATTAATTAGACGAGTTCAAAAACGAGGAAGATTCACAATTCGGCTGTTTATTAAAATTTTTAAGTAAATTGTAATTAAATTTTAGATATTAGCAATTGATTATATTATCAAGTCCTTTTAATAATTTATTTTTTCATTTAAAATTCTTATTAATTATCTGTATTCTATACAAATATTATAAATGCAAAAGTAACTCTGTCTGTTGCTCTATCACGGTGGAATCTGAAAACAGAACTGAATTTAATGATATTTGCTATAAAGCAAAGCTTGAATGCAGCAAGCTCTATGGAAGGACATAGAGTTTTTTATGCGAAATAACTGACGATCAGCACCTAAAACGTGAACGAAGTCGCGGGCGATAACTAGTCTATATTATTGTTGATATGTTTATATAAAGCTTCTATTGTCTTTAAAAGATTTGAATTGTCAGTAAAACCGCAGTACCGACAAGCCACGTAGAAAAAGTTTCAAATATGCGTTATAAGATTAATTTTGTCGAGTTCAAATAAATATTAAGATTTAATAATTTTCAGATCGGTGCAGATGGCGCCAAGTCAGCGGTTCGCGAAGCTATGGGCGTACAATATCTTTCCTGGAACTACGATCAAATGGGCATTGTTGCTACACTGCACTTGGCCGAGGTAATAACGCTGACAGCGTAAACAAAGATTCTAAATAAGAATAGGTACATAATGTGAATCATTATATAGATCCGACATCGATACTCGAACTACAAGTGAGTTCATATCGAACGTAAAGAAATACTGATACGCGATTAAAATAGCTTGAAAAACTCAAGTTTATGTTATGACATAGTCAATATACGTATTCTGAATTTTAATTATATACTATTAGTGCTAAAACTTTAAAACAAAACTAAATTTATGCGTTTTTGCCAACGCATGTTGAAAGGATTTCTATTATTATTGGGTAACCTTCGTATACTCGTTCTTTTGTACTTAAAATAATATTTAAAACCAAAAATATTATATATTTTGTCTTAGTTAGCACACCCACCCACCTATCAGATATTCTTCCAAACAACATTACTTAGTATTATTTTTAGCCTTTATTAATTCGTCTCCCAATGAAATGGGAGTATGTGAGACGCTCCGGAGCCAATTGCACTGAAGTAGCCATTAATAATACAGCGGTACCCACCTCACGTGGTCACGGGATCGCTTACTTACTACCGTGTCATCCCGACAGTTGGCCCTCGGTTGAGCCCCTGTCTTCTTCGGTTTAGTCCAATCTTTTCTGAGACAAAAAAAATAGTAACATATTGCTTTTGCTTCTCCCATAAGGATTCCCATACAATGTACACCATTTAGTTCACATGTGTAGTTATTGTTCACAATTGGATGTAATCGCTGACGATTGGTGGCGATTAGTATCGGATAATTGTTTACGATAAAATAAACGGATTGCAACGCATTTTGAGCATTAGCTAGAACATAATCCATATATAAATAGATAAAGACAAAACATATCATTATATATTCTCCTCTGTTCGTAAACCGATTTCCTTTCCACTTTTCGTGTCGGTGGCTGTTGTTATCAATTAATAGTAGAAAAAAAATGTTTGAACCGCGCATATTCTTCCAAACGAACTCTAGTAAAAATAAATAGTTCATACTTCCTGATGCTGACTCTTGAATAACTCATAATTCACACGTATATCTCGGCGAGAATCACTTGCTTATATGTAGATATTTTTGTTTGTATTTTAAATATAGCGTTTATTTTTGACGCCGTCGTTGGTCGAGTAGTGTGTACACCGGTTTTCACGTGTACGCCACTCCAAGGCCCCGGGTTCGATTCCCGGCCGAGCCGATGTAGAAAACGTTCATTAGTTTTCTATGTCTTGGGGCTGGATGTTTGTGGTACCGTCGTTACTTCTGATTTTCCATAACACAAGTGCGTTAGCTACTTACATTGCGATCAGAGTAATGTATGTGATGTTGTCCAATATTAATTATATATTTATTTATATGTAAGCTATAATTTTCTTTGGATTTCTTGGGTCTTGGCGCTGCTAGTTCAGATACAGACGCTTCATTCTTTCTTCATTTATAAATTACGATTTTGTTTTTTGGCATTAATAAAAATAAATACTTTTTATTAATAACATGATTTATCTACATTCGTGTATTAATTTCAGGAAACAACTAACACGACAGCATGGCAGCGGTTCCTACCGACCGGGCCGATTGCATTCCTACCTCTAAATTCGACAAAGAGCTCCCTCGTGTGGTCGATGACAGATACACAGGCGAAAGAATTACTGAACTTGCCCGAGGAAAGATTCGTGGATGCCCTCAATGATGCCATGGTCATTATAACTTATATTTAAAGATTTTACCTCAAAATCGTTTTGAGTATTGTCAATAATAATATTTTAGAATAATATTTTCTGGGTTCCGTACATAATGAGTGAAACTTTATAACTATGTATTTTTTATATAAAATAGATTTCCCGTCAAATGAGGCCACAACAGCTGCCGTCCTCCTCAGGGCCGTTTTAAATAGGCCACGCGAGACACCAGAGCTGCGCCCTATTTTTTTAGCCCCGGGCGTCAGGACTTTTGCACAAAGGCCTACCTATGTTGTCTGTTTGTCTTTCACATGGCTAAATCTTTAGAGCCATATCTATGACTACTATAATGACTTATAATAATAACAATTAAAGAAATCTAAATATACATAATAATATCATAAGTTGTACGGAACCCCAAGTGTATGAATATTACTTAACGTTGCCGGTATTATTTTAACTTTTACCCTGTCCTGTAACTATAACGAACTATAACGTTACTTGTGATTTTTGATTTATAGTCATTATTTAACTCTATGGATAATAAAGTTTAACGTCTAAACTCAAATAGACATTATTTGAATATTTTCTTGTTATTTATACGATATATTTTGACCATAACACAGATACAACATCAAACAATTAAGTTAATTTAACTGGTGTTAGTCTTTATTGTACGAATGAAAATTTTGAAAATAATTCATATGCCGCATTATATTTTCCAGTGGAAACAATATCCTCGTAGCAGCGTCGTTGATGCCTGTACGTCTTGGTTAGGTTCCTGGTTGAAGCGGTTCGATCTACCAGACGGTGCTGAGAGGCAATTGCCACCAAGTGTTCAGTCCATAATATCGGGCTCTAGAGCTGCTTTTCCCCTGGGATTCGGTCACAGCACGAAATATGTCGCTCCGGGCGTTGCACTTATAGGGTATCAATTATCATAATATTTTAATAATCTTTGGTTTTTACATATTTATAACTCTTGGGTATACTTGCCGAATTAATTTAATCTCGCCCACCCCCCCCCCAATTCCCCATATATTTTTTAATAAATTGGAATAAACTCAATAAAAACTCAACCATTATAAGCACTTTTCTTTACGTCGGCTAATAAACAAATATGATATTTTAGCGACGCAGCTCATCGAGTCCATCCGTTGGCTGGGCAAGGTGTCAATCTAGGCTTTGGGGACGTTAAGGATCTGATAAGTTTCCTATCAGATTCTATTTATACTGGACTAGATATCAGTAAGTACTAAATATGTATGCAATGAGTAATATTAATTACAGTATTTGTAGATTCTTCAAGTTATTTTCAATTACAATAAAAAATATTCATTATAACTATAAGTACGAAATGTTGTCTGTGTCTGATATATGTTTATTATGGTAGAGATAAGCGGACGGGCAAATGGGCCACCTGGTGATAAGTGGGCACCTCCGCTCAGATATTGGCGTTGTAAAAAATATTAACCCTTTCATATGTCACCAATACGCCGTCAACCTTGGGCACTAAGTTGTTATGTCCATCGTGCCTGTAGTTACACTAGCTCACTCATCCTTCAAATGGGAACACAACAATAGTTAGTCAGTACTGCTATACTTATAGAATATCTGATATCTTGGTGATACATGCCAACACGGGCTTGCAGAAAGCCCTACCACCAACACGAATATAAGTACTTTGTTAAGGATATAAAATAATTCAAAAGAACAAAGTTAATGATATATTTATGCATTTAATTTTCAGCACATCCAAATTGGATGGAAAAATATGAAAGCGAACGTCAAAGGCACAACGTGCCCACGCAGCTGGCCGTGGACGCGCTCAGCCGCCTGTACGGCGCCGACCTGCCGCCCCTCGTCCTCGCACGCAGCCTCGGCTTGCAGCTGACTAACGCTTTACATCCCATCAAGGTGCCTTAATTATCGACTACTGAAATTATTCCATCGAAAATTCATAACTCCACTGAACAAAATCTACTAAGATATTTTTTCAGCATTTGGTAAAATGATACGTTTGGTATCTGTAGTTAAAAGGGTCTCGTTTTTATGAGAAAATAATAGAAACGAAAAATAAAATGAAAGAGATTTTGATTTGAAAAGAGAAAAAAAATCAAACTTAAAGAACTTGCTTCTTTTTTCCTAGGGTTGAATCACCTTCTACGGGGACTTTTAGTTTATTTGACTTTTAACAACCTCAAATCCCTTAGTCATGACATCCCCGAAATTATGAAAATAATTAAATTATTCGACAAAAAATCTACTTTTCTATTAAAAAAGCATATTTTAAATATATCTTAGACAAAAACATCACTGTACAATGACGTAAATGTCTCAAGTAATTTTGTGTAAAAAATCTATATCTGAATCTACTAATATTATAAAGAGGTAATATTTGTTTGTTTGTATGTAGGAGTATTAGTATGTATGTCACTAATGAACCAATTCTAAATATATTTTATCTGTTAGAAAGCTACATTATTCCTGAGTGATATAAGGCTTAAACTATATTTATATCATATAATTTTCTTTATTAATAAATTGCACCCGAGCGGGGCGAGTCGCTAGTAGTTTATATTTGAAAAGAAAATAAAAAAAAATTAATTAAAACTGTTCGATATTCAAAACATTAAACTAAACTAAAATATTACCATAATTTTGCCATTATCGAATTTCAAAATATAATCTCTATAGGGACTGCTTTTAAAACGTACATATAGTATATTTAGTTGCTGTTTTAGGGTGGTCTGTTTAAGGACAAAACTTTTATATTTCTGTAATATTCATAGGTTTATATATATTGATATCTATATATTATTGTTGAGTGTTTTACGTTGTAAGTATTTATTTAATTATTTTGTATATTGTAAGTATTTTTTCCAGAAAGAGGAGAGACGTACGACAGTATAATATGTTTTTACTAAATATTTACATTTCATACGCAATCTTTTCCTTTCTAGATGTATACAATTATTAAGCTTCTGATGAAATATACTAAATCAAATACATTGAGATTTAGACATAGACAATTTTACAAATACTTATTAATTAATTGTTCTATTCCTAAGAATTTTTGTTTTTAATATTTAACTAGGTAACCTTCTTCTCAAAGGGAGAGGAGGGTTTAGCCCAGCAGTGGGAAATTTACAGGCTGCTAATAAATAATAATAATAATAACTAGGTATAATCACTATAATCTTGATTTAAATTTCAAAATTAAAACTTCTGTAATAATAATTGTTAATTGTTAGATTTACACGATTATTTGCGAGGAATTTATGTACCAACTGTTTCGGTTTTCAATATTTGCCATAAACGGACGGAATTGATCTGTCCACAATGAAGCTATAAATTATAATTATGTTTATTTGTTTCAGAAAATGATAATGTCTCACGCCGCATAGGAAAAGTCACGCCTTAAGTATTTAAATATTGTTGTTATTTAAAAAAATATGAATGTCATTTTCAAAAAATAAATTCTTCATATTTTTGCATACATCTTTTATTTTTATAATAATGGAGAACTTAAAAAAATGAAAAAAAAATTTTCAGTCTCTCAACCGATGTTTATAAAAAATCAAATATGTATAATCACATTGATACGGTAGTCACATCAGTTTTGAACAACATGCGACTGCTTTTTTTATTTATTTAAAAAAGTGGAGGAAGCTGGCAAATGGGCCACCTAATGGTAAGTGGTCACCACTCGCTCATACAATCCCAATGTCTATGGATACTTTGGAACTGTATAAAATAGTAACCGACTAATTAAGATGTTATGTCTCTTATGCCTGTAGTTACACTGGCCCACTCACTTTTCAAACCAGAAACAACAGTAGGTTCTAAGTTGTATTGTTATTTAACTACTATACTTTAACTACTAATGACACTATATACTAACTATTAGTTACATAGCCTTCTAGCATACTGTCAAATACATATATTATACACTACTACTAATCAAACATAACTTATACCTAACTAATCAAAGACAATGAATTTTAGACATTTATGTACTACTTTTAATAACTGTTATATTCCTAACATATGTATTGCTGTTTAGCAGAGGAATAAGTAGATAATGAGTGCGTGACCTACACAGACGAGCCAAACCCGGGCACCAAAAACATTGTTTTATAATATAGTAAAATGTGTTAAAAAAAATTACGTATATGAATTTGATACTAAAGTTAACGTATTTAAAACTTGTAGCTTTAATCGAAACTTTTCAAGTCCGAAGCTTCTTTAATCACGAGATCGTTTAACGTTGCCCACGTCACCCACGTCTCACGCCGCCTCTGACTACCGTATAGGAGTATAAGAGTGTCCATTATTTATAAATTAGTCGTTAAAATATGAACTAAATATGGTTTCAATATAATAGTAATATTAAAAAGATGAAAGTCACTGTGACATCACTAATGAGGGCTTTAACTCGTGTATTAATTAAGTTAACAATAAGATAACTTGTAAGTTAACATTTGAATGGTACTTTCGTCAATTTTAACGGAAATGTAACTTAACAGAATATTTATTTCGTGTTACAATCATTGTTTGTTTGAATTACGAGCCACGCCACGCTCGTGTGTTTGTAGAGTCACGTGGTGATATTATTGGTGAACGACTTAAAGCCCCCTTCATCGATATGTACAAAGTGCGAGTGTGATGTATATACGACTACTATATGAGACATTGCGTGGGTGTGAGTAGGAACACTAGAGAATAGTATAGTTAATTCAATCCACGAAGACGCGCCCCATTTCATCAGTGTTGAGTCGACCACGGCTCTGTATACACGGCTAAATTCACGTTGCCCCGGATTTTGACCCATCGGGAAACTTGCTCCACTTAAATGTTTTGTTCCCTAAACTTTATTTTACTTTACTAACATTATTTTTAAAATGCCTAGAAAAACGGATCGTACTGTTCTTAAAAGCCAGGTATGAACAAACTTTGAAATTATATTTATGTTACCTACTCGGTATACTTTAGCGAGTAAATAACATAATACAGTATAATATACAGTATAGTATTATAACATTGATATAAAATCAATGGAATTGTATTTTCTAGGCAAGAGATATAATCGGGAAAGTATATGATTTCATGAAAAAAGAAGCAAATAATAATTACGCAGAAAAATTAACCGATGCACGTTGGAGAACCGCACAGGCTGCTGGAGTGTCTGAAAGCACAGTTACTAGAATTTTACGTGAAAGAAAGGTGCATGTAAAGTCGGGTACGGTGCAGACAAACAAGACAAACACTGAAGAAACGAATGAAGCGATTTCATCGCATACAAATGACGCAAGCACAAGTACTACATAGTTAATAATTCTGAATTAAATGATGATACAGACGTCCATTGTTTTTATTAATAAATATTTTATTTTTATAAAATTGTATTTTATGATCGGTTCTAGATATATACTGTCCTGCTATAATCAATTATTTTTAATATTTAAGGATACTGGATGCTAAAATATTCGTTTAATGGTTTAATATTATTTATTTCCTAAAATAATATAAAAACTTATATGAGTAATTACTATTACTATAGCCTAACTTCTTGGGTACATCTCAAATTCACAGGCAAGAGTATTCACAAGAAGAGGATAAGATTAAAAACTAAACTCAGATAACATAACAAGCAATATTGGAAGCGCTATTTATTGCTCGTGTTCTACGAAATTTTAAGATTTATTATAATAAACTATTTTTTTTGCTTAAGCTTAGTGCATGTTGTGGTCTTCTATAATTGAAGGAGCACACAACTTGTAACCCTTATATTGTTTCATTTTAAGAATATGTATCTGTGTATCTTTTGTTGGAGTCACGTAAATTAAATAAATATGGTAGCATCATCATCATTAATTTATAGTATGTACAATTCTCTCCAGATATTGAAATTTCAAATAAAAGCACTTTTTGAAAATATTGTTATAAAAGAATAATGCAAAATTATTGGAATAAAAACATCTTAATTTGAAATCGGTGATATGAGTAGAGCATATTTCCAGTTGACTACGAATCGCTTCATTATTTAACTATGTGTGCGTATGCCCACAATCCACATAGCTATAGACCTCTACACTCACAAAGGCGTAAGGCGCACCTCAACGCTAAATTACCGGTTAGCACTTTGCATTGGTATGAGTGACGCTCGTGCTAAGATTGTCTTAATGTACGTTGGAAAAATTAAAAACTGTAAATATTGAATTATATTTTTTAATGCACGTCGATAAATTAACGCCGAGACGTGCCCCTTCCTTTATGAACAGATATATACCCTTTGCGTTGTAATTGAACTCACATTCAAGCAGTATATATTGCACACTTTCACAGTAGTGATTGGGAAATCAGTAGGGAGCGTCATCGTGGACTTATATCCATGTAGTTTATACTAAATTTGCTGTAAAATGATTATCGCTGTCGAAACAAAGAATTTTAAGAGCAATATGCACCTAATACAATGTTCTGATTATTCCAATCAATAATAAATTGGATTTCATTCTGTCCAACAATATTTAGATATATATAGCTAAACAAATATTGTGTATTTATTTTAACAATATACATTACCAGTATCTTTCTTGAATGTCACCTAAGTATGTGTTTATTGGTGCACGATAAAGAGTATTTTGATTTTTATTTTTACCCCAGGCTCAGCCCTAAAAGATTACTTTAAGTTGCGTTAAAATTTAGGAAAATTATTTGTACCCATAGATATGATTTAAACAGCTTTGACGGTCGGTCGCCTACCTGACGTCAATAAAATGCATGAATTCTTGGGAATTTTTTGCCCCTATACTATACAGTCGATATAACAAAAAGTCCCTTACTCCGCTCATATGACGCCCAGGGGTTGAGATAGTGCTCTGCCGGAACCATATGACATTCTATTATATTTTGTACACCAATAATAGTATATCCGTAGACATATATTTTTCTATTTTATAATTTTTTCATGTTAACAGTGTGACAAAATTAAACAACATATTATTTTATTTCATTTAGGTTCCTATTGAAAATTATATACATTTTTTAAATACTGTGAATATTATTTACTACTTCAACTTTTGAATTTAGAATAGTTACAGATTAAAAAAATCTTTGTAATACAAGCCTGTATGTATTTGAATAAATAACAACATTTGTACATTATTAGTATTGTTAATGGTACTGACATCAGCACCAAAAGAGAGTAGTACAAAGATAAACTTTATCTAGTTTTAAAATTCCCTACACTTACCAACGGATGAAGTTAAATATAAGCTTGTAAAACGCGTGGGGTTTGGTATTAATAGATATATATGTACTAGAAATGGGTAAGTTGAGTAGTTGTTTTTATTCTAACAATGATATCTTATGCTTATATTCATACATCTGTGTTTATACCCATTAAATATTATAATTATTATATATAATAATTATTGGTAATGCCGCTTCTTTAGGTAGGTCACTTTCTAGATAAAAAATACATCATACACCTCCTATGTAATAATATTATAGAAATTTTATTAATTTGCAGTATAGGTTTCGGAATCGCTAAAATTTAATATGGAACAGAGAAATAAACAAAAAAAATAATGAATATTATGGGCTTTAGATAAATAATACGTTTCTTTTGGTGTCTCGAAATCGTACGCGTAAAATAAGATTTTTTTCCCAAATTAGGTATATGGGAAACAAACATTCATACAGCGATCTATTCGCCCGTAATGTGATAATGCGTCACAAAACACGCCCCGCGATTATTTTCAATTTATTTAAATACCTCGTATAGTTTCTAAAATTACCGGTTCTCGTAATGTTTCTAATTAGAACTTGTAGGTATTAGTTTGATTGTGGTTCAATGAATAATGAAAGTTCCATATCAATGCGATTATCAGTTTTTTTAGAAAATCGAAGAAATACAAACTAATTTTACTTTTTATTTTATATGTATCATTGTAATGTATAAAATACGTTTAAACTAAAACAAAACTGTTCATATTTTTTCGTTATCGTTAAACAATCAACAGGCGAAATATTTTTGTCTGGTCATTGACATCGAGCGTCGTCCCATGTGGTGGACCATTTTCATTACGCTATTAATCGAAATCCTAAATTAAATCTGTACAAAATGGAAATATGTACTAAATTATTATCAATTTAATTTAAAGGTTTCCTAGATAGAATTTTTTATTATTGATACTTAATCATTTTGTAATTTTTACATTATAAAGTTCGTTAAACTAAAACATGTGGGAAAGTTCGTTACTTCCTTTAGACACGCTCTCTATGAGGCCGTACAAACGAGTTTGTTTAACGTATTATTTTTATTTCCTAAGCGAACGACGAAGCCATTCAAAACTCGTTCTCGGCAGCGGCACGGCAATTGGCAGCTGCTAAGCTATCGATCGTTCGTTGCGACGAGGCTAAGGGTGACGTCACGAACAATGGACGTTCGAGCAGCCATCTTGTTTCCTGTAATTAAACTCAAGCCATAATTTACTTTAGAAGCATACCCTATATATGGGTAATAGATAATAATTCCGTGCAAACCGTATTAATCATGTGACTCAGCTCCCTCAGCTCAGACGTAAACATGAATCATAATTATTATTATTCATTGTTCTTTTAAGAAATATTCTCATATAACGCAGGAACATAGCTATAAAATTACATAAAAATAAAATATAAACTGACTTTATTACAAATAAATAAAATAACAATAGGTTTAAATATAATATAATATTGTAAATATTTACTTGTAACAATGGTTATTTACTATTTAGTAACTATTCACCGAAATAACTCATTATCTAATATCTCAAGTAATTACAGATTATAAATTATTAAAATAATAATAACCTATCAACATCATTTAAATTAAGCTTTGTGTTTTATTTTACCTAAATGATAATTTATTAGCAATAGTACATGTGTAATTAAATTGGGTATCATTAAATAATTATAATAATTTATTGCGACCTATTTGATAGGTAATTAGTAAAACGAAATGTTTTTTAATGTAAACTAGCGTTATAAAGTTTAATGGATTGCTAATGGATACCTATGTACCAATATCTTTAGAAGTCAATTCGTTTGCTGGAAATAGGGACCGTCTATTTCCAGAATTCTAAAGATGCAATTATCTTTTTTATTCTAAGTATTGTCTCAAAATGTACCTTGTCTTTGTCTTATATTTCTAAAATACATAATTTACCTGCGTTTGTATTATGCTTATTTCGCAGGAAGAAATATTGGAATTTTCCTACCTTAACATAGCAGGTATAAATTCTTTTGTTACTTCTGGAATCTGGAATCTAAGATGTATTATCAATAAATAATTAGGTACTTACAAAACCCTTACACTAGTTCGAAGTAAATCTTTATAAATAAATAATGTTATTTCTGCTACTCTATTTGAAAGAGAGAGAAAAAAAATATCACACATGATGTACATTTTTTAACTCTTATAATATTAATTAATATAATATGTTATTCGTCATTGAGTAAATATTTCCTTATGAAGTTCGAGCTGAACTTCCTTTTTCCATTCGCCTGACTCATTGAAATCATAATTACTAGGTCAAAACGATACTAAAAATATTTATACAGTAGGTACCTAACTTATTTAATGTAATTTTATCTAGCCTGTAATATATTTTAACAATTACCAAAGTAAATTAGTAAATAGTAAAACAAATAACATAATATATTCAAAATTGTTCATAAATTGTTTTTTTTTAATTTTATACACGTTTGTTAGTTTAATTTATTTTTAGCTTCGTTATATTGCTATATTATTCGTATAATATTACTAACGCTTTGATCCTATAATATCACCACATAGGTATATTAAGATAAAATTAAGAATCATAATATATTATATGCTTAGTTAATTATTTACAAAAATAATAAATAAAACCTTAAAATAGGCATATATAACCTTTTTCTTTATTTTAATTGCTTAGTTGTATTTCTGTCAAATTTCTAAAAATAAATAAATTATATTATATATAAAAAAAATCTTATATACATGTAACAAAGTCACGTTTCTGAAATACATAAGCATAAATACTTGATTAGAGTTTAGTATTGATCGTCATATTGCTGGGAATTGCGTTGGAACGGCGCCATTTTGTTCCATAACTGCGCAGTTGCGCGGCCCCAATGGCGTCGGGTATATAAAGCTGCAATGACGTCAGCCCCGCACATCATTGATTTCTCAACGCGGTTCGGTGTGGACGTCGAGTTGTGAAGTGCTTGGGAGTTCTACAAATATCTTTAGTGCCTGGTCTGATTCAGGTGTGTAATATTGTCTCATCTCGCAATATTCTAAAGTCCTTTATTACAAAATGGGCTACAGTGCACAAGAAAAATCTGTTGTTGATTTCTGTGAAAGTAAAAGTGAATCTCTCTCTAACTGGGTCCGCAAAGTTAAATGTAAGTCATTAAATGCCAAGACAAAGAGAAAGCGTGACCTGAGAATAATCGCTATTTTAAGCCATTCGTTATCCCGTGCTGAAAGTGAACTATTAACCAAACAAAGAGAACGTGCTAGAAGGTGGGCTCAAATGCAAGCAGACCTCGGATTAAATAATAAAGAAGAAGAAGTGGCGAAGCAGCAACGTGAAAAAATCAATAATTTCTGGAAGAATGATCTCAGCGGCCTTGATAATTTTTTCAAAGAATTAGACAATGTTAAACCAATTATGAATCAACAAATATGTGTTACTCAAGTAGGATAATTAGGTAAAGTAAAATTGTAACTGAATCTGTGATATATGTAGGATGTTTTCTAAATTACAGTCCCATTGCGTTTCGCGTGGGTCTGCATCAGACGGCCGCCATCTTGGCTGCCACTGGGGCGTGGTCGCTGCTAGCTACGATATGGGTTTGTAACGGTATCATGCATTTATTTAGTTAATTTATATTTATTTAAATTGTTATTTAATATTTCAGTTTTCTATTTAATAATAGTGGATTGGAATTTCAAGTTTTATTCATATTGAATAATAAATTGTAACATATGTTTTAAGTATGGCAAATAAAAATAATTTGAAAAGAATTGGACTGTTGAATTTTATTTCAAATCTTTCTCTTTTGTATATTTGTCCGTATTTCACCCGACATGTATTATTCCATGAGTCATCACCGACTTAATGAAGATCGACGTAGCAGTTGCGATGCTGCCGAGTTCCCGTGAATGCTGCCTTCGGTTACTTCAGTTGCTGTCTCGGAAAGCTGCTAAGTTCGCTTCGGCACGGCATGCGGCCCTACACCGAAATAGCGACGCGCGAAACACGCTTCCATTCCGGTATCAGCCCACATTAGGTAAAAGTTAGGCAATTGCGTCATGATTTCATCAGTGTTAATCGAAACCGTAGACTCGCAAGCGGGTCTTTTCGTATGTGTGTTCTTTTCGAGTCTCAGATCTTGAACAACTGGCGGGTCGAGTTGCCAACTACCCTAAACTACCACGCGGGACGCAGTCTATGGAGCCTGTCTACCGCGCAAAAGCGCTGCCTTAACGCGTACTTCGCTCACATTTGATACTGGCCAAACGAGTTAGATCATTTTGGTGAGTCAACTGTTATAAAGAAAGTCTTGACTGCCCTACCTTTTTTATTTTGCTGTCTATAATATTTACATACTCAATGTGAAATAAAGGGCAATGTTGTGCAATAACATTGAATCCAAACAGGCTAGCTACTGTAAGACTTCCAACATTGACTTATGAAGGCCTGACGTGAGCAGTCCGAGAGTAAACGAGTTCATGAGAAGTGTAGGTGCTCGCCATATGTTGTGAACTACATCTATTACAATACTTCAACGTTATGCTCCAAATTTAAGTCGACGCAATCTCAAACAAAAGTTACAGAAGTAAGAAGTTTCTGGAAATATATACTTACAATTAGTAGGTCACTTACGACACTGAAAATATATAACTATTTCAACGTGTGGGCTGATTATCTCCGGGAGTATAAAATACAATATTAACTGAATCACAATATGTAAACAAATAAATTAAACTATGTTTCATCATTTTAAACTGATCGAACCATCTAAACGTGGATATTATATTGTATTGGTAAGTGATCAAGTATCTTGCTCTTGCCCTACTTGTTGACTATGTATTGTCATTTAAAAAAAGCATTTAAGTAACATAATGTATATGCACTTTCACAGCGATGGTCCGGTTGTCGTGACGGTGACGTCAAGCCTAAATAACTTATCAAGGGGAACCTTCCAAAAGGCTACCACTCAGATTTTTGTTAACAACAAGTCGTCACCAACGATCACGGACAAAACGATTATTTTTTTCGAATATAATTAAACCTGAATAGGGACTCATACAAGAACGAAAGTATAGCAGTCAGCGGACGAAATTTATTACTTGAAAGCGACTAACCGGTCCTGACTGACGCAAGATTTAGGTAAGTGGTCATTCCCACAATGGGCGTGCTGATTTTGATCACTTCAAATACTACTGAACTGGTTGAATGGACAACAACGTTGAACGCATACATAATATTTCGTTAGTACATAACAAGGTTAAACTGATAAATATGCCGTCGGGCAAAAATTAAATATTTCTGATTTATATAATTATTTAATAATAACTTTTTCATCCTAAAATATATCTTTAAAATAAAATAAAGAAAGGTTTATGACGTAGGGAAATGCGTAGATGTAATCTATGATATATAAAATGCATAAATATTGTGGCGAGTCCTATCGCTGTTTGTGTGTGCCTTTTAAAATTATCTTCAGGACTATCGGAAACAGCCGATCTGAATGGTGGCGTTCTATAAGTCAACTGAGCAATTATGTACACGACACGCGATTGGCGGAACAGCTGCTCCGCCATCCAAACTATTTACATGAAGCAGACTTGGAAGCTGGTAACATTAAACATCTCAACCCATATTTTTTGATTCGCCGCCGGCGATGTTAATGTGCCTTCCAAGTCCAGGTTAAACTGCCTCACCATGTAGTAACACTAATACTGCACCAAATCTTACGCGATGAACATACTACCTTCACGGGCCCTGAGGGAAACACCGAAATAAAAGGTACTTAGGTTTTTGTAATATGTAGAGGCTTAGCAAAAAGACTAGCTCCAAAGCCGTTCGATAGCTGTTCTTTTTAGGATGGAAAATATATCTGGAAAGATCTTAGGATGGAAAGGACATCTAAGTAAATTACATATAATGATGAAATATTACACGTCATGAGAACATTATCCTTAATGTATATTACGTTAATAATTGATAAGACAATACTGGAAATATGAAAAATCATTCAAATTTTATATATAATATTAGCTGTGAATACTCTTCCAAACTACGCTAGACCTAAAAACATTAGTTTAATTAAATATGACTGAAATGACCTGAGAGAACATAATATAATGACTCCTAAACGTGGACAAATAAATATAACGGTGAGTTTTATTTCAATGATCAATGATGCAGGTGACATTTTAATTGTAAATCACTCATTCCTGTGTACAATTCACAGCTATCTTCTGGAAGTGCCAGCTAGACTTACGAGTTCAAAATCTTTACCGAAACCAGGCACCTTCAGGAGAAACTATTGCTACTATTACATCCTAATACTACGTACAAGTTCCGTAACCAATATGTTAACAAACGAGTTAATATAATAATATACATTAAGAATTATATTGAGAACGAAAATCTAATTTAAAATATATACGCAAATATTCTTTCGGCGAGCTGTTCCTGAGTACGCGCCGAGCAGCAGCAAAATTTTAATAATGCTGCAGGTAAGTGGTTAAACTAAGAACAAATGATCAAAACAAAATACTATAAGTATGTGATAATTACAATTTGAAATGATAGTCTATTATTGAAAACCATATAATAGAAGAAAATTATATATAAAATAACATATAGCTGCTTAATGCCGTTTAGGCATGTAGGTCATATATTATTTTTCAGAATTTTCAGAAAGTATCTACCTACTACATATAACTTAGTCGAGGCAAAATTCTAAAATCATATTCGTCGTGAATTTAATCATTAGGTATTACAAAACAAAATATCCCAGGAACATACGGTCGTTACTATGAAAATGGTCTACTTAAAACAATAACTATTTCTTGCATTAAAATATTTATGAACGAAGGAAAAACAAAGGATACCTGAATTTAAGGTATATAGTAGAGAAATTTCGATTTTTACGAACATAATGCATGGTTCTTTATTAAATTGAATAAAATCTAGTTAGTTAAACTATTTTGATACGTTACAGTAGAGATTGACTAGTATTTACGCAGATTATTTTTTCAAGTTATTATCCTCATTAGATTCACATATCCATAATCCCTGTACGTTTTCCTTCTTTTAAGTTTGTTTAGCTAGATGACTGCTGGTGTGAAGACTATACCTAGCTACGATATCTATTTTTGTGACTAAAATGAATATCATGCATGCTGGTACTTAATGATTACATCCAGGTTACTGCCAAAAGTCATAGCGAATATAGAAATGTATATACCTAATATGCATATGTTAGTTCTATAATACCTGCACCTTACTTAAAGAGCATGCATTTAACAGGTTTAAATATAATATTCAATGAGGTATGTAGCAGATGAAATTAATTATTAGCTTTTCGTGTATACCTAATTTCTTATACAGTATTTGTCACTCTATTGGTGGCAAATAAACTTTACTTGCTAACTGGATTTGTCGAATGAAGTATACGTATTTTCGTTTTCAAATAATGAGCTTTCAGCGAACTAAATTGTATTAAGGATCTGCATATGATGTGATTGCGCGAAACAGTCGAATTGTGTAGGTATATTTAAAATGCATGGCACATTTATAGTGATGACCGTTCTTTAAGCATTATAATCAAAGCCTGTAAAAATGCTATATTGTAATATCAGCCATATGTGTCCAATGTAACGCTTTGACTGTAAATACATATTTATTATGTAACTTTGACGGTGAGATGCATTCTTGTTGATTTCTGATTCATGCTTGCTCGTGAGTGAATGCATAACATAATGAAACGCACGCCTGAACTGTAAAAACTCTTCATAATTCACAACGAAAATGAATTGTGGTCGAATGAAATGAATATAATGATCTCAACAAGTAACATTTAAATTGTAAGAAAAAAGGATAATTATACAATTTTGAACAACGAAAAACAAGTAAGTGATGCAAAACGTGTATTTCTTATAATATTAAACGATAAGGCGCTAACTCATAGCGCTCTAGTAGATTGTGGTGGCAAGTCTAATACCGCTTGAGCATTGCGTTTGCATTACTTGCACTCTTTGGTGGACATGTCTAAGTGTTGCAGATCTTCGCAGCTAGCCTACTTACGGCCCTACCTAGGGATGGTGTTCGTGGTCGTGCACATCCCACGTTAAGACACATACTGCTATCGATTTATTGCTTACGTTGGATTACTTCCTGCAGAAGAGTCGTTTATACTAATTTAAATATACTATATATATCACCAACGATGCTTTGTGTATAGCTTTTCGGAAGGCCTAAGAATATTGGACAACGTATGAATCCATCTTCTTAATGGCACGTGTGACTAGCCTTTTCTGTCTACAGACTATCTACACAGTAAGTGACACGTACCGAGATAAGTCATCGCGCTGCGATCACCATGAACCACTTATGATGATTAAAATTAATTATAAGTAGGAATCATACTGCTGCAGTAGCGGCGCGTTTATTTTCTTCACCTGTCTGCACAGACACTGTTACATTTCACGCATGCCACGTTCTTATACCGGTGGATGATGCCACCGGCTTGTAGCCAGCCAAACAATTATTTATGGATAATTTAGATGCTGGCACTTTGCGCTTCGGGGGAGCTGCGGTTTAAAATCACCACACGACCTTTTTCTGTCATTGGAGGTGCCACGAACCATCAAGATATCCATCGCATTAATTAAGTATGATAAAACATGGCAGAGCTCCTAGCTTCAGTCAAATATTTCTAAATCAACAGATGCTGCAGTGTATCTTAGTTCGGCGAGCTTGACTTTCTGCTTATCAGCCACAGGTATCGCAACTGAGTGTATCTAGCACCTTTACCATAATGCAGCACATAGCTCCAGTAACTTCTACGATTGTGGAGGCCGGTCCATCCATCTGCCAGCGTTGCATTATTGCCGCAGGACGTTTATCTACGGTCAGCAGGCTATCCAGCCTGCCGAACATGGTTCTACGGGTGCGAAAAATCAACATATACTACTGATGCCGTAGCCTATCTGCCGTCTTCGGTCAGCAGGCATTATTGCCTGTTTGCTAGTCTGCGCACTACGTGTCCTGAGCATCTCTGATCAGCAGTATGTCCAGCCTACCGGATGTGGTGCTTCAGGTGCGACCATCAGACTGCGCTCCACTTGTGCCGCAGACCAACCATATTCAGTCAGCAGGACCTCAAGCATGGCAGACCCGAAGCACCATCTTCGGGTGCAACTCATCAGCCAGCCCTCTACTGGTGCCGCAGGCTTTCCATCTTCAGTCAGAAGGCAGTCCAACCTGCCAGACATGAAGCATCGGATTCATCGCTGACGAACTTCGGTCAGCAGGCTCTCTAGCCTGCATGACGTGGTGCTTCGGGTTCTGGCCGCCAGTCTGCGTACCACACTGGTACTGCGGATCGTCTATCTTCGGTCTGCAGGCTCTCTAGCCTGCATGACGTGGTGTTCTGCGTTCTGGTCGCCAGTCTGCGTACCACAACGGTACTGCGGATCGTCTATCTTCGGTCTGCAGGCTCCCTAACCTGCATGACGTGGTGCTTCCGAGTTCTGGCCGCCAATCTGCGCACCGCTGGTGCTGCGGACTGATCACCCGTCAGCAGATTCTCCAACTAACCGGACGCTGTGCTTCGGGCTCTGGCCACCAGTCTGCGTACCACACTGGTACTGCGGATCGACTATCTTCGGTCTGCAGGCTCCCTAGCCTGCATGACGTGGTGCTTCGGGTTCTGGTCGCCAATCTGCGCACTTCTGGTGCTGCGCACTGATCACCCGTCAGCAGAATCTCTAACTAACCGGACGCTGTACTTCGGGTTCTGGTCGCCAGTCTGCGTACCACACTGGTACTGCGGATCGACTATCTTCGGTCTGCAGGCTCCCTAGCCTGCATGACGTGGTGCTTCGGGTTCCGGCCGCCAGTCTGCGCGCCGCTGGTGCTGCGGGCTGATCACCCGCCAGCAGATTCTCCAACTAACCGGACGCTGTACTTCGGGTTCTGGTCGCCAGTCTGCGTACCACACTGGTACTGCGGATCGACTATCTTCGGTCTGCAGGCTCCCTAGCCTGCATGACGTGGTGCTTCGGATTCCGGTCGCCATTCTGCGCACCGCTGGTGCTGCGGACTGATCACACGTCAGCAAATTCTCCAACTAACCGGACGCTGTGCTTCGGGCTCTGGCCACCAGTCCGCGTACCACTGGTACTGCGCATCTACTATCTTCGGTCAGCAGGCTCTCTAGCCTGCATGAGGTGGTGCTTCGGGTTCCGGCCGCCAGTCTGCGCGCCGCTGGTGCTGCGGGCTGATCACCCGCCAGCAGATTCTCCAACTAACCGGACGCTGTGCTTCGGGCTCTGGCCACCAGTCTGCGTACCACACTGGTACTGCGGATCGACTATCTTCGGTCAGCAGGCTCCCTAGCCTGCATGACGTGGTGCTTCGGGCTCTGGTCGCCAATCTGCGCACCTCTGGTGCTGCGCACTGATCACCCGTCAGCAGAATCTCCAACTAACCGGACGCTGTACTTCGGGTTCTGGTCGCCAGTCTGCGTACCACACTGGTACTGCGGATCGACTATCTTCGGTCTGCAGGCTCCCTAGCCTGCATGACGTGGTGCTTCGGGCTCTGGCCACCAGTCCGCGTACCACTGGTACTGCGGATCTACTATCTTCGGTCAGCAGGCTCTCTAGCCTGCATGAGGTGGTGCTTCGGGTTCCGGCCGCCAGTCTGCGCGCCGCTGGTGCTGCGGGCTGATCACCCGCCAGCAGATTCTCCAACTAACCGGACGCTGTGCTTCGGGCTCTGGCCACCAGTCCGCGTACCACTGGTACTGCGGATCTACTATCTTCGGTCAGCAGGCTCTCTAGCCTGCATGAGGTGGTGCTTCGGGTTCCGGCCGCCAGTCTGCGCGCCGCTGGTGCTGCGGGCTGATCACCCGCCAGCAGATTCTCCAACTAACCGGACGCTGTGCTTCGGGCTCTGGCCACCAGTCTGCGTACCACACTGGTACTGCGGATCGACTATCTTCGGTCAGCAGGCTCCCTAGCCTGCATGACGTGGTGCTTCGGGCTCTGGCCACCAGTCCGCGTACCACTGGTACTGCGGATCTACTATCTTCGGTCAGCAAGCTCTCTAGCCTGCATGACGTGGTGCTTCGGATTCCGGCCGCCAGTCTGCGCGCCGCTGATGCTGCGGGCTGATCACCCGCCAGCAGATTCTCCAACTAACCGGACGCTGTACTTCGGGTTCTGGTCGCCAGTCTGCGTACCACACTGGTACTGCGGATCGACTATCTTCGGTCTGCAGGCTCCCTAGCTTGCATGACGTGGTGCTTCGGGCTCTGGTCGCCAATCTGCGCATCTCTGGTGCTGCGCACTGATCACCCGTCAGCAGAATCTCCAACTAACCGGACGCTGTACTTCGGGTTCTGGTCGCCAGTCTGCGTACCACACTGGTACTGCGGATCGACTATCTTCGGTCTGCAGGCTCCCTAGCCTGCATGAGGTGGTGCTTCGGGCTCTGGCCACCAGTCCGCGTACCACTGGTACTGCGGATCTACTATCTTCGGTCAGCAGGCTCTCTAGCCTGCATGACGTGGTGCTTCGGGTTCCGGCCGCCAGTCTGCGCGCCACTGGTGCTGCGGGCTGATCACCCGCCAGCAGATTCTCCAACTAACCGAACGCTGTACTTCGGGTTCTGGCCGCCAATCTGCGCACCACTGGTGCTGCGGACTGATCACCCGTCATCAGATTCTCCAATTAACCGGACGCTGTACTTCGAGTTCTGGCCGCCAGTCTGCGTACCACACTGGAACTGCGGATCGACTATCTTCGGTCAGCAGGCTCTCTAGCCTGCATGACGTGGTGCTTCGGGTTCCGGCCGCTAGTCTGCGCACCTCTGGTGCTTCGGACTGATCACCCGTCAGCAGAATCTCCAACTAACCGGACGCTGTACTTCGCGTTCTGGCCGCCCAATCTGCGCACCGCTGCTGCTGCGGACTGATCACACGTCAGCAGATTCTCCAACTAACCGGACGCTGTGCTTCGGGCTCTGGCCACCAGTCTGCCTACCACACTGGTACTGCGGATCGACTATCTTCGGTCAGCAGGCTCCCTAGCCTGCATGACGTGGTGCTTCGGGTTCCGGCCGCCAGTCTGCGCACCGCTGGTGCTGCGGACTGATCACCCGTCAGCAGATTCTCCAACTAACCGGACGCTGTGCTCCGGGCTCTGGCCACCAGTCCGCGTACCACTGGTACTGCGGAACTACTATCTTCGGTCAGCAGGCTCTCCAGTCTGCAGGACGTGGTGCTTCGGGTTCTGGCCCTATTGGTGCTGCGGGCTAACAATTAGTCTGCGCACCGCTGCAGACTAATCTTTAGTTTGCTATATATACATATAAAGGTAAAGTATGTTTAAATCTTCGCCGAATTATCGCTCTTTGTTTCAGAAACGATTTCAAGTTTTTTCACACTAATTAAATATATACATAATATATGTAAATTACATGTGCTTACAAAACACGTATATATGATGAAAGTACATCTTTTATGATAAAATGCACAAAGATAGTCGAAAATTCCCAAAAGAAAATTATGTATATATGTACTGTAAGTATATAACAATTTTTATCCTTTTCACTGATATTGCAAATATACCCTAAATTGAAAAATACTTTTTGATATGGCAATTATCTACTATGTATATAACAGACTTCTTTTGCAGCAACAAATTCTTATTTTCAGGCTGTGACTTACTCTAATTATGATACATAAATTTATATGTGTATAATAAATGTCTGTAACACTCATTTACTTTTGTAATGTTTTTTGAGTCATTACCATTTGTTTGTGTCTTAAATATGTTTTTTTTGCAGGCTTAAGATAAATGTAAGTGTTTTACTATATATTTAAAAAATTCTTTATCAAATCATTTGTAACCTAATATGCAATTTAGACAGTTTCATTTTTTTTTACAAATGTTAACTTATATTTTCAGCCGTAATAAATATTTTTTTTAGGTCTTTTAAATTATAACACAGAACAAAAATGTTGAAATGACACATGGGTATCTATCAATAAAAGTTTTAAAATAATATTAAGATTAAATATAGACATTTACATTATGAAAAACAAGAAACTCTTAGAAATGAAATATTACACATTACTCATATTTTAATTGTAAAAACAAATCTAGTTAATGTATGTAAGTAAGAATTCGTCTATGCATATTTTAACAGGTGATTCGTCGAAATTAAGACAAAGAAGTATAACAAGACCTAAGTTTCCGTTTATGTTATACTGACAAGGATTCTTGCTACCGTAATTGAGACAAATCATGTAAATGCAGAAATATGAATGGATAAAATTGGTATTGCACGTTTACTGCTGAAAAGGTAATAAGCTGGTTAACCGTAATAAACTTTTTTTTTAGCTTTCTATTACATTTATTATTTTTATTGGAAGACACAGCAAAGTCATAAAATTTTATATAGTTAAAAAATAAAAACCCAAACTCATGTATCGAATTCTACTGCATGCGATGGAAAAAAGAAGTAAACATTCATTAAAATAAAATAAAATATGTTTAGTAAAGATATAAAAGGCAGGACAATGTGTCAAGTTCGTAATAAACAGCGAAAATACAAAAATTGTTATACTACTAATATTGTAACAAACAATTGTGACAAACGAATTATACAAAATCCAAACGATAATACGAAACGTAAATAGAACTAGATGAACCATATAACCTATCCTCCAAGAAATGTACAGAACCATATAACCTATCCTCCAAGAAATGTACAACCACCAGCATCGACGATGAAGGCATTTTTATAGATAAAATAAATGAAAAAAAGAACGACAATCCCGAAGTATACTATTACCATCGGCAAAAAGGCTTAGGTAAGAAAAATGTAGTTCAGTGTCAACTATCACCACGCTGAATATGAAATAATCTAGAAAGAAGAATGAAAATCTCCGAAGGCATACACGAACATCGAAGATAAGAAGAAAAGAACAGCAACAATATTAAAGATGATGACAACTATGAGCAATTTATAATACCGATGAAGATCAAAACATGAAGATAAAAAGAAAAGAATAGCAACGACATTTAAGATGAAGACTACGACCTACGTGGTCGTATTCAAAATAGAGATGATAACATGATGAACGAAGAATGATGATCACAGAGGTCATATATCGGGCCGTGAAGACTGAAGATGAGAAAAGAACAGCGATAACATTTAAAATGAAGACTACCACCTTTTAATCACGACGAAGATAAAAGAAAGAATAATTAAAATCACGAAGACAATGCACCGTGAAGAATGAAGATATGTAGACAAGGACAGCGGGAACAGTGAAGATGAAGACTACGAGCACCTAACTATCACGATGAAGAGAGAAGAAAGAAGAATGAAAATTACGAAGACAATGGGCCCTGAAGACCGAAGATGTGAAGACAAGGACAACGGGAGCAGTGAAGATGAAGACTACGAGCACCTAACTAACACGATGAAGAAAGAAGAAAGAAGAATGAAAATCACGAAGACAATGGGCCCTGAAGACCGAAGATGTGAAGACAAGGACAACGGGAGCAGTGAAGATGAAGACTACGAGCACCTAACTAACACGATGAAGAAAGAAGAAAGAAGAATGAAAATCACGAAGACAATGAGCCGCGAAGAATGAAGATATGTAGACAAGGACAGCGGGAACAGTGAAGATGAAGACTACGAGCACCTAACTATCACGATGAAGAGAGAAGAAAGAAGAATGAAAATCACGAAGACAATGGGCCGTGAAGACCGAAGATATGAAGACAAGGACAACGGGAGCAGTGAAGATGAAGACTACGAGCACCTAACTATCACGATGAAGAGAGAAGAAAGAAGAATGAAAATCACGAAGACAATGGGCCGTGAAGACCGAAGATATGAAGACAAGGACAACGGGAGCAGTGAAGATGAAGACTACGAGCACCTAACTATCACGATGAAGAGAGAAGAAAGAAGAATGAAAATCACGAAGACAATGGGCCGTGAAGACTGAAGATGTGAAGACAAGGACAACGGGAGCAGTGAAGATGAAGACTACGAGCACCTAACTATCACGATGAATAGAGAAGAAAGAAGAATGAAAATCACGAAGACAATGGGCCGTGAAGACCGAAGATGTGAAGACAAGGACAACGGGAGCAGTGAAGATGAAGACTCCGAGCACCTAACTATCACGATGAAGAGAGAAGAAAGAAGAATGAAAATCACGAAGACAATGGGCCTTGAAGACCTAAGAAATGAAGACAAGGACAACGGGAGCAGTGAAGATGAAGACTACGAGCACCTGACTATCACGATGAAGAGAGAAGAAAGAAGAATGAAAATCACGAAGACAATGGGCCCTGAAAACAAGGACAGCGGGAGCAGTGAAGATGAAGACTACGAGCACCTAACTATCACGATGAAGAGAGAAGAAAGAAGAATGAAAATCACGAAGACAATGGGCCGTGAAGACTGAAGATGTGAAGACAAGGACAACGGGAGCAGTGAAGATGAAGACTACGAGCACCTAACTATCACGATGAAGAGAGAAGAAGAATGAAAATCACGAAGACAATGGACCATGAAGAGAAGGACAGCGAAAGCAGTGAAGACGAAGACTACGAGCACCTAACTATCACGATGAAGAGAGAAGAAAGAAGAATGAAATACACGAAAACAATGGACCCTGAAGACCGAAGATATGAAGACAAGGACAGCGGGAGCAGTGAAGACGAAGACTACGAGCACCTAACTATCACTATGAAGAGAGAAGAAAGAAGAATGAACATCACGAAGACAATGGACCGTGAAGACCGAAGATGTGAAGACAAGGACAGCGGGAGCAGTGAAGATGAAGACTACGAGCACCTAACTATCACAATGAAGAGAAAGGAAAGATGAATTACAATCACGAAGACAATGGACCATGAAGACGAACTGCGAAAGCATTGAAGATGAAAACTACGAGCACCTAACTATCACGACGAAGAGAGAAGAAAAAAGACACGAAGACAATGGACCGTGAAGACCGAAGAAGTGAAGACAAGGACAGCTGGAGCAGTGAAGATGAAGACTACGAGCACCTAACAACCGTAATGAAGAATGAAATCCACGAAGACAATGGGACGTGAAGACTGAAGCTGTGAAGACAAGGACAGCAAGAACAGGAAAAATGAAGACTACGAGCACCTACTATCACGATGATGAAGACAGAAGAATGAAGAATGAAAATCACGAAGATATACATGGGCCGCGAAGACAAGGACAGCGAGAACAGTGGAGATAAAGACTACGAGCAACTACCAATCGTGATGAAGATGAAGACAGATGAAAGAAGACTGAAAATTACGAAGACATACATGGGCTGTGAAGACTGAAGATGTGATGACAAAGAAAGCGAGAACAGTGAAGATGAAGACTACAAGCAACTAAAAATAACGATGATGATGCAGACATGAAGAAAAAAGAAAAGCATGAAGTGACAACATTTAAGATGAAGACTACCACAACCTAGCGATGAAGATGAAGACATGAAAATCATTAAAGACATACATCGAGTCGTGAAGAATGGGGATAAAAAAAAGAACAGCGACATCATTGAATATGAAGACTACGATCACCTAACAGTCACCATGAAGATGAAAACATGAAAAAAGAAGAATGGAGATCACTGAGGACATACATCGGGCCGTGAAGATAAGAAGAAAAGAGAAGCGAGATAATTTTACATGAAGAATACGACCACCTAGCACTACCACGATAGGGATGAAAACATGTAGAAAGAAGAATTAAGACTACGAAGATATATAAATGGGCCGTGAAGTCTGAAGATGAAAATGATAGGACAACGAAGAATGAAGATCATTGAAGACACATCGGGCTTTGAAGACTGAAGATAAGAAGATAAGGACAGCGACAACATTTAGGATGTTGCTATCATCCTACTACGTAGCATTTGAGTTGAATATATGAAAGAATGAAGATCACGAAGACACATACATGGACCGTGTAGTCTGAGATTAGTATAAAAGGACAGCGAGAACATTTAAGATGAACACTACGATAATGAAGAATTAAGATAAAGGACACGAAGAATGCAAATGTGAATACATGACCGTGAAGACTAAAGATACATAGAAAAGATCAGCTAGAAAATTTAAGATAAGCATTACGATCACCTAATAATCAAGACGAGGGAAGAAGCATGGAGATCATTAAGACATACATTGACTGTGAAGACTGACGATAAGAAGAAAATAATAGCGAAAACATTTAACAATATGATAGCAAGATATGACGAAATAAGAATGAAGACAGAAGACTGAAGATATGAAGAAAGAAGAATGAGAACACGAGTGGAAGACTACGACCACCTAGCCATCAAATTGAAGATGAAAACATGTAGTAAGAAGAATAACGATCATAAGACATACATGGGCTGCGAAGACTGATGACTAGAACAGCGTGCGTGGGCATTGTAGAGATATAAATTCTGGAATTTATGAAGATGAAGACTACGAAGAGCGAGCAATCATTATGAAGAAAGAACTATAAACGTAAACAGTGAAATATATATAAGTTAAATAATAAATTCAAGTAGTTTACTACTAAAGTAGTGTTCAATACTGAGACAGTTTCAGGATGTAAACTAAATTATACTAATAATTCTAGATGAAATACAAACACTGAGTTTCATCTAGATTGAGTAAAAAAAAGAAAAACGAAGAAAAAATAGATAAATGACGACAATTAACGCGATGGCTGAAAATAATTCAAATATTATTAAAACACTATTACATTCAACGATATACTATGTTGGCATAGTATCACTATGTCAACATTAAAAAGAAAAAAAAATGAGGACAAAATAAGAAGACAATGTATAGAAGCAAACAAAAAAAGCAAGTCTACGAGAATTATACAAACCACGGAAATTAATGTAAAGAGGAAAAAGCATTGAAACTAAAGTTCATAAGGTCAATAAAATAAAATTCTGAATATTAAGAAACAAAACAATCCTTGAGACGTAGATAGAAAACAAATAAAAAACATTAAAGATAATAAATAGTTCAACGTTGTAAAATGAAGTAAGAATAATGAAAAGTAATTAACATATGAAGAATTAGTATGACCATGAAGAGGGGCAGCAGATGTGAAACAAGAGAACGCTACAAAATAATTAATTATTTGAAGAAAAATTTAAGGTAAGAAGAAGCGGCCAGTGTACGATTTCCTCATATTGAAAATTAAAGTTATTGAATATTAAAAGGAAGAACCTAGCAGCGTGATAAGATAAACAGCAAGACTACTCTACAAATAGAAACCGACCACCAATTAAAAAGAAAATTAAACATGGTGATGGATATTTGTAAAACGTAAAATCCTACCGTCCATAAAGATCAAATATCTTAATATAATATAGATGAAGTGTAATAAAGTACAGATAACAATAGGACTAGACACGAAGAGCGAAACAAAATCGCACCAAAATAATTGGACCATCATCACCAAACCAATTTTAAAAAAAACACCAAAAAATATTAAGATCCTTAACACAACCACACAGACAGACGTTAATGTTGAAAATAATAAAGGAACGAATTATCTAAGAAGAAAGTGTTTAAGTAGGATATAATCCTAAAAAATAATAATGAAGTAACAGAAAATGGACCGTTAGCGCACAAAACAACAACTAGGAAAACTACATCAGCTAGAATGAAAAATAAAATTTTCCTGTAAAACACAAACATTGAAATTACATTGAAATGTTAATGTTAAAACCTGGCACACAAGCAAATAACGAATAAACAATGAAAAATGAAGGAAAAGTAAAGTTTATCGAATATTTCAAGATGAAGAGAAACTGATACAGTAGAATAAAAGAACACAAATACCCTAAAACATCATAGGAGGTGAAAATTTAAAAAGAAACAAACGAACAATACTAAAATATGATGACTTTCAACAAAAAACTGCGATTAGCAGAAATGAAGATGAAAACAATAAACACACACCAAGAGGTAAGAATATCATATACTTATTGACACATATAATTTAAAAAATATACTAAATTAAACTTACTTTGTAAGTAAAAAAATTATATTATCACAATTATACACATATTATAGAAGCCTAAAATATTTTTCCCTTATCTTCATCCACAATATTATAATTGATAAATAATAATTCATTTATTTTGTTTTATCAAATTTGTTTTTTTTTTTTCAGGTAATTACTACCATAAGCAGGGGAGCAAAAATATATGAAGACACAAAGAAAAAAATAAAGAAGAATATATTTTTGTATATAGCTGTATGCTACATGCGAAGTTGTATACGTTTGTTTTAGAAATAAACGAATGAATTCTTATCAATCTTTTTATTATACCATAATAGTGTATTACATACGAAATTATCGTTCGAAACCTAATTCATATTATTAAGCTACTGGAAAGTAAAGAAGAAAGAAAATATAGGAATACTAAACAATATAATAATAATTAGACATTATTAACGTATGAAAACCATTTCATAATCCTAATAGGATAAAGTATGTTCGTGATCGTTTATTTTTATTATTTAACCTATTAAATTCCAAGTAAGATAATTTTTGGAGTTAAGTGCGAACTTTTGCCCTTATGAATTTTGATCGAAATGCATATAGCATGAAAATGATGAAATGAGAATGCAACCAACGAAACCAACCAAAGTACTAAGTAGTAGGTACTACATTTTTTTGTAATTGCAAAAAATTGAGAAACGGTGTGACGGTGATTTTTAAAGTATTCATTGGAATGATAATATATAAACTACAATTTTTTAGTTATATTTAATTCACATAGTAACTTACATAAAATTTATCAGAAAAAAGATTAAAAATAATGTATTGGAGAAAATGGCTTCGCAAATGAGCTTTAGTTTTTTTATAGATAACAATAGTAGGTAGTACATAATTATGTTTTTAAAGTGCAGTTACAAATGATATAAGTATAGGTAAAACCTTCATTTACCACTGTTTTATTAGTGATAACCAGCTTTAAAAAACGCTGGAGGTTCAGAAGAAGTTAACGGAGTTACAGACAGGGGCAGTTACAAACAGGCATAGTTTTATAGAAGGTGTTTATATTAGATATCTGTGAGACATTATCAGTTAATCCTCCAGATTTTTTTTAATACAGCTTCACTCCAAAATTATTGAAATAGGGTGGATAATAAGTATAAATTTAAGTTGAACAATACTAAGAACCTAAAGCAAAAATTATGTAATTTATACCGAAATAACTTCGAAAAGTCTGAGGGGCGTGGTTTGGGATCGAATTCAGCAGTAGACAGTTCGTGTGCAGACCGGTTAATACAATCATTTGTTAACAAACGTTATTTCGAACACGGAAATTACCGCAAATTTGCATTCACTCTTGATCGTATAATAACTTTTTTTGCTTCAATAATATTAAGTGCGCTCTATGTCTATCGACATTAGGTTATAAACTGAGTTTTTTCCATTAAGTTTTTTTAGTAAATATTAAGAATGTACATTTAAATATAATAATAAATATTTTAATAAAAAAGGATGACTTAGCACTATATTATAATTATAAGAGAACAGAAGTAAAGTCAAAACCCAAACTCAAATTTCTTTATTCAATATAGAAGCATTACACTTACTTATTGATATTCAAATTAAACACTACCACCGGTTCGGAAAAGAAAATACCCTGATCTGAGAAGAACTGGCGAATGAAACTCAGCGGGTATTTTTTTTTCAATCAAAATTTTATTATTTACATACATTGAATATGAATCGAAATAGCCTCCTGGCTATCGCGATCGTTACATTCCCAAGGTATGCTATCAATCATAAACTTTTTTAACCTCGGTCAATAATCTATTTTTTTACCACAAATGTCGCAGAACTGTCTACTCGCCAATCCGTTAATATGGAAACTCATTCCAACTTAACAAAGTGCATGGCATGGTATTCGTTTCTAATAAAATCCTACAAATTATTATTATATATATACATACATACATATTTAATTGATATGTATTATTCAACTAGCCGTGTACACGTTGGGATATTCCAACAAATCACGAATAATCCAAAATACACCTGAAGATGGTCTTTTACTTTAAAACAGAAGCAGTTGGTCATTTTAAAATTCTATGAAGATTGAAATTATTTTACTATAGATAGGATAAAATAGAATATAGATGATAAAAAGCATGGAGTACTTAAATGCGACTCTTTAGGTGCTTATCGTATTTAACTTGATTTTATAACAATTCAATCGCTCATTAAATAATATATATTACTGTAATATTTTTTAATTGCATGAAATTTCATTTTGTTTATTATGGATGTTATAGTAGTTATATTATGTATCTAATACATAGTAGTTTTTGTGGAACAAAGTAACAAACTACAAAGTATATTTTTGAAAGGCGGAAATATTATTACATATTTGATATATACAATAACGAAACGCAGTAATTTCTTTTCAAATATTTATATATATGTATATCATATAAATATTTTAAATTAAAATGGAGTTAGCGAAATAAATCGATACTAAAATAATTACAGCCTTTTAAAATTTATATAAATGTACTTACTACGCTTTTAAAAATTTTAAATATTAAATTTTCATTGAACGCGAATGGAACGAAACGAAACGAACGAAATCTTACATGATAATGTCAAAACATCAATATTTTGACAGAAAGTGTATACATTATTAAACACAAATAAATATTCGTAAACTTAACGTGAAAGTAATCTTTATCTTAATATTATTGGAATTCAAAAATAACCTTGGTGCATGTAAATTATTTGTCAGGGTATAGTTTATTATAGTACATCAAATGATGGAGATGGAGTGTTTTCATATTTGTACTTTCACTTATTTTCAGTGACCAATAGCTGTACTTCAAAAGCTTAAAATCTAGAGATACAACCAATCAACATATAAAATAGCACCGCCTTTAATAAACTAGTTCTCCATCGTCTTTTCTTATTTTGCCACGACGACTTTGTCAGAGTTAAACACCGTGCTTATGCACGAAAGCTTATGCTTTTAAGAATATTTAACAATGAACTTAGAATAATTTTTACTAGTTGGTGATTTGGATACAGTGAAAATGGGCATGGAGAAGTATAATGAGGTATTTATATATTTATTTTATTAAAAGATATATTGTAATAAATAGAATAATTTTAAAAGGAATTAATTAAAAACATATTAAATTAAACTTCAGGATGATAATTCCGAGTATCTTTACGGACCGGAGATTCTTCAAAAGTTGGATTTTAATAAAAGTCCAGCTAAGTTTAATCCACCAATAAGTGCTACTAAACCTGGTGAAGATTGGATGGTTGTAAGACCTTTACAACGAGCTGATTATAATAAAGGGTTCTTGCAACTGCTCAGTCAGCTTACAAGCACAGGAAATATTTCAAGAAAGCAATTTGATGGTAAGTTTAATTAATTTTAAATTATTATCTTGAGCTTATATAATATAAATATTATAATATTTTTCAAAACAATTAGTGCATTATAAATCTATCATGTAATAATTAATTATATTATATACATCAAATAAATATATTTAAATATATCATGTAAAGTATGGAACATATGCCTACTATATTTCAGCCATACTAATTAGCATTCTTTCACTATTCAAGTATGTGGTTACCTGTTCTTTATTTAACAATTCTAGGTATGCAAAGGATGTGTACTTTATTTGGTGACCTTCTAAAACCTGTATAGGTGTAGTTTAGTGACATTTACAACTTCTACACTTCCTGTTAATTCAATATACATTAAAGATATATTTTCAAATAAGCAAAATATATATTTAGCCAATAAATAGTTCCAAAAATATTTTTCAACTATGTTTGTGACAATAACAACAACCACTTTGTAATTTTTTTAGTAAATTATGTATAATTAGTATTTAGTAACATTTATAAGTCAATTATAATCTAATATATATTAAAATTTGTATTTGTATTTCAGAGCGATTTACCCAAATGAAGAGTTCAGGTGGATACTATGTAACAGTTATTGAAGACAAGCGTATTTCGAAAATCATTGGTGCAGCCACTCTTACAATTGAACAAAAATTTATACACAATTGCTCTGTCGTATGTATTATTTAAAGAAGAAGTTTAAAAAATAAAATATGTACATATAAGTAACATAATTAATTTTTTTCAGAGAGGCCGCCTGGAGGATGTTGTTGTTAATGATACATATAGAGGCAAACAGCTGGGCAAATTGTAAGTTATTGGTAACTTTTAATTTATATTTCCTTTTTTGAACATAAAAAAATAAACTTATATGTTTTTTACAGAATTGTAGTTACTGTGTCACTTCTAGCAGAAGAACTGGGATGTTATAAGATGTCACTAGATTGCAAGGACAAACTTATAAAATTCTACGAAAGTCTCGGTTACAAACTGGAGCCCGGAAACTCTAATGCTATGAATATGCGGTAAGTTTAAAAGTTTAAATATTTATATATATACATTTTATTCATAAAACTTATAAAATATTTAAAAAATCCTTTTTTTAACAGTTTTGAAGAGCCATCCTGACAATTAGCCGCTGGGACATCCGACCTGCGTTCTAAACTGTAAGTAGGCATGGACAGTCGAGTGGTCATCGCAGCATCACCACTCTCCAAACACACTTATCATCATTACATAATGCTTAGAATAAAAAGTTTTATTTGTAAGTGATTTTATTGGCGATATATATGTTTTGTTGTGATAACTGCTTGTTTGTTCATGCTCTTGTAGTTGCAGGGTCAATTTTTTTAACCATCAAATGTATATTTTACTGGAGGTCTTAATGGTACGGTAAAACCTGCATTTGATGGAGTTATTGATTGATTTTGGATGTCTTAGCACATGATTTTGATTAGCTTATAAGATTTTTTTTGCTCATCGTAGTATTCATAATTTTTGTATCATTCATACTTAATTAACATTTGCTTTATATTGTGACTTAATTACTTTGTAGTTTCGATTAGCAGTATACATATATTGATAAATATCATATTAAATGTTTTTGCATTCAATTTGTGTTTCATTTAACAAACATATTTTTATTTCTCATCATTTAATTAACAATTTTATTAATGTGTTGGACTTTTGTTTCCCCTTATTATTTTAATACCTATAATATGAAGATAATTAAATGCATAGATAACAAAAGTGTACCTACACGTTAAGGATAACTTTTTTCTAGCTACTTGAGGACATCTTTTGTTTTAATTATATTTCGCTCGGTCGAAGTCGAAACGGGAGCTAGTTTTACACAAAAGACATTACATTATACTTTGTATATGTTCTATATATTTATTATTGCTGTATACTGTAACTGGTTTATAAAGTTTTTTTTTTTAATTGTAAAATATGCATATTGTAAACGTACCTTTACTAATAAATAAATTAATGTTGTCTCCTTTGCAGGTCTTACCAACAGTGAAGTAAAGTTATGTAATATCATAATTATTTGTAATGAGTTAGTTATCATAATTAATTACTTAACTTCATATTTTAATTATTTAGAAAGGAATAAATTATTCATAACTTATGTAGCATTTTAATTACATAATCTTATACGATTATAGGTATATTACTAAAAGAACCATTTAATTAATAATGTCAACTACAAATTAAATTTTCCATACATAAAGTAGGTTAGGGTAATTAATAATAAAAAAAACAAATACTGAAAATTATATAATTTAATAATAAATTTTCATAAGCATTGGAAAATGTATAATTTAAATAATATCTTTAATTAGAATAAAGACGAAAACATAGTCGAGATTGTTATAAATCTGCAGTCGATATGCTTGAATCGTTCACACTTAACATTCGGCTTGGTTAATAGATATGGAAGTAAAGTGAAGTGAAAGGGCATTGAAATCTTAATAGAGATTTCAATGACAGCTTAACCGGTCGCTCAAGACTAACCAAAACTTATCAATTATGTCTGAATCTGTGTATTCTTCGTATTTCTGAGTGACTCCGAAGATAAATTTGTCTGATTTCAACTGTTTTTAAATTTTCTTAACATTCTCAAATTTTAAACATTTTTCGACATTAAAAAAGGTAATTTTTTTTAAATATACAAAAATTTACCGATAATATAAAGTATATAGCAGGGCTGTGCAATGTGCTCCTAGGTATTATTGGGCCATTAAAAAACTGCATTTACCGGTAGGCCACGGAAAAATATACGAATTAAAAATGCGAAGATGAAATATGCAGACGCAGCTCAAATTCAATAATTACTTCGTCAAGCGCTTCAGGTGGTCAAAAAAGGTGTGTTCTTCAAAATTATCCACTTCTATGTAATCTTTATTATTATTTTGGATGAATATTTCATAATAAATTACTTGTTCCTTAGGACAACTTGTTATTTTTGATCTAATAAACAATAGCTGTGACGTTTTTAAAGTGTATTCTACGACCTTCGCTATTGGACGTTAGTTATTTGAGTGTTTTATATCAGGAAATAGGCATGTGGCATAAACAGATACAGATCTATTTGTTGAATAGATAACAAACGATATATATCACGATTAAATTGATGATAAATATATTTTAATAATAAAGATAAAATATTGCTGAATAATGATAATAGTATGGACAACTTAGACATCTTATGTTGTTGACAATACTCTTTTATCATTAATTTCTCATTGTTTAAAAATTGTCACCAATATAAACTTAAGTCCTTGATTTTCTATTTTTTTTTTATTTTTATTATATTGATTTGTTTGTCAACTGCTAGTCAGTATTTTGCTAGTTAATAAAACAACGTCTTTAAATAAAAAGAAGGGTATCTCAAGTGGAACGTGGTTTGTTAACATAATATTGTCTAAACAATAATAAAAATATATTTAAAGTTGATTTGGTTGAAACTTAATACAATGTAAGTACATTTAATTATGAACGTGGCATAATTAAATTATCTTTAGATGGCCCACGTCGCTCACGCCTCACGCCGCCTAGTGATACCATAGTTAAGAGTAAAACTATCTGTATTGGATATGTCACCTCAGTTTTTTGATTAAAAATTTTAATCAAATATTTCGTGTAGTACGATAAGAATATCATATATTATTTATTGCTGTAAATAAAAATAATCATTTGAAAAAATGGTCATACACGATTTGGGGCCTTGGAATTACTAAAACGTCCACCATTAAACTTGCTCCGCAGATATTGTCAACAAGTGATAATATGAGTACTGTAATTAATTTTTATCATTTGAAACTTCGATAATATCCCGAGCAAATAATAACAATTAATTTTTAATAAAAAAATACGTAAGTACGAATGCGTTTCGATTTCTTGAGCAACTGGTTAAGAACAGTCATTACTGGAAGAGTTGACGGTTAATTACAATAAACCTTAATAGTGTATTTATCATACATGATAGTGCAAAGTTCTTATCTAATATTATATATCTGCATTATGTGATAAGTAAAATAAAAAAATATATAATAAATACATATATAGTTCTAGTGATTAATTGCATATATATAACATATAGGGTGTTCGCAGTATCATACATAGTTAATCAGCTGTATCCTCGAGCACGATCAAAAATCATAATCTTACTGGAGAATGTATTTAAAAAAAGGCACATAATTAAATGTTAAGTGGTCCTGACAATAGATGTTGGCATTAGAAGAATATAAAAGTATTCCTTATATGCAAACTATATAATTTTATGTGCATGATGCCTGAAATTGCACCGGCTCACTCATCCTTAGCAACAGGAATAGCAAAATAGATTGTAGCTTTACCTAGGTATATATAGGTGGAATTAAATATGTAAGTGATATCAAGCAAGTTAAGTTCTGTCAATCGCTAATCAAGTTTTTTTTGTTAATATTTAATTATTTCATATAAAATGTTTTACTTGAAATGCGCGTCATTCTCTGTGTGTTTTAGTAAATTCTACACTATAAGACAGTATAAATAAACATTTTATGTAGCGAGAACATTATAGCTAGAAAAATTAATTATGTTAATTTGATAGTAAAAAATAATTATTAAAGACTAAAAAGATTAACATGTGGAATGTTATTATTCCCACCCATAAAATCTTTATTTAAAATAAAACAAAACTCATTACGAACACCCTATATATAATATAAATGTATTTATAAGCTAACTTTTACAGCACAGCACATGAAACAAACAAAACTTTATTTATCTATGGGCCGGAGAGAGCAACTCGAGTCTATCAATCCATAAAATTCGAAAAAACGTTTACATTAATGAGGCACTATTCTATTGTGTTGTATGACTAATACTCAGTCACTATATAAAAAAAACCTGTAGGTCTATTCACACAAACCCCTCCGCGTTAAATTTAAAACAAATATAATTTAATTTGAATTATAATGTTTTGTTAATCCTCACGCACACTAAGTTATATTATAAGCACGAGCGTCACTCAATACTAATGAACGCTGATTAATTTACGTGCAGGGGCGCGCCTTCATGAGTGAATAGATCTTTAACAGATAATACAATTGTCTATTGACATTTAAAAAAATTATTGAATCACAAATACCCATCTGATATATCGTATGATTTATCTGTGAGTAGAATCAATGGTAGCTCTCAATCACATAGACAATTCTAGTATCCGTAAGAAACAAATAACTTCATGAATATAATAACCAGACATCAGCCAGCGCTGGTTTATCAAAACTGTAAAAAAAATATTTCTTTTGTGATTATAAATTTACTTTAGACTTCTACTTCGTTCCCTCTACTTAGGGCCTTGGAAATCAGTGGTGTCTTATACAGTCACGTATGATAAATACAGTATTAATGACGTGGAAGTAATTAGAAAGGAGGAGGGGGTGTCGTTATCTTGGTACCAAGTTTCATGGGTCCCTGACCACGAGCGCTTCTTCTTGCTTCCATTTCACGTTGCCTTTGTAACTTCCTCTCTTCTCGTTTACGTCTCATTTCATCCATTTTTGATGCATTGTTTTCTGTAATCAAATATAAAAACCTTTAAAGTATTTTCCATCATTATGAGAGAGATGGCTCAATGGTGCGAACACGTTAATCTTGAACAAAGAGCTTCTGAGTAACAAAATTATTACCATCAGCGTTCTCCTCGATGGGCTCGAACTCCCCGTCCTCCCAACCGCCGAGGGAGTCGTTGCTGTTCTGATGCGCGGCGACCCGGTGTTCGGTTCGATGCTCAGTCCGGTGATCTACTCGAGGACCGCGCACGTACGTCGCGTTTGCATTGTTCACGTTGGGCTCCGTCCACTGAGCGTTGTTCCAGGTCTCTGAAGGGCTCGCCAGTTCCGCTTCTGCTGCCTGGCGATTGTTGAATACAATCATTAAAACAAAAGTATTCAGATTAGCAGCCATAAAAGCTAAGTATGCTTAGCTTGCTATACGCTTTTGAATTATTAATTATGAAGAGTATTGTTTCTTCTCAAATTATGCATTTACTGCTTTACATAATCACTCTGGGCATTTATTTTGTCTTGATTATTTTGACATAATCTGCAGTGGTGCGATAGAGGTGCCGGCCTACGTACAGGTTGCTCCTGCAGCGTGCCCCACTCCTCGTTGTCCCAGTCGTCCTCGCAGAGCGCGGCGAGGCCGGGCGTGGCCTGCGCGCTGCCGCTGCTCGGCGGAGACTTGGCGCTTGCGGCTGTTGTACCTGAACAAAACAACATTTTTGCAAACATACTATTAACACTACGAAAGCATAAGCTTGTAACTTCTATTATCCGATTACACAGAGTTAGTAACATTATTGTCGGACAAGATTAAAATTTTTACAACAGTTCTAGAAAACATTCATATCCAAATAAAAAAGAAAAAATCGTTAAAGAGAGCGTGCTTGTGCGGATATTACAAAACTAATGACTTCTCAGTAGACCGCACAACTTGGGAATGAGCAAACTAACGATACCAAATTTATGTTTATAAAAACATCGAAAAGTTTTTCCTGATTGTATCTAATGTAAATCTGAACTATGAATACCCGTGATAATGCTAATTATTATTGTTACCCAATATCATTATCGTTAGTTAATAGCCTACGACTAGAAGCTAAACTTTTCGATAAAATATCTATCTGTGATAATAGTAAAGAAAAAATTTTGCTTAAAGTATTACAAGATAGGGGGGGTCCGTAGCTACTAAGTGAGCCGGTGAAGGCAGGGAGCCGGTCTACTTCCCCGCCTTCAGATATGTTGAAGCGTAATAAAGCAATCATATATGGTAAACTAATGTCAAATATGTCAAGAAAATGATAAGGAGAGGCTCTGGTCTCATCCACACGCTAGTAGCTGATTCGACCTTCTTAAATTACTGTACAATACATTACATATCAAATATTTTTTAACATAATATCAAACTTCTAAATTTCGGTATGTTAACACTTCCAGTTGCAACAGTTCTTTGTTTCTATGCATCGAGTGTACCGTACGAATTGTCGAACTACCCAACATAATTTTTATAATTGTATTATTGTTTTTTAAGTGAATGTAAATTCTTTAAATAAAGTTCTTAAACCCGAAGATATTTACACATTAAGTTTTTGAACAGTTTAGAATTAATATAGAAAATAAAGGCCTTGCAAATGTTAATGTAAAATATTTTAAGCAAATTGGATTGGAATCTTAAATATAATGATATACCCGCACTGGAATCTATTTCTCCCCACGCTGTCATGTCCCAGTGTTCGGGATCGTAGTCCGAAGCGGACTCGCTGTGTTCGAGTGACGTCATCGACGTTACGGACGAGGTCGTAGTGGACATACTGCTCGATGACGGTTGCTCTAAAATTAAAAAACTATAATTAAAATACTATACTTATGAAATCTTATTCTATAAACTTCCAAATGAATTAAAAAAATATATTATTGTCTGCCTGTAAATTTGGCACTGCTGGGCTAAGGCCTCCTCTCCCTTTGAGGAGAAGGTTTGGAGCATATTCCACCACGCTGCTCCAATGCGGGTTGGAATACACATGTAGCAGAATTTCGTTGAAAGACACATGCAGGTTTCCTCACGATGTTTTCCTTCACCGCCGAGCACGAGATGTATTATAAACACAAATTAAGCACATGAAAATTCGGTGGTGCCTGCCTGGGTTTGAACCCGAAATCATCGGTTAAGATGCACGCGTTCTAACCACTGGGCCATCTCGACTCTTATGTTATATAATAATGCACTTTTTATTGAAATTAATTTCATTCGTCCCCGTGCGAGCGGCAGGACTTGGCGGTGGCGGGCTGGTACGTACCGAGCGAGCCCGGCTTGGACAGCACGGACTTGGGCGCGTGCTGCACGCGCGCGGTGTCGGAGTGCGAGCGGTAGAACTTGGCGGTGACGGCAGTGACGGCCCAGCCCGCCCACGTCGCCGCTGCATTGCTGAGGGACGGTGTCGCGGTGTGGACGTCTGCTTCTGCAAACATTCATTTACTTGAATTATATAGAAATTCAATCTCTATACAAAAATATCTGATGACTTAAATAACACTGCACTCTACAATAATAAAACTATTTCACTTACCCATTCCTTCTTTTAAACTGGGGTCTTCTGAAACTTTCTCCAATTTACCGAGGAAACCTTTAATAGTTCTAAATGCTGCATCACGAACCTAAAAATAATCAAATATTAGTTGATAGCGACTCACATGAGTTGAATGTAATGTTGGTTGTGGATGACCAACATTTCAGCAATTTGAGGTGAGACTTGCCTGCTTCTCTGGATCAGCTGTCAGCGGGCAAAGCGCAGGAAGCACTCGATTCGCAACTTCAGATAACAGGAAATACTGTTGTGTGGCCGCTAGAGCTAATACACCGGCTTGCCTCGCTGGCGGGAAGGCATCTCGAGTAGCTCTTACGAACGCTGATACCAGAACTTTCTGGCGGATTTGAGGGTGTAGATGAGCAGCAATTTTTCCTAAGCATACAGTTGTGTTTGTTCTGAAAATAATTATATTGATACACTTACCTAGAAAATAGTATATAGACATTACAAACGGCAATAGTTGCGAGTGATTAATATTACTTTTTAATAAATTTGGGTGTAGTAAGGACAAGCCTCAACCCAAGAAATCCGTTGCCCTAGTTAAAATAACCCATCCAATATAATTAAATCAAATTGATCTATCAATTTTCACCAAAGTAAAGACTTTTTAATAGTAAACTCCTTAGTTTTATGATGAATGCAATAATTCCAGCATAATTAATGTTAAAAATTAAAAAAACTATCCCAAATTAAGAGCTCAGAGATCCATTTTTAGTCATTGTTTTCTAATATTTTAGAAATTTTCTCAAGAATAAAATTCTAGCTTTGCTAATGTATATTTGGACTTTTCCTACTTATTGACTTCTACCGAGAAAAACCAGCAAGAAACTCAGTAGTTACTCTTTTTCAACATTTAAAAATACAGTCATGTTAGTTAAATACAATTATATATGTATGTAGTATGTGTATGCATCCAGACAGGATATATTACATACATATATAATTGTATTTAACTAACATGAATGTATTTTTAAATGTTGAAAAAGAGTAACTACTGAGTTTCTTACTGGTTATTCTCGTTAGAATCTATATTCACTTAATATAGTTTGTTAAATGACGATTCAAAAGTGCTTGTAAAAGCCTACTTGAATAAAGTATATTTTGATTTTTGAGTTATTATTATTGAGTATTTATCAAATCATACCTGTATTTATTTCATGCCTTCGTCAAAATTAACACTTGACGCTTTTATAAATAATCTTTTGTGTACAATAGGTAGTAATCTCACCTAATTCCACCTTGATCATCTTTGGATTGCAGTCTAGCAAAATGTCTAAGCACCTCTACATTCAAGTTGTTATAGTTTAACTTTGGTGCTAAATGGACTATTGATTTAACAGTCTGTTCTCTAATGATTGCATTCGTGTCCAAGAATCCGTGTACTACTTGAGGAAATATTTGGTCATTTACCTGTAAAAAGCAAAACACATTATTATTTTTTTACTAAAAATAATTAAACTACAAGTCATTTTCTTTTATTGTCTGGCCGAAAGTCTTATTTTAGAGTTTAAGTCTAATAAAATATTTTATTTCAATCATAAATATATTTCATTAGACATTTAACCAATGACAGATATGGTCCTATTATGATCACATGCAAACAGCCAATCACCATTGTTTTGATAATTTTTACTTATTGTATGGTTTAATATTGATAGCTAAAATGATATGAATGCAATGCTTTGGCTTTGAAAAAACATTTAAATCTTTTTGGCTAAAAGTATGACCAGCTATTGTGGCCAAACATCGGTATCAGACATCCAACCCCCTTCAGTTGAAAGTTATTTTCTTTATAAATAAATTGGATTTTAAAATAAGAACTAATTTACTCACAGTAGAATTTTGTAGATGCATAATAAACTGGTCCAGCTGTTGCAGCAGTCGCGACCTTGTGGTTCGGTCGTTGGATGCAAACAACTTCACTACGCATGGAACTATTTGCTTTTGGTAATCCGCATCTTCTAATAGTTTTCCTAACTGTAATATATTTTTTAAAGTACAATTAATGTATTATTATCAACATTATTGTCTCATGTGATACACATTTAACAAACTCTTGAATATAATATTATAATCATAATATTTCATTATCAATATGTCCTCTTGACTTCAGTCACAGCAAACAATTTCAAACACTAACTATCGCCAAAGCATATTTTACGATGTACAACTGTGCCAGCAATCTGCTACAGCGAATATCTTGAAAGAAAATGCAATAACTTTTTATTGGCACATAGTTCACCTATACATACACAGAGACTATGAAAAATTGTTTATTGATGAGTATCATATAATATACCTTAAACATAGGAGCTAATACTGCAGAACCGGCGTCACCGTAATGGAATGCTGTAAGCAATTGTGGTAGAATTTTATGAACGCATACAGGTTCAGGGAAATTGTCCAAGTAGCTGCTCAGTGTCGAGAAGAATTTCCCTTTTTCAATTTTGTCTTTGATTTGTATCTCTTCTAGGAAAAGCATGGTATCAATTAGATCATTCTTAAAATATCCTCCCATTTTTCGACATCTGCAAGTGTAAATTATTCCCATTAGTAGTCATAAAATAAATTGATCAAACAATTAAAACTATGCATATATAATGATAAAAATATATACTTTAATTTATTACTATTTATTATCGATGTTGACTTACTATAAAAATTAAATCATTATTGTTTTTTATACAGGTTTAGACCATTCATCAATTTTACTTCGTTCAAATATAGATCGAGGAATAAGTGAGCAAAGTAAAGTACAAGTGTAGAGACTGTGTCTATGGGTGGAAATTACCATTTGGTTGTAGACATTCTTACAATGAATTTAAAAAAATACTAAAACCTTGAAATACATATAATATAAATCAAGTAAATCTCATATCATAAGAAAATTTGAAATATACATTTAGTATTTAATTAAGTTAACTCTCTCTATAATTAAGAAGTTATAGTAAAATAACTTCTATGCAGGCATTAATTGCTTAGATTTATGTAAGCAATAATTTATGCTACCTTGTGATGATATCCGCAGGATTAGGTCTCGAAGCAGGATTTGCACTGACTAGCTCACAATATAAAGTACATAGCTGTTTTGGTATCTTATCAACAGTTTTAAGTGCTGGTTGGTTTGACAATGGTCCATTAAATGCTTCCCATATTAAGCAGCCAAGGCCCCACATGTCTGTTGAGCTGTAAAAATATATTTATGATGTATTGGAGTAAGTTTAATTTGTTTCTTTTGGTCAATGTTGTCGAGTTGGTAAAGTACCACATATTTATTAAATATTTTAATCTAAAAAATGTTAAATTAGGTTTATTATTTTTTACATTTTGAGGAATCATAGACAATTATTTCATTTGCAAAGTATTTTTACATTACTTAAATCTTCATTGTTTTAAATAAATTTTTAAAATTGAGAAATGGACTCAATTGTCAACTTCAATTTAACAATCATATCTAACGGTTCTGAATTAGGTCATGACTAAAAAATGTATTGAACAAATTACATTTGATTGTTGAAACAAAATAGGACATACACGGTTTACACATACTACAAATAATGGAATTTCATATATTATGTGTGTACACTATATAGAAATATGTTTAAGTGTTTAGTAAATAAATAAATTTGGGAAGTACATCAACAAAAAACCATATGATATTACAAATAAAAAGATGTATTATATTACAAATTATTACTATTCCTATTTAATTAATAATGAATAGGATTTCAAATACTTTACAAAATTATTTAATCTATAGGATGACTGTAATGTATTCCAAATCTTATAAAATATATTAACAAAGCTCGAATTATAAGAAGCAAAATAAACCAATTTAAAATGATTAACCTTAATTGGTCTCAATGTTTTGTCACAGTAAAACCGTTTATTGTTTACTAAACAATAAATTATTATTATATTATCACTGTGACACACTATACCACTATTTTTTATTTTTATATTTTTTACAAATAACACTTACCATTTTGTCATAGATTTCAATTTAGTTTGATCTTTCTTCTCTGGTGGGTCATAGATCTCTAGTTTTGGTAATATTTTTATTGGCAAAGGATTTGAATTATCCTGCCCATGAGCTGATAGGAATTCAAATCCTCCGAGCTTCCACTCACCCGCAAGTGTTACAAACACTGAGTATAGACACACATTGTTGTGTTTCAAGTTTCCATCATTATTAAAAAATGATAATGCCCTCTAAAAAGATATAATTTCATTAATCAATCTTGATAATGTGTTACAAAGTTAATAAATTAATAAAGGTAACTTCTTTTGTTAAATCAGTTTTTTAATTATCATAGATATGTTAAAGTCAAAACTTCTACTTACAGTAATTTGGAAAATACCCCATGCCAGGAATAAATCCCGCTGCAGACCCTCTAGTTTATTATCTTCTATATTAGTAGCTAAAGGTTCTACATATTCTGTAGCTACGTATAAAAATTTTTCAGTTTCACAGCTATCTAAATAATGTAAAAGGCTTGGATGTCTCATAGTCTTTAGTTTCTTCAATGAGGCTTTTGCTATATCGAATTGAGTTTCAGAATTTTTATTAACATCGAATAAAAATATTGACACTTCGTCTTGAGTGCCCCTTTTCTTGCCTTTGTGTAATGTCCACACACTCCTGTCCTCTAGGCCACGCACAGGATCGCCCACTTCGTAAGGAAAGTCCTTAGCGGGATCTCGCGAGAAAAAAGACCACATATTGAACAATACTATCTACTGACTATTTACAAATCACGTTCATATTTTCAGTAACAATCACAATGGTACACGTATTTTCATAATACAAAAACTCTTAAATTTGTATAATATTTTACAATAATGTACAAATTGTCTATGAAGATAAGATCAAGAAAACTATATCATAATTATTAATTAATTATGTTTATAGAATAATTCTTCTTTAAAAATATGACGGCAAAACGAATACAGTATAATAACTAATAAGTGAATGACATATCTTTTCAAGTATTGCTAGTATATTGTTGTTCGAAATACGTATGTGAATTACACGTTGATGATTCAACGTGTAATTCTATTGAAATGGATTTATTTTAAGTGTAAAATAAGTCAATTATCACATTTCTCTTAAAGGGATAAAAAAAAAGTGAATATTGAATAAAGTTAGTAAAAATTGAATTACAATATGCAATCAATAACGGACTTTAATATTAAACAAATATACCATATCCATTGGTTTTAAAGAACTTTATAAACATCAGTGAATAAAATCAAACATTTGATTAAATATTTGAACATATAAAACTCAGATTTTTTTCATTGATTCATATTTTATTGTTTAAAAATATATAACATGTCTATGTGATTCAAAAATAATTAGATGAGTATTCCAAAAAGACTAACGGAAAATAAGTTTTTTTTTAAGACCTTGGTAGGTGAACTTGCACGTGATGATAAGTGGTCAGTGGTTTTAAAAAATAATGGTGTCGTAAAAATAATAATCATTCCTTGCTCTACCAACCTTAGCAACTGAGATGTTATGTCCCTTGTTACTATAGTTACACTGGCTCACTCATCCTTACAACCGGAACACAATATTAAGTATTGCTGCTTGGCGGTAAAATATAAATATATAAATGAGTAGGTAGTAACCTACCCAGACGTATACAAACACATTTTTTTTTCATTCTCCAATGAAAAATCGTCATAAATCTTTATTTATATAGCATGGGTATTACAAAGCATTAAAAGTTAAAACAAATTATTTTGTAAATAAGAAAAATATAATTAAGTTTATACATAGATATTTAATTAGTTTTATAAAATTATTGAACCTGAAAGTATTTGAATAAATATTATATAGCTAATGTTAATGCTAATGTTCATACATAATAACTTAACATATTTGAAACTATAAAGTTTCAAATATGTTAAGTTATCATGTACGCTTCGTTGTGCATGAAGGAATTTATCTGTCAAACAGCTGTTTTTGACTTTTAAAGAATCAAATGTAAACTGTAGAGGTTATGGTACAACATTTAATTATATTTCAATAATATATATCTTTTAAAATTCCAATAATTGTGAAATCAATTTAAATTCGATCAATATGTCTAAATCTGTGTCTCGTTTAAAATCTATGAAAAAAGTAGCTGATAAAATAGATCATTCGTCAAAATTAAGAACCGATATTCCTGCTGGAATGGCTGCAGCAGGTCCTCCTCTAGGACCTATGCTCGGACAGGTAGAGTTATAGAATACTTCACATTGTTCTTTGATGAAATATGTTATTGAAAAGAACTAAATTTAATTCAGAATATCATTTTAGCGTAACATAAATATAGCGGCATTTTGCAAAGATTTCAACGAACGAACTGCAAATATAAAACCAGGAATACCATTACCCACTCGAGTCAAGGTTAATCCCGACAGATCATATCAATTGGTTATCCACCAGCCTCCAAGTTCATTTTTTCTTAAGCAAGCTGCTGGTGTTACCCGTGGTGCAATGGAACCAAGTAAATATTAGTTGTTCTTTTTAAATCAATTAATTATTAACAATTTATTCTTTTTACTAAGACTGAATTTTGTTTATTTACATATTAAATAAGTATAATATAATTTATTTATTTTTCAGTGCGTGAAATTTGTGGTAAAGTAACATTAAAGCACATATATGAAATTGCTAAAATCAAGTCTCAAGATCCACCTCTTGAGTGGAAATCCCTCAAAGACATCTGCACTATGTTAATAGCAACAGCAAGGACATGTGGAATTGAAGTTGTGAAAGAACTTAATGCAAAGGTATTTAAACTACACTATAATAGTTTTCTCTCATGTTTTAGAGGCGAGGCTGTTGTTTAAAGGTATAAAAAGTAGCCTATCACCTTTCTTTGGGTTCAAGCTTACGTTACACCAAATTTATCACATTTGGTTCTGTGATTCAATTGTGAAAGAGTTACAGATACAGTTACTTTCGATTGAATAATAGTAGTCTAGACTATACATCACAATAAGTATTATTTTTTGCTGTAAATTATATTATGTATAACTTCTTAGATAGAATTGTAATAAAATTCAAATAATCAATTCGTATTTTAATTTGGAATTGTGCACAAAACAAAAACAACAAACAAACATGTAAGTTTGTATTCTCAAAAGTGTGTAATGATATTAATCATAGATGATTCTGAACAAATATTTTATGTAGAAAAATAAAAGTACAAGTTATTTAAATTTTTAAAAGTAAAATCCAATTAATATGTAATAATAATAGTAAATGTACATTTCAAATTATTGCTCATAAATTACAGGGTATTTCAAGTTTTTTTGATACCTAAACAATTAACTTAAAACATGAAAATTTGGTTTTAATTTTTAGGACTATGAAGAGTTTCAACAACACAGGAAGTCTGTTATTGAGGAGCAAAAGAAGGTATTGCAAGAAAAGAGAGAAGCAAAGATGTTACGAACTGCTTAATAATATTTAAATGTAGATAAATTAGATTTATAGTATTAATAATAATAAAATTTAAAAAATATATAAACTTGAATGTTTTAATTTAAAAGAACGGATGGATTTATATAAAGATTTAAATTGGTGTAGATAGTAAAAAATAAATAAAACAACTATTTGGCCTAAAAATATGTATTGAATATAAAAAACAATTTTTCCCATAAGTACTATAATTGAATTAGTTTTGCTTACTATACATGATCTAAAATACTATGCAGATCAGTCTACTTATTGTTTTGCGTTTAAAACTAGTCACAACATTCAATAAATAATTTGAAAATTAATAAACTAGCACCTAGCTTATGGCTAATCTATGTTATACAGATCTAAAAGCTGATATAAGAGAATTAGATGTTTTTTATTAAGATCTTTTTCTGATAATACTTTTTCATACAGCTAATTGATTACAAGTACAAAGCTTGCTGTCAATTAGTCGTTTGATATTTATCATAGTCAAATATAATTACAATTAACTTCTCAATCCACCAGTCATTTAATATTTAGAAATAGTTCAGGTATCACATCACACGAAATTTAATTAAAAAGCTAAATTAATGCATAATACAAAAAATATTTTTTTCATGTATAAAAATAACTTTTCTTTTAATATTAAATTTACTTTTAATCTTACACTTAAGTTATAAGAATATTCACAAAAATAATTTCTTTACATTTTTTTTTTATATTATATAAAGATGAACATTATAAAAGATTTTTTGTGTTGCATATGCTACACGTATATAACGAAAATTACATAGCTTGTTTATGACATGAAAACTTGGTAACGACAAAATACTTGACATGGTAGTTTTGAAATTTAACTTGGCAACACAGAACAGGGCCTTGCAATTATTGGTTCTAATTTTTTTTTTATTTCAATATAAATGTCGATAGTAATTTAAAAAAAAAACTATATACTCCATAGATAATATAATACAATGTATTCTTTTAATGAATGAATGAATTAATTATATTTAATCATTTTCAGTGTAAAATAGAGCAACTTTAAGTACTTTTACATATAAATATAATACCTTAACATGTCAAGCCATTCTATCCAAGCATTTTTTATAGACGTGTGTAAGATAAAAGAATATGCTGTTGTTAAAGCTGAAAGTTTTTTTTTGGAGGAACAAAATATCACTTCAAAACTTAATCCATACTATTGCGAGGTAATTGAAGGATGGTATGTATTTTGCACACATTTGCCGTAAGATTAAAAAAAAAAAAACATATATTTTTAAGATCAAGCAACACCAACATTTTTTTTTCAATTTTATATTTTTAAAACTTATAAATTTTTTAGTAATAAAAATAATATATATTTCTTTCAAATGTAATAATAATTTACATAAATTATAACAGTATACTTTGTACTGTGACTGATATTAATTTGTACTTTAAGGTTAATGGTTTTATAATTGCGAAAAAATAACGTGCGCCAATTAGGTACTATTAATATTTACTAAATCAATTTTGTTATCAAATTGAAACTTATTACGGGACAACTATCGGTTTTACTCATAAATATTGTATAAGGGATGATTAGTCAAACATTGCTGTGTATTCTTCATTCAGATGTCAAATTAATAAATCACAATATATCTAATTTAATATATATAATAATGTTAAATCAGAAATATATCTGTGTTCAATTAAACGCCCTTATAACAATCTTTATAAGCTTAGATCTATTCACTAACTAAGGCGGCACCTCCACGTTAAAATATCGGTGTTTTAATATCTAAAATAAACAAATATAGTACAATTAGTATTTTTTTGCTGTCTTTACTTTATGTTTCGCACACACTAATATATCTTGTGAGCACGAGCGTCACTATACTAATGCACGCCAATGATAAATTAATTTGGACGGGCGCACCTCCGTGAGTGAATAGATCTATAAGGTAGTATGTCTAAATAAATGCCGTAGGAATAATAAGTTTGTATATAGAAGATATTAAAAATAATGTTGGTGGAATGTTAATCATCACTTAAAAACGTTAAGTATGTGACTAGCCTCTTCTTTAGCAACTAAATTACAAACCTTGGCACAACGCAGAGGCAAAAAAAAAATCATCTAAGCTATTATATGTATTATTATGCAGTATATCACAACTATTATAGGCAAGGTCAGGCTAATTAATGTTTTGATTTGGAAAGGCTTATTATGTTGTAGGTTTTAATATTACTAGTACCAATTTGTATCACTCTAATGTGTCACTACTAAAAAAACATTAGCCTGTCTAATTTTTCATACCATCAACAAACAGATGGCTTTGATGGCCTCTTCTTCAGCTTGGGTGAATTTGGTAGAACTTCTGGTAGCTCTGTCACTTTCTGTATTTTGAAATCTGGTAGATCGGATTCCATTTCGTCATATTGTAACGGAATCCATACCGTGCCACCTAATTCTGCTTCTTTGCCACCCTGTATAAATAAGTATTCTTTGTAAATCCCATGTGATCATTGATATTGAATGATTGTGTAGTCAAATATGTATGGGAATTTGGTGAACTCTATTAACTGTTACCTTTATATCAGTTTCCAACTTGTCTCCAACCATGATGCATGTGCTGGCTTCAACGTCGAGAAGCTTGCAGGCTTCGAAGAAGATGTTCTGGTCAGGCTTCTCCCACGGCAAGTCCCCGGAGACAAGCACGCAGTCGAAGTATTTGCGTAGTCCCAACCGCTCAATCTTCTGCCACTGAGCGCGCGATGGCCCGTTCGTGATCAAACCGAGTAGATAATCCTCCCTGTGCCATTCATCGACCAGCCTTTCGTTATTTCACGGCGTATACGATGCTGAAACTCAGCACATGATACAACAAATAGGAATAAGTCCTGGACGCGCCTGCACGCTTCTTAATATAAGCTGCAATTCTTACTACTTTTTACTATTCTTTACATTCGCTTAATTTAAAAACAATAGTGCAGGAGCATTCAGATGATCAAAGTTAAACCCATTTTGCATATAATTTCCTTTTTTTTTTAAAGTACTTGCAAATTATACGCAAACGTCCTTAAATCTAATGCCATGTTGAGATATTAGTTATTTCGAACAAAAAACCCGATTTTCTAAATTAAAACAAGCGATTCAACATAGCGCTCTATAGCGTTATCACAATGGAGATATTTTTAATATGATATAATGGTTTACTAGCATGACCTATAACCCAAATTTTCTTACAAAATGATAAAGTATCTCCATTGCTTAATTAAAATTGTTGAGGCAATAGACATTACCTTCTTGATGTTCTCCCTCACATATTTTACTAATACAATTCAAACCTAAGTGTTGCGCACGCGGCGCCCAGAGTTTAGTCACTCGTTGAGCAACAACTGTTGAAAAACAAGTCATTTATTAGCGACATGCGTTTAAAGCCAGCCCAACATATTGGCAGAGATAAATGGCAATGCACATTTAAATAATCGGACGTTTTATCTCAACAAAAGTTGGAGCTAACTTGTATGACAGTTTCAAAAATCAGAACTGTGGTACACAGTATTATGTGGCATGCAACATTTGATTGCAGTGATGTCAAGCCATATTATTTATTATCTATGATAATGGCATTTATGACGATGACAATGAGTAAATGATGAACTTTACCACATAACACCATGCCAATATTAATTACAAAGTTGTTTTAAGATTTTAATCGTTCATTTTGTCACTCTTCCAAATGTTATTTCGCACTTCTCAATAAGGAATCTTAAAACAGCTTTACGTAAGTGTAATAGGCAATTACTCCGCATGACTGTAAGCGTTTGATATAGGTATTTATAAAACACGCTAGTTTTGTTAAATACGTTACAAAGAAATTGCCACCTAAAAATATTATTACATATTACATCATGGAGAAATATTTCGAACGGCTTCGTATAGATTCTAATAAATATTTCTGCACAATATAAAAATAGCTTTATGGAATTTTCAAACGTACCTTAGAGTTTCTAAAAGATGTATCACATCTGGCGTCAATGCTAAGTACTTAAACCTTAATTTTATCCATTCAGTCGATATATTTTCTGTAACAAGAACATTTTGTATGGTGATTAGCTGCGTTCAGCTTGGGTGGATTTGATGCCTTGGCTGTCTTAGTACTATGGACTACTTTTATTGAGCATATCTATTGACACATTCAGGTTTTTTAACGTTGAAGTATGGGTTCACAGACGCGACAACTTAAAAAAAGCTCGCCAACCATATTTAGCCGCCCTAAGCCCGGTCTTACTCGGCCAATAGGGAAAACGCAGAATACTGCTATTATTATAGTATGTATTTCAGTTTAAGACCCTTAGAACATTCCATTAGAATAATTTTATTAATCAAATAGATTAATATAATTGTACATAATTGTAATATACTAATGTATATAATAGTTTCATTAGACAAAATTATAATCATAAATACTTACCTACTTAAACTGAAACATTTATATTTTTAAGATGTCTATATGAATGACTCACAATCTATTTTAACATCTGGTTCAGTGTTAAATTCGTATAACAAATTGTTTGTTAACTATTTGTAACAAAAAGTATACTAACTGGCAATATGCCTATAATTCTTCGGCAAGGAGTTTCGCCATAGGTGCGTGGGCCACTCGTCTATAGCGTAGGACTCATCATCTGGCTTAGCTCTAAATGCACGCAAGAAAGCCGAAGCACTTTCCGCTGCAATTTCGTGGGATAAACCATAATGATGTTCTAGAATCTCCACGAGCTGCCAAAAATATAAAACGTATGTTATCAAGTGTTTCAAACATTGGTTTCAAATTGAAAATAGTGTATGTTTCAATTGTTTACATAAAATTAAAAGCTAAAAATTAAATTATTTTTTTACTTTGTTTATGATCAAACTAGTAGTCGGATGTTTTTTTTTTGCATGTTTAAATGTCCATATTTTTAAGCACTTTGTACTCGTTCTGATTAAGGCGGAATTTAGAAAAATTGAATTTAATACTTTAATGTGTTACACTATAAATTTCTCAACGGATACATAAATAATAACTTAAAACTAATTTATTTTTGAAGGAAAGGAAATTTCCGGCTTATTAAGTGTCGCTATTCGCTAAAGGTAATTAGGATTTTTCGAAATTCATTCTCGTTGTATTTTAGAAACTAGCAAAACCCAGCTTCACTGGTTTGTTTTTCACATTGAAACGAAAATCCTAAAGTAATTAAATTACTAGGTAGCAGTGGTAGTGTCTATATAAAAAATTAATTGTTTTGGTAACTGTAAATAGGCACTTATTTTGAAATCACAGACAACAAACTTCAATTTTATTTATTTGTATAAATTTTTTAGATAGAATTTGTGCCCTCATCAAGCCAGTCAGTATATAATTATGTAGAATGAGACATATTTGTACTTTGTTATAATATTATCTTACTGTAAGTATTATTTTAGATTTATATTAATAGTTAATTTAAAAATGTAGTTGTTCTCTATTAATTATTATTAAAAATATTTAATTAAAAATGTCAATCTGTATTAAACGGAATGCATGAGAAAATTTACTCTCAATTTTATCCATTAAGCTCAATGAGAAATGGAATGGTGTTGTTTGAAATAAGGAAGTGTCTGTCTAGTCCAGGAATAGTTACGAGGTCAACGTTCTGAACTATTCGATCAGTTCACTCACCTGTTCCTTGGCACAGCATCATATTTGTAAATTGATACTACTACTGTGTTTGAACATCTAATAAATAAAATGATTATGCCTGCTACTCCTATCAAGTACAAACAAATTAGTCTAATAACTATAACTGTAATAAAGCATGTGTTTGTGATGCCATGTGATGTGATGAATACTTTATTTCATTTGAATATAAAGAATAAAAAATCAAATGATTTTGAACACCATTTTTATTAAGATTGTAAATTTTTTCACTTTGTTACAAAATAAGGTTTATTTATAGTAACAAATAACTTTAACTTTATATTAGTTATATTTACAGCAGAAGAAGAATGCAATTTGTTAAATAAAAAAACTTAAGTACATTTCAGTATAAAAGTAATTTAGTACAAAAAAAAGTATATTAAAACAAACAGTTTAATTTAATCTCCAAACAATTTTTTGCCCAAATCCATTAATCTGTGGTTTCTGCACATCTTTAAGGCACCACCTTTCTTCAAAACAGGAATAGCACTTTCATTTGAGTCAACTAACCTACACAGGAAATCTTCAAATGCAGACTTAACATTTGGAGCCAATGTACCAACTTTGACTTTGGCAAGCATTTGAGCTATTCCTTCAGCCCATCCACTTTCTATGGCAAACTCGGATATCCAAGGTATAGTAGTCAGAACTCCACTTAAAGTTTGCATGCCTAAGAACCACAGATCTGCAATTTCATTCCAATTTTCCTTATAAGTCATTGAAACAACAAGTGCATTAGGATCATTTGATTCATCAACATTGTAGGCATCCCAAAGGAATCGTATTGTTGACTGAATATATCTACATATAGAGAAGTCATTTTTCTTCACTTTGCTTGCTTGTTGTTTTAGAAGAAGAAGTCCCAATACAGCGAGGTGTCCATGAAGTACAAGATTTTCAGGTATATTTTTAAGTTCTGGTAAATTGTTAAAAATAAACTTAAGAAGTGTGTTGAATAACATACTGTTTTCTACAACTTTTGGAGCCAATACAGTCAGATTCATGAAAATATTGCAAAGGCTGACCATGGCAGCTCTTGAATCTTTCATATCTTCTAATACTTGAGGATCTAATTCTGGTTCAGGTTGAGTTCTAACCTTCCCTCTTTCAGATTTTGGGACAATTGGTTTCTTATAATGTACAATAGACCAATGAAAGTTCATAGCTTCATAGAGAATATCTTCCTGCTTTAGATTTAGAACAATATCTCTTGCTTTATCTTCCACAACAAGATGGCAAAGTGCTGGTAACATTAAACGCAACAAATCAATTTGACCCAGTAAAGATATTTCAATATTCATTGGCTCACCATCACTTTTATTCTTTTCAGCTAGTTTTCTTGCTCTATAAGCATGAAAAGAGTCATTTGCAAGTGTAAACATGAACGGAAGCAATGCATAAATCTGCTCTCTCATTGCTGTCGTTTCTTGGGCAATCCAGGCCACTAAGACTCTTACCATGGCACATATAAAAACTTTTTCAGGGTCAGGAAGTTTATCTCGGTTTTTGTCATTGGATACTTTTGTTAATATAGAAACAACAGCATTGAATGCTCCTTTAAGACTTGTGTAAACTGATTGTTTTTCTTTTTGTTCTAAGTCTAGCTGATCTGTGCCCATGTAGTTAATTGATAATTCCAACACAATGAAACAAGCGGTAATCAGTTCAGCATTGGCAAAAGCTTGCTTAAAACTTCTATCCTCAAGTTGCATTCGTACCTCAATAGCACATAATTGTAACAATAAGAGGAAGAATTTTTTAGGGTTATCTTCATCATTGAATGTCCACTCAACTCCGAGCAAGTCAATTATATTTGCTGCAAGTTTCAATGCAGGGTCTCTTTGATTTTTACCAATTTTACTTGTTAATATATCATAAAGAGCTTTGTAAATACTTTGTGGCCATGTTTCTTCTGATGATCCTGGTATAACGGTTGTTTTGTTACAGCTGTATAATAATGCACTTAAAATGGTAGCCAGTTCAAATTTCCTTTCAGATTGGTCTGTTGCAAAATCTAATGCTATTTTATTTACTAGAGCATGAAAGGGTTTGGGATCACTTCCCCATGCTGCAGGTCCATACCTACTAACCAACTTAACAAGAATATTAAGTGCTTCATCAGTTTGGAAGCTTTGATGAGAGTAAATCTCCGACATTTTAGTTATGGCACCCACTTCGATGAGGGCTTTTTGACCTGCTTCATGTTCAGCAATACACTGCAGACATGTATATGCTTCACTGATAATGATTAGGTTATCATCATAATCGTCATTGTCGGATGTCTGCACAATGTCAAGGAACACGGGTATATTGGCGAGCATTTCAGGATGTGTGGAGAGTTCCGGTTCATTACAGAAACACGTGAGTATTGACAGAGCAACGGATTTGTAAACTGATGGAGGGCAATCATCTTGAATGTTATTTCCAGTTAAGAGCTTCTTTAAAAACTTAAAACCGATCGCTTCAAACAAAGCCTTCTTTGCTAAAGCATTACAATCTTTGCTTTTTACTAGTTTCGTCACCATAAATAAAGCAGCAAATTTTTCAGTGTCACTTTTTGCAGACTTTAAAATGAGTATGCATTTTTTTATTGGCTCGGATATGTCTCCCATTGTAACGAAACACTCGGTGTGCACAGAAAACGCAGTAGATCACACTCTACTGAGAGCGCGGAGCCGTTGAATCGAGCGAACTGTCTACATCACATTTATAATTAGCACGAGTTCTGTTCCAAAATATCTAAATCTGGACGTCGAGCTCACGTTCTCCAACTATGAAAATTCTATTTATAATACACTGGAACGTGAACGTTAAACACGCGGCTGCAGTCGAAGTAAAACGAAAATTTCAACGACGTAGACCCAATGATGACAGCGCGCGCAGTATTTCGTTCCGACTTCCCATGACCGTGGCAATGTCAAAATATTAAAAAAAATTACTTACCTTACTGCAAGCTTTACTGTCTCCTTTCCGAGTTTGGATTAAAGTATTGTCTAAATCGAAGAATATAGCCGAGACATTATTATTATTGTCTTCATAAATTCTATCCATAATTTATTTTACACCTTGTTTGCAGGAAAACACCACTACCTCTATTTTACTGTATTGCGTCAAATGATTTTGAACGAAGTACTTGCTCGCTCGCACCCATAGAGATTGTAAATATTCATTTCATAATTCTATTTTTAAGTTATTTTGTTTGGATTCCGTGCCATCTATTATAAATTTTAGTAACTACAAAGGCAACAGTAGAATGTTTCTCGACGTCGACAATTACTAGCAGTCTTAACTGGTAACTTTTTCGCCTTTTCAACGTTCAACTATTTTGCCTATTGCGTTGATAGATGGCGTTAAATAAAAACACGTACCAGTCTGTAAATGTGAATTTGTTGCAAATTGCTAAACATGAATAATCATTTCGAAAATTTTATTAAAATATACCGTAGATACTATAAAATTAAACTAATTTATGTATTTAAATGTAATTAATATTATAAAAACACAAGTTACAAACATAAAAATAATAATTTTATGTTTATAATTTGTATGAGTATAAAGTTTGCTTGATTCTCGACTATTTACTTATTACGTTATTTTATGAAAATTATTTAGTAACTTAAGAAAAAGATTATTTTCAAATCGATCGATTTGTTTTATTTATATTTGTATTTACCTAAAGATATTAAAGATTCGATTTTTTTATTTATCTCAGATCTTCGTCATTTATGAACCGACTAGGCTAATTATTATTTGATCTTGATAGATGGTTGGTAAGGATACATTATTATGTGCTTATTATAGTCTAGACACTAAACGAACAACAATTGTTTTTTTAATTTTTTTTTGGCATAGGTTGGCGGGCTATCGTATGGCCCACCACCAATGGTAGACAATGGCGCTGTAAGAAATATTAACCATTCCTTAAATCGCCAACGCACCACCAACCTTGGGAACTAAGATGTTATGTCCCTTGTGTCTGTAGTTAAACTGGCTCACTCACCCTTAAAATCGGAACACAACAATATTGAGTACTGTTGTTTGGCGGTAGAACATCTTATGAAAGGGTGCAGACGGGCTTGCACAAAGCCCTAACACGATGTAAAATGCCTAATTTAATGCCTATCGTGTTTTCTGGCAATATTGCATTGTTTCGCATAACATCGCATCGGATCGCATCTTATCGTATCGCGTCGTTATTATGACCATCAATCGTGATTTATTCATTCTACTGAAATATGTATTTTCAATATTCATGGAATACACGTATACTATATATAAAATATATATAAGAGTAAATTCTAAATATTTAAAATTATTATAAAATTTCAGACTAATATTTTAAAATTATTTCCTTATGCAAAATAAGCATATAGAAATGCATACATACCTATATATTAAGAGAGAATAAACGAAGGTGTATAAGAGCTTGCTGGTTTCAAACTAAACGTTACCTACGTTTAGTTTGTCACCATCACCACGACCACTAGCTAAATTCACTATTTGAATATTGTTAAATGTCATTTTATTTAGATTTATATAAAATAATCAACAAAATATAACTACTAAATCAAGGCGGCGATATCTTTAAAAAGAACCACGAGAAAAAACTGTTCGTAATGTTATTGAAAGAGTTCAATATATAGAAACATAGAGTTTCGGTACTAAAATAAATATACATTTAAGTTTATTATAACATTGAAATATAATAAATAGCTACGAGGTAAGTAGTAAGCTAACCCGCAAGGGAGTAGACGGGACGGTGAAGAGGGCATACGAGAGCGTTCTAGCCAAAACGGCATAAGAGAGCGTCCGTACCGATTGCCAATGCCTCTATGGGGGCGAACGATCCGTATTAACTGTGCCCTCAAGGCAATGAAAAGCACAGGAAAGGTTTAAAGTTCTTTTGAATGATATTACATTCATGGCATATTGTGGTACTTAATCTTTAAATGAGATAGGAATATCTAATAGCTTCCTTGCTTACCCTTTTTCAGAGAAAGCCAGGTTGCTGTACGAAATGGTTCAAATAGGTATTATAGTAGCATAATATCTAATTTGGCTATAATAAGGGTGACATACACAAAACTTAAACAAACTTAATGAAATTTTACACAAAAAAATGGTACGTAATCAATAAATAATTTTAGATTTAAAATGTTTAATACCAGCAATCGCTGCATTGCTTGTAAGCACATTTTGTACATCATATCGTACAAGCATATAGTTGCTTGTACAAGGCCTACAAATGTGTAATATGAGACTGGCTGAGATGAGTTACGATCAAGGGACACGTCATACTTTGAACAGCGAAATTCCTCTATATCAACAATGTTTAGGAGTATAATATCCCGGCGCGGATGAGCCTTTTTATTTACGACATTAATGTTGCCTCTATGAAGCCTTCTTATCCAAACATAACGTTATTCGTAACAAAAAATATTCGTAAGATCTTATTCAAAAGGATAATTTTGATAAAACACTGATTAATTTCGTTAATCAAATATAATTTGGCAAATATCGTTTATGATATCATATACAAAAATTATTTAATCCAATTCTTATACAATAATATTTAATAAAATAATAATAAACGGCTGCGAGTAAACAAAATTTGATTTATTTGATATAATCTTTATTTTTTAAATTCCATCATCATATTCCTTAGTCGAAGAAAAGAAATTCGGCACGAACATACGGTTATTGGGGTGATGCAGTCATAGAAAAAAATCCCACAAAGGGACAAAGAAACGTATGTAAGAAATTTATACGTGGCACCCGTTCGAGGGTTTTTAGATTTCCTGTCACGCACAGACCTCGGCCACAGACCTTATTTGCCAAACATACCAAGTCAATGCCGATTTCTTACGCACACATTTTGTGCGGTCATTACATTCTCACTGCTTGTTTCGTATCGTTGAGAGGTTTTCGAAATTTTTTTTTTTTTTGTATATTGAGGTAGGAATTGTATTAATAATGTTACAGCTTTGAAAAATATTCTAAGCTGCAAAATAGACGCTATTCACTGCAGAGAGCGGTACTACAGCTGTATAAGAAAAAATGAAAAACGTAAACAAAATTAAAGAAAATTGTTATCGACAAACTCTAATTTTAACTAATGTGTACTATTTGTCATTAAAAATTTCATTTAAAAAAAGGTTTTATCATTTTGGTACCAAATTTAGATGAGTGACTTGCAGTTTACAAAGAAATAAAATCAAAACAAAACCTGTCATAATTTTCGAAATTCATAAAAAATCTTTTGAATAAACGCGAAGTTTCGCGGTGGACCCATTAGCAATAATAAAATTATTATTAACTGTAATTTTAATTCATCGATCTTAGGATTTTTATTATTTCATTCCGATTCGGTGGTAAAATATTGGTAAATTTTATGTATATTAGGGTTAGCTTGTTTAAAGCAAATTATTCAACCATTATTTTTTAAAACAAGAATAATAGCATTAATTTAATTAGGTATTGAAAACAATTTGTCAAAAGGATGGAGTATAAAACCAGAAAGTTAATAAACTTTTGGTTAGTAAAATTTGCAAAGCAGCATTATTTTGTTAGACTTCTTTTATTTGCAGCTTGATCCACAATAGTTGTTATCAACAGTTGAAGTCCTTTAGCTGAATAGCGGCGTCCAGCATCAATTAACTTACTATGCTCATTAGCAGAACATTTTCATTCAGAGACCGTAATCTCGTTTCTTTGGTGTAGCCATATAACTAAATGTTCTGTATCACGTGTTAGCTAACATGCTGACTTCGGTCTCACGCAGCTGACTCCCAATTATTGTGATTTCGCCGTATTTAGTATTGACAGCACGTAACCTATTTGCCTAAATTGTCTCCATTTACTTTTTGCCAAGAGTTCGATTAATGTTGTTAGAAGTTTTTGACTTACTTCGAATGTTGTTTATGTTTGAAACGATCGGACAAATATTAATGTATATAAATCAACTAAGATTATATTTTTTAAATAAGAATTCTTTAGAAATAGATATATATATATATAAAAGGTAGTGAAAGTAGATATATATATATATATATATATATATATATATATATAATAAAGCTACAGTCTAATTATCATTGACTAATTATTATTCACTTTTGTGCCTGTCGGTGAATAGGTCATTCAGTCACTCAAATGTGATTTTACTTACACAAGGATTTTCACATTCACATTTCACATTCTATTGACTTATAACGGTAATGATTCGTTTTAGATTCTATTTCGATCCAACTTTCTTCCTCACAAAAATTAACCTCAGTTTAATCACAACTGAGGACGAATTCCACTTATTTATATCGGTTACGACACGACTCCGATTTTATTCTGATCCAATTTCGACCGAACCGCAACTGGATCGTTGCATTTGTAGAATAGGAAAACAGCAACCATTATGTTTCGATTCCATTGCGATAAACTGTCAATTTGTTATTAGAATTGGGGCCCTGTTGGTTCAGTAAATTTTTCTTCAACGTCGAACATGAGATCAATAAAATCAGTAGTGCTTCACCGGATTCGTTTCCGCAATCGGTTAAGATCCATATGCTTAACAATCGTGCCTTCATAGCATGTACTGAGCCATGAATCCAAATGTTGAAAGAACTGTCTTTCTGAAAAAATAAAATATTTTTTTATTAATCTGGAAAATGAGAGTAATAGTTCCTAGAGCTCTAGTCCAAAATATATTTTTGTATCAATAATGTTTACACAAAGTAAGTCGTGGCCAAATTTACTTTGATATTTTTTTTATATAAAGAATGGAGTGAAACCTTTTTTAGCTGTACGTAGACGTCATAAAACATCAGTATGGATTCGCAGGCTCTGTCGCGCTTTTAAGCGAAATATGGTCAGATCAGAGCTGCCCGCGTTTTTGGATTAAAATAGCATGCATATTAACTGGCTTTACTTTTGTAAGTACATTACGGCCGCGAATTGTGTGGTAATAAACTCAAAATCTTGAGCCTTGTTTTTTTTGTAAAAATCTTTGGAAATTTATAGGTGCGAGTGGGACTCGTTAGTTTAAAGACTAAATAAAAAAAGACAATATCTTATACATACAAAGTCCTCAATCCGTCCGGAGACGTCTCCGGACTTGTGACATCAGCCACCCATAGAGATTATGCACCCATTTAAACAGCAACATAAATACAAGCATTATTGACCATATTGGCATGATTTTGATGCATTTGCAAAATATAATAATAAAGTTATCACTTTGAAATATTTCAGTTTAGTATTCATTTATTTGTGTCTCCGCGATTGCTTCGTATACAAGTCATTTTAAGACCCAATATTTTTGTATATTGTTAAATTGCATGAAACTCCTGTTCGTCTATCAAATTGCAAGAACATCTTACCGACAATCTTTCTATTTTAAACAAAATATATTTGTCTCTGGATCCGCTACCATCTCTTTGGAAGGCTCCAGCGTCCCCAAGGGGCGATATCGCCTTCCTGGGAATCTACGTACTAAACAACGCTTTGTTTTGCTGTTCCTGCTTGAATGCTCAGATAGCCAGTGTATTTACAGGTGCATTCCTAATATGTTTTATGATTATCTATGTATATAATGTATGGTGTAGAAAAATCCTAAATAGAAGAAAAGTAATAGATAATTATGCATAAATTGTTTTTTTTTCCATTAAGCAGAAAATAATGTGGTCAAAATTTAAGAGTTTTATCAGCATTCCAGTTTTTTTCTCAGTTTAAAAAAATATATTCATATAGATATACATATTTTTATTTAGTGTATTTATTAAGTACTGATACTAAATATACAACAGAATGTCTTACAACGTTCACAGTTTTTAGTTATTAGACAATACAAACCGCTATATCTCTGCGTTTTAAATCTGTGATATTTTCGAAAATATTCATTTAAATTACATTTTGTAAATGGCCATATTGATCTACATTAAATCCACAATGTATTTAAGGTACTTAATTTGATAAGGATCAATGCTGTATTGCTTAAAATCGCTTCGAAAATAAGCCATTATTTCTCGTAAAAAGTAAAGGATAAAAAATGATTGTTGTGGGCTATCCCTAAGAGATAGACATACCACAGCGGACTTTTTTGAAGATCTTTTTAAGGAGTACAATACTGTAGTACATTATTTTGATCTATCTCGTAGGGTGTTTATTTGCGACATCACTTCATAAACCTCTAAAATTATCAGTGTTTCTCTTCTATATTGAGCATGTATTATACATATAAACCTATTAATCATCTATTTTAAAATTTTTTTAAAACCTATTAAATTATCTATTAATAAAAACCGCATCAAAATCCGTTGTGTAATTTTAAAGATCTAAGCATACATAGGGACAGACAGCGGTAAGCGACTTTGTGTTATGCTATGTAATAATGATGATACGTTTATAAAAACGACTAAAGCATATTGTATCGATTATAGCATTAAGCATATATCGCGAACATCGCTATATTTAATATTGCAATTTATTGAAACTAAACATTTAATTTTACTTCTGCACTTTAAAGAACAGATTTTGAAGTTTTGCAGTTGCTTTATCTCTTATAACATTCATAATGTCTTAAACAAGAATATCGGCTTTATTGGCACGAGGCAATCTGTTATTAAGGTAGGTAAAGGTAGGTGGGTAAACATAGTCATTGTTGTGTAGTCAATCCATCCGACAGCCGACGATTTATACCGGGCAAACATAGCCCGTATCTGCGCCTTGCACCTGCCTTATCCTGGTACGTCGTGTGAATACACCGCGCGGTTCTTCCTAAGCCGATTAGTAACGTGATGTAGATGTCCAACTTTCAGGATGTTACTTTCCTGGTACATTTTATAAATGCATCTTAGACTACTGACAGTGACAATTTCAGCTTTGAAATTATACTACAAGTTTTATTTGCTTTAGAATTAAAAAAACATGTTCATACGTAAGTACTAAATACGTCGCCCTTATTGTCGCTATACTTATATAGTCACTCTTTTTGAATATGCGAATTTTATACACAAAAACATGTCATTGCTCTAAATATAGATGTGTTATTGACAAAGTAGCAGTAATACTGTTAGTCTAGACGACATTGGTAAATTAGTCTGTTTTGGACAAACAGCAAACTTTGGCCATGAGATTCTATTCCATTCAGCGCGAATCCTTGTTTTCCTGCTTTATATTTTTATCTTCCACCTTCGAAATTGTCTCTACAATTCACTTTATCAGCTTATAGGATACGGAGTAATAAGTTACTGTTAAATCCTAAGAATAAGATAATTATTTGGGATCGACGTGTCAATAAGCAGCATGCGTTGTAACAACCATCTATTTTTCCGCGCACTATCTTTGCGCACTAAACGCTTTGATTTGAGAATAAATCGTTTATTTATTATTTTTATTATTTCAGATGTTATTTCAGCGTATGCAATATTGTTGATTGAATTGTGATTTCGAAAGCTGATGAGACCAATTTTGAAATACCTCTTAAATGTTCACCCTTTGATCCTGGTGCTGTAAGAAATATAACTAATCCTTACATTGCCAATGCTTCACCAAATTTGGGAGCTAAGATGTTATGTCTGTTATGTTTGGCAGTGGAAAATATGATGTGTGGGTGGTATCTAGTGGTGGTAGTTCATACGGGCATGATACACCACCAAGTTAATTTTTATTTTATATCATAGTCTCGAGTACAAAAATTATATCCACTTCAAGATATTAGATATGCTACTTGTATCGCAAGTTCCACCAAAGTCCCGACGATGATTGGAGACAAATTTTAATTGTCACTTATTATCTTTAATCGACTTTAAAGCATAATATATAAGAGATTCTCTTCGACATAATTGTTTTATATTAAGTCGTACTTTGACATAAGCATCTAACTATAATTTCTTAAAACAAAGGAAATTTGAAGAAGTATTTTGTAAAACAGACACATCAGCGATTTAATATTGTACGTGCTAACTACTGAAAGGTTTATAATGATTTCGTGACACAACAGTTCATATTGTTCAGCGTTACATAATGTCTAGTAAAAGTTGCAGTTGACAAGATTAGCTACTGAGTTTATTTTCTTCTTGTTAGAATTTAAATTCTAACCAAACAGAGTTCCAGTACTTGAGAGCCTCATTGAAATATACATTTCTTCTAAAATATGTCTTATTACGTTTGTGGCATAGTGTAGATAGAATTGGTATTAATTAATCTAAAACTATTAGTTAATATTTATCATGATTGTTGTTTTATATATTACTAGCGGCCCGGTACGTGCTTCGCTACGTGTAAAGTGATATAATACAAAAATGGGTTAGAACATCGATTCATTTCTTAAAAAAATATATTTACTTAATTGCTAGCTATTTAAAAAAATAATTCAAAACATTTGGATAAACAATATTTTTGGTTTTTCCATTTTGAGTGTGAATAAACAAACGGCTGGGGGTACCGACTCTGGAACAGGCAACATATAGTTGGCCGTGTGAAAAACATGATTCATGGTAGCCATCGTCACCTTTCCAATGCAATATTGGGTATTGGGTACTGGTGGATGAGTTTACTCATTTTTAATTGATACATACTTTTAATTTGACCGACAATTCCTCGTCTAAAAAATCTCCATTAACAAAATGACCCGCCATTTATTGAAATCATTTGTTACAAAAAATGTGATAAATGAAGAACCACTCGACCGATTTTGTGCAAACTTCACATAAACCACCTAATAAATAGTCCAAACAAACCCTGAAGATTTTGTTTGGATAGATGAGCCCGTTCTTGAGTTATAAAGTGACAACGAAAAATGCCACTTATTTTTATATATAAGATTTATTAAAAATATAATTTATGTAAATGTATATTTATGGTTAGCCACCAATTATAATAATGTGTAAATGATTTTTTTATATAGATTTTATCTTTACTATTTTTAAATGTGTTGGAATATTTGTCCTATCGCAATAATACAACTGGCTACAGAGAACTCTTCCTGAGAGAAAGTATTTTATTGTATATAAGGTATCGTTTGAAAACTTTGATAGTCTGATTCGGGATTGCCTTTGATATAACAAACTATTATTATGTAATAGTTCCATATCAATTTAGAATTTTAGGCGGTAATCTGAAATCGTTAACCATCAAACCACTGCGTTATTCTTACAATCATCGAATTGTATCATATTAATGAATATAGATTAACTATTATAGTAGGGTAGCTCTATTAGTCCTCTTAATATTAATTATTAAAACTGGCAACAAATCAGTCACCAACCGATCTTCTTGGTATAATAATATTTTTTTAAACTAAGAATATTATAATAAAAAAAAACACTAGAATCAGTAATTTGTCATTGAATAATATTAATCAGTAAGTTAAGCTAATTTATAATAAAATAACGACAAAAATACCTAACGTTGATTCAAAATAAGCTACGCCGCAGGAGATTCAGTGAAAAATATACTTTGTACAACGAAAGAGGTAAACAATATTGCTGAATTAAACTTTTTGGGAGTTCTGAACTTTATTAAAACCACGACGTCGCAGTTTGCTCTGGGATACGGATGTACTGAACTCGCAGCGTTAGATATTGTGCAATGCAGACGTATGAAAGTTTGATCTTACATATAAAACGTCATAAGTTAAGCTTGGACCGAAATTGTAAAATTAACCAATACACTTGAAAATAGTGTTATTTTATTGTTATTAATTTTATGTATACAAACAGACAATGCAGAATTTGACATAGGTATATATATATATAAAGATGACAATTTTTTTGTTTGTATGTAGGAGGTAATCTCAGAGTGAGAGCTATAGCACAACCATAATTATTATACCCTATAGGGTATAATTATATTTAAATCATATCATTTTCTTTATTAATAAATTGTACTTTTTCGAAGCCGGCAGTTCGATAGTATTCGTATAAAGAGGATATTTAATGTAAAATAAAATATTTAAAAAAATAAGAAATGGTAAGTGTTCTTATTCATGTACGAAACACCAAGTTTTTTTCTTCCGTATTAGATCTTCGAAAACATAAATAAATAAATCAAAACTTACATTCTTTTGACATACGTTTTACCTAAATACAGTCGACAATCTTAAAATAAAACTACTACCATACTGATATAACAAAATATTCAACGATGTAGAGGATTAAGACATCAGAAATTATGAAGAAGTTATTATCAAGACAGGTTAACATGTTTGAAAAGTAAAGTACCAGGACCTCAGAAATAACGCAGAACTGTAGCACGCAAGGATTTCGCGGTCTGACGCTCGCTCAGCGTAGAAGGCGCAAATAGAGCAATCGCTTAATTGATAGCGTGACTTCTTAACTCGCTTGCAACTTTGATGAATCAGTTGACTGACGTTAACAAGCCGTCGTTTTCTAATCTTTACCTTTTTGATATCAAATTATTAACCTTCACTTATCACTTACTTATAGTATACTGAATAAATTGATATACGAATAGTCTTTGCTAAAGCGACAGACTAAAAGAAATATAAGGAAAATAAATATTCAAATCAAAACTTTGAGTTTATTTAAAAGCAGTTAAAAGATTCAGCTTAATAAAATGACTCTTTGAAAACCTTTTAATTCATCCTTTTGCCTTCTTGGGGGAAAAGGCTCCGGTAAATAAATTTAGACGCGAACACAAATAAAGAATCTCGACGACTTCGAGACTGTTTGGACTGAGAAATTAGTATCATTCTTATTAAAAAAACATCATTTGATACTGTGTTTTTATAAACTATTTATAATTCTTGATTTTAATATCTGAAAAGATCCTAATTTATGGTAACTTTCAAATTTGATTAAATTAACCAAAACAATTGTTGAATTTCATATTTTGTAACAATTTAAATATTTGACTTTATTTTAACAGCTTGTATGAGATGCAGACGAAATAATATAAGCTACCCATGAAAGTTTTTTTTTTATATTTGAATATTGGTTGAAGTTCATTCATCCCAGGTATCCAGAAGTTCATAATGTTTACAGCAGTGATATTAATTTATAAACTTTTTATATTGGAGTATATTTTTTGTCGTACGTAAATATAGTTTGATATATAAACCGCAACAGCGGGCGAGCTGTTAGATTCAAATAATTCTCTTACGATATTGGAAGAAGGACTAAGGAGTTATTGTATTCATCCAATGTATAGCTGAATTCCATTTATCATAAATATTGTATGAAATATCACAAATATACAATTCATAACTCTTAAATTTTCAAATGTAGAATATGATATGAATTCTATTTTATCAGTAGTATTATGATAGTAAGATTTTATACACTTGATACTAGAATTACGGCATTTAGTATTCCAAAATTGTATGAATATTGTATTATGTTGAAGCAAAGGTAATGAATATCATGCAAATGGCAGTCTCTAATGAAACTCTACCAATGTATTGCGCTTCAGCTCTCAAGAGACACGAAATTTCATGTCAAGTTGCGCTAATTAACCAATGCACACGATGACTGCGAATTATATTTTAATACACACACTTGTAAGCAAATATATCTATTTTTATATTATGATGCTGAAGTAGTATTATATACCAGTTCGATTTGAATTTTTTTCTGTTTGACAGTTCGTTTATTGAGAAAGATTAGAGAACAGATAAAACAGAAAATTTACGAAACATAAAAAGCAAGTGTACTTATTATTAATTTTAATTACGTTGACTTTGCAACTAATGTAAATATAAAATGTTACTATACATTTAACATAAGGTAGTATTGATAACATATAGTACAATATGTTTTATTGTAGAAATTTTTAATAAAATAATTTCCTTAATTTCACTTTAAAATTTTCACATTTGCAATTGTTTTATTAGTATTTTAAAGGAACCCTTAACTGAATAGTGTTGCCCGGGTGGCAATTAACTCGCGATGTTCATTAGCAAGTTGTTTTCATTCAACGCTCGTGCTGCCGTATCTTTGGCACGGCCGCGCACCCTATTCGGTATCGCGTGTTGGCTAATGCGCTGACATCTTTCATCTTCTCTATTACAGGTTTTATACCTGCATTATAATCAATGGGTAACCGCTTAATTTATATTAAATTTGCTTTTATATACATATTGAGTTTTCTTCTATTTTTTTAATGATGGTAACAGGATGTTAGCAAAATACATTTCCAAAAGTTGTTTTTTTTCATGAATGTTTAATTTTCACTATCTTTGAAACGATGATATGATGATTAAGTCGTACAGATTTTTTAAACTAGTAAAGAAGACTAGTTAGCTGCATAGGACGTATTATAGTGCATAAGTGTGTACGAACACAAAACGTGCACTCACTATTCCCTCATTCTAATAATTTAATGTTGGGATGGGACTGCAAGTCTGACTCCGCCGTAAAGAGTTCAGATGCAGCGTTACGTGCTTTCCCAGCACGTAAGTGTAGACACTGTCAACTTCCGCAATTTGTGTTGATATTATGTTAAAACTTAATGATTTCTCAGTTTTATTCGATAATAAAATTAAATAATTGTCGCTTCACCTTTGTACCTAGGACGAGTAGATAACGAGACAGTAAGAACTATGATATAATACTATAGATATTTAATGTAATTTTTTGCCTATTTTAACCTTTATTACTTGTACATACTTATATATTGAATTATTTTGTACATATATTTAGTTTTAATACTTTGTGTTGGTATTTTTACTATATTATATTAAAAATCAAACACGTGATTAAAATCTTTTATTATACAAGATCAAAAATTGTGTGTACTATAAACTTACTTCTTATTCTCTAAGGACATCAAGGTATAGTATAGTCGTCCTTCCTGTGGTTACTTTGTCTAACAATGGGCGATAACTGACAGTAGCAGTTCGAAGACAAAGAGCTCGCTCCGCACTTTTATAATTTACTCACTTTTCCCTTTGAATTTGTTTTTAACATTTCCCTTTTTTGAATGTCTGTTATCTTGGATGCCTTCCTTACGCTTTTATACCATTCAGGTTTGGTTCGAGGAGCGCCTTAGTTTCACATTTTCTTCGTTAAAAGCAAAATTGAATGTATATTTTCTGGAAAAATTTATACTTACATTTCTTTATACTTAATGTATAGTAGTATTTGTAATGTTGGCAATATATAGTGAACTCTGGTTGATTAAATGTTTCATACTTAAGTTTATTTTTAGTTTCAATCATACCCAATGCAGATTTCACGTTATATGGATAATTCCTTAATTAAATTATTTATTAATATAATTACGTTTAGTATAAATGAGTAAATACTGAGTTTCTGGACGATTCTTATCATAGGAATCAATTTTTTTGGTGTAAACTTTAAGTTAATTGGTGTATAAAAACACTTGTCAAATATTATAAATTTTAATGATTTAAAATAATATGTAGTGATTGTAGGTTCTTAAGTACCTTAGAATCGTCGTTCTGATTCAATTGAATGTTAATTTATCACCGGTTCGGAATGTATATTCAACTGAGAGGAATCGGTAAGAAACTCACTAGCAGCTTATCTCGTTAATTCAAATATTAAATTATTTTAAGCCTTAAGTTCCTTAAAATTTAGCAAATTTATGTTTCATTAAATAATTAAATGTGAAATATTTTGACATTGCAGTAAAATTCTATCAATTACGGATCGTTTAATAGAACTAAGGAAAAACCGACTTGCATTAAAAATAATGACTTGTTTTAAAGATATGTTCAAAGACTTTTATGAAATAAAAACAATATTTGTGAGCCATTGAGTGATTTTGATATAAAAAACAATATAAAGACATTTCAATTTCATTTAAACCATAAATAAGATAAGATAACATGATTAACTTTGTTTTAACGAATAAATTTCCCTCTAATCTGTTCCAATCATAATTAAACCATCCCGATAATGAAAATGAATAGGTTTAATTTTCGAGATAAAGATGAACGGGTATAATCTTCAGCTTATAAAGGCCGGGTTGAGGTGATCAGTCAATCTCGCGGAACCGACGAATGAACCTGAGAACTGACGGTCGCTCCCTATAATTAATTACCCATTTTCAATGGCGACAGAACAAAAGACGATTGTTTGCTGTATAGAATCGATGTCGACCCTAAAATCCGGATAATCTTGCCATTGTTCGAAAGAAGTAGAATTTTTATTACGTAAATATTATCCCATCGAGAAATATTATCGCACTTCAAAAGTAAAATCTTACAATCCAACAATTTTCATTTTTAATTTATTTTGTTAAGTCTGAACATTTATAAACATTTTTGTTCCGACATTTTTTTTATAGTGCCGCGCTTGTTTGGATAACCTTTGTCATTGACCAGATGTTTAAATGTTTTTTTCATAGTTTCGCCCATTGTCGAAGGCTACATTATAGTTCGTTTTGCAATTGAAATTCAGCTGATATGTACATATAAATATTAAAATGTTTTATAAATTAGTGAAAATAAAAAAATAATCAAACATTTTAAGACTGCTCTATGAGTTGGTGAATGAAACCATGCGCTTACCTAACTTATCGTCTAAATGACGCCATTCAGGCAATAACCCCGGCGACTTTTGGGGTGCACTGCTGCAGGAAACCATTTATACTATTCTCAAAAAAACTTTTATTTTACCTTTAAACTTTGAGATACAATTTAAAAAAGATGTCATAGATAATGAAGTTACCGTTAGTTTTTACTTTTTTAAATATGACAAAGGCAAAGACAAATATAACAAATAATATTTTATTCTAAACCGCTGAACCGATTTTGATTAAATTTGGTAGTATGGTTATAATTAAAGTCCCGGGGCAGAACATAGAGATATACATTTTTAATTCGCCCCTAGAGGGGTTAAATAGGGGGTGATAGTATGTGTGCTGTAGCTGTTAAATTCAGCTATTATATTAATTAATTGCATAATTTTGCTTGAACAATTAACGAAAAAAATATATTTTGTCCGCTCAAAAATATGACGCGCGTAATAAAAATAAAGGGCTGACTATAACAATAATTTTAAATTAGATCGATTTAGGACGATAACGGCTTCAGTTATTATTTCCATAGCGTCGATAAACCTTGTAAATGGTTTTCCAAACATTTCGGGTGCGCGGCGAGCCTTTTTATTAGGGCATTTGTCAAGATATTCTCCAGCTAAAAGGACCATAATCGAAAATTTTACGTTTGGTTGCCATACGCCTTGTGCCGCTTAGAGGATGATACGTTGACCAGTATTAATCGTTTACGATTTCCTGAAAGAACGGTCCCGCTCTGGCGACCAGGAAATTACACTTAACCAACTCCTTTTATCTATTTTCAATATTTTATTCTTATTAAATTGCCTCACTTGCAATTTTTGTAAAAATAAAATCAATATAATAGAAAAATAAGGTAATTTTTTTATGTATATGGTATTATTGATTAAAATATGTATTTTAAGTACAAGTACAATATTAATTTTAAGTCGTACGTTATACTTAAAATTAATATTGTTTGAAAAAATACGACACAAAGCTTTTGAAAACAGTTACAGAGAATTCTGAAAAACCGTTTAAAAAAAGAACGCAAAATTGTCATTACAAAGTTCAATAGAACTTTGAATGGAATTGTTTTTATTTAGTGGTAGAAAGAATTGTGTAACTCTGATACGGTACTGCTATGTCAAACATTTTTTTTACATTAACAGCCTGTAAATTTCCCACTGCTGGGCTAAGGCCTCCTCTCCCTTCGAGGAGAAGGTATGGAGCATATTCCATCACGCTGCTCCAATGCGGGTTGGTGGAATACACATGTGGCAAAATTTCGTTGAAATTAGACACGTGCAGGTTTCTTCACGATGTTTTCCTTCACCGCCGAGCACGAGATGAATTATAAACACTGTGCTTGCCTGGGTTGACCCGAAATCATCGGTTAAGATGCACGTGTTCTAACCACTGGGCCATCTCGGCTCATTATACTGCTATATCATTATTTTTATTTAACCAACCAAGTGGAATATTTTATATTGCTCTGTTCCGGTTGGAAGTATGTAAACAGCTTAGGTCCCATGGTTGGCAACGCAATAACAGTGACTTAAATTGTTAGTTTACAGTGGTTACCATTTCTCACAGTGATAATGGCTTTGGGCAATGGTGACCGACATTAAATAAAAAGTCACCCTTGACGTATTCTAAATAATTAAAATTAATTCATTCTTTGTTTGAACCTTCTCATATTTTTTAAGTTAGGTTAGGTTAGTATTTATACAATTTATACCAAACCGCTTAAGGTATCTTGTTGTAGTTTACAAGTATCCGACGATAAATATAAGCATGAGACAGCAATAAAGTAGACGGACACGCGGTCATCGGTCAACGGATCAAGTCTGGGGACAATTTCCGGACGCGGCGGTAGGAAGCCGACCCACACGCGCGCTACGATTAGCTCAGAGATACTGCACCGGGAAACGTACGTGTTTGCTCTGCGACGTTAGATAAATTGTTCCCTACATGTTTGAATTTCCTCGATAATTACGATGTTAAATTTAAAATTGATTTTTTAATTTGTTAATAATATGGCCTTTAATAATAGAGCCGAGATGGCTCAGTGGTTAGAACGCGTGCATCTTTACCTATGATTTCGGATTCAAACCCAGGCGAGCACAATGTTTATAATTCATCTCGTGCTCGGCGGTGAAGGACAACATCGTGAGGAAACCTGCACGTGTCTAATTTCAACGAAATTCTGCCACATGTGTATTCCACCAACCCGCATTGGAGCAGCGTCGTGAAATATGCTCCAACCTTCTCCTCAAAGGGAGATGAGGCCTTAGCCCAGCAGTGGGATATTTACAGGCTGTTAATGTAATGTAATAATATGGGCCACCTCATGGTAAGTAACTATAGACATTAATGCTGTAAGAAATATTAAACATTCATTACATTTTCAATGCGTTACCAACTCTAGGAACTAAGAAGTTATATCCTTGTATTATATGTACTTGTAATTAAACTGACTGACACCCTTCAAACCGGAACGCAAAAATACTTAGTAATGTTATTGTGTTATAAGCGATGCTTGATGGCAGTTTGGTACCCAGACGGACTTACGCAAGTTACTATCAACTGTAGGTACGTATATTCATGAAATAATCAAAGTATTAAATTCACTGCCCTGATATGTTTATACAATAGTCATAGTAATAACCATTCATCGTGATAAACAAATAAATAATTCAAATCTAGATCAAAATTGCAAGGCGTGAAACGGTCTGCGTGTCAATGATTCATCGACATTTGAAATTGCATCGCAATTGAAAAGAATATATTACTTTATGACGTATTGATTGAATTTTCAAACTTAAATCTATGCCTGAATTTGATCTGAAATGAATAAAAATTTGGTTATTGATATTAGCTTTAATTTTTTTTTGGAAATGGTGATGTTTTTGTGTGAGCCTGGTGTAATCACAGGCACAATGGACATAACATCTTAGTTCAAAAGGTTGGTGGCGCATAGGTGATGTAAGGAATGGTTAATATTTCTTACAGCGCCTTTGTCTATGAGTGGTGGTGACCACTTACCATCAGGTGGCCCATATGCTCGTCCGCCAACCAATGCCATAAAAAAAAATGTTTGAGATCATCAAATTGCATCCATCGCGTTATTTTAATTTATCTTTTTAGTTCTTGTGTTATGAATCGCGCTATGGTTTGGTTCTCTTTGAAATATATAAAGATTAGCCTATTTAAATAAGAAAGAATAAATAGTCAAAAGTTATAATTAAAAATCAAAAGTCATTTGTGTTGAGAAATTCACCTCCTATGTTGGTTAAATAATGAATGAAATTTTGCATGAAAGTTCGTAATTTTCGTAGTTTAAACCGTTATACCTAAATATCAATATTATATATCCTGGTCAGATCAGTTTTAGAACATTCGAGAATAATAGGACGGTTCATAAGATGGCGCAATAATAAAAGCATTTTTTTTTCACTGTAATGGTACATGAACTTCTTAAGAAGTCTAATAATTTCGTATGAATTATACAAAAAACCGATTTTAAATTCAATATACAGTATCCACACAAAAGATGCGCTTTAGGATTCATTATTATTAGAATATATTATTAAACGTTTAAATGGCAGTTTTTATAACTTCCAAAGGATTCTATATTTACATTTTAATGGTCTTCCGAAACAATCTTTTAGTACGAGAACCGAATGTAAAAATGGCTAAAGTAAATGTTCGTTTCGTCCGTGGTGTCAATTCTGCGAACAAATTGTCATTTCATCTTGGATCGAAATATAATCGGGATCGTATTGTAACCAATAAAAATCAGTAGAATTGTCCCACAGTTACGTTTATTGAGCTGAGATTTCTTTAGTGAGGAATAATCGAAGTTAGATCAGAAAAGAATTGGACGCGTATCATAGTTGCTAAAAGTTAGTAGATTTTCTCCAGGTTCCTTTGGCGAGTGCTTTGTGGAAAATTATAAGCATTCGGATTATATTCTATAAGTCCCGTTATTTAAAAAATAAATAAAACAATTGTTACGTTTTCCATTTTAAACTGTAGTATATTTAAATTAATATTTTATATTTTGAATTCAATGTAAAAAAGGCTTTATATTTAAAGCATTTTAAAATAATGCGCTCCATGGTGGTATGATTTATTGAAATGCCGTAAATGAAAACGGAAAACAAATTAATAATAATAATATATATTAAATTATATCTTTGCTATTAAATAAATTAAATTATTGAAAAAAATAAATATTATTAATAAATAAGGCATATGACTATAAATGATTTAACATGTAATAAAGTATTCGAGATAGTATTTGTAGATTTCTAGGGCGGATATATATATAATGATTTTTTAAATAATATGTTCGTGTGTGTATTCAAAAGATAAAGAAGCTTATAAGATGAGATGAAAGTGTTATTCGAATAAAATAAATTAAAATTTTGATTTTGAATAAACATCGTCGATATCATCGTATTTTTATAAAATGCACAGAAATCATTTCTTTCGAGTACCAATTGACATACCTAATAGGACTTTGTGTAAAAATAGAGCAGAAGAATTGAAGTACTTTGACAACAACTTCAGTACGGTGCGGGCTCGCTCGAAAATGTTTACTTAGTTTGAGTTCGCAAATGCTACTGATTGCTATTTGCTTGTTTGCTACACAATTTTTTCTTGAAACAGAATTTAGAAAGCGTATGAGAATTTGCTTTATCAAGACAGATACAAATTCAAATTGAGTTTATCTTTAATCACATTTTTAAAAAGATTATGTGTCATTTGCAAATGTTTGCTGTTTCACTCGTATACGATAAATTCTATAATTTATATTGTGTTTCTATCTTAAGTATAGTATAGTCAGAACCGAGATGGCCTAATGGCTAAATCTTGTGAATGTTGACCAAAAATGCGAGTTCAAATCCTTAAATTAAAATTCCTTCAGTTCTTAAATTAAAATATAGTAATTTTTTTAAATCATCTCGTGTTCGAAACGTCGTCGGATGAAATTCTATCACATGTGTAGCCGATAGGCATTGGAACAGTTGGGTGGAATAAGCTCCAAACCTTATGACAAGAGGAAATCTTTCACCAGTTATGGGATAATTAAAGGCAGATACTTTTTCCCTGACTATCATTACTAAATTTCTTAAAATAATTACGACCAAAATAAATAATCCGAATAACGTATAACTTGGACATCTTGATATTTTCATGATATTATAAATTTGTAGTAATATTTATGGTTTAAATTGTTTCATAATGATGTTGAGGTAGTGAAACATTTTTTTCGGCTTCATTTCTATCAGACCATTTGAATTTTAATATCATCCAGCCTCTACCAATTCTTTTTAATGGGACAATTCTTAGTGAGCGTGACTCTGTGTTTCCATGCTTAATATTTGGTTTGTGCATACTTACAACTGATTTTAACAGCTTTGATAATGATATTGACCAATATTTAGTTCTCATAATAAGTAACTGTTTAAGTTTCACGATCACAATTCCTCATTAAATAATAATAATTGGCCTAAATAAAAAAACTCCCATAATAATATAATCTAAGCGAAGACAATTTAACACAACAAAGCTATCTCAAAGATATCTGGCGTAGGACAAAAACGTTTACGTACCTTCTTTCCGAGGCCGAGAGCGAAATTCCAATTTTAAAATAAAAAAAAAAAATTTTTTTTTAATGGCCTGAATAAGGATTTGAACGCAGAACCTCGAAATCTGCAGTCTTATAACCAACTATACGAGGCAATTGTATCGCAAGTACAATGACGTTCGCTCGATTAAAAGCCAGCCTTGATTGCGTTTGCAGCTTTTGAAATAGCATCTCATTTATTGAGCGACCAAATGCGAACAATAGCGTCGCTTTTGGGGGAAACGTAATTATGTAATATCATTAACGAAGACAATAACAATGACGGTCGCAATCGAATCAATAACGAATAAATATTGAGAGAGTTTGATGGTCGAAGAGGTGAACGTTTTGTATAAAACAGATACAGAGGCGAGGTGCATTGACTGGAAATTTCATACAAAACCAAAACAAAACAGCTATATAGGGTTGGTGTGCGCAGTGCGATTATTTAGTTAAAGAATATTTGTGAAAAACACTGTGTCAACGTATTTACTTAAAGCGGTTAGATGAAAATGAAAAGTTTCTAAATGACCGATACTTTTAAATAACTTTTTAAAATACAAACGTTGTGCTGCAAAAAGTGTGTTGTGCTGTGCTGGGCGCATAAACGAATACCCTTATCATGATAAATACACTTTGAAATCGAAATTGTGACTGCACGCTCAGTAGCTGGTTGTGGTGACCACTGGATCAACTAGTACATAAAGTAATAATACCCATTTTTCACAACATTATGTAGAAGTCCGAACTCGATTAAATAATCAGTTTGTTGTCATAATAAATATAATTTTAGTTAATCCTAAAAACATACTGTTAAAGAACAACATTTTAATTGATAATAAATTATCCTATAATATTAAATGCAGGAATGAAAACGAATGGGTTTAATTTAAAATAATTATATTGTGAAGGATATTAATGTTTTCAATGGGGTGATAAAGATCGCTGTTTACTAGAAATACATAGCGCAATCTATCTATCTATTACAGAAAAATATTACAATCTCAATGCAATTAAACGTATAAAGGACCTCGTTTTTTCTTAGTAAATATGTCCCATATTAATGAGGTTAAAGCTCTGCGCAGATGACGCAATCAAAATGGTTTTTCTTCCACCAAATATGAACTCTTATTGTGTACTTAATTAAAGAGGGTTTAATTAAGTACACAATAAGATGTATAGCGATGAGAATTCCGTTACAAAGGCTTGACAAAAACAAACATTATTTTTATTGATGTTTTTTTTTCTAGCTAGCTATATCATCTACTTATTATTTCGCCAGTGAAATATTTTATTTTACACATAATATTGTAATAATATAACCAGTGTCTATGTTTTCTAATTAATTGTATATCTCATATGCATGTATGTCACGTATCTTCTATATTAATAACAATTTCGTGCAGATCTACGATAGACCTGATCGAAACCCATCCACAATAATAGATCGTTAAAAACTAATTATTTTTTTAGTCGACAACATATATCCGCAAAATTCGTATAATCGCGATATTGGGATATTAATTCCAAAAAATTAAATGACCTGAAGTTCAACGGGCGGCCATGTTTGACGTTTACGGGTGCGTTCAGTAACTGTCAAATAATAATTTCGTATAGAGGTACGGTAAACTCAATAGAAACTTATTCACAATAAATTATTAATAAATGATAAAACATATTTGTTTAGTTTAATTTATTTTACCCGAGTGAAGCCGGGTTTTCGTCTAGTTTAATTTAACATGGAGGTGCGCCTTCGTGAGTAAATAGATCTATACTAGCCAATGACACAGGGAATATTATAAATGTGTTCGAAAATACAGGTGCAAGCTTAAAGTCCGATCAGATGGGAATCCGACACATTAACGATCTGGGAATTCGAACAAAGTATTTGCAGTCGTATAAGCCATTTGAAAAATGAAGCCTTAAAATTAATAAATTTATTACTTTTTCCTGAAATAAATTGGCTGCTCCGAATGTCAAATAATGGTATTTTTATAGCATATTTTTTTATTTTGTGTGAACTCCGCGTGCGTTGAAACATGTTACACATTTTTGTTAATAAAAAACAATTCGTTTGGATGATAGATTGTCTTTATTACGATAAAACTGGAAGTATCAAGATTAACTAATCGTTGTATACGTTATCACTAGAGCATATAAAACACAAATGGCGAGACTTAGGAGATTCCCATGACAAATATAAGCATGAGATGGCTATAAAGTAGAGGGGCACGCGGTCATCGGTCAGTGGATCAAGTCGGGCGCCAATTTCCGGTCGCGGCGGTAGGAAGTCGCCGTATATCCGATGCTCGAAACCATTAGTTCAGCGATGATACAACGACGCTGATGTATTCGGAAAATCTAAGTGTTAGCTGTGGAGGACGTTGGATAAATTGTTTGTCGGGGGGGGATTGTTGTATCCAAAAGAATGTCAACGAAAATAGAATCGTGTTAGTTGTATTACCGTTACTGAGACATTTAGTATCTTAAGTATAACCGGTATGAAGATCGGTTTATCAATTCGAATCGAAATAATAAATCACTTTAGTTATAACTAATTAGTAACGATTACTATAATTAATTAGAACGACTCAATGATTTATAGTATACAGACTAAATGTTTTCTTCCAATCTGTATTGATTTGGGCCTAAAATCCGGGCCAGCTCACCCTTTGTGCGTTAAAAGAGGAGTAAAGTTTTTATTTTCTTAGGATTAGTCGTTTCAACTCGTTTTTGTGAAGCAATTCGCCGATATACGTTTTCATTCGACTGGTTTTATTCTTTGTTGTATAACATACTAGCCACCCGTCACGGCTTTACGCGTGTACGAAAAGGTTCTTTATACAACTTTTAGATCGAAGAAAAGTTAAGATTCTAGTCTTTTTTCCGGCTAGCATAGTTGAAATTCTCGGCATTTCTCTGTTATAATATGCATACATTATACAAATAAACCTTCATCTTGAATCACACTGTTAATTATTGACACCGCATTAAAATCGTTAAAAGCGTTATTTAAAAGATCGTACAGACGACAGGAACCGACTTTGTTTTATACTATGTATAAAATATATTATATGTATTAATATTTCGGCAATTTTGTTATATAGAAATAGAAGGAACCATTTGATTGCTTGTCTGAACATTATGTGGATATAATTGTAAATTTTAGTCAGAAGAAATGAGAAATATATTCGATTTTTTGTCATTTTTGATTGATGATGATTTTTCAAATAATTATTCTTTGATTATATAAATGTCTATATGTAGACTGTTAAATCTGAGAACGCGTTGAAATAATAGTGGCCAACTGTTAGCCACTAAGTTGCATGTACTTAGTGGCTAACACTAGTAAAGTTTTGTCACGTATGACGATATGTCAAGCGTATGTCAAATGACATTGTCACACACCAAGATAATAAAGTTTACGCTTTTGTTTTAGTTCTTTTGTAGTGTAACACTTTATCTTGATATACATATAAATAATCTAAGCTAATTATTATTGCAAAATTTTATTATTAAAATTAAAATATTAGTTTGGGCATTTTATTAAATTGATTGCCATTCGAAAAAAACAAACAAGTAATGAAGTGCCAAGGCAATTATTATGTTTAAATTTGCATAATTAACAGATTCGTTAATACATGTAGCTAATTGGATAAAATTACCTCTCATGTTTTTCCAAACTAGTTAATCAGTAATTAGGGTGACACTAATTAATCTAATTTGGATGTAAAATAATAAATTAAGGTATATTATTAAAATTAGTTGTTCAAAACTTCGTTATTTGTGTCATAATAATAAAAAAATTAAATGTCAAAATAATACAAAACATACTAAACTCATTTATGGACCATTATGACATAATATGTCTTATTCCCCTTGAAGTTTGTTTTTTAATAATTCGAGTAAAATATCTGAGCTAATGGGGTTTTTATGATAAGTAGACATATTCCTCGTAGACATGATCATTATAAGAAGCAAAAATCACTCATATCACTGATCATCACGCTTGTAACTATAGTGACTCACTTATCCGTCCAATTGAAACATATTACACGATATTAATGTTTAGTGGTAGCTTTTTGGATAAGTTGATCCATCCAGAATCACAAAGCCACGGGTAAAAATCTTTTTGGATTTTTTTCATTCCAGTGTAACTTATAATGCCATATATTTATTGTCTACATAGTTTGAATATAACGTAGCACGTTAGTCGAATTGATCATGTCATAAAATGAATGATAATTTCATGAATTATCATTCAATCAATTTCAGTCAATTGTCCAAATCGTGCTGTGGCTTGTTTCGATCAATAAGTAGAAATTGTTTGTTTACAGTCCAACTAAACGGATACGTCGTGATGCGGTTGGACATAAATAATCATATCAACAGTGTGACAAGGATACGAAATTGTGGAACACGTGTCAAAATGTTGTCATGTGTCAATGTCACTATTTACAAATTTAATTAATGCTTGGTCTGTGTTCTATTATGATATATTCTATTGTCTAAAATGGACCTGGAATATTTAACATCTGTATATAATTTTCCTGGTTACTCGTCTCGCTTTACATGGCTACGATAAGGGTCTATATACAACTTATTGATTGCAAAAAAACATAACTAACATTCTTGTTTTTTTTTCCGTCTAGGAAAGTTGTAATTTTCGACATTTCTCGACTTTGACAATATTCATTTGTTATGTATAAACCTTTTTATTTTAATTATCTGTTTATTGTCGAAAACCGCATTAAAATCCGTTACCGTTCCGTTCATACTATGTAGAGATAGGTGTTATCGACTCAGGAAATCCTGAATGTCTTCTCGGACCTACCAGTTTAGAATTAATAAAATCGCAAATGGAGTCACTGTATCGAGCAGAAAGGAAAGCTATTATTATACCTATTTTTTGTAAAGAGGTACATTAAACGTCGATGCTAAAGAGATGTCAGTCAAGTATATATGGTAATTCCGTGAGATGATTGTCTCCATGTAATCGATTCTAAAATCGTGCATATGTTTACTTCATATCAAAAATGTGCAAGATTTTCATTAAAAATTTTATCACGTATAAAATATATACATACACACTTCGTAAGGTATTAATCATAAAAAATCCCGTTTATTTTAACACACTAACTAACTTAAAAACTTTTTATACTTATTAGGCATAACGATTTGGGTCATAATCTATTATTGATGCGCGCCAGTTAAAGAAAAGCTTTTGACAAACAGTTCATGAAAGCGGTCGTTCTATTTTGACGTTTTGTTTATCGAATGCAAATTATATAATCACAGTTACATTTGTACCACTGTAATGTTTTAACTTGTGTAATAAGAGTCTTCAGACATAATATATAACTATTTACATCATATTATCATGATATTTTTTTTTATCAATGAAACATTTAATTGTAAAAGAACGATTAAATTGTAAATGAGCAGAGATGGCCTAGTAAGTAGGCCGCGTTCATCTTAACCAATAATCGCGGTTTTAAAATTAGGCACTGACTTTCCATGTGCTTAATTTGTGTTTTTATTTAATCTCTTATTCGGCGGTGAAAGAAAACGTCGTGAGTAAACATGCATGTGTCTTTATGAAATTATCCCACATGTGGATATCTGGAGGAGCGTGGTGGAATTAGCACTAAAATCTTCTCCTCAAAGTGAGAGGAGGCCTTAGCCCAGTAGTGGGACTTGTTATAAGAGTTGTTATTTTGTTTGGTACGGAAGACTACGCCAAATTTTTATTTAGGCAGATCAAATAATTATATACAACCGCACGCTATATATATATACGTTTTTTATTATTGGTCTATTGGTTAGGCCATTGACACTAAGGTCTTGGTTACACTTGAATAAATAACATATTATCCCCTGGACTAGTTTACTAGTTTTAGCTCTATATATCCTTCCTGGGGCATAGTATTCGTTTCTATTATAAGATACGACAGATTTTTTTTAACTTTGCCTATTAAAAAAATTAAAGCTCATATAAAAAAAACATTGATAAATAAGGCCTATTACTCAATATAAGATTATTTTGATGATGAAAAGCGTGGTCTTAGTATTTATTGATTTCTTGGCAGAATATATAAATATTTAATTGTACTTTATCGACATACTATATTATTAAAATGGTGAAACAGAGTAACTACTGAGTTTCTTGCCGGTTCTTCTCGGTAGAATCTATTTTACGAACCGGTGCTTTTATGAGCCTACTTGAATAAATAATATTTTGATTTTATTTGATTTCTTTAATATATGAATTTTTGAAGATAATTTACTTCTACCTTTTTTACCCAACCGTAGAGGGAGGATACATAATTTCAGCCAGTATATATGTATATTTATCTATCCCCGCATAATTTCTAAACTACTTATCATAACAAATGAGGTATCGTTAGCAGCGGCTGTATCGTCCGCAGTAGGGGATTATGGGGTTTTTGACGTTACTCTAAATTCAATATGGCGTCCTCTAGAGGCCGAAAGATCTTGAATTTAAAGAAAATATGTTTTGAATTGTGCTGTATTGGATATTAAATGAAAAGGCTTAATCAGCTGATTTCAATATATATAGTTAGCTTTTGCTTAACTCGATAATAGGGTAAAATTTATAAAACCACAACGTACTTTTCAGAGCGCGATTTTGACGTAGACGGTTTTAAACTTCTACTTGTTATGTTTAAAAAAAACGATAACATTATTTCAATTTGAAAATTTCTATAAAATGATAGCTTGCTCGTTATGATAATTAGTGTACTAGTGTAGTTACGAGTGCAATATTAATTTTATCGATGCGAAATCGGAACGGATCAACATAAAAATAGCGATAATTCGTTTTATATGTAATTGTTATGAATGATAATAATATATTCACTGAAATTGAGGATTCTTACTTAGAGGTAGGGCTTTGTGCAAACTCTCCCCAAATGGGGAGATACTACCTACGCATCAAATATCAAACTGCCAAGCAGCAATACTTAGTATTGTTGTGCTGGTTTGAATGGTGAGTGAGGAAGTGTAACTGCAGGATCATAACATCTTAACCAACAGGCAACCAACCTAGGTAAGATTGGTGGTCCATTCGTGTGATGTAAGGAATGGTTAATATTTCTTAAAGTGTTAATGTCGATGGGCAGAGATGACACGTCCTCATCTTCCATCAACTTTCGTATTTCCTATTTAATATAAATAAACTTAAAAGCAAGAAGTATGATTTAATTTAAACACAAATGCAAAAGTTAAGTTTTCCAATATTTTCTCAAGGATAAGGTTTGTATCTTATCTCAATACGCTGGTTCATAGCGGACTGGTGGACACACATGTGGCAAAATTTCATACGACACATGCAAGTTTTCTCATGACGTTTCCATTAACCGCAAAGCACGAGATCTATTATAAACACAAATTAAGCACATGAAAATTCGGCAATAATTTCTCTGTTCTACCACCAATACGCCACTAAGACATTTTGTAACTACATTAGTGATATATTTTTATTCGTTAAGTTTGTATGGAATTTAAACAAAGAGATGCAGTTTATTTTGCTATTTCCCTGGAATCCTTTTATATTCCGGGACAAATATCTGAGATAAATTCCGTTATTTTCTTCCAAGATACAAGTTGTAACGATGGTGTGTTACATTTAAATCTCTGAAATGTTTATAAAATATATAATGTTATGTGTTTACCATATATTTATATAAATATACACATGTAAAGTAATTACTATAAAATACTTTATAAACTATCTGAAATAAGTTATATTAAAATCACAACCGTCGGTACACGTTGTTTTTTTGACCATGTATTATGTAAAAAACCTAAAACCTTCTCCGAAACGCGCAACGCCTTCTGGTATAGTTTTTATGTATATTGGTTTAGAAGTTACTTCAGAAGAATTAAAAAAAAAATAAACTAGTTAGATATATTTATTTAAAGTAACAAGTAAAAAAAGTGTTGATATCAAATCATAAGTTTCTAGTTTGCAATTTTGGTTCAATAAGAGCTATGTGCTTTTATTGGAAAAAAGTTTATGTAGCAGCCCGATGGAATTTGGAGGGATAGTTATTTCTCGCCCTTCAAATTGATTGCATAATGTTTAAAAATAAATACAAAGATTATTTATTGATACAAAATTATTTTATGTGGCTTACTGTACAGTAAATCATCACGTGAAGAAAAAGCGTTATGCCTCCCTCCAGGCTACTATTCCCTCTTTTTCTCTTGGGTTCAGTCTCTTTCTATTTCATACGGTTTTATATATTAATATTTTAACTTATTTATTGTTATTTTTTTAATTCACACGGAATTTGTAATAATAATTTTGATATAGTCATTTAATTATTCTTAAATGTTGATCTATCATTGTGTCTGTTATTTCTAACATATTATATATCGAATTTCATTCAACCCATGACACCGATAGTTTTTTTTTCTTCGAGGACATAACTAAACACAGATCATGACTGCATGGAATCGTGGCAAGATGCAGCTTTTCTTTAAATCGCAATTCCGATTCTTTGGGCGAAAAATGACTCATTCTTATCACCAGTGGAAGCAATAAGACCCGCTGTTACATAATCCGCTCTCAGACATCCTGCAAATCTGACTCTTGGGATCTCAAAGCGTAGAAATTCGTCAAAATTTAAATCGAACGCGATTACTTCTGAATCGTAAGTTAATAAACATAAAACTACTTGAAAAATTTCGTTGTCCACACACGGATTTTTACATAACTATATCTAAAGGATAATTTTGGTCACCTAAGAAAAAAAAATTTATCCAAATATTAGTATGAATAAATAATTTTCAGCAAAGATACAAATAAGACATTTTGGCTATTCAACTCACTTCAATACAGAACGCGTTAGATATTTCCAGCAGACTGTTTACGAAGTAAGAGACCCTGGTGTAGATAACAGTACAATGGTGCCATCCCCGCCCACCGTCGAATATGAACTCGCTTTGTGTACTTAATTACACCGGGTGTCTTTGAGATATGGTCGGTACTTATTCTGCCGCAAATATCTTCACATATTAAATATTATTATGGTAGCAATATGATAGCTTAGTATTATTCTTATCTTTAAGTTATATTGTAATGAGTTGTATTGATGATTTGTAAGCAGATGCAAAATTTTATAAGAAAACATTCACCTACTTTCTCACGGCAGTTTTCTTGACGTAGACTTTTTTCTAAACCGAACTTGTTCTAGTTTTAACTACGAACTAATGAGTTGTTTTAATGATTCTATTCGGAATTAAGAAAATTGAATTTGTTTAAAAAAAGTAGTAATCAACAGTAATATCATTTTCTTACATAAATATACGAGATTTACTGTAAATACTAATATTGTGCGTATAAAATTTTACATAAGGGTATTACTTATTTTACATCTATATTATATACAGATAGTAAAAGCCTGTAAATTTCCCACTGCTGGGCTAAAATCTCCTCTCCCTTTTTGAGGAGAAGTTTAGGTTAGGTTAGTATATTCCATCAGGCTGCTCCAATTCGGGTTGGTGCATTGACATGTGGCAGAATTTCGTTGAAATTAGACACATGCAGGTTTCCTCACGATGTTTTCCTTCACCGCCGAGTACGAGATGAATTATAAACACACATTAAGCACTTGAAAATTCAGTGGTATATTTTAACCACTGGGCCATCTTGGCTCATAAAACAGATATGTTTTATATAATAAACTAGTTTAACGCCTGCGGCCTCAGCCGTTTCTGAAGATGGCCTACGTATCCATTTGCACGTCCATGCTGGTCCAGTGCTATTGGGTACACAAACTAAATCAAAATATATTATCACCACAAAAACACAAAAAACTCAATAATGCTTGCCTGGGATTGAACGCCAAATCTTCTTTGTAACCTATTTCGGCTAATTGAAATTATAATCATTCAAATTAAACTCAAGAACCGATAGTAACTGATTTCCTGTATTCGTTCGTATATCACCCGAGCAGCCGCACGCATTCTGTTAAGGGTCCACAACTACTAAGAAGAAGATTTGAGATTAACAGATAACGTTAAAGTTAGATTACTTTGATCGGAGTTGCAAAAACCGAGAACATATGTCTTCTAAATTGATGATTAAAAATAGATAAGATAGAATAGATAAGAGCCTACTTGTAGTATAAATTGTTTCGATTTAAAACAAGTTTATAGTAATTGCTAAATAAAATATATATTGTACTAGTTGAACCTGCTCTTTACCCGTGCCAAATTTATAGAACTTTACCTATAGCATACAAACCGTCACACCTCCATATTATCCCCTAGAGAGGTGAATAAAGCCTATGTCTTTTCCCGGGACTCAAACTATCTTTACACCAAATGTCATCTAAATCGTTTTAGCGGCTTAAGCGTGATGGGGTAATAGACAGAGTTTTTGCATTTATAATATTAGTAGAGATGTTGTCTTAACAATGTTTTAATTAATAAAATAATTCATCATTAGCATTGCTTGTCATCGCTAGAGTTATATAATATTCATGTACATTATATTTATAGGTAATAAAAAATAAACGGGTAATTTCGTTTATACATAACGTGGTCAATTGATGCATTCATTATTTTTTAATTATTAGGGATATTATTTATTATAAATGTATACGTTTTTGGAAAAAATAAAAAGCGACCGGAAATAGTTGACCAACGGTTTTATGTCCTTTCTGAGTGTAGACATATAGCTCCGGGCTAGAACTGAAAAGTTTTTGATGGATAAACCCAGTAAATTTTTATTACAGGGATTGAACTCAGGGATTGAGCCTCGGGATCTAAAGTCTTATAAGCTGGCTAATATACCAAGAAGTCAAATGTACAATCTATTATGTTTTTTTTTTACAAAATTAGACAAATAATGTCGTATTTTTGTGAAATGTTGAGCGAGAAAATTGAGGCTTTGAGAAGCACTCCGACGAACGGCGCAAGTGTTTGCTTAGCGTGTGTTTACAAATACTACTGATTGGTTGTTGACTGAACAAAATTTTTATTTCCCTTAGAGACTAGAGCCATTGGTTAGGGAGCGATTGCAAAGGAAACTTTTCGCTTATATGTGTAATCGATTGTAGGCTATTGGGTTAAAGAAATAACATTTTCTATCGACTTCAAACAAGAATAAGGTCAATCAATATCAATTCTTCTGTAAATACATATAGCTTATATTTGTTACTGTGCAATTATATATTTCAGTTAAGTTCGGTTACTATAATATTTGTTTTTAAACGAATCGCTTCTTTTTTGTAAAAGAAATGTTAGAATTTTCTTTAAAGAAATGCAAGCCCAAGAAATGTGATCTACGTCCAATAAAAAAGAGCTTTATTCAAATTAATATATTTTCTGACTTTATGATAATATTATGTAATTAATGCTTATTTGGTTCCTTTCATATTTATTAATAAGGCCATTAAATATGACTTCATTTTATGTCCTACAACTCGGAATTATATTACTTCAAATGCGCCTTAAGATGAGTTTTCCTTTGAATTAGTTACTTCCTCTTTGTCAAATAAATTCCTTGCTTAATTATTCATTGTTAATTAAATTACATTGTTTACTAAGAATTTAAATAAACCAAGGTAAAAATATGATATTTATTATAAAGTGTTTTAGAAACTTTCTAACAAATATGGTGCAGTTTTCAATGATTCATACCCATATGTTTTGTATGGAAACGGACGAATAAACATACGATGTTTCATTAACTTTATTTTACACTAAAATAAAGAAGTTACTTTACTATGTTCAACTATTAAAATATAGATTGAAGTTTGGAGCATTAATATTACTTTACTTAGCTACGATCACGTTTTATGTTGTTTTACAGTATCAGTTCTGTAAAGAAGTCCCGCCAAAGCTCGTATCGACAAGCGACTTAACTCAAATTGAAACATATTGGTGGAGGATCTTATCTCACGTGTACAATCCTACACATAACAACTACGAATGTAAAGAAATAGAATACATGTGTTCTATTTTCAATATTAATATTTAAAAAATATATTGCTAAAATTTTTCTTATTTGTTTGAAATAAATCGAAGCTTCTTTCATAATGTTTTCTTTGAGATATCGCTCTAAGCGATTAGACCTTTGCGTAGCTTTTTTTTTAAACGCAAAAACGAGTGTACTTAGGTAAATGAATTCAGTAAACACAATAATGCGTCAAAAATAAAAGCTACTCCATAAGTAGAAAAAAAAAAGATTACGATGTTTAAATGTAGAAAGTTACTAAAGGAGTATTTTTGTCAATTTTTATGAATCTCAAATGACTTTGAACATGCAGACAATAAAGGACTATTAAAGTGCGTTTATAGATATTTACTTGATGGTAGAGCTTTGTGTAAGCCCGTATTTGTTGGTACCTGTATGTATTTTTGATGAATGGGTATTCATCAAAAAATCTACTGCGAAACAGTAATACTTAGTACTGTTATATTTTAAATATATTTCTTCATTTCAAATATATTGGAAGTAATTTAGAAATAGTTCCATTAAATGTGTATTTGTGTCGAACATCTACAAACAGATAGTTGCGAGTACATCGCCATTTTGCATTCCGCGACGCGTGCACTCTATTTCAGTTATTAAATTTCAGTCAGTCATATTTTATTACACTTCCTATTTTGCGAACGGTGTTCACAATTGCGCGTGTTATGAATTTCAAATTATTCGCAACGAGTTTTCAAGTAAATATCACTTAGAGTTGTGGACTACGAGTACGTTTACTCTGAATTTTTTATGTTTTATTAACTTTATAGCTTTTAATATTGGATGTATTTATTAAATTTATGTGGTTTGAAATACGATTGACTGATGATAATAATACATTTGTGACGTCACCCTGTTCCGAAGTTAGCTATCACTAGTGCATTTCGATTGAAATACGCGAGTTACTTAATGAGTCGCTTGAAATCAAGAACATTTATGGTAAGCATGCATTTATTCGTATACTTTTTTATATTGTTGTATTTTTATAACGTTGATATTATTACTTGCTAGTAGGAGTTTGTGCTAGCTTGTCTGAGTAGGTATACCGAATGGGTATTCATCAAATATTCTACCGCCAAATAGCAGTACTTAGTACTCCTGATGAAATAGAATAGGTTTAGTAAATTGTTGTGTTTCGGTTTAAAGGGTGAGTGAGCCCGTGTAACTAAAGGGACAACATCAGTTAGTGCACAAGGTTGGTGGCGCATGCAATCACATTCAGGCTAACGCAGGTGCTTACCGGACATGGTTGCTTCAGTGAGGCGGGAGATGCCGCCCACCTGCCACGTGTGGCGCGTCTTTGGACACGGCGCGTCACACTCTGGTGGAGAGTGCTGTTGGAGGGCCTTAAAATAAATAAATTAATATATATATGTGTAACAATTTTCCTGAATTTAAAAATAAAAATTAACGATGGTTATTGAGACTTAGAGGCAAAAATATGCTTACATTTATCCTTAAACTTTTTGGAGCATCTACTACAAATCGTATGTAAGAAGTGTTATTGTTTTAAATATTTTACTGCATTCGCGTGAAAATAATACATTAACAAACTTTCTCTTGAGAGCCGAGATAATCCAGTGTTTAGAACGCGTGCATCTTAACTGATGATTTCGGGTTCAAACCCAGGCAAGCACCAATGAATTTTCATGTGCTTAATTTGTGTTTATAATTCATCTCGTGCTCGGCTGTGACGGAAAACAACGTGAGGAAACCTGCATGTGTCTAATTACAACGAAATTCTGCTATATGTGTATTCCACCAACCCCACATTGGAGCAGCGTGATCAAATACGCTCCAAACCTTCTCCTCAAAGGGAGAGGAGGCCTTAGCCCAGCCGTGGGAAATTTACAGGCTGTTAATGTGAAACTTTCTCTTTCTCTTTATATTAATACCGTAGCAGTAGTTTCCGCCCGTCCCAATTGTTATTGGAAAAGCTATTAGCTATTTTAGACTATCATCTGTCTTGTTGCTAAATTTCTGATCGTGTAACAAACATCCACCCTGGATGATTTTTCCCATTTATAGTATTAGTAAGATATGTAGTTATAATTTTTTTTTTTTATATTTATAACTATATCTATTTACGATTCTCTTGAACGCGTGTTACTTGCCAGTATTTTTGACATTTAAATAAAACTTTATTACATATATATGTATGTCTGGAAGAGACTTTTTGTGTTAGTATGCTGAAAAAAGGATTACAATTACATCGAGCCTAATCCCGGTAGGATTTGTACGTCAAGTCATGTGGCGTTTGTGTTTTTGGAGATGGCCCTGATAGAGGTCGTAGAGAAACCGAAGACAAACGTTCGGAAGAACGCACACTTTATCAATATACGAAACAACAGCAATAAATAACTTGCCCGGAAAGGACAAAGGTTCAAGAATATCGTCCAAATGAATTGAAAGGGCTTCATAAATAAAACAACAGCTTCCTCCCGTGTCAGGAGAGGTATCACTCGGATCACATTGGAACATTTACATTTGCCTTTATGTGTCATAATGTACACATTGTGGAACAATAAATGAAAAAAAAATATCGATTCACTGCCTTTTTGTAATGGCTAGTTTATAAGGATGTTGATCTCGAGGACCTGAGTTTAGGTCTCAGCTTCAAGGCCACGAAAACGTGCCAAGAATACACTCGTTTTGTATGAACGGACATACTATACCAATTTAAGGGTTAATCATATAAAAATCACAAGGTATTCGTCACCGCTACACACGGGTTAAATAAGGGGTCACAATCACGGGCCTACATACAACATTTAGATTAAAGAACAAACATAAAAATAATAATTCTTGTTTATGTTCCCGCTCGGAAAGTTGGCTCTTCCCTACTAAAATAAGAGCGTACTCTTTCCTGAAGGGCCGGCAACGCACCTGCAAGCCCCCCGGTGTTGCAGATGTCCATGGGCGGTGGTAGTCACTTTCCATCAGGTGAGCCTCCTGCTCGTATGCCACCACTACTATAAAAAAAAAAAATCATGTAAAAGGTTTACATGCATATGCACTCTTGAATCACTCTGTTCATTGATGAAAAACGCATTAAAATCCAACATTCGAGATAAATTCTTGTAATAATGAAAAACTGGATAAATAAATAGAAAGGACTTGATCGTCGATTACTCGAGTCGTTTTGTATTAAATACGATCAAATGGTAGAAGATGGCGCTGAGAACAGTACTCTATGTGAGGCCGATTTTGCGCCTTGTTTTTAGTTTTAGGCGATGGACCGACGGGAAGTTCCGTCTTGCCTTACTGAGCACACCAAACTTTTTAAATACCGATTTTGTTTTACTATCCAATTGACCGCGGAACTGAACGACACCCGAAACATCAACGCCGAGTCTTCTGATACTGTCTGTGGCAACAAGGGGAATGTCCTCAAAGTGTGGAGATGTAACGAATGGTGAATTTTTGGTGGTTTATGCTCAAACTTGTGACTTTGTTTAACAAATACTCGATTTCAGACAAGAGTTTGTTCCGGTTATCGTATTGTATTTTGATACGTATACTGAAATTATAGTATTTGAAAAATTTCTGCTAAATCGGTTAAAGTGCAACTTGTTAAAAGTTGCAAGATTTGATCCACACATACTCGTACTAACAGGCGAAGTTAAATAAAAAGTTTAAAAAATAAATTATTTTCTGTTTACATTGGTTTACCTGTGTCGGTTAGCTCACATTTTGCTGAACGGAACTTTTGAAAAGGGATTACTTTATGTCGGCTTTGTCTCTTAACTAAATTTTTTTTATTTATACCGTAGTGTACCGTGTTTTTAGAAATTTGGATTATTCCTTTTGCTGACAACCGCGGTTTCCAAACCGGTCTGAACTGGTTTGAACTTGTTTATTTGTATTTACAATCCACTGTCGTAGTGGATTAGGTAATTAGATATAGGGATATAAAAAATGATCAAAAATAAAAATCATTTCACGTTACAGAACGGACAATCCTTTTCGCGTCAGAGAGTTACAAAAGGAAACGTCGCCTTTTAATTGGTACTGGAAATGTTATTCTGATAAAAGTAAAAAAGTTTGACTGTTAAAATGTAATGTTTTTTTTTTTAATTTTATGACATGTCTGACTTTAATAAATATTTAACTAACAATAAATTAACGATACAAATAATAATATTACAATATATTGTAACGTATCAATTGCAAAGCACGTCAAAGGCCAAGCGATGTGAGAGACGCAGGTTGATCCTGATCCCTTGAGCTATTGTCAAAAGTATTGTACTATTATTATCGATATTATTGGGCGGGAAAATACATCCTAATAGAAGAGGCAAAGAAAAAACAGTAACTTTTCCTCCTGTGCGTGAACCGACATATTCTCTTTATCTCTTTTTATTTGGTAGCTCCTGAAGAACATAGGAATTGTAAAAAATATACATAAGAGTAGAAAAAATTTCGACCACTGTGCGAATAGTTTACATTAATACAATTACGCCTAAGTAATAATATCATTCGAAATTATTTCTCAGGCTTAATTTCAATAATTAAAAAAAAAAAAAAAATTTAAAAAATGTGTAAATTACAACAGTAATGTCTATTTTTGCTCGACTTATGTAAAATTGCATCTATACAGGTACACTCGTCAGGTATTTTAGTGCTAAGCCGTATAGTATTGCTGAGTTGCAATTAGAAGTCTGAGAGATCCAATGTAGTTGTAGGCACGAGGGAATTAAGATCTTAGAGATTGGTTAAGCAAATTAAAAAAAAATATAAACGTCGTTTCTCCATCTTTTGAGAACTTACCTTTTTATAATTATAAAAAGTACGAAAAGCAATGAAGGCCCAGTGAATAAAACAAATGGATTCAAACTAAAATGTCGGGTTCAAATCCGGCCAGCTAGCAGTTAAACTGTCCGAGTAAAGGTACTGTAACCACATTCATAATAATCTTCAAAGAATATAGTGCTCATACAGTGACAACAGTGTATACTAATGGTTATTTTTTTTTTAAAAAACAGCAGTGTGAGGCTAAAATAATTCCCTTCGTATCTCACTCGTGAAATATTGACAGTCCATTTACGGTAATATTGCCATTTTGATGTGTTTCCTTACTTTATAATTATAGTTAATGTCGAATTCTGATATTTCACGCTCGTGTTCTGCAGTGAGTTTCGTGGTTATTCTAGCTGAAGAGCTCAACAGTTGTGTTATAACAGTTATACATTTATACATTATAAAACTTACAACAGTTATACATTATAAAACTCAATTAGGTTTACAAGGACACGGACGTTTAGTCTGTCGAGATTAAATTAAAATATAAACAAACAAACAGAGCAAGTACAAGTGAGTAGTTTTATGTTTAGTGTGTTTTTATTTCATATTTTGCTCGGTGGTAAAGGGTAGCAATGTGAAAATATGTTTAATGATTGAAATGTTGAGTCACTTTCGCTGTTTGGTCTCGGGTAGTATTATTCATTATTAGAATTTTCTTTCGGAAACGGTGGCAGTACTTTGGTTATCAATAAGTAATTCTATTGAATATAGAAATTCGACACTCGAATAGTAAATCGATTCTTAATCCACAATGTTATAGTGTTAAATAAGCAATTGTTAATTTGATACTTTATTATACGTATCAGTTCGAGAGGTATCGTGGGACACCATTTTAAAAAGAACCTTTATATTAGTCTTATATAACAGACAATGAAATAAATCAGCAACTGATTTTTTTTATTAAACATTCTTTGCGAATTAAAACGATAACAAAAATGAAGTTTAAAAAATTCTATGCTAATATTATAAATATGAAAGTAACTCTGTCTGGCTTATATTTTAATGACTAAGCAACGGACCGAATTTGATGAAAATAAATAACGAGAATGATATAAAGAAACCTTGAACCCTGAGGACTATATATATAGGCTACTTTTTTATACCTAACACTTGAAAACAAACCCCTACAACCCGAACGAAGCCGCGGCCTACAACTAGTATTATTTAAACCTGTATATAATAGGAGGAGACATGAAGAAACAAAAGAATGAAAGGATCACCAGGCAGCTTTTTCCGGTCGTGACGAAAATGTCAAAGATAATTTAATATAAAAGGCAAGCATATCTCTTGAAGAGAGTTCTTCCAGCACATCCAAAAAAACAAGGAATAATAACAACCACAGATAATTATTGTTGTATGTGAATATAACTTTATTTCGTGTATCTCGAAATCGGCTAAAACGTTTTGGCTCAAATTCTGTATCTAGGTAAGGTTTAGCCTTTTAACTTTATCTAGATAAATCTATATTTAAATTTTTAATTGAGAACATATTTTTTCACAAAATATACACCATTATTTTATCTAATTTTATTAGAGACGAGAGAGGCTCAGTTAACCAAGCCACCTACTATCAAATAATATTATAAATATCTTAATATAATTTTTAAATTAACATTTTATTAGACTCAGTAATTTTAAGATGGTTATAATAACTGAGTTACGATATTTTTTTATTGAAATGATATCAATCTTATGATATAAATTTAGAGCTATCTTTATTACGAAACTTCGTTCAAGAGCAATTTTTCAATTGTGAAATATAGCTTTAGATAAGAAAATAAGATGTAAATCAGAAAACTTTTACCAATTTTGATGATATCGGTTAGATAAAATATCCAATCACCTAGGATATCATCTTCGTTGAGCTTGTAGCAAAATATTTCCATTATCAGCTCATTCAAAACATCATTGTAATTATTTGCTTACTCTGACTTATGCCTGCCGAGTCGCGTGTTTTTTTCTTTCTTTTATATCCCTATATCTTATATACATATGTTTAATTACTCTTCAACATATTAAACATATATGTTATTATATTATATATTTGATAATAATCGAAATGTATAGTTATTGAAATGATTTATAATTAAAGAAATTCAATAACAAGATACGGAGTAAAATACTTAATAAATAAGTACACTTTAGTTAGTATAGTGTGTTAATTTATTTATTATTAAGGACCATAATTATTTTTTTAGTATATTAGTATCGTTTTATTAAAATATAATGATAAATAGTTGTAGAATACACGCCTCGTTTATATATAAGACTGGAGAGCAGTGAAGTGGAGAGAGGAGTATGTGGGTATTAGAGGGAGTCACGCCGTTTGACGTCACGGCATACGACTTGATGACTTACCTAAGGTGCACCAGTTATTTTATTCTTTGTAAACAGGATAAATTATTATGAACCAATTATATTGGCTTCATTGGTAGATAATGCAATATTGTAAAATAAAAATTTGCCTGTAAGTACGATCCACGTTCACAGCAAACACTTTGCAAATTTCAACACTACGCTTCACCTTACAACTCGAATATGGGGCTTTGAAATATTCGTATTCCCTTCTAATTTATCTTGTGTGATGCTTTCCGGTGAAAATGTAAGAAAGATGAATGTCCCGGGAGAAATCTTTAGATATATGTGCATATTATACACATCTTACGTGAAGTAGAACAGTTTGCCAAACAGCTATACTTAGTACTGTTGTGTTCCTTCGTTTTAGCTTCCAAGGTTGCACATTGGTGTGATGTAAAAAATATTGAGGCGAGATGGCCCAGTGGTTAGAACGCGTGCATCTTAACCTATGATTTCGGGTTTAAACCCAGGCAAGCACCACTGAATTTTCATGTGCTTAATTTGTATTTATAATTCATCTCTCATATAATTCATCTGAAGGAAAACGTCATGAGGAAACCTGCATGTGTTTAATTTCAACGAAATTCTGCCACATGTATATTCCACCAACCCGCATTGGAGGAGCGTGGTGGAGTATGCTCCAAAACCTTCTCCTCAAAGGCACAGGAGGCTTTAGCCCAGCAGTGGGAAATTTACAGACTGTTAATGAAAAAAAAATATGTAAAAAATACTTATTATTTTTTACAGCGCCAATATCTATGGGTGGTGGTGACCACTGCCACTTCAGTGTGGCAATTCGACCTGGAGAAGTTCGCGGGAAGCCGCTGAATGCGAGCTGCACAAGACCGGTCGTTGTAGCGATCTTTGGGGGAGGCCTATGTCTAGCAGTGGACATCCTTCGGCTGAGAGATGATGATGATGATGGTGACCACTTACTATTAGGTGGCCCATTTTTATCTATTACTTAACTTTTTTATATTATTTTTATGGGATAGGTTGGCGGACGAGCATATGGACCACCTGATGGTAAGTGGTCACCACCGCCCATAGATAATAGCGCTGTAAGAAATATTAACCATTCCTTACATAGCCAATGCGCCTCCAACTTTGGGAACTAAGATGTTATGTCCCTTGTGCCTGTAGTTACACTGGCTCATTCACCCTTCAAATTGGAACACAAAATTACTAAGTACAGTTGTTTAGCAGTAGAATATCTGATATGTGGGTGGTACCTATCCAGACGGGATTTCACAAAGCCCTACCACCAAGTAAAGCTTGTTAGGTTAACTGATTTCTGAAGTTTATTTTATAATATGCTAAGTATATATTGAGTTGTTTTTGTATATTTTTAACTTATTAGCACATCCATTATACGTTGAATTATATCGTTTGAAAATATTTAGCTAAAAACCTTCTCTGAAACACGCAGAATAACGGTACAAATTTCATGTCAAAATATTTTTGCTTGATACGCGTGGTGATTATTCTGATTTTTACATTGTAAATTAATTTATCACAATCACAGATAATCAAATTACTGATAACAAAAAATAGTGTATTATCGATTGTGTAACTAATACATAATAATAATACTTATATAACTCGAAAAACATTGTCTTTATGCGATTGTATTAAAATGTAATTTGAAATCTGCGACGTCCAATTTGCCTCACCTTTGATGTAGTTTATTACGAAATTTCTAAAACGGGCTGTAATTTCCAGTTTGAAGTCATGGAGTTTGTTGTGTCTGTTTTAAAAAGTATAGCAATTTGCAAAGAGAATAGATTTATGTAATTACATATTAGGATAAAAAACACTATCCTATTTCATCGTATTCTACGCATTCTAAATCAACACAGATTCGTATTACGCGCTCGTCGCTGTCACTGTGGCACAGTCATAAATCCACATTTATCGCAGACCTGCCGAACTTCCTGGTTTCTCATTCACCTCGCCTCCCTAACTCTATATCATTTAACTTCTTTTTTCCTCAAAGACTTTGGGACTCCCCGCACCACTAAAAGTTAATTATACATAACGTTCAGTGGTTACCGATAACAATTTTCGATGTTTTATGAGTATAATGCTCACGGGTATAATCCTGAAGCTATGGGCAACTTAAATGTTATGCTATAAATCGAAATAGCCTATCGGTAAAACTTGTTGATATTTTCCTTTATTTATTTCTAATAGATTAGTATGTGTTGGCAAAGGCCTCCTCCTAGGGATAAAACGTGGACGTCACGGGATGCACTACATATTGGATACACAGACCGAAAATGATGGTTATTGAAATAATTTGTAATTAAAGAAAACTGAGGAATATTTTTTATTTTTTTATTATTATAAAAATATACTATATGCGTTACGCACAAATTCGAAACTAGAGAGTGGTGGGGGTGAGGTTTCATGACTGCATTATAGAGCACCTTAGCGTTTACCCTCACGGCGTACGAGTCAGTTTTATTCCCAGGCACATCAAAATATGTTTCTATGTATGTATATTAGGAATACAAGCTGATTAAGGTCTCATAATTGTTAATTGTTTGCAGGAATTTGAACCCACGACCCTTGACTATGACTCATCTGTTCTATACATTTATTTTGTTATTATTAATTTATTTATTTATGTTTACTATATTGTATGTAGACTATATATATATATTCTAACAATGTAATTCCTTAATATTACTATTGATGATAAAATGCAATGGGGCCCTCATGTTAAAAAGCTGACGAGTAGATTAACCCGCATTCGTGGTTTGGAATATTAGATTGCTGACTTATGTTGATATTATGTTGATTTTTTTTAAGTTACTATACCATAAAGTAATGTTCTACGCCATCATACTTTGGGGGTAGTACAAACGAAATGTTTTATTAACATATTAAATTAAGAAACAAACGCGAGAATATTTTACCGAAAATATTTTCTTACTCTTTACGTTTATAAGACAAAAAACAAATCAACTAGCTCCACGGACGAATAAACAGTCCTCGGCTAAAGAAACATTTCGAAATATTAAAAGCGCTATTGCATTTAAAAAGGGTAGTTAGGTTAATTGAATGCTGTGTACCTAACCTTTAAAATAGCATTCCATGCAGAACATTTTCCCTGGAACTATCGTAAATGGGACGTTATACGCCGATTTCGTGCATGTCGGTGGTGATTTTGAATTAGCCCTGTTTGTGTAAGGCGCATCAAAGGCTAATATTGATCGTATACCGCTTGGTGTTATACGTGTAAACTTTCATTTTGTCGTTCATAAATCGCGCCTGCTTTGACGCCTGCCATGCCCGGTACACTTTTACAGAGACTAATTTTGGGACGTTATGAATATATAGTTATATTAAATGTTTTCATCGTTCACGTTGATGCTATTTCGGCGAAATTCATATTTATTCATAAAGAGGTTTATTTATAGTCATCTACAAATATGACGAAATATATAATATCTACAAATATAGTATGTGTGGATCAAATTTTTCACACACATTTATTGCAGGACAATACGATGTAGTAATATGAAATATATAAAAGCAGTATGAAAGAAAAACGTAATTTATATTTTTTTTAAATCATTCCACAATTGATGGATCATTAAATAATATAATTCCTTTATATTACATATTTCTACAATTCAATTATAATAAAATTATAATATTCCATTTAAGAGTATCGGTTTAGGTATCTTCTGTGAAAACGAAGTTCATTCTTCACAATATTATCAATGTTCATTGATTGTTTTTGTGTCAAAAGTACATACATTACATAAAAACAAAATGACCCCAGCCATTATTTTTATAGTATGTACATAAAGGTAATATCTTTATTACCAGTGAGTAATGTGTTATGGGTATATTTTAACGGTAATATTGGTAAAGGGGGACATACCTGTCGGGGATGGCGCCGAGAGCACGCAAACAAACCAATAAATGTCGTCTGCCAGACAATGACTGGAAGAAGTTATAATTTATCTTGCATCTGACGTACGCGACGCCATATAGATCTTAGATCCGTGAAGATTTAATTGAAATTCGTTTTTCGTTATTACTCTAAATTATTTACCGCAATTTAGACTAAGTGCTGTTGTAATGATATATATAGATTCTTAATATCAACGCGGAACAGTTACAAGCTATTCAGTATACTTATGAACACAAGTTTTGGCTAAAAAGTTAAAAATCCATTAACTTTTTAAATTTTTGGATCGTGATCGGAATGTATAATTCCAACATTATATCAAGATCTTTATCTAATTTTCAAGATATTATCCTAAGTTGTAGAGAAGTCGTTCATATTTTATTGTTTCGATTTTTTATTATAAGTATTATTGTATAATTAATTTAATTTCGATCGCGTGCAAAATTCCGTTTTCAAAAATTTTTCCGATACTTCTCAGTAGAATCTATAATATTATTATGAATATTGATTTATTTAAAACATCATTAGAGATTTTTTAGTTGTTACTCGCGGCTTGGTTGGCGTTTCAGGGGTCCCACCCCTGAAACGCCAACCAAGCCGCGAGTAACTTACTAATTTATTAACTAAAACATAACAATTATTTTGTTATGTATATGCTTAAAGATTTATATTTAAATCTAACAAAACTTCCAAAAGCAATTGAATATTTGATACATTAGTTACTTAACCGGTATTTCATCAATTAATTCATAATTTAACACGCCATTTTCTTTTTCTCTGATGTAATCTTTTTTAAAGGCCCGCCAAAATTAATTATCCTTTTTCCACAGATAATAAAATCGTATGTTAAGTTATAAGTCGATTAACAAACTGACGTTCGATTTCAGTAGACGTATTTATTATTATTGGTTTTAAATTAAGCTATTAATAATAAATATTCTAAATTATAGAATTATAAATTACTATAATTTGTTTGCACGTGTATATGTAAAAAACAATTACAGGAAATTTCTCTACGCTTTGACAAGGTAAAAAAAAAAATTGAACTATAGTATAGCTCACGAGGTTGTGGCTTAAAATGAAAAGCCTGTAACTTATTTCCATAACCCTCTTCCCCTTTATTCCATTTATTTGGATACGGTGCAGTTTGTAAACTGCACGGAAAGGATTGGTAAACATATACGGCCAGCCGTCTGTCTGACGCCGACACTTCCTGGGAACGCTTTTTTTATTGGGTTTATTTGACAATCGTAAGGGTGTTGAGGCGCTTAGGTTCTGGATTGACGGACGCACTTCAAAATAATTTATTTAGTCACTCTTATGGCCCAGTGGTTAGAACACGTGCATCTTACCCGATAGATTGGGTTCAGACAAGCACCACAAATTTTTCATGTATTACATTTTGATATTCTGCCACATGTGTATCAACCATCTCGCACTGGAGCGGCTTGGTAAAATAAGCTCCAAACCTTCTCCTCAAAGGGAGTACGGGCATTAGCCCAGCTGTTTGGACTTTTATAGGATGTTACTTTACTTTTTTTACAGTCGCTCTTATTACATCCACGGGTGAGGTGAGACTCTATTTATCTTACAGAACCACAATAGTTACAACAAAACTTTCTTTTTGGTGCCATCTATTCTACCGCCAAACAGCAGTACTCAGTGTTGCTGTGTTCCGGTTCCAAGGATGAGTGAGCCAGTGTAACTGCAGACACAAGGGAGATAACATCTTAGTTCCCAAGGTTGGTGGCGCGTTGGCGATGTAAGGAATGTTTATATTTCTTACAGCACAGGGCGGTGGTGACCACTTCAGGTAGCCCATTTACTTGTCCGCCTACCTATACCATAAAAAAAACCAAATGATTATTTTATTATATTCACTCCTCCAGTAATAATGGCTTGGGTATGAATAAATGCGTAACAATGGCTAGAATTTTAGTTTCGCAATAAAATTAATACATTGGTATACGGCTAATCAATCAACGTCCATAGTTACAATTACATAAATTTACATAAATTACATTACATTACATTACAGTTACATAAATTTTTCTGCTGTCCTTACTCTAATTCGTCTCACGCACATTAAGACATCGTGTAAGTACGAGCGTCACTCACTCATAGTAATGTACGCCGATATTGTGTTTTATTTTTTATATTTTGAATAATTAGATTTTAAAGTAATCTTGATTTTAACCCAGTAGCCTTAAATATATGTATATAAAAGATCGAAGTTGAGTTCTTTACGATTGCTTTATTTGTATATATAGTTTATGTAAAATAATGTATAGACGCAATAGTTTCCCGTAAAATTCTTCTATCACAATAAAGTTTTAAATGATATTTATACATTTTTGGATTTATTTAATAAATTTCAAAATATACTTACTCGATAAGAAATAACGGTAGTATTTTTTATGTTAATAATTCAATGTCAGTGTTTTTTTATCCTTAATTAATTTTATTTGAATTAGTTTTTGTAAAATCTTAGAGTTGCTTATTCCGTTTATAATTTAAGTCAACATCTGCTTGTGTTCCAAAAATTTATGAGTCTCGATTGGTGTCTGTTTTTATAAATGTTTAATAATAATAATTTATTATTTATAATAAATATATGTCTTCCTCGATAATAAACGATCTCTTGCTAGTGCCTCTTGTCCCTAACAAAAGAGATAGCCTTTGCCCAGCAGTGGATTTACGGGCTGCTTGGCTGTCCGTATACTTTTAACCTAAAATAACCAAGCTATAGCCTACTTGAGCATAAAGAAGCTTATATAATTCCGTGATGAATGTGGCAGTTTGTACTAAAGTTATATTTTAGAAATAGCAGGTGCATAAAATGTATTTATCGCATAACAATACGTTCTACGAACACACTGTTTATTTTGCTTTAAATTATGGCACTCGGTTTTGTACAGAAGATACTCTGTGTGTAATATTTTTAAATATATGTACTTTTGTGACAAAATATATAGCTAAATAATAAAATAAAAACGTTGTGTTAAATAATAAAAATAATGTAACTTATATCGTAATTATCGTTATTTTTTTTTCTATACCACCCAGGCTATAATTATATCTAATAGGCAAACTATCAGTATTTTCGCCATATTTTTGTGTCACATCGACATTATAACACACATTAGGAATATATTAATATCAATACAGTAACCATGGCACTTAAATGGGTCATTTTAGGAGATTAAGGGAAATCCTTTAACCGCAAATTACTCGTAGTAAATCATGGTAGATACTCATAATTGATTTAAATATAACAACAAGATACAATAACATAGAGAATTTGTAAGGGAGAATTTTTAATCCTTGTCGGATTGGAGGCGAAGAGCTCAAGATCGAGTTCAGTGGCGTTCCATGGAAGAGGTTTATGACCAACAGTGGACTGATACTAGCTGATGATGATGATAAAAATAATATTTTGAACTATATTATATACTAGAAAAAATAGGATTCTGACTACGATGTATCATTGTACACAAGTGTGTGCATAAACTCAATTGCCCTCTGGTTTTTTCACATTTCAATTCTATTTAATGCTGTCAAACATGTGTAAAACAATCAACTTCCTAAATCCTATACGGTATGTGTGATTGTGAGAGAAATACTTAACAACTTATGTTGACTCAAATACGCTTCGAACCCGGAATAGCTAGCCACTAAATTAGGTTGGCCTTAAAAGTTTATTTTGACTCACAGATAACAGGTTACTGTATAGTTATTTGTGAGTCGAATAAACAAAGGTTGTGGAATGAATTCTGGAAATTATGGTGGCCGACATCATAATTTCCAGAATGGCGGATATTCTCAAGGGACACTAGCCAACTGTGTAGGATACATTATACTGCACACGTGCGATCACAGTGTGCTTTATCGATTTCTTCACTCACAAAATCATATCCCACACGACTGAGAGTTGAGATGCAGTATCACTGGTTCCAAGGCCAGCGATTCACTCCCGGTGCACTCCCGGTATTGTTGGCAAGCAAGTTCTAGACTTCGGGCTATTGTTGGGAATTTCTCTACTGAAAAACTCAATTTAGCTGGTTAAAACTTACCGAAGAAAGGTATTGAATATAGTGTTTAATGTAATCATAAAGAGTATTATGTAACTCAAACTTTAATGCATAATTATATGATGAATGGAATTACAATAATAATAATAATAGCCTTTATTTAACAATCTTACATAATACGTTTCTTTCTTAAATACTAAATTTTTTAATATGACACCAGTTTCGCCAAGATGGTCTTGCTTCCCAGCATAGGCCTCCCCTAAAGCTAGCCACAAAGTACGATCTCGTGTCTTACTTCTCCATGTAAAACCTGCTATTCTTTTTTTGTCGTCTTCCCACCTGCGACGCTGTCTTCCTTTCTTTCTTTTGTATTGTCTTGGATACCATTCAGTTATATCCTTGGTCCATTTGTCTTTTTTGTTTCTCATCATGTGACCCGTCCACCTCCATTTTAGTTTTTTCATGTAATATGTCACATCTGTATTTTTTATTTGGAATTACAATAAGGATAACATTTTACATGAAATTCTGCACAGAATAGGACTACATTATGTATTAGTGACGTGTGTTCATGTGAAATGAAAATCGGCAATAATGTCTAATGTCAAAATTATGTCAGTTTCGGCTAATTGCCTTCAGCGACAGGTGTACGCATAGTCTGAATTCTAAGTTATACTCACGGAGCTGGCAGGAAAATTGAGAATAATCCTGAATATATCTGCGTGTGGATTTGAGTGTATTTGTGTTTGTGTGGGTTTGTGAATATGTATGTGTCTATGTTGGTAAGGGTTTATTTTGCTGATAAAATATTTCGAAGAAAAGATGATAACGATTCAAATAAAATATTTAGATCTGAGTCTAGATATGATATATGATATATTTTATATGTATATCTTTAGTAATACTATAAAAATATAAAATGTTTTTATATGTAGGCGGTTATATCCGAAGTAATGATCCGATACTAAAAATATTTTCACTGGGAGCAAGCTTCTTCCTGAGTGATATACGATATGAATTATATTTGTATCATATTATTTTCTTTATTAATAAATTGCACCCGAGCGACGCAAGTCGACTCGCTAGTAATATGTATGTATTATTAATAATATTATTGTAACGAAAACTGAGTGACGTGGTCAGGGAAGTGGCGTCACCGGTCAGACAACGAGGCATCAAAAAATACATGACGCGCGAAAAGCAGCCATCTTCGGTTGTCAAAGGGGAAAAATTGAATTGTCAGTTATGAGTTTATTATTATTGCTTTTGTCTTTGCTATAATATAATTATAACTTTGTTAACTAATAAGCGTTCCTGAATACTTTTTCAATATTTTAGTAAATGGTATATTATAATATATTAATATTTTCAAACCTAACTTTTAACAAAATATTTATCGTAATAAAAATATAAACGCTGAAATATTTTAATAAGATAACTTTTCCGCCTGGCCGATTATCTTACAAAGTCGCAATTTAAAACCATTTACGAAAGACAAAAGCGTTAACATTCTTTAACAGGTTTCCTTTGTCCGCTGCGGTGTGAGGTGCCCCAATTTTTGTAGGATCGTAAACCCGTAAGATTTAGTGGACGATCGGAGTTTAACGAGTGCAGTCTGAGGTCCGACCCTCTCGCAAAAATTTAGGTTTACGACAATCGCTAGAGAGCCATTAAATAATTTACACGGGTATATGCAACATTGTGATATTTTTGTAATATTCCTAATCAATATAATTTGTTTTTGTGAAAGATTTAATAGCGCACCTTGGTTACTTGACTTGTATGTCGTGACGGCGATCAATATGACACCTCTCTCAAAAATAAATTGATTCAATAACCGAAACTATGGTTTTTATTCCATATCTGTTTTGTATTTTTCATTCATCAATTTCTTCACAAAAATCAATTTTTATTTTTTCATACCTAAATAAATCAGTTTTTATGTATAATATCATTTTTTTAAGTTAAATACTAAATATATACTTATTTAAGATTGACATAGCATAAGTTGTTAAATTTTGTTATATTATAATAGATGACATAACTTGTTTTTTCATTTAAATTATATGTAATTGAGCGAAATGAATATAATTATGTTATCCAATTTGAATTCAATAAACACTTACATACCTTCGATAGTTCAAGATACAGTGGTTTCAAGACAAGATTTACCGTATTTCATGGTATAAGTACGACATTAAATAATATTATAATTAAAGTCGTTTTAGTTAATTTTAACCTCAATATATATATAATACAAACATTTTAAAATGACATAATTGAGTTGTAAATTACGAAAATATGAAATTTATTCGTAGGCGCTTAACATTTTCACTTGACTCTGTATTTAATTTGAGACAGAAGAACTTGTCAGTTATTTTTAGTACATTCAAATAAAATATAATCAAAGCGAATTCTTTTATTCAATATAGAAACATTTTACTTACTTATTGCATTGTATATGTATTCAAAATAAGTACAACATCAATTGGAACCGGTGCTAGTCCAAATGGCGCTGGACCAAAATGAATATTAATTCGTATATAGAATACGATACGACGATATTAAATATTTTGATTTTTATTTTAAATACTAGGAATGAAACTTATAACGATACCTTTAAAAGGAATTCGGACGCATGAAATCGATCGCAATTCGTCTAAAAGGGCTGTAGAGCGACTGGAATGATCGACGGAGACAATATCCGTGGAAGTTCCGACAAAACTGCTCGGAACAGAAGCCTCACTGTAACAATACGCTTTGCGTCGCTCCAATCACAAAAGGATATCCGAATGTATTGAACTCTAGAGAATTTGACTCACTCCGATCCTGGAGGATATTCCTATGAAATTCTTTCTGGAATAATAAAATAAACTTTCAATATGTTTCCCACTTTCGAATGAATCGATAAATAAATTGATTTGTTGTTTTATTCATTTCAAATTGAATATTCATTTCATTATTTTCAGCCCAAGTCTGGTTAGGTACCACTACACATAAGATACAATACCCTATACCAGGTACATATAGTACGAGGAGACGATTGTTTGTAAAGCTTAATAGAAGAAAAAACAAAAACGATATATATCAATTCTTTTGGTGTAAAAGATGCAACGCGTTTCGGAAGCTTAGTATTAATCTTACTAATATTATAAATGCAAAAGATTGGATGGTTGGATGTTAATCAATCAAGCAAACACGGCTGAACGGATCTGAATGAAGTTTGGCACACAGATATTATAGCACAGGTTACTTTTTATATCGAAATATGTGCCTAACACCTTCGCGTAACCTTCACGTGCAGATTAAGCTATGGGTGGAAATTAGAAGTAATATATACATAAGTAGCTACTTACGTCTCGCTGTTTCACTCGCTTTAAATTTAGACCATTGACGTGACAAGCGTGACACGATCCTAATTATAAATAAATAATGTTCACAAACAATATTTGGACACAAGAATGTCGTTTGTAATTCTCGCTTCATTGACTTAAACTTATTAGCGTTATTAAGTCTTCAACGTGGGTGGATCATAAATTAAACGAACGTGAGTACGTAGGCAGAAGTTTTAAATATACAATATTTTACGAGAATTACTTCAGTTCAATCGTCATTATAATTGAAAAAAAATAATAATATAAATTCCTATAATTTAAATTGGATACTAGTAGTTTGTTAAAGCACATTCAGTAGATATTTAGCCAAGTAGACAAAATATGTGCATCTTACTAGTAGGTCACAGATTCAAATGAAGATAAGTTCTGAGTCTTTACGTATTTGTGTTTATGATTCGTCTAGTGTTTGGCTGTGAAGGAAACGTCGTTGATAAAACTGTATTGGATAAAAGTCTGCTTCATTTAAGACTTGATTGTATTCAAACATGTAACTTAGGTTTTTATATAAAGCTTCATATTGTATGTACTATGTTGCAAACAAAAATAAATTTATTGAACGATCGAAAAATTTAATTATATTTTTTTATACTTTAGATATTTTCCTAAATGTTTTTGAATTAAACAAGCCTAAGCAAGTGTTGCATCCGCTCACCGTAGCTGAGATAAATGGAACATATTTTTTAAATTATTCAAAGAGCATATAACAACCTATAACAGGTGAACAAATTATTTTTGGAGCCTACTGTACCAAGTATCATTGGGGTTGGAAGAAACAGTCGTAAAAAGTAGATACAATTTTGCTTTCATAGTCAAGAACTGGCGATAAATACAAAGCTATAAAGTATTGTATATGTATGGTTTATAATAATAACTGATGTTTATATAATAGAGAGACATATTAATTAATTAATTGCTACGATTGAAACCTATGTCCTTTGATTAAATACAATATTTTTTCTTCGTGAAAACGTTTTTATTCTGTGCACTGTGTAGTATCCCACCACTAGACGTTGCTGCAGCGTATTTACTCCTATACCGTTCCGATCTGATATTTACAGATCAGAATACCAGATTTACAGAGGAAGCACAATGTGTAATTGAAATCAATGGAAGGCTACAAATTACTTTTCATCAAAATATAATTCAACGAGCGATGTATTCAAGTCAGTTTGACTGAAGTTTGCCGTTGCAGTTTGTCTCGAGTTTTCTTTGTAAAAATAACAATGGTATTCATCCAAAGATGTTCCGTGTGCGAAGACAGTGATTGCTTGTATTGAAATTTAAATATATCCAGTCAAGAGCGAGACATGGATCGTTCATGTCAGTTTTATTTTTCAACTTTGTGATAATTAGGGTTCTGAATTTCATGTTTAATTACAGTACAAAATACGGAACAACTTCTCGGCAACAAAATTGGAGAAGTTACAAATGTCTAACGTTCTATTCAGTAAGTATGAATAGTATTTACAATTTTAATACGAATTAATTAATTTATTTGTAATTTTTCGCCTAATTTGTAATTTTCAGCCTGTGTGGGTTCTTTCCAACTTACATTAAATACCTTAATATACATTGGACAATACAAACCGCTATGTCCGTGTTTTTCAAATCGGTAATATCTTCGAAAATATTCATTTAAATTATAAGCTGTAAAGGGTAAAATGGGGTCTTTATTAAATGTACAATGTATATGTTATACAATAAAGGTACTTAATTGGATAAGGATTAATGCTGTATTTCTTAAAATCGCTTCGTAAATAAGCCTTTATTTCTCGTAAAATGTAAAGGATACAAATGATTATTGGGGGTTATCCCTATGAGATAGACGTTTACCATCGGATTTTTTGTAGACCTTTTTAAGGTATGCATTACTGTAGTACATTATTTCGATCTATCTCTTTGGGTTTAGACAGCATTTGCAATGTAAGTTCAAAAAATGTGTTTATTTACGACATGACATTAAAAACCTCTGATATTATCAGTGTTTTTCTACCATATTATGCATGTATTATACATATAAACCCTCCTCTTGAATCACTCCATTTATTAAAAAACCGCATTAAAATCCGTGACGTTGTTTTAAAGCATACAGCTTATAGGGACGGACAGCGGGAAGCGATTTTGTTTTATTTATGTAGTGATTAGGTATTATTTTTTAAGAAAGGGCGAAAATGATACTTCCTTCTCCTGGGTACCTCAAGTTGTAGAAATGAGCCGTAAGATGTATGCCATCATTGGTTTTTTAAGGCGATGGAAAAACCTACTGCCCATCAAGGCTAAGATCAGCTTAGCCAATGCTTTCCTTTTTCCAATATTGGATTATGCTGACGCCTGCTACATTGACTTAACTGAAGACCTTCTAAATAAATTAGAACGGCTGCAAAATTTGGCCATTAGATTTATCTTTGGTCTGCGTAAGTTTGATCATGTTTCGCAGTATCGGTCTCAGTTAAAGTGGCTGCCAATCTGGCTTCGGAGGAACTTGCACGCCTTGTCTCTTCTCTACTCGATACTATATGTCGAACATACACCACCTTACCTTAAAGAACTCTTTAAATTTCTTGGGTCTGACAGATTACACAACCTGCGTTCTAGTGAGGATACTAGTTTAGTAACACCCTGCAGCCGGACACAAACCTACAGCAACTCTTTCACTGTGGAAACCGTCAAACTTTGGAATGCACTACCCACTGATATACGTCAGTCTAAATCCTTGTCCATCTTTAAGCATCGTTTGAAAAACTATTATCTATCCATATCTAAATAATGTATGCAAGTATGTATGTATGTAATAATAATATGTAGTTTATAATTATGTATATATGTATTGATAGTCTATACTTATATACTACATTATTATGTGTGTATTATTGGGATGTAGCTATGTGTAGTTTATTATTATACATTAGTATAAATATTTTTATTTTATAGTTTTTTATCTCCTCTCTTTATCTATTTCTGCGTTTACCTGTTTTCGTTTTAAGCTTCTATCATCAAAGGTTGTCTGTGAGAGATCGCTATAAGCGATAAGACCGCCTTTGCGCACTATTTATTTAATGTTTTGAGTTTATATTATGTATTCCTGTGTTGTGCAATAAAGTATTATATAAAAGAATTATATATAAAAAAATGATCAGTAATCATCAGTTAAAATAATCACTTTAAAAAAAAATCTTTTTGCTGTTTCGAATTTCGAACTTACACCAAAAAATCCGCGGGAACTTTAGGGTGCGTTCGAGAATTCCCGCGAAATTTACGAAAGTAACGTCATTGAGTAATCATGTCATTGCTTATTTCTTACTTCTGAAAAAAAAAAACGTTAAAAGATAAAATAGTAAATTACGTGGAAGGACGAACACCTGCATAATGTTCGCGTCAATCATACAGCTGCGTGAAATTGAATCTCATGAGCGCAAATCACACAACCCCCTATTACCATACACGTACAACGACGTTACAAATAAAAATAGACCTTATCAAAATATCATACAGTTGAAATTCAATCTACACGAGTTCGAAGTTAATGTTGAACAGCCCGCTTATACCGGTAATGTTTCTTTATCTTTTTATATTCACATAACATAACGGTAAATGTATGAATAGTGAGTGAATAGAATACTATAAGAAATTTTACAAATACAATTTTATTGCAGAAAAACTATAATATTATACAAAAAGAAGAAATATTGGTTGGAATTTACGGCTGGAAGGGTTTCGTGCAAAGACGGTTGAGTAGGTTCATACCCACTATCTACTATATTTTACCATTAAATAAAAATTTTGTCTGTCTTTGCGTCTTGTCTTGTGAATGGTGGTTGAGTCAAGATCAGACTATTTACTTCAAATTTAATTACTTGATTGAAATGAATTTCGAACGATTTTGTTTAATTTTTTTTTTATGTTAGCTGTGGCAAACGAGCAGGCTCACCTGATGGAAAGTGACTACCACCGCCCATGGACATCTGCAACACCGGGGGGGCTTGCAGGTGCGTTGTCGGCCTTTCAGGAAAGAGTACGCTCTTTTCTTGAAGGTTCCCAAGTCGTATCTGTTCGGAAAAACCGCCGGCGAAAGCTGGTTCCACAGAGTAGTTGAGCGAGGCAGAAATGTATCAATGATTCGCAACTTTAAAAGTATGAAATGTGTGTGTGTATTAATTACCAGTTCGATATTGAATCAAGATGCTGTCCATCGTCGATCATTGCTAATCCAAGCCATGTACACAAATCCTTGGATGATCGCTTCGTTAACTATATCTTAATTTCATTGATTTGCATTACACAATATAATCCCAAGCAATGTCATTCAATAATTCAATATTAGTTCTATTATCATATAGATACGATCGTGCTTTCGTCTGTTTATATTAGGATAATTTAAATGTTCAATGTACAATTCTAATTAACTATATTAAGTCCTAACGGCTTTGTCCAAGCTCGTCTGGATAGGTATTACACGCTTACCAAAATATATTCTACTGCCAAACTACAAAACAGCGTATTTTGTGTTCCGGTTTGAAGAATGCTGAGTGAGCCAGTATACCTAGGCATAAGGGACATAAAATCTTAGCTTCAAAGGTTGGTGGTAAATTAGTGATGTAAGGAATATATATAAATTAATTTATTAATACTAATTATTCTTCCAGTGCCAATGTCTATGGGTGGTGGTGACCACTTACCATCAGGATTTCTATATCATAAAAAAATATCTGTTAAAATTCCCTGAATACCTACTCAAAGTCAGTTTTCATTTACACTTTATGCAATGTATGACGAACTAATTCAGCTAAAAGCACAACGCTCATTGGTCACCTATAGCGTCATCGGCTGCCATCGACCAATAGGTACTACTCTGAATAGTTTATGCTTTAAAGTCAAAATAGTAAATTTAGCTTTGATCAGTGTTTCAGAAACTGGAGATTAATCAGGTGTGTTTTATGCGTTTTGGTGTTGGATTAAATTGGTTAAGATTTCATTTGATTTGTAATCAAAATGAGTAGGAAGAAGAACGGAGGAGTAGGAAATATGTATGTATATCCTTCTGGAAAACAAACATCGAATATAAAACAAACTTCGTACAAATGCAAAATATGTCTGGAGTTAAGTTTATCAAATTGAAGAGATTGGAATATTTCTCAACTGAAAATACAGGATATCCATCAAGTATTACATTATAATTTTGACATTACTTGAATACGAAGTCCCTAATATAAATGCGAAACTGTGCTGTCAACAAAAGAAGTTAACTATGAAGAATACAACACCTTTTTTATGCAGCAATGGATAAGCTGTTCTAAATTCTCTCGCCCCCGAGGCAAGCTCCGCCGATCCACGAACAAACAAACCATATGAAAACGAACCCGCGGGCGCTGTGATCCGCTTCAAGGACGACTATCGCAGAGGTTTAGTGAGAAAATTTCACATAACCCGGTTTTTTCCTGCGCTCAAAGAAACTTTGCGCAAGTCAGTTTGTCTGGGTTCAAAGTGTTATACCATATGAATTCACTAATCACTATTCTACCGCCAAACAAGAACACCCTGTAATGCAATGTTTGAAGGGTGATTCGGCCAGTGACAAAGCCAATTTTTTAAATTATTTATTATTATTTTATGTATTTTCAATGAACACAATATTCAATAACATTTATATGACATTTTAATTCAAACCTTAAATTGGTTTTTATGTACAAAATTATAGGCTAACTCAACATGTATTTATAGGTTATAAAATTAAATGACATTTCTTACTTTAAATATTAAATTTGGATAAAATAAATGTAAAAAAAGGCCTCGTCTCTCTTGAGGAGAAGCTTTGGTGCTTAATCCACCACGATGATCCAATTCGACTTCAAACAAATGTTACATCATTACATCCGATACACGAAGACCAAAACATTTTTGGCTAAAGAGTTTATTTCCTCAAAGAATTAAAACATCGACTTGCAGAGAAAATATGAACTTTACGTATTATATTAATCTTAATCGATCAGTCATAAGTCATATTTGGCCTAAGAAATTTTAAGTCACAAAACATAAATCTCTAATACTGTCATCGAACGGTTCTCACAATTAATGACAACCAGTATCCATCTACCCTACAATGCTCAAGTTGAAGAATATGAGTTCATTGACACAGTATATAAATTTATATTTTACTAATTAGTAATATAAATCGTACTGTGAGCAATCTCGTGAGATAGTTTAATATCGGAAGCAGACGAGCGAACAGACGCTCTCGCGCTCGGATTACTAATGAATATTCTATCCAATTGGCCGGATCTCATAGGCCGATGGCTATGCAAATGGACTATGTTGAGGCCGATTACACGTAAACCCACTCGCAGGCGGATGTCATTGTGGGTAAATACCTGTCTGATTGCTCGGCGATGTACGTAATACGTAAATCGTGAGCAATCATAAGGGCGTAAAAATCTCATGATCTAATTTAGATAATGATGTGTAAGGATAAAAAATATTAGTACTAGTACTATATATCATTTTATGCTTAGTTATTTCATAAGATTTTATTCTATAGAACGTATAAAATATTTAATATATTAAATATTTTGTCACTCAACGACTATCGATAGAATTTTATTATTGTAATTAGAATAAAAATAATAATAACAGTTATTTATACATGACACTTGTTAAAATTGTTTTTTTTTTTCACTAGTGTATAAAAAATGTATATAATAACTAAAAATATTATGGAAATGAATCTCTTAAGGAGGTTAAATGGGGGGATGACACTTTGTATAGATATTTGTCGTTTCTGATGTTAGAAATAAGAAATACAATTTTATTGTTGTATAAATAGTAGATTTAATTTAACATACTTTTGAACATATTACATATTAGGACAGGAGAGCTTATCTGCAAGAGAAAACGCGGGACTTTATAGAGCACGATCGTAAAGTGTCAAAAATAGGCATTGTCTATAATAATTAGAATATTTAAAGAATACTCGCATCGCAAGCTCTACATTTCACGAGTGATAAGCGAAGTGATTTCTTATAATATAGAACTCTAGGTAATTTATATAACTCTAGTATTTTATAATAAATACCGTTTCATTTAAACTTCATTTAAATTATAAATATTCAAAATAAACTTAATCCAAAAGATTATAATCGATATGCTATGCGTTATTTAAAAATCGAATGTCTGCTTAAATTTTTTTATCCGTGTACAGTCAGCGCTACGTAGTATAAAACAAAGTCGCTTCCCACTGTTTGTCTGTCCCTAAGTATGCTTAGATCTTTAAAATTAATCAACAGAATTTGTAATACAAATAATACGCGCGATGGTATATGTCTATCTTTTAGAGATAGCGCACAAAAACCATTTTTTATTCTTTATTTATTACGAGAAGTCGCTAGTACTAGATATATCATAAAATAACGGTAAAACTTGGAACTAAATATAAACGAGTAAAACGCATTCAATTAATGCTCTTAATTAAAACCAAAAAAGGGACAGTTCTATTCCATAGCAATTGTATACACAAAAAAGGAAGTTTTCAATTATTCAAATGAATGAAAATGACTCCCAATACAGTGTTTCTATAAAAAAATAATTTAAAGTGGCTTTCATTAGGTTTTCATTTGCATGATATTCATTAGTACGGAAGGCGTCACCGCTGTCCGCCGAACTTCCTACATTTACTTTTAAAAATATGTTTCAGCTAAAATATAGGCAACTTAAAAGAATATTTTCAAGTATTTTTATGAAATTATTATTCATCTTAAAGTGTCATTGGATTTTTAAAATTATTTACTCAAGTTTTGTGTTATAAGTAACAAAATATAGTTATTTTGAGTAGATTAAAATTTGGATATTGGTTAAGTTAAATTAATAGTAAAGCTTCAAGTGTATAACAAAAATAATTTTAAACCGCTTTTATAATATTGATAAATCTATTTGATGGTAGGTTTTTGTGCGAGACCGTTTGGGTAGATACCACCCATATATATTCTACTGTCAAACACAAATACTTAGCATTATTGTGTTCCAGATTGATGGGTGTGTGAGGCCGTGTGACTACAAGCAAAAAGGACATAACAACTTAGTTCCCAATATTGGTGGTGCATTAACGATGTAAGGGATTTACATTAGCAGCCTGTAAATTTCCCACTGCTGGGCTAAGGCGTCCTCTCCCTTTGAGGAGAAGGTTTGGAGCATATTCCACCACGTTGCTCCAATGCGGGTTGGTGGAATACACATGTGGGAGAATTTCGTTGAAATTAGACACATGCAGGTTTCCTCACGATGTTTTCCTTCACAGCCGAGCACGAGATGAATTATAAACACAAATTAAGCACATGAAAATTCAGTGGTGCCTGCCTGGGTTTGAACCCGAAATCATCGGTTAAGATGCACGCGTTCTGCAGATGCACCACTGGGCCATCTCGGCTCTGTAAGGGATACTTAATATTTGTTACAGTGTGTTTATAGGTGGTGGTGTCCACTTACAGATAAAGATCTTCACGTCTGCCGTATTTAAATTATATAAAATAAAATAAATCTTACAACTCAAGGCTTATTGAGAAGTTCCAATAACTTGTAGAATTCGCAAACTTATTGAGAATCGCTGACGATATCATTTGTTTTAATTAATTAAAATATTACAATAAATGAAAAATAACTGAAACCATGTAAACATTATACTGTTCACTAAGGGTTGTATAATTGGTAAACTAAATATTACACATTGATGGCTGTATTTTGGTAAGATCTAACAAACATCTAGATTCCGTAAAAGAACTCGAACACAAAATCAGGAGACTGAAAATTTAATAAAATCATGCGGAATACAGAAGAAAGTAATAGAATAAAGTTAATATAGAGTCGAATTGCGAATGCTTCTAGACTTTCTTATGAAAATGTCATTGCGGCATCTCGCAGCGCATGCAAGCCGTAACAATTTTACTAAACTTTACCGTCTTATTGAATCTTAACAAGCCTTTTGTTTATAAATACGAAATAATAAAATGATATTTTATACAGTAAGAGTTCGTTCCGACTGTATTCGATCGCACACTACAGTTTAACGAAACAGTTTTGAACTTCGAATTTTAATGTTAGGTTTTTTTTGAAATAATGAGATATTCAGATTTCGTAATTATATTAGAATCATTGTATAATCCTTGTTAGTTTTTTTATTAGGAGAGCTTGTTTGGATCAATGCGCTGGTCTAAAGTTTTTGCGTGGAGGGTGTCGAAATATGTGTTATTTTTATGTTAGATTATAGGATTAATTAATTTTATTGACTAAGATGATATAAGTTAATTTCATTTTAATTTTTCTATCATTTTAATCCTAATATTTTGAGCGTTAACCATAACCGTCTATGTGAAAATTTTTATTAATTTACTCGTGACTACGTTTGAATTTAAATCAGATATTCGTATAAAATTTTTTTTGATATCCTAATTCTTTTTCTATACTTAAAATAGCCTAGCTTGATTTTGATAGCATCAGTAATCTTCCCGTGAAATTCTAGTCAAAGTCTGTTTCGCGGAAATTAGCCGGACAATATGACAAAAATTTTAAAAATTGTTTTTTTTTTCATTATATGTGCTGTAGAGTTTATACGGAACATCTAATAAAAAAATATAGCTGGTTTATCTTTATTTTACTGAGAACCGTAGCAAAATCTATTGAGTGGCTTAGCAGTGACATACACACAGACGCAGAAACAGAGTTTGTTTTATTTTATATAAAGATATGAGATAAAAGTTGAGAAATTGTAACAATGTATGGAAGCATTGCTCATAAAGTTCACAATTTGATACAATAGATCCTCGCTAATGAAAAAAAGACAGTCTGGCGTTGCACGAAATAAGATCGTTGAAAACTCCTAAAATATGTAATACTGTATCAAAATTGGTCTTGTCTGAAAACATGAATGTTTTAAAATAGTAAAATCTTCGTGCAGTAGTTTCTTTTTTTTTTTTTTAAATTAGTTAGCATAAAATGTTTCATCTCTTCGGAGTGAAATTCTTTTTCGGTTTAGAAGAAATATATTCAATCTAAGTATGGAACTGTCGCCTGCAATGTAATTTGCACAGTAATAAACTTCGCTACAATTTCAAAGAGGTCACTGAACTTACTTCCAGATACTCACTTATACTGAAATTTAATATGAGAAATAAGTTATTAAAATATGATAAAATAATAGATTTTTTTTTAAATATTGTTTTATAAATTTTATAGACGAAGATGTGAGTTGTTTTAGTGTTGTTTTCAGGGTTCAACTAACTGAAGAAAAAAAAAGTTATTACAATTTAGTCGGCTATAATTATAGCTTATATTTTGTAAAATGATGATATGTTCGGGTATTAGTCCGTGAGTAGCTAGTACTCTTTTTTATTTTAAAGATATAATTGAAAGATAATTTTCTGCCATTATTCTAGTTACGATAAAGTTTGTATATATGAATCTGTAGTATTTGTCTACACAAACAATGACATGTAGCTTGCTTTGTTCGTTTATCCGTACCGATTAATCGTTCTATTTAACCATATAATATATTATCTGGGCTAAAAAATTAACCAGTCCCCCGTTAGTGGCGGTACGGTACTACATATGAACATTCTTTAAGCTATAAGTGTTTCAAATATAAATACAAATGTTGAAACAAGAGATAAAATTATATTTATGTATGTAAGGTCCCATAGTGAATATTTCTTAAGGACTCAATGAAAGCGAGAACGATAAGAGCACAAGTAACATTTTTATTTTATTATGAGGAGAAGCTTGCGGAAAAATATTGTCTGACGAATGTACGAATTATCAATTATACGAATAATCCGGGCGCGACCTTTAGCAATTGAGGCACGAGTGGACCATCCGAAAGCGGTAGCTTCGATAAACTGTGTGGTCTGTGTGAGAGAGTTTAATGATTTTCCCTCGACTATTTCAGTGTTAGGAACAATTATGAGTGAAGAGAGAGGTACAGTCTTAAAAACTCAATTCGTCGAAAATATTTTGTCAATTAAACATAAATATAAATATTCCAATACACATGAACACATATACATATATGATCCATAGAACCATACTCCCCGTTAACGTTGCTAGAGTCGGAAAGCTGGCTATTGTTCGGAAATTCGGGATGGTATCATAATTGATATAAATAAGTAGAATTGACCCTCACTTAAGATTAAGCTGAGTTTTATTTTTGTGACGAATCGTTGAAGTTGGATCGGAATAAAATCGAAAACGTATTATAATCGTAGTATTAGAAGAATTGTCTCCTGTTATTTTTGGTATGTTTATATATACTTTGACAAAGTTACATCTCACTTCTTAAAACGCGCGGATATAAGTTAATATCGGAAACGTATTATAATCGTAGTATTAGAAGAATTGTCTCCTGTTATTTTTGGTATGTTTATATATACTTTGACAAAGTTACATCTCACTCTTAAAACGCGCGGATATAAGTTAACATCGGAAACGTATTATAATCGTAGTATTAGAAGAATTGTCTCCTGTTATTTTTGGTATGTTTATATATACTTTGACAAAGTTACATCTCACTCTTAAAACGCGCGGATATAAGTTAACATCGGAAACGTATTATAATCGTAGTATTAGAAGAATTGTCTTCTGTTATTTTTGGTATGTTTATATGTACTTTGACAAAGTTACATCTCACTCTTAAAATGCGCGGATATAAGTTAACATCGGAAACGTATTATAATCGTAGTATTAGAAGAATTGTCTTCTGTTATTTTTGGTATGTTTATATGTACTTTGACAAAGTTACATCTCACTCTTAAAATGCGCGGATATAAGTTAACATCGGAAACGTATTATAATCGTAGTATTAGAAGAATTGTCTCCTGTTATTTTTGGTATGTTTATATATACTTTGACAAAGTTACATCTCACTCTTAAAACGCGCGGATATAAGTTAACATCGGAAACGTATTATAATCGTAGTATTAGAAGAATTGTCTTCTGTTATTTTTGGTATGTTTATATGTACTTTGACAAAGTTACATCTCACTCTTAAAATGCGCGGATATAAGTTAACATCGGAAACGTATTATAATCGTAGTATTAGAAGAATTGTCTCCTGTTATTTTTGGTATGTTTATATATACTTTGACAAAGTTACATCTCACTCTTAAAACGCGCGGATATAAGTTAACATCGGAAACGTATTATAATCGTAGTATTAGAAGAATTGTCTTCTGTTATTTTTGGTATGTTTATATGTACTTTGACAAAGTTACATCTCACTCTTAAAATGCGCGGATATAAGTTAACATCGGAAACGTATTATAATCGTAGTATTAGAAGAATTGTCTTCTGTTATTTTTGGTATGTTTATATGTACTTTGACAAAGTTACATCTCACTCTTAAAATGCGCGGATATAAGTTAACATCGGAAACGTATTATAATCGTAGTATTAGAAGAATTGTCTCCTGTTATTTTTGGTATGTTTATATATACTTTGACAAAGTTACATCTCACTCTTAAAATGCGCGGATATAAGTTAACATCGGAAACGTATTATAATCGTAGTATTAGAAGAATTGTCTCCTGTTATTTTTGGTATGTTTATATATACTTTGACAAAGTTACATCTCACTCTTAAAACGCGCGGATATAAGTTAACATCGGAAACGTATTATAATCGTAGTATTAGAAGAATTGTCTTCTGTTATTTTTGGTATGTTTATATGTACTTTGACAAAGTTACATCTCACTCTTAAAATGCGCGGATATAAGTTAACATCGGAAACGTATTATAATCGTAGTATTAGAAGAATTGTCTCCTGTTATTTTTGGTATGTTTATATATACTTTGACAAAGTTACATCTCACTCTTAAAACGCGCGGATATAAGTTAACATCGGAAACGTATTATAATCGTAGTATTAGAAGAATTGTCTTCTGTTATTTTTGGTATGTTTATATGTACTTTGACAAAGTTACATCTCACTCTTAAAATGCGCGGATATAAGTTAACATCGGAAACGTATTATAATCGTAGTATTAGAAGAATTGTCTCCTGTTATTTTTGGTATGTTTATATATACTTTGACAAAGTTACATCTCACTCTTAAAACGCGCGGATATAAGTTAACATCGGAAACGTATTATAATCGTAGTATTAGAAGAATTGTCTTCTGTTATTTTTGGTATGTTTATATGTACTTTGACAAAGTTACATCTCACTCTTAAAATGCGCGGATATAAGTTAACATCGGAAACGTATTATAATCGTAGTATTAGAAGAATTGTCTTCTGTTATTTTTGGTATGTTTATATGTACTTTGACAAAGTTACATCTCACTCTTAAAATGCGCGGATATAAGTTAACATCGGAAACGTATTATAATCGTAGTATTAGAAGAATTGTCTCCTGTTATTTTTGGTATGTTTATATATACTTTGACAAAGTTACATCTCACTCTTAAAATGCGCGGATATAAGTTAACATCGGAAACGTATTATAATCGTAGTATTAGAAGAATTGTCTCCTGTTATTTTTGGTATGTTTATATATACTTTGACAAAGTTACATCTCACTCTTAAAACGCGCGGATATAAGTTAACATCGGAAACGTATTATAATCGTAGTATTAGAAGAATTGTCTTCTGTTATTTTTGGTATGTTTATATGTACTTTGACAAAGTTACATCTCACTCTTAAAATGCGCGGATATAAGTTAACATCGGAAACGTATTATAATCGTAGTATTAGAAGAATTGTCTCCTGTTATTTTTGGTATGTTTATATATACTTTGACAAAGTTACATCTCACTCTTAAAACGCGCGGATATGGACGAACTAGCTGTTACCCGCGGTTTGCCCGCGTAGAATATGAATATATTCACAAATTAACATTTAATTGTATTACATAAGTATTAAAGGATTATAGTATAGTAGCCTAAGTTACTCCTTATTACACCAGCTCATCATTCCTTCGATATCAGCAGTCCCGTCAAAATCGGTCCTGCGGTTCCAGAGATTAGCCGGAACAAACAGACAGACAAAAAAGAAAAAAATATATTTTGGTATATGTACTGTGTATGCATTTACTAAAAAGCGGTTCTTTTAATATAACAAACAGACTCTCAAATTTTATTATATGTGTAGAAGAGTAGAAGTATAAACTATGTGAGTAGATTTATAGATAGCGATAAGGTTTAAAAAATCCTATTTTTAACAGTAGTGTCTAAATATAAGTACTTCTTCATACGTTTAGTTCTAAATATGTATATCTAAATATTGATCTGTTCTGTCTACACTTGATCCCCGGAAGAATCTGCATAACAAAGAGGAATTTTTAATTAGAAGACTACTCGAAAGTCTATTCACAAACAGATGAAGGCAGATTAGTTCTATCCCGACATGTTCACATTTCGTTTTTCTTTTGATAGGGACGGTAAAATAAAAACCCTAAAAAATATTTTTTGTTAGATCCTTGGTACACAATATTTATTAAGGTTGATGTTTTTATTAAAAGGCAATTTATAATATGCCTTTTTGCCGGACTTAGAAAATGTTTCATTAGTCGATTTGATAATGGAATACTTGGAAATCAATCCAAGTATTAAAGCAAAAGCATCAGACGACTTATGGACGAACTAGCTGTTACCCGCGGTTTGCCCGCGTAGAATATGAATATATTCACAAATTAACTTAAAATGTTACGTTAATGTAAGACCTCTTTGTATACCACATTGGTGTGAATTTCAGCCCTTAGGGTAGAATATCCAGAAACGCTTAAATGCGAATCAACTCATTTTTAATCGGTAGACCAAAAATAAATTTTTATGCTTCTAACTCAAAAATATGGACTTCTAGGCTAACCCGTATACAAAATGTCAAACACTATTTCTCTCCTTAGCGTAAAATATTCAGAAACGCTTAAATACGTATCTACTCATTTTTAATCAGTAGGCCAAAAATAAAGTTACATGTTTCTAACTTAAAAATGACGGACTTCGATACAAACTTTCAACCCTTATTTCACCCCCGTAGGGGTAGAATATGCAGAAACACTTAAATAAGTATCTACTCCTTTTTAATCAGTATCCCAAAAATAAAGTTTCATGTTTCTAACTTAAAAAAATTCGGACTTCCATAGAAATTCTAAATATGACAATATTTTCAACAACTTAAAACCTTTCATCCCCCTTTTCAACCCTTTACAACAGCTTTTTTCCAAATAAAAAGTAGCTTTTGTCCTTTCTCAGGCTCTAGACTATTTGTGTACCAAATTTCATTTAAATCGGTCCAGTAGTTTTGGCGTGAAAGCGAGACAGACAGACAGACAGAGTTACTTTCGCATTTATAATATTAACATGAAAAGACAATCTTCAGTGGCGGTTTCATTGAGAACATCTTATTATCTTATTAACTAAAAATATTACTTTTTGTAAGTGTGCGAATATACGATGTAGTGAACTACAGATTACGATGAACAATCTTTTTGCGTGTTCAGCGCCAATACTCTGGCAACAATTAATTTCAAATTATTTCAAATTTTCTAAAATATTTCTAATAGGATTCACACGACATTATTTTGATTATTTCAACATCTTTCAATACATGTCGAAATCTAATTAGTAAATTTACTCATGTAGATATTTTTCAAAGATTTTTGATTTGGTCGTCATTTTGTAATAAATTAGTAGTTTTTTTGTAATGTGTTGATTTTTAGTTGGTGCAACATCCGACAATCCTTTAAATCTCATAAAATCCCACAAAAACATCCCAATTGCTACGAGTAAACACATTTCATATTGTATATAATTATGAATGTATAATAAAAAAGCATAAAAAGTAAAAGCAGTAATTGTTTATTTCGATCAACGATTAGTCAGCTTTGATGTAATTAATTTTTATATTATAAAATAAACAACATACAATATGTAGCCTAACTATATTTTCAAATAATAAACCATAGTGATGGTTACATAGGCCGGATATTGATCCGGGATTAAATGACGAGCAATATTCCTTTTTTAAAATTTTAAAAAGCAATTATATTAATAGCTGAAATTTTGTGAGATCTATTTTATAACCAAATTAAAAAAGATAAGGTTTTATAACGACGCTTTTTTTACATAGTGGCGTTAGGTAGGTAGTTGGCTTTAGAAGTCAAAGTGTTATGACCACTTTAATATTAAGCAAAGAGTTTAGGTTCAATCCCGGGCAAACACTACGAGTTTTTTTATTTTTTATATATATGTTTATAATATATCTATTGCTCAGCAACCGCGAGGAATATAAAAGCTCCATTAGCTTCTCAAAAAGGGAGGTTAACCACAGTGAATTTCTTGCCGGTACTTTTCCGTAAAATCTACATTTCAAAACGGTGGTAACTTAAGATAGTTTTTTAAAATGTCAATTAAAAAGTGCTCATAAAAGTTTACTTGAATAAAGTATATTTTAATCTTGGCTTTTTTTAGTAGTGTGAAATATTTTGTCTGTTAATGTTATATATTGTACTTTAATCTTATAGATATGAAAATAACTTTATTCAGTTCCATAGTCAACAACAATACAACTTAAACAAAAAAAAAGACAATATTAGTGATAACATTTTGAACTGAAGTCGTAGAGCATATTTTCGAAGATGTATATGTTGATATATTTAAAAGTTATCCTGATGTTAAGTCAATTCGTATCTCCGTGCATACTCCGTAAGCCAGATACATGTTCAGTAAGCCTCTTGGGAACTTTAAAAGATTAAAAACTTTCTCAGTTGCGGTCTAGGCGGTTCACTTGCCTCGCGGCGAAGGCTAGACTCTCTGCGGACACATTATATGCTACTAGTTAATAACTCTTCCTAAATATGAATACTGGAAGGGTCAAATGTATTCTAAATATGGAGTGCAAGAAAGATGTCAAATAAAATGTTATCTTTAACTGGCGCGTTATGTAGGATGAGATCGATTCGTACGCCTTGACGACAAAAGGCAATGCTTTGTTATGCCGTTACAAGGCATTTGTTTACATTATAATATACGTATAATTTATAGAAAAGGTCATTTAGTAACGAATGTCATCATTTTTATTATTAATTATTTGTTTCTTCACTAGATTTATTTATTGGTTTTCTTTTATAATTTTTTTTCACTGAACATCAATTTCGATGTTTCACATCAGCCGGGCGCCGCGTAACTAGCTACCCGTCCGGCCTCACACAATTACAATAAGAGTCTATACCACTTTTATATTGAAGAAGAAACAGAAAAAGTTTTGCTTTTTCCTGCTAGAAAAGTTGAAATTCTTGGCACTTTTCTATTATATGTATTTTTTTAAGCTATAGGTGGTAAACGAGCAGGAGGCTCACCTGATAGAAACCGATTACCACGGCTCATGGACATCTGCATCACTGGGGCGTTTGTAGGTGCGTTATCGGCCTTTGAGAAATGAGTAGGCTCTTTTCTGGAAGGTTTCCAAGTCGTGTCGGTTCGTAAAAACCGCCGTCGAATGCTGGTTCCACAGAGTAAATACATGTATTATACATATAAACCTTTCTTTTGAATCATTCTGTTTATTGATGAAAACCGCATTAAAATCCATTGCGTAGTTTAAAAGATCAAAGCGTACATGACGGCGGGAAGCGACTTTGTAAATATGCACGTCGATTTTATTGATCATCGATAGCTACTTGCAATGGTTCCAATCGTTGAATATATAATACACACACATAGTGAAATTATGTCAACTAGGCTGTGGTGCGACGAGGTAGAAACTCCAAACAATATTTTTATAGTCTTTGTCCAGTAGCGGCACATTTTCGTGTTGTTGCTTACTTAGTCTATCCTTCATCCAAGTATATTTAAATATATTAGGTTGTGGTCGTAAACTAACATTAATTATCACGGTTGTTTTTATTATTTTTATCATGTATATAACCAGGTAGATGTGACCCGCGGCTACGCTCGTATTTTAGGGGTTGGTTGTCAGGTATGAAAAAGTAGCTTTCTCCATACCAAATCTCTCAAAAATTCGATTCAGTGGTTTGACCGTGAAAGCGTATCAGATAGACAAACAGATATAGTTAGTCTCACATTTATAATATTAGTATAGTATACAAAATTTAATTTTGTAAATGGAACCTTTAGCAATAAATATGTTTAATATTTCTATTACATCCGCGTCTAATTTGTTTCTCCGGAAGATCTCGTATTTGGCCGTGAATCCCGTAATTTATTTATCCTTATCTAGGGAAATTTCTTTAGGATCGGTTTAGTGGTTTAGTGGTTATGACGTATGGCAGAGTTACTTTTACATTTATAATATTAGTCTGACGTAAAGATAGAATGTTCTGTTATATGTTTCATAAATTTTATATCATTTGTTTTAGGAAAATAATTAGTATTGTCTCACTGCTCGACAAACAATCTTTCTCTTGAGGAAACGTTTGAAGCTTATTCCACCATGCTGTTCCTATGGGTTGGCGTATGTACTTTTTTTTTTTTTTATGTCATAGGTGGCAAACGAGCAAGAGGCTCACCTGATGGAAAGTGATTACCACCGCCCATGGACATCTGTAACACCAGGGGGGTTGCAGGTGCGTTGCCGGCCTTTTAGGAAGGAGAACGCTCTTTTTTTGAAGCTGGTTCCACAGAGTGGTTGTGCGAATTTTTGTCCGTAACATCATCGTCGAGCTGGTTCAATCATATTACGGCGATTCTGCGATTATTTTTCTTACCTGTGATCGTTATGGGCTACGGCGGCCATAATCCAGAGGCTAGCCAACTTCTCAGAATACATATTAGTGCACTAGTGTTTATTCAAACACAGATATATTCTCGATTCCTTCAGTCTGATAATCTTAAGGTATGTTAAATCCGACACGACTGGAAGTTCAAGCTCAGTACCAACGGCTTTACGTGGTTTTCAAGGCATGAGAATGTAAACTGCTAATTTCTGCGATTTTCTGGACATGATAAACCAATATATTTTAAAGCTCCGGTTTGACCTCTACGACTTGATAGCCAGACCAGTTTAACTAGGCAGTCTTACTCATGCTAACAGAACGTGACGACTGACGACGTGACTGACTGCGTGATAGTTTATTTCTCCACTAACCACCGGTCTCATTAATATAAAGTGTAATGAACTAACTTCCCAAGGGCTTATTTCATTCTATTTGCTCTTTTATTTAATACAAATTGTTAGTTTCTATTTTAGATTTACTGTCGTGCTTTGAATAATGTAATTTTAATTTGTAACGGTTGAAGGAGTTTTAATTTAACGAAACGTTTTAAAATATCTTAGAAGATATTCGTAATCTTAGAAACTTCTTTAAATGTATTAAACAATTTAAATTTCTTTAGTTTTTTTTTTATTTATAATATGTTATTAAATGGATTTAAACGAAAAGAGATTTAGATAAAGGTTGTATGTAGGGGATATTCCTTATTTGATGTTTTCTGCTAGTTCACTCGACTTTAAACCGCGTTAAAGAACTTCGTTCCAAAAATACACCTTTCGTCTTTTTAACAGAATACTCAGTTACGTCATGAGTAACCCAGTTTTCAGTTGACAAAAACGACTTTTATAGATCCCGTTAGTTTGTAGGCTGTGCATACAACATACGAAAATCAAAGCTTGAATTGCTTTTAATTAAATTCGGTATCGTGATTAACTTTTTGAATATAATATACTTCTTCCGAAATGTCCTAAATAGGAAACTGCGGTAAAAGCAAAAGCAAACGAAGAATAATGTGTTACCTGGTGAAAGGGTTTTGTGCAAGCCCGTCTAGTTAGGTAGGTTTGAAGGGTGAGTGAGCTTTTCTATATCATAAAAATCCTCATTTCATGTGATATTTTAATTTGCCATAGTTTGAACGTCAATACGAAGCTTAGTAGTATACATTAATAGCCTATAAATCCTGTAAGGTCTCCTCTCCCTTTGAAAACCTTCTCTGGTTTAGAGCATATTCCACCATGCTATTTCAATGCAGGTTGGTGGTTACACATGTGGCAGAATTTAGTTTGAAATTAGACACATGCAGGTTTGCAGGCCGGAAAGAATTATAAACACAAACTAAGAACATGAAAATTTAGTAGTGCTTACCTGAGTTTGATCTCGTAATAATCTGTTAAGGTGAATGCGTTCTAACCACTGGGCCATCTCGGCTATCTTAGTAGTATACCCACATTAACATTACAGGTTGAAGTCCCTCGTTTGTCTAGTTAATTGTACTGGTTCGAGATATTAGATTCATTCTGTTAAATGTCGGCTGCACGACAAATATTTTCTCAGTCTCATCCAGATCAATATTATTTCAAATTCAATTTAAGTAGCTTAAACTAACATCGCGTAACTCTCCACATCGAGATATGAATGTGTGAGTTTCGAAATGATTCAGAATAAATATGAATGCATTTTCTTTCATCGATACATCATATATCGTGTTTCGTCAAATGGTCTGACGTTGCTGACGGCGCCATCCATCACACGAACATTTTCTCAGCGTCTACAAATGGATTGATCAGAATATACGAACAATATTTGTTAAACTATGCAAATTTATCATTCGTCACTATTTGAATGATTGCTTAAGAAATCTTAGAAGGGTACTTTTTGCATGGTAATGGTTATGTTAAAATAAACATATGTAGCAATGTATATATTGTCAGAAATATGAAATAGGGTCGTCGTTGATTGGGCGGTCTTAATTTCCCGAATGGTGTTACCAGTAAGATAGTTCTCTAATATTTATTCAAGTAAAATTCGTGCATCAGCATCATATTCAATTTCATATATGAGCAGAAAGTTACGACGTTAATTAATTAATGTAAACTATTTATATAAATGCAACTCGTTGCTGCAATATCGCAGAGCGTGCCTGTATATTTATCATTCTTAATATTCATTGGTTAATAGAAAACCCAGTAGTTGTGAGAGAATTTTCTAAAACGCATACCACACGGGTTTCATGATTGTCACGGTTGAATGCACAAGCGTTTCCGTGGCACCCTCCGAAAGGACGGAGAAGATAACGCTTGTTTTTTGGGAGGTATTGCAGCACTCAGCTATCGGTAAGTATCACATACTCCTCTCGCTACATGGGGGGGAAACGCGTAAACGCGTTTGTCCAGAGAATAAAAAGGTAAGGGCTCACATGAGAGGAATTAGTTTTGTTTGTTAATACCGAACACGTTCAGAGTTCGGGAGTTCTAGAATACATTCCATTTTATAATCTGTTGACTGTTACGTTGCTTCAGGTGACCAGGGACGATTTGTATCAATCGTGTTTTCGACCGGATATGTCAATAGTCGTTAACTCATCTGCGGGAATCGCCTGCTTGCTATTTATCCACCAAGCTGTCAACCAATGAAAATGTGCCGTAAATAATTTATTTCCAATTTATCCCAGGAAGCGCGGACAACAAAGAGGAGTTCGGTGAATAAACGAACAGTTAAAAAACATAATCCTTGTTCAACATAAAAGCATTATATACTTGTTTATTGAATAAAAAAAACTGTATCACTGTTGCGGAAAAGATGCGACTAAAGTAACTTTCATCACCAATTTTTTTTACAATACAATACAATAATTATTTAATGTTTGTACTGGCCTGGAGACGATCGTTACATTACCAAGGTGTACAATAATCTATAAAATAGCTTTGTAATTTTTAACTTTAGCATCGAAAACTTCTTAAATATTTTTTTTTTTATTACTTTTGAGCGATAGTATTTTTTAAACGAATGTATGCATGATGGAAAATTTTAAATTAGTTAATTGGCTTTTGAAATTACCTTCTTTCAAATTAAATCACCGCCGATATTGCCCAGTGGTTAGAACGCGTGCATCTTAACCGATGATTTCGGGCTCAAACCCAGGCAGGCACCATGAATTTTCATGTGCTTAATTTGTGTTTATAATTCATCTCGTGCTCGGCGGTGAAGGAAAACATCTTGAGGAAACCTGCATATTGTGTCTAATTTCAACGAAATTCTGCCACATGTGTATTCCACCAACACACATTGGAGCAGCGTGGTGGAATATGCTCCAAACCTTCTCCTCAAAGGGAGAGGAGGCCCTAGCCCAGCAATGGGAAATTTACAGGCTGCTAGTATAAAGTAAATCGATCAATCGATTTAAAGTATCGAATTTACAGATCAGGATAAATCTTCGTTATCTATTGTCTTCGTTGTAAGCTAGAAAATTGTATCTGTAAACTCCATTGAGAACAACTTTTTTATGATATAGGTAGGTGTAGGAGCAAATAGGCCACCTGATGGTAAGTGGTCACCACCGCCTATAGATAATGGCTGTGAGAAATATTACCCATTCTTTATATCATCAATGCTCCACTAACCTTGGGAGCCAAGATGTTATGTCCCTTGATCCTGTAGTTACATTTGTTCACTCACTCTTCAAACCGCAGCACAACATTACTGAGTACTGCTGTTTGGCGGTAGAATATCTGATTAGTGACCTGCCCAGACTGGCTTGCATAAAGCCCTACCACCTAGTAAAACTAAGTCCTCTTAATTATTTACAATTCACTTTAACTTACATGCAGTCTATTCTTAATAGAGCAAGGTGTCTAAAATTAAAGCAATTATTTCGTTTTATACAGCCACAGCCGCAAACATGCTCAAATAAAATGTCGGCATGATAAATATTCAAACATGTTATTATTACGTAGTTTACGTATTTCAGCCTCATTTCAGAGGATCGTTATAAAAGTGAGTTTATTTTACGAGAGCGCATGTCGGCAATAATCCGTCGCGTTTGATGAGCGCTGTTTACTGCGAGAGCGTATCGCTTGAGAGCCAAATAAATCGCTGGCGATGCTCAATTTATACGAGATAATATATTTTAATGGACACTGGAATGTGCCTTGGAATGATGTTCCATTTTATTTTAGACAGAGTTTTAATTTTTCTTTCAAGCTGATCTTCGACCAATATTTACTAAGAACATGTTCATGTGTACATAAAACCCCTGAATTAAATACTAATTCTAAAGATATCCAAAGGATAAGTTTGACGATAAAACAAGCTAGAGCATGTTGAACGTACTAGTTTAGAAGCATTAACGTAATATGTCAATTTAACACAAGCTGAATATAGAATGTTCCAGAAGATGACACGTGAGAGGAGACGCCCGGGGACGTCGTTATAAAGCGCTGAGGCGGATCACTGCGACCACTCTAACACAAAGGATTATCTCAAGTAACTTGGTGTTTGTTTACGCCGCAAGCATCTACGTGATACCGTTCCTCATATTTAATATGTGCATTAAATAAATTTTAAATGTCCCTTGAATATAGTGTGTGCATTAATTATCTCTTATATTTCAAATTTAACTTAATGTAGTATATTATGTGTTTAAAACTATGAATTGTAAAACGAAATACATTCCGCATTGTTTGTTATTTCCACTTAAATGGTGTAAAAGACGCGTATATTTCGGGTAATGAATGAGTGGAGTGGTGAGCTCGGGCGGCACAAAACGGCCCACGAGGCGTTGACAAAACGCGTGACGTGTTGACACATGCAAAATTACGTCATTCCCGAATGCAAGCTGTGGCAACACTAAGTCTAAATTATTTCGTTGTGAATTCATTTCATAACACGCTTTTCACTGATATTATATTTTTGAGTTCGTAGCAATTACTTAGGACCTATTCAATTTTAGTATTAGTTTATATAAAATAGGCTATTTGATAATGTGAAAAATAAAGTGTCAATTATTGTAATCAGTACATATATATTATGAGTTTAAAAATGGTTATTTATTAACAAGAGTTGAAAATAATAATTAATTTATTCAAAAATCCATAAATAAAAATGCATTTTATTAAACGTTTGTCACGTGACTCAAAACGCTTCTGATTGGTCGGGTTTATGATGACGTCACTTGCTTGTTAACCTAGTTTGCCTACTGTATATGGATTATATGTGCCACAGATTATAATACAGGCAAGTGACGTCACCGACCCCATTGCAGCGCCATATTGTCGAAGTAGCGTTTTCGCGCGCTATTTAAATATGGAATTTTTAATTTGATATTTTTCAGCAAATATGTACTAGAATAAAAAAACAAAATTACTGGGTTACTTAATCTCTACTAAATAATATAAAATGGATTTTAAAAACCAGTCAAATAACCTATTGAAGATGCTTAAATTAGTAGTGCTTTTATAAAAAAATCGTGCATTTAATTTGGAAGGTTAAAATGTATGCACCTAGTTGAATTACCCTAGAAGAAATACTTAGAGCTTTTTCAAAGTGATAATACATTAACTAAAATAAAAGAATAAATGTTTTTTTTTTATAAATAGAATATAAAAATAATTAATGAAACATTATATTAAAAAGGTATCAAAGTAATTAGTCTTACGGTGAAACAATAAATGGAAAATTCTTGATAGCGGACACGGAGGGAAACGGAAGCCTCCTCCCCAAGACGCCATTATCTGCACGGGTAATGCTTTTGTGTGAATTCTATTCACAACTGAACAATTAATATCGTGACGCGATTGTGCTGATGGCAACCGCGAGGTCACAGTTCCAACGCTGAAATAGGTTTAAAACAAAACTAGATGATGCATACGACTTTGAATCCGGTATAAAATGTTACAACTGAAGATTATTTGTATATGTATGTGATTTGATTAAGAGCGGAGATGGCCACTAGGCATTTCGTTAGAATATATATATGTAGTTTTAATCGTCTGTAGATTCGTAATTGAGGGTGTCAGAAAATGCCACGAGGAAACCAGTACTTGTTGGTTTGAAATCAAACGCATGTATCAACATGCATTTGAGTAGCGTAGTGGAATAATCATCCAAACATCCAATCGGAAAAGGAAGACTTATCCAACGCTGAGACATTTAAAAGCAATCGAATCGTCCTTTTACATCTAAATCAAATTTAAGACTTCCACTGGTTAGAAATGTAGACTGTATCGTGTACATATAGATGTAAAATTAATTAAATGTATAGTAATAAAATTAATTAATTTATATATATATATATATATATATATTATATTAGTTTTTGATTATCTAAAGACATATATACTTTGCTTTGTATCCAAAATTATTAACATGATATAAAAAACTGTCATCATTCCGTTACAATACTGTTGTATCTTCATACATTTCTTTTGCTTGTGTGGCATACACACTGAACTCCTTCTTAATTGGTTGGCTGACTAGCTATGGACCACCTGATGGTAAGTGGTTACCACCGCCCATTGGCAATGGCACTGTGAGAAATATTAACCATTCCTTACATCGCCAATGCGCCACCAACCTTGGGAACTAAGATGTTATGTCCCTTGTGCCTGTAGTTACACTGGTTCACTTACCCTTTAAACCGGAACACAACAATACGGAGTAATGTTGTTTGGCGGTAGAATATCTAAGTGTGTGGTACCTATCTGATGGGCTAGCACAAAGCCCTATCATCAAGTAAGTACCGATTTTGATGAATGTTTTTGTGTGGATTTGATGGTTTCCGGATGCCATAGATAGGCACCGGTAGGTGACACGGCAACAGGCACACAGGATTAAAAAAAAACCTTTTATATATAATTAAGGGTGTTTCAATAGGGAATTGAATTGAATTTAATTTTGACAGCGTGTTGTAGCCATCTTTGAACAGCGACTGCTGTCAAATCTGACTAGCATAGTTATTTAGTTTTGACAGCGTGTTGTAGCCATCTTGGAACAGCGACTGCTGTCAAATCTGACTAGCATAGTTATTTAGTTTTGACAGCGTGTTGTAGCCATCTTGGAACAGCGACTGCTGTCAAATCTGACTAGCATAGTTATTTAGTTTTGACAGCGTGTTGTAGCCATCTTGGAACAGCGACTGCTGTCAAATCTGACTAGCATAGTTATTTAGTTTTGACATTTCGCCATGGAATAATACTACACGCTTCAACAATGTTTTGATATTGATAAATGTGTCTAATTTTTGTCATTCTTGGCTGTCCTGTAAAATTAACAATAATACATACATTTGAGAAAACCGGGTTGGTGGTGGCTCTAACGGTGCTCCACGTTCGTTCGATCGCAAAATCGTTGGAGACTCAAATCTTAATTGACCTGCGTATTAGATAGAGTAATAATTGTTATATTAATTAGTATATATAATCTTTGTGGATAAATTATTACGTGTCGATATGATTGAATATTAGAATGGCATTAAAATAATAACCTAAAATCGCACATTTAGTAAATTGTACGTGAAATTGGTTATTGGAAATGCCCGGTAGTTGATAATGAGAAGATTTATGGCAAACAAATAATGCTGATCAATCGTTAATTGCTGATTTACCTATTATCGATTATTGTGAATACGGAAATATTCCTCGAATACAAATACTTGTTACTAGGGGTGAACGACCTCAAAATAATAGGATAGTCAATTATTAAAAAAAGATAAAATCTTAGCCAAACTATACATCAATTCATTATCGTTCTCTCTTGCTCTTGTGCAAAAGTGAAAATTTTCTCTTTGTATATCCGCCAACCCACATTCGGTGTGGGATAAACTCCTACCCGTATCCTCAAGAAGAGAGGCCGTTGTCCAGCTATGGGACACATGTCCACAAGCTGATATTTTTACGTTCCCTTTTAATAGGTCACAATTAAAAGTTGACGTAAAAATATCAGCATAGGTATGTATTATAAGGTATAATATTAATGTCGTCATTAGATTCGGGTCTATGTATAACTTTGCACCAGATAGCCCTAAAACCTATTCCTTAGATGGAGAGCATGGATGTTATGGATATGAAATTTCGGATCTGAATATGGATACGGATAAATGAATAATATTTTACCACTTTCGATTACAATTTTATATGGATTATGGATACGAAATTATTCCGGATTATCCGATTATTTCGGATCTTTTCAGTTACGGATATTAGATTGTGAAAGAGAAAATTACAAGTTATCGATTTGACTTTAAATTCATAATAATTATAGGGTATTATTTAGTATTAGGTATAATCACTGGAGTAAAAGTAAATAATCCTAAAATACAATTACCTACTCTCTATAAGTATAACACTATGTAAAAAAAAAATATAATATATATTTTATATCGGTTTTGGTAACTATTACGGATACATTTCTATTTCGGATATCCGATAGTTTAGGTTACGTTTACGGAGCTCCATAACATGCCTGTAACTTTTGTAGTAATTATAACTAAGAGATTCAGTAATACATTTCTGGAACACAAATGGCACCATAGATAAATCTACATATAAATGGTTTTTCCTTTAAGGGTATGTGTGTGATAGAAATCATGGGTCGTTTTCGATTTATAAAAGCGTATTAAATGATTCGAAGACGATTTCGACAGCTTAGTTACACCGTAACATAGGTCAGCTATTCGTTTTACTTTGGAATTGTGGCTTTTTGGAGATATTCTAGTTTCCATAATATATGTTTTAAATAATTTGTTCCCTTAATTGAAGCATTTGGTTTATATTTTATAACTATTGTATTACTTGTACTTCGACTTGTAAACCAAAAAAGTGATTGGAATCGTTCATGATATAGTGCTAAATGGCGATTCGCTCGAGCGTCGTGAAGATCTATTGGATTTTGAAAATTAGATGATAAGAAAAATAAAACATTAGATCTTAAACCTTCTCCTTCTCAGCAGTGAGATATATACAGGCTGTATTTTACTTTTTATGTTCTCTTGGCCTCTATAATCAGTTACAAGTGTTGATTTTCATGAGATTAAAATGAATTAACTCTAAATTGACTATTTCTACCTATTAGGTATCCGTAATAAAATATGTATAACTTCTTTATGATATCGTATTGTTTCATATATTTAAAAATAAAAATATTTATTGTGTTAAATACAATACTTAAGTGAGTTCTTAGTAAGTTACTAGTACTTTTGTTAGGATGGCTAGCTCTTCCATTCCAAAAAAATAAATGTATGTACAATCTTCTAAAACAATAGAAATAAGTTAGACCAAACCTAAGAGTAATATGCCTGTGTGTATCAGTGTGAATGAGTATATATCTGTGTATGTTTGTGTGTGAGTTAAGAAGCTCGTTGTAATAAACTTTCTATTTCATTGTAGCTGAAGTTTAGTAAGTAATCTGTCAATATTATTTTACAGTTATTGTAATTTAAGGGGTGGAAATTTAATAACTTGTTTAATTTATTGTACGTACAGGTTGAATTGTAAATTGTCGATTAGCTAATTTACTTTTTGATTTCAAAGATTTCATTTATTTCAATCTATCAATTCAAACCAAGCAAGAATAATGTATAAAAATATGTCAAAATCGGTCTATTAAAAATAAAAATAAAAAGTAAAATTTAAACAAATTGTATTGTCAATTTGATTAAGTTAATTACAGATTGTAAGGTAATTTATTCCAACATTTGCTGTTCTGATATTTAGCAAGATCTAATTTTGCCGCCTGTTACAATAGTCACTCGTTAATATAACAATATTTCTCAATAAACTATGTCAATAATGCTTAATATTCAAATGCATTAAAATAGAAATACGTTTGAGGGAAAACCGTATTGTTGAATGAATTCACAACGAAATAATTTAAGCTCAGTATTGCCACAGCTTGCATTCGGGAATGACGTAATTTTGCATGTGTCAACACGTCAGGCGTTTTGTCAACGCCTCGTGGGCCGTTTTGTGCCGCCCGAGCTCACCACTCCACTCATTCATTACCCGAAACATACACGTCTTTTACGCCATTTAATTGAAAATATCAAATATATATTTCATTCAAGTTTGTTATTTAACTCCAAATTGTTACTCGGTAACAGCCTGTGCGTTGTGGATATAATAGAAATAAGAATAGTAACAGCCTGTAAATTTCCCACTGCTGGGCTACAGCCTCCTCTCCCTTTGAGTAGAAGGTTAGTAGCATATTCCACGAAGCTGCTCCAATGCGTGTTGGTGGATTCACATTTGATAGAATATAGTTGAAATTAGACACATGCAGGTTTCCTCACGTTTTCCTTCACCGCCGAGCTCGAGATGGATTATAAACACAAATTAAGCACATGAAAATTCAGTGGTGCTTGCTTGATAGGTTTGAACAAGCAATCATCGGTTAAGATGTACGCGTTTTAACAACTGGGCCATCGCGTTGTGGATAATAATATCTAAATGTCATCCGAAAGATGCAGAATTACCCGGATTTAAACCCGCAATCTTCGGTTCTAGCCACTCGGCTCGGGACCGTGCGACAATTGAAAACATGTATTGTTAAATTTTACATTGGTTTCAAACCAACGAACCAGATGTACACGAGATTCCAGCGTTGGCCTCAATTGATACACCAGAAAGAAATAGTTTTCCTTATTAAATAATGATAATAATTCCCTTTCGTTTTGATCAAATCAGGGTTTTTATATCAAAGAACAATAACACGTCACAAATGTGTCCGTTTCAAACCAATGATTATTACATATACGATTAGTTATATTACGTATTATAATTATCGAGAAGGAATTGTAACACGTTAAATTCTTTCATAATGTGCCATTTAATGCAACCCTGTTTCAACAAGTACCCATGTTATAAGAAATTAAACTTCACATTTTATATTAAAACCACCACCAGTCTTGGATCAAGGTAAAACTTATCTTTTATTCATCAGCGAAACTTGTCTGAGCTTCGTAAAGTTAAAATGTATAATCTAAAAATTCCGTAACTGTTTACATTAAATAATAATTAAGATTAAATATTAATAGCCGTTTTATATTTTTATCTGTTGTTCAAACTAGTATGCGAAATAATTGATTAATTTTGATCTTTCACTATTAGATGTAAACGATCGCAATAAGACATTTTGATGACAACTTAAGGTAGCTTAGCAAAGTATATTAAGCTAGAATTCACGAGTGTGGAAATATAATCTTATATTTTTTAATTCATGCTGAGATAACTATACCCTGTACAAGTTAGCTTGATCTTTTTGACAGATGTAAATTTTTCTGATCGACATAACTTTGCAATGACGAACATATTATTTTCATAATTTAATGATTTTAAAAATTGTAAAAACATTTTAAAAAAATACATATAATACAGAAGTTCCTAAAGATTCAAGCGTTATCCGAAAATTTCAAGACTTTTTCTATTATATATTATTGCTTCAAAGTAAAATTTAAATAGAAACATTGAAAATAATAGACGCTTGTACAATGTTACATCGGTCGGACGGTAGGGACGCCAATAACAAGCAGTAACTGCTACAAATATCGATTACAAAAATCCTTATTAAAGATCATTGTTAAGTTATTGTTACTAACGGGGGTCCTTTTGGTTGGGGTCTCTTTGGCTAGTAGTTTTAGTTCCATACTGTATGTATTAAAATTAAATAAAACATGTATTCTTTTGAGAAAACTATGCCTGTATTCAATTAATTAAAGTTAAGATTGTACTTATTAAATCTAGTAAAAGTTTTTATAATGGTTTTCGGTAATTTGTAAAAGGATTAGTATGTTATTTTTTAAATGAATTGTCAATATATAGTATATAATGTCACCATTGAACAATGTCAATTGGTAACGTCATGTCTGTCAAACTAAATAAACTAGTGATCATATACAATTTATATATTCTTAGTTAAGTTAAATATTTTATTTCAATAAACAGATGGTGGAAAATTAGTGTGCATGTACTAAGTTTTTTTTTTTTTATTCTCGCTGGAAAAACGCGTTACGCGCTTCCCCCACGTGAAATGGAAGTGGGGGGATAATGTCGAAATATCGAGCTCCACCAAATAAAAATAAAAAACATGGTAAATATCCCGTTTTAAATACTGATAGTAATAAAAATAACCATGTTAATTTAAAATCTTATATTACATACGCTATAAAATATTTTCATAATACATCAAATATATTTTAATATAAAGATATATTTGAATATTATTTAAATAAATAATAAATATGATATAATTATTAATTGCTAGAAATAATAATAATATAATATATAAGCTATATAACTGAAAAAAAAAACTAAAACGATATTAGTTGAAAACTGATATTCGTATAAACTGCAAATCCAATTCGTTTATATACAACGGTTCTGAATAATTGCTTTGTTTGAAATTAAATCAGTTATTTTGCAAAACTAAATAAATATGGGTGTCATTTTGCGATTAAAATAAAACTGACACAGTATTAATATTGGTATTTTAATAATAAATATCAAATTCACAAAAGTCGATTATGATTGTAACAAATTACCGTTGTTGCTTGCTGGTGAAACATCTGTTTTATATATGAACTTAATGTCCAATTTATTTTGCGGGTCACGATTGTGTTTTTTTATATTTGATTTAAGTGGCAAACAAGCAGCAGGCTCACCTGATGGAAAGCGACTACCATCGCTCATGGACATCGACAAAACCTGGCTTGCAGGTGTTAAAGATTCCCAAGCTGGTCCGATTCGGAAAAACCGCTGGCGAAAGCTGGTTCCACGGAGTGGTTGCGCAAGGCAGAAAATACCTAACAGCGCGTTGTTATGGATATTCGGACGTCTAGATGATGTGGATGAAACTTCGAATTCTGACGAGATATCCAACGTTGAAATTCAGCAGCTAGCAGCAGGACTAATCCAAATCCCTCGAAGCATTTCCAATTTTCTTATAAGTTAATGATAAATGGAGCACGTGATGATAAGCGGTCGCAGCCACGCATGTATTATTAAAATAATTTTTATCTGTTTTACTATTTTACAAATATAATAAGAAGTGTTTTATTATCAAATAGTACATATGTGTTCAGTGGTGCCTGACGCTTCTAGGTCACCCTGTCTCATACCAGGCTATCTGATATACTCTGATAGACTCTTTGCAACAATAAATGTGATAATGTACAATGTATGACCAATAAAAGAAATGGATCAAGCATTGGAGTAAGAAATAGTGTAGTTAATACTAGCTGGGCCTACGACTTAAAAAAGTTATTCTTGTCGCCTAAGTTATTTCATATTACATCAGCTCTCTACCAGTGAAAGTCCCGTCAAAATCGGTCCAGCCGTTCCAGAGATTATGCAGAACAAACAGACAGACAGACAATTGAAAAAAAAAGTTTTGGTATATGTACCGTGTATACATACATATGCATCTAGTAAAAAGTAGTTATTTTAATATTACAAACAAACACTCCAATTTTATTATATGTATAGATTAGCGGGTAATAATTAACCGGGCAAGCAAAGCCTTTGTTGATTTTAAAAGTATCTTATTTATCTACAAGCGTAAATAAAAGAATGTACTCAAACAAATTCAATTCGAGCAAAACTAATCCGAAAAATTCGGTTTTCTGCAAAACTGTCGTTAGTCAACGTTCGAGTTTTGAAGTTTTTCGCCGTTCTTGAATTCAGCGAGTTTGACAATGTCTCCAGCATACTTTGGAAAATTTAATATATCGCAAAAGATAAAACATGATCTCGTTATATTTAGTTATTGAAGTATACAAGGTTTTGAAAACGTAAAGAGAATTTAATATAGTATTACCATACTCATATGATTTTAAGGAACATAAAACATTGGTTCTAAATGTTGGTGGAGTATTAATGAAGTGATGTATAGTCAGTATTTTTTGCAGTGGCATTATGTCTACTATACGTATCTACTTAACGACCATTTTGGAAAACTCAAGAAAACAAAATGGCGGTCACGGAACGCCCGTCAGATGAGAAATCATAATTGATGGCTATTAAAATACTTTATGATTGAAACAGCGCAATCATTAAATTAAGTATAATAAATAAAAACTTAGAGTTGGGTAATAATATTATTTTTCTTATTATCACAATATATAAATCGTATTAAACGAGTGAATGTGTTAAGTATACAATAGTCGAATAACCTTACTATTGTGGCACTCAAACTCACACGGAGTAGCCACAGAGTATATAGTATACGCGCCACGTTCATACACACGTAAGGGAGAGAGCTGTTACATTCATTAGCTTTTTTAATTATTTGATTAAATAAAATAAAATTTTATAGTTTCGCTTTTGCTAACAAATGGAATGAAATGCGCCCTTGAGAGTTGGATTTTAATACACTTTATTTTAATTAAATGGTCGCTTAGTGCAACGGAATGAACTATCAAGCAGTTAGCGGGCGTCACGTACTGTCGCCTTTCTTACTGAAACTAGTTATTACAGAGATAATGGGAGTGAGCACCTCCTTACTTTAATTAGAGTGGAGATGAGAAGCGGTACTAATTAAATTAAAGCGTAACGTCCACTGAACGCGTAGCATTAAATTTACATTATGATTATACAGTGTTCCATAAATAAACCGTCACGAGACACCCGGCAAATGTGAAATATCTTAATTGAGAAATATTGAATTAATTTATAATTAAAGAAAAAGAGGCGAGATGGCCCAGTGGTTAGAACGCGTGCATCTTAACCCATGACTGCGGGTTCGAATCAAAGTAAGCACCACTGAATTTTCATGTGCGGTGAAGGAAAACATCGTGAGGAAACCTGCATTTGTCTAATTGCAACGAAATTCTGCCACACGTGTATTCCACCAACCCGCATTGGAGCAGCGTGGTGGAATATGCTCCAAACCTTCTCCTCGAAGGGAGAGGAGGCCTTAGCCCGGCAGTGGGAAATTTATAGGCTGTTAATGTTCTTGTAAAGTAAAGAAAACCAATTCTTATTTACATTATAAAGACTGTGTAGAGAAAGGTGATCACTTTTTGTTAATTTTATTTTATACTTTAATAAAGTTAAATTTCATGTCAAATAAAACATTGATAAATAAGGTATATTATTCGAAACAAGATTATATTCATGAAAAAAAAGCGTGGTCTTAGACTCTCTGGTCTTTGATCTCGATATCCAGGCGGGATATATAATAAATCTAACTGTGCTTTATGGACATAAACTTACTTTAAAATGTTGGAAAAGAGTAACTACTGAGTTTGATTCGTTATGATTCAAAAGCGCTTTTATGATTCTACTCGAATAAATAATATTTTGAATGTATTAATCAAATCAGATTCGATATATTTTCGTTTACTTTACTTAGTTAACTAACACACAAAGCATATTAGATAGTCGAGAAATCGCCTCTCGTCTCTTACTTTTGACATATCAAATGCCATTAACCCTTAAGGCGTGATTGAGAAACAGACACTCAAACTTAATTAATAATATTATAGATTTAAATTATTTAAAGCCTATAACACAACTCTCTAAGAAATCTAATTATAAAGTAAGATTTGATTATCCGAATTCGAGGCGCGTTCACGTGGAAATCAGCATATTATCCGAAGCAATGTCAAAATAATATCAGCGGTGGCTAATTGCCGTCAACGACAGATGCACGCGTCGTCTGAATTATAATAATTGTAGTATAAGAGCTTTGTATAAAATTAAATAAAAAAAAATCTCTAATGATGTCGATTTTTGAAATTTTATTTGCATATGTTAATATTTCTTCACGTTTTATTGAAATTCGCAAAATATTTTAGTGAAATAATCGGTCGTACTATATATTTATATACATCAGTCTTCTCAAAGAATATTGAGTTAATTTTTTCAATCTTCTCTTCACTCTGCTACACGAACGCAGTTTTCTTCTTCGTCACTATGATAATTCAATTTATATATAACACAGCTTTAGCAGATACATAATTTTTATATTTAAACCTGCGGTCACAGTTTAAGATCAATGTGTTTTATCTTTTTTGCCATTAAACTGAGGCAGCTTATGAATATTCTTTAACATTAAGCAACGGTACTTAAACACCACACAGGATAATACTTCTTAATCATTACTTATAAAGATTTTTTATAAAATGAACAAAACAGGATGAGATGTATGCAATATCGATCTATTATATTTTACAATTTCATTATACTTATTTTTATACATAGATTAGGTAACTTAGAGTTTGAATGTATACTAAAATATATGCCCTACGTCTTGTCAATGCAATAAGATTTTTGTTGGATCGTAAATATGATTTACACGACGATTGTATTTTAACGAGTGCAATCTATGTTCCCTCATACACACGAACCTTTAAGTTTACGACACTTTCAAGTTATTATACTACGTTGATATTTTTGTTACATTGTCTCCTTTGTATAAGTCCGTTTTAGCTTACCTACATATGTACATATATTCCATACCATAGCGTTCATAATTTTGATGTCCTGCATTACGGTTAACTGTGTTTTTGTTTTGATTGTGTAAATGTTGTTGGTTTGTTGGTCTGTACAATGGGCGAGGGGGCTATGACTATTACTAGATTCTTGAACGATTTTGAGGTTCCGCCTCAGGTCATTATTTAGGGCATGGTCATTAGGGTGGACAGAGCTTTGGTTACATACAGTACTAAAGGATAAAATAATTTCAATCTAAGCCCACTTCTTATAACCGAATAAGTAAAACCATGATATTCATCTTTATTATGACACTAGCGTCTCTTCGTCGATGTTATGTCCAACGTCAATATTCTAAGTTAACAAATAAATAAAAAAATTACACATTTCTTCAATGTATCATTTGAGCTAGCTGTATAGTTGTTTTAGTGGCTAGTTATAAGACTACAGACCCCGAGGCTTCTAATCCCAGATCTAGCTAATGATAGTTATTCGAAAATTTAAATATTATTCATTACAGTAGGCTCTTATAAGCACGTAACAGTAGCACGCAAAAGCAATCCCGGGACGACCGCTGCGTGGACGGAGAGGGTAACGCTCGTTTTTAGTAGGTATTCTTTACAACGCGTTTTTCCAGCGAGAAGAAAAAGAAGATTAGAATAGAATAGAAAAAAATAGATTTAAGAAGGAGATCTTGTAAAAATCTCTCTCTTCTTTATTGGTTGTTTTATCGTAAGCTATAATATTTATTATAAACTAAATGAACTGTATCACAGTTCATATATTAATATATATATATAATAGCATTTCTTCACAAACTTTTATATCCTTTCGACTTTTCGTTCATAAAGTAAGTTGATGTCAATCTATTAATAATTTTAGTGTTGTAGTATAACTTACTAGCGGTTACCCGCGGCTTTGCTCGCGTATAATATGAATATATTTACAAATTAACTTAAAATATTACGTTAATGTAAGACCTCTTTGTATACCACATTGGTTTGTATTTCAGCCCTTAGGGTAGAATACCCATTTATATTAGGTAGCCCAAAAATAAAATTTCGAGCTTCTAACTTCAAAATGACGGACTTCCAGACTAACCCGTATACGAAATGTCAACACCTATTTTTCCTTTTAGGCCTAAAATATCAAGAAACGCTTAAACATGTATCTACTCATTTTTAATCAGTAGCCCAAAAATAAATTTTCATGCTTCTAACTTCAAAATGACCGACTTCCAGACTAACCTATATACGAAATATCAAACTCTATTTCTCCCCTTAGGCGTAAAATATCCAAAATCACTTAAATGCGAATCAACTCATTTTTAATCGGTAGCCCAAAGAAAAAAAAAATAAAATTTCATGCTTCTAGCTTTAAAATGACGGACTTCCAGATTAACCTGCATACGAAATGGCAACCCATACTTTTTCCCTTTAGGCGTAAAATATCAAGAAACGCTTAAATAGGTATTTACTCATTTTTAATCAGTAGCCCAAAAATAAAGTTCCCTATTTCTAACTTAAAAAATGACGGACCTCCAGACTAACCTATATAAGAAATGTCAACCCCTATTAAACCCCTTAGAGGTAGAATATCAAGAAACGCTTTAATACGCATTTAGTCATTTTAAATCAGTGTACCAAAGATAAAGTTTCATGTTTTTAACTTAAAAAATTACGGACTTCCATACAAACGTTCAACCCATATTTCACCCCTTTAGTGGTAGAATTTCCAAAATTCACTCCTTAGTAGGTATCATGATATGTTAGTTTATAAATGTACAGCCTAAAATATAAGTTTTATGCTTCTAGTTCTAAAAATGACAATACTTTCAACAACTTACAACCTTTCATCCCTTTTCAACCCTTTACAGTACTTTTTTTCCAAATAAAAAGTAGTCTATGTCCTTTCTCAGGCTCTAGACTATTTGTGTACCAAATTTCATTTAAATCGGTCCAGTAGTTTTGGCGAGAAAGCGAGACAGACAGACAGACAGAGTTACTTTCGCATTTATAATATTAGTTTGGAAGTATGGATATTATGGTTTGTACGAAGTAAATAGTGTAAAATAATTTAGATATATTTTTACAAAAGCAACAAGTTTCCATGGGATATCGTAGATTGATACACAATATCTTTGAAGGTTTCAGCAAAACAGATACATACAAGCCTTATAACAGTGCGCTTTGTGTCATTCCGATTTCGAGAGGATATCCGAATAAATTGAAATGCAGAGAATTTGCCTTACTCGGATACGTTACGGTATTCGTGTTAAATTCTTTACGAATTTTTCTCATAGTCCAATGGATTCGGGATTGTTACAAAGTTATAAAAAATGTCAAATATATTATATATGATATTAAAAATTATTTAGAAGATTAATTCATAACCGATTTTTTTCTAATACATGTTATTGCGTGTAAAAAATGTTTCTTTTTTGTAATAATAAATCAATCAAAGTCATTCTGGAAATCTATACAATTATCAGTATTTATAATTAGCTATAATATTTTATTCTCATCGGCATACAGTAGAAATTAAGTGCGCTTAAAACTGAGTTAATGTCATGAAGATATACATTTAATAGTAAAGGACCTAGATTTCCACCTAGGTACCCCAGATGGTACAGAAATAAAATATGACTGTTCTCTTTTAATGGTAACTGCTTGACTTATCTTAGTAAAGAATGATTCAATCCAACGTAGAAGGTCACCAAAGTATTAAATTGTTCTAGAAAGGATAAAATTATATTTTATCAAAGTGATCCATTGTGCGCGATCCATAAACAGATTGGTTTTCGTTGATTATATTCATAAAAGAGGCCTATAAAAGGTCTAATAATGTTAAATACATTTTTTCCAAACATTTTCGAGATGAACTTTGTTTTGAAAGGTATTTTATTTTAATAGGTGGACGGACTACTGGACCACCTGATGGTAAGTGGTCACCACCACCGAGCATTATCGATGCAAGAAATAATAAATATTCCTTACAACGTCAGTGCGTCACTAACCTTGAAAGTTAAGATGTTAAGTTTCTTGTGCCTGTAGTTATATTGGCTTACTCACACTACTTCACACACAAACGGGAACGCAATAATACTTAGTATTATTGTTTGGTGGTAGAATACCTGATGAGAGGGTGATAATAACTAGAAGAGCTCGCATAAAGTCCTCCCACCAAATATAGATGAACTAATAAACACAAATTAAGCAAATACAAATGCAGTTCTACTTACCCTGTTTCACAAATCAATTAAGATTCATGTGTTCTAAGAATTGAGCCATCTCGTAAAAAAAGGTATGAAACATGCATATCATTGGCAGATATATTAGTAAACACTATTGTTTTCATATTAATAATAGTTTTAAATTATTATAGCTTTTAAATATATATGTAATAAGTATCACTTTTCGATGTGGAGTCAAGACGGGAATTTTAGTTTGACATATAAAAGTTCCATGACAGAATAACGCGCGGAACTGTACTGGGCTTAGTTCGTGGCGAATTTTCCATGGGATAATCTCTTTAGATTTAGATTTATCACCCCCAAAAAGCCCCGTATACCAACTCTCATGAACATTGTAACCACTGAAACTATAACATTCGCAGTAATATTACTTGTTTGTTTGTAATTTTTGGGCTATTGTACATTCGAAACCAGTCCGTTAATTTTACCGGTATATTTCTTCGTATTCGCTTTTTCAAGAGACTGTGATACATAAAAAGAAAGGGCTCATTACGAGAAGTTCTTAAATGAGACTTCTTAAGCCAAACCTTTCTATCCTAAAAAATCCTACCGGAAAATGTAAAGATCTTAAAATGAATACTTAAATTCAAAAGGATCTCGTAGTGTCACACTCGGCCGAAGAAATAGATTTTTTTTAAATTTATTGCTTTAAATTATTTTTTAAAGTAAAAAAATTATAGGCCCAGTAATTCATAGTTTTATATAGTAATTCCAAAAATTAGACATTTTTTGCCCAAAAATTGGTGTATATAAAAGAGCAGTTCGTGATATCTTAAAATGTTAACTGTATCTAAATTGATAAGTACTTATATGCTGTTTTTATTTTTGTTTTAATTTTAATTTTATATTTTTTTTTTTTGTGTATTAGCTTTAAGTGGAAACTTGATTGATTTGTGTTTTATGTTATTTTTGTTTTATATTACAGTGTTTTTAAAATTGTTTGTTTCCCAAATAAATAAATAAATAAATAAATAGTGTACGTTTTTTTTTCAGGCGACTGAATATTTAGTCAGTTTCATCCAATCGATGAAGCTATTGAGCTGATTGGTTTACATTCCAGAAACAACACACAACTTTTATCGGCTTAAACAGTTTTAAGCGTTTCAAAATAATAGCTACTTTGAATAAAGAATACACAACAATTCAAATATTCCATTATGAATTTAATATACAATAATAAAAATACATGTCATTTAATTGTAGTCACTCAAAAAATTAGTCTAATTTCTTATACATAAATATGCTATCGCTAATATTACCATATTAAAAAATTAAGTTGTCAAAAATAATTATAGCAAAAAAGGCGAACAGTACGTATTAATAGCTAAAACAACTAGTAGAACGAATTAGTATTTATACAAAAATTCACGTGTTGTTTAACAAAAGCGTGTCTGTGTGGAAATCCCTATTGTATTTCCAGTTTGCACTTGTCGTCCGCGTTTCCCGCCAAGTGTCGTTGTTTACGAACGTGGAACGTTGACTTTGCTTAATTAAGACAACTTACCACTCACGTTAATGCGCTTTCATTTTCACAACAGACTTACGAATTGAATTTAAAATTTAACTAATTCTTTGTAACTTTTACTTGCGATATACGTAATGTTGTTGTGTTGTCGTTACATGGTTTACTTAATACTACATCAATTGGACATTTAATATTTTTAGGATTCCGTGGTCAAACATCGAAACGTTAATTAAATTGGGTTCTTTTATTTTATTAATATAGACATAAACGGAGGAGAAAAATGCGCAGTCAATTAAAAGGTACGGGAGCAGTGATGGAAAAATTTGGTTAGTAAAATAATATGATTAATAAATATATATATGTATATATTTTTTAAGACTTTTTTATGTCGTCCTAATTGATTTGGGCCACTGTGGCTAATCTCAAGGGAGACTAGGCAATCTCGCGAGATAGTGTACAAGTGTGTCCGCCATCACAGGTGTACTGTCTATTTCCTTACTCTCATAATCCGATGGGTCCGCAAATCCGACTCGACCGGAAAGAGTTCGGGTGCAGGAATAATGGTTTTACTTGCATTCTAAGGCACGGTACACACTTTCAACTTCTAGCCAGGGCTGCTACTGAGAATTTTTTGACAGAGAACGTCATATTGGCCGATTTATTGTTACCTAACTTTGAGATAAAGATTTGGAGTTTTCATCCAGGACTTCGGAATCTGCGGCGTTATGTATAGCCATTACACCGAAAAGGCAGTCAAAATAGTATTTCGTCGCCTTTCTAGGAATATTGTAGAAATCTTACATCAATTTAGAAGTAATACGATACAATGTCGCTTCAATCTAATCTCGATTTTATCGCCGAGTTATAAATCGAAATATCATATTATTTTGTTACAAGGTAAATTTTGCAATCTTATAGTACAAACTTTTTTTAGATGTTTCTGTTTTTTTACTTTTTAAAATAACATCTTATATGTAAATCTTTATAATCTCTTTTTATTTTTTCGTCTTTATTCTATGCTTTCACGCTTCGTTCCTACGATTGAGTTATCATCGTTAAGACGTTGGAACTTGCATGAAGGTTGTTTAGGATATTGATTTGATAAAACTCCTTAAATTTATGACTTTTGCGAGCAGTTCGAATTGATACAAGCAAAAGCGTCGGCAGTTATTGACGATATATTTTACAAAAATGGTATAAGTTATTTTATTACGTATATATATTGGTTTATTAGTTTTTCAGTTATGGAATAAAAGTCAGCTATTTTTATAAAGATAATATTTTACAATTAGAGATCAGTGATCCGTATCGTATGTGTTTTTTGTTTCTTTTTATTTATGCAATACGACCACAGATGGATATATCCAGCACTAAAAGGGTTTGTAGGCTATTTTCTTGAAGGTTTCCAATGCGTATCGGTTCGGAAAACCGCCAGCGAAAGATGTTTCCAAAGAGTGGTTGTGCGAGGCAGAAAATGCCCTAAAAATTGCGATAATGTGTATTTGTGGTATATAATTGTAGGCTTTGGAACAGCTAGTGGCAGCTATTTTTAAACAAATACGTTTTTCATTCATCTGGATTTTAGAAATTAATTGTCATAGTTAGGTATAAAAAGGAGCTTATGTCCTTTAGTGGAGTTCAAGTTTGCTTCATATAAAAATTTATCAAATTCGGTTCTGTTGTTTGGCTGTAAGCAACAGACAGACAAACCGTAGACTAGCAAATAACTTTCACATTTATAATAATAGTTATTAATAACTTAAGCCGATTATTGTCCCAGTGATTATGGGAAAAAAGCTGCACATAAAAATCAGTTGTGGTCTCATTTTGAAGATCTCCATTGAAGTCGTAGATGTGCAGAAAAATAAATAGGATTCTTGTTTTCAATTTACTAAATTATTACGATTTAATAAAGAATTAATTCAAGAGAGCGGAAAGAAGTTACTGGCTGGTTAGAGAGCAGTAAAACGGCTGTATAAGAAAAAAAAATGAAAACGTAAACATTCTAACTGAACTGAATAATAAATGTATACTATTTGATATTAAAAATTTCAATTAAAAGAGGTTTCATAATTTTGGCGCCAAATGTAGATAAGTGACTGGCAGTTTACAATTAAATGAAATCAAAACAAAACCTGGCATAAAAAAATCTTTTGAATAAACGCGTACGTTCGCGGGATTAGTAAATAATTATTTGTGTGTAAAAAAATTTCTTGAAAATTTGTATATTTTTTATTATACTATAAAATCTAACCTTGCATTGGTAAATTTGTGAATTTTTTTTTATGAGTAATTGGGTCAAATTCTGATAGTAAGTTTCGATCTCCGAACTGTTGACCAAAATTATTGTTATCCTAAGAAGTGTAAATCATTCCTCATACTGTTAAGACGAAGCTTAATCCGCTAATCTCGGATACTATGTCCTTTGTGCCTGTTATTGCAGTGAATCAATCACCCATCAAATCTAAACACAGTAGACCTATTCCAAGAACGAACTTGGTACTCACAGCAGACTACACATGGCAGCAAAAATTAAATCAAATGTATTTTATTGTATAAACTTTACAATAAAGCATTTTTAATTCGTCAAGGTTGAAAACCTTACCACTGTTTCGGAAAGTTGCCTCTAGCGAGAAGAAAGGGCAAGAAATACGTACAGTTACTCTTTAAAAAAAATCTTCATAAGGGATTTTTAAATAGGCCACCTAATGGTAAGTGGTCGTCACCGCCCCTAAATACGTCACCAACCTTGCGAACTAAGAAGTTATGTCACTTGTGCCTTTAGTTATACTGACTCACGCAATCTTCAAATCGGAATACAACAAAAATAAGTACTGTTGTTTGGCGGTAGAATATCTGAATAGCGGGTGGTACCTACCTAGACGGACTTGCGCAAAGACATACCGTTAAGTAAAATCATCACACTTATTTTACCTAACATTAAAACATAAACTAAAAACGGGTAACACCGTCAGTTTTCAAAATGTCACAATTGCGATACAAAGTGAGAACCACCTTGTATCCTGAATTTGAAATGTCTTTTTAGTTTAATCTTTTACAATTAATAATAAAATTAAATATAATTAACAATAATAAAATTAAATAGATTAACATAATTATATATTTGAATAAATATACAAATAATGTTAAATATAAAATAAGTACGATACTAATTACTTCATATTGTCACCAGAATGCAGAATCGTGATAAACAAATAATCAATGTATTGTTTTGAATTCATTAACCAATTAGCAATATCAATCGTACTATGAGCAATCTCGTAAGATAGTTTAATATCGGAAGCAGACGAGCGAACAGACGCTCTCGCGCTCGGATTACTAATGAATATTCTATCCAATTGGCCGGATCTCATAGGCCGATGGCTATGCAAATGGACTATGTTGAGGCCGATTACACGTAAACCCACTCGCAGGCGGATGTCATTGTGGGTAAATACCTGTCTGATTGCTCGGCGATGTGCGCAATGTTGATTTAGATAATACTTATGATATTCTATCCTTTAAATTAAACACATTAGTTATTTATTGTGATAATATCTACACAGAAGATATTCATTGCGTTTGTAATCTGACGGGACAGTTCACACGTGAGGTACTGCTTTACGTCTGTAAAGTATGGGCCGTTATTGAGATTTTTTTTCATTAACACCGTTTACTTTTTAAATTGGGTCGACTCAGGCTTGGAACCCAAAACCTGGATCTGAAACTCTTTGCTTGCGAACCAACGAGGTCGTAATAACATAAAACTATACTATTATCTAGTATACAATGCATTATTATAAATAATAACTATTATTAATAATAATGCATTGTATACAAGATAATATTTTTTAATATAAAATCAAGAAAAAACAAAGACCGTGGACTTCAAATACTAATTCAAAAGTTTCTTATGAAAATGTCTTCGCAACTTGGACAGTTTGTAAGCACATGCAACCCGTTAGAATTTTTGCATCTGCATAACTGTCTTGTGAACTTTGCGTTTTTATAATACTTTCAAAATTTGCAATTTATATTATGTCTTCAGTTTATATAAAAACAACTTGTATAGTTTAGTTACTTTAATTTTATTATAACCTAGTAAATACACACATTTAGTTTTATATGGATTACTAATATGGACATTAAATTACTTTTGAAACAGTGTGACTATGTGCGATTGTGAAGTGTGTGTGTGTGTCTATGAGTGTGTGTGCGCAATATGTGTACATGGAAGTATATTAGTGATGGTAGAAAATAGCTGTTTATGTTATTAATAACTAGATGTTACCCGCGGCTTTGCTCACGTAGAATATGAATATATTTTAATATATTTTTTATTACGTTAATGTAAGACCTCTTTGTATACCACATTGGTGTGTATTTCAGCCTCAAAGGTAGAATATCAAGAAACGCGTAAATACGTATTTACTCATTTTTAATAAAGTACACAAAAAAAAATCATTCTTCGAACTTAAAAAATGACGACTTCCATAAAAACTTTCAACCCTCATTTTACCCCCTTAGTGGTAGAATATAAAAAATATAAAACTTAAATATGTGCATATTTAATGTATCATGTATCATGTTTTTAACTAAAAAAATGTCTGACTGACATAGAAACTTCAACCCTTATTTCACCCCCTTAGTGGTATATTATCTAGAAACGCTTAAATACGTATCTACTCATTTTTAATCAGTATCCCAAAAATAAAGTTTCATGTTTCTGACTTAAAAAATGACGGACTTCCATACATAATATGTTTAATCCATGATTGATGAATTTCCAAAATTGGCTCCTTAGAGGATGTCATGATATGTTAATTTATAATCATACAGCCTAAAATATAAGTTTTACGTTTCTTGTTCTAAAAATAACAATACTTTTAACAACTTACAACCTTTCACACCCCTATTCAACCCTTTACAGCACTTTTTTCCAAATAAAAAGTAGCCTATGTCCTTTCTCAGGCTCTAGACTATTTGTGTACTAAATTTCATTTAAATCGGTCAAGTAGTTTTGGCGTGAAAGCGAGGCAGACAGACAGACAGACAGAGTTACTTTCGCATTTATAATATTAGTATAGTATGGAAGTATCGATAATATACAAATTAATATATTTAATAGTTTTGAATTGATTGAAATAGAAATTAACTGAAGGACTGGAGTAGGTATATAGAGTACCTAATCTTTAATTATTTAGAATAAATTCCTTATTTAAATTTAAGAGGTGAAAATATTGATTAAAAATATCACTAATGAAATGAAAACCGCCTTACAGTGATATACTAATTTGACGCAAGTATTATCAATTATTCAATTCAATTCTTAGTTTAATGGCATTATCAATTATAATTTATCTTTTAAGGACAATGTCACATATGACTTTCTGACATTCACGATTGAGCTTTCAAGGGGTTTTAAGTTTGTTGTTATATAATACTACTACCTACCTACCTAGTGTGTTTAGATTTGAAGGGAGTTTTATTATTATTATTGGATTTATAATGGATATTATAATTTTTATTAAAATAAAATATATCATACTAAATAATATTAAAGAAAATCTCCACAAAGTCACTTCCAGACTCTTTTAACGACCTTCATCTTTTGCTTTAACCATATTTCCAGCTGCAGAGATACAAACGTATAGTATTTAAAAAAAAATATCTGAAATATTAAGCTGGTTATTAAAGACATACAATTTTTGATAAACTAGAATGAACAGATGTCGGACATACGGTCTTATAATTTTAATTTTTTATTCTCAAGTCTCTATCCTGTTAACATTGCAAAGAAGTTTACAATATTATGTACATCGTAAAGTCTCGTGCAACGTAATTTGCACAGTAACAAACTTCGTAACAACTTTCAAAAGGTCATTGAACTAACATTCACTCTGTGGTTACAAAACTAAGGTTCTTTTATCTGTTACAGAGTTCATAAGTTTTTAATGAATATATTATTAGTTAACTTATTTTTTTTCAAGTTTAGTTTACTTTACTGTGAATCTTAGCTAAGGAAGCGAGTTCAAACCCTGGCAAGCGCCACTGAATATTCATATGCTTCATTTTCTTCTTGATGTTTTCATCATGAGGTTCATTATCCATGCTCGGTTATGGTAAAAAATCTTAAGAAATTGGCATGTGTTGGATGAAAATCTAGCACATCTGTATCCCTCGTCTTTGAGAAGCGAGGTGAAATAACCTGTAAAATCTTCTCCCCAAGCATCTTAGCTACGAAGCGGTACATTTAAATACTATTATTTTTACTTTTTACTTTACCTTAAGTAAACAATGTAACAGTGAACTTGGAAATAAATACAAATCCACTTGAAAATGTAGAGGGTTCTTACATAGAATTTGGTGAGTTTATTTCTTGGATATTCGATTGCTCAACGCATCTGCATGACAAAGGAACTTTTTAATTAGCTGACTACTTCGCAGCCTTTCTCGCTTACGAATGAAGGTAGATTAGTTGGATCTCCTTGAGTCCAAGCTTCATTTTTCCTTTGAACTACGAGGTCTTTGGTTGATTAACAGAGCTATTTTATTTGGATGCAAATGAACATGGGGGATTATATGTTATATTACGTTCTCAAACAGCAATGCTATTGTTATTTTTCGGGTTGGAACGTGAGTCAGTACTACAGGTACAAGGGACAGAACAAATTAGCTCTCAAGGTTAGCGTTGGTGACATGAGGAATGATGAATATTTCTTAAAGTACCAATGTCTATGGGCAGTGGTGTTCGTGGTTTCGATAAACTTATCTATACATATAATAAAATCGGAGTGTCTGTTTGTAATATTAAAATAAACTCCTTTTAACTAAATGCACATAGTACATATACCAAAATAACATTTTTTACAATTTTTTTCTGTCTGTCTGTTTGTTCTGGCTAATGTCTGGAACGGCTGGACCGATTGTGACGGGACTTTCACTGACATAGTTGATGTAATAAGGAGTAACCTAGGCTACAACAATAACTATTTTGTTAAATACAAACGCGCACGAAGTCGCGGGTACCGCTAGTATGACATAAAACGAGAGTATGTATGTACTTATGGGCAAGAGAGGAAAATCTTTTGATTTTATTCTTGAGTTCCTATATTTAGAAGCAGAAAATAGCATGGGATGAATGGCACCGGTCCTTCGATTGTGTATCTAGAATGGTCAAAGAGTTATATAGTGGAATTCGGGTATATTTTCACATATGAGAAAAGTAAAAATGTTGCATAATTAAACCGCCTTATAATGTCTTACCATCTGCATCTTCCGTCGTATGAACAAAGATAGTCATTGTTTTATTTTATTATTTTTTATTTGAGAACATGAATAGTTATTACGAATTATTTAAAATAAAAATATTAATAAAAAAAAAGTATTTATGTGCGCTTGTTCGAATGGCAACCAACCTCCGCCTATCGTTAATCATTCATTCGTCAGCATACAGATAACACATTATTATTTTTACCCGTTCATTCATTCGTCCATTCGTTCATCCACATTTACGTCTTCGTTTAAAAGAATATTTGTACAAAAATTTTGCTTTAACGAATCCGAGACGGATAGCTTTCATTTTTATAATACAAGACGTTTGATTAACAACTTTTCTTTATATCAGATGTATCAAATGAGATGAGATACATCGTCTTATACACCTTTCTTATTCTACTACTAAAAAATGGATGATGAAAAAAGGTGACTTTATGTGGAAAAGATATCTTTAAATAATTAAAATTTCAATAGTGAGAACTATGAATAGGTATATATTTTTTTAATTAAGAGCTATTGCCTTTAGCTTAGTGGTAAGAACTCGTAAATCCCGTTCAATCCGGTTGAATTTTTACGTGTAATTTGTGCTTATAATAATTCATCTCGTGCTCAGCGGTGAATGAAAATCTGATACATGTGTAACTATCACCAAAAAACCGCTTTGGTGCGGCGTTGTGAAATAAGCTCCAAGCCTTTTTCTCTCCTAGAAGGAGAGCAGGCCTTAGATCAACATATACATGCTATTACATTACATTTAAAAATTATTATTTTTTTCTTAATCGATACGAATATTATAAATGCAAAGACCTGTCTGTCTGTCTTTTTCGCTTTCACATCCAAATCACTGAAAACGAACGACAATGAACGACGAACAGGAATGACATAGCCTACTTTTTTATAATTGACACCTGACGGCCAACTCATAAAATGACATGAAGCCGCGGGCCACAAGTAGTATTATATAAATAAGCCAATTAAACAAATCATTTCTAATAGTCTATTTATTTTATTGTTGTAGTTAAACGAGTAAATATTATAAAATGTTTGCATTCAGAAAAGTAAATATTACTCTCCATACCCGAGCAGTGTTTCATAATGTTATAAAATAAAAATGGCCCTCATAAATTGATGCTCTAAGAGAGCGCAATGCGTGAGTTTCTTTGCCTCTTTACTTCCTCCGTCTTTATTTATAACAAACCTACAATGAAACAATGTCATTTATTTAAGAATCCTTTAATTATAATACCTATTTTATTTTCCAAGATGTTTCATATTTTATGTGATAAGAACTTAATAAATGGAATCCTGAAACGATACTTTGAGCCATTTTTAAAATTGTATACAATCAAACCAGTCTAGACGAAATAAAATAACTTGAAAATATGAGCGCTTACTTTTTGAGTCGACCATACTTCTCTATCGATGAAAAATATTTGTAGCAAGCGCTGTATAACGGAATCATTCCATATATTCTTATTGTTTGTCACAAGTAAATAAACCTTAGAAATTTAATTTCAATGTGAAATTATAATCCAAACTTTTTGACTTTTACTGTATACACATTAAATGTATAAGAATGATTTACAATGAAAATAAGTATTTAATATATATTTCCTATATTCATATTCATGTGTAAAAAACATTAAATGCTAACTCCGCGCGTTCCATCATTTCTATAATCAGTATATATATATATATATATTGTATTGTATGTATTATATATTTATTTATTAACATAGAACTTTTGACTTGTAGAATGTCAATGCAAAAATGCTTGTAAATAAGATATACTTTAATTTCAAGTAAATAGTAGCAAATATTTATCTATATAATTAGTAGTGCAGTGTTTAAAAAGGCTTTGAGCAGTCTCTTCAGGGTCGGTTTCAACCACAAATCGCATATTATATAGTAGTACATAGTATGGTTTGGGGGGTAAATTCCGTATTGGCAATGTTTAATATTTTTTACAGAAGCAAAGTCTGTAGGCGACCTTACAGGTCACATATTCCTTGTTTTGCCGATCTATTTAAAATAAAATAAAAAGTAATAGCAAATACATATTGCATAAGGTAAAAGTTTTTCCTGCAAAGGAGAAATGCTGAAAGCTTATTAAAAAGCACTTCTCGTGTTGCATATGCACACGCACGATGTTGCCCTTTATCGCGATCAAACCTAATTTTATGAAGCACAAAGGGGTTTTCAAAGATTTGAAACTGCGACCTCAGGTTAATATTGCTCATGTTGTGACCACTGCCCTACTTCAAGATTATTTTTTACAATTTATAAGACTCTACAACAGCTTCAAATTCGACCGAGATAATCGTTATTGAAAATTTTCGGAAAACTTTTATGATTTTGTTTGTTTCAAACATTTTTTTTTCAATTCGAATTTCTTCATTTTTTTATAATACTAATGTTCATGAGTAGCTAACGAAGATAATTGCTTAGAAAACAAAAGAGGAAAATGTACTGAATTGGTTTTTAATTAGTACGTTAAAAATTAAGTTATTATAGATCTATTCGATCACGAAAACGCTCCCCTCCATGATATAATTGTGTTATGGTGCATTAGTCTCAGTTGGTATGGGGGTCCCACAAGGATCAATTCTTGGACCTTTTCTATTCCTCATATACATAAATGACATGCCCTTTCTTGTTGGGAACAAACATGATATAGTATTGTTTGCTGATGATACCTCTTTGGTTTTTAAAATTAATAGGAAACGGGTACAGTACGACGATGTAAACAATGCTATGTCTGATATAGTACACTGGTTTAGCGTAAATAATCTTAGGCTGAATAATAAAAAAACTAAAATTGTAAAATTTAGCACACCAAACGTGCAAAATGTAAAACCCGATGTACTTATCAATGGGGAATCGATGGATCCAGTGAAACAACTGAATTTCTTGGTCTTACTCTTGATGCCAAGTTACAGTGGCTCCCCCATATAAACGGATTGGCAGGTAGACTGAGTTCTGCGGCATTTGCGGTCAAAAAAATTAGATTATTTACCGATGTTGATACGGCTCGCCTAGTTTATTTCAGTTAATTTCACAGTATAATGTCCTACAGTATTATGCTTTGGGGTAACGCAGCCGCTATCCATACTATATTTGTGCTGCAGAAGAGGGCTATTCGCGCAATCTTTAACCTAGGAGCCAAGGAATCATTAAGGTATAAATTTAAATAAATTAAGATATTGACTGTTGCTTCTCAATATATATTCTGCAATGTTTTGTATGTACGGAAAAATATGAATGTTTTTATGAGAAAATGTGATTCTCATAACATTGGTACAAGGAACAAACACAATCTTGTTACTCCTGTTACTCGACTGCATAGAGTCAGTAACTCTTTTGTGGGGCAATGTATACAACAAGATCCCAGAAAGCGTTCAAAATGCTTCTGTTGCCAAATTAAAAAAAAATTGTTAAAGAACGCTTGTATGCGAAAGGTTACTATACAATTAGTGAGTTTATGTTTGATAGCACACCTTGGGAATGAAATGATCGCCTCCTGCTGAGTTTCTTACGCCGGTTCTTCTCAGGTCAGGGTGTTCCTTTTTTTGAACCGGTGGTAGTGTTTAATTTGATCATCAATAAGTAAGTGTGATGCTTCTATGTTGAATAAAGGAATTTTGAGTTTTGAGTTTGAATTTGAGTATGAGTACTTACAAAATGTCTTAGTGTGCGTCAGATGATTAACAAAATAGTAAAGACAGAAAAAAAAAATATTGTACTTTTTAATGAACGCCTATAATTCTACGTATCTATCCAAGGTATTTATTCTTATTGTTTACTTGGTTTCCATTTAATTCCAAGAATATAATTACATTGTTAACTTAATCCAGAATATAAGCATGTATTATGTTAAAGTTAATCAAATCTACTAATAAATTTAACCCGTGAAACTTAGATCGTATTATTTAATATAGAAAATTCTTCAGTACTCTGAAAGCGATGTTGCTATGTTACAATATAAACTAATATTTTAAATGTGAAAGGAATTTGTTCGTTTGTTATACTTTCACGTCTTAAATACTCAACCGAGCGTCACGAAATTTTGCATGCACATTGTCAAGTGTGCGAAAAAGAAAATGGGGTACCTATCACCTCCGCCCCTCTCACACGTGGATGAAGTTTTTTTATAAATCAAAAACAAAAGCAGGACACTCTTTTTTCGGTTACCAGGCCCTGGGAGGGTAACCGGGTTGGGATTTGGGATTCTTACCCGCTGCGTTGTCCTACTTTGTTACGGAATTGGAGTGGCCATGGGATTGTGTTGATATAATATATCCGAGTCCTCTTTTATGCTCAGCTATCAACTCGGGTAACTCTCAGGGATAAAGGTAATATCACCCTCCTCCACTCCTCTAGAAAAACCTAGTCTCAGCTAAAAAGCATAATTAAATTATTATATAATGGAATATTACTAATTAAAATTCAAGGCTTGTCGTATTATAATGAATTTGAACTTTAATATTACCCTTTAATCTCTCGTGTAATTAGTTGATGTGGGTTTCTTACGTAATATCGATTTAACGAATAAAATACCTTAATATAAGGTTTCGGTATACGGTGCTTCGATGATTTAAATTGAAACGAGTCTAGAAAGTTTAGCATCTCTGTCATAAATCGATTTTTTTAGTTTTCCCTTGGATCTTAGCCGAATAGAGCGGGTACTAATTTTTTAAAACAATTTTTTTATAAAGTTTAAGTTTAAGTTTCTTAAAAAGAGATCCCTATGAGAGTTTTTTCGAAGAAGTAGATTAGTATAAATATATTTTCATTACATAATTTCGGCTAACGTCACTAAGTTTTCACGATGAGGCTTGGATAATGTTTGGAGTTTATTCCACTAAGCTGGTCAAATATGAGTTGATGGATACACATGTGGTAGATTTTCATTCGGTACATGTAGGTTTCCATACGATGTAGAGTAAGTGCCATGATGTTTTCTTTAGAAGCAAAACTTCGTAAGAAAAACAGCATATGTTAGAAAAAAACTTATCATAACTAGCACAGCAGAGAAATGATTCTTAAGAAGAGAGGTCTTTTCCCAGCAGTGGGATGTTGTAGCTGTTATACTGTACACTCATCTTATAAAAGTATCAGTCACTGTAATAATAAAGATATAATAAAAAAATAAAAAGTTGTAGTTTTTCCATGTATGGACCCCCTTCGGGTATAAGCCTCCTCCGAAGAATGTCAAACGTTTTGTCTTTTGCTATCTTAATCCGGTTTCTGCCTGCAAGTGACATTAATTCATCTTGCCACCTTGAGCACGGCCGCCTTCTGCTTCTTCTTCCTTTCGGTCCTTTCCATTTTGTTATTGTAAATATCCGTCTTTCATCGGCGTATCTTGCTAGATGACCAGCCCATTTCCATTTTAGTGTTTTAGCAAAGAGTACGGCATCAGTCACTTTAGTTTTGTTGCGATTGTCCACTGCTCTCACTCTGTCTCTTAAGGTGATTCCTAGACAGCTTCTCTCCATTGCTCTTTGTGTGGCTTGAATTTTTGTCTTAGATTTTGTGTCAAATGATCATGTTTGGCAATCGTAGACTAGACATGGTAGTATCACTGAATCTAAAACAATTTTCACTGTAAGTTTATTATGTCATATTTGTAGGCGGATTGGCAAGTAGACTATTTGATGGGAATTGATCACCACTGCCCTCAGACATTGGTGCTCATATCCACGATGCGCAACCACCCTTAGGTACTAAGTGTTTATGTTATGTCCCTTCTATTGCTGCTTAGCGGTAGGATATATGATTAGTGGGTGGTACCTACCCAGAGGGGCTTGCACAAAGCCCTACCATGAAGTAACAAGTACCATCTTATATTCTACCACCAAACAGCAATACTGATAATAGTATTTTTGTCCGGCTTGAAGGTTAAGCCAGTGTAACTACAGCCACAGAAGACATAACATCTTTGTTTCCAAGGTCGATGGCGCATTGACGATGTAAGGGATGGTTAATATTTTTAATAGCAGGTGGCCAATATGCCGGTACATAAAAAATAAATAAAAAGATTATATATTAAACATATAAATAGAAACAATGTCAAAGCTTTATTGCGATTAAAATTGGCAATTGTACTGGCATAAAAATTATATGTTGTTTGAATGAATTAAGTCAGAAACTTTATTATATAAGATTCGTAAAATTGCAACAAAAACTATTCCAAAATATGTTAAAATAAATTTTACAAATATTTATTAAGATTGATGATAAAACGGCTTTCGAATGTGAATTCTACAGAGAAGAATCAGCTGGTAACTAGTTCAATATTTTTTGCATAAGCACGTAGAACAACACATATCCACAACACGTGACCATATAGTTCACTTATAATGCATTCAAAACACGTTCACTCCCAAAACCGGAGCGTCCTCGGGAAATAGAGACTTCGACAAATTATTGCAAAATTTTACATGATTAAATACTATTTGTTCGCTCGTGTTATTTTATTTTATTATTCGTTGTATTATGTCGAGATTATATTTTTTATGAGGAAGCAAGAAGACTGGAATTGCGAGGTTGGAGGATCTTTTCCCATTTCTAAATGAATTAAAGTTTTTATTTTCTATATAAATGAATGATTGAAAAATTAAGACGTAGACCTAATAACTGCAACAGGTTACAAAATATTTATGAATCTTGCGAAAAAAGGTGCTTTATGTTACAGAGTTGTATTAAGTTCTCAAAAAAATACATGGTAACGAAATAAACTACTGCAAACTATAATATACGCACGGGAACCGTACAAGATACACTTTGCTGTTGGATAATAGTTACTATGTAATCTATTTCTTAATATTATTTAAATATTTAAAAAAAATAATGTTGGTTGAACGACGACCTTAACTATTTTATTTGCCTGAGTTGTTCACAGTGGTAACACATCAATTTTTCATATATGTTAATGTTGTCTGTATATGAATTAATATAAATAATAAAAATTTGCTAGTAGAAACGATAGTTTATTTATCGGCACAAAATAAAATTAAGATTCATACATATTTACTCACAGTGTATGTGTGTTTTTAGTCATGTTTACCTATCTATTTTCGATGGATGTAAGGCAATGTTTAATTAGTTAAGAACTTTTGTTATTCTTTTAATCGTTGAAAACTTTGTTTAATTTTTTTTCTATTTGAGGACACTTCAAGCTATATCTGCAATATCAAAAACTGTTTGTAACACAAGAAAGTATTACAAAAGATCTTTGTCAGAAATTTAATAATAAAAACAGAGTGCATTCGTCGAAGAATTTAAAGTGCACTCGAGTCACAAACTATGAGACTGTTTCATGTCGTGGCGATATATTCATCGCCGCACGATATATCTACGACATAAACGTGTTTACAATAATGTCTTTGAATAAATTTTATTGGTATTTTTAATGAATATAGGTACCGAGTTATTGTTACTAAAAAAAATGGTTTCGTATGAAATTTTAACCATTTCTTACATAATATATTGCTTCTTGGCGGTAGAATATGTAATGAGTTACATGATTCTACCACCAACTGCTACCTATCCAGACGCTATCCAGGCTTGCAAAAAGCATTACCACAAAGTGAAACTAAAGTACGGTTCATAAGAATCATACCGCGAAAAATAGGAAAAAATGTTTTTTTTATTTCAATGAATAAAGAGACATACAAATAATTTTAAAATTCACAGATATATGATGTTCTCCAGGCTGATTATGGCAATTATACTCAAGGGGGGCCAACTATGAAGTTTATGATAGAGTACAAGGGTGTCCGTAAACATAAGCGGACTCCATTTTTTCGCTATTATAATCCGATGGGGCGACAGAAACCGTCACAATCAGTAATAATTCAAGCGCAACAGCTTTTCGTGCTTTTCAATATAAGGGAGTGCAAAAATTCCAGACTCCGGTTTGTTATTGAGAATTTCGTGACGGAAAAATCTAATGACGTTTTAGTGGCAAGATCCGGGGATTGAAGGTTATCGTGATCTACAAGCTCATAAGTCAGCCACTAGACCACCGAAGCAGTGTAATATTGCTGTAATAAATTAGACTCTAATACACGAATATATCATGAATTTCATTAAGCAACTTTAATTGTATTTTATTAATTTTATTCATTTTTAACTAGCACTACTTTGGGTGACTTATTGAGAAATATCTTTACTTAATATATTTTTTATGAATGCAATAAGATCTCCATGTATCAGTCTTTTTGCGGACTTCAAACATAAAGATTATTAATTCTTTTTCTTTTAATATAAATTGACTTTATATTTTTGACAGTCGAATTTTTTTTTGTCACTAACATCTGTTTATTATTATATTATAAAATTCCAAAAAAAGGAGTCAATTTGAAATCTATGAAACCTGACAAACAAAACATTTTTCCTATTACTCGAATTGAAATACAGTTAAGTGAATTATATATACTATGTTATATGGAATAAAAGACATGACGTTTAGTGAGATCCAGTTACTAGTTTTCCAATTGCCAAAGGATTTTATTCCAGGTTTAGAGGCCAAATTTAAAGGCCTCGGTGCAACGGAGTGTTGGAGATTTTGAATACGATTGAAACCAAACGAAACAATATTTTTCAGTGTTTCAATAATCCAGTATTGGAATACTTCACACAATTTCCTTGGAAATAGTTCTTTATTGATTTTTTTACTTTACTGAACTATACATTTTTAAATCTGATCCAGAAAGAGATGATATTATTTATATAAATCTACATAAATATACCAGAGAAACATAGAATAAGAAAAAAAATCTTCCTGGGGCTTAATGCAAGCTCGTCTGGGTACCATCCACTCATTAGATATTCTTTAGGCAAACAGCGCTACTCAGCATTCTTGTGTTCCGGTTTGAGGGGGAAGGGAGCCAGTGTAACCAGAGCTACAAGGGACATAACATCTTAGTTCCCGAAGTTTGTGGTGCATTGGCAATATTTTTATTTTATTTTTTTATTTTATTTTATATAAGGAATGGTTAATATTTCTAACACCACCATTGTTTATGGGCTTACTACTAAATCAGACGGCAAATGGTCGTCCACCTACGTAAATTATAAAAATAAAAAAAAAAATTATGTGTCTGACCTTAGTTCCTCCGTATTTGCTAATTTATGAAAGTGCATTCGATATTACATAAAGTAATGAGACTCAAATAAAAAGAAACACCCATAGTTGGTGGATTGTCTATAACGGAACGACTAATGCATCTTTCGATGTCAATGTATAGTCCAATGAGACCATCTATCGCTCATCTATCATATGTGTGTTTTAAACTTCCATATTCCATAAGCCCCGTATGATTTAATAGTTTTTGAGGTTTCATGACGTCACTGATTAACTTAATTAATAATCTTCTTTAATTAAGTGTGAATATCATGCAGGTTAAATTTAATATTTGATGTACTCGTAATTGATATACAATCAACACTTAGGCGAACATCAGAACATTGGAGTGCTAGCACAATAAAATTTGATAGACCTTCCCTTGAAAGGACTTTGGAAGCAGGTCACCTGGTGTGATATAGTTTTTTATGTTAAATCACGTCCCACAGTCATCGGCGATGACGTTTATGATAAGATGTTCGGTGTTGGAAGCAAAACTAAGTGAGGCTTGGTACAGGACCATATGTGTCCGGCATATCAATTATTCTACTACCGAACACCAATACCTGTGTTGCTGTTTTCTATATAGAAGGTTGAGTAACCAGTAATCAGGCACAAGGAGTATAACATCATAGATCTTTATTAAAGCTATTGAGTTTCTTGATGTATCAACGTCTGTTTACGGAGGTGATCACTTACAATAAGGTCGTATATCCGCGCATATACATATATACGTACATTTGATTGATATATGTAATTGGTTATGACTTGTATATAAAAATTCGACCCGATTTGTCAACTCAGTAAGCAATGCAAAGTTTAAAGAAAATAAACGTTTTCATTCGGTAGTACTGAAACATTATTGCTAAGACGAAATTAACTTTTGTACGATTCTTTTTATAAACGAAAGTCTACGTAGAATGTCAATTACTTTAACGAAACAATTCCATCCCGTCTTCGGGACGAGAGTGCAAAACACAGATCTACTAGGACACTATTTTTTTAACTACAATATTATTAGTTTTATTGCTATACCTTTATATACCTAGCGACTTGTCCCGGCTTCGCTCGGGTGCATTTTATTAATGAGCAAAATTGTATGATATAAATATATTTTATAGCTTATAGCATGAATTATGTTGCTTGCTACCAATGAAAATAAAATAATAGGATCAGTAATTTCGGTCATTACATATGAACAAACAATTTTTATCCATTACAATATTATTGGATCGTATTACTTGATTGTATGATAAAATAAATATAGCAATGTCTGATGGCTCTTTTATATTCTTAACTATTAAGAAATGTGACATTCTGAGTGATTGTATAAAGTTATGTAAAGATTTAATTTAAACAAAGAAACAGGTTTTTATTTAATCCAAGCAAAGAATGAATGAACGTTTTTTGTAATGCCGAACTGAAAAACTAATTACCCAATATAAGCGTGAATTCCTATTGATACCAGCACCAACAGAGTGTACAGAGTTAGTTCAATCGGATGGGTCAACTGGTTCAAATTCAGTTCCGAGATTTGTCTCAATATATGTCTGGGGCTCAGATTATAAAATAAAATGCAGATGGAACGCAAAGGACATTAAAATGAAGTGAAAAGTGTTGTCACTTTGATTATTGAAAGTATTAAAAAAAGACGCGTCATTTCATACTATCGGTAATATTCATTCGCTTTTCATTTGGTATTCGCTTTTGTATCTTTCCGTTAATGTTCTGTACGCTCCCTCCTTTTGTTTTATAATCTGAATTATTGTGAAGTAAGATAAAAGCTGGTAAATCATGTCATGTGATTGAATTAAATGTCATGTAATGTCATGTAATATCATGTAATGTCATGTAATGTCATTGAATTAAAAAAAATTAAAACGAAAATTTACTAACAGGCGAAATAGGGGCTGACAAATACATGTCAAAGCTTTTCAAAAATAGAACACTAGATAAATCACCAATTTAAGAGAATAAGTATTTTTTTTAAATAATTTGAACACGCCGTTCGAATTCGCAGTCATAATTTTCCCTACAATTTCGCAACGATTTGGTAAAAAATGGCATTAATAAAATCTTGGCAGAGTCAGAGAATTTTAGATTATGGACAATAATCGGCAACATAAATCAAACTTAGGCAGATAGGGAAAATGTCAACGGGAATAGGTTTCGATTGGATCGGAAACAAATTTCGCTCTCTCGAACATTCCGACGTACGACATACGCCAATAACATATTTTTTTCAATTACGATGCAATTCGATGAATCATTGGTACGTTGAACATTTCGCGCCGCGCCCTCGTTGACCCAGATAGAAAATGTGTGCAAAATGGATTTTAAGTTTAAAACGCAATCAACTTTACGCCTTGAATTTTTAATTCGTTTTAACAAAAATTTTGATATTGTTATTTATTCAGTGAAATTTTAAATACACGATTGCATAACGTTTTTAAAGTGTTCAATTTAAGTTATAGGCTTTAAAATATTTGGACACAATTCTTTACCTTTTAAATTTTCGTGTAGTTTGTACATACTTGCTAAAAAAGTTAAATTAACAATTATCTTTGTCATACAATGTGTAATAAAATGGTGTCTACAACAAGAATATTAAATAATAGTTCTATTTGGTACCGTCAGCAGTAAAATATCAAAGATTTTTTTACATACTAATAAATTATCTCGTTATATTTATTACTATGAAATAAATTTCTATTAAAAAATAAAACTAATATAGCATAGGGTTTTTCAAGAACCCAAACTTGATTATATAGAACAATCATATTGACTTATAGGATTTATATCATTACATAGTATAAAACAAAGTCGCTTACCGCTGTCTGTCCATTTGTATGCTTAGATCTTTAAAATTTCACACCGGATTTTGATGCGGTTTTTATTAATAGATATATTGATTCAAGGGAAAGGTTTGTATGTATAATACATGCTCAATATAGTAGAGAAACACTGAGAATTTTAGAGGTTTCTGAAGTGGTCGTTAATAAACACATTTTTTGAGCTTACATTGCAAACGCTGGCTGAACCCTACGAGATAGATCAAAATAATGTACTACTACTACAGTATTGTACAACTTAAAAAGGTCGTCAAAAAGTCCGCGATGATATATGTTTATCTCTTAGGGATAACCCACAATAACGTAAATAAACGTAAAGTTGAACATGCGTAAAACATTCTTTTCATAAATCAATTCCTACTTATTTGAATTTTTGGCTTTTTACTTAATTTTTGAAGGGTAAAGGCAAATCAGTAGGAATCATGGGTATTCTTGGTATATGAGCTAATTCACCAGTTGCAGGGCCGGTGATAATAATCTTCGCTACTATAAAATTATCTTTAGGCTCCTTTATAAGAAGTCTCGTGTTGTATTACACATGTTGGGGGGGCTTAAAATTTCTGAGAAGCATTATCGTCGTGCCAACTTTTAACGACTATTAATAGCATGAGTAAAATAAATGCGTTTAAATGTAGTCCAAAAAAAATTTAATGATTTTTAAATAAAAAAATGGTCGTTGTGCCTCACTCGACATAGATAGGTATAGTGTGTCGCGGACTTTTTTGTAGATATTTATAAGACCTACAATTAATTTGAACATTTTATGGTTCTATCTTTTATAGTTTAGGCAGCGAACGTAAAATAAGTAACTTTTTTGGTTGATTTTTTACACCTTGTGTCCGAAAAACCCAAATATCTTATGGAACCCTATCTTTTCCAAAATAAAATTTAGCCTATGTTACTCGTGGATAATGTAGCTTTCGAATGGTGAAAGAATTTTTTAAATCGGTCCAGTAGTTTTTGAGCCTATTCATTACAACCAAACAAACAAAGTTTTCCTCTTTATAATATTAGTATAGATATTGAAATAACGAATTGGCAATCGCTGTTATTAAATTAAATTCTATTCCTAGTTATCGAGCGCGGCTTCGCCCGCGTGTGAGGCGGCGAGTCTTTAGTGAAGACAATAAAGCGAAAAAAAAGTTACATGTAATTATGTACGTGCGCAAAAAGTTTTACTTCTTCAGTGTTTGATTGCATGCAAATAATTAATTACAATATAATAATAATCATCTACTTAATAATTATTATAATTACAAATTTATTTTCTTCTTTTTTTACTATAACAGTCAATCAATTTAAATAATTACATTTGATATTGCAATAAAATAAACATTATAAATAATGTACATAATGAGATAAGATGTGAAGTTGTTTATTTCGAACGACTTGACACCTCATTGGGAATTTAGCGAGCAATTTAATGATGTGGTGTACAAGTCTCCCTATGCTCGCGTCATTAAAATTCACTCTCAGAATTTCTTCATAACGCATCAAAAGAAGTATAATTTCATAAACAAACCAATAAACGAAATCATTTTCGCATTTTGTAATAAATCTGGTAGATATTCTACCGCAAAACAGCAGTATTCAGTATTGGTGTGTTCCGGCTTAAAGGGTGAGTGAGCCAGTGTAACTACAGGCACAAGGGACATAACATCTTAGTTCCCGAGGTTGGTGGCGCATTGGTGATCTATGGAATGGTTAATATTTCTTACAGCGCCATTGTCTATAGGCGGTAGTGACCGCTTACCATCAGGTGACATATTTGCTCGTCCGCCTACCGATATTATAAAAAAGAGGACTTTAATTAAAATTCAATAGCTATTTGACCACTCAACTTCGCAGGACATATTTTAGTACACAAGTGATTATGCATACATTGGCGCACTCTCCATTCCGATGGTAAAGCAAATCCGCCACGACTGGAAAGAGTTCAAGCGCAGGACAAACAGATTTACATGCTTTTCGAGGCAAGGCCGGTTACACTTTCAACTTTCAGAATTCGGACTGTTACTGAGAATTTTTCGACGGAAAGACTCAATGACTTTTTATAGGTTCGCCTGGGCTTTGGCCTCTGAGCCTCCGGATCTATATCCTTATATCAAGCCTCTGATTAAACGAGTCAGTCAAAGTATATAATATAACGTCATAATTAATATAAGACTTTCGTATCAATGATAGAATAAACAAGATAAAAGAAAAAATTAACAGACATAATTGGGTATGTACATAATATATTACTTGAACTTGGCTTGACACGCTACCGCGTGTCTAGATATTAATTTATAGGGAATAAATAGCCGTATTAAAGGCTGACTTTATTATGAATAATTAAATTCATAATATTATAATTATTCATTGGTTTGATTTTCCGCGTCTTTATTTTTATAGTATTGGTTGTTTTTTTGTATGGTACACGATTTTCGCAGATTTTTAAGCGATTTTCTTACATTTTGGCTTAACTTTATATGGCTTTGTGCACACCCACCTGTATAAGTACAACCCATTCATCAGGTATTCTGCCGCCAAACAGCAATATTTGGTATTGTTGTGTTCCGGTTTGAAGGGTGATTGGGCCGAGTGTACGAGCGTGCCACCAACCTTGGGAACTAAGATGTTATGTCACTTGTGTCTGTAGTTATACTGGCTCAGACACCCTTCAAACCGTAACGCCACAATACTGATTACTGCAGTTTGGCGGTCGAATATATGATGAGTAGGTGGTACTAACCCAGACGGGCTAGCACAAAGCCCTACCACCAAGTGATGTGATGTAAATGCTGTTTGATACTAAATGAAAATAAATATTGAAACGTAATACTTCAACAAAGACGAAGCATGTGGTTTGCCGATGTCCTATAAATCACTATAATGTGCCTAGTACATGCCTGTAAGTACATAATCAATGTACATAATTGAACACCGAACACAGCAATGTTGTTATCCATTCAGAGCGCGACTCAATTAATTACTCTCGTCCAGATATTAAGCTATTGAGGACGCCAGCACTTGACTTGACTATATATTTACCTTCATGTATAGATAAAATTAACAAAAACTTTTATTATATTTTGGTATTTGGTTGTATAAATAGTATTGAACTTTTTTTTTGTTTTATTTTGTAACTAAGATTTATAGAAAGTCGACTTATAGTATATTTCTTTATAAAAATGACACACTAGCAATCTCTAATGTATTTAATCTATACTAATATAATAAACGTGAAAGTAACTCTATCTGTCTGTTGCTATTTCACGGCCAATTCAAGTAACCGAATTTAATAAATTTTGGTATAAAGCAAGCTTGAACTTGAAGGAAGGATATAGGCGACGACTATAGACCCTAAACGCTTTAAAGGCTTAACTATTAAACTGATTATAATGTCGTTTTGAATGCAAGTAGTCGGGGGTACAGAAAGACATACAGCCTATTACAATCGAAGCGATAAAGTTAAACAAACCTTAGATTTACGTATGCCACGCGATTTGCTAATTGATCAGCTATATTGTACACTACTAACAGTACTCGACTAATATATATTTATTTAAAATACAAATATTCCACAAAAGTATTTTACTTCCAAAGTTCCGATAACAGTTTCGTTGACGTTTAACGTCGACTTCGAAAATCCATAATGAATATTATAGATTATATAAGCTCTCGACCAATGATATCGCCCCAATTCGCTGTCAGATGTTGTTTATTTGGCTTTTATCCCCTTGTCGTTGGAATAGACTATAGGATACTTAATATCTACTGCCCACCTCAACGCGTGCAAAGTCATGGACGATAATTGTTAAAAAGATGAATTATGTATTAAGATTTTAATTTTATTCATCATCATCAGCAGCCCATACTTGTCCACTGCTGGACGTAGGCCTCTCCAATTGCATGCTACTGTGATCTATCTTCGGCTACTCGCATCCAGCTCCTGCCAGCCGTCCTGCCAATCGTCACTCCACCGTGCCTGAGGACGTCCTATACTCCCCTCTAAAACACGTTTTCCCCAACGGTTGTATATATAATTATAAGTTGAATTTTAAAATAGTATTAATTAATAAACAAAGATGTAATCTTTACAATATAATTAAAATTAATTAATAAATAATTAACATTCTATCTACATGAAGTATACTTATTATTTTATATGATTAATAAAACGAAGAAGTGATTTGAGCCGAGATGGCCCAGCGGTTAGAACGCGTGCATCTTAACCGATGATTTCGGGTTCAAACCCAGGCAGGCACCACTGAATTTTCATGTGCTTAATTTGTGTTTATAATTATCTCGTGCTCGGCGGTGAAGGAAAACATCGTGAGGAAACCTGCATGTGTCTAATTTCAACCAAATTCTGCCACATGTGTATTCCGTCAACCCGCATTGGAGCAGCGTGGTGGAATATGCTCCAAACCTTCTCCTCAAAGGGAGATTAGGCCTTTAGCCCAGCAGTGGGAAAATTTACAGGCTGCTAATACTAATGCTAATGAATTGATAGGGAACACATTAATATATCATAATGAGCCCTAAACGAACTCTTATGTTGGTGAAATGAATTTCAATAATTCAGTCTGTCAAGAAACAGCCCCCATATATTTCATGGCTAAATAAAGGCCTCCCCCTCTTGTTAAGGAGAAGAAATTGGAACATTTTTCACCATACTGTGGTTTGTGTATATGTTTTACAATTCTCGATGTTTTCCCTCACCGCTGAACATAAAATAAATTCTAAATTCAAATTTAGCACATGGTAAACTCGTTGGTTCTCGCCCGGATTTGACTTCGCTTCCTTAGTTTAAATCTATATATATCTGTGAACCTGCTATTACTTTTAATTGGTAAAACGCTTTGAAAGAGATCATTCTTTACTTTTTTCAAAGGATACAAATAAAATTCTAAATTTTGCTTATAAGGTAAAGCATTTTATAAGCACTTTTGAATAGTCATGTAATATATACATATAATAACTTTACCATAACTAACAATTCAACAAATGGTTCTTCTATTTCTGTGTTATATTTTTATTTCGGTATACCTCGCTAATATCTCGTATTGACATCGAATCATAATACAATATCTAAAAGATAATTTATTCAAGCGTAAGAAAATAGATCGGTAGGGTCTAAAAACGTAGTGTTGCGGCCATAAAACGGTTTGCCAGCTAGAATCGTATCTCAGCGGTGACTTCTCGTGACAAAAACAAATGGAAGTATTACCGGAGACAATCTACATTTAAATAGATTTTTTCCTCAATTCGTACGCGAGTTTGGTGATAGGTATCGCCGTCTTCGACTTATTTCGCTGAATTTACATTTAGCATTTGGTTTTGTTTAGACATCGTAAATTCTGAATTCAGACATGTTTATTAACAGTCTGTTGCATTGTTCTGGATTTAAGCTTAAATTTATATTATTTAAAACAAGGCAAAATCTTATTTAAAGCTGTAAGTAATAGCAATGCTTCGAGCATTGTAATAATTGTTTTATGATTGTTAAAAATTTGCCGCCTGGCGCGGTTTGGGGCGATTAATTTATTTTGAAGGTCAATATAAACTTATATAATCAATTAACATTTTCTAGGATCCTGTTGTTGAACGAATCATAGTAATCCTTTGTCAGGTATGTAGCACATGCTTGATTCCATCATTATTACCCGCTTACTTCCCTGGGCATTAATTAGAAACACGGGAAAGGCTCAATGAAATTCCAGAAAATTAATAGCCTGTATCAACGGACGATTCCGCGTCGATTGCGATTGATTGGAACACAAAGGAAAAAAAAACCGGCTAAGTGCGAGTCGGACTCCGTAGCATTTTATATAAAAATATTATTAGTTTTTATTTATTTTATCTTAAATATTTATTGTATTTGTTTTTATAGCGGCAACAGAAATACATCATCTGTAAAAATTACAAGTGTCTAAATATCACGCTTCATGAGACAACCTGGTGACTGACGGACCGACGGACGGACATTGGAGTCTTAGTAATAGGGGTCCTGTTTTACCCTTTGAGTACGGAACCCTGACAAACTTTATATTTACATAATTATATACGAATAACTTGATAATTAATAAATTACAATCTTAACTTAAAAAATGACCAATTAAATAAGGTTTATTACGCAACACAGTCTGAGGACACACTTACCATGACGCAACAATATATGTACGAATATCATCCCCTATTTTTTTTGGATATATAATCAACTTGAAAACCTAAAACAAGATACCATACCAAAAATTACTAGCTACAAATTCATATTTGTTGAAATTGAATTTGACTGTAATCATTGTAGTAAAGCACATTCTCTTGAGATCAATCATAAAGATCGGTCAATATAAATATTGCACTTCGAGCAATCGACGCGCAGCGACTCACCAGTTATATAATAAATATAGACGATAAGGTAGCGTGGAGTTTATCCTCGTTGATTCTATGCATTTAATGGTATATGTAGTTGACAGCATTTTGTTTGAGACGGAGTTCAAGATCGTATTTATAACTAGAATCTACTTTATGAACTGATGGTGGCTTTAAATATATCTAATAACGATTCAAAGTCCTTATAATTCTACTTGAAAAAAAAAACGTTCGTAACGTTCTTGAATTATCTTTATAAAATGCATTTGCGTTTCTAATAGAATATTTATTTGGAGGAAAATGATGACCTGACAAGTATTTATCACTTTCGTATTAATATGTACAAACATACGTCAGTATTTTTATATATAAAACAATAGCATACGAATGTATTCAATACATTATAATATTATTGGAGGAAATCAATGTAAAAGAAATGATTGAAACAAATTATACGCTTTATTGGAATATTTCTTGTATTCGTAATAAATTTGGAAATAATATTGGACGAGCCATTCCATAAAATAATATAATCATATGTGCGATCTGTCTGAAATCGGTCAAATATTATCGAAGTATCTTATGCTCAAATAGATAATTAATATCAATTATACTAACTAACTTGGCTGGAAACCTCAAAAATTTTAAGCACTGAATTTTCTTGAAGTGATAACTTCTTACGGGATGGTAAACCGCTTCGTTACGTAACGCGTTACGGCGCCTGTCTGTCTGGTTTCCCTTTCTCTTGCGCATGTTTAACTTAGATTAGTTTAAGTTATCACTTCTGCAGGCGGTTAATATTTTTTAAAATGCTATTATCTATCGCATCATTAAAAAAAACGTATCCAGACGTATCCAGGCGGGCTTGCACTAAAACCTATTACCAAGAAAATATTGTAAGGTCGCGTAATTGTTTTAAATAGGCTAAATAAACATGCTAATCTGATTCGCTAGTAACTATGACGTAGATTGCCCTTCAATTCAATCAAATCTCTCTCAACTAAACTTCACTCTTAAAACTTCCTTACACTGCTTCTTAGTCAAGTTGTCGTTAACTTTATAAAATACGCCGTGTGCCTGTTTTATATTTTTCGCGTTGTTAAAGAGCGTTTCAAAAGTTTTTATTTGTAGTTAATGAGGATGTATATTGTGAAGTATTCATGATTTAAAGTTTAAATGAAGTTGGCGACGCTGTAAATATTTTTTATTATGGCAATCTTAGTTTTAAATAACGTAAAGGAAGATACATAGGTGTTATTTCTATTGATTATAATATTATAGGTACTATTTATTAAGTGGTTCGAATATTTCTGAAGCAAATGAGGCTCCTGATTGTGGATATACAAAACATCTACGTAATATTTATACTAATATGATATAATATTCGCAACACCTAGACTTACGAAAATCCAAGACAGCGCGATTTTTAGGGCATTTTCTGCCTCGCATAACCACTGTGTGGAATCAGCTTTCGCTGGCGGTTTTTCCGAAACGCACCTGTAAACGATCTGGTGTTGCGGATGTTCATGGGAGGTGGTAGTAATGTAAAATTAACTCTGTCTGTCCGATACTGAACCGAATATGATGAAAATTGGTACGAAGCAAGCTTGGACTCACTACAACTAGTATGATTTTTTTTTTTTTTTTTTATGTCGTAGGTGGCAAACGAGCAGGGGGCTCACCTGATGGAAAGTGACTACCACCGCCCATGGACATCTGCAACACCGGAGGGCTTGCAGGTGCGTTGTCGGCCTTTCAAGAAAGACTACGCTCTTTTCTTGAAGGTTCCCAAGTCGTATCGGTTCGGAAAAACCGTGATATAATTATATTAGAAATATACTACTGAGAAGGAGTTTGTTTAATTAATTGTTTGTTTTTTAACTAATCAACTGACAATAATGTAATTGTGCGTACATGTTACCAGGGTTACAGAAAAGGACATAGGGTACCTGCTTATATTGTTTGTGGCGCAGTGTGAAAAAAAATACAACCCAAAATAATCAAGGTCTTTACAACTTCTATATCATTCTTAAAGTTTGTATATAATTAAGGCGTCAATGTTAATAATTCTTGTGAAAAAAAAAATAGTTATGTAATTAGGTATTTAAGTTCTTATAATCTATTAATCAATAAAATATGTTGATGTTATCGTAAACGTGATTTAGGCCAATGGGAAATGTAAACGATCGTGGGACACAACTATCCTAACCACTCAGAACCTAAATAAACATTTCTGTATTTGAAAGCGTCCTTGATGCTAAATGTGTGCTTTAAATAGACCTGATTCGTATTTCGAATTATATGTTATTGGATTTTCTTATCTAGTGTAAAAATATTTTAAGTATGCCTTTGTTATTGTGGATTTTGAATACGGATTTAATTTTTTTGGGTATTATTATTATTTATCCGGAATAATAATAATAATCATATTTCCGTATAGTTTTAAAACTTGTTTTAAATACAAATTCCGTCATTCATAGAAACATTCCTTAATGATGATCAAAGTAAAATGTGCAATCGGGTCGGAAAAGAAAATTCGGAACCGGGAAAAATGTGTTGAAAGAATTTCTGTGGTTTTTTTTTTGTAACTATATAGTTGCATACAATTCTTTTAAATAAGAAGACAAGGACTAAATCTTTTGTCTCAAGATGCAATGTATTATCTTTGAAGTCATTAAATATATCATCGAACCACGGGGAACAATTCACGTGTTGTAGTCATTAGGTCAAATACAACTCATAACACGTGCATTGTTACCAAAAAATCCTTACAAAATCATCGTTTGTATCAATTTAATCAATTAAATTTATTAAACACAATCATAAACGCAAAAATTCGACTAAAATTACTTCATAAAGAATCCTGAAATAAATTCCGTACTATGAGCAAACAAGTGCTTTGTAATCGGTACGTTATCGTTGGCACAGCAAACCACCTCAGTTCATTACCACCTCTGCTAGGGATGCCCAAATGCCCTATTGTATCGATATATCACGTAACCTCATCACATTACCTTATCGATATTATCGCATAACTTTGAATCGATATATCGTTTCACAACCGTATCACATATGTTTTTAATGGATATTCGATGCAGGAATATTTTTTTAACACTTTTAAATTTTTAAGAAGTCGGTGATGAGTCTTAGCAGGTTTGTTTGTGAAATGTTTAATGTCACTTGTTCATCATGTTTTTGTTTCGATTTAATGTCAATATTATCATCAAGCGCACATATGACATTTCCATCGATTGGTGAATAATAATATATTGTATTTCTATCGATATTCAGATTAATCGCATCGTATCCGGCATCCCTACCGGCGACTTTGTCGAATCCATCCTTTGTTCACATTCATTAATAGAAATCGATTAATGATTTTTTAACTGCAATCTAATGAGCCTTACTAAACATTCAGTTAATAAATTCCATTGATTTTTTGCTTCATATGTTTCGTTTTTGTAATTAATGACACTGTTTATTGCTTAGATAAGATTTATTTGCTTATCAATCTAATATTATGAAGAGGTAGGATTCGTTTGTTTGTTTATTTTTTTATTGTTATGTAACTTTCATAATTTTTGGTTCATAGTTTCCGGATGGACATATGCTATATAATACATTGAATATATATTTTAGATACCGCTTAATCTATCAAGAAAAATGTGTCGCTTCAGACGCTTTCGAAGCGAGCGCTGCCAGAACTATAACACAGATACACAAAAACTTTGTGAGATTTATAGGTCACTGAAATATCTATAAAAAGGTCACACAAGTTCAACTTATAACACCCCTCTTTTTTGTTCTAAGGTTATCTTATTTTAACTGAGCAAAGTCAGGGCAGCTAGTATATTAAAATTAGTATAAGGTATGTGTTGTTAATGAGAATTTTTCGATAGAAAAACTCGATGACTATTCATCGCCCTGACCGGGGTTTAAGTCTAAGACCTTGAAATCTGCGGCTATATCTAGCCACTAGACTAACGAGGCAGTCAAAACACATACATATATACTATAATGTATTATTTATACAAATCTTAATAATTACATACCACCGATTTTAAACGATTCGCGTATAAACATTACATAATATTTTTTAAACTAATTGCGTTTGATTTCTACATTTTGTTTTAGTAACATTTGCGTTAATATTACAAACTTACTGCAATTTAAACCGATATCTTTTTATTTACAATAATAAATAATAAAAAATATTCTTCGCTTGCTTCATTTCATAAAATCTGTAAATCATAATGTCGTAATTATAATTTAAGTTTCGTTAAATTAACTCAAAGGCAACATTATAAACGTAAGACATGTTACAAAAACCTTAGCTTTTCTTTATAAATAATCTTGAGAGCTCAGTATTAAGGAAGCTCGTTTTTTCTTAGCCAATCTAGAGGCTTATTATCTCGATTTTTTTATTTAAAGAGAAAAAAACGTTGCGTCGTCAAATGTAAAATTTATTCAAACCTGGTCCAATGAAGGGTACCGTAGTCTGAAGTACTGTGAAAATGTTTGGAGTCTGATTCTTATCTCAGCGGTTGATTTTCGAAGCAGAAACAAATGAGGCATTATTGAAGACAATCAACATTTAAAGTAATCATTTAATCCAATGTACGGCTCAGTATGGTTTGGTGATTCTAAAATAAGCTGGAATAAAATCAGTAGGGTCTCAAGCTGCGTTTATATTTCTGAATATAAAATATAAAGTTTTATTTGTAGTAACACCTTGTAAATTTTCTACTTACTCCACCAAGCTACTTCAATGTCGGTTGGTGGATATATGGCAGTATTACTTTAAAATATACTATGTGGTATAAAATAAAATAAAATATAACATACTTGGTGGTAGGGCTTTGTGCATGCCCGTCTGGGTAGGTACCACCCACTCATCAGATATTCTACCGCCAAACAGCAGTACTCAGTATTGTAGTGTTCCGGTTTGAAGGGTGAGTGAGCCAGTGTAACTACAAGCACAAGGGACATAACATCTTAGTTCCCAAGGTTGGTGGCGCATTGGTGATGTAAGGAATGGTTAATATTTCTTACAGCGCCATTGTCTATGGGCGGTGGTGACCACTTACCATCAGGTGGCCCATTTGCTCGTCCGCCTACCGATAACATAAAAAAAATATATAGTCTATTATTTTTGTTTAAAAATTATCCTGATAAACATTGTCATATATTGTAGAAAAATAAAGAAACCAATCTATCTATCTTTTTTCAAAAACAAACAATCACACATACGCAAACACATCAACACGCATGCACACATATACGAGAACAGTAAATTAATATTTTTATAAAATCAAACAAAAGCCATCTTATTGACTTCACTGTTGAAAGGACTGGTTAACTTTATTTCAGATTGGTCGGATTGGTTGATCGGAATTGTAATTCAACGGCGAAAAGTTTAGACACCAATCTATATATCATTTATACGGTAGATATTTTTATATTTTGATTTGTATATGTCACGCTAAAATTTTAAATACTGCTATATTATAATCTCGAGATATTAGACACTGTCGGAATGTTGTTAACGAACTTAAATAGAGAGTATAAAATTTCAATAGCTTATATTCTATAATGACCTACCGGAAAATAATGGAAATCGTAAGCAGTATGTTACGGTTCACAATCTCTCGAGTTTGCAATCTCGCGAGATAGATTATCTAACGGTATTTACAATTTTACGGTGACATATAATTATTTAAGTCAATATCAATAATTCTGATACAAATGTGTATAATAATAATAAAATTACTACTATATATGTACATTTGTAAAAATTTGCAAAAATTGTAAAAGGAGAAAATAAAAGTCAATTTTTTTTTTCCAATTTGTTAGCATTTATTTTTCATTACGGGAAATTCATCCATTTCAGTTATATATTGAAAAGTTATATAAATCGCACGCTCTGAAACGAGTTTGTTATTTAGTTACAAAGCAATTGTTGTATTTTAACGTTGAAACTATGGTCTTGCGTTTGCCATCAACACAATCGCATCACAATATTAATTATTTTCTTGTGAATAGACCAAGCACAAAAGGCTTAAATGTGCAGATAATGGCGTCTCCTCGGAGGACGAGCTTCCGTTTCCTTTTGTAGTAAATATCAGTCATCTTAAGAAAATTCAAGTTTGATTTTACACAAACATTTTTTTATGTATAGGTATTTATTTATAATTAAAGAAACCACTGATAAAAGTGAACCAGGAATATCATATTAATGAGTAGTTTCAATATTGTCCGGTTCCTCATTCGAATTTATATTCAATTCAGGTCAAATAAACGTCTTCGATTGTTCGTAAGGATTTATCCAATTTTATCCCAGTTTCTCAGTAGTCACATTGGCTTTACCCCAACGTACTTTAAATAAACGATTTATAGAGTACCTCAGACATCATGCAATATTAACGAGTTCGCTCTGTGGACTTTGGCATATTTGTGGAGTTTAAGTATTCTAGTAGGACATGGACATGCCAAATACATTAAGATTATTTAAATAGACTGTGAGTAATCTATCTTAAGCTAAAATAACGCAGTTAAGTAAGTAACAGCCTGTTAATCACCCCCTGCCGCTGAGCACGAGATAATTTATAAATACATTTATTAAGCACATTGAGTCAGTGGTGGTTGCCACGGGTTTGAACTCAGAATCAACGGTTACAATTCATGATTTGATACCACTCGGCCATGACGCCATTTTTAGGTAATTTTATATAATATAACTAAGATGCTAATAACATAATCATTAAGGAAACTATTGCATCATATTTTTAGAGCAATTGCAACTGTGATACAATGCAATTGTGTATTTTGAGTTTGGAACTGATATTTGTATGCCTCGAAAAGCATGTAAAGTTTTTCAGTCATGTCGAATTGTCATCCCAAAGTCATTGCGAAGTTAGGTTAGGTTATCTCAGTAGGAAAGGTCCGCATGGCAGAAGTCGGTCACGAGGAAATTTTCATTTCAATTAATACCAGTATCTATCCATCACTTTGATCTGTTATGAGTTAAATTTGCTTGTCTGCCTTTCTAAACAGTAAAAACCAACAGAATCATTATAAATGGACAAAAAAGAATACCTGGTAACATATGAAATGTTTTGAATACATGTATATATTTTTGTAGTATATCTTGACTGACCTAGACCTTGGAGTAATAGTACAAATACCTTTATTAGAAGTATTACACCTCGCCTTATTGTTTCCACTGGTAACAATATGCCATACCATACCTAGTACATTTTTTCCGAGGATCACAATTACGATTCTACTAGAAAATGCTGCTAGCATTCTTGCCAACATTCCGCGAGGTAATAATTATTTAAAATTTTAATAAAATAATTAAACATCGGTTATGAATCTAAGTAGATATTGGTAAAAAGAAATTGTCACAAAAAATTGATTTAGATATTTTATGTGAAATATATTAAGTGTATGGTAGCTTATTGTCTACTGAGTAAATCCTATCTCGTTGAAAGTATATAAATAAAAGTGGGTCGACATTGTACGGGTACAAAGTAGATGTAGGTATCAGCTGGAAAAATCTCCTACAGAGATAGTTTTCCTCAGTTATTTTTGTAGTGGTCCAATTTCTTTTTCGGAATCTACATACATATATTTCTTCGGGAACATCGAAAATCGTTGTACATTTTTTTTTTTGTATTTTATATTAAGAGGAATCAGACTTATATCATGAAAAAGGCGCTGTGATATATGCTATGAAACAACACAATGTACAATGAAAAATTCGGAATTTCCAATTTCGTGAAAAAAAGTAAAACAAAAGCCTGCGGTACTATTTTGAATAACTTTGGCGAGGAAAAAAAATGCCAGGAAGTTTTATCGATATTCTACAGATTTTTGTCTAAAAGAATTGTATTTCTGAACATTGTCTGAACAAAATCTGATACACTAAAATTACTTGATATACTGATCCATCAGTATAAAAAGTAATTTTAATTAAAACTACCTGTGGCAAGAAATTCAGCTGTCAGTGCCGAAAAGGCTTTTTTTTGTTTAGGTATTATTAATCTATATTAATAATACCTATTGGAATTAAAAACTTATTATAATTAAACTAATAGGAAACAGCGATAGGACAGCGAGACTGTTGGTCTGCAACGTAAAAGTTCGATTCCACGGCTAGTATTTCTAACTTTTTGAAGTTATATCTCGCTTTCAAACGACACTGGTCGAGGTGGACTATTGCCTCTCTCATACTAAGAAGACGTAGAGCTGGTATAATAATAATTATTAGGCATTGTAGCTGTCGCATATCTAATTTTTTTTTCTTGTCTAGCTAGTAAATAAGTAGTAATGATAGTTCAAATTGATTTTAGTAAAAACGAAGAAAACTTCATACAAATAAAAATCCCAAATAAAAATTTTGGGATGGAATTGGCAAAAAGTTTAAAATGGAATTGGTTATTTCTATCACTAAAATAAATCAATTAATAAATTACTAATTTCAACAATTAACAGAATAATTTACTTCATTTGTGGAGGCCAAACCTTGATAATTAAAATTAAGATATCGGCTCGAAACTATCAGCTTTTTTTAATTTTAAATTCACATAAACTTCAATTCATTATCGGCTTACAGAATATAGTTTAATTAAGACTAAAGTTTCAACAAAATCAACTTAAAGATTTTTCATTCTAAAATGTCTAAACGGGATTCTCACAATTTACATATTTTAATTTGTGAACCGATTGAAATAAAATAATCTCAATAATATTATTCTAAGCTTACACAATACATTTATGAAAACAGTATTCAAATCGGTGCGCCCTTTGGGGATTAGTGATAACAAACGCAGAGATAAAAAAACAACAATTCTGAAAATCATTGTTATGGGATCTATAACGTTAATATATGTCCACAATAATGTATATTTTTATTATCTTCCATGAACGGGACTATTTGAGTCCCGTTCTCTTTATAGTTAGTTTTATTGTATATAAAAAATATATTGAGAATAAACGTGTTTTAACCTTGAATAGCAATTTAAAGCAGTTATATCGTTTTGATTACTTATTAAAGCTAATTGTGGTCGACCCCAATAATTATTGAAAATTTGGGAAAAACATATATTGATACTTTGCATCCAACGAGCATGTATTTCGTCTTGTCTATGTTTTGTCAATGTCTTGAAAATACAAAAAAAATGTAATCATTTGACAGAGGAGAAATGTGTGCTGGGCGCCAATGCATCAAATTGATCATTTTATAATAATCGCATCGAAACGTTATCGTTTCGTTAAGTCATTTTTTATTCTACTACACAAAAATCCAGTTGCGATTCGGTCGTAGTTTGATCAGAATATAATTGAGATCGTAATAATAACATAACTGATATAGATAAGTAGTATTGGCCATTAATTACGATTAAGCTGTGGTTTATTTTTGTGAGGAATTGTCGAAGTGGGTTCGGAATAGAATCGTAACTATCATAAGTTAGTAGAATTACGAACACATTTGTCTTTGTCTATTCATATAAAGTTTCTAATTAGGGGCAATTCTAATTGTTGTTTGTGGTGTATATCTTTTAGAATATCTATCAATTGATGCTTATTTATCAATTATTATCAAATATATGACTTTCCCTGGATTTTTAATAACAAAATAACAATTTGAATTTAAACGTATGAAACAGACAGTTTTGTTGCAAAATCTCTCACATCATTATTATTATACTTATCAACAACAATGAATGAAAATACTGGAATCGTGACTAAAGTCCAGATTTGGATAGAATAGAATAATGATGATCAGTATGTTGTAACTACATAATATATAAATCATTAAAACATGTCCTTCGGTTAACGGCGCCATTACACGTCTAGTGATTCCAAGGTTAATTTATACATGTGTAAGTTTCAATTGTGACCTCAAGGGAGTTTATTGAAAATAACACATGCGATTATTTGAAATAAATGGGATACGAATACGCGAATTATAATTCTATGGAGAGAGAGTTTGTTTGCCATTATATGACCTCGAATTCCAGAAGAGCTGAAACTCTTAGTGTATTTAAATTTAAATGTTAAATTAATACTACGGTTATAAGTCTGGACAAACCTCACTGTGTTGTCATTTATTGCTCATCCGAGGAAACCTGCAAGTGTTGGGTATGTTCTGGTGTGTACAAATACTGGAGCAGCGTGTTGAAATAAACTCCAACACTTTTTTAAAGAGCAATGAAGTTCTTTGCCCATTTGTGGAATATTTACAGGCTATTACTGCGTGAACCGCGTGTTTGTTTAAGTTCTTGTTATCTACAAAAAAATTGAGATTTAAATAGATTTAAAATTCATTCAATACGAAAACTGTTTAAGAGTTAAATTAATGATTTTCTTATCCATTAATATCCTTTGTTTTTAAATTCTATTTAGCAGATCCATTTGAGCATGCTTTTTAGCACCCGTCTCTAGACTGTGTCTCACGACTTCCTTTCTTTCTGTGCGATTAATGACTTTAACGTCAAACGAGTGGGCATTTCGCTCCGGTACAGATAGTTTCTAACCTTTTTTGTAATTCTCTCTTAACAGATAAACGATTGTAATAAATATCCTTTCATATAAAGCGATCAGTTTGAAACTATTTTTATAATATAATTAAAGTTGGTTTAGTTTAAAACTTTTTCATTTATTATTTATTTTACAAAACGAATTAAAGCGCCTCATATTAATTTTTTTGTATACTTTTAGTGGAGATTGAATGGGTATGGATCATTGGAAAATGTTACCATGGTTGTCGATCTAATAAGTTCTAATAAGATCGATTCTAGAAAAAGTAAAATACCATTTATATCTAAATTTTTCACATAACTATATATAATAATTAAACATGTTGAATGGTGATGAAATATTTTGAAATCCAGCAAATTGATCTGTACAAGGGCGCGGTGTCTGATAGCCTTCAGCTACTCCTTTTAGAAACGTTTGCAATTGAACTTTCAGTTCCTTTTTTCATTCATTTTTCAACAAGTCACTTGATACTTGCTACTTCCGAATAAAACGAAGAGCGAATATTGTTCCTATTTTCAAGCCGGAAGATTAAACAATATGTGAGAACTACAGGCGAATAAACCTTTTATCGTGTATCACAAGAGGTCCGATTCACGTATTTATAATTCAATGTACTCTCACGATAAAACAGCTATTTGTGATTAACGGCTTCGTTCGAAATAGTTCCACTATCAGCAATAGTCAAAGACTACGTAGACGTAACACAAGTAGATGAAATCTATACTGATTTTTTAAAAGCATTTGATGTGATTAACTCTATACGAGTATGACATATTATGTCTGAAATTGTTAACCTTTGGTTCACATGAAGATGAATGCGTCGAATAAAATCTCATCTTTTGTAGTGCTCATAAATAGTGATATTTGTTTAGGAGTTGTGTAGGAGTTTGTTTTCTTCTTCTCATTCACGATACTCACAATAAATAAAAAAATAATCCTCTTGACCGCGATTGATCTCTAAATTTTTCAAATTATAGGAAACGTGATTAACGTAAAACGATTGCAAGCAGCAAAGTGATATCAATATTAAAAATGATTGGATTATTTAAAGCTATACGTTTGTATCGTTAAACGGAAAAATGTTGTATTATTATTTTACAGCTAATTCGTATCAGATTCGTTTTGAATACTATGAATGAATTTGTATATTGTCTCTAAATGGATGTAGTTGTATTTTAAATTGCGAAAGTATCAGTACAGTATAGTTTTGTGTGGCAAATAAAGGAAGTAATAAAATAAATCTGATATCAAATAACTCTGCGATTTAACAGTCATTAATTTTTAGTCATATCCTCCTTGCATATGATGTCTGTCCGTCTATCACCAGGCTGTATCTCATCAACCGTGATAGTCAGACACTTTAAATTATCATAGATGGTACCATCTGTTCCACCATTCATTTCTGTTGTCACTATAACAACAAATATTAAAAAACAGAATAAAATAAACATTTATGTGGCTCCTTGATATAAATTGTCAGTTCTATGCTGGTTTGTTGAAAGTTTTCTGAAAAATTTATTGTAAATAAAATTTATTATACAATTAAAGTAATTCAAATGCTTAAAAATCTATGAGAAAAAAAAGTTAAGTTAAATAAAGTTATCGTATATCCTTTATGTGATATGATAATTAATTTTTATTATGTATTTGGAGCTGAAGAGTAATCTCAAGATCTACCAGTACCTATTTAAAATAACCTTTTGTATTAAGAAAGAAAGAAATTTATTGAGAACAGTCATAGAGCAGTAACGCTTAACGCAAATGAAACTACGAAAATCAGCTACTTATTGTATATTTATTTTTAATATTTTATTCGTAATAAATATTATTATGGAAACATACTTTGTTTGTCTCAAACAATAAGGTAGTAATGAAAAATAATATTATGCTATCAATCCGGTTTGTAATCCCTGTAATATTTATGTTGGTTTTATGATTAATTATATTATGTATTAATATTTGTATTTGTATATAACGTAACGCAAAAATACGAATAAAGCAATGACTAAAATTATGATTTATTGCAATATCATTGAACGGATGACGATAAAGTTAATTCACAAAGCTTCTAGTTAAACATAAATTCATAGAAAATTAATTAATTTCGTAACAATCTGTCGAAAACTTTGCCGCGAAACTGAAGCAACTCAGCACTGGCTTTTATAGAGCTTTTAATCCAGTTACAGTTATCCGAAGTGAGGGGGGTGGGGGCGAGTTTTGCATTGCCGTACTTTTTGTGTTGCTTTGAAAGAAAATGTAATTAATAGTTTCAGTTGTGTGCAAACCGTCACGAAGTTTGAGAACTCTATTATACTTGTGGTAGAGCACGGTCTGTAATTTTGACAAATATGAATAGATGACTCTATTTAATGCCGTTGTTAAATTACCTATTGAGGTCAAAGTAACTTCTTTTAACGGTATATTTACATCTTAATATATTTTTTCTATTTTCTTTTATTCCTATAATTTATTTAAACTGTAGAAATGGGATTGTTTTATAGCTTACACTATCAATTTCCGCGTCGACTACTATCTATTTGTAAAAAAACTACCGGATGCAATTCCCGAGTTGAATCAAGTTTTTATGAAAATCTTTGGATGCAAATTTTCTTAACTTTAAAATCGAGGACGTGGTTTCTTGGAACGATTTTTTCTATCTCTTATAATATCAGTTATGATAACATTCCAAATTGAAATTATCTTAATTATACTTTATAGAAATTAAAGGGTTATTCACATTGAGACACATAAAAAATAAAACTAGTTGCTGTACAAATGTAGACCGCGTGAAATGGTCGCAAGAACTCCCCCGTTGAATAGCAATTGCGATCCTCTGGACAAAAACTGAACCAGCTCTCCTGTCACAATAGAGGCAATTAGACTGGGTGTTATACTTAAATATTATTTTACATTATTACTTCATAATATTCCCAATAAAAGTAATAGGCTCCTAAAATCGTCATTTTCATAATTACAATGTAATAACTACCGGCGTTATTAAATATAGTCGTTATTAACATTAAGTCCTTAAATATATACAAATATGAATTTAAAATATTTAATTTATATTACAACCGCGTGAATCGCAATTCCGATCCTATGAAAATGAACTAGCCCTCCTGTCGTCGGTGGAGGCAATAAGGCGTGCTGTTACACTTTTAGTGAAGCTTTTTGCACAACTACTCCAAGGTCCAAATGTTTCAATAGAAAAAATTGATACAAACATGGATAGACAAGAAACTGAATAGTTATTCTTTTCAACAATCAAATTACATATATGTATGTCAATCATATGTTGCATGATTGTCAACGTAAACTGTAATTAATGTTTGTACTCTTACGGACAGTAGGTTTGTGTGTTTACAATTTCACTAAAATAGGGCTTTTGTAACAAAACAAAATCCTCCATCGCATCTGCCTATCCATCTTCAATAAACTCAAGAAACAGAAAATTTACTTTCATATAGTATTTATCATTGGACGGAGTGATTCACTACGAAGGTATAATTCATTAAGTTTTGTATAAATTTGCTGAAATATGTCAAAGATTATTTAAGATATCGGATAAAGATGCCAAGTGTTTGCCACTGGAATACTCGTAAACCAATAGAGTTGTAGTATACGAGATAAACGTTTTATGTTAACCCTTTTGATTACCTACCTCTACCTGTGCGTACGTGGATATATCTAGTTAAAAACAATATGCGCCGTTCATATTTTTTCGACAGCTAATAGTACGGTTACAGTCTAGGTATATAATAAACTAGTTGTTATCTGCGGCTTTGCTCGTATTTAAGGACTTAGCCATCAAGTATTAGGTGTAAAAAAGTAGCCTGTATCGATCCTTGGTATTCAAGCTTAGTTCATAACAAGTTTCATCAAATTCAGTTTAGTGATTTAGCTGTGTAAGCATAAAAGATAGACTTTCTCATTTATAATATTAGTATAGACTGAGGTCCAATTATGCACTAAAATATATACCAATTCTGTATCATTATACATATTTCACCATTAGTAGTGTTAAGTAAAATAAACAGACATAATATTTTTTTTACGCGTTTGTGAAATATGTACATATATTAAAAGTTGATTTTTCTTTCTGTTTCAATAAATTAATGCGAAATGTGAAAAATAAAATACGGTCACGTGTAAAATATTATTTTTCATATTGTTTAACTGTGAAACATTTTCTTGTAGATTACATTTTATAAAAAATACAAAATTACGAAATGGAAGTAAGGTGTGTTTACTATTCTAGTAAGTTCTATTTGTGTATTATTTAATACGTTATATTTTTGAAGTTCCTGTTAAAAAAAAGAAACAAAGATAAAGACTTATTTAAACGTATTCTACAATGAAATTATATATAAACTACTTAAATAACAAAATTTATATCATAAACGAATATGTAAACGTATGGTTATGACAGACAAAATAAAGACCAAATGATCAAGGGAGCGCTGTTTGATAACATGCATATCTAAAGAAAATATTCTTTTGCTAACGGTACATGTCAAGTGCCAGTTGACAGGTCGAGCTCATTGACGTTCCTATCCGTATTTGGATAGTACAATAAGTCAACAATTTCGCGATTACGGTGTGCCACGTTTAATACAATAATAACGAAATGAAAAGTTTAAAATTCCTTTAAAATCATGAGGGCAGAAATGTGTCCAGTCTATACGGGAGGGTTTTATGACCCATGAGTGTTCTGCAAGGCAATGAGCGGTCGATTTGTGGCAACACTAAACTTAACGACGTTCTCAAGCTGCCCCTTAGACTATGAAAAGTCTATCAAAGTTTAATGTTTAGTCTTAAACTAGAATAACTCGTTACTTGTCGCTACGTTAGATGTGTACCGTTAGATTGAAAGCGATGCTCAGTGCTAATGAACTTTTGACTTAACCCTTAAATGTTCAAAGGGGCGTTTTCACCCCCCTCAAAAAACAAAAACATTTTTACAATTGAAAACGACATATCACTCTTAAAGACCTACCTGTTTTAGTTTTAGGTCTTCAATAATTACTAATATTCATATTTACCCCTCCTTTTAAGCTTATCACTTGTGTTAGGAGTGGGGACGACGATAACCCAAGGGGTATATCAAAATCAGTTTCGTAGAAGACACAAGTACTTACAAAAACATTATTTTATTCTTATGTCATTTTATCGCCTTTATGATCTAGGTAGGCGGACGAGTAAATGGGCTGCCTGATGGTAAGTGGTCTTCACCGCCCATAGACAATGGCGTTGTAAAAAATATTAACCATTCCATACAACACCAATGCGCTATCAACTTTGGGCTCTAAGATGTTTTGACGGAACACAACAAAGCTGAGTACTGCTGTTTTGCGGTAGAATATCTGATGAGTGGGTGATACCTACCTAGACGGGCTTGCACAAAGCCCTACCACCAAGAACTTGTCTTGTCATTAACTGTATATACTTCCATGTGCTTCAATGCGTATTAGTAAATACATATGTGGCTGAATTTAAGTCAACCTGAAGGTTTTATTGAAATATTATATTACTTGTAAAATTATGATCGTAAAGTTCTTGTAAGTTCTATTTATATAAAACATTATTATGATTACATAATGTCTTCAATTAAAAAAAAAAAAAAATATATATATATAACGTTATTAAACAATTAAGTGTAAGTAAAAAAGGGCTTAAGTGTCTTTTGTTTATTGTTTGTTAATTCTGATTTCTTTACAGCCGTGCCTGGTTTTTTCCTCAAATTTGCCATTTTTACAAACTTGCTCTACCCTTTTCTCTGCGATGAATAATCAGTAGCACGTAAAAGGTCTTAAGAGAATTCCGCGGAGACTTCCATGTTACTAAATTTAAAAAATTATGTACCTTTTTAAATTTGAGTCATCTAAAAATCCTATCGTAATACTTAACCATGCTATGTAAGGTACCCTTAGCTGTGCGTTGTATCAGTCAGTCCGTTAGTGTGATAGTTTAATTACTTAAGTAGATTACCTCTACTAATAAATTACACGAAGTTTTTATCGATATTTTAAAGCAGTGTGAGAAAAATAACTTTCTTTTAGCGTATACTCTCAGGTTACGTCAGCTTTAAAGCTTAGCTAAACAAAACGATGGTTCCAGAAATTTCACTTAAATATCGAACATTCATGTTCGAAAACTTTGCTATGTTTAACGTAGTTATTGTTATCATTTTTTTTATTCGTGTAAATAAATAAGGACTAATGCATATTATATATTAAAACTAGACATTCAGTTAATTTTGGTTAATGCGTAGTATTGTGTTAGAGACTAGCCCTAGCCTCCAATACGGTGCTACGTCATAGGATATCATAATTAATTATATCATTAATAATATCACATATTACAAGTATATATAATTAGTATTGTAATTAATTGATCAATAATTTGTACAACATTAGTTAATATTATTTTATATGGAATAACATTTAATACTGGCATGTAACACTATTTCTTATTTTAAAAATGATTGAGCTGTCATAAGGAAAACAATTGGATGATTGTGAGGGGTTTGTAAAGAAATATAGAGAGATTGGAGCATCATTGTAAAACATAATTTTTTTTTGCCATCCCGAACTACTGAAATTACAATTGCGTACTCGCAAATGTGTGTCGTGGACTCCTGAGAACGATTTCCAATACATATTTTTGATGTATAAGATTTTATTGACAATTATTGTTTATTATTATTTGTTGTGTATTAAAAATAAAATTAGTCATATGTATATTAAATAACAACATAATTATTGTTCATTAATAAAGAAAGTAAGTTTTAATCATGAAGAAAGATTTAATTAAATTAAATGTATTATCGAATTGAAACAATTACAGTCCTGAAACTTCTTAGTATTAAAATCAACGTAAAAAATTAGATTATAAAATAGCCGATAGCCGACATATGTGATTACTTAAATTGTTTTTTTCATAACTGTTTTCGTGTTTTGATATTTTTGCATAAAAAACAATCTAGATTGTTATTATATAATATTTGTAGCAACCAGAAGCGAGGTAACACACAAAGAATATCATACAAACAAATACTGCAAATTTCAATAATAAAATAACATCAAGTCAAATCAAAATGGCGTACGTGGTCTTAATCATACCACCGACAAGCCAAATGTCACATTACTTCTGACTTATTTTTCATCGGTTGGTTAATGGCGATGCATAAAAACTCCTTACATATGCATGAAAACTCCTTACAATAAAATAATCAAATTAAACCAGTTCTATGACGATACAAATTACAACATGGACATATACAGTCTGGTATTTGAAAATAGAATATCCTATTGCCATAACTTCCAACAGGAAGATCAATTGATCCAAACAGTCCATTTGCGAACAATTTACAACACTTTATTTCTAACCCGGACAGAGGTGACGGACAATCGGTTCAGCACAATTTTCTTTCCAATAACTTGGCGACGCTGGCGACACGGACGAAGCGGGTGTCAAGAGAGACGGGATGACGCGAGCTAACGACGTCAGTGACAAACGCTTACCCTATCCATTGGAGTGTTGCGAGTGAGCGCGGCTCGGCGCAAATGATGCGGAACTGATGCAAGCACCTAACGATCTTTACGTCTTTTCACCGACACGAACGCGACTATTTATTCTTTTCCGTTTGATTGTACTCGCTTCGGAATTCAAATGTATATCAATATTTATTGAGTATGTTATATTATTTTAAGCAGCCTCTTCGAAGATGGAACAGAATTGTGTGTAGTTTTTTTATAAGACTATATCCAAATTGATTTACAAAAAATATATATTCGAATTCATTTATTAGTATGGCTATGAAGTATAAAAATAATTACATACATATTTATACATATTTTATAGAATTTTACAGTTATTTAATCTATCAATATTGTAAACATTAATAAATTTGACGTTAAATTCTTTTTATGATTATAAAATAGTCTATTTATTAAAGTTCTTTTTCTTATAATTAGATTTAAATAGTTTTAAAATTATGAATGAAAAAAATCGTCTTTTTATCGATACTGATAATTCTTTTAACTGTCACAGACGAATCCATTTCAAACAATACTTTGTACTATCACTGGAGAATGATCAAAGTTTTAAATTAGGAGATTTACTATAAAAATATTTGTTATAAGTAAAATCGTTTTAAAAATATAATAAATATATATAAAGTATATAGCGTGCATAAAATAAGTTCATATTAAAAAAAAATCATTAAAAATATTTAAGTGATTTCAAGTCCTTAAATTGCAATGCAAACAACAAAAAAAATGTACAAAAGTTCGGCTTGGTTGGAGTAGAACTGCTTGAATTTATGTAGATCTTGCACAACAAACATACAAAGAGCCTTAATATATATTATTGATTAGCTCCCTAAATAGAACCTCTAATAAGAATTCCATACAAATTTATTAACACAACTTATATGTGATTAAGCCTTTGAACAAAACATTAACATACGAAGACGACCTCCGTGGTCGAGTAGTGTGTACACCGGTTTTCAAGAGTACGCCACTCCGAGGGTTCGATTCCTGGCCGAGTCGATGTAGAAAAAGTTCATTAGTTTTCTATGTCGTCTTGGGTCTGGGTGTTTGTGGTACCATCGTTACTTCTGATTTTCCATAATACAAGTGCTTTAGCTACTTACGTTGGTATCAGAGTAATGTATGTGATGTTGTCCAATATTTATATATATTCTATTTATTTAACGTAAATCATACTGGTACTTCACACGATAAGAAGCCATTATTTCTACTGCATTCTTGTATTATACTTAGAAGACATTCTATTCCTTACATAAACCTTAAACGTATTAATAATATTATTATGAATTCATTTAAGAGTATTATTTCTCTTTCATCTAGGTCTTGTGAAGACAGGACTAAAAGCATATAATTAATTAGCTTTGAGGCTGTAGAATGTTGTGGTACTGTAAAACAGACGGTGCTTCCTTTGTCTTCAGATTATGTCAAGTGTGCATTTGAACATAAAGCAAGCCAACTAAGGTGCACCCGTAAAGTTATTGCGACCTATCCGTAACCGCTACGATGCTCTTATTTATTTATTGATATAGAAAAGCCAGGCATACACAAAGTGACCAAAAATCGAAGGCTAATAGAGAGATAAATCAATAATATAGATATTTATAATAATATATTTAAATAACGCTTATACTTTAAATAATACAATTATAAATACTACACTAAACTTAAGTTAATGATGGTAGAAAAAAATAATTCAATCAAAAAATGTAAAAACCAATTTTAAAACGAGTAGATTGAGATTTGTAACATTTAACACCTTACCTTGAAAATAATCTATATTATATAATTTCTGAAATTGGCCAAATCTAGCAACGCGCGCGCACATTGGTCAAATCAAATAGCGCGCGCTTCCCCGGCTTTCTGTTACTCACTTCCGTCCCTTTTCGAAATCACTCCCACAGATAGCTGGAAAGCGAGAGTTAATTCTAATTGCTGCTAATTGCAATGCTTACATTTATATTTTAATCTTACAAGTATAGAGGTTTTGGCTCTTATTCTTTCTTAAAATAAATATCTATTATATCAAAACTTTAAATATTTTTTATTGTAAAGTCGCCTCTATGAAATACTTCTGGTATCTTTATTATTTAGTAATGAATAATATTATACAGAAATGTAATAATATTAACAAATAATATTTAATAAAAATATTTTTTACAATGGGGAATATATATATTTAAAAATAAAATTTAATTTATAGGAGTAAAGCCCGGGTATGGGAAATTTAAACTCTGTTACTTATACTTTCGATATTTTTTATCTGTGTTTCGATTCTTTTTTTTAATGGAAAAAACAAACTAAGATGTAATTAATTGGCGAACTTATAGGGTTTCAGTTTTTCTTTTTCTTACTATTTTTCAATTTCAGTTGATTGACGATCTTAAGTACTTCTAACGCCTTTTTATACAGAATGCAATGAAATGCAATGAGGAGAGAAGATTGATTTTAGTTACTTGTATTTCATTGTTCATGATTGCATTTATATTTAGTTGTACTTTATATTTAGTAAATATGTTGTTAGTAATATATTAGTATTATTTTGTTGGTGATCTTATAAATAAGTGAATTAATTCATTAATTTTTAAATTAATAAATAAGTATAATGAAAATATATTTTTTTTCTTCTAACCTCAGTTTATTTAATTATATTCCGTGTAATTTGAGCTAATTTAAGCTAAATATATAAATATTATATGGCGCAAATTTTCTCTTAATTAAGTCAATTTAATTCGAATCAATGCAAAACAATTGAGAACAACGTATTTGATTGCAACGGCTAAAATAAATGGATGCAAAAGTAGAGGAAAAGAGGTTCCACTTCTATTATCTTGTCTACGAAACGTAAATGTGTAATACATTTTTCGTAAAAAACTAAATCTTTTTGAACTCAGCTCTTCGGTCATGCTTTTCCTCATTGTATACTTACAAGCTTATGACATCCAGCAGCTAAGCTATAGGTTTATACATAAACATGCAGTGCTACAACAATTGTTTAACAAAACCGGTAGTTGTTTCAAAAATAACTCCGTCATTTAAAACACCTAGACGATAAATAGCGGTTGGTTTACATGGTCGGTCTATAATCAATCAATCAGTTGAACAGAATAGAAGTTGCCCTCTAGCAACGAGTAAAAGTGGATAGTTTGAAAGATCCTCAATGCATATATATGTGGATTAAAAAAAAATGTTATTTCTTGAATTTTAAGTAAATTATTATGATAATGTAAGGAAATGTTATTTATTAATAAGATATTTTTTTGATTATAAAGTATATTTTATTCTTAGTTACAACTCTTAAATATGTATATTAGAATTTTGTGTTTGTACATTACGAGTATAATTATTGGCTACCAATCACTGCCGTATGCGTAAGAAAAAGGGAAGCCAGACAGACTGCCTATAACGAAGCTTTCTATGATAACTTCTTATGGGAGGGTAACTCCCATAAGAAGTTATCAATTCAAAAGAGATGTGTTGTTGAAACGAATTTGATTGCGCTATATATTTTATTTTAAATAGCAAATATATATATTGAAATAAATCAATAACGAATCATTATATAACAATAATTAAAATTGGTATTAAAAATCTCGCATAAATGTGACGATTTATGACAGGTATATTTTAATATAAGCTGCGGTAAAAGAACTTCGTTCCAAAAACAAAAATAAAGATTAATCCTGAAACTTAAATTGTGATGCTGTCTGGTCATAAAAATATGCAGACACACAAATAAAAAAAAACTTAATGATAGATGATACATCAAAGGTACGAATAATTATAATCCAAATTATATATATTACAAATTTAACAATAAAAAAAAAACTTCTCCAAAAATAAAATCATTGTATTGTGTGACAAATTTTATGGTGTTATAAAATATTAATCTCAATGAGATATATCAACGTAAATTTTTACTTACAACTCGTCTTGACTTCTTACGGGTCGAATAAGGGTCTATAAAAAAAGTTTATATCGTATCTCTTTTTCGATTTAGGTGGCGTAAACCAATAACGCTTTACGCCACGTGGCGGCTACGATACCGGAATGATTTTTTTCTAGCCTCTTTAACAAGGATCATCTTTAAGTTGATTGAAATAAAACCATAATAAATTATACAATTAATAAATAAAATTTAAAATGATACTTAAATTATCTTTATGAATCTCTCCTTTCTCTCCAGAAATTTTGAGTTAAATGTATTCGGACTTAGAGATTGATGTGGCAGGATGATGTGGGGTCTTTGCTAAATTCGTTTAGTTCTAGTTGTAGTTTAGTTAAAAATAATTTATAATGTTTATTTACATCTACATGTGGATTGTTTTTTCACATATGTTAAAAGGTAAACAAAAAGAGAGAAAAGTCGCTTTTCGCAAAGCGCTTTTTCTTCAGATAATGATTTAAAAGTGTAAAGAACATTTCAGAAATGCAATTTTCGTTTTTATTATAAAAAAAATTATACCTGTACTACGATATGCGACAAGACGATCGCCGTAAGGAAACCTTTAAGGAAGAACTGGTTCTTAGATAAATAATTATCGAATTACGGAAGCACAAGATTTCGTAATAAAAATAAGCATCGTTGACAAGATTAAGTGCTGAATCTTCAGCGTTGCGAGGTATTAATAGTGATATGTAAACAGAATACGAACGTGTTATCCAAGCGTGACACGACCCACGCAAATGATCTGGAAAAAAGCAGAGGTCGCCGTGCCGATCACTGAATTTCAAGTGAATCCCTTTTGTTTAAATTATTCACTTAATATTTTTTGTTTGATCACAAATATATTGCAATATTGTTGACGGTGACGTTATTATTCCAGTGAGTTAATTGTCTATTTTCATGAAATCTGGGCAGATAGCTTTCATATAGCTATAATTGATCTAGTATCTTGCGCAAAATATTGAGAAGAAGCGTGCAAATTTAAAATGAAATTTCGTCACTTTCACTAACAGCCCGCATTGGAGCAGCATAAACTCAAAATTGTCTCCAGGAGGAAACTAAGAGACATGCAGACATTATAGTGGATGAAATATACGTAGCAGAATTTCACATGACGCAGGTTCCAGTGATAGCTTCGTGGCGTGAGTTCGGATTTGAACTCGCAATCTTCGGTTAGGACTCCGTATTATATCTTCCCGACCTTTTAATATCTTCAGATCAGCAACAGTACCGTATTTATCTTTTTTGTTCATAATACATATAATGCCATTTAATTGGCGGTAGGGCTCTCTGCAAGCCGATTTGGGTAGATATCACCCACTAATAAGATATTATACCGTCAAACGCAGTATTGTTGTATTCCGGTTTGAAGGTTGAGTGAACCAGTGTAACTTATGTCCTAAATTACACTGACTCACTCTGAAAAATTGATAAGTGTGGTAGAGCAGGAGGTGGGCTGCCACAAAGCTCCACCATTAAGTTATTGTTAAGGTATTGTCTACTCCTTATATAAACTGTAAGTGTAATAAAAATTGTAAGGGACTTCTTAAAGCCATAAAACCGCCTTTGTACCCATTATCAAATGTATTTGTATCTAACTTTTATATACAATAACGAATTTATTTTTCTTAAACTAATTCTAAATAGATGTATGTAAATAGGCTGTCGATTAAACCTGTTATCAACCTCAAGCTTAATGCATAACGAATGAGATTCTAAAAAAGGCACGTCAGGTAGTTTGCGTCGACGCTATCCATGAGAGGCATTTTGTGAAAAGGTAATTTACGATCTATAATTACGTAAGCGTATTAATATAAATAGGCTATTTGACAATGCGAAAAATAAAGTGTCAATTATTGTAATCAGTATATATTATAAGTTTAAAAATGGTTATTTATTAACGAAAGTTGAAAATAATAATTAATTTATTCAAAAATCTATAAATAAAAATGTTTTTTTTTAACGTTTGTCACGTGACAACCGCTCCTGATTGGTCGGGCTTCTGATGACGTCACTTGCTTGATAACCTCGTTCGCTTACTGTATGTGGATTATATGCGCCACAGATTACAATACAGGCACGTGACGTCACCGGCTTCATTGCAGCGCCATATTGTCTAAGTAGCGTTTTCGCGCGCTATTTAAATATTGAATTTTTAATTTGACATTTTTAGCAAATATGTACTAGAATTAAAAAACACAACTTTTACTGGGATCCTTAACCTCTACTAAATAGTATAAAGTGTATTTTAAAAACTAGTCAAATAGCCTATTATATATTAGTGTAATGTCTATTTACGATAGGATTTAGTTTGATAAAGGGCTTGATTTCAGTCGCAGTCGTCAGTCAGCAGCAGTCGAAAAATTTTATTATAATAGCATGAATATAAATGAATTTATTTATCAAGGGGGTTTAGAAATGTGTAATGTTTATTATATTGTTGATTATTTAAAACTCCAGCAGTTACTCCTACTTTCACCTATGTTAAAAGTCAATTATTGATCTTTGTTTCATACAGATATCGCTTGATATTGACCCTTGACCTTTATGTTTAACTGGTTGGTCTAGTGGCTAGCAATAAGGTCACTGATCCCGTGGTTCAGGGGTGGGTCAGTGAAAAAGTTATTGGATCTTTCCATCGTGATATTTTCGGAGACTCGGACCGCTGAGAGAACGTAGAACCCTTGGTCTTGCGCTTGTCCATCAGATTATGAAAGTGAGGAAATAGAGGGTGTACTTGTGCTTAAAAAAAAAGGAAATACGGTATACGGAAATACCTGCCAATATTCTACACGCGGGCGAAGTTGTAACAAATAATAATAAGATATAAGAATAATTTATAACATCGATATAGAATATGTAAAAGAATAAAAGTTTTTGTTATACAGGAATAATTTAACCTTGCATTACACAGGGAGCAGTAACACACACACACAGTTACAGTTTACACCGATTTTTATAAACGCCTATTTGTCTGGACATATTAATATTTCTACTTTTACCTGCAATTGATAGTGAAAATTGTTTTAGAAGTGGCTACGACATTAGCTCTCGTGGATGAGTATAAAACCTGCAATTTTTACATCGCTAGGCACGCGTGATAAATCGTTTCAGGTTTGGTGGTGAAAGAAAAGTGAGCAAGACTGCATGGGTATCCATTATTCCGCATTGGAATAACGTCGGGAGACAAACTTCAAAACCTACAGCTAGAGAAGGATTAAGACATCCGTAGGATATTCATAAGCTGTTATTTTATTATAATAATATAACATCTCTGGATGAGATACCTTCAATAAAATTTCGTAAACATAATCAAATATTAAACAAGTCATTAGCAAGAGTTCAGGTGTGGTTTATTGAGAGGGAGCGACGCGACTCCTCGACGACATACTTAGTCTTGTAAAGTTTATATCGTAGGTATGTAATACACTGATATTGTAATACTGTTTGTGTAAATTATTTTAAAATAACTTCCATTTTTAAAATAAATAAGTCTATTTACAATTATTTTTTTAATTTTAATTTTGTCCGCCTGTTTGTTCAAGGTTATTTTTTTTAAGCGGTATAAATTAAAAATGTTAGTATTTAATTTAATATTTATTAATGAGATTTTTGTGAGGTACAGTTGGTCTTTATTATTAGTCTGTTATTTTTCGAAGCGTTGATCAAAAATAAATTAACCAAATCGGCTTTAATCTTAATGGTGATTGGTCCATGCAGCCAATGACGCATCATGACTTCAGCATATACCATCCCAGTGAGCTATGAAATAAGTTGATCTGAATTTGACAAATATTTCAGAAACAAGAAGAGTCAAAATTATATGGATAGATAAAATAATTCAGTCTAAACAGAAGATTACGTGTTCGAACGCATCCCTGAATTTTGTTGTGCTCAATTTTTTTTTATTCTTCTTGAGTTGGACGTGAAGGAAAATTGCGTGGAATCATGTATGGATGAAAATTATGAAACTTGTGTATCCAACCCGTAATGGAGCAGCGTGGTTCAATGAACTCCAAGACTTAATTTTAAAAGGAGACTTCATAGAGGGATATTCATAGTCTATTACGTCAAATACTGAAGGTAAATGTCATACTGAGAAATAATTTAAGAAGCTAAACTTTTACTATCAAGGGATAGCAAATTCTTCAGCCTCTGCTGTGGTTTCCTCTGAATTTTCATTATGCAAATTTGTTTGGATAGTTTTCAATGAAAGCTTCAGCTTTTAAAGTAATTTCTGTAAAATCTTATGGATTTATGTTTCAACTTTAAAACATATTCAAGAAAGATGAAATACTTTATCTATTATTTTAGAATTTTCATAATTTTATGGCCATTTGAACGTTTTCAAAAATATTTTAATAAGAAATTTAAAATGTCACATGTCACATTTGACCCTATGTAGGTAGAATACATGTTTAACACTAAAACTAATGAACATAATAATAATTGCTTATGTAATCCTAGACAATATAGTCTTCGCGACAACGTATTATAATAGAATATTGGAGATGGAAGGTAAAATCAGAGAATAGCGAATTCATCACAATTTTCTTTTCAATAACTCGTGACTCGGCGACGCAGGCAACTCGAGCTAACGATGTCAGTGACGAACGCTTACTTCCATTGAGCATAGCGACGCTACGTGAGGCAAACGACACGGAACTACAGTCTAATTTAAATTACATTTTCTATCGTTATTTTATCGATATAACATACGTTTTTATCATCCGAACTCTTTCGACTTATTTTCATTTCGACATTTGTTCAGATTTTGGTCAATTTTGTTTTAGGTCGATGTTCCAGTGAAAAAAACACCTGTATATTAAGCATCGGTCGCTAGTATAAATTCGAGGAACATTATTGATTCAATGGTGAATTGGTTTTAACGAGTATTATTTATTAGATTTAATATAACCTAATATTAAAAGTAACATTCTGTTAATGTATCACTGCTGGACAAAGGCTTCCTCTCCCTCTTGAGGATATGGTGTTGCAGCTACTCCCAGGTGTCAGATTCTCATGCAACATAGGCTATATATGTATGTATGAATATATATATATATATATATATATATAAGTTAAGCACATAAATTCAGTGGTGCTTGCCACGGGTTTGAACTCAGAATCATCGGTTAAGATTCTCCTCTTGTAACCAGTGGGCTATCACGGCTCATCATCTATTAATATCATGTATTAATTATGTTGAAGCAAACCACAAAAATAAAAAAATTAAATTTGGTAATTTAATGAAATTCATATTAGATATCAATTAGTATAATGTTTGCAGTAACGATTTCGACCGACGTCGGAAATATCAGTATGGTCAATACGTACAAAGTTGCAACTACTGCCAGACGTTCGCAGAACGTAAATTGTTAATTCAATTTCAAGCGAGACGACGAAACTAAAATAGCAGATTTTACATTTATCTTAAAAAAAAAAAAAAAAATACGCTAATCATGCTTATTTCTTATTGATAAAATGGACTAGACTAAGACTATTGACCTTAATCTAAAAATACATGTCCTTATTATAAAATCCTGTATTATTATTAAATTTCTTCGGACGCTGAAAACCTCCCTAAAATGTATTAAATACGTAATTTCAACGAAAAACGATTACACCGTAGCGTTAAAATTTGGATATATATTTTTTCTTGTCTATTCAAGGGCTATGTATACATATATTAGAACAAGCTGATATTTTCTAACAAGTTGTTTATCAAATAGAACTTAAAATTGTATTATCTACATCGATTACAGTTATATTTGTAAGTCGATCCAGAAACCTGAAAGATATTTAAGACAAATTTTCGTGATTTTTTTAGAGCAAAAATTTATTGAAATTTGCTCTTGTATTGTTAATTAAATCGTTACATAGTATACAAAGTAGCTTCCCGCTGTCTGTCCCTATATATGCTTATATCTTTAAAATTACATAACGGATTTTAATGCAATTTTTTTAATAAATATTTTGATTCAAGAGGAAAGTTTATATGTATAATATATGCACAATATAGTAGAAAAACACTGGTAATTTTAGAGGTTTCTAAAGTGATGTCGTAAATAAACATATTTTTTACGCTTAAATTGCAAACGCTGGCTGAACCCTACGAGATAGATCAAAATAATGTACTTCAGTGTTGTACACCTTAAAAAGGTCGTCAAAAAAGTCCGCGATGGTATATGTCTATCTCTTAGGGATAACCCACATTGCATCCGTGCGAAGCCGGGGCGGGTCGCTAGTAAATATATAAAATATTATTGATTAATTCATTAATGAAATTGCATTTATACATAAGCGCAAAAAGATCTATTTATTTAGCGAGGTTGTATAATTTTCTTGCTGAATCTCCAATAATGGTAGAATTAGCGACGTCTGACATATTATATAGAAGCTTTTTGTTATCGTATATGTGACACGAACCGAGTAAATGACTCGGAAAAGATGCTAGTGCGGACCTCTTCACGACTGAATAACGCTTTGATGAGGCTATTTTTTTCTTAGATTAATACATTTTGATACCGTTAATATGAAAATAATGGATTGTGTGACGGAAAATATCTTTCAATACTAAACTATAATTAAAATTGTTGTGTTCTGATTTGGCGCTCTAAGTAAAGAAACTTTGGGAACTAGGTTATTATGTCCCTTATAGTTACACTGGCTCATTCACCCTTGAAATCGGAATACAACATTAAGACTACTACTAGAAGAAGTATTACTGTTTGGTAGCAGGATAGCAGATGCTTGGGACCATCCACTATCACGCGATGAGACCAACCTACCTAGGTTGCATAAAGCTACCCAGTAGCAGTAATTGTCTTATCAGACATATTTACACATTTAGACTATTATCCAATATTCGTAGCGTTATGTACCGAACGTAATAAGTCAGTGGTTAGTAGAATATTAGAATTGACTAGGAGAAGTTTCCTAGTGAATTCTACTGTCGATGAGTTAATTTTTGATTTATTTTTTCACAATATATTAAACCTTGTGTCTACTTTTATTAAGATAAGTAAGAATTATTTGTGTCGAAGTCTTATATAAATATACAAATATAATAAAATTTTAAAATAGCTTCTAAAAAAATCATGATCGCGTGGAATTGTGCCAAGTATGCTAGCAGCTTTACCCGTTGAATCGCAATTCCGATCCTCTGGGCTAAAAATGAACCAGCCCACTGTCGCCAGTGCACGCAATAAGGCGGGGTCTTTTAACTATTTTAATTAAATTACTCAAGTGTTTGTATATTAATAAATTCTCCTTTTTTCAGAAGCAGCTCAAGCCTATTCCAATCAAAGAAGTATTAACGATAAACAAATCTAAGATTTGCATAATAGCTCGTCTATATTACGAACTACAAAGAGTAGATTAATATATCTCTCATTATAATAAAAGTCTAATCCACATCACTACTTACATCTGTTTAAATTTTACCTCCAAAGTTCCGATTATAACTTCGCTGATCTCTAAAATGCAATTTTTCGCGAATTCATAATGAATATCATAGACTATACCAGTTCTATACCAGTTCTCGACCAGACTAGACCCGATATCGCATCTTTTATAATGTATAGTAGGTTGCTAATCCGTCTTCTGCTTCTTCTGTGGTTGGAATGGGCTATACAGAGTTTTTTTGAAATTTTTTAACACTTCGGACCACTAACATTGGAACTTTTTATATAAAAAAGCAAACTCGTCGTTTCTTTCGTCGGTTCTTTTCGGGTCTGAGGTGTTTCTTTTCGAACCAGCTGGTGACTTCTTGTTTGTTAATAAGTAAGTGTAATGCTTTTATATTGAGTAAATGTTTTTGACTTCGACTTACGCATGTTTTCAAATCGTTTTTACAGGAAAACTCATTGATACTTGCTGGTTTTGAACCCGCATCATTAAGTTGTGATTTAGTTTTCTAGACCATATCTGGTCTGTATATTTGTAATAATAACGTATAAAAAGACAAATTAAAATAGCTAAGTAACTTTTTCTTCTCTGCTCGTCAAGCGACTTCCTATACTATACTAATTTCCTAAAAATTCCTATACGTATGTTTTCTCACACGATTTCATACTAATGGACGAACATTAGTTATAACAAAACGTGTATGGTAGACAATGTTGTGCTCCCTAAGGACAGATGACTCTCCCACAAATTAAATATACGATATAAATTTACATTTTCCCAATTGGTAACAGGCGGATTTCGTCAAGGGTCGATTTATTTCAACACGAAAAAATTTGATTATTCCATTATTTGGATCATTTGATGTTACAACACATTAACATTTAAATACTAAACATGTATTTAGTATTGATTGATTTTTGAATGTTACACTAACGGCCTGCTAATGCCCCATTGCTTGATTAAATCCTCTGCTTTTGACGAGGACGCGTAAGCCTAGTTTAATTTCCACCACATTATTCCAATCGGGTTTGTAGATAAATGTGTGGCTGATTCTAATTCTACATGTGTAGATCTTACGATGTTAGTGTACGGTTGAGCACAAGATGAAATATTATAGGCTAATGTCGAGTACATGAAAAATCAGTTGTTGCGTCGGCTTAATCTTCGTTAAGACTTAAGTGTGAGCACATCTACATGCCACGCCGAATGATACCTTAAAGTTAATGTTCATGTTAAATTTTGAAAATATGACTTGAATCAATGTAATTTAAATGTGTTTACTCTAATAAAGATTATTTTGTTTCTTTTTATTTTATTTTATGAGCGTTATTTTTGTAATTAAATTAACTATAATTCCTTATTAATAATAGAATAAATATTCGAAATAAAACAATTTAATTTTGAATGTTTTCATAAATAATATAAATGTTTTTGTATTTTTTTTAGAAAATACTTAAATTGTTACACCAAAATTCTAATAAAGAATTCAAGTAACCTTTAACGATTCAGTAGTGTTTGAACAACCTTTGAACAATAAAATAGTTTTGATTTCACTTTGCCGTAATTGTTGCTTGTTTTTAAATGCCAAGGATATCTTTCTCTTTATTAATGTTAAATGAAATTACAAACGAGTAAAATTTAAGAGAGCTGAATACAATATAGAGGTAAGAGCGACTTGAAACGAGTATCCGCTGTACAATAGACGCTGAAAGGCGTATGGGTACGTAATAAATTTAACGTTTAATTATGCGCTTTAGTTTTTAATATAATGCAATTTATGTTCTTTCTTCAAAAAGTGTTTACAAATAGAAAACAAATTTTGTTTTATGGCAGTACGTAATTATCGTTTAAGGCAACACTAAGCGAGATTAGTGGGCACATAACTCAACGTCAAGTTGCATCGCTTTCGTAGCATGTAGCAGGTTTAACTGCAAATAGTTTAAATCTTTAACACAATGTTATCCGGCGCAAGCCGCAGAAGTGGCACTAACAAGCTTCCAGATCAGGGCGGCGCAAGTTTGGGTAAGTAAGCCGAACTCGCAAATATAAGCCAACTACTATGTCCGAGCTTTCTACTTATCTAATGTCTAATGAAGGCTGTTCTGTAATAACATGAATACGAGTTGGATACGATTGAAGCTGAGGTGGTTCAGTGGATAAAATACGTCACTTAAGGAAATATTTTGAAGTCAAATCCAGGCAAGCACCATTAAGTATTCTACTATTGGTATATAGAACTAATCACGTGTTCATCTGCGAATAAAATTATTGACCTGTATGTGTTCATTGACATTTTGAAGCTGAAATATTTCTTAACTCTACAAAACAAAGTTTAAGCCTCATACAACTGTGGGTCACCGTAGGTTAGGACCGTATCCAATCATTTACTTCAAATAATCGTTAAGAAAGATATCCGAGTTAACTTCAAGATCTCTCTTGTTTGAAATAACGGAATACTAAAATATAGTGATGTTTAAAATAGTCTAGTTTGTAATAAAAGGACTTCAAAGAAGCGACGACAATGTTACCGTGTCATACTCTGCTTAAAATTGAACTGAATTTAATTTCAGAAAATGTATTCTAAGTAGGTGACTCTCGATAAAAATATGCATGTAGGATGCTTACGTTGCATTTAAGGGAAAATGAGGTCGGTGTTGTGAGTCATCGATGTACGTCAAAAATTAAAATATATTTATATTTTGAAATATTTTGTTGATATTAAGATAATAAATATAGCAAGTAAATACGGAGTAAAACTAGGCATTTGACTACTTATGATTATATTATAACTTATACTATAAATTATATAAGAAGGCATATTATATTGATGATAAAAAAGCGTGGAGTTAATGCTTGTTGACTTCCAGGCAGGAGACAAAACTACTGAGTTTCTTGCCGGTTCTTCTCGGTAGAATCTACATTCCGAAACGGTGGTAGCTTTACTTTAAATAGTTTGTTAAATGACGATTCAAAAGTGCTTGTAAAAGTCTTCTTGAATAAAGTATATTTTGATTTTGTTTTTGATTTTATACCGCACTTGGCATAGAATTTCTCATGAATGAAATTCGAAAAAAATCGAACAATCTTAGGGATTAACAAAGTTCTCAGTTATTATATTTGATTATTTTGTATGCACAAATAATATAATTAAATTGGTGAGTAAGCCGACACAATCGGATATAGAACAGGTGCACAACTTTCTGTGTTTTCCGAGGTACGGGCGTATTACATTGCCAAATGTCTATTTCTGAGCTCCTGTAACGAACTTCTCGTCAGAATACATTTATTATTAAATAATTCCCGCTTACTCACACTTTGTAAGAAGAGTAAAAATGATAAATAAATTATACATTATATACTTTTTTCATTAATTTTAAAAAATAAATTATAGATTTAGAATTAAAATTTATTGACACCGTACCCGGTCCGTAGCTATCACCATTAGTGTGGAAATACCAAAAGTATTGTATTTAGGTGGTAAGCAACACAGATAATTTTTTTAAGTGTTAATGTAAACAATAAAGAGCCGAGATGGCCCAGTGGTTAGAACGCGTGCATCTTAACCGATGATTTCGGGTTCAAACCCAGGCAGGCACCACTGAATTTTCATGTACTTAATTTGTATTTATAATTCATCTCGTGCTCGGCGGTGAAGGAAAACATCGTGAGGAAACCTGCATGTGTCTAATTTCAACGAAATTCTGCCACATGTGTATTCCATTAACCCGCATTGGAGCAGCGCGGTGGAATATGCTCCAAACCTTCTCCTCGAAGGGAGAGGAGGCCTTTAGCTCAACAGTGGGAAATTTACAGGCTGCTAATGCTAAAAAATGTAAACAATATCAGTGATCTAATATAGAGCTGAAGAAATGCAGATGAAGCTACTTGGAACGAGGATGAGAGACGATAGGGTCCAGCAATGGATGTATAATGGCCCTTCAACCTCAACTTTCTTATTCCGTAAATAACTTCAGGAACCCGCTGCCGTTCATAAAATGAAAACTACGGCTTTCATTTTTCAATTGCAATTGTGTTTAGTTTGTAAGCTACTTTTGTTGAAAAGTTTCTCTTTCGAATTTTCTTTTTGTGTATTTTATTGTTATATTTTAGAGTATGAACTTGTGATTACTGTTAAGAGTCATTCAGAATTATGTCGTTTGTTAAATAAAATTTAATCAGATGTTTTATTTTATGCTAAATGAAAACTATATGCCGATATAGACAGCCGAGATGGCCCAGTGGTTAGAACGCGTGCATCTTAATCGATGATTGCGGATTCAAACCCAGGCAAGCACCCCTGAATTTTCATGTGCCTAATTTGTGTTTATAATTCAGCTCGTGCTCGGCGATGAAGGAACACATCGTGAGGAAACCAGCATTTGTCTAATTTCAACCACATGGAGCAGCATGGTGGAATATGCTCCAAAACCATCTCCTCAAAGGGAGAAGAGGCCTTAGCCCAGCAGTGGGAAATTAACAGGCTGTTCATGTTATGTATGTATTGTGAAAATTATATTGAACGTAAATGTGTGTAATTTAATGCTATATGCATATATTTGACGCTTGTGATCATACAATAATATACGATTTTTTTATACTAAATCTCTTTTAAGATGATTTAAAAATTTTTATTAATTAGCAGTATGTAAATTTCTCATTGCTGGGCTAAGCTAAAAATTTACATAATATATATATATATCTAGAATGTTTAAATGACATAAATTTTGTTATTTTTATAGAGATCAAAAACGAATTGTATCGAGAAAATTGAAGAGAAAACTCAAAGACAAACGTGACTTAGCTCGGTGACTACGTCGTTTTCTTCCTCGTTTATTGTGACAATTTTATAGACGGAATAATACACACCTTTGTATAAAAATACAGAAAATACTCGAACGAAATCAACTTGCTTTAAATTTTTATAACTTTTCATATATATTTCTTTGAAGTTTCCACGAACTATACGATTATCATCAGAGACTGAATGACTTACTTTTCGAAATAGTTCTATTCCTTCCCCTTAACTAAAAATGAGCCGTTTGCCCCAAGAATATTTAATCGGTTCGAAAAACTCGACGAACTTTAATATTTAAAATTTGATTCTTAGTCCATTTACCGCGGGATTTACATTTGAAATTGATTATAAGTTTAAACTCATTTAAGTTTCATGACAATATTATCATACTCAACCAAAGATAACAAAAAATACTGGCACATCACGGTATACTCTTGTCTTGTTGATATTTTTTGTTTCGGTTTGTTGACGCTCGTTAGCGTATATCGTTTGTTTTACTAAACATACGTCACGTGCGAACTCTATTGCAGACCACGTCCATGTGGTTAGTTAAAGTTATACTTGCCGAACTGTTCTTTCGTCGTCCCCAATTACTTTTTCCACTTCTTTTAATCGAGTTTTTCTTATCCTACCTGAAGACAGTTGGGAACTTTGTTGCGGCCGACGACTTCTCATGATAACTTTTATCTGCCACTCTGAGCTAAACAAGACTTTCATTTTACAGCGCGCTGCGTTGTTCAGCGTTGTGACGATATTCCACGAAACTTAAATTAGTTCCATTCGTTGCAACGTTCTTTTTTCAACTCTTATTACTTAGTCACATTCTCGTAACGCGGGCTTAACATGAATATATTTTAGCACAAATTATCATATTCAGATCGAGGAAATGGAGCAAAAGACCGAACAGGTACTCGGAATTTTAATCAGCGTTCTCGTATAAAGATAATGTCTTATTTGAATCGGCGGATATTTTATAGGCGGAATAAATATTTTTTTCGGCATTATAATGAGATATAAGGGGACTTATTGAGTCAATATAACGTTAGAGATACGCTAAATAAAAGTCACAAAGCTATTATATATAAATATATATAAAATAAGGACGGTTATATGACTGACGCTTTTATACAACCTATTTTGGTCTCAAACCCGGGCGTGTTCTTTGACCTTTATGTGTGGTTGAGCGGACTTATACACGTAATAGTCGCCATTAGAATCATCAATTTAGTCTAGCGTGACGATTCATATGACCAAATATTTTATTTTTAACGTGTTTAGTATACACTACGGATATCCACGTGTCTTCTGTAATGACAGTCATTTGCAAGTTTCAACCTAAATACTACGAAATTATTTGTATTAATAGTAATAAAAAAAGGATACTCTTGGATGAATTTATGAAAAGTTGTTCAATATGAAAGCATAACATAAACATAACTAGTATCTTCTTGTTTTTGAAATTACATAAAATATAATCTTTTAAAGAAATTAAATGATATAAAACTAATTACGAGTAACTGTTTAATTACGTACTAAAGTCCTAGTAAAAGGAAATACTTATACTGAATATATCAAAGCGTAATTTTTCCAAAGGTTCAATCAGCCTCAAAGTAAATAAGCGAATGCGTGAAATTATGAAATTTTCAAGAACAGTGAGCGACTAGTGAATAGATGGAAATTTCTTCTTATTATTTTCGGATTGTGAATCACAATTCAGCGACCAAATGTGGGTCCGTATTTACCAACCCGCAGGTAAACTTCGCTTGCAGTTAAAAAGGAATTCGGGGGAATTTTATCGCTCGTTAGAGACCTTAAACGGCGAGAGCGTCCGGACCCAGATGAACGGGAAAAAGCGCCCTAGAAACTTTGTGCGCCCACAGGAATCAATGCTTTGTCATACTCGTAAGGACGACCGAGCTTATCTTCGGGACCCTTCCTCGCTACAACTCTTGAGTTTTATTAAAATGTTCTCAAATTTTATTTACGAATGGAATATTCTAGACGTAGAAGATTTATGCAAATGTTTTATCTTAATGTTTTTATGTGTGGTTGATTTGGTAACGGTATACGTGTATACAATTATATAAAGTATTATAGTTTAAAAATTCGTATATTCGAGCCAATCTTAAGAACTATCAGTCTAGAACATCTGTGCTGTAGGATTTGGAATTTGGAAAAATAATTAGAAATAGCAAAAATGTGTTAAAAGTAATCGATATGCAAATTTGAATATAATACTAATAAAATTTCAAGGACAAATGCATCAAAATCGTTTATCACCATAAGTTTTCCAAAATTTCCTAGTGAGATACGCGGTGATTTTTTATATATCACTACTGCAGTTTAGAATAATCTGTGCATTAGATAGCCTGTTTATTGAGGAAGATTATAGGCTATATAACTTAACGCTACGACTCAAAGGACCGGAGCGGAGACCATAAACGTCAACCAGTCTGGTGAACTAGATCAGTATTTAGTTAGTGATCTACACGTAACAAATAATTTATGATTCATTACTTGTAGTCAAAATTTAATATGAAATCGGATAAATATTATTATTATTTTTATCATTCTCCAAGCTCACAAATCACCTGATGGTATGTGGACACTTTCACATGTAGATAACAGTACCGTTGGTTGAGTTTTGCCGGTTCTTGACAGGTATTGTATATTGTATGTAGGTATATTATCTCAAAATACTGCTTGCACCCTTGGGTAGTCACTAGTCCATTGTACCTTCAAGTACATTGGTTAACTCATGATGATCAGGTAGTATTCTGAGCGCTGTACAAAGCTCTATGATATGTATCAAATACATATGTGAAGAAGTTATTGTATTCCAGCCTCACAGAAGCTCGTCCTTCATTTACAAGTCTTGGAAGTTTGTACTCTTATTGTGTCAGTCACGCTAATTGCTCCCTGTTCACAATAAGATCAATAATTTATCAACGAACTTTCTTATATAAGGGCAAGACGAATAGATTATCGAGTAAAGTTGGTAACGAACAAGGATCGAAGTGATAAGTATTAATAGATTGCTCGAAGCACGCGATATTGACATTTAACTCTATTGTTATAATACACATTATCGCTAATACAATTTCTTATCGATGTGTTATTATATTAATCACTAATGTGTAAGAACTTACCAATTTATTAAATCGATAGATTTAATAAAATAATGTACATAGGACTGTGAACGTGATCCGTTTTTCAGAGTAAGATTTCGTTAGAGTTCATATTGTCCAGTGAATTGAATACGGCTATCTCAGCCGTATTCAATTCACCGTTCTAGAACAAAAGCCAGATGGAGCGTACGGAGCATAAGCAACAATACATTATTAACAAATTATTTTGGGAACAATCTAAGTGGTTCAAATTAAAGGTTAAATAATTTGACAGGTATTGTATATTGTATGTAGGTATATTATCTCAAAATACTGCTTGCACCCTTGGGTAGTCACTAGTCCATTGTACCTTCAAGTACATTGGTTAACTCATGATGATCAGGTAGTATTCTGAGAGATGTATTATTATTAATATTGTACGTACGATTGAGCTTGACGTTTTTTAAATAATAACATTTAAATTCTGTGTTCAGGTATCTATTTGTGAGAACATGACTGACTATAGCTTTTTTTAAAAATCATATAATAAAGTGAAATTATGGAAGTCTGTCTAACAGGTTGTCATTTTTATTTTAAAAAAATGAAAATCGGTATTAAGGGTTGCGTGTAAGTGAAACATATTTTGTAAGTTTATATAGCCGTTTCTTCGTATTATTTAACGATCAATGTCGAGTTGATTCCCGAGTCTAGACTTGGAATGATCTTGGAATCTATTTGTTGATTGCAGACACTTTGTTAATACACAAATGCTGTGCCGTGTCCGAAGTAAAATTAAGTATGGACAATGTGCGTTACCAAATAAATCAAATAGTTAAGAAAATAAATTGGGTTTCTAAATAATGTCTCTGATGTGATATTTAATCGGGAATACGCTACAATAAAATCAACTCTAAAAGAAAAATAAAAAAGATATTCATCATTAAAATTTTAGATATTACACGAATCTTTGTAAACGAAACATCAAAGACGGTCAATAACGTGTATTTATGTCATCGATAACATTTACATAAACTATACAAAGTTCCTGATGATTTAAAATAGCAATTAAAACGGAGATTGATCGTCGAAGTTAAGCACGTAACATATTTAAGAAGCCTTTAGAAGTTCTTCCAGCTGGTTAGGGCGCCGTCAAAGTTTTAATTGTTTTACCATTTCATAAACGGATTGAAACTAACTTGCCTGTCATGAAATCATATCTTACTGATAAATTATACCGCTTTAAGCAATTATTGTAATTGTTTTTAATTTGTATATTGATTATTTATATATATTTATTTATATACTTATAGCTCGTGTTAGATAAATCTTAATAAATAAGGCATATTGTTCTGTACCAGCTATTATACGATAAAAGAGCTTGGAGTTAGTATTCGACGATTTTTCTAGAAGAAAATAAAGATCACATTTATTTATATATTATTATTACTTGTACTTATGTTAAGAAAAATAGTAACTACTAAGTTCCTTGACGATTATTTTCCGTAGAATCTACATTTCAAACCAGTGCTATATGTTGATAGTATATACATTTTTTAATTAATAATTGTTTCAAGCTCGAGGAATCAAATTATTAACATGTCTTCAAGGCCGGCAACGCATTTAGAAGATTTCCTTTGGTGTTGCAGATGTGCAGGTGATTATTTTCAGTTTGCTATTAATGTCATAAAAAATATATTCATATTGTTTTATAACAAATAAATTGTAACCGACCTGCCGCTGCAATCTACTCCTTTAAATTGTTGAGAAGTGACAGTCGATGTCGTCACAAAGTCATTTCGATTTTGGATTTTGGCGTTCAGGAAACGTCAGTGTCGCTGTTATAAATAAGATGTTTTTGGTAAGAAATTTTAAGTAATTTATAAGAAAGTACCCGAGAGGAGAATGTCTAAGCCGAAGCCACGGGAATAAAATTTATACATCCTAAGCGTTAATAGCGCAATGGTTTACGGGCCGCCTAGCGACGTCAAAAGTCACAGGATCCTGACCGTGTCGTCCCCACACTCACCAAGAACTCTTAGCTTAATTGAACCTTCTTCTTCCTTACAATGGGGCTTTACAACTATACTTAGAAAAATCCTTATTATATTACAGTGATAATGAGTTTGTTTGGTACGTTTAAATTTACAAACACATTGTCAGTTTCACAAAGCATATCACCTTCCACGAATACGTGCGAAGTCGCAGCTAGAAACTAGTATACTAATAAAGCTTAAAGTCAGTGGATTTTGGTGTATCATACTTCAATTTCGCTCATTACTAATTGACCTACTTTGAATCCTTTTTAGGCTAATATTCAGATTAAATTATCAGCTAATTACAACCCCGTTGCAAAGCAGGCGTAATTATGTTGTCACAAGGGGTAGATATTGGAAGGTTCGTGATGTGTGCCTTATTTCAAATCAATATGTACGTAATAATATAGATATTAATGACTCTATCACAACGGTATAAGGTTCATTATTTATACGCTCATTAATATATAATAATTAACGTGTCTTTTTCCTTAACGGCTAAGATGATTATTATACGATATGTTATCAGAGAAAATATCATGAAGAATATAATTTGTAAGTCATCGAAGTGTTAGAATAACATCGACGAAATATTAATTATTAATACAACTGCTATAATGTTGTAGTAAGTATGTTAGAGTGTATATTTGGTGCCGTAGATAATGTAGGTTTATTGTTTTTTGATGCGAAACCTCTATTGACTTGTGTTGGGGATAAATTCGAATGCTGAGCTGCTATTGGCATGACGCTCTCTTATAACATCACGCTCATTTTTAGCCCCCGCACTGCCACTGTCTGGCGCGATTACCATTTACTTCGGGGGCTATATATTATAATAATACTTATTATATATATATATACTCTCTTTGTTTTTATAATAAATAAAAACAAAGAGTATCATAATAATAAACTATTTCAACAACCATGATTCAAATCTAGTGAATGCTCCGTGGTGGATAATTTTTGTTTGTATTTGTTACTGGATTTTGATAGGCAAATAATCTAACCTGTGGTAATTTGTTAAATGTTTCTAAAAACCTAGGACGTAACTCTCCCACCCTTAAACCTAAATGCAGCAACATAAAGTATTGAAGTACTGTGGTAGATTTGACGAGGCTTACATAAATACCAGTTAATGTTGTAATTAAAAGGCAATTCATTTATATCGTTCTAACGAAACTCTTTCTGGAAGTAATTATTTTGTAACGAGCTATTATTGGAATGAGAAACCATTACTATTTTATTGTTAACTATCTAATTTGTAACGCTTCGGTTATATCGGGGAGCGGATTTTGAAATAATGGTCATTATCTTATGTTTTATGTTCGAACGATTACCGGCTTTACGTAAAATGTTGTTGAGGGGTGATTAGTTGAACAATGTTGTGTATTCTTTCGAATGTCAAAACAATGATGACGAAAATGTTTTTGTTACACCGTTTTTAGTATAATATAAAATACAATGTATATTTAATTAAATAAATAAATAAAAATAAGTAAAAAGAGATCAATCTGTCTTAAAATAAACATCCCCTAAATTATATTTGTATGTATATATAGATCTATTCTTGCTCTCTTCTATCTTCAAGGCAAACACGTCTTGTTGTGTTCCGGTTTAAAGGCTGAGTGAGCCAGTGTAGGCACATGAAAATGTTAATATTTAGTATTATACTAAGTATATACTTTATATATTAATGGATAATTATACTATATTACAGATATAAAGATTATAATGAAAATAAAAAAAACCTGACTGCTTCGTTAGTCTAGTAGCTAGATAGACAAGGCTGCAGATCCAGAAGTCCTAGGTTCAAACACAAGTCGAACCGATATTAATATTTCTAGATTTTCTTAATCTGGGCTTCTAGTGATTTTATTTGTTTGATCTTGGTTTTGAATTAGGAACTCCGGATATCCGCATCGTTTAAGGTAGACTAAAGAGTTCGTGTTTTAATTAGACTTTTTACAATTCAAGCACTTTGAGATTATTTCGCAATCGTTAAAATCGAGACATAATTGAAGTATTAAGAACAATAGAGCAGCGATTACGCTCTACGTCGCTCTGAACAACTTCATTGTTCCGCGGAAATTGATAATTAAAAAGACAATTGGAAGAAATTGTACTTATAGACGTCTCGAAAGCAATTTTAACTAATCTTTCGCCATCAAAGGTTTTATTTTGTTTAATTATACAAAAAAATGTCTTAATTACATTAAAAGAGAGTTTATTTGTTTAGATTTTCTTTTGAAATAAGCAGCTTTTGTGGGATTTTATCATGTTTATATAAACATATTAGAGTATTGTTAACTAAAATTAAAAGGAATCGATTACGGATCGATATGGTTTAGTGAAAATAACGTGTAGATTTTAATTGAATGGGTTTAAATCCGACCAAACATCAATGTATTTTTTATGTCCTTAATTTGGGTTCCTAATACTTCTCGCGCTCAACTAAGTACAACATTGTTACAAACATGTGTTAAACATAAACTTTAACTACATTAGGGTACTATAGACCGATAAACATGTACATTTTTGCTTGGTGGTAGGGCTTTGTGCGAGCCCGTCTAGGTAGGTACCACCCACTCATCAGATATTTTACCGCCAAACAATAGTGCACAATATTGTTGTCCGGTTTTAAGGGTTAGTGAGCCAGTGTAATAGGCAAAAGGGACATAAACATCTTAGTTCTGAGGTTGTTGGCGCATTGGCGATGTTAGGAATAGTATTTCTGGTGACCACTTACCATCATGTCGCCTATTTGCCCGTCCGTCATAACCTATATGATTAAAAATATATATATGTAACTATATACATAAATATAGATAAAAATATAGTACATAAGTACTGAGTACTCTGGAAAGTAATAATGTATTATGACAGATTTATTATGAATCAGATTAGAACATTTAATATGATCTTATTGATCTCACAATAAACAAAAGCAATGAAATCGTTAGTACAAAATTAATAATATAATAGATATATTTATATTTTAAGTTACTTTATAATTGGAAAGTAGCTATGTTTGTGTGATCATCAATAATATAAAAAATAATATCAAGCAACTAAAATTGAAAACAACCTGAATAAAAACAGTCCGTAAATTATAGATTTTAAGCGACAAATTCAATATGAGCGGAGTCGCAGAAAACAGATAGAATCAAATCATGAGTATCTTAATGTGATAAGTCCTTTTAGCCGCCATTTTTAAAGGACAAATTACAGTATATAAGTGAGTGTACAAACATTAGTGCATTCTACTCCGCCACACTAATAATGAGATCAGAGTTGCTGGACCAAAGGCTTTACGTGTTTTTCGAGACATAGGAGTGGAGACAGTGGGAACTTCCAGGCCTGGAAGTCAGAACCTTGGAATCTGCTGTCTTCCAACCAGCCACTAGACCAACGTGCACCTTATCTTAATATATTGAAAAAATAAATTCATTGTTATTAAAATAAAGTACTACAAATAATCAAAGAAAAGAAATGTATGTAAAGCAATACACATTCAAACAATAATACTGACGAATACTGGCAGATTTCAATTCATCCATTTATCGTTGCCTTGAGCTTTGTGAGGCTTATTGTGATGCGGTAATGAAAACAATTGCTTTAACAAGAGAACAGATTAAGAACACTCATCTCAATATGAGCGAGTAATTGCTAACGCTTTCAAACGCCTTTGAGACTCTGATAGTTACAATATTTTTATATGATACATTTATTGGCACGCCTTGTCGGGTAAAATATTTTGTCTTATAGCACACGGCATGACACTTTCTTATGCGGTCATGCCTTTAGCTCTACTCCCTAACTCCTTACTCTATATTTATTTTTACCTAATATTTATTTATTGGTTCGATTAATAATAAATCTTAAATATGTCACAACCACGCTGTGGAACCAACGGTCGCCGGCAGTTCTAACTTAAAAAATGACGACTTCCATAAAAACTTTCAACCCTTATTTCACCCCTTCAGAGGTAGAATATCAAAAAACGCTTAAATACGTATTTACTCATTTTTAATCAGTGTTACAAAAATAAAGTTTTATGTTTTTAACTTAAAAAGTGATTGACTCTCATAAAAACTTTCCATCCTTATTTCAACCCCTCAGGGTAGAATATCAAGAAACGCTTAAATACGTATTTAGTCATTTTGAATCAGTATACCAAAGATAAAGTTTAATTTTTCTAACTTAAAAAATGACTGACTCCTATAAAAACTTTCAACCCTTATTTCACCCCCTTAGTGGTAGATTATCTAGAAACGCTTAAATACACGTATCTACTAATTTTTGATCAGTATTCCAGAAACAAAGTTTCATATTTCTATCTTAAAAAATGACGCACTTCTATACAAACTTTCAACCCTTATTTCACCCCGTGTGGGTAGAATATGCAGTAACACTTAAATACTCCTTTTTAATCAGTATACCAAAAAGAAAAGTTTCATGTTTTTAACTTAAAAAATGACGGACTTCCATGCAAACGTTCAACCTCTATTTTACCCCTTCAGTGGTAGAATTTCTAAAATTTTACTCCTTAGTGGGTGTCATGATATGTTAGTTTATAAGTATACAGCCTAAAATATAAGTTTTATGCTTCTAGTTCTAAAAATGACAATACTTTCAACAACTTACAACCTTTCATCCCCTTTTCAACCCTTTACAGTACTTTTTTTCCAAATAAAAAGTAGCCTATGTCCTTTCTTAGGCTCTAGACTATTTGTGTACCAAATTACATTTAAATCGGTCCAGTAGTTTTGGCGTGAAAGCGAGGCAGACAGACAGACAGACAGAGTTACTTTCGCATTTATAATATTAGTATGGATAGTATGGATTTATTTTACGATTATTAATGACATACATTCGAAGTAAAAACTATAGTATAAGTAATTTTTTTATGACATAATTAGGCGGACAGGCAAAAGGGCCACCGGGTGGTAAGCGGTCACCACTGCCCATAGACATTGATGCTGTAGAAAATATTAACCTTTCCTTACAACTTGTGTCTGTAGTTAAAGTGTAGACTTGTATAAAGCCCTACCGCCAAGTATGTTACTCTTCTATACTATGCTCCTTTGTTTGTACCGTATACATTTCTTTAGTAATCGTCCGATTTCGATAAAACTTTTTTGAATTACCGTTCTGTGCTTCAGATGAGATGAGTCCGATAAATATACACTATCAAAATGGCAATAAGTCGCAGAGACTACACCGTGATGGCAGCGCTTGGAGCTCGTATTTTGTTAAAATAATACATATTTCAAAGAGGAACATTAAATAAATATAAGGTTATTTGTTTTTATACTTTCATTCCTAACTTTATGAGACCATTAAGTTTTATACACAACGTAGAACGCTTCGCGAAATAAATTTAGAGAGAATAATAATAAAAAAACGTTAAGTTTCGTTTAATTTCGTTCGTATCAAATATACAATATAGATTCCACTCGGAACGATAGCTTTCACACAAATTGAATAGACGATTTAAATGAAACATTTTTCTTCACATGCGAATTTCTCCGTGGACCGTTTTATTTTAGCCGCACAAAGCCTTCGACGCAGTAAATCCGACGATATCTCGAGAAATGCGACACAGTGCTAGAAGCATTCATTCGCGGGACGCACTTTAAATTTTCCCACTGCGAAAGACCAATATCGCACTTAAATTTAAAACAGCCGAGTGAGGTGGCGGAGATTGGTGGAAACAAAAGTAGCACTAAAATGGAGTACCGTCCGCAGAATAGGTTGAATACATGCGGTACGGTTTGCATAATGTTTTCTACTTTACATATTCGTGAGTTAGAAAAGTAATAAAGATTTATGAAGAAGATTTTATTATTTGGAAATTAGACAGATTTCATTTCGTTATATATGGTCAAAAGATAATAATTATAAGGTTACGTTAAAAAAATCAAGGTAACTGTAAAAGTCACATCTGTATGCTATTTTATAAATTATCAGTAGTGTTATGTGTAAAAAAAGTACTATATAAAGTTAAATTAATTTGACAGGCGTTTTAGAATTTGTTTTTTCATTCAATGTATAATGGAATATTTATTCCACGATATTTATTTGTGTCCTAAATGTCATGAGAATAAATTAAAATTCTATTCAGATGGTTGAAATCTCTTTCAAATTGGCAGTAATTATTCGACTAAAATCGACTTGTTTGATCTCGCTATTGTTTATTTTACTTAGTCGCTCATAGTCAATTCAATTAACTTATATTTTATTTAAATATCTCGATAGTCTAGTGGCTAGCTTGTACTGCTTTAGATATTGAAGTCTCAAGGTCATATCTCATATCGTTGGTTTGTCGATGGATTGATCTCGATAAAGAGGGGTCGGTTTGTTGTCGCATTGCTGTGGCCGAATTTGGTCGAGGTTAAGTCTGTCTGGTACCATCCACTCTTTAGATACTCTACCACAAAACAGTGATACTTAATATTATTGCGTTCCAGTTTGAATGATGCGTGGGCCAGTTTAAATACAGGGACAATGTACATGACATTTTAGTTTCCAATCTAAGGAATGTTTAATATTTCTTACAGCGTCAATGTCTATCGGCTGTGGTGGCTACTTACAAACAGGTGTGGCGTTAGCATGTCCACCTACCTTTATCATAAAAAAGGTAAGTATCTACTTTTTTATTTATTTATTTCAACACATTAATGTTGTATAGAAAAATATTTTGAGCGAATTATAGACTAAGCTGTTTATTTCTGACTTCTGACGGCCTAAAATAGGATTTCAACGAAGATATCGACTAGGAATTATATATATTATGTGAAATTTAAATTTGGGCGCGAAGAAGAAAAGACAAGATGTAGGGAATGGGCCAGACGATGATAACAAACGAGTGGGCGATGCATGGCCCGGGGCTACTGAATTCATACGTTGTGACATAAGGATTTGTATTTCAGTTTTTTCGTTATCACCATATCGTGAATTTTCGTTAACAAATATTATTCATTATTTATTCATCACGCTTATCGCTATTTAAACTATAATTTTATCGGTAATTATGTTTTTAGAACAGAGCTCAGCTCTGTTCTAAAAACATAATGCCCAGTGGTTAGAACGCGTACATCTTAACCGATGATTTCGGGTTCAAACCCTTTTTTTTTTTTTCTCGCTGGAAAAACGCGTTACGCGCTTCCCCCACGTGATGGAAGTGGGGGGGGGGGACGCCCCGGAGCCCTGGACGCCGAGTGCGCCCAGGTACGCCGGGTTTACCCACTAAAAAACCAGCGGTACCCTCTCCGTCTTTTGGCGAGCGCCACGGGATCGCTTGCGCATGCTACCGTGACGCCCTGACGGTCGGCCCGCCTATGCGGGCCTCCAACACCTAGAGGGGGTTCTCGGGGTTTCGGGTTCAAACCCAGGCAAGCACCACTGAATTATCATGTGCTTAATTTGTGTTTATAATTCATCTCGCGCTCGGCGGTGAAGGAAAACATCGTGAGGAAACCTGCATGTGGCTAATTTCAACGAAATTCTGCCACATGTGTATTCCACCAACCCGCGTTGGAGCAGCGTGGTGGAATATGCTCCAAAACCTTCTCCTCAAAGGGAGAGGAGGCCTTTAGCCCAGCAGTGGGAAATTTACAGGCTGTTAATGTATGTTTTTTGATACTATAATGTTAGATATATTTTTTTAATATTAAAATAATATCAAGGCGATACATTTGGGCAACCTACTTTTTTTTCCTTTGGAGGTTCACCCCGCTGATGTCTTTTGTTATATGTAAATGTTGTTTCACCGTCATCGAAGAGTTTATTGCGATAATTTGTACAGTATTCATAATAATGGTCAATTTAGTTAACACGAGATTAATTATAAAATATAAAACGATACTAATTTATGAGGAGTTGTAAATAACCATTGGACATAAACTTGTAATGGTTTCCCATTCGAATGATAGCTCGTTGCAGATAACAGCCTCCGTTATGTCTCAACAATCTCTTTGACGGAAAATTATAGCATTTTAGGACGGTATTAATGAGTTATTGCCCATTATTCGTAACAAGTACAGTTCTTTATTACACGATGTGAACTTTTGGTTTGGGTTGTTTCGGTTATCGCTGTTCCATATGTGACCTGTAAATGCTTGTGTGTAAATTATTTACATAGTTATAATCTCATACAAATTAATTGGTTTTTGTATTTATCATACACAAATAGTTTTTTTAATCTGTATTAGGTAGGCAGTCGATCCAACCGCTCACAGATGCACTGTGAGAAGATAAACCAAATTTCTTGAACTATACGCCTTCAATATAGAGAACTAAGATGTTATATTCCTTGCCTGTGTACATTGTTACACTGGCACGCTCACCCTTCAAACCAGTATTAGTTTTATGTGATATAGCTTATGATAATTACGTCATATCTATCCGGGCGGGCTTGTAGAAATTTCGAAGCTTGATACATTGATGATGAAGGTGATTATGATGATATCGTCACCATCGATTTTTGCCCGATCTAGAGTTTGAATGTGGTACCTCATGGTCTACTTTATAAGCTACCCCGCTAGACCTATTCGGCATTTTATTTTTTTGGCTATGAAATTATACAATCGCAGATGCAAAATATAAAAATTTCCACGTCTTCTTCCCTGATTTATTTTCAGAAAAAGAATATAAACAATAATAACAATTCTGAATACAGCCGAGGATGGATCCCGATTTTGTCGATTGTCTCCTTGCGTTTGTTACCGCTACACCAGTTTTTCATATAGTTAACAAGTTCAAAATGTTTATTCCTTGTGTACGATAAATTATTACGCAAAAAAACAATCGAAGGTAGATAACAATCTCAATTTACTATTTTTATTAAGTTTTACCAACACAAATTTTTTTTTTGTTGCTTATTTCGAATTTTTTATCACTTCTTGCGTACAAAGATATTTTATACGATTGTTTATTTATAATTTTACACTCACTTTATAATCACGTTTGGTAACTATGCACTAATTTAGTTTAAATTTTTCTTTTAAAGTATATATATATTAGGTTCACTTTTTTAGTATTATTTATGAAGTTTTGAGTTCCTTAACGATTTATTTATCAATAAAATAAAACTTAGACATCAGTCAATGATTTTAAAAACACAAACACACACATTTATAGTCTTTTTTTATTTTTACTATGAGAATTTTACGGAGCTGTTTATTCCGTGACGTACTGTACCATTATCCGAAAATGACATAATAAAACTTTACTATTTAATAGTCTGTAAAATGAACCTAATTATATATAAAACGTCATGTTACGACAATGTATCAAATGTCAAGGACTATTCGATGAAGAATTATTTTTAGTTTTATCTAACGCGGTTTCTTTTATAATTAGATTTAGTTTTTATAAATATAATATAGCTGAAATTGATGATATAATTTATAAAAATAGCCAAAATCAGCTTTTTTAGTAATTCATTATTTCTCTGAGTTTTTATGAACTTGATTTGTATTTATAATTCACTAGTCTTCGACTGAATCCCTTAGGTTTGGGATTGGTCGTCTGGTGCAGTTGTGTACTTTCTTGGGGTTCAAGTTTGCTTCATATCAAATTTTATCAAATTCGGTTTACTGGTTTGACCATGAAAGACTAACAGATAGACAGACACGGGAAGACGTAGGTAGGTACTTTTGCATTTTTAATATTAGTATGGATTTAAGGCACGGCGTCTTTAAGGATAAAGGAAAACATCGTAAAAAAACCTACATAACACACTGTGTCGTATGGAAATCTTCAACGATATATGTAGGAATATTAAAATGAATATATGTCAGTATCACTGAGGGACATGACGTCATTATTATATTACTATATAATAAATCTTGAATGGATGGAACTCGCTACTACGTCATGCTAACAACTGTCTGTTTGGTGTAAGGATACTTGTGTTCGTCTGAAACTAACTATACATTGTACTGTTAAGCATATATTGAAACAAACTTATTAATTATAGTTTTTATAAACTATAACAATAAAAGTGTTATTATGATACATCTTAGTAATGTAAAATGTAAAATATTGGTGTAAATCGAGTTATCGCGTCTAGTCCAGGGACAATTAGAATAAATTTTACCGAAAAAAATAACGAATAAATCTATTAATGCTTAAAACGTAATAATGAAAGGCTTATTAGTTACTAAATACAGCGATAAATTCCAGCTTTCGCGTAATGTGTAAGCGTGTTGCGAGTGATACTACTCTATGTTTACAAATGTAGATTTGTTGAAATTACATACTTCGAACAAACGGTTATTGCAATATTGTGTTGGAAAATGTTATATTCTGCATGTGTTGAAACTGACTGTTTTAATACGGGCAATATTATAAGTTATGTTTTAACTGTTGAATTATATCATGCACTAAAATAATATACTCGGTGGTCTATGTGCAAGCTCAGTTGGGTAGATACAATCCACTCATCATATAACCTAACGCCAAGCAGCGATATTTATTGTTGTGTTCTGGTTTGAAGGGTGATTTAGTCAGTGTTACTACAGACACAAGACACGTTACAACTTAGTTCCCAAGACTGGTTGTGCATTATCGATGTAAGTAGTGGTTAAAATTTCTTACAGCGCCAACGTTTATGGGTAGAGGTACCACCAGGTGGCCCATTCGCTCGTCCGATTTGGAGTATTCCTTTTTATTTAATACAAATATAATTCAATTTATATGGAGTTTTTAGAAATGGTTCCTTACAAGGAACTTACAAACTCATACACTATATACAGGTCATAGTTTAAAATATATTTATTGTAATGAGAAAATACTGAAACTTATACTAAAACTTATAATACTCTACTGGTAATACTATATTGGTAATATTTTATGTACATAAGGAAAGAGAAGACGTAAATATTTTATGATAGTTATACTATAATCTGCCTTAACCACATACGTATAAGGTGTTTTATCTCTTTTTCAAAACGTTCGTTCCAACAATTATAAGCGTATATTTAATGACTACAACGATATCCAAAATACTTATTATTAGACATTCGACATTAAAACAATCAAACAAAAGAGTATCTTTTGAATGTGGCAAGCTATATTCATTCCTTTTGTTTTATTAAAATGTATGATGAATTAATGTGGGAATCATACGTAATTACCATTGCGGGTCGAAACGGCAGGGCTGGCAGATCTTATTTCTGTAAAATATATATATATGTAATTATTATATGATAATTAATTATTGCAGGTATTATTCATTAGAATTTATATTATACGATTTTAATACTGTTTTACATAATTTTTAACGGATGTTCGCTTTTATATAGGTATATTACTCAATACAAGTTTATATATATATATATGTAATTGAAATGCGTGGACTTAGTATTTTTTTATTTTTAGGCAGGGTATATATACGTTGAATTGTACTGTATTGTAATTAAAATGTTATAAAAGAGTAACTAGTGAGTTTCATGCCGGTTCTTCACGGTATCTACTTTTCAAACCGACGGTAGAAATACATTTAATTTACTGTAACATGACGGTTCAAGAGTGTATTTATGGGCCAACTTGAATGAATAATATTTTGATTTTGATTATATATTCTATATTTTTAATCAATGATCTTAATTATGTTATATTAAAGAATACATTCAGTGTTTTTGTTTTTTTTTTTTAAATAAAAAAGAAATAGTTCGATGATTTTATCTGCGTAATGTTAATTAACAATTCATATTTAATTTTTACAACATTAACACAATGAACACTTTCTTGAAGAACGTAATATTAAACGTTATATTAACTTTAAATTGATCCTTTGTGATTGTCAATCGATGTATAATATTTTACTATAAATTATAATAAAAGTAATTACGTAAATTCATTATTGCAAAAAATATGCAAGCAACCCTGCTGGAGGGTCGCTCAACGCTCGCCCGCGCGTGAGTTGAGTATTTAGCTGTTTGCCGAGCGCCTATTAGCATGTTTGTTTAACACAATCTCATTAAACGGTAAACTTACACACTTTAATGGGCCCGTTGGAAAGGTGTCTGAGACTATAATATTCAATTACCCGTATTTTGTACGTGACTTTAAAATAACTATTCAGAATTAACAACGCTTTCATTTATATTAAAAAGTGATTGTATTTTATACTGTAACATTCAAATTAAAAAGGGGTGGGCGGATAAATGGTTGTAGCTATAAATTGTGAACGTTATCCAAGTTTGAATCTTTAAGCCGTGGACAAATTTTAATCTATTTTTCACAGTAAAATTACTACTCAAACTATTTTTCACATTTATTAACTCATGGCAGATTTAATTATAAATTATTTAATAAGCGTTATAAAATAAATAATAACCAATAAAAATGTTCTTGCTTTAATTTTCTTTATTTAGAATTTGCACCCGTGCGAATCGTGGCAATGCTGCATACGGTGTCTTGGCGTCAGATTGTAATCTTCTCAGAGCCCTTAGAGGGATATTTTACGATTATATTATTTATGAGATATTTACGGGTAGTAAAGCATTTGACAAACTGGGGGATTACCCCGTGATATTATTTTTAATAATATTACAAGATTATGATTAGAAATTGTTTTTTGATGTGAAACGTATGTTCATGGCGAGATCTGGGGTTAAGATTGATTGCTCCAGCTTCTACTCCTTTGTGTCTGTATGGTGGTACTATACATACTATTCTACATATTAGTATTTCGTTGCTATATATTTACTTAACTTAATTAATTAAACTCTATATTTTTATTAATTTTATTACGTATTTATAGTATAGTATATATATTATAATCTTTAGTTATAAATTCTTAAATTAAACATTTTGGTTGTTTCACTTTTTTAATTTCAAACATATCTAGAGAGTTTGTACGTAAGTCCGTCATTTTTTAAATAAGAAACATGAAACTTTAATTTTGGGATACTGATTAAACATGAGTAGATACGTATTTAAGCGTTTCTGGATATTCTACCCTAAGGGGTGATTTACGCACCAATGTGGGACACAAAGAGATCTTAAATTAACGTAATATTTTTGTTTAATCTGTAAATATATTCAAGTTTCACACGAGCAAAGCCGCGGGCCACAGCTAGTATACTAATATTATAAATGCAAAAGTAACTGTTTGTTACGCTTGCACGACCAAACTACTGAATCGAGTTTGATGAAATTTAAACTCCGAGGAAGGACATCGACTTTTTAAACCATAGCGTACCAAACACCAAATCCCAAATACGAGGGCGTGCCGCGCTTGAAAATTAGTTAAAATATGAATGTGTGAAACTAAGGTAGATTCTAAACATGATATTTAATTGATGATATCACCTTTCGCTATTTAACCCTTAAAACTAACTGTCTGTCCCACGACTAAAATTTTATGTGAATTGCTGTAATTTTGAATACAATTTTACATCGTGATTTGTGTTTATTATCATTTCAAGAACAAATTAAATTTCATTGAAAGGATAACATATAGTTAGGTATATTTTTATTTAACGTTTTTAATGTATTTTGGAATTAACTAATAAGCTCTAAAATACGCCTAATTACTTTTTTAAAAACTTGCATTGTATTTTTAAACTTATTTTTTAAGATTTCATTTAATTTATTGGAGCTTTATTTATTAGTTTTATTTTATTACACATTTCAATAAACACAGATTTATTTGTTTCTTATCTGCCTGTTGTCTTTTAAAGCAACATTAAAATGAAAAAAAAAAAAAATTTTGTTTATGTACAGAATGTCCTGTAAATTTCAAAGAGCTTGTAAAACTAATTCTACAAATAAATTCATAGCCGAGATTGTCGGCCTCCGCCTTATGAAATAGTAAAACAATTAAAACTTCGACTGCATCACAAGCGCTGGGAAACTTTTAAAGGCTTCTCAAATATGTTCTGGAATTCAGGATCAAGTCTGTCTGATGACAATTAACATTCATATGTTTTCAAATGAACCATAAATTACTGATAAGTGAGATTTTTCTCTAGTTTACGAAACTTTTGACCTACCTATAATAATTGAAATCTTTGTAACCACAATAATATTTCCACTGGATTACGTATGAAACTATTCCATTGCATTGACGATGAAGACATTCCATTCCATTACTTATAAACCTCTTTCAATGTTATTCATTTGTTTACTTAAAAAACTTATATTCAGAGGGAGGTTTTTAGTTTTAATCCACCACGCTGTGGATACACATGTAGCAGAATTTCATCCGACACATTTAGGTGCAGGTTTGAGAGGAATTATTAACACAAATTTATCAAATGGGAATCTAGTAGTGCGCAAAAGGTCAGATTAACATTGTTTAAACAACTACGGACCTAGACTACGGTACGTTAGTAAATTCAAAATCGGTGTTAAATCTTGCATATAAATAAAATTCTATAAACTATAATTGGTATCGTATTCCTTTCACGGTGGATATCCAATACGTAGTTTATTAAAGCGTTGAGAAAATACGAGAAGCAAGTGCGTTATTGATACAGCAGGCGATCGTGTATCGTTTCACGATCGAGACAATTTTATTATTATTATAGGATAAATAAATGCTAAGATATAAGGAAAAGTCATAAGTTTAATAAGACTTGTCTACTTTAACTTAATTATAAGAGATTGAAACACGGAATTAGGGTAGGTTTTGTTAGGGTACGATAATTTTTTATATTGATAATTAATATTAACGTGATACAAATTATGCATATATAATTTAATACGCATACGCTTACTTTAATTTGGTCCAACACAATTATAATATTTTTTTCTATCAATTAATATTTACTTCAGAAATATCGATTAAAGGTTGTATGGCGATAAAAAATACTCATAACTCGACTGAATTTTGTTTTGTTCTAATTAAGATTTAGTTCAATTATTCTTAAGAATTTGGTTATTTGTCCGCATATCACCTTAATTTTCTTAGATTATCTTTTAATTTCTTGATCGAGCAAGACATAACTCATCAACATCCAAAATTGAAAACCCTTATCAACAATTGCTAAAATAAATCTAAATAAAATAAATTTTACATCGTTGTCATCGGAAATTTTATCGGAATATTCTAGAATATCTAAATGTAATTATCGTTTAAACCTTTGAAACCAATTTTGATATCGGTTAACGATACAAAACCGCATTGTTGAGTGATCCGTGAATAACCTCGTCCATTAGCGGACGGAACCGTTTTCAAGTGTTCGACGCTTGCCGAAATCAATTAGTTTCAGACTAATCACCCGAGAGGAAGGGCCAGTGCCATCACAGGTCAACGGATGAATAATTTGCCAAAGGGTCACTTTAGCCCCTTTGTGGATTTTGAGGTGCGGTTGCCAGTCGGAACACCTGATTAGTAGTTTTACTATATGTACTCGAAAATTTGGGCTTGGGTTGTACATTTTCATTAATCACGAATAGTTAAACAACTTGCTCGCTATTATTTATGTCAATGTTGAGATTCGATGAGAGTAAATTACACACATAAGCTGGCTTCGTCACTTAGTAAACCTTCCAGTGATTTCCATTGAAAAACATCTTGTTGAACAATATTAAAATCTTCTTTCCTTTGAAGACTTTTGTTAAAATTTTAGTTATCTGAAAATATTTCCTAATATGTATCGAAGTAAAAATCTAAATATGCATTATTCAAGTATGTTTTTACAAGCGCTTTTGAATCGACATTTTATACAACAATGTTAAACATACATACAGCTGGCAAGAAAATTAGTAGTTACTATTTTCAACAAAGATTTCTAACAGGGCACAAAATATGAATAGTTTTTCTTTTTGTTAGTTAGTATTAAAAATTGTGAAATGTAAGATTATAAGGATCTTTATTCTTATATTATTAAACTAGCCACCCGCCCCGGCATCGCACAGGTGCAATGTGGGTTATCCCTAAGACATAGACATATACCATCGCGGTCTCTTTTGAAGACCGTTTTAACGCGTACACACTGTAGTACATTATTTTGATCTATCTCGTAGGGTTCAGCCAGCGTTTGCAATCTAAGCGCAAAAAAGTGCTTATTTACGAAATCACATTGAAAACCTTTAAAATTATCAGTATTTCTCAACTATATAATGCATTTGTTATACATATAAACCTTCCTCTCGAATCACATAAAAATCCGTTGCGTAGTTTTTAACATCTAAGCATACATAGGGACAGACTGCTGGAAGGGACTTTGTTTTATACTATGTAGTGTTATACAGTCGTATAGAAACATCCTGATTTAAACTTTTGGCTTTGCTGTATAAATTATTTACAAGACCGCTAGTACGCGTTAGTAGATTATTAACAATCAATAATCAACTTTAATTGCATCAATATTTTACAATGATTTCATTGGAGTTTTCGATAAGAAGGTAATAAGTATTGGTAATAGCTATAACCAATAGCTATATATACTGTATTTAAGTGATGTCAAATGTCAGTGTTGCAAAGCATTCTAAGGTTCAATCTATCAAAACTTATCACTCTGAAATCCGTTCCCTTAAGTTTGTAACAAAGTTAGTTGATAAATTATTAATATTACTGTTGGATTTCAGGAAGAAAATTAGTGACAAACAACAAACTCGGTCACATCAAGTTAAGTATTATGAATATATTATGCTAGCTATCCTTCAACTACCTAAGAGTATTTACATCTGTTACATCTCTTTAAATAATTGAGAAAATTTAATTATATTTAAATTATTGTATTGATATTATGAGAGCTTATATACTATAATAGCTAGAACAAGTGATTTTTCATTAAAATTTTGTTTGTTTTTATAGGGTTTAGAAAATTTTGGTTTACGGATGACGTCAGCGCATTAAATGAAACAACGATCAATACTTAATAACATGAAGCTGATAAAATTATGTAATGAAAAAAAAAAATGGAACTAAACTACATCAAAATTAAAACAAAGTAAAACTAAACTAGTTCACTAAAATATGGAAACGACGACGCCGCGTCAGTCATCACTTACTACATTACGATCATAGCGGGATTATTTGTCTTTCTAGGAGCGCCCCGGTACCATTTTATCACGATTTTATTTACTCGCTTCATTAATCAAGACCATTTATTGACAAATAAAAAAGAAAAAATTAAACATCCTTAAAAATAATCTTCAAAGTATCAATAATTCAACAAAATAAAAATTCAAAGGCTATATATAGTATAGTTCGCTATGGCGTGAACATTCTTCAAGGACACTAAACACAGAACAAGAAGCATGTTGCGTGAGCGGTTTATTGCGGTTCGGCCAGTGTTCAAACTCAAGGCGGACAGTGCACACGTCATTATTGTATATCGGTTAGCACCTGAGCAAAAAATAATATTTTTTAAATAATGTTAAAAAATATTATTTTTTGTAAAATAGTGTGAATCAAATACTACATACAGTGTGTATGAATAATAATAGTACAAATAAAAACAAATCATTGAAAAGGCAACAAAGGTAAAACAACAGTCTAGATTGAAAATAAAAAGTATAACATAAAAACAAAATATTGAAAACAAGTAATTTGTAAGCAATGTTTTATTAACGTAACATAACAACTGTGTCAATAAAATATTTTTTTTATAAATTACTAACTTACTTATCAATAAAGTGTTATTTATAAAAGTATAATCGTTTATTTATTAATTTTATCCTTTTGTATCAATCCTACCAAAATTGGTAATCATGGTTTTGCACACTTGAATCCTAAGTAGATTTAGGCTACTTATTTACAGTATCAAAATTAAGTACGGTTGTAACTGCGTGATGTTCTCATGGTTCACTTACATTACTTTCTAAAACGATTTTTTAACCAACGTAGTATTGATGATGTTGTTGTTTAAATTGCCAAATTGAAGTTAAAAAAAATCGTTATAAAATGTATTTATGTTGTTAACACCTTTAAAGACGTAGCACTTTGAATGTTACCCACATCAGATATTAATTTTAAGTGCTTAGTGATAAGTTTATGGTGTAACTTTTTCAATAAATAAATAATAAATTAAATTTAGTACACAAGTAAGAAAATAATCTACTTAATACTTAATTTTCGATAAAAGACGTACATACATATTTACGTTAGAGTAAGGTAAATTAATAAGTACGTAACCGGTAAAGGTGCATTTTCGTGTCAAGTATGCACCTAGCCTTAAATAATACTGGGAATCACCGTACGGCGTGAGCGCTGGATCTACCCGCTCACCCGCTACCCGGACAGTCAGTCCACTTTAACTACAGCAGTCATTACTTTAGGTTAAAAAAAATTGTCAATAAATGGTTCGGAATGGAACGTTTGATCTATTTTCGCCATAAGTTAAAGAACCGCTAGTATTTATGTAAAAATATTTCCGATACTGTTATATGATGTTGTAAATCTTAAATCGATATAAATAAAAATGCATGTTGCTAAACGCAAAACTCAGGAACGGCTGGACCAATTCGGCTAGTATCATATCGGCATGAAAATAATATCATTTGGGTTCATATTCTTAAGGTGCACGGAATATTTTAAAGAAGAGAAAGTTATAAGGGCACGATGCATTTTGTGTATATGGAGTACTTTTATACTTGTAGCGCACAGTGAAATAGAAATACGGGGCGTACCATATCCCAAAACGCACTTAATGCAAGGCGCGCGCAGTGAACGTATTAAGTAAATAAACCATTATGTTTCTTCCTTTCCACTGACGGTATAAGTGTTCTTGTCGAAAATAGGTCAAATATTTATGAACAAAAATGATCTCCGTAATTACGAGAGTTACGAAGTTGTACACAAATAATGATAGGGACTCGATGCGGGAACTAATTGTAAAATAAAGAAATTATAAATTTCAATATAAACTTTGCAACCATCAAGTTCGAAATTCGATCACTTTGGAACATATTTTGAAAATATTATAAAAGCTTATTTGAACAAACTATAACTTAATTTTAATTGAATCGACCTGTCAAAATTTGATTCTTTTATCATTTAAATACATTTATATACATATTTTATTTACAAATATACCTATTATCCGTTTATATATAAAATAATTAATCGAGTAATTATTATACGAGGTTTGAAAGATGTTAAATAAATAAAGATTAATGACGAGATGACAAGATACGAAATTGGATCGAGTTGTAAATAAATTATTGGAATAAGTCGGACGACGACAAAGACCGATGAGATTAACGAACTTCGCCATCATTTCATTAACGTATCTAGAGGTCATTAATACAAATATAAATCAATCATTAAATCAACAGATTTTGATTTTTGTTTTTGTGGCACGACTCTTTTTTTTTTCTTAATATTTATATATACAAATTATACGTTACTTATCTATGCCATCATTATGACGTTTTAAGTTCTACTAACATTTGTTTTCAATGTGCCCGATGCCTCGCAAAGAGATTAACGCGAAGATTTTAGTAAGTTTCTCGACCACAGCCTTCAGGGTTATATGGTCGTGATCTCTTGTGGCGTTGTTTCAAATCATGTTGATTCTGGATGAAGAAAGCAATTGTATCGTTTTAGGTGACTGGGTAATAAAAGCAGCTTTTCTTTTTTTTTTTTATTAAAATGAGGTAGGATACTTGCAAAGGAGCTAACTAATGTAGTATACCAAAGTTGTAAATGTTAAGCTGATACTGATTGAGTTAAATTTGTACTTTAAATAAATCACATCTGAATGATTTGTCAAATTAAATCAGCCCGACTTTTGGCTTCCCACGAGAAGATAGACCCTAAGTGGTCACCGCGCATGAACATTGTATCATCCCTGATATCGTTATGTCTCTTGTACCTCTAGTTAAACTTGCTTAATCTCACTTAAAATTGAAGAAAAACTCATTATTGTTGTATAGTAGCAATATATCATACTTGATATGAACGTTTTTCATCGTTACAACAAATTTTAGTTTGTGCTAACGGTAACAGCTCTCTTCTCCAAATAATACTCAATATTCTATGGATTACTTTTTTAGTGTGTAATCGATTTCATTTGATTGATATACTCCTCGACCACTTTTTTATCTATAAGATTTTCCTATTGCTTAACTTGTACGACCCTTACTTAATACTGTCATATTATCTGATCATGAAGAATCGTTCAAAGACTGAACTTATTACGTTCGGGAGACGGTCGTAAGTCTTATCAATTGGATATTGACACTATAGATCCTAACATCCAATTTACGAATATAACGATATATATATTACTTTTATATAAAAGTACGAATCGCACTTCAATAATCAGATGTTCTGTAGAATTTTATAATAATATATCTATACATACGTATTTCCATATTTTACAGAATTTTATGTTATAGGGGGCAAACGAGCAGGAGGCTCACCTGATGGAAAGTGATTACCACCGCCCATGGACATCTGCAACACCAGGGGAGTTGCAGGTGCGTTGCCGGCCTTTAAAGAATAAGTACGCTCTTTTCTTGAAGGTTCCCAAGTCGTATCGGTTCGGAAAAACCGGAAAAGGCCGTCTTCGCCGTCTCAAGGTGAAAGTGAACGGCGTTCAAGTTGGAGTTGAGTCCCTTATGTTGCAGAAGTCCACAGTGAGGGTAGTAGGGGTTGCCTTATAATGCCTGCTCCGCCTGCCCTGAACAGTGACGAGCGCAAAATTGTCCCCCCCCCCCCCCTCAGAATTCGGAGGGCAGCCTGGGCATCCCTGCTCAGGTGGTGTACGTCCTGAGCATGGATGCCCAGAGAGGGATTCTCCACCGCAGTCGCTGATGGTACCCTCCTGGGTAATGTAACCAAATTCTGCACAACCATTATGTTTAGGGGGGGGGGGATCGGGCCTCCGGGACTCTCACATACCAGATGAAACGCGGTAGCATAGCTACCACTTTACGCCGGTTTTAAGTGAGAGAGTGGTACTTCCCCGGGCGTGCCGGCCCATTCGGCTGCAACCCGAAGGTATGCAGTGTGGCACTACCACTTGAGAAATTAATCAATATGAGCAATGTTGACGAAGCTGGAATTTGTAGTTGATGTTTAATTTACTTTTAAGAAATTAGAGAGTTCGGACTCAGGTTTTGGTGGGAATATAAGAGAATGAAAAATATATTCTATATTTCTTAATATTTTAATAACACGTTTAATTTTAGATCATAGACAGAAAAAACAAAACAGTTTAAAAAAGAAATCTACGACCACAATCAATTTATTATAGCGATTTTTATGCACCTAATTGAAGCACGAGTACGTTTGACGGTTGTGGCAAAGATGTGTCAACATAAAATACACTCAGTATCCCCTTGATGTCACTGAAAACTGTAATACAAGCTTAACAGAGCATGTAAAAGAATGAAAGTAGTTGGACAAGTGTAGCGTCACGGTTGAGCAAATTGATGTTCCTAATGGCCGCCATTACATTGTGTGCGCTCGATCGAACATAGAGGTCGGAACGCGCTGGGATCAGCGTCCGAAATAGAATATATGAAAGCCCATATTCATATATTTGTAAAATCCTCGTGATTCCTAAAAACCGTTTCACATTTCTATGTAATTTATTTTTATTCGTAAACACGAATCGAAACCGAATAAGCATTCGATTTATTCGTTCCTTTCAGAAACTTTTCAGCTCCGTCTTTAAAGTACCCAATAGGTAGAAGAGATTAACTTTATTCTCGTATAACGCTGATTTAAATTACGAAAGCCTTTTTGGTATTAGTCCGTTTTACTAATCGGAATATGTTATGCTTTTCGTAGTGAAAATATACTTAATGAAAATGTGATATTAAAAAAAATTAAAGTCGACGTTGTCTTGCGATTTAGAATTTTTTGCGTGTACGTAATAAATCTATACAAGTTAGAACTTTTGATCAAGTTTTGTTAATAACGATTAAGTTGAAGTAAGTAAAACAAAAGTGTTTTATTTAATTAAAAAGTTATTTTGTAAAAAATTATGTGAACTTTATTTCTTTATGTTGATTTAAGTACATTTTTATTCACTTAAATACGTTTAACAATTAATCACTGTTAAAATGGCGAAGTATCTTAAATTTTAAATTTAACTTGCTTCTGGACATTGTATGTATTTTTTGTATTTGATCAATTAATTTTTTTTAAAGCAAATGTAGTCGTGAAACTCAATGTGTTGGCAAAATTTTGGCAAAACCTTTTTTCGGAAATCCAATCCTTCTCGTTAATAGCAGAAGGACTTAAAAAAATCTGAGCGAATGCTTTCATGCTTTTCTCTAAGTCTTTACTCCATGAAAATTGTTTATTTATATCAACTAAATTTTTAATGATATTTATATATTTTTTTAAGTATTTTTTTATGCTATACTCAATTTTGATCGGATATATAATTGATGTTATTGCAGACATTGAATAATTGGTACAGCTAAAGGTTCGCTTGCATTAGCGAGTTTGTCTGACTTGGCCTAACTTCCGCCGTTCGAATCTGGAAGCTTGTTAGTGCGACTCCTGCGGCTTGCGCCGGATAACATTGTGTTAAAGATTTAAACTATTTGCAGTTAAACCTGCTACATGCTACGAAAGCGATGCAACTTGACGTTGAGTTATGTGCTCGCTGAGCTTACTTGGTGTTTTCTGTTGTGTACAATAATAATTAGCATTGTTTCAACTGACAGCTTGTTAATGGTCGCTTCGCTAAAGTATATTTGTGAGACGAACTACAGTTAGGACCTTTTACGATGGTTAATTAAGTTAGAAGATTTTATAATGTAATATATGAATATCTTTTTTATAAACTGTGGAGTAAAGTGACTACGCTAAAAGAGCAGTAATCGGTATTGTTATGTTCTGGTTTGAAGGGTGAGAGAGCCAGTGTAGCTACAGGCACAAAGGACATCGCATCTTTGTTCCCAAAATTGGTCGCGCTTTGGTGATATAAGGAATGGTATATATTTGGCATTATTTTTTTATATAGGCAAGTAAAAAAACACAGAACCACACGTGAGTTTCTAATATAAAAAATGCCAATATTTCTGTATCGAACTGTCACCGTCTATTTAATCCCCTTAAGGGATTAATGTTTACATTGCAACTTTAATAATCATGGATTTATGTACATGAGCACATTATTGGATTCATTTATGTGGATTTATGAATGGATTTAGTAATTGGTGAATTATAAATTGAGATAGTGAGAGTCTTACGTAGTGGTAGGCCTTTGTAAAATCCAGACTGGTCCACTCGTCACTCTACCAGCAAACAGTAATACTAAGTATCGATATATTTTAATTTAAATGGCGAATGGTACACTACAGGGTCAAGGGATATAACATCTTAGTTCTCAAGGTTGGTAGCACACGAGCGATGTACGGCCAATTAAGTGTGGAGTTGCTCGAAATAGACAACTTCACACCTCATCTTATTACAAATTTAAATTTCGAATGTTTAAATTTGTGAGTGTTATAGTAGTTGTAAAAATAAAGAGATTATTACATTTATAAAAATAATAATTATTATATATAAATTATTATAATTATTATATACGCAACATATCGAGTATTTTAAGTCGAAAGTCGTAAACATACATCGTCCTTCCTGTCGCGAGAAACAATAAAATTTTCAAATCACGCATATCTGATTTAATACGTTGTAGACATCCCGTAGGCCTTTTATTGTAGACTTGAAATGCCGTCGCGAGTTTTATGACGGCGTGGAATAACAGACTGATTTGAATTTATAATTTTCATAACATGTTCGTGAGGTAATCTGAAGTCAAAGTTGACAAACGTCAATATCATTTTGCATTTAAATACCAAAATGATTTATTAAGAAAATCCGCTTAGGGTTATCTTTAATGAAAAACGAGTTTAATTTAGTTTATTTCTTGCGAATAGTATATTTTATTGAGTTCTGTACATATAGTAATTTCTTCATGACCAACTCCTGCAACGCCGTCCATTTTTAATATAGTCATATCGATATATGGAGATGCTGAGGTGTCTAAAACGTAAGGTATTGTTAATGAGTTGAGCTATTAAAGCTTTTATGAAAATCTTATTAATCACTTAAGAGGGTGAAAATTAGGATGAAAGATTGTTTGGTACTTTGTCATTTTTGACAGTCAAAAATAATATCCTTTTTTGTTTTTTATAAATAAATAATTAGTGTTCAGGCTTCTGTTTGCAAAATAAACTGTTCGGTATATTTTTAGAAATTTCATATCTGACGTTGAAATTAGGGATGGAAGTTTGTCATGTTTAACGTTAGAAACATGGAAACCTGGAAATCGCTGTTTAGGCTTTTATAGATGAGATGTGGATTATGAATGAGCGGGATAATGGGAAATAGTTATAATGTTTATGAAAATTCACCCTTTCAGAAGGGTGAAATGGGGGATGAAAATATCGAAGTCGATCATATTTCACTCCTCATTTGATTATCGTTGGCCGTAAATTGATACGTATACTAAGTAAGCTTCCTTTCGGTTTAGCATTTCAGCAATTAGTCAATATATTTGGTGGTTTCCGCAAATCAACAACGAGTTGACTCCCAAATCTGGACTTCTAATAATTCTTATACTTAATTAATTAATTGCAATGTTATTTTGGTTACCAGGGTTATAGTGTGCTATAGTAAAACGAGGATATGAGTAATGCAACCTGCATAAAAATAACCTTATAATTAAAAAAAAAACCGGTTGAGTTCCGAATATTTTATCCGAAAGGATATCTACACGTCTAGTCTATTGATTTACCGCACACAAGGTATATGATTTCGGCAGACATATATGTATGTAAGTTTGTTTATCTGATCCCGCATTATACCTAAACTACTAATCATAAATCAATTAATGAGGTATTGTTAGAAGCGTCTTGTGCGTCCACTAATTATAGGCGAGGTGACGTCACTTTGTATTTAATAGGCCGCCTTATAGAATACATAAGGTCCTGTATTCAAAAAAATGTGCTCTTTGGGTATTACATAAAAGGGCTTAATAAATATTTGTATATTATAGCTCCTCCTTTGTTGCTTTGCTCTAATTAATTCCATGATTATGTTAAACTTAAAAAAAAACAAAATGTCGGATTTTAGTTTTTAACTTTGAATTGTTGAAAATAATCAAAGTAATATTTTCAATGACGAATTTGACAAGCAATTTTGGACACAATAACTTATCCATATCTCAGCGACATCGACACGAAGGAATTAACTTAAACTTTTTTCATGAGACACATTATCTGCAAATACGTTATATTAAATTTTAACCTTTAAATACAAATTTCATCCACCTCGCATTCCATATGATCCAGTATCCCAAAGATGATTCTTTTATAATAATGTAATGGAACGTAAAAATAAGATCGTATAAAAAATATGTTGAAAGAAACGTTCAAACATCCTTTTATATTCAGCTCAAATATTGAACGTTGAAATTCAGTTCTCACGATGTAATTTTGTAGTGCACTTTTCAGCAGCTCTAGACGTACAAACCGAAAGGAAATGTTTATCGTCGGTTCTAAATGAATCCGGTATTAAGCACATTAAGTTTGCGCAAGGAGATACAAAGATTAGACGACGTATACGTATATTGGGAGCTAAACCCCGCTGCGACGGTTCTCGTAAAGACGCCAATATTTTCCAATGATTGTCGCTTTATTGTGTAGAAATGTTCATTACTCATTTTTATTTTAGCCACAAGTGGTTGTTCTCATTTGATTTATTTTGTTTTTTATTAAATATTGAACTGTTACGTCTTTTTTGTTACTCGTGTGATTTGATTACATTCCAAGCAAAAACTAGGTCGACTTCTTTGAGTTGATATATATTCTTTGTGTTTATAAATAAAATGCCTTTGATCGGTTTTATTATTATGCATAATTAATAATATCATAATATTAGATGTAAATCGGTACACTTTTGGTAATAGTTAAATCTTCGAAACATACAATACAAAAAAAAAAAATTTTTTTTAGTAGGAGAGAAAAAGGTACAATTATTATTAATCACAAATTATAATATTTATTATCATAATCATCAACCCACCAAACCAAAAAGTACCTTAAAGCTTATAACCTTCCACGTGAATTCAGATGGTTCACGCCCTGTTCTTTAGGTCGCCGTTTACCTGTCTGAAGGGTCTCCTACTCTGTGTTAGCCGATCCGAGGTTTAATCTAGCGGGCAACATGCTTTGGCATTCGCGATCAGTCCACAGACAAAAAAATAGAAATGACTTAATGATTTCGTTTGAGCTTCTATACGTATCAAAAACATAATATTCATATGATCGCTCTACGTCAACATAAGACAAAAGAATCGAACATATTGTGATAAGATATTTCAGACAGGCCGGAGCGGTATCAAGTATTACATAAGACGTAATCGACAAGAAAACTCCATAACTTTTTAATTGCTTTTTACCTCGATAGGCTCATGCTTTTAGTGAAATTGCTTATTTTGTTAATGAATTACAGAACGTCATAACTTTTCCCTTCAAGTCACGACTCTTTGAGTCTAATATAAATATCATATTTAAAATATATAACTAAACCTGCTAAATATACTAAGAATTTAATTATATTGTAAAATCAACTCATGTCGTTATATGAATTAAACTATTCTTAGTCAAAAGTAGTCTTAAGAAATATAAAATATATTCAAATTAATAAAAATAGAAACTACAATAAGAAAGCTTTCGTCGCTAACGCTTAATATTGTACTTACATAACATATATAAAGGTTTTATTTAAAAATAAAATTAGAACAAAAATGTACATAGTTTTTTAGGTTTTTCAGGGAATTAAACAATTTTTAAAAGAACCACAACCTAAATACGCGTGACGTTCCCCGACCTACTTTTCTGCTAAGTAAAATTTCCACAACTTATGATGTTTTACGTTAACGTAAGGACGGAGTTTGTTACGTTTCCGTTGCTCGAGTCTACTTTATTTTATACTTTTACTGAAAAACATTACGTTATGATTTTGGAACAGGTAGCGTTTCGGACACGTATAGGCGCGACGCACAAAAGAATTTCAATTTGGTACCGTATCGCGCAACCCTTTTCAACTTTACAAAGTAATTTCCTGACGCGAAATTGATTTGTTGGCTTTGTGGTTTTGTTTGTAGCGGCATCTGTGGTTTAATTAAAGTGGAAAAAATGTTACCTTGTTATGCTTTCCTCGTTTGCCGACAACGACCACTTTTCACCAAGTAACGGTTTGTTAGCGCTCGTCCTGTGAAACGCCAGACAGATGGACGATAAAGCGAGATTAATAGACCCACCGCAACGGAGGCTGCCCTAAAAACATCTATAAATTACTTTGTAATAGTGATGCTTGAGGGCCGCGTCACGATATTGGATAGCATTATCTGTTGAATATATCTTCTAAGATGGGTATTTTACGACCAATTGACCAGAATCGTAACATAAACATTTTGCTTAAGCTTTTATAATATTACATTTGTACTTCTAACAAAACGAATATCTAATAAAATGTACTATTATTCCTCAATTTAAATCGCCATTAAAACTTTTGATATGAAAGTAGAAATAAAATGTGTTAAGTTACTTTTTGCCACTGAGCATCGACGAGATTACGTCATATAAACATTTTCATATGATCAACGGGAATATTCGTAACAGAATAATCATATTATGAATAACTCGTATTACACGCGAATATAAAATAATTTCGCAACATGAAAATGCATCTTGATATATACGTATCAAATTACTTTAGAATACGTTGGCATGATTTAATATATTAACATTACAGCCTCGAAACTCGGCGCGAGTGACGTTAATATGACAAATAATTTCCTCCGAAGCCTACCTCCGGTGGCGTTGAAATACGTTGAATATGGTAATCATTTCCCTTGTGCTTTGCTCGTACCATACCGTCACTTAAACTTAGAAATACTTCGGAATTTCAATCATTTGCGCACCGACGTATTATGATCGAGTCATTAAAGAGGCATGCGTTGGCAACACAAATATTATACGCGTAAGTTAAAGTGTGGATAATGACGTCTGATTGGAGTAGTGAATTCAAATCTATCAGGATTGATGACTTCAAATGAAGAAGAATCAGGGATTGTATCAGTTTGCGAAACAAATGATTTGACATATTTATTTTCTCTAAGTTAATAAATATTACTCAATTAGAGTTTGGTAGGCAGACTGACCATGCCGTCTTATGGTAAGTGGTCAACACTGAGAAATATAAAGTATTCTTTAAATTTTCAAAGCGCAATCAGTTTGGGCAGGACCGGACCGTAAGTTTAGGGGGCCCTGTGCTAACACTACGTAGGAGCCCACCTAAGACATATCTGAACGTAGACTTGAATGGATTTGATTAATTGCAGGACTCGCAGGGCTGCAAACTATACGATCTGTTTAATTTTATAAAGTTATTATGGATTTTTTCGCATTATCGTTTATTTTTGATTTTTACTTGACTTAGCTGGGGCCCCCTTGAATCCACGGGGCCCTGGGCTGAAGCTCAAGAAGCCATATGGTAGATCCGGCCCTGAGTTTGGGAACTAAAATGTTAAGTCTCTTGTTGCATGTAGTTTCACTGGCTCTCATCCTTCAAACCAAAAAATAATAATACTAAATAGTGACAGACCTCCACAAAGTCCTACCATGAATAAGAGAAATAAAAAACAAGGCATAATACTGCCTAATGGGATATTCAATCTAGACTTTGCGTTACGTGTTGTGATGCATCAGAATTTCGATACAAGTAAACTGATTGCAAACTTCCCGGAATTATTGGTAAATTCAAAATGGGCATTAATTTTCCTCCTATAAATTTTGGACTTGAAATATGCTCAATATTTACCGGCATTTATGTAGTCTTGATAATATGCATTAATATAATTATTACAAAGTATTTTTTTTTATTCACATCTATATTTAGGGTATAAATTTTCATAAGGGTTAGCAACTACGTGAAAAAAAAACGTTCCGAATTGTTAATAACCTGAATGATCAAATTTATACAGAGTATATTTTTATTAAAATAAACATTATAAGTTTTGTTGATGAGTTGCATTATTTCAGAACATTATTACACTCAATCATTCGTTTACAGATGTATAAAGCTCTTATTTAATATTCTTAATAATCTTAGGTAATCAAATAGATGTTTAATTGTAATTACGTTGCGTTACGTTAAAAAATATTTTTTTAAGAATAATATCTGGTGTTGCTAACAGAATTTTTCTTTTTACATATTCTTATAATTAAAATAATAAAATAAATTCTATTTATTCGAATTATTCAGTAAAATTATAATTGTCATTCGATTTTATTAACTAATTCAGTTAACTTTTTAGTTTAGTTGTCATTTTGCATCGATTCAGATCAATTTGTTCTCGTCATACGTTATAAAGGTTAGTGTTTGTATGAAAAAATCGCGTAGTATTTAGTATAACGGATTTATTTTGCTTTATAATCGGTTTATATTTATTTAATTTACTAGAACATTTTTTTTTTCTTTCATGTAACTCCCATTTCATTTAGATATCTCTGTAGTGGCGCTGTCACACTCCCTAAGCTATTCAAAATTTGTAGAAGTTCGTGATTGAATAGTATTTTTATTTCAATAACAGTTATGTTTTGAAATATAATTATATTGGAGAATTGAAATTTTTTTTATCAAATTTCAATACTCGATAGGAACCGATTTCTAAACAAGCGTAAGTTTATCATTCTTTGCATAAATTATTTCTATACAATTGCAAAAATAGTAGTCACGCTTTTTCTGTGATCTACAGTGATCCCGTGGAATGATTCTACGGAGTTGAAATCGTCATTTATTATAAACAGAACTTAAAATCTCAAGAAGAACTTTCTTTTAGTTTTGATACACCAGTGTGGACGGCTGCAGTTCTCAGGTTGAGCGTTTCCAGATTATTTACCGTGGACTGCTGGTGCTAAACCAAGGAGGTCATCCCTGTGATATTTGGTGTTAGGTACACTGTTTTAATTTTATAGTCGATCGTATAAACTTCGTTATCTCCAGTCTGGTGTCCTAAATTACTAAATATACAATCATTTTATCGTCAGTGGTGCCTAAATATTCATATTCGATATCATAAATTATTTGAATTTAAACTACGTTGATATTTCAAACGTTATTTTATCCCAAATGACCCAAGCTGTGTATAGTTGACTTCATTTCTCATTATGGATTTATAAAAACAAATGTAATTAAATTTTAAATCTCTAAAATTAATTTAAGATATGAGTTGTATTCAGATTAATTAAAAACAGCCAAATCTATTTGTTGTCGATTGATAAATAAGAGATCTCCTTTTTATCCAAAAAAAAGTTTTTTTTTTTTTTTACAAGAGTACGTATAATAGGAGATTGATTACCGAGACAAGCTATCGCGAAAGGTATGTGAAATGCTTTCTATATTACTTAAATGACTCAAATTTCACAACTCTTTACTTACACTATAACACTTTAATTTTCGATGTTAGGATTTAAATTATATTAAAAAAAAAACACTATTTATAATATTTATTAGTTAACACTTCTTTCTCGTTTGTGTCCAGTCACACGAATGGCTGGTTGTCCGATTCTAATTATAAGCTTAATTTCTAGTCAAAATAAAAACTGTATTATTAATCAAAAATAAATATTGAAATCTAAACGAAAAGAATCAATTGAAATACTAAAATATTTTAAGGATATAGTTTGTGATTTATTAAAGTATCGTATATTTCCGCAATGTATTTAAATCTAAATAACTAAAGTCGGTAACAATATGTGGAGTGAGACCAAATATCTGAAGCCCTTTCTTAATTTTGGTCACTTTCACTTTCACTTTTAATTTAGTAAGTTCATCATGGTACTGGTGAAAGTTCAAATTTCTTTATCTCTTAATCTCATCCAGGCGACAGCAAAACGATTTTCTGGTGAGTCCTGGTTTATGATGACGCATAGGATGATCTACGCTGCCTCTTACAATATATTTTGATTAAGCAAACTACCCACCTTTTGTCGCAACGACTTGTTGCGTTTTAAATGTTAGTCACAGTTGGTTTGCGTCAAAAGAGTAATTCTTTAACTTTATTAGTCATACTGACGATTTTCTCCTCGCGCCTAAGCAATTTTAATTATATTTGGATGTAAGCTATACATCGATGTTTTTTTTTCAATCTTACATGTTTTTATGATAATCTGAATCGATTACGCGCGTGATATGATTATTAAGTTTTTTATCTTTGAGTAAAAATCATTTGACTTTCCCTCAGAGCTTCATTTTCACATGACTTAAGTTTTTGCAAGTTTGTGGAATATTTTCTACCTTTTTGGATATAAAACAATAAAAAATGAGAGATGTTGCTGGACGGCTGGTTGGAATTAAGTTGTTTTCGCTGTGTATATATATGTATATAAATATAATGTTATGTATTAAATATGATAGACACAATGACATGAATTAACTACGTTTGAGACAAAATTGGCAAGAAATAAAATTGTTAAATATTGAAAATTCCGTGTGAATTAAAGCAATAATAAAAAATAAGTTCAAATAAGACCGAATATAAACGGGAGAGACAGAGAAAAAGAAAGAGAGGGAAAGGTCGCCTTAACGCTTATTCCTTACGTGACGATGAAATGGCAAATGGCGAAAAATATCACTCTACTAGCCGTGTAAAAGAACTTCGTTCCAAAAATTCTTTCATTTTAATAAAACATCTAAGGATTAGAATGAAACTACATAACTTATAGATTCAAAAAATCATAAAGGATTATTATTTACATTATGGCCTTAAATTAAAATAAAATTAATATATTATAATAATCACTGTACAAATCATGACCGCGAGGGAATGGTGCCGAGAGCGCTTAACAGCATCTTTTAACAAACAACAGTTTCTGCTCAAGCAACATAGAGGCTTTGACGCTTGGAAACACATCGATGAACCAAATAATGTGCTACTAACGTCTACATGCTAATCCGCAAACAATTTGTTTCAAGTTTGTACAAACACATGCAATGTTAACTTGAGATGTGAGTCACTAAAAATAATTTTACTAGAAATTTTATTGTCAAATAAAAATTGTTATAGGTCTATTTTTAGTTTTGATCCCGAAATTGCTTTGCGTTTGAGTTGTTACGAGCGAATTCCGTGTCGGGCCGTATAATACAGCTTATTATGATGTTGATTTATGGAATTCTATGAACTTAGAAGAGAAATTGTTTTACTGTTTTGATTTCATAAATATTTTCAACGGATAAATTTGAATAAAATATGTTATTAATTTTTTTACAGGTTCTTTTTTTAAAAAATAAATAAATATGTTCGATCATTGTACGTTGGAATTGTACTCCCAACAAAACATGTACCTATGCAAAATTTCATGATTTACGGCAACACAAAAAAAAAAACGGATGAACAAACTTTCGCGTTCTTGATAAATACTATTTGAATAAAAATATTTTGATTTGATTTGGATCACTTTAATTGTACTATGATGTCAGACGTAGGTATATAGGAGATACACAAGGAATTGCCTTTGTTGGGAACACTTGTTTGATTTGAAGGCTTTGTGTTATCGGCTTAGAATCACTAAGAACGGGTTTAGCAAACTTTGCTACGGACACGGTCGATATAACGAAACATTTTCTGTAATTAAGTTTCGGTTTCTTTGAATAACTATCGATATTTATGATATTTATTACAAAGTATATTAATATATTTATTGTATTCGTCAAGGATTTCTGGTTGTTTTTTCGGATTCACAAAAAAAATTTAAACTTTAAAGAACTATGGATATGACAGAATTAACGATACAATTTTCATATAAAAGACAAGCCACATCTAGTTTAATAAGAAAAATAAATCAACGTAATTTTAATTAAAAAATATTAAAAAGTTTTTTTTTTGTATTAAATGTACATTGTCCTTGCATTCGTAATTTCCGATTGAGAAATAAAGCACACTAACCTGCTTAGTATAAGGATAATGTATAATTCGGTCTGCTGCACCAAAAGTTTTTATAATATTTCTGCTCAATTGTTTGGATGGAAGTGGTTTAAAATTCATCTGCGAGTTTTGAAATGGACATACTAACGAATAAATAGAAGGTTGAAAAAAGAGTGCCAGTGTTTTTCAGAATAGGTTACAGAAAAAGGATGTATTTAATTAACCTTAAGTTTTTTTTCTTTAATCTAGCTTAGGAAAAACCTCAAAAAGTTATAAAATTAAATTACGATATGGGACATCCCTAAGACCTTTTTTCTCATAAGGTGATGGTTTTTGTTACTTAGTATAACAGGGTGCGCCGATGCGAGGTAGATTGTGTGCCAGTGAGTACCACATCCCCCGCACCCCACTTCGACGTGGAGGAAACGCGATACAGGTTTTTCCAGCGAGATAAAAAAAGGGTTCAGGTTACCTCTCGATGGTTTCTTTCACCCAGCATGGTACAATATATTCAGTCGGGTTTGAACCAGCGATCTTTGGTTAAAGTTTACGTGTTATAGCTTTCAGATCGTTAAAAAGAAATCGTTATTAAAAAAAAAAAAAATTAAATCTATTGTAAAATTAATGTTACAATTTAAAGGGATAATTGTACCACTGTTTAAATATTCCAAGCTAAGAAGCTTAGTATTCAGTTCAAAGCGTTATTCCTATTTTGAGCTATCAGGGTTTGCGAAAATGACCAGACCGATGCAGTTTTGAACCATTATCTACCTTAATAATATAGTGTATTGTGTCTGATTACAATCACAGTACAATAATAGACCTTAGCACGATAAAAATAGAATTTATTTTTAATAAGGACGGATTAATTTTAAGACAAAAGAGTATAATGTCTCTCGGAAACGAGACCATCTGGTGGTCGCCGTAGACATTACAACGCGTTCTTGCGGGAAGGTTTTTCACTGTACAGAACTGCAACTTTTATTATTTTCTTATTCGTTTGATCTTTTATTCTCGTGAGGTTTTATTGTTACATTAAATCATCGTGATTAAACTTTATTACAGTAATTAATGTATAGAGTTTATTATACAGTTTTCCAATGTTTATGGAAATATCGCCACAATTTATTGACTCATAACTTAATTTAAAGTAATTTTGTACCAGCCAGTATGTTTCTTATAACCTTCTTATAATTAATTAGTGTAGAGTGGATTCGGTTGACGCAAATTCATATAAAGAACTCCAAAGAAATATTTCATTTCGCTCCAAACTTAAGCAATGAAGTAATAAATAATGATTATAATGAAAATACACACCTACATTTGAATGAACAACAATAAAACTATGTACATTATAAAAACATATTATATTGTTAATATGACAGAACCAATTAGATGTGAGATCGTCAATTGAGGAATCACATTTAAGTAAAGGTCAAGTACAACTGGTTAAGTGTCTCTCGTCTTGAGGAGTCACAGTCTGCTTAGTACATATACTACGCTCCAAACTTGGGGCGTAGTATATGTGCCAAACAGGAACTCAGTTCAAGTCAGGAACTCAGTTCAAGTCAGGAACTCAGTTCAAGTCAGGAACTCAGTTCAAGTTTTGTACAGTCCAATTGATGACCTTACATTTATCGTATTGTATCGTATTAATAGCTAGTTAACATAGCTGAACATTAACAATTTCACGCGTGGGATATTATTTTATGAAGTTATTATTTTCATAGTTTTATTTGAATTCATCCAGAAAGATAAAGTTTGACCGACTGACGGAGTATAAGTTATAACTAAGCTGTAAATTAAAATATGCTATCAATCGCGATATTAAATATAAGGCATAGATAGTACCACTCCCAAAAGGTAAGGCCTATACTTCTACGTAATTATTTCTTATATTATTGCGAAGTACGTTGCTTATACTTCCGAAGCATTTTGGGCGTTACGTAATAAATTAATTTTCCTTATGACGAGTTACAATCACATTGCTCTTACCACGACATGGATATAAATTTTGAGTTATGATAAAAAAATACATTTAATTGCAAGTCTAGACCAAGAAGTTTGAAATTTCCGTTATATTCTCATTGATTTCTATAGTAAATTCCATTTGTTATTTCTAAGTTCGATTTTTTTTAATAATATGGTTAGACGGACGAGCTAATGGGCTACCTGATGGTAAGTGGTTATCACCGTCCATAGACAATGGCACTGTAAGAAATATTAACCATTCCTTAGATCGCCAATGTGCCACCAACCTTTGGAACTAAGATGTTATGTCCCTAGTGCCTGTAGTTATACTAGCTCACTCACCCTTCAAACTGGAACAAAACACTCAGACGGGCTAGCAAAAAGTCATACCACCAAGTAAATAGAAAATAGCTTTGAGGTTACTGTAAAAAGGTCTTAGTTTGTCTCAATGCTGGGCAAAGACCTTCTCCAATTCTCAGTGGCATAAACTTAACTGGCGGAATATTTCATTATCAATTACACATGTAGCGGAATTGTTAATCTGATCACAAATGAATCATATGGAAATTCATTGGCGTTTGCCCGGTTTCGAATAGGCTATCTTCTTCAAAAAATTACGTGTTCTAGCTACTGGGACATAACCTGTTTTATAATATTAGTGTGCCCTGAATCAAAATCAAAATGTTGCATAATAATGACGAGGCTAATACTAACAAGGCTTTGTTCACTGTATCTATTATTAATCATCTACCAATATCATACGAAGTTTCAAAATTAATCCAAAACTAATCATTTATAGTTAATATTCAATCAAGCGTCACTGATGAGAAGCAAGCAATAATACCTTCGTGTCGGTAAATGCGTTACCGTTGCTGAATATAATTTGATAGTAACAATGTTACGAAAATCGAACATTTTCTAGAATATTGGAGAACGTTCTAGATATGTAGCTGATATGTACGTAACGATTGAACACGTTAAATTGTTATTGTTTTATATTGACACGATTATTCCATTCATCAATCTCTTATATTATGCCATGTTCAATAAGTATTTTTGAATTTGATTTTGTCCGGTGTCTTTGTGCCAGTTTGGGTAGGTACCAAACATTCATCAGATATTCTACCTCCAAACAGCAGTACTCAGTATTGTTATATTTCGGTTTAGAGGGTAAGTGAGCCAGTGTAACAGGCACAAGGGACATGTTAGTTCTTAGGTTAATGACGCATTGGCGATGTTAGGAATGGTTAATATTTATTACAGTGGCGTGTTTTATGGGCGGTGTTGATCACTCATAATCAGGTGGCCCATTTGCGATAGGCATACATATAAATACCTACCTATATCATAAAAAGGGTAACTTGTTATTCCAGCTAGATTATAAAGTGACAAATTCCGAGTCCGAGTTCAAACTCCAAGTAAATGGAATAAAAAGTTATGGGTTTGGAACCAGAAGGCTTATTTGATCAGAAAATCAAAGTCAAAAATCTTAATTCAATAGAAGCATTACACTTAGTTGTTGGTTATCAAGAAGAAAAATGTGCCTCCACCGTTAGGTTATAAGAGTGTGGAATTATAGTGCATATATTCATAGCATTGCTGGTAAATTTCAGATGACAGTTTTTTTTATATCACAAATAAACCCGCATAAGATTAAAAGTATACATCAAAAGTAAAATAGCTGTGCGATCAAGTAATTCAATCTAGAAACACAAAATTCATTTTTTTAACATTAACAGCCTATACATTTCCTACTGCTGGGCTAAAGCCTCTTCTCCCTTTGAGGAGAAGGTTTGGAGCATATTCCACCACGCTGTACCAATGCGGGTTGGTGGAATACACTGTGTCTAATTTCAACAAAATTCTGCCACATGTAGATTTCCTCACGATGTTTTCCTTCACCGCCGAGCACAAGATGATTTATAAACACAAATTATGCACATGCATATTGAGTGGTGCTTGCCTGGGTTTGAATCCGCAATCATCGGTTAAGATTCACGCGTTCTAACCACTGAGCCATCTCAGCTCAAAATTCATAATAAATATAAAAGAAAACAGACTGTATAATAAAACTTAACATTAATAAAATAAAACACTTTGTATAACTTTCCTTTTTCGTTACGATACGAATATTCACGATTTGTTATCATAACATTGAAACTAGCCAATGTAAATACCCTTCCATCCCTACTACGTATTACCTTAAAACGAACACTTACGCACGCCACACATAGCGTAGTATTATTTTCAAATCAACCCTCACAATAAAGGCTCCCTAGGCCCAGTGATGTTCAGAAAGCCATTTGCCCCACCCTCCAAATGGGTCACATGAGCTGATATCACCCCAAATTGGTTTAATCTTTAGTTATGGCCTCTTAAGGAATTTACTTTCAACGCTTGTAAGAATAGGAAAATGCAATCTTATTTTTATATTGTTTCAAGTAAAAACGTTTATTTTAAGGACTTTTTTAAAGTCTTTTGAATACATATTGATATATAGAATTTAAAAAAAAACATTCGAATCTTCATACAAGTATTGTCCGTGTCTATGTATCTTTAAATTTTTTTATTGAGTTAAGTAGTTTGATATGCTTACATGTTCTTGTTATAAAACTAAACACAACACAATAAAAAATCCAGGACTACAGTTTGTTTTTTGTGGTTTATTGTGATTTTTATTTAAGTTCTTTGGTAGGCGGTATCTGAAGTGGGTCACCTTATGGTAAGTGGTCACAGCTGCATCTAAACATTAGCAGCGTATGTAATTTTACCATTTATTACATAACCAATACTCTTGTGCCTGTAGTTAACATGTCTAACTCACCCTTCAAACTGGAACACAATTGACCTTGGTGGAACTTTGGATTCTTAGGTTAGTGTGGATGTTATTGGGCCTGTCCATGACGATGTCATCGGTTTTTTTGAAACGCTTTTATTATTTGAAAATATTAATTGTATCCATATTTTCTCCAATTAAACATCGAAACCAAAACAGACATTATCCAAGTAGCCCCTTGATATTACATTTTGTAGGATTAATTAAAATTTTATCTTACCGCCAGTTTAGGATGGAGATTATATCGAGAGCAATTGTCACGAAAACCAGTTGTTATTTTTAAAATATTTAAAACATTTATAAGCTACAATAGAATTATTATTATTAATACGAAAATCAATGATAACTTTATAAATGCCATGACATATTATGTATATTTAATTTAATGATATTTTATTTGGTGTATAATAAATTACTATTTAAAAAATAAACCTATATTCTGACCTTAACTAACCTAAGCATTCAGTTTTCCACTTATGGGAAAGTGCTTCTCACCTCTGGAAGAGAGGGTATTACCTTATTTCATCACGCTACTTCAGTTACGTGTTGAATATACTTGTAGCAAAACTTCATCCGTCATATGTTCGTATCCACGCCATATGTATTTTCCTACAATCAGATCGAGATTTATACAAAAATCTTCCATGGTCAGGATTCGCTTCATTGTATCGAATTTTACCAAATTATTTGAGGGAATATTAACGGCATACTTTTCGACTATTATCTGTTATTTTCTCCTTTTATAAATAAGTTTTAAATTAAAATCGAGTTAATGAGCCAAATTATTGGTCATCTCTTCCCATATACATTAATTTAACTAAAAGTATTAAACATATTTTAAATTGTCAATGAGCGGCTAACAACAGTTCTGAGACGCCTCTTGGGTGCAGTTATTAACGTCTACCCACAATTTTACATGCGGTGGGTTATATATACAACTTACTGAATTAACACACACACCGCTGATCCAACTAACCTAACTCCACCCGGTTTTCAATGGACACTATATTTGCTCAAATCTAAACAGACAATAATACCCACCAACCCGTATTGGAGCAGCTTAGTGGAGAAATGTCTAAACCTTAAAAAGAGCAGAACTTGGCCCTTTAGTGGGATATTTAGCAGGCTGCTAATAAATTAGACTATTGTAATTTGCTTTGCAAGTACATATAAAAAATCATATTAATTATATTACTTATCATATTAATTGAGAAAATATATTTACTATTTAAAATAAATATTATTCAATTTTTTTGTTTATAAAAACAGTTCCGAATTTTCGTTAGTAATTTTGATTTAGTTCAATTTTGCTTGTAAAGCAATTGATGTCTTTGCAAATATATTATGGATTTCTACAGAAAATAAATTAAAAAATATAAAATGAAAAGAAAAACACCATTAGCACATTTCCAATCTGTGGAGATTCAGTTATGTCATTATTAAAGTAATAAATTCTCTCGCTAATCCTGAAGGAAAAGATAAGGGAAGGACATTAGGGAGGGTCTCTTAGACGTAATTTTCATGCGTCCAGCGTACTCCATTAAACAACACCCAAACGTTTGTTTAATATTCAAACGCCAGTAAACAATTATAGTGTGCTGAGATCCATTTTGAATTTATTTTAACCAAATTTAAGTCATATTTTCTTCAAGTACACTTTTACAAGCACTATCGAATCGACATTTTACAGGATCAGAGAAAACAAGGATTTGTTGATAATGTAACTTTTAACGAAAAAAACTGAGCAGAAACTATCGTAACTCTTTTTGATGCACCATGCATTTAAAAATCATTTACAAATATATTTATATGACCATTTTTTAAATTTTTTTTAAGGCGTCGTTTGAAGGACGGGCGTATGGGCTATTTGGTGGTAAGTGGTCACCACCGCCCATAGACAATGGCACTGTAAGAAATATTAACCATTCCTTATATGCCAATATGCCACCAACCTTGGGAACTAAGATGTTATGTCCTCTTCAAACCGGAACACAACAATACTGAGTACTGTTGTTTAGCGATATCTGATGAGTGGGTGGTACCTACCGGTTTGAAGGGTGAGTGAGCCAGTGTAACTACAGGCACATGGGACGTAACATCTTAGTTCCCAAGGTTGGTGGCGCATTGGTGATGTAAGGAATGGTTAATATTTCATACAACGCCATTGTCTATGGGCGGTGGTGACCACTTACCATCAGGTGGCCCATGTGCTCGTCCGCCTACCGATATCATAAAAAAAGCTCTTTTTATTAATTAAACATAGCTAAATTACGTTTAATAACTGGCTGTAATAATACAATTATGGGCGTTCTGATCGATTTATACCTATACATAGTACCAAATAAATACTTTGACTTAATAAAATAAAGTAATTCATACAACTACTTAATATTTTCTTGCGAAGCTCACTTATCATTTTCTTTATTAATAAACAAGCTGTGCCCGCGAATTCGTGCGCGTTTGAATTTAACAAAAAGTTATTGTTGTAGCCTAAGTTACTCCTTATTACATCAGCTATCTGCCAGTGATAGTCTCGTCAAAATCGGTCGAGCCATTGCAGGGATTAACCGGAACAAACAGACAGACAGACAAAAATTTAAAAAAATGTGATTTGGTACCGTGTATACATACAAATGCATTAAAGCGATTATTTTAATATTACAAACAGACACTCCAATTTTATAATATGTATAGATTGCACGACGAAGATGGGGCGGATCGCTAGTATGTAATATATTAATCAATATTATACAGCGGTTTATGGATGTTTGCTTAGAGGTTTATAATTAAAAGCCAGCACAAAGATTTCGCAGAACAAATTCTAGAAGTAATATCCTACCGTCGTCACTCGATCAGTAGCACGAAGTAGCTCATAATTTTATCGTAAAGCATTGTTGAGCCCTTGAGATACCTTAGATAAATAAAACAAAATTTTTGTTAATGTAACGAAAAAATATTCTTCTATTATCGTTTTGAAAATAAACTAAACTTATAAGCTCTCGTTTTAATTGTACTATGAGTACTTATAAGTACAATATTTTTAAATATGGATAATATCAGCATAATCGTTTAGCTTTTGTACCGTGTCAGACTGGGACGGTTTAGTGAACTTGGCCTTTTAATGACTTTGAAAACAATTTCGACACCTTAATATTGTTTTAAACTATAAATCCTTTTAGTAGGGGATAGGTGAATCGTTTTATGTGTTGATTTTTATGTATGTGTAACCATGTATAAGAAATTTAAATAACTACGTAACTTGATTTTCACACAGTTATTGATTATGTTATTTTTTTTATTTCATTCATAATAATCAAGGAAAAAAAAAACATTATTATACTTCCTTAAAATAAGGTAACAATGAAATTAATAAGCAATAAATTGCAATAAACAGCTTACAAAATAAAAGTAACCACACATAATCATATCAATAACATAAATAATTACATTATTTATTGCCTCCACAGATGACAGAAGGGCTGGTTCAATTTTTGTGCCGAGGATCGAAATTGCGATTCAACAGAGAAATGCTGCTAGCGTTCTTGCTACCGTTCCACGTGGTCATGATTTGTACATAATTGTAATAAAACTGACCAAATAATTTATAATTCATTAAAAGTAAATGTGGTGTATTATGATTCAATATATTTTTCTGAATATGGGGAGACGAAAATAAGTTTTAATAGCTCTCGGGCAGCTATATAGCAACCAGTGCGAAGTTGTCAAGTGAATGTGACAAAACTTTGGATTGGGTTATTTTAAGAAAAATTTCCATATAATATTTTATTTAAATTTGCTTAAATAATATTTAATTGGCAGAAAGTCAACTGTATTAGCAGTGAAAGATTATCTCCTGATACGTTTAGTATACTTTCAGTAGTTCCAGTGGGGTCTCACTTTGGACCTATAATCTTCAACTTTTAATTAATCGCATCTCATTAAGCATGACGAACTAACACTGAATTGTATTTGCCAATTACATCTAAACTCAATGATATATGTATTATAATAATAATAATAATTTTATAGTCATACATTCGGGAATACAAACCTTTTGTAGGCAAATCTGTGTCGTTTAGATCTGATTAATAAATTATTATATAACATACTCATACATATACAAAAAATAAATAAAAAATATTGATTTTTAAAAATTTACTTGCGATTATGGCGTATATTGAAAGTTGTTTTTGTAAATAGCAGTTTAATGGGGAGGCGAAAAGAACTTTTAATAGTGCTCGAGGAGTGGTATAGCGTTCAGTGCGAAGTTGTCAACAGGTGAAGTTGACAAAAGTTTCGATTGGGTTGGTTTTAAGTAGAATTTGCATTTAAAGTTTACGGTTTCTCCATTGAGGTGTAAATTTAAGGTCGATTTTAGCACAAATTACTTTGGTACCTTTCCCAAATATTTAATATAGAACATACGTTTTATACATTGACCTAACTAATTTGTCATAATATGTGCTTTGAATAGTTCAGTTGCATTATGATACTTATAAAAGTTTTACTTTATAATGCAGATCCCAAGGTCCTGAATTCACATCCTAGACTTGACACAGATAAGACAATTAGAATCGTCTAAAACAATTAAATATGGAAAACGATTTATTGAGGATTATAATTATGTCACTATTTAGAATTATAATAGTTACTGTAAAGTCTATTGTGCGTGGAGAATAAAAAAACAAAAACCACGAGCAAGTAATTTTTGTATTGACAAATAAAATTTGATCAAGCTAAGAATATAAAAGTAAACCATCTTTGATTACTTCTATGTGAAACACTTAATACTCATGTTATGAGAACATTTTCGAAACATGCTCCTTAGTTTAATAAATACGGCTCAGTTTAAAGTTGGCAGAGGTAAACTTCTTGATATGACGTAAAGGAAAACTTGAGCGTTAAAACATTCCAATGTTTGCGATACTTTAGTAGTATTTCCAAGAAATATTATAACTTGAGAAATATTTTATAACATTTCTAATTTATTTAATTCCCATTCGGCAGTTACTGTAATCGTTCTGATCTGGAGAAGTTCAAGTTTTAACCAATCTTTACTATTAGTTTCGCCAAAGAATAGTAAAGATTTGTTAAAATATAAAGTTCTACAGTTCTTCTATCCACTTATCACGAATTCTGCAGCCAAATACCAATATTTAGCATTGTTAGTTCCCTTTTAAGGGATGAGTAGGTATAAGACACCAGTGACCCAGATGGGCTTGCTTGCTTGATGAAGCCCTAAGCCACCAAGTGACGCATTGGCGATGTGAGAGATGTGAGATGAGAGTGGTTAACAACTCTTTCAGTGCCAAATCTATAAAAGTTGATGACCTCTTATAATGAAGTGGCCCTTTTACCAGTCCTTCCCTGTTTATTAGATTTAGATTAGAAATGACTTCAAATAATTTCTGTGCTATTGTAGTATAGTGTATTATAGTTAAGGAACAAATATATCATCTCTTGGCATAAATGGCATTAACTGAAGGCGATTTAAATATTCATCGAGCTATGTAGTATTTAATTTGACAATCAATAAGTAAGTGTAATGTTTCTATCCATACTAATATTATAAATGCGAAAGTAACTCTGTCTATATGTTTCACTTTCACGCCAAAACTTCTGGATCGATTTAAATGAAATTTGGTACACGAATAGTCTAGAGCCTGAGAAAGGACATAGGCTAATTTTTAATTGGAAAAAAGTGCTGTAAAGGGTTGAAAAGGGGGATGAAAGGTTGTAAGTTGTTGAAAATATTGTCATTTTTAGAACTCGAAGTATAAAACTTATATTTTATTATAAGGGAATTTTGGAAATTCTACCCTTAAAGGGGTTTCATTAAATTCATAAGGGATGAAAGTATGTATGAAAGTCCGTAATTTTTTAAGTTAGAAACATGAAACTTAATTTTTTTGATACTGATTAAAAATTACTAGATATGTATTTAAGTGTTTCTAGATAATCTACCACAAAGGGGGTGAAATAAGGGTTGAAAGTTTTAATGGAAGTCCGTCATTTTTTAAGTTAAAAACATGAAACTTTGTTTTTGGGATACTGATCAAAAATGATTAAATACGTATTTAAGAGTTTCTCGCTATTCTACCTCTAAGGGGTTTAAAAGGGGTTGACATTTCTTATATAGATTAGTCTGGAAGTCCGTCATTTTTTAAGTTAGAAGCATGAAATTTTATTTTTGTGTTACTGATTAAAAATGAGTTGATTCGCATTTAAGCGTTTCTTGATATTTTACGCCTAAGGAGAGAAATTGGGTTGACATTTCTTATACAGGTTAGTCCAAAGGCCGTCATTTTTGAATTAAGAAGAAAGAAAATTTAAACGTTCGTGGATATTTTACCCCTAAGGAAAGAAATAGGGGTTTTGTATATAAAATAGTCTGGAAGACCGTCATTTTTGAAGTTAGAAGCAGAAAACTTTATTTTTGGGCTACTGATTAAAAATGAGTTGATCCGTATTTAAGCGTTTCTGAATATTCTACCCTGAGGGCTGAAATACACACCAATGTGGTATACAAAGAGGTCTTACATTAACGTAATTTTTTAAGGTAATTTGTAAATATATTCATATTCTACGCGGGCAAAGCCGCGGGTAACAGCTAGTATTTAATAAAACTATGCAGATATATAAATTATAGAAAAAAATATCGTCCTGTGGCGTTGCACCCAGGATGCTGGTATTATTTATTTTGGCACTTTGAATTGGAAGGCTTAATCTTTGAGCTTAGAAAGCGCCAGCCTTTGGATTACACGAAGTGAGGACCAGTTTCTTAGGTAGGTCTTGTATTACTTTTTTTGGTATCTGATAACTTTTTTATATTTTTCTTAATGATCAAATAAATATAAGATACTATCGTAAAATACAACTATTTTTTTACTGAGTCCGTACTTAAGATAATGATAATTTTCATTATCTTAGTTACTGAATCAGTTCATTAATGTATTTTTCTATAACTTTGTTATTGATTACAGGAATTTATTACCTTAAGCGTTGAATTTTATTTATATACTTACCTTGTTATTGTTTTCTTTCTTAGACTTGTTTCGACTAGGTTAGTAAATTTATTATTTTATAATTAATTAAATTTAATCGAATATGACGTAATTACTTTTGTGTGACACAGTTTCAAGATGTAAAATTTTGTTTTTCTAATATAATTTCTAACCGTTGCACGTTGATCAATATTTTTGTGACCATAAATGTACTTTGTAATCATTATATATCAATACTAAAAAACATTAGTATGTTATTAAGCCAATGAAGATAAAACAAAACTGTCTATTTAATAAAACTCAAACAAAGAATCGTATATTTTCTACAAAAGAGTAAAATTAATTTTGTTAAACTCATATGAAAAACCACACCCATGTCTGTTTGTTAATTAAACTCAGATTTAATAGGCTTTGTTTGTTCTGTATTAATCAATTTCATTCTGGTTTATTTTCTTTAGGTTACTATCGTAATAATAAAATTGGAAACATTATTTGTATAATCATAATATTTATTATTGAATTGAATAAATACAGCGTAGTTACGTTCATTGGCGCGAGGAAGGTTCGCACCGAGTTGAATAATTCATTTCATGTAACAAACCGTAGATCGTGATGTCGTTTCCATGAATTTTCATTAAACCCTATTTTTATAAAACTCTTTATTACGTTATAGACAGTCGTCGTTTTAAATTTTATATTGTAACTAATGCTTGGCAGGCGTTGTGATGATTTGTTAAGTATTATCTGATACGAATTGCGTTATAATATTATCTGTGTTCAAATGTGTATCAATAGTCATGGCGATTGGTATTTGATGGTTGGCGGAATTGAAGTTGATGTGTTTTAGTGACATCGATTGATAAGTTATAACAAAACTTATACGGAAAAGGAACGGAAACGGATGGCTTAAAAAAATCAATGAAACATTTTATAAAATAAATATTGACACATTTCTTCAAACAGCCTTAACAGGCAGGTATTTGAAGAACTGTGTCAATATTTACTTTTCGGGCGATTTGTGCTAATAACCATACGATAATATCTTTAGCATTCAAACAACAAAAGAAGAAAAAATTAATAGATTTGTATTTTATTTCAGCTGGGTGTATATTAAATAGATTTATTTGAATAATAAAGTATTATAATAATTCGTAAAATAAATTTAACTTAACTTGAGTATCGCAAAAAAAATTTCATTCAATTTGCATTTATCAAGTATCAAAGCTAAGGAATGATGTAAATTGTTCAAATGTCGAGTCAGGCCATATACATATATAATAACATAAAACTCTACTCTATACATAAATACATATATACATAATACTCTATATATATTATATATATAAAGACATAATAGTATTTCCATTACGATTTATGTTTACTCTTGTTGCCACTTTTTTCTTTTTTACCAATACAATGTAAAGACACGATACATTCGAAATTTAAAATTTATTAAATAATTATGTATGATAATCGACCTTGGACTATCTCATTCGCACATAATCTCATCTCTCTTACACACTTTACAGTCAAAAGAAATTAAATTTCGAATATCAATATTTTATTCCAAGTATATCTATATTAAATTGTTTTAAATTAAATTTATTATTTTTACTTGCATTTGCAACCTTATTTAATTAATATGTATATTAAACCTTATTTAACTAATATATAAATATAAAAAAAAATCAAATAAATTAATTTAATTATTCAACTGGTATAATTAGTGAAAAAAAATAATTTAACAACAACAACAAGTTGATGATAATTGTTCGCTTAATAAAAAAAAAAACTTATGTCCGAAAAAATATTAGTTAATATCTCTCACCAAATACAGCCCAAAGCCTCTTAAAGGTAATTTGTTAAATAAAATAAGAGTAATAGCACCATGACAAAAATCAAGGATTACAGTATTATAAGGCACGAATAACGATAAAAATACTTGAATTCGTTCTAGACGTTTCTAAGGTTCTTTACGGTGACGTGTAAGCCTACTAATCCGATTTGGTTCACTCGTACCGAGTTAGGCTGTGTGCAGAATGGATGACAAAAGTTTTCCTATGAAATATTGAAAGAACATAAGAAAACTTGACATTTTCGAAATTGCGAAACGCAATCCGGAGCCTTTAGTTGCATTTTTGTTTATGTTGATATTAAAATGTTTATCTGGTTTTTCATTCCGGATCATTTCAATTTCAAAATAGGAATACATTATTTTAGTAGTATTTCACATTTGTAACGTCATTTTCTTTTTGTCGATTAATTCATTTTATTATTTTTAATCTTTTAAAGTATATGCGTTACGTTAAGTAAATACAACTAAGTTACAATAATACAATACAATTATCTTACATCATAAAATACCTGATCATGTAAAAATTGAATCATTGATCCAAACTAAATTAAAATTCAAAGTTCTGGATCGCACAAATATTAAACATTTATAATTAGATTATCTGATGGTAATTAAAAACTCAATCCTTTAGTATATTGATTATTATTATTATTAGATAAACGAAATCGACAATTGTCTCATTTCCCAGTGAAAATATAAGGAATAAAATATTAATGGTATCGGATTTACAGTATCTTCGTATTATACCAACGTAAAAGCTGGTCCGACGTCATTCGCAGGATCGCCGGTAGAAGCTGGATGAGGGAAGCAGAGGACCGAGCAACGTGGCGCGCTCTAAGGGAGGCCTATGTCCAGCAGTGGACAGCAGTAGGCTGATGAAAAAGCCGAACGCCTAACTAGCCCATCGGTATCGGCTATCGATATGACAGTTGCAGGTTCAATCCTGAAATATTGATGAAGACTATCTTACACATATTTTAATTTTTCGAAAATGACTTTTAGTACAATTGCTTTTTTTTTCGACTATATTTCAAATTATGATTCCAATTATATATCTGTTCACTCACGTAGATGTGACCCTTTCATTATTAGCGTGCATTAAAAATCTGTGTCTATTTTTTGCCATCTTTATTCTTAAATTAGTTAAGTCACGAGCGTCACCCATACCAATGAATATTGCGATTAGAATTATCCTTATAGTACCTACTTTAGTTTCAATACGGTGACGTCGATTTCAAACGAGACATCGCCTATGTGGCCTTCGCCTTAGCAAAGGTGAGCTTATACCTGGAGGTTGTAACGGGACATTTTATTGGATTTGACAGGCACCGCTTTAGCTAGACAGCTAGTGGTTTGTTTAAAGCGAATTACAATGTCAAGATGGATACTTACTGCAGTAGTTTGTATATAGCTGTACACCTTTTAACTCGCGAAGGCGCGCCCCTCCATCTTAAATTATTTTCTGCGTGCGTTAGTATGAGTGAGTTATGTTAGTAGTTACAATATCTCTTGGTGTGCTGATGAGAGTAATGACAGCAAAAAACTAAAATTAGATTATATTTGTTAATACCCACCGATGATTTATCGTGGAGAGAAGCGCCGTCGTGAGTGAATAGAAGTTATATATATATCTTTTATTTATACTTTGAGAAGCCATACTTCGGTCTGAAGTTTTAATGTTTGTAGCGTCATTATTCTCTGAACGGAATCTTAAAGGATAACGATAATCTCCTGACCGATTTTGGCAAGGGCGATTATTTTTGAGAGTGACTAGCCATTAGCGTGATTCTAATTATTGTGCACAAGTAAAATTTAAATCAGTGCACTCTATTCTTCTTCCTTCTCTGTCTGAGTTCAAGCTCATAATCGACATTTTTTATGGGATTTGAACCTCGAACCCAAGGAACTCAAAACCTTCGCGGCTTTATAGATATGTAATAAATGTAACATTAGTTTCAGGGTCTAACTTTTTTTTATTTGTTGAATATTCCTACCGGATTTCTCCTTTTCAGAAGAACAATTAAAATTTCAATATAGTCACTGTTGCTTCATAGAAAAGTTCCTAAAGATGGAAGTCAACGCTACATTCTTCTACCTTCTTTACTGACGATGCGTAGGATATTTGTAAAAAAAGACATATTTATATAAATTTTTAATCATTTATTAAATATAAAATTATCATATCATCAGATCAGTTAGGACCGCGGAAAGTTGATACTGCCAGCTACACCAAGTAAAGACGACATATTTCGTAAAACCGAGGCCATTTTTAAACTCTATTCAATAAAATCAACTCAAAAATGGAACATTTAGGCGATTATTATCATTAAAAAATGGCACTACCTAATTTAGGTAACAAATATTTACATTTCATAAAGAAATCACAACAAAAGCTTCATAATCTAAATACACATCTATATACACATAATATAAACTATATATATATTTCATACAATATAAAGCAAAGGTTTTATTGAAATATAACTATTTCGAACAGACATTTAGGTATTTCCAGAATAATCTAGAAACTTAGAATATATGTTGAAATAGTTCTATTGCAATTGCGATTACTTAACAATATACTTAAAACATATTATTAACGCACTACCTTCCACAAATATCTCTGAGGTGATAAATATTTTTCATTAACAAATTAAATTTATTAATTCTAAGTTATTTTAACAAAAGTTAGAGTTTTCCCATAGTAAAATCTACGCATATATAAATTGATCAAATCAAAGTTCTTTTACTCTACCACATGTATATTTTCTTAATCAAGAAAGTAATATATATAGATCGATACAATAACGAAGGTCCGCCCCTCCACGTTACCAGCGTGCGTTAGTAGGAGTGAGTCACACTCGTGCTTAAAAGGCGTGCTTAGTGTGCGCGAGACGCAAGAGTACAGACAGCAAAAAAAAAAACAAAAGAAATTTGATTATATTTTCATGTTTATTTTATTAAAATCCCCATAATAATTTTATGTAGAGGGTGCCTTCGCGAGTGAACAGATCTAAATAATTATATATTTACAATACTATTTTATCGTTCAAGAAAAATTTGTTGTTTGAATTTAAATTAAACACAAAACAATTATTAAAACAAATGATTATTAATCATTCATCAAGTATATACAAAGAAATATGAAATGTGTATAAAGCGTATTTTCATTTTAATTAAATATACAAAGACTGGTGGTCGAGGGGTGGTTATGTTTTATAGTTGGCAACATTATGACAAATTCAATCATTATTTTCTTCTTACTAAGCCGAATTAACAATTCAGTGGTAACACTTACAACAGTTACAGTACAAACTTATTTGGAAAATATAATTTTCAAATATGATTTATTAACACTTTGTAATTATATAAAAAGTTTCTATTTAGTTTGACTTCTTATATAACTTCAATAGTTCCACAGAGTGTTCTTGAAACACTCAACGAAGAAACTCTAGCAACAAAAACTTACAAGCGAACGACTAACCTTATCTGACAAATCTATACAAAACATTCCCTTAGGACATTCATTTTCTAACCATTGAGTTTTATTTTCTTTATGAGATTTTTGTAGGGCGTTAACAATATGTTTCTACCTTAATATAAACCGTATTTACAACACAACCAATGTATCTTCGACAAATAAAATGATCTACAAGCACAATAAATCGAAGTCTCCAAGACAATTCACAAAACATCTAATTAAAAATATTCTATTTACATATTTATACAGTCTTGAAAATAGGTAGTATCATGTTCCAAGTTTTAGATTGGTATTTGAGCAAATTAAAGTCTTAAAATTTTAACATCTTGAGAATCGAAATGCCGAAACATTTTTAAAATTTTCGACGTAAACATGTATTGTCATATTGTATTGAAACGTTATTTTGGAACAGATGCTTTAAATTTTTGTAATAAAAATTTTATAATTTTAATCATTAAGGTTTTAGTTGAGTTTTTTTGGAATGATATAAATTTATTTAAATTTAAAAAGTTTCAAGTATCAAATAAATACTTTTTCCTTTACACACAACTTTCTGGGCCGGGTAAATTCTCAGCTAGAACATGTTCCCTTCTTCGCACGTTACTTTTACCTTTCGTTCTGTGCAATGTCGACGTGGCCAAGCTTCCAGAACTTAAAGTTGGGCCACTAAGAGCTAAGGTCTGACTGCCGAATGGAGACCCCACATTACCATTAGGACAGACAAAGTTCGGACTTCCTAAAGTTGGACTATTAGTCACTATGAAGTTCGGTCTAAAGTTACTCGTTAATATTGACTGCGACAAGTTTTGGTTGATAGCGTCTTCTTGTCTTATGTTAGCCATGTCACCAGAAGCGAGCTGGAGGTAGATAAATATAATAAGAAATTAGCCATTAAAAACAAAAAATGTTGGTAGAATTTTCATTAATACTTCACTAAAATTTTACCTGTGTTGGTCGTCCGGTGGAATCTAAGAGAGCAAGATCTTCCGCTGAGAACACGGCCCCATTTTTGCTCCAATCTCCTGAAAAAAATTTTTACTTTTATATATGAAACATAATTCGTCAAAGAGTTACGTTTTTTTTCGTTTTTACCTCTATTGTCCATTATACTCGGCCACTCATCCGCCTCGACAGTCGCTGGTGGTCCTTTCTGACTTTCACCATCTAAGCAAGCAAATAAAAAAATGCCTCTGGATTAACAACCGACTGTGTAAAGACGCGATTATAGAAAAAGAGCTTAAAATTCAAAACTTTAATACAAGTAGAAGCTCGCTATCTTTCTTCCCTTGGGTTTGTTATTTTTTTTAACTTTCATTCGCAATTTTCTTCCTTTAGATAAAAAGTTCATTTCAACCGCGAAAAACAAAAACTCTTTTATTTTGTTACATGAATCAGCTCTCATAATATTATCAAAGGTTAATTGAGTTGTACTTTAAAATTTCGTGTTTTTCGTTTGATGTTTTTACAAAGTGTTTTTTTTTTTTCTATTTCATATACGCATTTCGTTATATTCATCGAAGCTCAATTGTGTATAAGATGTTTATTACTTACTTTTTTATCAATTTAGTTTCAAGAATATATAATAAATAAAATTTATGATTCAATTTGATTTTATATATTTATTTGCAAAATTACTTACTGAGCCTCATAACAGCACGTAGACTAACGAGCTTACATTGACAATAATAAATCTTCAAATTGATATCATTGATGTTTTGATCTTTTTGAAATTTTCAGGACATAGTTATTAAATTACCTGGTGCATTCAGTATATCTGGTTGTGGATCTGGCGTTTTTTGTTCTGGAGATGGTTTAATAGTATACGCCACTACGTATCTTCGGCAGCCGTCGCTCAGTTCTAACATATCACCTGGTGGATGTTTATGCGGTGGATGCGCCCTTCTTCTTCTAGCGCAAAGTGCTGCAAAAGCTATTCCACCAATGGCGAGAGCTGCTCCCAGTATAGCAGCTACTACTACGCCCAGCGTTATTCCGCCAATCGAACTTTTGCCATCTGTTTAGATACATTGCATACGTTAGAAAAGAAAAAACTAGATGCTTGGTTTATATAGACACTCGTTTAGGTTGACCTTAATGATATTTAAAAAATAACTTTTTTGGAGCCTTAAAATGATTTTTAAATTTATTCATTGGCTGATTTTATTACAGAATTTGCCCCAGGAAGGATGTTTTAGCTTTACAAAGTCGAAAATTTTATTTCTGAGGTGTAAGAACAATGTTTGTCACTCTTTCTGTCATCAAAATTATCGATTTTGTTGTAGATATAGCGTACACACATATGTATAAATATATCGTGACACTACCACAAAATAATCCTAAAAATATATTAAAAAAAGTTTCTAGTTCCAAGGTTACAAATATCGATCTGTATCAATGTCAGTTTGGGATCGTGACTGACTCACTTGGGTGCTGCTATGCTGAGTTTTCTTGTAAAGTTTGACTAATGAAAAATCCACTCCAGCTTCGACTATATTTTCTCAAATATACTGTGTTATTATTTCCATTGAGATATTTATCGTCTAATTTTACAATTGATAGTTAAACACATTTAATTTATTGAACGGTTGTACGTTTTTCTTGGGAACTTTTGAAGTAATTATATATTGCCAGCAAATATCACAGTATTAAACATAAGCATTAACAAAGAATGGATCATTTCTATATATCAAAAACAGGAAAGGAAAAATAAAGTTTCTTTTTTTTTACTTAAAAACTAATAACCAAAGGCATTAGAACGATTACATAATTTAGGTATTTATTAAAGAAATTATTCCGTGTATCGAATACATTACCTTATTTATACAAGACTTATTTATTCAGTCTTGGAGCAACTCCCAGTGAAATCGTATTACTTTGAAAAATACAATTTATACTAAAACGGTGGAGAATATGTTTTAAAATATATTATTTAATAACGGAAGTATTGGAATGTAGGGTTATAATTACTTGGGTCGATCCCATATCCAGTTTTAAACAGTGATAAAACGTTATCACATATCAATAACTCAGAAATTTAACTAAGCATCGGTTATTATATCAGTCGGAATATCACCTTTAAACATACACGAACATCGAAATCAAAATATACTTTATTCAAGTAGGTTTTTACAAGCACTTTTGAGTCATCATTTAACAAACTATATTAAGTAAAGCTACCACCGGTTGCGAATGCAGATTCTACCGAGAAGAACCGGCAAGAAACTGAGTAATGCACGAACTATCCTATCATCGTACCAAACATTTTACTAATACGTATATTATTACAAATAACCTGTAGGGCTTTGATCAGCTCTTCCAGGGCAGTGATTGGGTTGTACCACGTACTATCAAACTACGTTTATTCCAACTTTAAGCGGTTACACTTTATATTGTTATGAATTCGTGTAATGCTTGTGGTACTTAACATTTTAGGTTCCTTGGTTGGGAACTCATTTACGAAAAATTGCAACAATAAGTGTTTTATATTTACTATGTCTTAGAGAAAATGTTTGGAGCATATTCCATCACGCTGCTCCAATGCGTTTTGGTGGAGTACACATGTGGCAGAATTTCGTTGATATTAGACACATTCAGGTTTCCTCACGATGTTTTATTTCACCGCTGAGCACGAGATGAATTATAAACACAAATTAAGCACATGCAAATTCAGTGGTGCTTGCCTGGGTTTGAACCCGCAATCATCGGTTAAGATGCACGCGTTCTAACCACTAGGCCATCTCGGCTCGGAATATGCTCCAAACCTTCTCCTCAAAGGGAGAGGAGGCCTTAGCCCAGCAGTGGGAAATTTACAGGCTGTTAATGTAATTGAGGAAATGACACAGTGACTTCTGCCGTCTTAAAATGATAGAAGAAAGTAAAATTATAATGTTATTAAATCAAATAACATCGATTCTATGTTACAATTACCGTACTCAATTACATTAGCAATACCCTTGGCGAAGGTTGTGGGTTAACTATATTGCATATTTTAATAAGTAGAATACATACCCGTTCTCCTAGCGGCGTCGTTGAAAGCAATATTTTCAAGCAGAGTTTTCTCCGAGTCTCCCTTGAGATTTTTTGCATAAATAAGTAGATTAAACGTCGCGCCCTCAACGTCTCCAGCTGATATCTGTGAGAGATCTAATTTGAAGGTAGCCAAGCCATCTGTGGAAAACAAACTAATATAATTGACAACGTTCATTTACGATTACATAAATTGTATTATCTATTTTTCTTAATACATCTAATGAAGTTTTCTGAAATTTACCAACAATGATTTTAGTTATTATATTATATTTCTATAAATTCGCAATATTTAAAAAAGACGTATTGAGAAGTAAATGTATAGATACTGAATAAAAAAACAATACAGCATTATTTAAATATAGAGTTCTAGATTTTATTAATTAAAAAGCAACGCGATGTCCAGGGGTGTCTATTCGTTTTAAAATCGTGAGTCGCATCCAAATGTACTTCAAGCTGACTTCAACATCTGTAGAATGAATATTCTTAAAAGTCTGCAATTTCCTTTTTCGCAAAGGAAAATATACAAGAGAAATAGTTTTTTTTTTTATGTTCGTATAATATTGTTTTTAAATATCAATGAATGTATAAATAATTCACAGCGAACGGAACCACGCGTTCCAAGTCGTGCTGTGCATGTTAACTTAACAAAACCATTTGACTGAATATAAAATTTATAAAATCGAGGTTTTAATTTGTATATGCGTTTTTCAACAACTATTTTTTTTTCCAATATGAATATAAAAATATCTTTTAACAGATATACTTTTTTATATCCTTTATTTTCGTTGTTTTACTGATTTATATGAAAATATTACACTGAATTTGAGTACAGTTTAGTCGTTAGTCTATACTTATAAAATAACATGTTTATTTGAGTCGTTTTATTGGGTAGACACCCACTAAGGAAGGAATTTTTGAAATTCTACCTCTAAGGGGGAGAAATAGGGGTTGAAAGTTTGTATGGAAGTTCGGCATTTCTTAAGTTTGAAACATGAAACTTTATCTTTGGGATACTGATTTAAAATTAGTAGATACGTCTTTAAGCCCTTCCGGATATTCTACCCCTGAATTAATAATTAACTATTTCGTGTACATAGGTTAGTCTGGAAGTCCGCTTCACCATGACAATTAATAAAGCACAATGTCAAACCTTTAAATGGCTGGAGCAGGCCAAATTATCTGAGGTCTACTCATGCCATTGTAAAAGTTTTTCGCATGAAGAGTTTTTCGCTGTTCGAGAGTGAGCTCTGCCAGCAGTCTGGTGGTTCTAGCGCACGAAAGACGAACCAGAAATGTGATATGCAAAGAGGTCTTAAATTTTAACTCAATCTATATATATATTCAATTGCCCCGCGAGCAAAGCTGCGGCCAACAGCTACTGCATATACATATAGGGCAAGACTATGAAATATCCCACAGTTGGACAATGACGCTTTCTTCTTTTATACAGCTTAGGAATTTATTCCAGGATATTGCTTGTTGGATGTTATGAACAGATGTGGTACATGTTCTGTATTTTATCTGATACGTACAGGTTACCTCACAATATTGGTGTTATTAATAAAGAACATGAAAAGTCAATAGTACTTGCCAGTTGTCATATACTCAACCACTGGGCTATCTTGGTTCATAGTGATGTACTATTTTCGTATATTTAGATAAAATTTTATTATTTTCAGTATAGATGATTGTGTTAATGAATATCTTGGTAAAGATGTCTTGGTAAAGATATGTTGGTAAATATATCTTGGTAAAGATATCTTGGTAAAGATATCTTGGTAAATATATCTTGGTAAATATATCTTGGTAAATATATCTTGGTAAATATATCTTGGTAAAGATATCTTGGTAAAGATATCTTGGTAAAGATATCTTGGTAAATATATCTTGGTAAAGATATCTTGGTAAAGATATCTTGGTAAAGATATCTTGGTAAAGATATCTTGGTAAATGAGTGCGTGCGACACAAGTTATTACTACTTTTCTTTGCGATGAATTAAATTATCTTCTATTATAGAATAGATTTGTACAAAGACAATAACTACAGAGTTATCGTCTTTGTACACGTGTTATGATTGATATGAATTTTGTTAGACATTAAATTCACATTAAAAATATATTTATATTAACATGTCAATATTGAAACAAAAAGCTTCCTCAGATTACATAGTAATTATTCTTCTGATTACAAAAAAAAGGCAGATGGAGCGCGCGGAACATTATACTGAAGCAGCAAAAGCGAATACAAAATAAAAAAGGAATGCAAATTCCGATTATGTGAAGCAAAACGTCTTTTTGTAAATACGTTAATTACTTACAAATGCTTACAAGATGTCTTAATGTGTGTGAGATTACTAATGTATGGATGTAATGAGGACACAAAAAAGTACATGTGAACAAAAATTTAAGTGGAAGGGCGCGCCTTCGTGAATGAACAGATCTATAATAAATATATGTTATAAATTTTATCGGTTTTCCAATTAGTTTGTAAAATGTATTAAAATAATTTCGTATATCGTTTTCCTTCTTTCATTCTTAGAAACGTATTAAATATTTCCTCGTAATACAGTTACCTGTTTCGTTAACACTGCTATTGAACTTAATCTTGCTAGTGATGGGATCTAGAGCTTCCAGGACGAACGTCTGTGGCAGACCGCCGTCGTAGCCAGACACGCAACGCACAATCAACCAACTGACACCCTCGGTATTATTGCTACCCGCTTGCAGGGAGCAGTTTCGAGGGGGCGCGGGGCGAGCTGCGAACGAATCACTCATTTAACACATATAGTCCATTGAAATGTTTCAATTTTAGGGCGAAACTGAACATTTCCTAAATCGAGTCCTCTAGAAAATGTTCAGTCAATGTAACGTTTCAATGGACTAATTATTGATAAAGTAATTACTACTATAATTGTCATGTATTTCATGAAAATTACATGAAGGCCTGTTGAGTTAAGACGAAAAAGCGTAGAATAAAATAAGTTCTTATAATAAATATAAATAAATAATAAATGTTGGACAACATCACATACATTACTCAGACCCCAATGTAAGTAGCTAAAGCACTTGTGTTATGGAAAATCAGAAGTAACGACGGTACCACATACACCCAGACCCAAGACAACATAGAAAACTAATGAACTTTTTCTACATCGACTCGGTCGGGAATCGAACCCGAGACCTCGGAGTGGCGTACCCATGAAAACCGGTGTACACACTACTCGACCACGGAGGTCGTCAAACTATACCTTATTTGTTATAATCGCGTGACGCATCGACGCATGACGAACCGAAATGGTATATACCACTCGTTTATACCACTTAGTGATAATGGTAGGTTTTGGTTTGGTTCCGAGCCATTTACCAATGGTCTGGGTAGGTACCATAGATAAGTGGTATCACATACTCTACCACCAATCAGCAATACTTAGTATTGTTGTGTTCCGGTTTTAAGGACGAGTGAGCCAGTGTAACAATAGGTATAAGATGCGATGTAAGTAACCTTAATGCACCAGTGTCAATGTACGGTGGCGACCACTTACCATCAGGTGGCCCCTTTGCCAGATAGCCTATCTATACTGTAAAAAATCGTCTGTGGTCGCTTTTTTAAATTAATTTAAGAAATGGTGATTTGATTGAATGACTAATTAAGTAATCCCACTAAGAAAGTATCATTTAAAATACAACCTTTTGAACAAAAACGTCAAATTATAAAAAAAACATTAACGTCTAAGAAAAATAAAAATATTAATTATTATATTAAAATATCATTTAATAATTAGGTATGCTCCATCATAAATCTCGCGTTCCATATATTATCAAAGATTAAATCCTAACGTATCAGGATTACGTATAGATGATATTATTATTTATTAATTTTTTGAAATAGTCACCATCATGTTATCACTAAACACTTAAAATTGACGACGTCTTAAAGGTCTGAACAACATTAAACAATAAAACTAACTAACCAATATAAAACTAAATTTTAAAATAAGTAAGATCAAAACCTAATAATTACAAATATAGGTATATAAAAAAAGTCACAAAAACATATCCAAATGAGGTATAAATCTTACAAAGGTCTCTGGGATATGATCTCCTCGAAGCGCCTCGACACCTTATAATTTAATCATTATAATCTCTAAGCCACACGAGAAGGAATTAATTCACGCGTAACACGCTTTGAAATGAAAATTAAGTGTACAGCTAACTCACTAATTTCGACGTGACTTATGGCTTTTGGGTGACAATTTCACATGTTATATTATACGGCATATTAAATGCCGCGGTCTGAACGGGCGTTACGTTGCACTACGTGTAATAATTCTTCGTGCAACATATGATGCTGTTTCAATTACGTTTATCGAAACATTTTGCCTTTACAATATGGTATAGGAAGCCGAGATGGCCCAGTGAAGCCGAGATGGCCCAGTGGTTAGAACGCGTGCATCTTAACCGATGATTTCGGGTTCAAACCCAGGCAGGCACCACTGAATTTTCATGTGCTTAATTTGTGTTTATAATTCATCTCGTGCTCGGCGGTGAAGGAAAACATCGTGAGGAAACCTGCATGTGTCTAATTTCAACGAAATTCTGCCACATGTGTATTCCACCAACCCGCATTGGAGCAGCGTGGTGGAATATGCTCCATACCTTCTCCTCAAACGTAGAGGAGGCCTTAACCCAGCAGTGGGAAATTTACAGGCTGTTTATGTCATATGTTTATGTAATATGATATAGATACACACAGATATAGATTTACTTGGTGGTAAATTTTTGTGAATATCTCCCTTTCCCCAATTATCATATATTCTGCCTCCAAACAGTAATACTTAGTACTGTTATGTTCCACTTTAGTGATTGAAGTGGTGTAACAGAAACCAGGTACATAACATCTCAGTTCCCGAGGTTGGTGGCAACGTTGGTGATGTAATTCATGGTTAATATTTCTTACAGTACCAACGTACTGTAACGATACTCTGACTATTAGGACGATCATTTTCGCTTTCGCTTACCTATTTATAAAAGAAGTTGGGAATATATTTTAAGCGCTGCATCAGACTCGTAAGGATATAAACTAAACGTTTGTTTCAGGACCCCGATCAATCAACAGAGACAATCTCAAGAAGGATTGGTGCCAGGCTATCGTTCGGCCGAAAAATTCAGCTTCATCCTAAGATACTGAATTAGCCAGAAATAAATGCGACATGACCAATTATGATAAACATTATTTGAATAATGGTTCAAAATCTTTAAGATTATTTAGCTGCAGTACTTGAAGTATACTTTTTTTTTCCAACTTCGAAGAAGTTATCATTTCAATTGTTTTTTTTTGTATATAATACGATAAAAAATGCCTAGTGTATTTTATGATTTTATTTATTTGGTCAAGAGCCAGTCAAGGCAAAGAGGATATTATGCATGTTGAATATTATGTTGTATATCTTTATTTGGATTGAAACTCTTTAACATCGACTAAAAAATAAATTAGGTAATAAAGATTAAATAAACATTTTAATAAAAATATTTTTGTATTAAATGTATGTTTATGTTAAATGTATTAATGTCCTTATATATAGGTATTTTTTATTCTATTTATTTAAAAAAATACATTTTCAACACATATATTTTACTTGACTTGTCTTGACTTGACACGCACTGTATATCAATTAAAATATACACAACAAAAATTCACACAAATTGTAACATGTAAACTAATTTTAAAATATTCTTAACACGTAAAGGTAAAGAGACTAATCATTTTATTTATTATACGTAGGGATTTGTATTATGAAACTCTAGATGCAGTACAAAAATACTACACCACATGAAACTATGTAAGTTCACTTTCTTAATGATCAAAATTAATCATAGTTAAACATTTCCAATAATCAATAAAGTTAACAGTGAAATCATTTTAATTAAGTTATTTAAATCAGCTAAATTCCAAAGCGTTACCTCAAATTGATACAGATCTCATTCCGTATAGAATAAAAATCCAATATACGCTTTGACGTAATTTAATTTTCTTTGATCGGAGTCGCATATTTTAACGATGTATTATTTTATAAATTAATTACATTGTGCTGCTTGCAAACTTTAAATAGGAACCGACCCGACCGCACTCCTCACATCACTAATGTTGCCACCAATCACTCACCCTTCAAATCGGAATATGACATCACTAAATATTGCTGTTTAACGGGAGATTAAATGATGAGTGAGCGCTACCTACCCAGGCGGGCTTACACAAAGCCCTACTAAGTATAAGTATATTCAAATCCTAATATATGTTTACACAAAATGCTTTTAAAATGTAAATAAAACAATGAAAATAGACCTCCTGACCATTTAAAAAAGAACGACGTTTCCTTACGATATTTACCTTCAAATTACGAAAAATACAAATTACAATTTTTCAATGTAATATTTTCTTAAATTCAACTCAAGGTAATATTCTCCTTTAATGTTTCAATTATTCTGGTAATAGAAACGTATAAAAATGGCTCCAATTCAAACTAAAAACATAAATACAAGTGTTACAAAATTGAAAATAAATTTTCTCGAAGAATTAACTACATAAACGTACGAGTAAACTTTTCAAAGACATACTAAACCGAGTTTAAAAACGATAAAAACCCGCTATTTACGGAGCAGCCCAGAATTCATGGTACCGTTAAGAAACTAGCTAATCGATACTAAAATATAATAGCTTATTCGGCTATTCAGCGGACGGGCCACCTGGAACCTTCCACTTTGACCTATAATAATTTTTTTTTTAATTCATTTAATTTTTCTGCTAATTGTTTAAATGTTAAATAATTAATAAGCGTCTATATTGCAGTCTGTAGTATTTATTAAATAGAGTATTGTTAAAAAAATTGTTATTGGAGGCTAACGTAACTATTAATGCTGTATATACCTATTAAGTGTTTGAAATTGTATCTGTCATTTTATTGTATTCTTGTTTTAAGTGCTATATTTCAAATACTGTGGTGTATCAATTAAATAAATAAATAAATAAATAAATAAATAAATAAATAAATAAATAAATAAATAAATAATAGTTGAAGTTTACATTTGGCGAGGGTTTGGTCGAGGTAAAATTTCCAATTCCTAGTTCGTTGTGCAAAGAACAAATTTGATACTCGATGCGATCGTAAAATTTCGAAAATCGATGGTTATACGCTGTTTTGATATTGTATACCTTGTCTATCTAGTGGTTTGTTTGTAAGGCAAACCTCGAGGTCCGTGGAGCAAAATCCGTTTGGATTAGTGAAACAGTTTATGAGTTTTTATGTCAAGCAACCCTCACTTTTAGACTTAGAAATTGTTTCGAAAGCACGAAGGTACTATAAGATTGTTAAAGCGAAGGAAAAAAAGAGTGCACTTGTGTTTGCGCAGGTATTTCTGCAGCATAATATATCCGCCATTAAAGTTGAAATTCTGTCAAGACTATAAACGTTTATAATAATAATTTGTTGTCATAGTGAATAATAATACTTTATGACATGTCACGATTAAGTCTATGTTAGTTTTCTAAAATAATAAGCAAATAATCTGCTGGTAACTGGACACAATCGCCTTTAGATATTGGCGCCTTAGGAAATATTACATAGAATCACTCACACAGGCTATTTTAAACGAATATTGGGCCATTATTCAAGATATCAACGACCTTCGTGGACAAGTAGTGTTTACACCGGTTTTCATGGGTACATCACTCCGAGGTCCCCGGTTCGTTTCCCGGCCGAGTCGATGTAGAAAAAGTTCATTAGTTTTCTACGTTGCTTGGCTCTGGGTGTTTGTGGTACCGTCGTTACTTCTGATTTTCCATAACACAAGTGCTTTAGCTACTTACATTATGATCAGAGTAATGTATAACATGTTGTCCAATATTATTTAAGATATAGTATATGTATCAACTCACAAGCCGGGACGATTTGGAAGACACAAGGCTCTAGTTGCCTGCCGACACTGTTGGTACCACGACAACTTAAAGCGCCATAGTCTCGTTCGCTTTGTGGCTTGTAGCTAAGTTCACTCGTGCTGCCGTTAGCTGTACCTATAAAAAATCATATAGGATATTATGTTAAGCGTAAGTAAAACAGTTCGTTGTTATTGGTATAGAATAGTTGGTCATTTGTTTTTATAATAAAATTAGTTTTTTCAAGACCTAACGTTAAAATACTTTGAAAATATGATACAAGAATGTATCACCTCTGATGTTAATTTTAGTTATATTTTTCGTATTTTTAATATTATTTAATTATTAGACTTAAATAGTCTTAAATTTTTTGTATCTTTAACTTGAACGGGTAGTTTGCTGACTTAACATTCTATGACAATTTTTATTTATTTAACTAGTTTTTTATTTATTCGACCAAGACAATACAAATCTGATGTTACTTGTGTTTTGAGGCTTATATGAGATTATAAGATTATTGCGTGGTTTGGAAACGGACCGATTTGTACCAGTTTGATATTTATTATATTCCTTATTTCGGTAAAGTGAGATTTATAAGGTAATGAGTAATGGAATAAAAAGGGAGTTCACGTCGATATAATGAAATACGATATGAAAATTTTTGCAATTCATATTACGACCGAAATTATATAAATTTATTTCAATATTGTGAAAATGAGGCCATGTATTTAATTTGTACGATAACATTATCATAAATAATAATTAAATACACGTGGATATTATCATGTGATGCGAATAAAACCTCTTTATCCAGGTGTTTCCTTGCCACGGCCAACAGGCATTGTAGTAAAGTGGAACACGTATGCATTTCGTTGGAAATAATTTATCACTATCACAAAACTTGCCTTGGCACCAATTCAAAAAACCGTCCAAGCAACGACATAAGTTTGGACTTTGGACGTAACGTTGGTAAAACTTATTAATTTGAAAATCCTTTTACCAAATTTAAGTTGGAAGCACGCGTCACGTGATCCGCTTCCCAACGACGTATCTTTGAAACTATTTTATTTATCTCGTCTGCTGTGAGCTGTCTTGATTTTGTTGTTTTGTTTTTGTTGTGTACGTGTATTCGTATAGCGAGTTTGTTGTTATTGTATTGTGAACGAATCCTTACAAAAATATGTGTACAATATGCAATTCTTTATTTAATTCTTGTTTTCGATTAACATTTTTTTACTTTTATTTTTGATGCAACTAATTTACATAGCAACAAGTATTGATGTACACATATTGAATAATTTACCGACTGTAAAATATTTTAAATTTACTTATTAATATCAAAAACAATGGCAACAAATATTTATTTAAAGTAAACAAATGTACTTGTTAATACATAATATATATTAACATATGAAAATTTCATACCATATTTTGTCGGTGAAACATCCAGACTTTCGCCGCTATTGTTGAACTGCCAAAAGAATGTGACGTCAGGCGGATTTGCCGTTACGGAGCAACTTACTCGCAAGGCTTCGTCTAATTGCGCGCCCAAAACTTGAGGCGTGGAATGCATGCACACTGGCGCAACTGTTGACAATAGTCAAATCAAAACACATACACGTAAAATTTTATAGAACACACACACACACACATATAAAGAAAGATTAAATTAAGCCATAGCGAATCGAGCTATAAAATTTCCCTAACTAGAAAATTAACTAGATAGCAAATTTCGCATTCCGAACAGAACCTGCAGATGATTTAAGAGTTCATTTTAACATGAAGCCGCTGCGTCGGCAAACTAAAACTTATGTAACAACCTGCTTTAAAGCACTGTATTATATATGATATATTATGATACTGGCAGGTGAAAATAATTGGCTTTAAATGAGGCTCCGACTCGCAAAGTTTTAACATAACACTGTATTTAAGTTAAAATGTAAATACAAGAGAAAATTAGAAAATCGTTTTAGCAATCTATGTAAATAAGGGCGATGCTGTAATTAACACGGAAAGCTGAAAGAGGCTTCAAATTCAGTTCGTTAAGTCATAACAGAAGTCAGACGATATATAAATTTTATCGCCGACTGTTCGCCTCGGGCGTACTCAGTGGCTGTGATTCATTTACGTATCTACTTATAAAACTGCGCTCCCTGACTTTTGTTTTAGATTTTCATTAAAATATTTGCTCGCATTAAAGTCTTTGAAGAAGTGAACGAATACTAATATATAAATTGATTCGAATGACTGAATTTGATGAAACTTTTCATTATAGCTTGTCCTTCAGAAACAAATGAATATTTTAATTAAAAAAAAAAGAAGTTAAATAAAGAATATTTAACAATATAAACGTTATTTAGCGTGTGTTCAGTTAACAATAGCTTATCTCTTTCTATCACCCTTGGTGGTCACATTCGAAAGAAAGAGATACAGCAGAGTTTAACTAGTCCTCCTCCTAATCAACATTAATATATAATACCAACATTAACAGTGTTGAAATATGTCATTAGATGTTGCTTTCGTGATTGGGGTCATTATTTTTACTTAAGTCACTAAGTAAGGCACTACAAATGGATCAGCGTGTTCAGGCCGCATAATAATAATTTTTATTATTAACAATTTCTTTGTCCAAGAACACGAAGCATCCTTAGCGCATAAAAATAATGTAAAATATGTTATAATAAAGTGTGATTACAATATAAGATATAACATTTAAAGAGACAAATTAAAATTAATTTTCAGCTATACTGTGAGGTAACACTAACTTTTCTACTAGTAGTCTGTTTTCTTTTGTCCGTAAGAATTATTAAATTACTATTTAATTTAACATTAACAAACTGTAAATTTCCCACAGCTGGGCTAAGGCCTCCTCTCCCTTTGAGAAAACGGTTTGGAGCATATCCCAACACGTTGCTCCAATGCGGCTTGGTAGAATACACATGTGGCAGAATTTCATTGAAATACATGCAAGTATCCTCGCGATGTTTTCCTTGACCGCCGAGCACGAGATGAATTATAAACACAAATTAAGCACATGAAAATTCAGTGGTGCCTGCCTGGGTTCGAACCCGAAATTATCGCTTGAGACGCACGCGTTCTAACCACTGGGCCATTTCGGCTCTTCTCTTGAAATCTTGAAAATGAATGTTAAATGTCATAATGATGAGCGCTCATTATTATCAACTGCAGTGTTACTCAGTAAAGAACTCACAACGTATCTCACTCGTAAAATGTTGAAAATCGACTGATAGTGTTACGCTATTTTGTTTCTTATATCCCTTTAAATGTTATGAATAATATTGTCAATGTTGTATGCAAATGACATCACTCTGTTATGTGCTAAATTTTAAGTCTGTTATAATAGACTAGGTCTACTGAATCAAATTCTTATACATTATACTCAGCCCTACCGTAACAATTCATAAGTATGTGAGCGACGTTGTGTATAAATTTCAACACAAACTGACTGACTCTATAATTATGTGCACACATGCATGCTCTGTATTTTAAGTGATTTTAATTTCGAGGCTTTCATGCAGACAGTTTCAAGATTTACAAAGGCTTCATGAAGTTTTGGTATATCTATTACAGTTTTGCTTGTGCTCGCTACGGAAGTACTCGGACGGACGATTTTATCTCGCGCAAAGTTAAACCAGATATTAAATAATATATACGAAAGTGGCTGGTCGGTGTATCTGTTTTGAATCAATTGTTATTATGTATTTATATTTTTATACGGAGCACAATTTATACCAATTTTGTTGTAAGTTTCCGCTAGAAAGTGGGGCGATACATTGTCTTATATATCGCTTAAGCGATCCATGCCTCGACAATATAATGGTATTTGTACAAAGACAAAAGAGCCGAGATGGCCCAGTGGTAAAACGCGTGCATCTTAACCGATGAATGCGGGTTCAAATCTAGCCAATAATCACTGAATTTCAATGTGCCTTATTTGTGTTTATAATAAGGTGGTGAAGGAATCGAGAGGGAGAAAAACACCTGTATGTTATTTCAATCAAATTCGGCTTCATGTGTTTAACTTCAAATCTTTTCCTCAAAGGGTGAGAACGCTTTCGCCCAATAGCGCGACATAAACAGGATGTAAATTTTCATTTCATTTACAAAGGAAGTCTGTCGGTTTTTGTTATTATAATAAATAATTATTATATGCGGCGTATCTTATAATTATGATACTTGTTTGTTGATTCCAATAACTTTGCGTGAATTTGTAAGAATAGATTTTAAAAAAAAATTACACTATATACATCCTTTACAATATCATATTTTATGTACATAATACATATTTGTTACACGGACTCATAGTTTTTCTATTACTACAAGTTCCTTGTCATTCGATAAGCATTCCGAGCTATGATTGATAGCCTAATAATGATTTGCTACGTGAAATCCTCGCCTAGCGGATACAAATAGAACTTGCCTCATGATGGTGCATTGATTAGTAAGTTAGTAAATGAGTCCCGTAGTGAATATTTATCGTTCATTAGCCACTGTTGATCGATGTGATTTTGATGACTCATTATATAAGTACAGAGTCTGTGTGTTAATTGCTTAATAATGATATGTATGAAAATGAAATATTAGACATAAAGCGGCGAAAGTATAGGTGACAGTAATAACCTTTAAATGACACACTGCTGTGCAAAGCTCTATTTAAGGACGTTTGGAACTTATTGCACCACATTACTCCAATCCAGGCTAGTGGATACATTTCCCTTTACTACCGAACACGATATGACGAAAAATTGGTGCTCAGTCGGGTTAAAATCCGCAATCTTTGGGTAAGAGTCACGACTTTAAACCACTGGACCATTTCGTGGTATAGGTTACAAAGTATTTAACGGTAGGGCTTTGTGCAAACTCGTCTGGGTGGGTACCACCCACTCATTAGATATTCGAACACCAAACAGCAATGCTTAGTATTGTTGTTTGGTTCAAGGTCACGTGAGCCAGTGTAACGTTAGGCACAAGGGACATAACATCTTAGTTCCCAAAGTTAGTGACGCATTGATGATATTAGGAATGGGTAATATTTCTTACAGCGTCAGTCTATGATGATGACAACTTACCATCAGGCCAATGACCAATCCGCCTGCTTATATCGTAACAAAAACAAAAACGAAAACAATCTAGAAGGCTGTATAACACTTGGCACGATATTTTATATATATCTAGATAAAATACGGAACATCGATCATTCAACAGATTTTTATATAACTGTTTCAGCGTTGGCTTAACAAATCTTGGTTAACTTAAGAAGTTGGATTGATATTCTGAAAACCTTCTGTCCAAATGAAATAAATTTATTAGTATTTTGTTTGTAATAGAACAGTCTGTTTCTAATTCAGTTCCGAAAAGCAATCTTCTGTACAATTTACTGATTGAGCTGTTTTATTTTTATCAGGCTACTTCGTTCCAATAGAAAGTCGATTTGGCCATTAGACTTTTATGTTTCATTTGCCAAGGGGTTTGCTAATGCATGAGAGTAAAAAATGTTTAAAGCTATTTTCTGGATTACGCTACGGACTCTGCTTCGGGAATTAAAGCAGAATACAAATATTGTTGTCTTAATTGTTCACCAATAAACTTAAACTTTCTTGATCGGTTGCTTTTTTATGATATAGGTAAGCGGACGAGCAAATGGATAATCTGGTGATCACCAACGCCCATAGACAATGGCGTTTTAAGATATGTTAACCATTCCCCACATCACCAATGCGTTATAACCTGATGTCATTGTGGAGATGTTATGTCCCTTGTGCCTCATTTATGAGTGGGTGGTTCCTACCCAGACGGGCTTGCACAAAGCCCCCCCCCCATGTACAAAGTATAGAGATGCAATTATATAAATACTTATATAATTTCTAAAATCATCCCAGCTTTGAAAAATATTTAAAGTGCTAAAACTACGACGTAACATTACTCTGACGCTGAGAGAAAAGATCATGAAAAAACCGTTTTCCTCAGTCGAGATCCACATTTTCTATCCACTAATCAATCTTTGCTTTTCTTTTTTAAAGATGAACGTTCTAAGCTTTTTGAAATGAAAACGCACGTGTTCGGGATAAACACCATTTCATGTTTCTAAATACGGAGTATTGTGCTGAAGGCAATCATTCTGAACTATCGCTGTTGGAGTGCAGTGACTTCTTAAGGTCCATTAAATATGCATTCGCGATTTGCCTAGAAGAATTATCTATTGAGCAGAAATAAGTAAAAAAAAAGAATGAAAGATAGTTCGATGTAGATTGCATTCGTTTTAAATTGAAAAGATTATTACAGTGTTGTTAGTTGAAATGGTTCATATATTTAAATAAAATAGGGCCTTAAAAATAAGATATTGCTTTTTTTATTTCAATACAAAAACATCTCGAAATATCACGTTATTCTTACATCAAATATCATCTCATATAATTTGATTGTTGATAAAAAAATAGTGTATCCAAGAAGATGAATACTTATTATCAAATGTAATTTATGATATTTAATTTTTAAGAAAATGTTACTGACATCTTGATACTACCTATTTCATAAATGGTGTCTGAAATCTGACAGCAAAATTGAAGATTGAAAGATTGAGTGTGAATTAATAATGAATGAATAAGACCGTATACAATAAAAAGAGACAAACAGGGAAAGGTCGCCTAGCAAAACACTTTTTTCTTAAGTAACGATTTCTGCCAGTACTCAACTGTAAACCACATTAAAGAACTTCGTTCCAATAATTCCATGATATTTATCCTCCTCATATTTTTTATCGATTAATAATAATACTAAGTTTTATGTATTAATTTAAATCTGTTGATATTTTGTCATGTATACATACATTGTATGCTGAGATGGGTAGCCTGACTAGCAGTTTCCCCGAGGGCATTGTTGGCGCGACAGGTGTAATCCCCGCTGTGTTCTCTCGTCACCTTCTGTAGCACGAGTGACTTCGTGCTAACTATAATACCGGAAACCACGTTGTGAAGCACTGGTTTGTCCTGGTTGAAGAAAGAAATTTTTGTTTTTTAAATAATTGATTGCACCATTTTTACATTTAAGATTTTTTTATACATAAAACTTAAAGTAACAATGTTTTTCCTCAGGATATTTTCCTGTAACGCCGAGTGCGATATAAATTATAACACATGGAAATTCTTATTTGGGTTAGAAACCACAATCTTTGGTAATGATTAACGTGTACTAGCAAATGGGTCACATCTTCTTATATTTAAATTTGAAATATTCGAATAAAAAAATTATAATCGATAGAAATTATGACAGTGGAATTATGCCACGAGCCATTTGCCTAATTCAGATTTGACGAGCGATAAAACTGCTCTCTTAGTACTAGTGTTAATAAGATAGCTGAAAGCCGTCATGAAACGACAAAATAGATTATTATTAAAATAATTTATGATTAAAAAAAAATATGGGCTTAAATAAACATAAAGTTTTGTTGATAAAATAAATATATTTTAATAAAGGCGCGGCAATATATATAACATCAATAAAGTTAAATGAACTTGAACTTGGCTTGACACGCTACCGCGTGTCTAGATTAAAAATAATCTGTAATAAGCAATTATATCTTAACTAAATTTTAAATAACTAGATAACATTAAATATGTTTGTATTGTTTTAGCTTAATTATTTGTTTCTGAATGTTTATTTATTTAATTATTTGTAATCCAATAAATTGAGTCAATATTAGCCTTACAAAATAGCTTCGAAATTCGAATAAGTGACCATTCTGTTTTCCTCATCGCACATGTGTTAGTCCGACTTCAAGTTATCCATCAAAATAATGACAATTTATTGAATAGTGCAAGTTATTTAACGAATTTCGATACAATTATAAAATTGTTTTATGTCCCTTGATACCTATTAAAAAAATTAAAAGATTTACTAGCAATAATTTCGCTAAAGCTAACCAGACAAAATAAGCAAAATATTATATGATACGTATATTAATATGTTAAATTCATGCATTTGGCAAGTGGTATATTTTCGTGAATCTACTAGGTTAAAGTTGGTTCTGAAACGGAGTACGGAAATAGTTATAATTTACCCAATTAGCTTGTCATGAAATACGTTCCAAAGAAACAAAAATATTATTATACTTTGCTCGCGTTTAAGGTGTCGGTCATAAGGTGCTACGTATGAAAATATACCCTGTGTGTCTTCCGTGGGGTTTTAAACTTCATACCAATTTCATAAAACTCGGTTCAGTGGTTAGGCACTTAAAACAGACAGACAGAAAGATAGATTTACATTCGCATTTATAATATTAATATAGTTTTATTTTTTTTTTAAACTATTAAATAAATAAAAACATACAATTAATTCGATGTTCAGATGAATTCAATATTTTAAAACGGAACATGAATTGGTGTTTTCTACAAAGAATAAATGGAAAAAGTTTCAAACTTCGCATGCATTTTCCATGAATAAAGGGTGTTTAACAGTTAGCGATAGAATGTTCTGACGTGTCTAATTTTACAAGTCTGAGGGTAGACGTAGCGTTTAAACTTGCAAGTGTATCTTTAACATCATTTAGTTGTTTGTTCTTGTTTTATTTATACGTAATGAATATTGTTTGACGTTCATTATGTTCGGAACTTCGCTTTAAAATTTGAGTTATCGTATATTTATACTGTTGTTAGATTGTTTACGTAAACAATTGTATAAAGAAAATGTATATTAGTTGAACCTTCGGCTTTACCCGCGATAAATTTATAAAATATTACCCGTAACGCACAAACCCTTCATTTTATCTTTTTGAAGGGTGAATTGAATTAATCCTATGTCCTTCTCCGAGATTCAAACTATCGTCATACCAAATTTCCTCTAAATCGGTTCAGCAGTTGAGGCGTGAAGATATAACAAAGTTACTTGGCATTTTTAATATTAGGATAGATTTTGTTGATTGACCGATCAAGGATTTTTGGTTTTAAATACCTTAAGGATATTTTTTATATGTTTTAATTAAAATTTTTATATAGAGGCGAATTAAATTTAGGGGTTAGAGAGCAGCGGCGAACAGGCCATGACGGCATAAGAGAACGTCATAAGGTCATCCTTCACGGCATACAAAGTAAAAAAATAATTCCATTGGGAATATGTTACATTCTTTTCACAAAACAATATATTTTATAATATTTTAGAAACACAGTAGCACCTTTATAAATTCAATTTTTATTAAGTCTGTCCCGTAAAGAAGATTCGGATTGGAGCTTTATTTCTTATAAACCTCCATAATTGTTCGCACTCCAGTCAAGAAATTCTTCAATTAAACTTTCAATTGAGTTTTTAACACCGTTCACGATATGAGAACTACTTTTAATGGCCTCATTTGTATTCGCATACTACCGCAAAACTTAAAACGAAAATTGTAGATTTCTCCAACGGTTCTTATTGCGGTCATTTGCACTTTGCGAAAACTTCATGAGACCATTGCATGCGATCCCCGGCCACGTATAAATTGTTATTAGATTTTATATGGATACTTTCAGTGCCGCAGTATATGTACTTGATGTGATGTTATTTTGGAGTCCAGATAGTCGTGCGGTGAGAATACGTGAATCTTAACCGAAGATTGCTCTGCTCTGAATTTTCATGGGTATCATTTGTGATTATAAATTTATCTCGTGGTTGGCGATGGAAAATATCCTGGGAAAGGAAAGGGAAGGAATGGGTTGGATGAAAATCTGCCATTTTATTATGTATATCCGCCAATCTGTATTGGAGCAGTGCAGTGTGAATAAACACCAAAACGTCCCCACAAAGGGTTCCAGCAGTGCCCAACATTTACCTTCTGTATTGTACTTTATTATATTATTTAATTTTAAATATAATCTGATAAATCAACACCAACAATTTATACTATGCTAACTCGAAAGTGTACGCACACTCCGCTAATAATAGTTAGCGTAATTTAAATCGATTGATTTCAAAAATTTCCTTTAATTAGCGTTGTATAAAATTTCTAAGTTCGTTAATTTTGTATATCTTTTCTCGATTTTTTGTAATACATACAAAATAACATATTTTAAGCAACTTGGCATAAAAAACGATTTTCACTAAAATTCGAGTTACTGTAGTATAAATTGTAGGTGTCGAAATATAACAATGACAAAAACGACATCATTTATTTGGGATCATTATCAACTCAGCAGGGAAATTTTGCTAGCATTCTTGCCATCATTCTACGCGATCATGATTTGTAAAGCAACTATTTTTAATTTTTGTTCGTTTTAAGATCTTAATAATTCTTATGTAAATAAAGATAACATAATAAATAAATAAAAGTTGCAAAATAAATACACCACTCTCTGGTGACATATATGACACACGACAGGTTCATCATTCGTTTGTTCATGTCAAAAACTAAACATCAATGTGAATTCCTTTGATTTCAGCAAAATTCAGTCAATTCCCGCTTACGGTCTTGAGTGAGTTTTGCCTGTAATTATTAACTCAATCACATTCCAAATCAGAACTCGGCAAAACATAATACTTGATGCATAATTTGCTGGTGGAATAACAGATGAATGTTTGTTATTCAGGCGAGCTCACGGGTATACTTACATTGTGATACCAAGATATGCGATGTTCCTTTGGGTTCGCACGTACGGAACACTCGAAGTAAACGTCGTCACCTTCTTTGATGTCATTAGGGTTGAGGGTGCTGCCTAGCGACAAAGATACTACAGGCGGATCTGAAACAAAAAAAAAAACGTTACGTTGTCGTCTTTAAAATAGCTATTCATTATCCTTTTCTCATCTAAAATTAAGTTAAGGGTATGAGAAAAGCTTAAAAGGTCAAGAGGTCAATTTTCCAGTCTATCTAAGCTCGTTGTTCTCCACTTAAGCTGTTTAGGATTATATAAACATATATATACATATACATAATACAGCCCGTATTATACTGAGTATAATATGTACCCATTGAGGTAGAATATGTGATTATTATATGGAAGAATTTCTGAGAAAATTGTATACGATATAAAGTGAGATAGCGTTGAGATTAACCTTTGTACTCGTCCGCTACCCTTAGCATTAAAACCTTATTTCTATATATTATTTTTCATACGAGAATTTGATGTTTTTGTTTTTAATCAGTTAATTTGCAAATGGATTTTGAATCGTTTGAATATATTTAATGGATTAGTCAATATTGGAATTATGAATTATTACATAAATGTCAAAAAGTAAATTCTATTCAAGATTCTGTTCAAGCCGTTAAAACTCGAAGGGACGTCTCCCCTTTAACCGAACTTCAGATTGAAGTGAAATTCCATTATATGAAATTACTTAAGTAAAATTACGCCTTGAGTTTCGAAGAATCAGATCTAATAACATTCAAAGATTGCACGTCATTTAAATTTAATATTACGTCTCAATACTTAAATGGACGATTTGAAATACATTTTATATATAAAAATAAATAAATTTGAAGTGTATGTTTCTAAATTCAAGTAATATAAAATTAGGTACCTCGACGGGCAAATGGTACCTGGCTACCTGATGGTAAGTGGTCATTATCGCCCATAGACATTGGCCCTGAAAGTACCTACTATTAACCATTCCTTATATCGCCAATGCGCCTACCTACCACCTATCTTGGAAGCTAAGATTTTATGTTTCTTGTCTGTTTTGACACTGTCTCACTTAGCCTTCAAACTTTTTTTTCTAACTTTATTTTTCCGGAACACGAGAATACTAACTGGCTTTAGAAAATCTGATGAATGAGTAGAACCCAGTCGGACTTGCACAAATACCTTCGCATACTATCAAGCAAAAAGCACAATTCTTAAAAAGTCTGTCTGTCTGCCAAATTTTTCAAGTTAATCTTCGAAACGGCTGACCCGCTTTGATGAGACTTTCACTATAGATATCTATTATATTAAGGAGTAACTTAAACTATTTTCATTTTTAAGAAATGAATACAGTAAGTTATTATTTCGTATTTGGTAAAAGTAACCAAAAACTATTGTTTGGGTTGGACAAAGTACATATACCATCAAGATATATTGTGACAGGATCAGACGGCTTAGATCAATATTTTGTACATAATATGTACGTTATATAGACAGTTGTATTGTATGTGTTTTTGATCTCAAGGATCAAAATAAAATATGGGACGATATCGAGGAACATCAAAGGGCATACGCATATTAAGTTAGTGATTATTTGTTTTGATTAGTGGTGGGCTTTGAACAAAACCGTTAGGTAGGTAACCTTATCATAATATATTCTATCATCAAACTGTAATGCTTAGTATTGTTGTGTTTAAGTTTGAAGGGTGAGTGAGCTAGTGTAACTACAGACACAAGACACATACATACAAAAGGTTGGTGGTGAATCAACGATGTAAGATATTTCTTACAGCGACAATGTATATGGGGGGTGGTGACCACTTACAATCAGGTGGCCCATTAGTTTTTACCTATATAGGTTTATACAAAAAAAAAATACTAATAATACTTGGTGGTCGGGCTTTGTGCAAGCCCGTCTGGGTAGGTACCACCCACTCATCAGATATTCTAGCGCTAAACAATAATACTCAGTATTGTTGTGTTCCGATATGAAGGGTGAGTGAGCCAGTGTAACTACAGGCACAAGGGACATAAAACCTTAGTTCCCAAGGTTGGTGGCGCATTGGCGATGTAAGGAATGATTAATATTGCTTACATGCCATTGTCTATGGGCGGTGGTGACCACTAACCATTAGGTAGCCCATATGCTCGTCCGCTAAACCACGCCATAAAAATAAAAAAACTATGTCATATAAACAGAGATTACAGCACGATACAGAATCACATAAAATAACGAATTTGTACTTTATATTATAAGAAAATAAATTGAGGTACTAATTAGGAGCTGGAGTGAGTGAGCACGAGACAAGGATGCGTCGAGTAATTGAAGGAGTCACCCCAAAAAGGCGGCTCTTACAAATAACAAAATACTTACATTTAATAAGACTTACTGACATTAGTCAAGCGACGACAAAATTGTTTTTATATTTTTGATTAATCTATTATATTTTCAATCGAATAAGGAAACAAAAAGTAAATAAAATTCTGAGTAAAGTATTCGTGAGATTCAAGTGTTATTGTTTGAGTTATTGAGAGAAAATTAAGGAAATTTTGCAATAGAATAATACCTACATGATAATGCTGAATAAAATTAATCCTATTTCAAAATGGACTAAACATACATCCGCTAACTTTATCGAATAACCGAACACTATCGACTGATTTTCAACCAATCTGCATACTTGAACGGATGGAAAATCTCCTGTATATGCGGTTTCTACATCGTTACGATATTTAAGTTTCATTGTTCGAAATGTTCATTAGAATATATTTGAAATTAGGCTACGTTCGGGAATGTTGAAAGTTTTAAATACCGCTATTCATTTCGATGATGTGCATTTATCAAATTGCTTCAAATTACGTATGTGTTGGGTGCAATTCTGAGCCAGCAGCAGTGAAGCATCGTGTTGGAATTAGCCCCAAACTTAACCCTTAAATGCCAGTGGTATATTTATTGACTGTTACGTTGATTGTTTTACATACAAATAATATAAGGGATATAATTCAGCACATGAATGGTGTGATGGTATAATACTTGCAGTATATAATTTTAAATTATCAAAATAAGCCAAGATATCCTATTAGTTAAAACACTTTTATACTAACTGATGATCGCAATCGGTTGTGGGGTGCCACTGAATTTTCATGTGCTTTATTTGTGTTTATAGTTTTTATTGTGTTTGGCGGTGAAGGAAAACTGCATATTGTATTTCCATACTAATTGGAGCGTGTTTTTAATAAGCCTCAAATTTAGAAAAGTCCTTTGCTCAGTAGTAATACATTTATAGATTATTATTGTAGTTTACTTTACTTACATAACAGTATCAATCAAATACAACCCTCCTATGATACCATCGTATAGTTTCATTCACTTTGGACAATTTAAATAATAATAGCGTGTTGATACAATGTCACTGAACGAACGATTGCAAACCACGCGATGTTACAATCATTACCGAACTACTGAAACATCTGGTTTGTTCAGGTGAAGAGAGTCTCAAACCAGGCGTTGACACTTTATTGGTCATTAAAGACCTATAACGACGTCGACCCGCGGCGCGAAAACGTCGTCCAAATAAACATTTACGATTTCTTCGTTAAATTGTTGCCAAAACGATTCAAGACGAAGGGAGCGAAGCTATTCCACCCGCTCTAAATGCGTTACGGTTCGCCAAGCAGAAGTAAATAGAATTTATTTATATTCGGAAATTAATTTCCTTAGTCGTAATAGAGTCAGCGCTTTTCTTTGCTCATTTTGACGACTGTCCCATTAAAGAATTAAGTCATTTCGCGCGCTACGATGGTTTCGTATGCTTTGAACAATTATATAATTAGTGTATGTTTGCGTATCGGAAATGGAAATGTATACTAATTGGATTTACTGTACCGAATTTTATAATTTAAATTAATTGCTTAGCGTTTCATTTTAAAGTACATTAATCATACAAGAAATTCACTAATAACAAAACAAAAATACAAAGTTCGTACCACCTATTAAGTAAATAACATCAATTTAATTCTAAAGTTAATGATAAAAATATCAATACAAGTCAGAAAAACATTTCATCGTAGTATTTGTGAATAAATGTACTTATTATGTACAAAAAAAATTAGAGCATTTATTAAAAGAAGAGAATTTTTCGTGAAACAATCTGTGAAATCTAATTGAATCTCCCTGAAAATGTTACTCGAGTCCTGAAACGATTCGTTGGTCGAAATTAGTTTTTGGACCAACCTCGGTGTTGCTTTTCATGTTAAGTACCCGACATATAACAAGATTTTAATTATCGCTCACTGAACACTCTCACATACTAGTTCTCTGAAATTTTCAATACACTAGATATTGTAAAGATATTTATACTTATACAGGGTTATTGGTAATTCGACGTATTCCCGTTAGGAGGTGATAGGGGTGTCTATTTGCAATAATTTTAACCCCCATATGCATTTATAAATCAGAAGAAAAGAGTAGATTTTAATCGAAACTTTTTTTTTATAAATTTAGAAAGTTGCAATTTTGACTTATTTTGAAAAAATCTAAAAAACGTGATAACTCAAAAATGGTTCACTTTTGCATCATTCATATGAGGGTTAAAATTATCGCAAATAGTCACCAATTTATTATTACCAATAACCCTGTATATACTTTGTGGTAGAGCTTTGTGCAATCAAAAAGTCGTCGATTATTCTAAGCAACATTTATTAGGATAGTTGTGTTCTGGTTTGTAAGCCAGTGTAATTGCACAAGGGACGCAACTTCTTCGTTCGTAAGGTAGGTGGCGCATTGGCGATGTACGAAATGGTTAACACTTCTAACAGCTCCAATGTTTATGGTCAGGAGTGATCAATATCCGGTTGTTCGTTTTAAAATTTACCTATTATAAATTTTAATAAATATAATTAAGTTAGTGTTTTTAATATCATATTGTATGCAATAAAACAACAGACGCTAACTCTGCGAGTTAAATTTATTTTATCTGTTTATAAAGCTTGCAAATTTCATTGAAATAAAAAATATATATACATAAATTATTTTATTATTAAATTGGTCTTTTAATGCTTTACTTTTGTTTATTTTAAATTACGAAAATAAACGGTTTAATAGTTGTATCCTATGGATTCGCTCGCGTTTTAGGAGTTGGTCGTCAGCTGCTAGTTAATCAAAGTCTATATCCTTCCTTGGAGTTCAAGCTTGCTTACCAAATTTCATCAAATTCGTTTAGGTAGTTTAGTCTTGCCAGAGCTACAGACAGACAGAGTAACTTTCGTATTTATGATATTAGTATAGATGAATTATTTATATACGATAATATAACCATTCAAACTCCAACCATTTTTTTTAATAATGCATTTTTAATGCAGTCAAAGAAATATTACAATGGTAACAAAGAGAGAAAAACTTATAATTGTGCAAGAGTTAAATACAACAAGAAAAGTCTAAGTAAGTACTTAACTATTATTTTAACAGCCTTATAATAAACCTTGTATAACTTTGATGAATAGTTATTTGTACAATGACTTCTCTCTTTCTCGCATCAGTAATTTGGCGTTTGCGAGAAAAAGACAAATCATTGTGTAAGAATACAACTGCTATGTAATGATGCCTTATAGATCTATTCACTTACGAACGCGTCCGTCCACGTTCAATTATTGTTGACGTTAATGTTAGTGACGATCGTGCTTATGAAATGTATATGTGTTCATAAGATGACGTAGAGAAAAGACGGCGAAAAATATACAATAACTTAAAGTAGCACGGGCGCGCCTTGTATGAATAAATCTATACCATAGTATAGTAATATTATTAATGAGAAAGTTACTCGGTGGATCTGTCTGTTGTTCTATCATGGCGAGACTATTGAACCGAATTTGATGGATTTTTTTATGAAGCTTGAGCCCCAAGGGATGACATAGGCTTCTTTTATATCTAACACCTGACACACCAAACCATTAAACGCGAGCGAAACCGCAGATGAGAACAGTGTTTGATAAATCAACGAGTTACATTTACTTTATTTCATTTTTAAAGTAAACAGTAATCACAGGCGAATAACCTCTTAGAGGCCACATACGACAACTAGTTGGTATCTAATAAATGTGTGTTTAAGTGACTGTGTGTGTGTACTTAAAAAACGGGATAATGTATTTAATTTTGTTAATAGTTAGAGTTGATACAGAGAACAAATTAATTCTTAGTCTCTTCCGTGTAAACATTGCGTCGGGTAGGACAAGTCAACAATGTCACTCCTCCAAGTACTCTGCAATGGATAAACTTTTCATGAAGTTTACATACAGACTTAACTATACTAAAATCTAGACTTTTGCTACGAAGATTTAATGTTACTATTTTTAATGCAATTTTAACATATACCTTCTTCATTTTAAAAACTAGCCGCTCCGTCCAGTTGCACCCTCTCCTTTGGAGTGGAGCGGAGTATACTTTATCAGATTTCTCAATAAATGTTGAAAGAGCTACTTAGTACTTAATGCTTTTTTTTTAATTGTACTGGTGCGCTTCTTGCAATTCTTGCTTCTTCGAGCAATGTGCCCCGCCCACTGCCACTTAAGTGTGGCAATTCTTCGGGCTATGTCGGTGACCTTAGTTCTTCAGCGGACCTCCTCATTTCTGATTCGATCTCGCAGAGAAACTCCGAGCATAGCCCTCTCCATTGCCCTTTGGGTGACCTTGAGCCTTCTTATGAGGCCCATTGTGAAGGACCACGTTTCAGAGCCGTAAGTCATCACTGGCACCACACACTGGTCAAAGACTTTTGTCTTGAGACACTGCGGTATATGGGACGAGAAGATTTTTCGTAGCTTCCCGAAAGCTGCCCAGCCGAGTTGGATTCGACGGTTGACCTCTTTTTCGAAGTTGGACTTACCCAATTAGGAATTGTTTCACTTAAATGTTATCTATTTTTTATATCTTCCTTTATTATGACTAATAAAGGTAAAGGTTTGCGGAGCTTAAGTTTCTACAACACCATCTGTCTTGTTGTTCTCCCCTCTAAAAGAAGAGGCATTGACCACTCTCCTCTTATTCGAGTAAGTACATACATGGCAGAATTCTCTTCGTAAAATCTGAGTTTACTGACAATGATTTCGCCTCTGATCATAAGGTGAATTATAGCATACATTTAAATAATTATATTGCTTTAATTAGATTTGAGTTGGAAAACAAAAGATAAATAAATCCTATATAGTGGTCTCGTAAATAATGCGTAAGTTAGAAACGACTAAATTAGTCGAAACTAATTCCAAACTCCGCAGTGAGTAAGCTGTTTGGACAGAGCCTTGGTGCATTCGCTACGTATACCACTTTAGAGTATTTAACGCACGACTATTTAAAAAAAAAGAAAAAGTTAAATACTATATAATAACTTATTGGTATGTATTTGTTATCTTGTATTTTCAATAAAATTACATATATTTTTATGAGACATGAATGTATGACTAATGACTATTAGGTTATTATATATTCTCCTAATAGGTCAACAAAAAGCTAATTTAAGTTAAATTTAAAATGCTAACTTGATATTGGCATATTTACGGGTGTAAATTTACCGTAGAGCTGGACTGGGCTAAATTACATAGAATTAATTTTCAACAAGTTTGCCGGCAAAGTTACACTAAAACACGCTTTAAAAGTTACTTTAGAAACATTAAGGTTTTTGTTATTAAGAAATTAATGTAAAGTGCATGTCGTCTTAAAAAGGTAAAAAAGTCGAACTCTCCAAAAAATAAGTACAATAATAAACGAGATTTTTTAAATTAATTATAAACTTTATTATCTTATTACTAGGTGCTATATTCCATTGGCTTACAGCGTGATGGTGTATAATTTTAAATATACAGAACCCTTGTTTGCATATCTTTTATTATTATTTTTAAAAAATATAAAACGTATTTCTCCTTTATGACATACTTAATTCATAAATAATAATTACGGAATATTTTCTTGCTTATCTTTTGTTCGTATATATATTATAATTATTCTTCGGCATTATAAACACTTTACTGGATCAATTTTGATGATTTTTTTATGTGTGTTTAAGTAGGTTGGATAATTTGGATTAAACACGGTCCAGTTCCGGGATTAAAAAAAGCAATAAAAATCATACTTCATCCGTACGAAGCCTGCGTAGCTCGTATAACAATGTTTCTGTTATACGAGCTGTAAAATTTTTCTCTATGTGTGAGCTATCTAGAGAATTAATATTTCAAATTTGTACCGATTCTGCAATAAACGCAATCAAACTTTTCGGTTTAGTTTCACAATATTATTATATTTATGTACTATCGATTGCTATGAAAATTTGGCATAACTCAGAAACTAATAAGTTTTCGTAATCATACCGTAATCATAAGAACAAATTAGCTGCAAATATGATATTCTTCAAACTCTTCCAAGTAATGTATCGTGTGTGGCACCCTGTATGGTATGAATTATACTCGAATGTTATGATAAATAATCACTTGATTGTAAGGCTTTGTGCAAGCCCGTCTGGATAGGTACCACCCACACATCAGATATTCCTACCGCCAAACAGTAGTACTCAGTATTGTTGTGTTCCGGTTTGAAGGGCGAGTGAGGCAGTGTAACTACAGGAACAAGGGACATAACATCTTAGTTCCCGAGGTCGGTGGCGCATTGGTGATGTAAGGAATGGTTAATATTTCTTACAGCGCCATTGTTTATGGGCGGTAGTGACCACTTACCATCAGGTGACGTATGAGCTCGTACTCCTAACAAAATAAAATTATGGCCACTAGTCTAAATAGTATTGAGCTACTTAAACTCATTTTTCATATATTCATGCAACATTAAATTTACTGGTATTAAAAAATGAATAGTTGTAGGTTTGTAGGTTGTGTACGTGAATTTTAAGTGATTTTATAAATGTTTTATCAAAACAACAAACGCATCGGTTCAATTTTACGCAAAATTATCGGATTTCAATAATTATAGCTCATTATGGCAATTAGTATACCACCGAAACGGTGGGGCACGCGCGCGATGGCATTCCATCTTTTTAATATATATAATACTTGCTTATAATATATTTTGTATTATAATATAATACTTGTTGGTAGGGTTTTGTTTAGTTGCTGCTAAAGTTTGAGTGAGCCAGTTTCCAAGGTTGGTGGTGCGTTGGCAATGTAAGTAATGGTTAATTTGTCTTACATTGCAAATGTTTATGAGTATTGGTGACCACTTGCTAGTCTGTCTTCTAATTAATCACAAGAAAATATATATATATTTATACATATATTATATATATTATTATAAAATTGCAGTGAATTTAGTCATCAGTGTAACAGCTAACATATCGTTAAAAACACTGCTCATGTAGGTGATTTAATATTGCTTATATAATTCTTTCAGAAACCGTTATAACTGACATATGTAACTACGTAGAGTTATCATTTACTCTTTATATAAGAGTGTTTATTTCATTCTTTCTCAATTTATAATATTTACTTCACATCTGCAGCTAAATATATAATAAAACCTTATAAAATCGTTGTATTCAAAGAAGCAAAATGGTGGAAAAGATTAATAACTGAGTTACTTGCCGTTTCTTCTTGGTAGTTTTACGTTTTATTCAACTCTGTAACATGACGATTCACAGCTTTTTGCTTTTATGGGCCTACTTGAATAAAGAATATTTTCATTTTACATACGAAGAGTATATCGTATAATTTTATCTTAGAATAAACTATCATTCGCCTTTCAATTTAATGTCATCGAAGACGGAGAAGATAATTACTATTCTTATGTTACCTAATTATTAATACAACTGTCAATAAAAATTATTTCTGTTTACATTTTACATGGAATTTGGTAGTGATGGAAAACATCGTGAACAATTCTGTATATGTTGGATGAAATTCTGCCTATCCATCAAAGGTGGTGGAAGGTCCAAGCGTTTTCAGTAAGAGAGCAGTCCACTGCTTAAAGGTATAAAATAAAGATCAGAAAATAAATGAAAGCTTAATACCGGAAGCACTATACCGAACTAGTCTAGACTTTTTTATGGGGCAGGTGGCAAACGAGCAAGAGGCTCACCTGATGGAAAGTGACTACGACCACTCTGGGACATCTATAACACTGACTTGCAGTTGCGTTCCCAGCCTTTAAGATATTAGTAGGCTATTTTCTTGAAGGTTACCAAGTTGTATCAGTACGGAAAAACCGCCAGTGAAAACTACGCCACAGAGTGGTTCTGCATTCATGAAAGACATGTCATTAACTTATTCATAAATCATCCATTAAAGGCACAATAGTATATGCTGATTATGCATGTGTAAATGTGCTACAATATTACACATTTCCAATTAGGTTACATATTTCCAGAAATATACACAAGGGAAAATTAATTAACAAATACGCACTGAATTGATATATTATCTTACGGTATATTAGATATCGAAGATACGACACTGAATACCTCTGGTTAGCCCCGTTATGTTACCACGATCAATCACTAAGAGACGAAGCCAATTAACAAAACACCTAGATATAGACACGAGGCTACGTAAACAATTATGATATTTAGTTGTTTGGTACACAATATTAATTATTTTCAATATTTCCTGTTATTTATTTATTTTCAATAATTCATGTTATCAGTATATATACATGTATAGACCGATTGGATGTGTTATTTAATAATACAATTGGCATTAAATAATAAATAGTGAACCGCAATGGCCTTGAGGTTAGAGTACATTTTACATTACAGTACATTAAATTACATTAACAGCCTGTAAATTTCACATTGCTGAGCTAAGGCCTCCTCTCCCTTTGAGGAGAAGGTTTGGAGCATATTCCACCATGCTGCTCCAATGTGGGTTGGTGGAATACACATTTGGCAGAATTTTGTTGAAATTCTAACCACTGGGCCATCTCGGCTCTCAGCTCGGCTCTAATAGAGTACATACCGTAGCATATACCCAGGATTACGGCCTGAAATCAGGCAAAGAACCATTTAATTCCCATGTGCTTAATTTGTTAAAATAATTATTCATTTCGCGATTGGTGAAGGAAAATATCTTAAAAATCCTTGTATGTGTCGGATGAAAATATTGCACATAGGTATATATCTATAATTGGAGCAGGATCGAGCAAGCTCGAAGCTTACTCAAAAAGGTAAACGACCTCCGTAGTCGAGTAGTGTGTACACCGGTTTTCATGGGTACGCCACTCCGAGATCCCGTGTTAGATTCCCGGCCGAGTCGACGTAGAAAAAATGTTCATTAGTTTTCTAAGTTGTCTTGGGTCTGGGCGTATGTGGTACCGTCGTTACTTCTGATTTCCATAACACAAGTGCTTTAGCTGCTCACATTGGGATTAGAGTAGACTGTGATGTTGTCCAATATTTATTTATTATTATTATTTATTATTAAGTGACGACAAATCCGACACGATCTGAAATAGTTCAGACGCAGGACCAACGGCTTTACTTGCTTTCCGAGCCATGGTACTATACGCAGTTCTAACTTTCAGACTCCGGGCTGTATGGAATTTTTTTTAGCATCGGCTAAACCTGGGGTTTGAACCTAGGACCTTGGGATCTCGACCTTATATTCAGCCACTAAACCAATGAGGCAGTCAAGTGGTTTAGTATAAAAATCTATCAACTATTAGTGTTTATTATAATATCCGCTACATAACGTGGCTCGTCATATATTTTCCAAATCCAAAATTTTGGCGTCGGTATCATCCTTTTAGCTTATGACCTAAGAGAGTGGCCATAATTTACCCCTATTGCGCTATAACTCCTCCCTCCGTTTTGGGTTTTTCTTTAGCAAATTTAGAGTTTGTATATGTACCCTTTTAGGAATTCTTCCTTTTTTGCTGATTCTACTTAATATGAGTATATCACTCAATTCCTAATACGTTCTTAAATTATCTTGTTCTGTTATTAAATAAATTGAATTAAATTACGAATGGATACGCGGTTTTTTAGTCACTGTTTTTTTGTGCGTATTTAAAGCCTCATTAGTTACAATAAGCAAGTCCAAGAGGCGCAAATAAAACATTTAATTACTTAAACTATTTATTGAAGTAAAGAAATTATGTTTATCCTATCAAATAATTAGCCTAGTGTCTACTGCTCGAAGCGTGAGCCAGAATTGAAGTTTTCTTCGTACTCGGTACCGATGGTTGGCAGTTTGTAGGTGGTCTTGATGTTGCAACTCGTACGATTCCCACGTTACTTGTTATAAATAATTATTGTATTAACGGCGATCGCTTTGGTGGTCTTTGTTTTGTATTCAACAGAATGCTCGAGTAAGTTGTTACGAGAATTCTTGAATGTGGAATGTCGACGAGAAATATATTGCGAAAAGTATAGATCGCTGAGTTATCAATACTCTAGTCTAGTGAATTTATAACACATTTAAAAAATATATGAATTATAAAGAACTGAATACCGATCCAAACTACAAAGTTTGCAACGGTAATATTTGTTTACGGAAATATTTCTCTCGGGTCGTGTCAGATTGCCGAGCCATTGGATTATGACAATGAGCGACAACAGTGCATTCGGTGCAATTTGTACCTGTGCACTGCACGCACATACGCACGTCGAACTACGTGCACAGTTGTAGATCTATTCACTCATCGTTTAATTTTTTTTGGCACAGGTGGCAAACGAGTAGGAGGTTCACCTGATAGAGAGTGACTACTACATTTTAAATCTGTAATATCTTCGAAAATATTCATTTAATTTACACGATGTAAAGGGCCAAGAGAATTTCTCGTAAAAGGCAAAGGATAAAAAATGATTTTTATAGGTTATCCCTAAGGGATAGACATATACCATTTCGGACTTTTTTGTAGACCTTTTTAATGTGTACAATACTGTAGTACATTATTTTGATCTATCTCGTAGGGTTCAGCTAGCGTTTGCAATGTAAGCGCAAAAAATGTGTTTATTTACGACATCACTTTAGAAATCTCTAAAATAGACAGTGTTTCTCTACTATATTGTGCATGTAATATAAATATAAACTCCTCTTGAATCAATCTATATATTAAAATAAACCGCATCAAAATCCGTTGTGTAATTTTTTTTATTTTATAGGGAGCAAAGGAACAGGAGGCTCATCTGATGGAAAGTGATTACCACCGCCCATGGACATCTGCAACACCAGGGGGGTTGCAGGTGTGTTGCCGGCCTTAATTTTAAAGATAAAAAAAGCATACACAGCGGTACGCGACTTTGTTTTATACTATGTAATTATGTTTTGTGAAAAAATGACATATGCGCATAAAACGCACACGGAAGTTGCGACTTTATGCGTGGTCGATGTTCGTGGATTATACGTTGTAAGTATAACTTACGATTATATGCATCGTTTCATATTAAAATAAAGACCTTGAGACAACAAGAATAAAATCGTAAGATTTTAGATTTTACTCATTTTTACTAAAATATAAATTTTTAATTCAATCATAAGCCTTGGTATACTCTTTAACCTAACAATCATTGCAGTGTTCCAAAATTAATCACAACCTGTATTTGGTGGCTGATCAGTGCAAAGATGAAAGTTAAAAATCGCTCACCTGTAAAATCACAAAATTTGTCATACGACTATTAAGTCGTATTAAGTCGTACGGCAGAAATGTAAACCTGTTTATTACGTATTCTTTGAATTGTCACAATGTTTATCTTATAAGCACAGAAAGATTGGTATTGGTTGATAATATCATCAATATGTACCACGAGTCCTTACTAAAACAAGAGATTAAGTAAGTGAGTTACTTATAAATAAAATAAAATGTATTCCAAGTAATAATCAATCTTCAATAAACTTAACGCGTAAACAACGAACAAAGTCACGGCCTCAATATTGATAATATCTTTCACTGGTATATTTATATAATACGTATCTATCTATAAACGGTGATTTTTAGCTTTGATGTTAAAATCACTAGAGCGTGAATAATTTCATCATACAAATTAAAGCAAATAGTATAAAATGAAGAGAAGTCGTATGGAAGACAAATTTAATTAAGGTAGATACAGAATGTTTCAGTTTATTGTTACGCCCATAATTTTACGCATTTACTTTGTGTTTAACAAGTCCCAAGAATCTTGATATGTACATTATCTAACAATGCCCATGAAAAGGAACGAGAATTATCACTGGTGGAGGCGACTTTGTACTATGCAGTAACTCCAGCGCTAATTATTATTATCTTTAAAATTGTATAAAACCGAGTCTCTTTTGGGGTCTCTCCATTTGTTGTCTCATTTATTTTTGCTACAATTACACGATAGGTTTATGTTGCCATAGTGTATAATATTTCAATATAAACATTTGTAATCAAGATAATGAAAGGCGCTTTAAGAAATTAATCGTTTTACTCTGACTGAGTGTTTAGAATGAAAACAAATTATTCAATCGTAGGTCTGCAAAAGGCTTACAGATACGAAAATAAAGAGGCAAAACATTCATTGTACCTTGATGGGATTGCTCATTGTGATTTTTTAATTGATACTATAAAGTATAGAGAATTAAAATTCAATTACTTTTGGGGTGTTGAATTTTAATTCGATAAAAAGCAACCCTATTATTTGGCTAGTTGTATTTTCCTAAATATCTTCATTGTTATCTGATTACGATGAATTTTTTATTATTATCAATATACCCGCAGTATATTTTAATTTTAATTTTGAAAGTCCAACCTTTTCTATGATTGTCTTTAGATATCTTCGGCGACTCTAAACTAATTATAAGGTGTTCTATTATTAGTTTGAGTGAGTGAGTATTTAAAATTCAACCATAAGGATGGAATAAAAGTGAAAAGTTACGATGTAATCGTCAATTATAAATTAATTTTGATTTTAATTTAAAAATAAATCTGAAATCACATTTCAGCAGAGCGTTTTGAAGAGCCTACATAGATGTAATAATTATGACTACGAATCACTTAAATATGAAAAATAAAACAGTACTAGATATACTATAATGGGGTACTATTTGAAATGCGTACCAGCTAGTGCAAATTACTAACTCGAAGGTACCATATGTGTCCCTCCTGGTACTTATATGATTAGCAGAATTGACTGTGAGAGTGACTCTATGGTGTAGTCCGTATTAGGGGAATTCGAGGGAGAGACTTGGTCTACTTCACATGCATAGACGATGTTATATTCTGTAAGACGACGGCAGAGCGGGAATGTTAGAGAGCCGAAACCCTTGTATGGGACGGATATCATAGATTTTGGTAATTAAGAATCAATCAGCCGATCTCTAGGTTCATAATAATATCTTACAATAAACTTTTTTTAATCAAATATTCATTTAAATAGAATTCATCTCCTCAAATAAATATTCGTTGTTGTTTTTAAAATTAAAAGTAGATCACAAATGTGTTTGTTCGAAAACCAATATTTAATTCATCACTAATATTAAATATCTTTTCTTAACAACTTCCTTAAGAGAAAATTATCTATTTTCCTTATCGGCAATTCTGTGTATAGTGTCTATTTTATCTTAAATGTCAGGACACCAAAATTCTCATTTTTGTGATATGTTTTGGGAAAAAAATCATATCAAATTAGATTTTTCTAAACAGTAATATTATCACATTAAATAAGACGTTTAATATTTGGTTATTTCAAAGTTTTTTTTTTATTTATATTTGTCCTTTATAGTTTCTTTTTGCGTCATGATATTGGTGATATTTTCCGAAACGATTATGTTAAAATATATATTCCTGAAATGGGAGATCATATTTTATTGGTTGCATTTGGATAGATAAAAAATGAACTCGTTTGGGTATAATTTGAGGAGCACAGAAGTTCCTTACGTTCCTTACGTTCTTAAGAATACTCATGATATAATAATTTACAATTTAATTCATAGTACATATAATTGTACCATACAATTATTCATAAATATATATTATTATATCTCCGTAAAGTTTTAGTTATCGTTAGATTATAATTTATCTCGCGAGATTGTAAACTATCAAAAGATTATGAACGGGGATTCAATTTACAATAAAACTTTTATGAACAGTTTATAATCTTTGGGTTAACTTAAATTACATAATTTAACTGAAATTCACACCTATAGATTATACAATGATAATAGCGTTAAAAATAAGCAGTATGCAGTATATGCAGTATGCAGTTTACAATCTCGCGAGATAGATTATAATCTAACGCTATTTAAATTTTACGGTGACATATATTTATAAAAAAAACTAGTTTATTTTTGTTAGTTTGAAGATAATAATAATCATGACATTAATGTGAGTGAAACATGAACGTTTTAAAGCCATACAAATTTTATCGTTTAATTTAATTAACAAAATCTAAGAAGTTGTACATAGCTCCTTAACGGCCTTACACTGAGTATGACTCGAAGTTGGCTTATAAGCATCGCGTTTGTATATCTTGTATAAATGCAGGGTGTTAAGTAGCTATGATAATTAAACTTAACGATGTTAGAGATGTGAAAACTGGTTGAGTTTAACTTCGCTATTGCTTATTTTGTAGCAATATCCATTTAGGGAATGTCTCATGATATTAAGAAGTGGAGAAAACTGCGTCGTAGCCGTTTGTCTCGGCAAACAGGTGGGCCGAACAAATTGGGTCGAGTCTCGTATTACGTTTTTTGTTCGAAAATGTTTATGACATTTCATATTTGGTGTGGGAAAGAAATATATTACTGGAAATGATGTTAGTGATGTATTTACGTGAATGTCAGTTGATTTTCTTATATCAAGCGTTTTATTCCGTTGAAGGGACCCACATACTTCTATACTTATTGGAATTTGTGAGAAATTATTGATCCGATTTATTATGTAGTCCGTGTAGGTGCTTCTTATGTTACTCGACTACAGGGCTTCCTAAATATTAGGGGTATATATGCCTATACAAAAGGATCCTAAAAAAAGGAACAAAAATTATCAGTCGTCACATTGTTTAGAGCTTATTCCACGACGCAGCGTCGGACACATTCCGGTTTTCTTATGACGTTTTTATTTACCGCCGTACACGAAATGAACATTGAACATAAATTAAGTAAATAAATATTCAAAGGTGCTTGCCGAGTTAAAACCCCCAAAATTTGGTTGAGAATGAGATGTTAAAACCCCTGGACTTATCTCGGCCCTAGAATCATTTTTTTTTGTTTCTCAAAATTCTAAACATGAAAATCTTTCGTGCAAAACCATTTTTCATTTTCTATGCGTAGAATTTGATCCTTATTTGTATACCTATTATGTATTTAATACCTACAGTTATATTTTTAATTAGTGCTGAGTCATGGTGCTACTGACAAAAATAATTAGTCATACATTCGCAATGAAATGCAATAACGAATTCATGTCCTCCAAAATGAAAATAAATATACAAACCTATTCTATTAAAAACAAGCAATACGAGCCGGGGTCCCAGAATTCCTTTAATCAAATTGTAATATGAATACTCACAGACAACATCCAACTTGAAGGAATCTTCAATGCTCTGTCCGGGCATAGCGTTGTTGTCCGCTTGGCATTTAATTTGCACGCCGTCGTCGTCGGGCTGAGGCATGAATTGCAGGGAACTGCTCACCCACGTGTCGTTCATTGCATCTGTTATCTAAAAATTATAGAACTTCATTATATACTTCGTCCAAAGACACGAGACTCGTATTAATCAAAAAATGCTGGCATTCTTATGAACTATCCATTATATTAGTTTCTTGTGTTTAACGTTGTATGTATTATGTCGGCGTGTGAAATAGACGATAGAATATTAGTATTTGTATTTCCATGTGTGTGTGTGTGAGTGTGTATTTTATTCGTGTGTGTGTTCTTGAAATTGTATTTAGGATAAGGATAAAAAATATTGGGTTTTATTTTGGCTTAACATAAACATAACATAATCAGCCTGTAAATTTCCCACTGCTGGGCTAAGGCCTCCTCTCCCGTTGAGGAGAAGGTATGGAGCATATTCCACCACGCTGCTCCAATGCGGGTTGGTGGAATACACATGTGGCAGAATTTCGTTGAAATTAGACACATGCAGGTTTCCTCACGATGTTTTCCTTCACCGCCGAGCACGAGATGAATTATAAACAAATTAAGCACATGTAAATTCAGTGGTGCCTGCCTGGGTTTGAACCCGAAATCATCGGTTAAGATGCACGCGTTCTAACCACTGGGCCATCTCGGCATTTTGGCTTAAAGTGCCTAAAATAATAATAAAAATTTCTGATTCACAATAAGTTACAAATACCATAAGTACCTAGTACCCGTTACCTAGGAGACCCCTTATCCTAGGGTCACATTCCAATTCTTACGTATTTTATTAGACTTATAAGTTTACATTTTTTTTTGTTTGGTAAAGATAAAGGAAAAATAAGGAAAAGTATAAAACTAGTTTAACCAGTCGTTATACGTTTTTTGTTGATTTAAAGCAAACAAAAGTTATCATTTATTTTCTTAAACATATTTTTAGTAATTTGATATTTTTCTTTTTGTTAAGTTAGTACATATTTTTTAACCTTTACTACTTTATTTTAGCGTAGCTAGCTAAATAATTTATAAGAAAATCACCACAATAAAATACATACATAGTATTTACTGTTAAGGTCCTTTACGAAATTCATTTCGTATGATATGAATCTACAATATTTATATTATTATATAATGTATTTGAAAAAAATTATAAAAGTAAAAAGAACGATTAAAGCAATAAAATAAAATAATTGCAATTGTTATGTAATGTTTTTATAGTTGTATTTAAATGTATATATATATATATTATGTAGGCACACTAAAAAGCCACCCGATGTTAAGTGGTCACCACTATTGGCGCTGTAAGAAATATTATATATTCCTTACATAAATAATTCGCTACCAATCTTGGGAACTAAAAATTGATGTTTGGCAGTAGAATATCTGAGTGTGTGGCATCTACCCGAACCTACCTCTCTCTACCACCAAGTAATTTTACCATACAAATTTAAATATTATATTTGAGTCGGGAAATAAAGAGGATATTTTAAAATTATCAAATACAAAAGCAGGTCATTAGAAGCCGTTTACATTAAATAAACAACATGAATAACATTGATGGGAATAAACTCACTTTTCCCCTTTTAAATTTCCTATTGTCCTTGAACCAGGTCAGCTGAGCCGGGGGGCGGCTCCCCTCTGACACACACGATAAGCTGACGTACCGCTCAGAAGATAACGTCACGGGCTTGTTCTGTATCTGGACTAACGTCGGTTTCACTGTAACAAATGTGTTTTGATTTTGTTTTGTATTTTACAACCATTTAAGCAAATAATATAATACACAAGAGCAGTTATGTAGAGATAATTAGCAAGAGCGTTAAAGTATCAATATTTCACACTTGCAAAAGTAACTATTAAAATAATTAAGAACTCCGATATACTGCTTTATAAATGCCAAATGTATTTCAAGGTCATGATTTCATTAGATATTTGGAAATAGAGTCGAGATGGCTTGTATGTTGGCATATAATTCCGAAGAGGAGGCAAGGCCTGCCCAAGCAATGGGATATAAAAAGTGATTTTTACATTTATGTTTTATCAATAAGTCATCAAATCCGTATATACATATCACATCACACACTCTTTCACACAAACACATTCACCCAAATTAAATCTTTCAGCTGATAAAAATGTCCGTTACTTATTTTCAAAGAAGAAAAGCTGAGCTTTCGATCGAGCTTTCCTCAAGAATCGACATTTTAAAACTAAGCTTTTGGATTTAGAAGCACTCGAAAGAGTATTTTTGAATAAAAATAATTGGTAATTGAATAATATATCCAATTCCGTAAAGTACGTCCTACATTCTCATGGATTCGGTACTTCTTTTTTATAAAAAAATTCGCGTGATAATTTTGAATTAACCAATTAGCAAAGAATTTGGGGGAAAATTCATAGAACGTGACTTAGTCGAACGATTTTAACATTATTTAAATGTCATACATATTTTGAAAATAAAATATATTGTGCAATCGCTCGATGGACATAACATATATAATTAAAAAGTTTGTCTTATACACAATAACGTTACACGTTGAAACATAATAACATCAGACTTTTAGATGATAACACACTTGAGAATAAAACGAGGCAGTTACAAATATAATTGAATATATTGTGAGCAACCTTTTTTTAACCGATTCTCCTAACATCTGAGGTGAATTTTCAGAAGTTAAACACAATTGTTTTATTTAGAATATGTGATGACTGGGTGGTACCTACCCAGAGTGACTTGCACAAAATTCTACCACCAAGTCTGTCTACTTCAAGTTGTCTCGTTTTTGATGACTGCATTTATTATAGCTTAGCGATAAAATATGGCGTCTATTTATTTATATGTGTTCCTTAATCACGCACTCAAGATATTTGGTAAATGAATTCTATACATGTCACCAAAGATATCGATACTGAGTTACTGAATAATGATTCCAATGGGACGTAACATCGAGTACACAATTTGACAGTAATTATTAAATATATATTATAATACTGACGATTCATTTCCAATCTGACGGTCTTCTCTTGTGGGCTGACGAGGTTGGTGTTCGATGCTCGGCACTTGAATGTTGTGTTTAAATGACTTCTCTTGACGTGGGGTAGCTCCAGTTTATTTACGACTACGTGGGTATCAGTTTTCTCTCCTATGTATTGGGGCGCAGGCGTGCCATCAATTAGCCATATTACTGTTGGCGCTGGACGTCCTGTGGATCAAATATTTGATTACACTAATTGGTTCTTTGAAATTTATCAAGACTTTTTGACGGTCGTTTAGGTTTTATTTAATACCCGTTGCCAAGGGATCAAATTGAATCAATATATTTTTAATAAATTAGATAACTAAACCGAATACAATATCAAAAACGAATGTAAATTCCCGGTAGTGCCAAACAACGCGTCTTTTTCTATTCGCTTGAGTTGCTTCACTATAATGTTCACCGCGCTCTATATGCCTTTTGAAAACAAATTGTAGATGGCGCGCACGGAACATTCTAGTCTTAGTTTGTTTATTTAAATACCGCGAACTATTATTGGTGAGAAATGTATAGTTATTAAAATAATTAATTAAATTAATAAATATTTTATTAAATAAAACCTAGAGTTACACACGCGTTTTATAGTATTTACTTAACTCGGCTTTCTCGTAGATTGAAAGCAAATGATTAAAATTAATGCATCATCATCACTGATTGCCAATAAAATGAAATACATTACTAGTTCAATATTTGAATTAATTGACATATTCAAATATATCCGTCTGTTTATAAAGCATCCGATGGGAAAATGGAATAAAAAAAATACCTATATAGTTATATTTTATCATAAATAATAACTCATTACTTAACTGACCTACTTATCCCGACTTTGTATAGGTAAAATGAGGACTTTATCAAAACAAATCAAATCAATTTTATTCAAGTAAATTTCACAATGAAGCATTTTTAAATTGTCGATATTTAAATATTACCACCGTTTCGGAAAGCAGCCTCCAGCGAGAAGGAACGGCAAGAAACTCGCATAGTTGCTCTTTTCAAATAAACAGATTTACAATGCTGTTTTTTTACAATAATTAGTGTCCTGTGATAGAACCCGAGCCGATCGAGGCGTTTTTTTCTAAAAAGTGTTCTTTTAATGAATAATAAGATTTATTTATTAATTTAGTCTTAATAAACTTTTTTTTTTTAACAGCGTAAAGTTTTGTAGCTACATACAATGATACAGTGCGTAAAGAAAAGGAAGAAATATAATTATGTCATACTTTTAGAAGAAGATAAGCATATAATCGTAAATAATATTTAATTGCGTCAGTGAATGCTTATTGGCGGAATTAAGTGAAACTCGGGCTAAATTGCCTTGCTTTATATGGCCAATATTGAGCGCGGGGAACGCATCTTAGTGTATCATAAGCTCTAGTCCGTGTTATTTTAGCAGATATTATGTATTTCAATTGCGTTGTTTGTTAGTCCTTTAACATCAAATATTGCATGTTGAACCTCAGACTTATTAATAATAATAAACTCTTCGTATCACACTGTACTGGGACCGATCTATAATCACTGACAGGACTGTCGCCGCCAACAAGCCTGATATAGTGGTGATAGATCGGTCAGAGCGCCGCACGATAATTGTTGACGTCACCATCCCTCATGACGAGAATCTCGTGAAGGCTGAGAAGGATAAGCATATATAATAAAATATCTTGACGTAGCTCACGAGGTTGTCGACATGTGGGATGTGGATACAGCAGTTATTGTGCCGATAGTCGTTTCAGCGAATGGCCTAATGGCCAAGAGCCTCGACCAACACCTTAAGAGGGTCTCGTTAGGCAGCTGGGTCAAGGGCCTGAAGCAGAAGGCAGTACTCCTCGGCACGGCGCGTATTGTGAGGAAGTTCCTCTCTCTGGGGCCCTGACCACCGGTGGCTTGGACCCTGTTCCCGCCACTGGTTGGCCTCTGTATTGTATATTTTTAAATATATTTTATATATTTTGTATTTTATATTTAAAAATTTATTATACATGAAGGAGAATTAATAAAGAAAAGTATAATACTCTTATCTTATGAGGTTAATTTTAAGTGTCGATTCAGTTTCAAAGGCAATGCATGTTTGCTAAGCATGACCTTCTTAACCCAGGATTGGCTTCTGATCGAGAAACTCCTGAACGATCAATAGAATTTGGTAGTTAATTTATTAACCAAAGAGTTCAATATAAGCAATTCGTTATCTGATCTATTCTCCCGTAAACAAATATAAACAAAATGGAAACCAAGACAAAAAATGATAGTAAAGGAACTACAGTTAATATTACAAAACTTATTTTAGTTTTAGAATTTTATTATGCCTCAGCTGAACACACAAATCCACTTTCGTGGCAAATAGTTGTTCAATTCAACTTACTGTTACGGAAATACATATATGCTATGCTACTTCTGTATAAATATCTGTAAAAATAGCTCTATAGTCGTAACAGTTAATAAAACAGTTCGATAGTTTATGAGTTGATCTATTATTAATATTATAAATACGATACTTTTACGACTATGGTATACTATTTATATCTAAAACACCACCACCTCCCCCAATCACGCGAGCGAAGCCACGACCGAAAACTAGGCGATGATAAACAGACAAATATTTCCTCTGTTTACTATAAGCATAGTTATATATATGGAAATATTTTTTTTGTTTTTAAACTAAATACAAATCTTGTACTCCAAATTTTAGTAAATGCAAAATTAAACAAGAATTTTGTTTATATAAGTCCACTTCCCCTTTTATTAGGCCTCAATGTGTTTTCTAGTCCCATCATTTGGCAAGATTTGCTAATAATATCCTTCGGAGTAGACTGGATTTAGCCAAGTGTTTGGCTATAGGCCAACTCTAGGTAGATAATGAAAGCCATGTGGACGTCTAAACAATAGTCAACTCAACCATATTATGTTCTTCGCCACAAATAAGATAAAATGGGATAAGTTTTACGCACAGTTTTGTTTTATTATTTCTTATAATGTAATGTTGAATAACTGTTTTTCTAAGATCATATTTGTCGCAATGAAAATATTTTTTATTAAATTGACTTGGTCTAGTGCATAGATGTAAGGTGCAGATCTCGAGATCCTGAATTCAAATTCCAGGTCGGACCGATTAGAAGTATTAAGGTTTTTCTGTTGAATTTATCTTAGTGACTGTCCAAATCCTAAAATTTAGAAGTCAATCAATCAAAATATACTTTATTCAAGTAGGCTTTTACAAGCACTTTTGAATCGTCATTTAACAAACTATTTAAAGTAAAGCTACCACCGGTTCGGAAGAACCGAGAAGAACCGGCAAGAAACTTAGTAGTTACTCTTTTTCAATATCTAAAAATACAGTCATGTTAGATAAATACAATTATATATGTATGTTATGTCTCCAGCCTGGAAGTCAACAAGTATTAACTCCACGCTTTTTTATCATCAATATACTCTTGTATCGAATAATATGCCTTCTTTAAAGAAGGATTGTTAACAATTGACTTGAATCTATGAAACGGCAACGTTAAAAATGTCTGCGGAATTTTATTTATTTTAAGCGGATACCTTGTCCCAAGAATGATTTATTGAGTTTGCGGAGTCGTAAACTTGACGTTCTAAGCTTATCCTTACTTCTTGTGCACATACAATGATTATCACTGATTTTATCAAAGTGATCAATGCTACTGTGAATATACATAATATTGTTGTAAATATACTGTGACGCAACAGTCAGTATTCCTACTTTGTTAAAAACATCCCGAAGAGATTCTAGCTCCAAGATTATAAATAGGTCGGATTACACTCTTTTGTAAACTAAAAACAGATTCAATATCTGCAGCATTACCTCAAAGTAATATACCATATGACATAATAATGTGAAAATAACCAATATATACTAGACGAGCGGTATCAATATCAGTTAGTTGTCTAACTTTTCTAACCGTGTATGCTGCGGAGCTGAGTCTTCCTTTCAGGGATGATAAATGAGGACTCCACTGTAGTTTGGAATCCAATGCTATTCCCAAAAAAACCGTAGTATCGGCTACATCAAGACGGCCACCGTTTAAAGATATATTATAATTTTGCTTTCTAACATTGGGTAGGGTAAAAACTACACATTTTGTTTTTTGAGTATTCAAAACTAAATTATTTACTGTAAACCAATCGTGTATCTGTGATAATGCACCGTTCACATCGCCATAGTAATTTTTTTTCCTGTCTACCTTAAAAATCAGTGAAGTATCGTCAGCAAACAACACTATATCACAAATACCTTTAACATAAAGAGGAAGATCATTTATATACACTAGAAATAGAAAAGGACCTAAAATTGTTCCTTGTGGAACACCCATTTTTAACGTAGATCCAGAAGACTTTATGCCATTAATGAAAACTTGCTGAACTCTTTGACTTAAATATGAAGCAATGAGATCAAGAGTTTTACCTTTAATACCGTAGTATTTGAGCTTATACAGAAGCGTCTGTAGTGTGTAAACTTCCGTGTTTTGGAAAGTACATTGGTCGCTTAAACTTTCTGGTCGGGTCAGATTTGCCACCTCAATGGATTATGAGATTGAGATAGTAAATGCACCTGGGTATACATACACATCTGTGCACTATAATATCCTGTGTAGTGGCTGTGTAAGTGCAAGTTATCCTAAAGATTGGGTAATTGAGTAATCTTTATTTAATAACGCAGTCCCACTGCCATAATCGGTCAGGACGACATCATAATCATCATTATTTTTCACTAATATTATAAGTCTGAAATAAAGTATTTGTCGCATAAAAGTCAGATGGGCTGCTTGATGGTACGTGGTCACCTCTGTCCATAGATAGATCAACACTGTAAGAATTATTATAAATCGCTTAAATGCCCAATATATTATAGTCCTGGGAACTATTATTCCCCTTGTGCTGTTACATTGGCTTACTCACATTTTAAACAAGAACGCCTTAGCACCAAGTATTGCTGCTTGGCGGTAGAATATATTATGATAAGTGGACAGTATCTAGCCAGACTGCTTGCACAAAGCCCTATCACCATTTATTTAAAATATTCTAGTGTATATTGATTCTTTCTTGTTTTTATATTTTTTTAAACATAGTTACATAACGAAGGTACAATTTATTAATAACCTAATTGATTCCGCATGCAGGATGATTACGCTGAAAAAGATCGAATTAAGAGCAACCCTCCCCTCAAAGGGTTTCGTTATTTCCCCAAAAGGCGGAGTGTCTCCGTTTTTTATGGCCTTTTTTACGGGATAATCTTTACATTTGTTCATTTGCTTTCCTTTGAAATAGTATTATTCGATCCACGTGATTTTCAGGATAGACATTATTTACGACCCGGAAATTGACAAAGGCTTAGTTAGAAGGAAGTATTACTTTCTGTCCTAGAGAAAGGTATGGTAATTGAATGCTGGAGTAATAATATTTAATTTGTACTTACTTGTGTATTTAATTATATTTATTTAAGTTATTATAGTACAAATAGTACGATTATTTATTAGCTGGATCTGTGTTCGTATGTCATTTGTTTTTTTTTTTTTTTAAATGTGACCTTAGTTGATATTCACGATGGCTCTCTGACTGCAGCTCTGATACAAGTAAGACGTTTATGCAAATGTAAGTGTTCTCTTTATTTTCGCTCATAATACGATAGGCAGGCATATATCTGGTATTGATGATATATGACGATCTGCTACTGAGATTGATGTCCTTAGTTCGAACCCCGGACCTTGAGATTTACAGCCTTATAAGCTCGCCACTAGATAACGGGACAGCCATCAAGGAGGTAACATTACAACAGTTTCCACCATACGTATCAATTTAAAAACTTGGTGGTTGGGCTTTGAGCATGGCGTTGGGCGTCGTCTGTGTTGGTACCATCCATTTCAAATTTTCTACCGTGAAATAGAAATATTTAATATTGTTGTGTTTCAGTTTAAAGGGTGAGTGACCCAGTGTAATTGGTGGCGCATTGGTGAAATTACGAATGATTAATATAACTGCAGTAAATATAGTGGTGACTACTTACCATATATGTGAAAAAATTAAATAAATAACACCATTCAATGCTGAGTAATACAAAGCAATGTTCAAACAAAAAAAAAACAACTGCGGTTTGAGTTTGAATTTCGCGAGCAAACTAAGCATTACAGAAGCAAAGCGGGCTATTAAAGCTTCAAACTTTTGCGGAAATCTTTAATAACTTTTATAGTTCTTGAGTGAAGGTTGATCAACCATTTGCTGTGTCAAGGTTTTCTTTTATGTATTGTTTTTTTTTAACGTATTGTTTATTATTACACTTAAGATTATACGTATGTATGTTTGTTCGTTTATGTCGCAATTCATTTGTTAAACGTTTAGTGACTAGACTTATATAGAAAGAAAATCTAATTTTAAATTTACAAATTATAATTTATCTAAATACAAATAATAAAATTGAAGTGTCTGCTTGTAATATTAAAACAACCCGCTCTTTACTAAATGCATATGTACACGGTACATATACCAAAATAGCATTTTTTTAATTGTTGTCTGTCTGTCTGTTTGTTCCGGCTAATCACTGGAACAATTGGACTGTTTCTGAATCGGTCCATTTACGGGATTATGGTATATTTAGTACATTTTGCTTTCGATACAGTGTAATATAATATTAAAATTTAATTTAAATGACTATTTTCACGATATAATTTAAGTTTCATTCAATGAATATTTTTATGAAAGTAATTTTCTGTAATTTTAGAATAATCGAACTGTACACCACAAACTTATGACGAATCAGAAGTGCTTTATATTTGAAATCCACTAAACACAGTGCTATATAAAACTATATAAATATATATATTACTCAAAGCTATTCGTTAAATTATTTTAAATGTTAACTACAGTAAGAAGACTATACATTTAAGATTTAATATCAACTTAAAAAGAAACGTGAACGTAATTATTGGGAAGTCTTCTATATCTCAATCAGACTGTTTAGTTCGTTTTTCGTGTTACTAACAATAGGCAGTTCGAAAAACTGAAACAAGATAATAAGAAACCGCGTTATGACATCATAAGCCCAGAGGACGTTAACCTTTTCCGTAATTACGTTATCATCGTACTCCGAACCAAGTATTGATCATTCCACGTCACTTATTCGTAACAAACTTAGTTGTTTCTTCGGAACTCGTATAGTTGTGTATATCATCTATTTATCAATACGTACTTTTACATCAAAACTTTGTTTTCTTAATTCCCTTAGTTCAACACAAAGTTTTGATATTAAGGCGAGATTAGATGTAACATAAACACAGAACATCGATGTATTGTTAATTTTAACTTTAATTATACGTCTAGAAACATCGAACTGCCTACACAGATTAAGGCAATCAATAACACAAATATTATTTCCGTATAGATATATTCAAACGAAATATCAATGTTTACGTAAACGTATATATATACGAGCCATATGGCTCAATGGATAGAACACAGGGATTTTAACATAAGGTCACGGATTGAAATCCCATATAGCATTTATCAAGTTATTTTTATTATCAATTTTTTTTTATATATTTTAGTTGAAATAATTTGATGCAAAAGTAGAACTTTATGTCCTTCTGATCGGTTTATGTTATGGTAACCAATCGCTGACTAGTTAATTGTGCAGTGTATATGATAGGGTGTCCCTTAAATTTCAACTTCGATATATTTTTACGCATACCTTCTTAAAACTTTAGTAATAACCCAATATTGTCTAGAAAAAAATATAAGCTCGTTTTATTAACCGTGCAGACTTCCGATTTAAAGTTCTCCATACTAGTTCCGCGGGTATTGCGCTGCGACCACGAACTACGTATTGTATTTGTAATTTTTTACGTTATTTTTAAGATTGTTAGTGCGTTATTGTTTATTGCAAAATATATTATAAATATTTCGATAGAATTACGAAATGATAAACACAATATTTTCTTTATCGGATTGTCAGCCATCAAATAAAAGGTGCAAAATTACCATCTAATCGACAATATCACACAGTCAATAGTGTAGGTGAAAATTGTACAATATTCGCGAAGTTAAGCTGACTGTCAGTAAAGTGCAAATCTCGTGATTAGGAAGTGATTTTGGGAAAATGTAAGAATTTTAACAAAGACATTTCTGTACTGAAAAAAAATCAAAAAGAGGTGGAAATAATTTCATAACACCTGAACTTGTCGCAGCTTTATGTCTATGCCGAATAAGCATAAGAGACTCCGTTTATATTCTTCATTCGGTTTTAGAAGCACTTATTCTGAGCAGAAATTAATAAATCCTCGGTTCAGTGAATTATTATGAAGATAAAAAAATCCAGGGCAGAATCAATAAAAAATGACTTTCAGAAAAATGTACCTGACGAAGTCACAGACTTTTTGGATGGCAAAATATTAAAGTTAAAACTACTAAAGCTGCGACACAATATGTTTAAAACAATATTACATAATTATATATACAATATTATACATCCTTTCGAAAAAAGCAGTGACCAGACCATCATTGTATGGGCACGAGGACGAAAGGTAAAGTTCTAACACCTAGGTGTCCGAATTCGCAATGTATTCAACATCCTTCTTGTAGATGGATGTAGTCGTTTCTATATTTATAATTTTATTAATAGTAATTTAAATTTAACGTTAAAAAAACACATTTCTCCTACAAGATATTAATGGTAAAGAAGAGGTGACTTAGTATTTGTTGATTCACAGGAAATATATATATTAATTTAATTGTACTTTATTGACAAAAGTTCTACAATTTAAATGGTGGAAAAGACTAACTATTCAGGTTCTTATCGGTTCTTCTTGGTAAACTGTACTTTCCGACCCAATGGCAGCACGACGATTCAAAAGTGCTATTATGAGCCTACTTGAATAAAGAATAAAATAGAAGAATCATTTTGATTTGTTATTCACTTCATTTGTTGTATTTATATATAGTTTGATATATATTTATGTTATTTTTATAGTGGACAAAACTATCAGGTTAATAAATTACTTTTAATAAACTTTGTAGATTGGTCGGCACGGGTTGCGATCATGTTAAAAAGATTAAATTTCATATTTGAGTATGTTTTGGCATTTATAAAAAAATAGAGGGTATGCATATCGAAATTTAAAAAAAAAAATTTTTTTTGGTCATATAAGGACACCCTAATATATAATATATGTGTATATATATATATATATATATATATGGTGTATGTGAACACTGGTGCACTCTTATCTTTCAATTCAATGTTGATGGAAGTGAAACAGGACTTAATAATAAATAATATAAATATATTTCAAAAATCCTTATCCATCTGTTAATATTCACTCAGTCACCATCCAAATCAATACCCACAACACAAATATTTGATGTTTAGCGTTAGATTTGATGGATATACCCACCATGAAGCTCTAGTATAAAAATATCGTGTAATTTAAAATTCATTTTAACAATGAAATATAAAACCGAACCGAATTATCACAATGTAATTCAAATAAATAATAATTCGCCAACAATTTCACCGTTTACGATAAATACAGCTAAAACTCAAACTCGTATAATTTGTCTATTAACTTATATCATGGAAACGTTTCGGCGATTTCGACCGCAGAGCGGTGCGAGATGACAACCCTCTAATCCCAAGACTATGCATAATTCTGACTCGAATCCTTAAGCGCTCCCTTGGATTAGCAACTGTTTATACAAGAAGATTTTCAACTTGGTGTTACGTTATGGGCCTTAACAAAACATGACGTATACAACTTTGAATTTGCCGACTTTTAATAACAGGCTTAATTTTATTCGGTAAAAAGCTTAAGCGAAACGGAAATGGTTGTTTTTTTTCGGTTTTTATATTATATAGGTAGGTGGCGCATGTGCCACCTGATGGTAAGCGGTCACCACCGCCTATAGACAATGGCGCTGTAAGAAATATTAACCATTCCTTACATCGCCCATGCGCCACCAACCTTGGCAACTAAGATGATATGTCCCTTGTGTCTGTAGTTACACTGGCTCACTCATCCTCCAAGCCGGAACACAACAATACTGAGTACTGCTGTTTGGAGGTAGAATATATGATAAGTGGATGGTACCTACCCAGACGGCCTTGCACAAAGCCCTACCACCTTTGTAGTTAATAAGGTAATTTTATTAAACGATTTGTAATAGGAATTAAAATAAGTGAAGTAAATATACTAGAAGTACTGTTTTTTTCATAATAGACAAGTTGTGACTGGTTGTCAGGTGCTAAGTATATTTTTCCAGAGTGAATAGTAAGCTGCTATGTCCTATTCCAGATAATAATCTGTCTCCGTGCCGTATCATTCAGATCCGTTCAGCCGTTCTGGTAGGATTGAGTAACAAACATCTCTCCAAACTTTCGAATTTATCGTATCAGTAATATTATGGTTTCAGGATGAATAAATTGTTATTAATATTTTAAGCTTATATGTTGTATATTTTATATAATAGCAGTTATGTTATTGAATCTTAAAAATAATATCCATAAAAGATGTTTCTTTAAATCATCTTTTATAGATACGCCCAAGTTTTAACCGCGCAAAGGCTGAGGATAATTAAATGTTTCTGTGTTTTAATATTACGTTTAATTGTTAATTATACGTTTCATTTTTATTAAATTACACGTAGTTAAGATTGTAGTTAGTACCTATTATTTGACATTTCTTGTTTTTTATGTTTTTAGGATCGGAGTTGCGATTGGATATGTTGCAAGCATTCTTGCCACCTTTCCGAGTAGTCATTTGTTGAGTAACAATTTTTAATTGTATATAATATTAAGGCTTTAATGTTTATTGTATAGTAAATTGGTTAAGCTAATTTCCCTAAACATATAATTAATAAAATTGTAACCTGTTCCCTGTTAGTTAGTTTACAAATAATTGTATATAGTGTAAACACTCACATACACATACAAACATTACATACATGATACAATTTTGTCTTTTTTGTAATTTTTCCAAACTTTGCTATCATTTTAGTTAATCGTATTGTTATGAGAAAAGTTTTATTTTCATATAACAATACTTTTCGAGTCTGGCGTCACAGAAAATATTTTTTTCCGGTAGGCTGGCCAAAAACAACTTAAACTTAAAAAGGAATATTTATATAATTGTATATATTCCATTAGTATAAAAGGATACGTTGCTACTAAAATGATAGTGAGATGTATTTTGTGTTAGGGGATCCCTCTACACCCCCGAGCGATGGATAACTTTACGCCGGTGCCATTTGGAGCCGATCTCAGAGTGACTTATCGGCAAGTTTAAGAGCAATATATCAAAGTAATCGGTTTAATTTCTCATCTCGCACTCTGGAGAGGAATTTATGCTTATTTCTTGAGTGATACTGTCCTGATGAGGAATAATGGGCTGTTTATTTAGCTGCTACGTTTTGAAATGAATGGTTGCTATTTATGTTCGGAAAAGTCATAAAAATGATTAGTTGCTCACGATTAAAGCGATAATGATGGAGCTAATCAAAATTGCTTGTGAAATGTTATTGTCGTGTGTAGAATATTTAAGAAGTCATTGAACTAGTGTGAATTGAAAAAATAGAGACTGGAATGAAATAACGATTATCAATTTGTATATATTATGTCTCGTTATATCGTTGAAGGTATAAACTAGATATAACGCAAAGAAATTCCAAATCAAAGTCAAATGTTTTTTTTTTTTTAAATACAGTATAATAAGTTAGTTAGAAGTTAGTTATTAAGAAATAACAATTTATTATTAGTAATAATAGACGACTTTATACTTCCTACTTCTAATGTTGTTATAAAAAATGTATTAGCTGTAATGCTGTATTGTAACATTATTTAATATTTTCAAAAATAAATATATTAAAATAAAGTAAACTACGAAATGAGGTTAGCCGGAGTGGAGACTAAGTTACGTTGAAATAAAGTTTAACTTAGTAGCACGAAGCGAGGAATAGTGAGCCTATGTGAATGTCTAACACGTATAAAATGTGGCACATGTGTACCAAACCGCCCGGAGATCCCAAGCCACTTAGTCTTTTAGTAGTAAACGTGAAAGATTATCTTGGATTTATTTTACGGTAACCGTTTGTAATATAGCTTCATGTACTTGAAAAATACTTCATGAAAATTTGTGAGGGTATGCTTTCTTTAAGAATTAATTGTTATACATAGTTACATAGTTCCGAACGCGTGTGTAATTTCTATCTTTGATATAAATAATCGTTGGTTTTGATACGTTTATTAAGTGTTGATATTTTATAATTATTTATTACCTAAAACGGTTTCAAAATCAATTTTTACTACACATTAAATCAAAATATCAATAAACGGGATCAAAAATATGATGATATGTTTATTTTCTCATCCGTAATAAAATATTAGTTTTTAATATGACTGAAAACAGTTTCTTAAAATACAAAACAATTTAAAACTGGCAACACGCCTACATTGCTTCGCTCACATATTATATGATGTAATGCACATTCATTTGTACGTGCATTTTATGAGGAACACTCCATACTAACTGAGCATACGTACCTCCCCTGACCTCACAAACGAGAACGAGCTCGTTGCCCTCCTCGAGAGGGCCCACCACTCCGGAAACGTCGCGCCCCGACTTGTCGTACAATATTAGTTGGTGTGGAGGAACTGCAACAAATTGTAAATGTTATGACTATGATAAGATAATGATATTATATTTTGTCGTTTACTATAAACGACAATGTTTCTCTTATTACATATATATTTTTTTAATAATTATACAATATAAATATAATTAATATAATGATTATTATTTTTATGAGTAAAATTGAGAATTACTTGAACCATATTTACAATTTACATCATTATAATTAGCTTTTCATTTTATTTATAATGAAAATTTATAAATAATTGTCCGACCATTCGAAGGTAATTTTAAGTGTCCGATATTTTTTATTGTTTTTTTAGCTTTCATTCAATAGGCCAGTAATAGTACTCAACGAACAAAATATGTCATATTTTCTTGTACCATAGTTTTATTTAATAACAATCATATATAGTCAATTTTTAAATTTTTTATTTACGATAAAATCATTTATACTAATGTTTTATTCGTTGATAAAGTTAATAACATACTGTGGCACAAATTAATCATGCGAATACTATCATTGTTTTATTTCAATTTCTTTATTCATTTTTAAGTCAAATTTCGGTATCGTATAAGATTTCAGTAAATATGAACGGATCACTTAGTGGAGTTTTAATAAGTATACATTTTTTAGTTCAAAATCAAAATATTTTTTATTCAAGTATGCTCATACAAGCACTTTTGAATCTTCATGTTATAGTGTGAATTAAATGTAAACCTACAACCGGTTCGGATAGTAGACTTTACCGAGGAGAACCGGCAAGAAACTGACTAGTTACTCTTTTCCACCATATTAAATATAAAGTATGTCAGTAAAGATCAATTAAATTTTTATATATCCCGCCTAGAAATCAATAATTACATAGTCGACGCTTTTTTATCTTGATTTTTTTTATTCACACGAGCTTTGAATTTTTTTAATAGGCCAAGTAAAAAATAACCGTGGAATTTTATTATAGAACAGTTTACATAAGAACACGTCTCTATTATTTTAGTACGATCAAAGCCTATTTCATAATAACCCACTAAGTATATACCATTAAGATAAGTTAACATAATTATAAAATTTAGGTTTTACAAGATTCGATATAATCCAGTTATTATACGAATCATAGTCGATTATTGTGAGTTTACGATTGAAATAATATACCTTAGTGAGGCAGAGCAACGCCATACGCTTTAAGCTGTATCATCAAGAGAAGAAAGCTTCGAGCTTTAATCAAGCTGTAAGATATTTACAGTAAAATATTTTTCATTTTAAATTAGTTTCATTTAATAAACAAACTCGTACATCAATTTACACGGTAAATCGTAAAACCCAAAATTTAATTTAAAAATAAAAGTTCCAAAGCTTCTAGAACTTATAGAACTGAGGAGTTTTTTTAAGTGGCTTAAATTTAATCTCGACAGAGGTTAAGATCTTAAAAATTCATAATGAATGGAGTGAAAAGTGGCAAAAGTATTTTAATTCTCGAAAAGCCATCTCAATTAAAAATATATTGCATGTTGATAAAGCAATTACATCTCCAATTATTTTAATACAGATGATAAAGTGAAATTGAGTTTGTATATAATTATAATTATTATTTTCATTTCAATTCGTAGTAGATGCCACTTAATAGAAAGTGATTACCGTTGACAACAACAAAACCAAGTTTTTTATACACTGACAATCGCTCAAATAGTCCAGAGGTTAGAACGCGTTCGAACCCAGGCAATTTTTTTATAATTCATGTCGTACTCGGTAGTGCAGAAAACATCGCGAGGAAATCTATATGTGTCTAATTTAAGGGAAATTCTGTTAAATATGTATCTACGAAACCCCATTGGAGCAGCGTGGTCGAATACGCTCGAAACTTTCTCCACAATAGTAAAGGAGACCTAAGCCTTGCAGTAGGACATTCACAATATATTACTATAATTTACATTGACAATACACTGCATACATTGGGAACTAAGATATTATTGGGTCCAAAATTAAAACGTCGATGAAACAAGATTCTAGGTCATTGATAGTCAAAAATTAACCACGGTTTTCGAAATGGAATATCTTAGACCTGAGATGAACCATCGAAGGAATAAAGAAACGAAAGAACCTGTACAAGTGTACACCGAGCCCTCTCTCAACCGAAATACATAAAAACATCGAACGGATTACTACTTAACTGTTTGATACGTGGATGGTCCATAAATATTTCACGTATCATATTAACACAAATAAATAACCAAGCTTATTAGTGGGACAAACATAACATCATTTCGAAGGTTGGCTGAGCCAGTGTCACTACAAGCACAATTGAAAAATTAACATCTTGGTTTCCGAGGTTGATGACGCATTGATGATGGTTGGAATGGTTAATGTTTCTTACAACGCCAATGCCTATGATTACTTGCAGACGGCCCAACTACTCGTCCGTCTACTTATTTTATAAAGAACTACAGTACTTAGAACGCGTGAATACTAACAACATATTGCGTTCAAATCTGTGTGTCGTATAAACATCTGGCACATTTGTATTTATCAATCCGCATTGGACGACTAGGAATAAGTTTCAAACCTTCCTTTAAAATGGCCCAACTTAGGGTGGGTATAATTTCACATTAAATTCCAATTTAAATTAACTCAAACATTGGTATTCCTATATCACAAGCGATATAACAGAAACAAACATTTATGGCAACATTCTATTCAGGAAATCGGTTCAATGATCTCGGGAAACGGCAGCTCAACTAGTTGTCCAATACGATTCTGCACGTAGAATGTGTATTGCTATTTCTAATTACATTGACTTGCTATTTTTAATTATTTGCCTTTACTAAAGTAAATACAAATAAAACACCGCTGATTTCTTGCGCTGGTTCGTCTTGAGTCAGGTTATTTTCTTTTAAAAGAGTTGTGTATTTTGTCTATCAATACATAAGTGTAGTACTTCTACATATATTGAATTAAGAAATTATAATTTGAGTAAAAAATGTAACCCGTAAAATATTATTTAAAAACAAAACTCGAAGCTTGACGTCGAACTCGATCGTGAAATATTTAGAAAGTGACGTTAAGACGTGAAGTACTTATATTGCTGGTGAGGTACTCCTTGACTTCAGAGTTGTATCCGGCTTCAATTGTCAGGATGACCTGAAGCTGGGCGCAACTGAATGCAGTAGTTGAAAGATTTGGCACACCTTGGAATAAGGCTAGACCAAAATACGGTCAGACACTGATGTAGTGTTCCATATGGGGCACTGGTGCTATTCTCTGACAAACTGCTAAGCGTGATAAATCCTTAGAAGTGAGAAGAAGTAGTCTCTGGGAGGAGATATTCTGCTGCCCTATTTCGGCTGTGAGCTGGAGGCAACAATTCAATCGATCCATTGTGCGAAGAAAAAAACCTTTATAGACAGCAAAATTATGTAGTTGGAACATGAGGCTTAACCTAAATAACTTAGCTATACCATTAAAACAAATAATTAACTTCATGTATATTAAAACTATCAAAACAATAAAGAAATAATGTATTGAATATTCGAAAACAATATATCTGATAATAAAAATAAACGCAAAAAAATATGATCTATCATTATTGTAACAGGGCAGTAAAAAAGTCGCTGAAACCGGACTTTTTCCTAGAAACATTTAAAGCACGCACACACATCCCTGTTATTAAATCTTGTTTTGTAATAATACAGGCTTTTATAGGAGTATAAGTTACCCATGACTTACTAAAATATTTGAATACGTATTGTTTTATTGTTCTTGAAAATAGAGAAAGTAAAAAATATATATAAACTTAGGCTATTCCTAAAAGTTATCTAAAAGAAAAAATGGCGGATTTTTTTCTAGTCTTTGGATTTATTATTTATTTATTAGGAAGAGGTATTTGTTTCGTGAAGTTAAAATAAAAAAAAAAGTCTTTATTGTTCTGTCTTACTTATTACCTGAATAATTTCAGTGTCAGATTGATTGTTAGTTATTTATAAATATACTATAACAATATATAAATTTTATTTATTTGTTTAAAATACGTTTATAACAAATAAATAAAAATTAAATACACGAACAATATTCATACAACCTGAACAAATATATTCCAATCTAATTTGAATTCCATTGAATAACAAAACAATAGTTACAGGAATGAAACCAAAAAGGCCGACCTCAGCGAATTACAGGTCGGACCGTCCCACTATTTATTACAAAAGTAAAGTTTCGATACAATCAAAACGTTTCATTGTGCTTATGTAGTCCGTGTTATGCATACGAGTATAAGTAGCGATCGTTTCACGATTAAAACGGGCATCGATTCATCTTTTGAGTATTGTAAGCTATTTTATTTATCGTTGAATAGCTTCGTGATTAAAAGATAAAGAATCGAGTTAATATTGAAGTTATTCAATTTTACGAATATATTGTTATTTTTTTGTTAATCGATTTTCGATATCGAACTCGATTATAATAGCCATCATTATTATCGTCTTAAATCGTTACAACAATTTAATATGCTGGGAACTAAAGTTGTAACAGAAATATCATTAAAAAACGTACTGTATATATATATATATATATGTATAGGCAGTGTGTTCTCAACAAATTTCTAACTAGGACAGTGTAGAAAATAACTAAATAAGGTTAGGTATGAGAACTATTAAGACCTATAATTTACTCATGGCATTTATGTGTAAATATTCAAATATCGCATAGTATATCACAGAGAAGCCGCAACGCAACCGCACCGTAAGAGAACAAAACAACCAATTAAAGGGGGAATTCATACTCGGGGGCGTCAATTAAACACGGCTTGGCTCAGGTATGATTTGTTTGCAATTAAATGCCGGCCAATTTCGCATTCGATCGATCTAATCGTTTAGCGTCTTTATGTGTAGCTCTGTAGCTCGTTTGAGATTTATTAGATACAATTTAATTGAATAAATGTCACATGTCACTTTAGTAAATAAATAAATATTGGACAACATCACATACATTACTCTGATCCCAATGTAAGTAACTAAATCACTTGTGTTATGGAAAATCAGAAGTAACGACGGTACAACAAACACCCAGACCCGAGACAACATAGAAAACTATTTAACTTTTTCTATCCTCGGGACCTCGGAGTGGCGTACCAATGAAAACCGGTGTACACGTTACTCGACCACGGAGGTCGTCAACGACCTTGTCAACGACCACTTTAAAAGTGGAAACTTTGTCGTTATTAATTTTAGTTTTGTATTGGATATATTATATACTTAGAGAATTTGCAAGAAAATAAGACAGCCAGCATTAGCTACCCTTCAATTATTTGTCAAGGTTTGACAAGCGTCGGGTAAATGAAAGCAGCCACGTCAGAGGGATCACGACATACTCAAACTCACTTTGGTGCGAGCCTTTGCGAGTGGTGGTCGTTAGATAGTTGCTTTTGTAATATTCATTCGAAGTAATTGTTGTAATTCATTATGTTGATTTTACGAATTGTAAGAATAGAAATATTGTTATCGTTTAAATTGGTATTCTGAAATATAAGAGATAGATTAGTTGCGTGCTGTTTATTTTAAATTTTATCCTACTTCTGTTTTTTAATAATATGCTATTTCAATATATAGTATTTTATAACGCGCTTGATCGTAATTCTAGTAGGTAGCTTACAAGGTGGGTTCAAACAACGGCAATAGGCAAATAAAAAATAATTGTTTTTGACAAGGAGGAATTTCTTGATTGTCTAAGAAATAAATAAACTTTTTAAATAACCTCGTTTCGGGTAGTAGTTGTAATGAGTGAGTCCAGTCCTGAAATTGAAAGTCGGCAGTGTTTTCAGTTCTGTGCCTTTTTACTGGTCGCGTCGTGCTCTTCCATCGGATTTTGAACACATTATCTCATCAGATTGACGAAGTATGTGTTTGCGCACATTTGTGCACTATGACTGGTTCTGCGCAGTTTGCTTTTAACCCTTGAGCATAGCCACCGTGAGTGAAATTAATCCGAAGTCCTCTTTACTAATTTTGATTATTATTTAGCAAGACATAACGAAAAATAATAACAAAAAAGGACCTAATGATTCTTTATTTGTATGGAGTCTACCAAAGAACGTTTTTCGTACTACACATGAAAATGTAAATTTAGGACTAGAACACATATGAAAAGTTTAATTACAAATTGTTTCCTTAATAAGCTTCAATAAACAATTAAAACGTATAAGCGTGAGCACGAAAACGCTTACGACATCTCTCGAGTGCTTCCTCAAATTGTTATGAGCAATAAAATTAAATCGTTAAAGAGTAATGGCCCTTACATTGAAATGAAAATGTTGGTGACCATAATTTCTCCCACCCCACATCGTATCATGCGCAATCTTATACAATTACTCGTATGGTAGACGTACTACATTTGATGCCATAATAAATCCTATAGCAGAGACTACGGTTGAAATTATGGCGTCTGAATTATGCATTAACTGTAACTCGCTAAAGGTAATAAAACTGGTACCCCTACGGAGGGTGTTCGGTCGAACGTGTGTACTTGCACACAAATTGCTCGAGTTTATTGCATGTTGGCGTTTATGCAGGAGTTTATGAGTTTTCGGCGTCCACTTCTTATGTGCCTTGATAATTTGGTCAAATATAATGTAAAAGCTCTGATCCTTTTACATCAGCACCACAATGCTGTCTTAAATTACCGTTTATGAAAAAAAATCCATTTTATTTTATTGTTTTAAATTTAACAGAATACTAAGTTTATAATTTTTTTTAAATACAAGAAAAGGATATGTTTTGGGAATCAAAATGTATATCTATTTATATTATCTGTTAACAAAAAAAAAGAATACATTTTTGAGCCTTATTTTTGGTATTCATGTTGTTTGCGACAGTACGAAGCTGTCCAGCTAATTCCAAGCTGATGGAACCACAAGGCACAGCTCGAACTTTATAATCTCATAACGTTAGTTTTACTTTAAAACTTTTACATTAGTGATCGTCGACGTTGCTGCACATTTATACCGAGAAATAATGGTTAAAAGAATTATTCATTATAGATAGTTTAGGAACTAAAAAATCTTTGTAACTTACAGAAACAACATTTCTTTTAGAGAACATAATTTTGTGGTAAAAATATCTTCTTTTAGTATTTATTTAATTTAGTTTAATGGAAATTAAAATACAGAGTTATGGCTTAAATTACAGAGCTGTGCTAATAAATGTATAATTTTCCAGTAAAACCTAAGATTTACCGACATGAGTTGGTAAATGTAAGTATTTATTATAAAGGGACGACTTTTACCGCTCCAACCTAACCTAACATGTAAATCCTAAGATTTACTAAGTGAATGATGGCAAAAGTTCGAATCCCAAAGTTATTACATACATTACATTTACCATTCATAATCGGTAAATCTTAGGTTTTACTGGAAAATCTTAAGATTTACCGTAGTTCGAGCTTTTACAGTAACATATATAAATTTCGAATAAATAATAAGGTTGCCACATTTTGAATTGATTGCAATTCACATTAGTTATAAAAAAGAACTTATACAACTTTTTGAAGAATAGCATGATATTTTTCAACCAGATATTAATAGTATGTTCCACTGAATATTGAATTGAAACAGGCTCGTATAAATGTGGAGCAATTTCGAATTTCCATTATCGCTTGCTTCAGCTTATTCATGAATACAATCGACGTTTTAAGTCCGTCGGTTCATTTCTTATAAGAACAGATCTATACTCGCTCAGCTGCTCTGCCAACTTGTTTCATTAAATTCAAATTTCGTGTTATACTTATTAATTCAGGCGGGCGTTTTCCCCACGTCGTGAGTCGACTAGGCGGATGCTTTTTATTCTTCTCGTTTTCGCATTTACGCGCCGAAGTTTTCGATAATTTTCGAAGCACTCGGATATCGTTCGGGGAAATTAACATAATTAACAAGTTTTTAATTTTGCTCGATTCTGCCGATAAAATATAAAAATACTTATCAAAGATTTATACAATGGGTAATCATTTAAAAGTCCTATTTTGGTCCACTTAAAATTCGTAACAGAATTAGATTTCTGTAATATTAATGCGACCTTAATTTGATACGACCAGATCATTCAGCGAGAAATATAATTAGTTAAAGTCGGTTTTGTGATTTATAGCCAGAATTACTAGCTATTATGTTTATGTAATATAATATAATACATATGTATACGAATAGTATTACTATCCTTCTGTTTTAATTTTTCGTGTAATTTTTATTAATCTCAATGGATACCAGGATACGTCATATTGTAAATAAATCTTATAATGACTTTTCATGGAAATGCTCGCCTAATAAAATACACGGAACTGCTAATATTTGTTTTTGTTAAAAAAAAAAACACCATGATTATGACAAATTATCACAGCAATACAAATTAATTAAAGCTGGCGTTGAATCAGTACTAATCATCAGTAAATTAACTCATTTATACGTAAATTATCACAACGCAAACTATTATTTAACTTGAATATTATGTGCGGACATAACAAATGTTTAAATAGTTAGTGTTAAGAGTCGGAGACGTACATTAACAGATACCGTTATTCGCCCGAGGCACAATAGTCACAATGTATGAAAACAAAGTTCACTGTTAAGTAGTTTACTGTAAAACCAGTTCGAAACTTCGTGTTAAACAATTTACTTAGTTTCAAATATATATATAATCATGTCTCAGTTGAAACTTAAATACACTTTAATAGGATCTTCAAATCAAGGATAATTTTTCGGTGCAATTTTTTATAGTAATTAAAATTTTATTAAATAAATAACAATATTTATCTGTGCATTTTATACTCTATAATAGGTAGACTATATTGCAATATATTATGTAATAAAATATAGAACAGCGTACGCTTTGGAAATTTTAAAGCGAACTTTTTATATAACGCGTCAAATTTCGTGTGATTTTAAAAAATAGAGGCGTACAAAACCCCTTCTAGCTATAAAATAATCACTTTTGAATACAAATAGTATTGCTATTTAAATGCAGACCGTCATTGTTTTTAAAGTATACCTTCCAATTTTAAATGTAATATTAATTGCACGCGGTGTACACATTTAAATACTTGTTGCTATTCTTTGGTTTGAATTATGATTTATTTTAATTAATAAAAATTCTTGATCATATTTAAAATTAAATGTTCTGAGTTAATTGTACAAAAAGGAACATAAAATATCATAATAAAACGTTTTTATGTTTTAAATGCTGTTATTGATAACTAGTTTATGTTTTATCAAAGAAACGAATATAAATCTTTAAGGATAAATAATATTATTATAAACAAATAAAGACGAGCTTGTAACATCGAGTTTTGGACTTTGCGAAGTCAATACATTCTTCCCGGGGCGGAGTTTTCGATTCAATAATAAAAGTCTGCAAATCATTTACCGATGAATAAATTAAAGCTAATGTTCAAAGAATATTAATAAACGACGCATCTTATACCGTCTAAGATTATTTAGATGATAAAAACATTCGAGAAGTATTCATTGATTTTAATACATCATAAAAATTTAAATTAAAATTATTTAAGAAATAAATGTATCTTACTGGAACGCAGTATTAAGTTATAGCATTCTGAGAATACAGAATGTTTTTCGATATAAAAATATATTTGTTAGTTTTCACTAAATTCTCGTCAACTCATTTTCAGAAACGGTTAAATTTTCCAAAAAATTTCTTATTTTACCACTTGCTGCTATAATATGAAATACGCATATACCTGTACAAGATTTTTACCCAATACAAGCTAGTTTTTTAAATATTTCATCACCACTAAATACGATGTTAATTATTAATAAAAAAAATCACATGAACATTCATTCGTGTTTTCGAAGATCTGAATCGGGGTTTATTACGAATAGAACATATTATTAAACTATATGGTTATATCAGCTCGTTTTATCAAATATAATACATATTTCATACTTAGGTAAATTTGCTAATCATTCCAACCGAAAAAATTCAATATAAAGTATTGTGTTTAGCGTTAAAATAACGACAACGACCCTGCCCAAAGCCTTAAAGGTTGACGTTATATAAATAAATGTAAAAATACATAAATATTTTATATCAATTTAGAATTTTTATTTTTGTAATGTTTTCGTTAAGTAAAATTGTTTCTCTACCTATAAATGAAATTCGTAGAAAACTGTAATATATTAGCTTATTCTCTAGGTATTTTTATGATGTACTTTTTATGACGAGCAATAATAAACGAAATATATACGCTGAAAAATCAAGTAAAATGAAAATATATTTTTCGACATAAAAACAATAAACTCAGATTTTATTAAAACGTATTTTAATACTTATATAAATATATAAGTTTTATCACAAAAAAGAACGATTCTTCAATAGTACAAGCCTTTTATAAAGTTATCAAACATTCACGATATTTAAATATCGTAGCGAAATATCTATTCATGGAGTATTTATTGACAAGGATATTTCACAAAACTTTGAATAGGTCAACAAAATAAATAAAACAACCTTAAACAAACTTAATGATTCATTTATGTATTCGTTATAAATGTAAAAGAAAATATACGATAAATATTAAAAAAAGTTCCTTATTTTGTCACAGAATCAATGAAGTCAATAACTTGTTTACAACGACTTCGCGTCAAACCTCCATGTCAAATTTCCCTGGTAATTACAGGGGGATCGGGAATAATTTATTGTTTTTATATTTCTCACTGTAACTTAACGTGACTGGGATTTAAAATTCGCCTTGAAGCATTTTCCTGCGTAGCGTTGTACAGCTTAAGTTATTTTATTATTAGTACTGTGTTTATGGGTATGAGGAATAAGCCCGACAAGAGTTTACTTGGTGGTACATTTTTGTGGATGGGTACCATCCACTCATAATAAATAACTGACAAACGGGAACATCAAGGAAATCATCTTAGTTCCCAAGGTTAATGGCGCATCAACGATGGCTGATATTTCTTACAAAGCCTATGTCTTTCCCAGTCATTAGCCGGTCCGTTCTAAAAAAGAGGTGGGCAATGTCACGCTGCCTGTGATGATAACTACAATAATGTGGTCTAAGATGAATGAAGAACTTTTATTAGATAATATGAAATATCTTGAATTCTGTCGAGGCTGTCAAATATGAAGGGATGTCATTTTTATACTTATATTTCGAAGCTGAATGTTCTCATATTATACTTAATTGAATATTAATCTATTTCTCTCGGCCAATATTATGTAAGGTTTTAGTGGCGCTTTGCCAAAGATAATTGATATTATGTTTCCTTTTATTTTTATTTATTATCCTGTATATTATTAAGACAATACAATCTAATTAGTATTGTCAAATGTTTTGTTTATAAATTGTTTTATTATTAATTCCAGTCATTTACATAATAACGGCCCGTAAATATTCCACAGCTGGACTATGGCCTCCTCGCTTCATATTTATAGGTTACTATTGCTAGCAGCTTCGGTCAAGTTTTTGGGTTGGTTGTCAGGTATAAGATATAGAAAGTAGGATATTTACTTTCCTGGAGTTCCAGCTTCCTTCACACAAAGTTTCATCACATTCGGTTTTGTGGTTTGGCCGTAAAATAGCGACAGATAGACAGACAGAGAGACAGAGTTATTTTGCATTTATAATATTAGTACAGACCATACGACTGTAGAGCAGGTTGACAGATACACGAGTTACAGAAGTTCATCCGAAACATGTCGGATGTGCCTGCCAGGATTTGAACCCGTATACAAGCGAAAAATTGTAAAAACATAATTTTTCCTTAGTTCATTTTTGCTTCGAGACTAATAAACGACTAAAGATTATTTACATATTAATAGGTTTTATATTGGATCGTGTAAAAATACCTCAAGAAACGAACAAATCACCGTTACTGGAATGCATGCAAAGTTAATTATAAATAAATCAAAAAACACATAACGCTATACAAATAGTTAAATTAACAACGTTAAACACACGGTAAAGTTTTAACGAGATCTAATAGGTGTAGTAAAGAGTATTAATTCGTTTTTTTTACTTATTGCTTTATGTAACTGAACTTATTTGGACCGTCCCTTTCGAAATGATAAATTTACTTGGAAATCAAAGTAACTGTTTTCGAATTTCGTTTACACGCTTCAATGATAATGTGTTATTTTTAATAATTTGAAATAGGAAATTTCTTTAATTTTTAATAATTTATATTTAATGTAAAGTATTTTTGAAAAATACAATCTTAAAAAATATATTTTCATTGTAATTGTTTTTTTTTTTTGCATCCTTCAATAAATTGTCAAAACGGTGCAAATCTTTTAAGTAATATTCTTATGAATATTTATATCATTTTTATATATGTATTTTTATATCTATATAATATTACATTCTATTTTATATTTACTTTATTAATTTTAATTAAATGTACAATTTAAAGGCTGTCAAAACAATTTTAAAGTATATATTGGCATCAATTTTGTCTCCCCTAATTAGAAAACTTAGAACGAAGTTTTAAGCTTAAAGCTTAAGATTTTAACTTAATTTTCAAAGCCTATTTAGTACAGCGGATATACAATTTTAATACATTCTTTATATTGTATAATAATTTTATTTTAATATTATGATTTTTTGAAATATTTTATAAGACCTATCAAATTTACAATCTATGCGTAAATTGTTTAGGTAACGTCGTGTTAAGCAACATAAGTGTTATAGATCATAAATATTACAGAATGTAAGACATTCACAGTTCACAGTTTTTCGGTCATTAGACAATACTAACCGTTATGTCCCTGCGTTCTAAATCTGTAATAACTTCGAAAATATTCAATTAAAATACATACTGTAAAGGGCCATATGAATCTATATTAAATGCACAATGTATTTAAGGTACTTTAATGGATGATGATGATGATGAATAATTAATGCTGTATTGTTCTCGTAAAAAGTAAAGGATAAAAAATGGTTGTTGTGGGCTAGTGCTAACTAGCTAAGTATGTTGCTAAGTCATTTTTTGGAATTAAGTGAATGTGATATATATAATTAATTTTAAGGCACCAACAGTTCAGAATGTAAACGGAATCGAGAAAACAAAAATTTTTTTTTAAACATACAATTACCATTTTAAAAATTAATTATAGCTGATGTGTTTTTTAATTATTTATACATAAAATGATACATTGATACTAAATGTAAATATCTCATTCAAGAACGCATCATCTTTTCTTGAGAAGGTTTGGAGCTAATTCCACTACGCTGCTCCAATGTACATTTGTGGACACGCGTGTAGAATTTAATCATACACATGCATGTTTACATTAAATAAATTATAAACGCAAATCAAGTATTTGAAAAAAATATTACTTGCCATTGTTTGAGTCAAAAATCTTTTAGTTAAGATTCCCGTGTATTAGTTACTGAACCGTGTCACAATTTCTTGAAGCCAATTTCTAAATTAATTCGCATCTGATGAAAGCGGCACTCCAAAGGCGATATCGTCGCACATTATTGTAATAAGAGTACTCTGGCTTCTTTGACGGAGCTACCGTCGTGTGTAACCTCTCATTTTCCTTACCGAAATATAAAGGAGGTCTTACAAAGCTTTGTTTTGCATCGCTCGCTCCGGGAAAACCTCTGAAAGGCTGGCTTTTTAGATAAGACTCTCCTATAAATTCTCAGCATAGGGTGAAACATTCTCTGTTAAACTTTTTCTGTGGGAACTCGAACAGCCGGTACAATTTCCATTCTAGGTTTCGAGGGTCGTTTTATGGTGAGTTATAATCGAATCATGTATAAAAGAATCGAGTATAAAGGGTAAAAAATGCAATTATGAGACGAATTAAATTATAACGATTCTGTTAAGTCAGTGACCTTTTTTATCGGCGAGCGACCCTTCACGGTACATTTAATATGTATTGGAATTATCTGGGCAAGGGTAGACTAATGTTGGGGGTTGAGTAAGACCAAAAATTTCTATTTGAATATGTGTTGTATAAAGTTGATATTATTTTATGGATGAATTATTCTATTATTCAAATATAGAATACGTATCATATAATGATAATAAGGATCTGTTAACGCAAGGCCGTCTATTTTCAAGTGGCACACTGAAAATGAAAAGCGAAATTGAGACAGAACACTGGTTTTTAGCTGGTATTGGTAGTAGGATTTATTTGAATATCATCGTCGGGGCGTTTGATTTAACGCATTATAAATAACAGGTTACTTCATATATTTTTAGCCATTCCATATATGTAATAATATTATTAGTACAGTCATAGTTGTAAGGGTTGTGGAAGCTATTCGGTATCGCTCGGTAGAGTAGAAATATTTTGACCAAGTGCTAAGGTTTATAAAAACATATTATTAATAGTGGACTTTTTTCTTTATCATAAATATTTAAGAAATAAATACCAATTGACGTAGAACATATTATAATGTATCAATGTAGTATGTAACAAAAAAAATAAATGTTTTGTTAATCTCTTGTTAATTGAAAGCTTAGAATATAAAATCTGACTACCGAAAAAATTACGCTCTGAAATTACGTAGGTCACAATAAAATAGTCTTGTCTGAATTTTTTACATATCCAATATTTAATTGTTTATGATCTAATCAGAAGACTACTTATATACATATTTCATTTTAAGACATACAGTTATATAGGTATTCAGAGTATAGCCGTGATTGTATGGTGCCTTTTTTTAAATAATGTATTCTCCATAGTCGGGTTATGAAAAAAAACCTCATGTAGACGTAAATAAATTCAACGAAATAAAAGTATCGACTATCGCTTTTCCAATACATACTCAATAATGTAATGTATGTTCGTAGAAATATAAATGAATTTTCAAGAAATTTTTAATGTTTACGCTATTAATACAAGGAATAAACATGAACTTGTTACTCCTGTTACCCGACTATGCAGGGTTAGTTATTCTTTTGAAAGACAATGCTTGTTAACAGGATCCCAAAAAAGGCTCAAAATGTGTCTATTGTAAGATTTTAAAAATAATTAAAGAACTTTTTTGTGCTAAAAGTTGTTAATTAATAAAGATTTTATAGATTGCCTCGCCTTGCGAATGAATCGATCGATACCAATTTATCATTGTTAAAATACACATATTAAATATAAAAAAAAATGCCGTTAAGTATCTTTCGTCGGTTCTTCTCAAGTCTGGGTGTTTTTTTTCCGAAACGGTGATAAGATTTCGACAATCGATAAGAAAGTCATGCTTCACCATATTAAATGAAACGTTTTCTGGATTTGATTTTAAATTGATCATTTAATAAGAAGCTTTTATATATCAATTTAAGGCATACATTTTTTTACGAAACATTTTCACCTAAAACCAGTGGATTTTAGGGTAAGGTGAGAATTCACTAAAATAATATAACAGAATAATAATATATACTAGTGGGTTAATAAAATCAATCATTTCTCATTTTTATAGTCTCATTACAGTACAAGCACTGTTTATATTCTGTAATGTTATGTATGTAAGGAATTTCTTATTGAAGAAAGAACACCTTGCACGTATGTAATTAGTGGAGTTCACTGATTTTATCAATATAGACTTTATCAATATAAACATTATAATATTCATATTTATTAAATAATAATGTCCTTAGGAATCGTAAGTTGATAACTTCCTAAATTTAATATAATAAAAACAATACAAGTAAACTGCAAGTGACATGAGAAATTTTAAGACAGACATATATATGTTAAAATTTTGTTTGCTATTCAACAAAGGAACTGCATGGTTTATTCAATCTTATCCGTCTCTTGCAAGGAGCAGAGGTCCTTATTACTTCAACAGTCTGATATTTACGATCTGCTAGCTAATTACATTCGCATTTGATATGCAATGCCTATTTCTAGAGATTAAATCACAAAGAGTTTAATTTTCACCTTAAAGTTTTAATACCTAAAGCTTAAAATTAATGTAATGACTAAATATTAATTATTTTAACACCTGGATCTTAACGAAGATCGTGGGTTTAAGTTAAAGTGGTTTTTAGTGAGCTTAATATGTATTTATCAGAAAGAGGGAAAACCAGCTAAAACCAGGAAAAGACGGCCTACGGTGTATTACTTCGCTGTCTAGTTATATCAGTTCAATGTTAAAATCGACTTTTACTTCTCTCGAATGAAAAAATACATTTTAAACTCTAATGCAGCACTTCATAATATGATTTAAAAAAAATCACCTTTTCAAAACAATACAAATTATTTTCAAGTAGAAACAAATACTGGGTGCATTGTTTGAACGTTCGAAAACAATAGTATTGACAGTTATTATAGTTTTCAATAATTGGACACTTTAAAATCAGATTTTATCAAATAAAATATGAATCAGCCAATAGCATCCACTTTAATTATACTTGTCATACAGTTGATGTTGACTCCAATGTTTTATTATACTACGTATATATTTTTTGAAAAAGTATATATTTATTATATTTAAAATAGCAACATAATAAATGAAATATATTGCAATTAAATACTTTAATTAGTAAAACATATGTTTATTCAGTACAAATAAACACCTAATTCGTTACGTCCTTAAGTGTGGCAGACTAGGCAAAGGATTTGCTATAAACGTATTTTTTTTTTCTATTTTGATGTTCCTTTTTTAAACTTTATAATTATTTTACGTTTATCTCTGGTTTGCTTAAATTTCCGCAGTTACTGCTTATCGTTTGCTCTCTGTTTAGTCACACCAGCTTATCTTTGTTAGAAATCCGTCTCTCACAATGCAAAGGATGTCTTATGTACGAATGTATATACGGTAACGTAGTATCAGCGTACTTTATACGTTAAGGCCTAATTAACATTTGTCGTTTCTCGGATCCGTTATTTTTGAACATACGTTCCGCGTCTGTTGAGACTAGCTGAATTTTGGTTAGAATTAAAACATATGTAAAATATGTATTTTTACTACTGAAATGTACTATAATGTACTATTTAAGAAAAAAGACACTCAATAGATTAAACTTTGAATGTCTTAATCGTAATCGGAAGATTTTCACAATGACTTAAGTATTTTAAAAACAATTTTGTCTTGTGGGTTGACTGTTGAGATTTTTTTAGCCCCAAAATCGAATAAATGTGTAAACGAACAGCGTTATCCCAGTTGTAATAGAAACGAGATACGAGACGACTTTAAATTTTAATTTAAATAATTAACGCGGCGCTAGCTGTTCTTCTTCAGACAAAATATGGTGTGAAAATTTCTATAACTGAGAACAACTAACGCAGAAATTTTACCACCGTACCAGACGACTTGTGGGAATGGGTAGCTTATAACGGGTAATGTGGTTGAATGAAACGAAATCGGTTCACTCGAATGGTGATTCCAAGTGTGGTTCTCTATGCTACGTGCATTGATATCAACGTCATCTATCTCAGAGAGATTAGAATAGCAAAATTAATTGAATTTAGATTTTGTCGATTTTCAAAAACCTCGTAAATTTATTTTATAGACAGATAATTTTGCACTAAATGTTAAAGGATAGCACGCATATCTGTAAAATGAATTTTTTGAGGGTAATAAGAACTTAGAGAAACGTCACTAACATCACACTAAATATCATTACGTGGTCAATGCTGGTAATGTATACTTTTCATCGAGAGATTTTTGTCTTGCTTGTAAAATTACGTAGGGTATTACGCAAGGTTAGTGGCACTTTGGTGATTAAAGGAATGGTGAACCTTTGCCATCATTTGGCCTACCTGACCGTCCGCTTACCTAATAAAATTTCAAGACTGTAATATATTCTTGCGTGAGTCATTATGTGCTTGAAGTTAAGTTAAGAATCGTTTTATTTTTAATTTTATAGCATATTTTGACTTTTGTTAAACTAAGCCGTTACTATATTATTCATATGTTTATTTATATTTACATTTATAGAATTTAAATAAAAAAAAATAAAAAGACAGCAATATAATATTTTATTTACACTTTTCTTGTACGGTTTTTATATAATTTTTTCGCAACATTTTACTTAAGCCAAAATTGTAATCGTCTTCGGTTAAGGTTTACTATATAATAATAATAATATAATAATTACATATTTAATATATAATAGCGATATTTCGTTGTTTTATAAGTCTACATACGTCATAATTTAAAAAAACGAGTAAAATCGTTGAACAAAACACACACTAACTTAGAAATAACAAACTTACCTATGACAGATAATCGGATCTGAAAATTTCGGGTCGGTGAATTCTTGAAATCAACTCTGCAACGATACACGCCTTCGTCGTCAAGTTGAACGGTGTCAAGAGTAAGGGAGGCAGGACGGGCGACAGTCGCGAAGTACGCACGTGGACCGAAGACATTCGGGTCAGACCACTGCAGTGCCTTGTTGAAAGATCGCCCGCGGACGTCGAAACTGGAACAATGATACACGTGTAAGTATCAAGGCTCGCCTGTGAATTACGTCCCCTGTATATCATTTATAAAAAACATATTGCCCAATTTACAAGATTATTTAGGCGATGAAAAAGCGAAGAGTTAGTGTATATTTTCAATTTGGATGTATAATTATGTAAATTAATTGTTGAAAAAGGGTATCGATTTAAGTTCTTGTTTGTTCTGTACTAGGTGCTTACTGACACTTAATATAATATATTAGTTACCGATTGAAAAGTACATATATTTATCATATCTAAATCTAGTAAAGTCATTCCAATATTTAAATCTGGTAGCTCTTCAGATCCTAACAACTATAGGCCAATCTCAATACTACCAACCCTCAGCAAAATATTTGAAAAAAATATTCTAAATCAATTATTAGCATATTTCAATAGACACAATCTGCTTCATAGAAAACAATTTGGATTTACGAGGAGTCGCTCGACTACCGACGCAGGTATCGAACTTATAAGAAATATCTATGAAGCCTGGGAGAGGTCGCAGGATGCCTTAGGGATTTTCTGCGACTTATCCAAAGCCTTCGATTGTGTTCAACATGAAACTCTGGTCAGGAAACTATATTACTATGGAATTAGAAAATGTGCTCTCGACCTTCTGACTTTTTATCTTAACAATAGAATTCAGAGGGTTGACGTTAAAGGAACAAGGTCTCCTGGGGTCTCAGTTGGTATGTGGGTCCCACAAGGATCAATTCTTGGACCTTTTCTATTCCTCATATACATAAATGACATGCTCTTTCTTGTTGGGAACAAACATGATATAGTATTGTTTGCTGATGATACCTCTTTGGTTTTTAAAAGTAATAGGAAACAGGTACAGTATGACGATGTAAACAATGCTATGTGTGATACAGTACACTGGTTTAGCGTAAATAATCTTAGGCTGAATAATAAAAAAAACTAAAATTGTAAAATTTAGCACACCAAACGTGCAAAATGTAAAACCCGATGTACTTATCAATCGATAGGGGATGAGAAAATGTGATTCTCATAACATTGGTACAAGGAACAAACACAATCTTGTTACTCCTGTTACTCGACTGCATAGAGTCAGTAACTCTTTTGTGGGGCAATGTATACGCTTCTACAACAGGATCCCAGAAAGTGTTCAAAATGCTTCTGTTGCCAAATTTAAAAGTGTATACAATTAATGAGTTTATGTTTGATAGCACACCTTGGGAATGAAACGATCGCCTCCTGGCTGTTTCTATTCATATACAATTATGTATCTAATTAATTTGACAAAAAAAAAAGACCCGCTGAGTTTCTTTCGCCGGTTCTTCTCAGGTCAGGGTGTTCCTTTTTCCAAACCGGTGGTAGTGTTTAATTTGACCATCAATAAGTAAGTGTAATGCTTCTATGTTGAATAAAGGAATTTGAGTTTAAGTTTAAGTTTGAGTTTGATATTAACAAGCAGCAAAACTAAGTAATGCTATGTTTTCATTTGAACCAATCTCCGTGGTCGAGTAGTGTGTACACCGGTCTTCATGCGTACGCCACTCCGAGGTCCCGGGTTCGATTCCCGGCCGAGTCGATGTAGAAAAGTTAATTAGTTGTCTTGGGTCTGGGTGTATGTGGTACCGTCGTTACTTATTATTTATGTAATGTTGTCCCGATGAGAGTAGAGGGCGCGCTTGGCTACGAATGTCGGAAAACCAGGAGCTTTCTCGCACTTCAAGAGATATCTCATGCCAGTAGAGTATTGAAATTGGGTTCTGATTGATTCATTAAGAAAGATAACAGGTACTGAGTACATGGATTTAAGTTTTTATGTTTAGCAACACCTAAGAAATAATTAATATTCTTTGGACTGCCAATGTCTATAGTGGTGGTACCACCTAACGTCGGGCGACTAATTTACTTGTCTTACTAAGATTTTTTTTTGCCTTTCTTCAATGATATAAATAACAGCTTCGTTATTTCAAAACAAATACTCGCAATATAAAAAGTCATAATTAAAAATTATACATTAGAGATAGTCATTCGCGGCCTCTACAATTCAACTTTACTGAATATCAACACGTCCCTGAATTTTTTTAATTGATATAACACACCACAATAATACCACTGAATTGAATTTTATGCTCTATTCTATTATTTTCTTAATTAATGATTCAACATATACTTTTTTAATTAATGCAAATAAAATAGTTGAAATCTAATAAAACAATATGATAATAATAATAATAAACAATAATAAACTTATGACGACCTCCGTGGTCGGGTAATGTGTACACCGGTTTCCATGGGTACGCCACTCCGAGGTCCCGGGTTCGATTCCCGGCCAAGTCGATGTAGAAAAAGTTCATTAGTTTTCTTTGTTGTCTTGGGTCTGGGTGTATGTGGTACCGTCGTTACTTCTGATTTTCCATAACACAAGTGCTTTAGCTACTTACATTGGGATCAGAGTAATGTATGTGATGTTGTCCAATATTATATTATATTATTAATATGGAAATAAATATTATCAAAGGTTAGCATTCGAAACAAGCACGATACGCTTCGACCTTTGATAAATAGCTAAACGTGCTTGTTGTGAGAATTAAAGAGTAGCACTGTTCGCTATCATTCGTAGTGAAGATCAGACGATAATATGGTGGATATGAGAGTAATTCAAAGCAATACGTGCGCGAGCTCACGACGGTGCGTCGTCGTGACGTGTCAACATGTGTTGACTTGTAATTTAAGTTTAAGACTCAAATGTATTTCTTGTAAGCCTGATAACAGGGTGAAAATGTAAAGATGACATAGCATCTTGATGGTGGGGCTCTGTGCAAGCCCGTTTAGGATAGTCAACCATCATATATTAAATCGCCATGCAGTAATAATTTGTATTGACGTGTTCTCTTTGAAAGGTGAGTAAGCCAGTATAACAGGTACATAAAACACCACAGTTCCCAAGTTTGGTGGTGCATTGGTTGTGTAACAAATTGTTAAAATTACATATGTCACCAATGTATTTGGAAAGTGGTAACCACTTACCATCGGGTCCAGGTGTCCCAGCCCACCGATTCCATAAAAAAGAAGTATACATAAGTATAGTTCAGTTCATTGTCACGCTTTTTTGTCTTTAATATAATCACTCACTCACTATAGGAATACTCACATTGTAAAATGTTGTACTAAGAATAATATCACTACAGCATAGGAACCTTCTTAACGGGCACGTTTTAATTTAGATTTTTAATGCACATTTGTGCGCAAGCACAAGTACATAATTTATTATTCCCTTACTCACATAGTCCGGTAGGAAGACAATCTTTAAGAGAGCTTTGGTACAGGACTACAACCTTAACGTGCTTTCGGGAAAAGAGAGTGTTACTTCCGATTCCCTAACTCCAGTCTACTACTGAAGCTACCGTAGGATAAAAAAAATATTAACTCTTTATTGGCTAGATTTAAATGCGGACATTTGAATCTACAGCCGTACAAACTAGTTACTAGCTAAACTCAAAACTGTCCACTTATATAAATATATAATTCCGTGCACCTAATGAATAGTATTATTTATGATATCGTTCCGTATTTAGTATTAATATTTAAGAAGCGTTTGGAAAAGCGGGTTAATTTCCTGTTTAAAAGTGAAATTATAAGCGATCTGTGTAATTATATGCCTATTTCTATATTTCCGTCGTTGAGCAAAATATTTGATAAAACTGTGTTAAATCAACTTCTGGTTCAAAAATTCGGCTTCACTAGGGGTCGCTCAAAACCGATGGAAAGTCACTACTTAGGCATCCTATATGCCTACACGATACATGGTAGAAATCATTATCAGAATGATACACGCCAATCAGAATGATATTGGCGTGTTCTGTGATTTATCCAAAGCGTTTGATTGTGTAGGACACGAAACGCTTTTTCACTAGTGTTGCATATCGATAGTCCATTATCGATAGACTATTGATAGTCTATCGTTAGATAGTATCGAAAGTATCGATAGTTCCCCATGAGCAATACTATCGATAGTATTGCAAAAACAATTAGTTTTAACCTAAACTATCGATAGTCTAAAAGTATCGATACTATCGGTGGTATCAATAGTATCACTGCTACCAATAGTATTGCTTACAGAGCTAGCGATACTATCGATAGTGTGGATAGTATTGCCGTAATTAATAGTATTGCCGTAATCAATAGTATTGCCGTAATCAATAGTTCTGCCGTAATCAATAGTTTTGCCGTAATCAATAGTATTGCCGTAATCAATAGTATTGCCGTAATCAATAGTATTGCCGTAATCAATAGTTTTGCCGTAATCAATAGTATTGCTCACGGAGAGCTATCGATACTATCGATAGTGTGGATAGTATTGCCGTAATTAATAGTATTGCCGTAATCAATAGTTTTGCCGTAATCAATAGTACTGCCGTAATCAATAGTATTGCCGTAATCAATAGTTTTGCCGTAATCAATAGTATTGCCGTAATCAATAGTATTGCCGTAATCAATAGTATTGCCGTAATCAATAGTATTGCCGTAATCAATAGTATTGCCGTAATCAATAGTATTGCCGTAATCAATAGTTTTGCCGTAATCAATAGTATTGCCGTAATCAATAGTATTGCTCACGGAGAGCTATCGATACTATCGATAGTACGATCGATATCCTGAATAGTTTTCGAGGTCAACTATTGATAGCCAATCTATCGATAGTTCTGCAAAGCTGTTTCCACAAGCTAAAAAATGTATGCGTACTGTTTGCCTTACCTAATGTAAGAAAAAAAAAATTCAAGTTAACAATAATAAAAAGCAAAAAATAAAAAGCAATAGTGATCTAAATGTAACCGAAACTAAAGTATTTCTATGAACCACTTTAGACTTTAAACTTCAGTGGAATCCTCATTTATCGTCCCTGACAGGGACGACCACCAGTTAGGTTAACTGGTGTTGATACTGCTCGATATGTATACTTTAGTTATTTTCATAGTTTTATGTCTTACGGGATTATGCTTTGGGGTACGCTACACATATTAAAACTGTTTCCATACTACAATAAAGAGCTGTCCGGTTCAATTATAATATTCGATGTTTTAATAAAATAGTTATAATCATATTTGCTTTACAATATGTTTATAACAATATTATGTATATTCAAAATATAGATCGTTTTGAAAGGAACGATGACAATCCTTGTCATCGGACACGAGGAGGAAAGGTAAAACTAATAACATATGGTTACCGACTTTCCAAAGTTAATACATCCGTCCTGGGTATTCGAAATTTATATTCGGTATTCGAGAAAAACATTTACATTTTACATACATACTCCTCCCTTTGAGGAGAAGGTTTGGAGCATATTCAACCACGCTGATCCAATGCGGGTTGGTGGAATACACATGTGGCAGAATTTCGTTGAAATTACACACATGCAGGTGTCCTCACGATGTTTTCCTTCACCGCCGAGCACGAGATGAATTATAAACTCAAATTAAGCACATGAAAATTCAGTGGTGCTTGCCTGGGTTTGAACCCGAAATCATCGGTTAAGATGCACGAGTTCTAACCACTGGGCCATCTCGGCTCTTGAAAACATTGATACATAAAAATTATTACTCAATACAAGATGATATTAACTTTTGACTTAGCATTTATTTATTTCTAGGCAGCATATATAAGAAATTGAGTGTTTACTGTGTTTACTGACATATTCTGACAACTTCTGAGTTTCGTTCCGGTTCTTTTCGGTAGAATCTACTTTCCGAACCGGTGGTAGCTTGACATTTAATTCAACACATGACGATTCAAAAGTATTTTTATGAGTATACTTCAACAAAGAAAATTTGGATATTTGTATTTAGTTACCAGGTGTTGCGCACAACTTCGCATGCGTTTTAAGGATTGGTCGTTAGCCGTCAGTTCCTCTAGTCCCTTCTTGGGGTTAAAGCTTGTTTCATAATTTCCTCATTGTAAGGTTATTTTTACCAAGGTTCATAAGTATGGCCGTGAAAGCGTAACAAATATACATACAGACAATCTTTCGCATTTATAATATTAGTATAGATTAATTATATATACAACATATAAATTGGTATTATAATTACATTTAAGTCTCATATTAAACAAATAATTTTCAATTTATAAGATAGATTGACTCGAACATTACTATTTAATAATGTTTTATTAAATCAGTAGTGAAATTATAGAGCGTGGAATGTCCCAGTGAAATCAAAATAATACTTTGTATATTGCAATATAAGTTTTACGGTTCGTATTAAGGCTTACGCCACATTATGTTCTGGTTAGTAATATAGCTCCCGGGGGATAGCTTAGAGGTTAGCGCAGGCGAAATACCTAACCTAAGCTTAATGAATAGCTTAGTTTCATTCTTTTATTATAACTTGGAACTGGATAGTGTTTTAGTTTCGCTTAGTTGTCTTAATGGTACGTAATAATTAAGACTGCTCCACATTATGTAGGTAGTGGTTTGTTTATAAAAGTATGTCACGGTTAAAAAGACGACAAATTAAAAGTAGGCTTTGTGAATGACTATGGTGCATTTTGAAATGTTTTTTTTTTTTTTTTGTAATATTCTATTATTTAGATATAGTTTTTATATGAAATCTATTTAGCTTCCGCACGCAGCTTCACCCAGGATTGAGGTGGGCGGAGCAGGTGCGAGTTAATAATAATTCATTAACTTCGTAAGTTTATTCAGAATTAATGAATTTTTTTCTCGAAAAAAACATTCACTTTTCGTACTAAATGAGCAATGATTGATGAACATTATGTCGGTTTGTTTGTTCACTTTATTTCCCTCATGATTCAACCAATGGTTCTGTATATTTAAAATTATTAACGTGTTTCCAAAAGGAGGTCAAATTAATCATAATTTATTGTTTTATATTATGAAAATTTTTGTATCATTCGTCTCGGGAACTTCGTTTGAATACTTATCGTTTCTCAATTTGTCATTATGTTACTTTTATTTTTATTTATATTATTTCGTAAAAAAAAATGTTTTATTTTTTTGATGTCTCGATAGTCTGATCTAGGTTTTAAGATCGTAGACCTCAGATCTGTTCTCACCCCAAGTCGCGGCAGTAAAATGTAATTTGATTTTTTGTCAAGAGTTTCACATTAGTAGCTCAAAATTTGGAAGTTGGCAATGGCATGTGGTCTCTTTGGTCGTGGTGGATTATTTGGTCAGCAGGTGATTGATTATTTAATAATCCGAACGATAAATTAATTAAGAGATCAAATGTTAACATAATCGATTTTAATGACGAGTATAGTAACAATGATAAAATAAAATTAACTTCGCTTAAATCTTTTATCTCAACGAATAATCGATTTCAACGAGTAATATAAAAAATGTAACGTAACCTGCTGTGTATAATAAATAGGAGATACTCGATTTACGACGCAGTAACAATTTCATCGTGCCACTATCAGCTATCAGATCTTATTTTATGACGTGCGTGATAACGTTACTATGAAGGTATTTCATGGTTATCGCTCTTAACGTGAGATTGTTCCAATTAAACAACGGTTAATTAAATTTCAAAGCTATCGTTCGAAATTTGAAAATTGCAAATGTTAATCGTAGAAGTGAAGTTCCTTTGTTCCATAACCAATACTTATAATGTCCGATTGACGTTTGAAAGCGTCAATGTCGCAATGGCTTAAGGGCAGCCAGCGATGCAAATAGTCGCAGGATCGATCCTGACCGATTGTCGTCCATTGATGTTGCGGGCTATTGTAATATTAGTAATTACTTAATTAAATTGGGGAATAAATAATTTAAAAAAATGTAGTGACTAATACCTGAGTGTCAAATTCATACACACTATGCGTTATTCCTTCTTGCCTTGTTTCGTAAGTGTCAAGCGACTTACTCCTCGTTGGAAATTCTACTGTTGGTAAGCAAAACGAATCGTTTCATGACCACAATGACCAGACATGAATAAACGTAAAAATAGGGTTCAATCATTGAATATTAATTTATCTCTAAATAAAATTAGTAGTGATCACTTTAAAATTATGATTTAATAATATTCGCATAGTATTTTTTATCTTAGTTGAGTTAGTTATATATATAATATACTTGAGTTTATTTCAGTGTCATAGTTTGAAACAGAAAATAAAGCTTCGCCCATAACGACGGCTGATATTAATCGCACATTCTAGATATAAACTCTTTGTTGAAGGAAAAATAGACATACATTTCTCACACTTAGAAATCCACTATAACTTATTTATTATAGTTAAGACGGTCGTGACCTAATAAAGGATTATGTTTCACTTGACGGCATCATGTGTGTGTGTTTATAAATGCTTGCGAATATTGACTGATTTTATAGGTTATTATAGTACGTAGACCTAAGGTCTAATCGTAGTAGGCAACTTAGAGTTTTTTTTTAACAATTTCGAATATAGAACTGATTCTGATCGTCAATATTTTTTCCAATAGGCAATATAGCGATAATAATAAAAAGTTTTTTAGATTTCCTATCGATAAATTATTATTAGTAAGAGATACCTTCCCGTGGAAACATTTGATCATAATATAACTGCTAATATTTGTCTGGTCGGATTTTCGTCCTATTCGAATATGAGAGTGCGCCAATAAATAGTTTACTTTGAATATTTAAATCACTATTATTAATATAATCTAAACACTTGGCTACCCACTGAAAACATTTAAGTAATTATTAGTAATTTAAAAGTAATTAGTAATGGTAGAACTTTAATCCATTTACGGTTCATTCCTCACAAGCCTCTAGATCTTAAAGATCGAGTCAATATACGTTTTAATGATGAATTCGTTCTGACCTATTCCGGTCAAGGCGACTGATGACAAGGGAGAGCAGCTAACTACGCAGGGCATAGTGCATATGTGTGCGATGCAACCACAGGTGCACTCACTTTTAGACGATACACAAATATGTAAGATAAAACAAAATATCATAGAATAGGGTTATATGATTTGAACCAGCTAACATTTTAACATTCACTCACTCATTTCATTCACGAAGTGCTATCTTAAGTACATACGCAATGTACATTTTAAAGCGCGAAACCATCAACACCTATATTGTTATTATTTCAAATGGGTAGTTGGTCTATTCTAACTATGCTTTACATCTCAAGTGTGTAACCAATCTTGAGAAGTACAGAGAACTAAGTTGTTATGTCCCTTGTACACTGACTCACTCTCCTTTCAAATCGGAACACAAAAATATTAAATAGTTTTTGGTGGCAGAATATGAGAATGATGAAAAATGTGATGGGTGGTAGCTACCTAGAAGAAATACCCGTACTACCCGTACTACCCGTGCTAACCGTACTACCAAGCAATATGTTTGTCAAAACAACTCTCCTATAAAAGTTATTTGAAGCGGTGATTAGTTTAACAATGCACTGTCTTTTTTTAAATGTAAATTAAATAATATTATACAATAAGAAATCAATGTTTAGCTAAATACCGATAAGCAATAAATATATGTTTATGTAGGTGCCACTTTAACATGCAAAGCTCAGCAGCAGATTTTATAGCAGAACGCACATTGATTTATTCTTTATAAACACACATGTTTTGATAAGCAACAAGATCTATTTTTGTACATATATTTCCTTGACGTATGTAACATTTTGCCATTGACTATTTTGTGAATCAAAAAATTGCTTGTGTAGAAATAACTGGTTAATCTATTTTTTTTTATTTATGATTTTTTTTATTATTAATCAAGCTCTGTTATAAATAAAATATTTGTATGAAAATAAAATTGTCGGAATGGGTGTGGATTTTATTCGAAATATTCACACAAATCAACGTGTACCTATTCAAGCGTAGCGGAACCAAAACAGCCAAAATACAGACCAGATAATAATGCTTCGCGTTTTTACGATATGATGATTTCCAATCCAATATTTTAAAAAATATCCGCGTAAATAAAATTCGACCTTACATTGTGAAGGTTAGAGTTTTTTTTCGATTACAGAATGAAAAATCGACCGCGTATATTATATCTTTTATACGGAAGTCTCTATCAACGGAGATCCGACGTGGCTACCGGTCTGCGATTACAAGCCTCCGAATGATACATTGAAGAGGATCAATTGGACTATTTTCTTTAATAATATACGAATTTATAGTAAAAAAATTCTGTATAAAATCCTATTTAGTATTTATAAAAATCATTCTAATATTCAATACAAATATTTTATAACTAGAAACCAAATTTCCTTTTAGTACGTCAATTTATAAAATTCAATTTAAATTATTCATAAATGATAAGTAGGGTGACTGAGTAGGCTGTACGCAAAGACAACGTGGGTTTAGGTGCGTGAGTTAAAAATAGACAATATCGTAAATTTTTTGCTCTCGGTTGAATATATCTTCCCTCTCCAGTAGGCGGTAATAAACTATCCGTAAAGACAGAAATTATAAGAGCACAAATAGGCTAGTTTAGAACACATGAAGCTTAACTAAAGGTTGCGGGTTCATACCCGGATAAACACTTCTGAATTTTCATAACACTTAATTTATTTTTATAATTTATCTCATGGAAAACATCGTAAGGAAACCAGGACATATAAAAATTTGGAAGAAAATCTATCACAGGTGTAAGCATAAAACTCTAAACCTTCTCCCAAGGAGATGAGGCTTTTGCCCAGCAGTGGAATATTTACGAGTTGCTTTATTTTTTAAAGACAATAAATTTAATATTACCAAACATAATAAAATGACAGTTTAGTAACATCAGTTCTCTAAACAAACCCTATATAAATTCAACATCAATGCATCAGAGTTATTTTTGCTCTTTTTACTAAACTCGACACAACGTGCTATGCGTACAACGCTTAAATATCTATGGTAAAATAAATCAACAAAAAAGTCAGCGAATCAAAAACGTTTGCAATTTAAAATGTCGGCCGGAGCACGAAGCATATATTTTTTATACAAATAGCACCCCTATATTGATTGATATCAGTTCTGATTTGATTAAGTGGGTTGCCCCTCCTGTGCGTTGGCTTTGATTGCAGACAAATTTACGAGGTCTTTATGAAACTACGTGGAGTTATTATTACATTAAATAAACAATTTACTATCCGTATTGAATTTAAATAGTTAACATTTTAATACTCCGCAATTTCAATAACCTTCTTTATAATATTCGTTTCTGTAATAAGATATCGCAGATAGAAATCTGTCTATCAATAAATTTAAAACTCATACTAAAATTCATTGATATATGGCCTTATTATGTGTGAAAATACATTTGGATGATAAAAAAGCATGGATTTAGTATTCATTGATTACCAGAGTTGAGTTTCATTTTAATTTTAAGCCGGTGGAACATTTATGTTAATTTCTTTAAATGCTTCTTGGCCTTGAAAGGAAAGTAATTAGACCTCAGTCAACAAGGTTCCTTTACTATGTGATAGACAATTAATAATATAAATAGTTTATGCAGTTTTTAAATCACATAAAGAGAGTTATGTCTTCATTGCCACTTTCTAGTTCTCATTGAGAAAGTCTAGTTGGTATATTCATCAATATATGATGAAGTTGTTACCATAAAAATCTTTTTTTTTTTACATTACATTAACAGCGTGTAAATTTCCCACTGCTGGGCTAAGGCCTCCTCTCCCTTTGTGGAGAAGGTTTTTGGAGCATATTCCACCACGCTACTCCAATGCGGGTTGTTGGAATAGACATGTGGCAGAATTTAGTTGAAATTAGACACATGCAGGTTTCCTCACGATGTTTTCGTTCACCGCCGAGCACGAGATGAATTACAAACACAAATTAAGCACATGAAAATTCAGTGTTGCCTGGCTGGGTTTGAACCCGAAATCATCGGCTAAGATGCACGCGTTCTAACCACTGGGCCATCTCGGCTCTTCGTATCTCTTCGAATAAAAATAAATTAATGTAAATAAAATATTTAAATATATAGTATTTTGTTCATAATTTAAAATCAATATGCAGTTCCTGTATTATCCCAATACAAATTTATTTAGTTATGCGTTACTATTTATTTGTATAGTTCAATATTCGTAGCACAACTCTATATCATCTACACAGCTGCTACGGTATTGCTACGAAACTGTTATGTTTATGATGGCCATTATTCGTTTCCAGTTAGCCTACTTATCGAAAATGCAAAGTAAATAATATTATAAGAATAATTTTGAAAAGTAAATTATTTAAAAGTATAAATCAATTATATGGCTTGTAATAAAAATGTTTAAGTTTTATGTTACACTTAAAATAGCTCTTGTGAGATGCCAGAATTCGTAAATCACAGGTCGAGAGTTTGTAAGTTTAATCTATAAATAGCTTTTAATTCTTATCTGTGTTAGGAGTAGACTTTATTTTTATGTTAGAATGAAATTATTAATTAAACGTCCAATTAAGCTAGATAATTTGTGATTAATGTTAAGTTGTTTGTAAATAAAATTTGGAAATGTATTTTTCGATCCGATAATATCTGTGGAAATCATTCTCTAGATGAGAACAGTTTAAGCTGAATAAATATTAGTAGGTGCCTAAAAAAGCAAGTTCGAGATAAAAATATAGGGTTATGCGTTCCGGGCTTTTGAATTAAGAATATAAATTGATTTAAAAAAACCAGTCACCTGTATATAGGTTTTCCTCCTGTGCTTTTCCCGGCTCTGAACCACAACACCATGTACACGCGGTCTTCATTCGTGTCGGGCGTGACGTCACAGGGGAGTGATGCCGTGCGCCCCAGGACTGCATCCACTTCGACTGTAGACACTGTAAAAAAATACAGGTGTAACTTAATATAGTAATTTTCTCTCGTTATCTTATAGATATTGCTGATATGGGGGAGATGTTAAAAATATATATTTTTAATTATAATTGTAATACTTTAAATGACGAGCTGTATATAATTTCATGGAAGGATAAAAAACTGGCTGCGTAAATCAAAATATGATTTAACCGGTGGCTTCATGCAAGCCCCTCTGGATGACTATTACTTAGTAATTTTACCTTAACTTACCTTATTTCACTTTACCAAAGTACCTTCCAATAATTATTATAAAAAAGTTTTTTCATTCATTAATGCGACATTTCGAAATTTACTTTATACAAAACTTTATTCACACAGACAGTAAAGGTTTTAAGCAGCTCTTACTATATATATTTATATCTTAAATTGTTATATGTATTTGTATATGCAGAAATGTCACCCATGCCTTTGCTGTATTTTATCTTTAATTTGTATTTGTTATTTTAGTGTACTTTGCTCTTAATATATAAAAAAAATCTTATCGTATACGAATAGTACCTAGTTTTTGTAATCACAGAAACTTGTTACAGCTGCGAGTCTCACATAAAATCAAGGCCGAAAAGAATGACTAAGTGAATATTTCTGTATTCCCCTTCACAGCTATGATTCTTAGCTTCAACCCCTCAGGCGATAAAGAGACATGAATATAAATAGACGCAATATTAAAACGTCCCGCTTCCCGCACGGAATAATCCTCTTTTCTTTACGGGAAACTGTCACCGTGCTGAGGCCAAGTAATATACACCATCAGTCATACTTAGTGAAACTTTTCAATTTACTTCCCAAAAGACCAAAGAAATAAAGATGGATTATTTACGGTCACAGTTATCAATGCGTTTTTTAACCCTAAATGTCATTTGCAGACTAATAGATACACATACATATATACATAATAATGATAAATGGAATTAGTCCCATTATGAGAAATGACAACAGATTATATTATAGTGAATATTTGATTGTATCTTAATTTTAAATATGAGATCATAGTTGTTAGTAGTTTTCCACTTGGCACAGTCGATTATATACTACACTATAAATCAGCTTTCTTTCAATTTAATCGTATAATATTTGAAATATTTAATAAATTATTTTTTCATGGTAATGAACTTTTGATCGTTAAATAAAGGAGAAAAGAGTTCTTAACCGAAGTTTTGGCAAAACACAAGAGAGTATAAACCGTTTTGTTCGATGGACTAACGTTACCTTCAAAATTATAGGTATGTTTAAAAAAAGCCGAAGATTGGACTCATTGAGTGCAAACCTACGGCCTGCAGTGCAAGATACAGGCTGAAAATTATTATTTTTCACATAATTTTAAATCCATGTCTTAAATGATATTTCGCAAAAAAAAACATTCAATTTTAAACAATAAATAGTTCTTTTATTATTTAAAAATCTTTTCCTCTTTTGTAATTATTAGAATCACAATGCGTTGTTTCTTTTTTGTCACGTTTCTACAATCTAAAAATCTGAACGTGTATTCTCACAGTTTGCAAGTTAAGTGGATGTTTGTTTTGTTAATAGCACTCATCACGTTCACGCTGCTTACTCAGTTTTTAATGTAGTTTATATAATTAAATTATATAGGTATATCATTTATATAATACACAAGGTAAATGTTGCTGTGATCGTTGATTGTACATAAATATAGCTACTGCTACATCAAATATTGATATCGTGATTCAGGCTTGCAGGCATGAATTTCCATCATGTAAAAAAAAATTACAAAATATATGAATATAATGATTGTATATGATTATAAATGGAACAACTCTTTTTTGTACTATGAAAACAGTTTCAATATCTGCGTTACCCCAAAGCTAAATACCGTAAGACATAATACTTTGAAAGTAACCAAAGTATACTAATTGAGCAGTATCAACATTAGTTAGCTGTCTAACTTTTCTAACCGCATATGTTGCGGAGCTGAGTCTCCCTGTCAGGGACGATAAATGAGGATTCCACTGAAGTTTTGAGTTTAAAGTGATTCCTACAAATACTGTATTGTCAGTTACATTTAGATTACTATTGTTTAAATTTAACTTTAGATTTTGCCTTCTTACGTAGGGTAAGGTAAACGTAAAAGGTAAAAGTACGCATATTGACTTTTAGCATTTAGAACTAAATTATTATTTTTTTGTCATAAAAATAAAAATCATCTATATACAATAAAAATTGAAATGGATCCAAAATTGACCCTTGTGGAATGCCCCTTCTTAGTAGAGATCCGGAAGACTTAATTTATACTCACTGATTATTATAGACATCTGTTGAATTCTTTGATTCAAGTATGAAGTAATTAGATCAAGAGCTTTACCATTAATACCATAATGTTTTAGCTTGCACAAAAGAGTTTCGTGCTCTTCACAATCAAATGCCTTGGATAAATTTCAGAACACGCCAATAGTATTCTGTGATTTCTTGGATATATTTTTAAGTCATGACATTCCTGCATCAGTTGTTTTTGTTGTTGTTGGGGGTCGCTCACCCATGGTAAAGCCAGATTATATACTGTGAAAAATAGCATTTATACCAAAGTGAACCAGAAGTTGATTTAATAAAAATTTTTCAAATACATATATTGCTCAACCTCGAAAATACAAAAATAGGCCACTTTTGTTTACACTTTTAAAAATTTGCAATACTTTTTTACATTTTAGTAAATGAGGAAATGATTCATTTTGTATAATTAGTCGTCTAAGCAAAGAACCTTACAAATACCTTACAACACATTACCATAAAAATATCCGGAATCCGAGTTACAGGAAGTAAAAATTCTAATATAATATATCTTAATATATGTTTGATGAAAGTTTTATTCTATTCTACAATATCCAAACTGCTATATACTTTGCGTTATATATTATACAGCGAATAAACATTTTAGAAGTTAAATGACATCTTCAATCCCAGAGTGTTCTTATTGCGTCTGAATTGTTGTTTTCGTTTCGTCACAGAAACTTATTACAGCTGCGACTCTCACACAAAATCAAGGGAGAAAATAATGACTAGGTGAATATTTGTGTGTTCCCCATATATATTAATATCCTTATACACATTATATGCATACAATACAACACGTTAAATATTTTATATTCTCAATATTAGAGGTACCAATTAACTTCCTATTTCATACCGGTAATAATCGCGTTCTTCGAATTTTTTTTTTTTTTTATATATAATGATTTACACTTCTTATGTTTTTATTTTTAAAAATGGACATACTCGATAGACGTATTTATTAATCTTCCTTGAGATATGTAAAAAATCATCTGTCAAATATATATATATATATATATATTATGTCATATACAGGTATTTAGTGTGCTGCAATAATATTTTTACTAGCTGTTGCTCGCAGCTTTGCTCGCGTGGAAATTGATTATATTACAGAATAATTTAAAATATTACGTTAATTTAAGACCTCATTTGTGGTTCGACTTTCGTGAGCTTACTCTCGAACAGGCTATTTAGAACTGTCTATGCGAAAAACAGTCTTCTCTTATACCTACTCCGGCCATTTTAGAAATTTGACCTTGTGCTTTATTAATTGTCATGGTGAAGCATGCTTTAAGCGCGAACCGTAGTCTCTTGAAATTGAAGGGGTATTCTGATGGTATCAAAGATATTTGTAGAATATACACTATTTCTCTTTTAGTACATCCAGTGATAACTGTAACCTATGACATTACGATAGAGAACCCTTACTATTAGTCTGGTGCCGTTGCATAATTTTTGAGGTCTTAAATTCCTCAGTAACATTATTGGCGCGCCAATCTCCTAACATAAAAATGACGGGCTTCAAGATTAACCTATATACGAAATTTCAACCACTATTTCAACCCTTAGGGGTAGAATATCCAGAAACTCTTAAATAAATTCATTTCTCATCAGAAGCCCAAAAATAAAGATTAATGCGTATAACTTCAAAAATGACGGATTTCCAGACTAACTTACATAAGAAATATCAACCCCAAGGGGTAGAATATGCAGAAACGCTTAAATATATATCTACTCATTTCTAATTAGTAGCCCAAAAATAAAGATTCTTGTTTCTAACTTAAAAATAAGGGACTTCCATACAATCTTACAATTTTTTCCATCCATTTTAACCCTTATTTCAACCTTTAGGGTTAGAATATCCAGAAACGGTAAAATACGTATCAACTCATTTTTAATCAGTATCTCAAAAATTTAGTTTAATGTTTCTAACTTAAAAAATTACGTACTTCCATACAAACGTTCAACCCCTAGTTCACCCCCTTAGGGGTTAAATTTCCAAATTTCCTTTCTTAGTGTATGCCTACTCAATAAAACAATCCTACTCACCAAATTTCAAGGCCCTAACTTTAATAGTTTACGCTCGGCGATGATGAATCAGTTAGTCAGGACTTGTTATTTTATACATATAAATAAATAAATAAATAAATAAATAAATAAATAAATAAATAAATAAATAAATAAATAAATAAATAAATAAATAAATAAATAAATAAATAAATAAATAAATAAATAAATAAATAAATAAATAAATAAATAAATAAATAAATAAATAAATAAATATAGAATATAGATATGTTGCCAAACGATCGCTCATCAAAATTTTAATTTAACGGTCATACTATGTTTTTCCAGGTTGTTATTTAACGTATTGACTCACAATGATATCGACCAAGCTTCTATTGTGAGATTATACTTTTAAATGATATAACAAAAAAAACAATTTAAATAACTATATGTTGAGATAATACTTTAAAATATCCATTATTAAAAGCTAGTTGCCAATTCAGTAACGCCTTCGACGTTAAGATAAAAGCGAACTAAATGAAAATTTAAATTGTCCAGCCCTATTATTTCACCATCACGGCTGAGCCCGAATAATTTTACTATAAAGCTGTTCTTTCAAAGCCCCAAGTTTCGACGTTAGATGTCACGCATAATGTATCGGAAATATAAATTATATTAGATTGAGGGTTAGGTCGTGTAATGGCGGGCCATAATGCTTCGAAGATGGTGTCGTGTTTGAAGGCACTAAAGAATTGTGGCACTTATAATTGTTGTAGACGTGATCAGAGCGGTACTGTTACATGACATGCGATTTCGTACGTGTTTCTATTTAAAAACGGCTAAACGTATTATTCAATAATACATCAATATGTACAGAATATTGATGACCATATGATCCTTTCTAATTCTTAGAGAAAAGTTGCTGAACTTTGCTCTTAATGTAAATATAAGTTTTATTGTTAAATTTCATTTAAATAAATAAAGTTGTCATTTAAATATTTTTAAATTAGTGATCGATATTGAGCCGAGATGGCCCAGTGGTTAGAATGCGTGCATCTTATCCGATGATTTCGGGTTCAAACCCAGGCAGGCACCACTGAATTTACATGTGCTTAATTTGTTTATAATTCATCTCGTACTCGGCGGTGAAGGAAAACATCGTGAGGAAACCTGCATGTGTCTAATTTCAACGAAATTCTGCCACATGTGTATTCCACCAACCCGCATTGGAGCAGCGTGGTGGACTATGCTCCATACCTTCTACTCAACGGGAGAGGAGGCCTTAGCCCAGCAGTGGGAAATTTACAGGCTGATTATTTATGATTATGATCGATATTTAAAATGAAATGTCAGCTTATCATTCACGGAGTTCTATTATCATGGCTTTATGCTTTATTGCTTGCTTGCTATGCTTATGCTCGCCTAACCCTTTTTATTTAACCTAAATACTAAATTTTATATTACTCAACCATAAATTGCATGGCATGTCTATAAATAGTTTAACCACATATATTTTAATACAGTTGACCTTCATAGAAATAATTTGCGTTCACGATACAAATTCAAATGTGAGTAAGGACGTACGTAAAATAAGATTATTTTGTACATAAAATATTTCAAAGTAAAATTTGATAGTCTTTGTACTATTATATATTATAAAGTGATTACATTTCAACTGATAATAACGTTCAATTTTGAAAGGATCCTGGAAAGCGAGAAGACTGATTTTATTCAGCTGAATGTGATGATACGTATTCTCGGAAGTATTCAGTTAAGTACCCTAGAAGTATATTTTTCGTGGAAATTTTAATTAAACAAGTTATGTTTAATATAAAGTATTCCAAATTGCATCATAAGAAAACTTTAATACCGCTAAACTCTAAGTGTAGCTAAGAAAAGCTCTCTCTCTCTCGTTCTCTTAATATATCATATTTTTTTTCCGTCTCTGAAGATATACGAGCGGCGGTTGCGCGCGTGACAGCCTTCTGGGCGTAATATTAATAAAATTATTGTGGAGACACGTAGAAGGCGTCGGGCCTGACCTACTCGTCTAACACGTGCTCAATTCCACAGTTAGTGAGTCGGAAACAGCTGGCTACATCATTGTTCAAGCACCCTAAGTATTACATGCGCAAACATTTTCATGCAACCATTACGGTATGCCTGAGTAAATTTTCATAAGGTTCCTAATAAAAACGTTGTATGTGATAATCAGCTGAGATGACCCAGTGGTTAGCAAACGTATTTCTTGACCGAAAAATTCTGGTTCGAACTCTGGAAGCTCTGTTTTCATGTGCTTAATTTGTGTCTTAAATTTATCTCGTGATCTGCATATGACCAATGAAAATCAATTTTATTTGAACACAATTTAAACTTCAAACCTTTTTTCTTAACAGGAGGGTCAACTTAACCCAGCAGTGGGATATCTGCGTGTGGGTATTTAATACTTTACTTTTGCTATTTGTTATACATAAAATGTAGCATGATATTACCGTTTTTTTAAATGCAAGTGGCAACAAAAAATATTTTATCGAAAATATATTTCAGAGGAAAAAATACATCCAGGAAATAAATATTTCCATACGCGAATTTTCTCTCCTCATTTGATACCATCGCGAATATTAAGATATTTTTACCGTTTCATTCCATATTTTCAACGTTTTGATATTGGATCGATTTCGTCATCAACGATTTCCAATTACATTAAAATTTGTACTCATTTATCACGTTCACGATATCGGGGCGTTGAATGGTTCTTTCGGCTTCGTGTCCTTTGATTAGATTCGGTACTGTACAAACCCATCCATCCACCTACCACAAAAGGTCGGTGAAGCTATGTCGACCGACTCCGTTTTCCATTCGTTCCGCTGTCCAGAAATTTTCGCAATAAAATTAATCGTTCCAATAAAATTGGAGTCGAATAGAGCTGCCCATGCATGAACACTTTTTAATTGGGTCGCTTTTTTTTGCTTCTTTCGCAGTCATCCAAACGAGAAATCAAACTTGAGCAAGGTCCTCCTTAGCGTGGGGCCAAATCTAAATTACGTGAAGTGGGCATAGATCTCGTTCAAGGCTCGTCGCATTCAAACATTTCTTTAAGATCTAGATAATCGCTTTCTAAAGAGGATTATCAGTGAAAATGCTTTCTATATATTGTGAATAGACTCGGCCTTATTTATCTTTATCCATTTATCGATTTATATGTGTCGGTTGTGAATACATTGAGTCGGAAACGGTGAAAAGTTGTATTCGCGAGCGAGTACATTTATTACCTACATTCGATACCCTAAATCAAAGTGAGCAATTTGTTGCGTGTAAACGCAGCTCCCGATGGATTGCATAATAAAAATCGGACAAAAACATGGTTAACGCGCTTCGAACAATCAGAAATATATTTTCTGTTTTAATTTTCGACAAGCAGGCACGTTTAATGGGTTATACACGATTCCCACTTGAGTTCGATTTGTTTTAATTTGATAGCTTTTACGATTTACGCTGTTCGATGAAAGTGTATTTTTTTATTTTTTATCATATTGATATAATTATTTATTATGTTTGTAACTTTTCTTAATCAAATATATAGACATATTATTTGACCAGGAATTCATGACATTGAAGAAGTTACTGTTATTCATTATTATATGTAATTGAGTTATTAGTTTTTACACAGAAGTATATTATATACATATCATCGTACAATTGTAAATACAGTTAGATTGTAATCTATCTCGGGAGATTGTAAACTGCCGAAATAATGTGAAGTGTTATTTAACTCAAAATAAAACGTCAAAAATTTCGATAGTTTATGATATTTCGATTAGGTTCGGTTAGTGTTTATAATTTAACTGAAATTACGCACTTCGATAGATCATAACCTACCGAAAAATAATGCGTTAAATTGTAAGTAGTATGTTACGGTTCACAATATTTCGACAGTTCACAATCCCGCGAGGTAGATTATAATCTAACGGTATTTACATTTTTACGGTGACATACTCATATATATCGGCAGAGGTTGTCCTACTTGCAAGCCTCCATCTCTTACGGAAAACATCGGACGTATTTATTAAGATTTATTTACCATTGTATTGAGTTTATTGTCGGTTCTTCCCGGTAGAAAATACACTCCAAGCCGACGGTAGACTTGCGTATATCTAATGAATTGTTAAGTCTACTTGAATAAAGTTTATTTATCTATCTATCTTCTATATATATAAAATCCCATCAAAAACATAAATGTAAAAATGAGAACCAAGTCCAATATAAATAAATAAATGATATATACCTTGGTTGTTTACTTCAACGACAAAAGAAGTGAGATCTAAATGGGTGCCAAGTTCAATGGTCCTTCCTGAAATGTATTTATAACTACATAAAATACTACATAAATTGTTTAAGAATAAAACATGCTTGTTTGCACCATCCCGTTTCCCACAGACAAATTCTTACTCTAAAGGGTTGTCTGTAAGAGATTGCTTTAAGCAATAAGACCGCCTTTGCACGCTTCTCTTTTTTGTTATATGTTCTTGTAATGTTATGTACACTGTATCTTTTGTCTTTTGTGTGCAATAAAGTGTTTATAAATAAAAAAATACAATATCATTTCTTCTTATAACTTAGGATAATATATTGTAGCCTAAGGTCTGTCTTGGCTTGGAACACATGTGTATCTCGCGAGTCTCAATATATGAGCCAAATTTGACACGTTTATGTCAAATAGTTTTTGAGTTATGAGGGGTCAAAAGTGGCTCCAAATGGTTCGTGTAATATTACACACGGTGCTGCTCGCCAGTTCTGTTACTTGAACTTGGCTGACACGCTACCGCGTGTACAGATAACATATCCTGACTGACTGATTCATCATCGCCAAGCGTAAACTGTTAAAGTTAGGGCCATGAAAGTAGGATTGTTTCATTGAATAGACAGCTACTAAGGAATTAATTTTGGATATTCTACCACTATGGGGGAGAAATAGAGGTTGAAAGACGGACATTCATTGTCCGTCATTTTTTAAGTTAGAAACATGAAACTTTTTTTGGGATAATGATTAAAAATGAGTAGTTAAGTATTAAGCCGTTTCTGAATATTCTACCCTAAGGGATGAAATACACACCAATGTGGTATACCAAGATGTCTTAAATTAACATAATATTTTAAGTTAATCTGTAAATATATTCAACTTCCACGCGAGCAAACCGCGGACAACAGCTAATGTATAATTTAATATTTTTAATATAGTCCTTTATTGTTCTCGCTGAAAAAAACGTTTACGCGTTTCCCCCCACAAAAGCGGGATTCATGTTTATATGGGATCCACCGAGGTTGTCGAGTGTGCCATTAAAAAATCAGCGATACCCCCTCTGTCTCTTCGAGTATGTTTAATATAGCCTATGGTAGTCAAATTTATGGAAATACCGTAAATATAATTACTTAATATTATTACGGTAAAAAAAAAAATGTTAGCAGTAAGCCAGCACCGAATTGTACAATCGATAAAATGTGCACAGAGATGAACTCGCATTCAATAAAATGTAACATAAATAAACTATCTTACCCAAATCTTCAGCGTCCTCGCTCCACTCGCCCTCTTGCGCCCAGCAAGCTGCCAGCATCACGAACAATCGTATCCACTTGACGGAGCACATGTCTGCTCACATTATGAACACACTAGCGCACGCCGTACAACAAATCGACACTTTTGTTTCAGTTTTACTTTTATCTAACATTTCTATTTCAATATAATTAGGTATCTATAAATAAAAATGTATTTCATTCATTCATTTATAGTATACAGTAAATTTAAACGGACGATTAACACTATTTACAATATATGTATCTCTGTACATATAAAAGATATATTTTCGGAAGAATATTTGATATACGGAATTATTTATTATCTAATAAACCGAAGCAATCGGACTACTTGGGATATAGGTCAACATAAATTTACTATTATAGTAAAGAGAACGAGATCGCATACCCAAATGTTTGTATAAATTGATATTTCGTTCTAGTATTTATTAGTATTTATATAAGTTATGTGCTGTTAATTTATTATTGAATGTTTTTCATAATATATTTAGCTTGCAATGTGTACTTATAAAAATAAACTCTTTTTTCTTTCCATGTGTAAAAATAATTTAAAAAATAGATTTTACTCAAAGAAACATTATTATTATTATTATACTTATATTTATCCTACACTTTTTAACAATGAGTCTCTGGCAATCATATCAAAATACAGCCTAAATTTGCCCGATCGAAGTGACATTTTACGTGAGATAGTTCAGGGTACAGGACGCCAGACACGATGTTGTCGTCTTCCTTCTGGACGCTTTCTGTAAGGAAATTGACTTTCATTGGATTATTAGTTTGTGTCCTCGAGAGATTACTCAAAATGAACGCTACCGTTGGCCTGATAAACTTTGAAAGTTCTATAATTGACAAAATACATGATGTAATAGATATTCAAACGAATAAGTGAAAGATTTTTGGTGGCAAACGCGAATATGTTCTTTCAGCAGTTTTAAATAGTTAATAGTTCCACTGGTTCAAAATGTGAGATTTTCCAAGAAACGTCGTTGAGATACTCAGGTGTAGCTCATTTTAGAAACAAATATAAATATGTATAAAATTACTTATTAGTAGTTTTTACACGATCTAGCCATCATCCAATGTAGGCATTTTTAACAGCTATTATATATTATGGAACCGAGAAATATTGGAACCGGATTGTTATAGCGCAATGCATGTACTGTCTAGTTTGACGATATAGTACATTATACTAATACTGTGACTGTGAGCCGAGATGGCCCAGTGGTTAGAACGCGTGCATCTTAACCGATGATTTCGGGTTCAAACCCAGGCCAGCACCACTGAATTTTCATGTGCTTAATTTGTGTTTATAATTCATCTCGTGCTAGGCAGTGAAGGAAAACATCGTGAGGAAACCTGCATGTGTCTAATTTCTGCCACGTGTGTATTCCACCAACCTGCATTGGAGCAGCATGGTGGAATATGTTTCAAACCTTTTCCTTAAAGGAAGAGGAGGCCTTAGCCCAGCAGTGGGAAGTTTACAGGCTTTTAATGTAATGTAATCTAAATGTTACTGTGAAAGTGCTATTCTGTAAGAAGTGAGTCGTATCTTTTAAAATGCTTAATACTGATTTGAGACACTTAATTGTAAATCCTTAGCACTTTTAATGGGCCTTAAACTATGTCAGTATAATTTTTTTTTCCTTTTAAGTTCTGAAAAAAAAAACAAAAGTTATTAAATTAACCGATTGGCATTTTGTAATGAAAAATAAGAACGCTTAAAGCAAACGTGTATTAACATATTATTGACTGACTGTGTACAGGTTATCGTTTAGTGTTGTATTTATTCTTGTTACGTATATTCGTAAATGCATACTAAGACGCTCCTGTCAATCCGAACCGCAAACCTGGAGGGTAGATGCCAAAATATTTTTCTTCGACTATCACGTAACGCGTAGGAGCAACTTGAATTCCTTTCGATAAAGTATGTTCGAACTATGAATATCACGTGAAATAATAAAATAACTACATTATCGGCTATTCTAACGGTGATTGGTAACTATAATAACTAAATATAAACTATCAGAAAATAATCATACTTCAAGCTTTTCACGACAACAATAATACTATTTAAAAAATCCTACATTAAAATTTTAAACAATAACTGTTTGAAATCATAATAACATAAAATCGTTATAATATGATAATTAGAAAAATTACGAAACATTTAATATTTTAATAAATTAAATTAAAAACCCTTTTTAATATTTCATCCTTCGTCATGTTAGATTTGTAATTAAATTACATAATTTTCTATTTATTCAAAATTGCCCATAGACATATAAAGACTTAATTAATCAAATTGTGGGTTCTAAGCAAATCGTTTCGCTCATGAGCACATTTAAACGTCCTGTGAGTCAAACACGTATTTGAAGGGGTCAACCTTTCCGTCCCATGTCAGAAATACAACACGAACGGCTAGTTTGAAAAACACATGTTAGCAAAATATTTCAATTTAGACTTATTGTGTGAAAAGTTACCAGTAGTTGTATTCTGTAAGAAAGCACTTCGTATATTAATCGAGATGTTTTAAAAAACGATTTTTAATGAAACGCTATTTTCATCCTTTGTATGTTTTAATTAGTTATTATTGCATGTAACTTTCTGACATTTTACGATGGTTTTTTATGGTTGGTCAGTGTTGGACAATAGTTTATTTATAAATAAAAATATGTATTTTAGGCACAATATACTGCACATATAATCGAATAACCCATAACCGGATATTATTGACAAATATGTATGTGTCGTTAAAATTCTTAATTTAATTTAAATTCTTAATTTTTCTTAAAATAATTAGTGAATCATATTTCAAACGAAATTAATTACTAATATAATAAACTGAAGGTCTAAAACTGTTTTGAATATAGGTCAGGTGATACAACTTTTTAATAATTTAAATATTTTAGTTATTATAGTTAATCTTTTTAAAAGATTATACATACATTTTTTTTTGTAATGGAAGAGCGGGCCATCCTCACACAAGTACTAGTCCTTACTAGTAACTTATAGATTTTTGTTCCTAATCTGTTATAGATTTAAGTATTGTATATAACACAATAAACATTTTTTTTTATAGTTTATGTCGCATATTACTTTTGCCACCTTAAGGTTAGATACCTTACATTTTTTCAGTTTGGTACAGAATAAATAACTACAGAGGTTAGATAGAGGAAAAAAAGTAAAGGAACTGCGTGTAAATGTTCCACTGCCGGGCTAAGGCAAGAGAGAGAGGGCTAAGAGCTTTTATTCCGCTACTACTAATCAAATGCAAATTGATGGAAATACACGTGATAGAATTTCGTTGAAATTGGACACATGCAGGTTTCATCTCGATTATTATTTCACCGTTGATCACAAGATTATAAACAGGCCTTAACGATGGCTGATCTTAATGATGGCAAGCTATTATTACTAAAATTAACATTATTCATTACACTACGGACAAACCCCTAATTATTGGTTAAGATGCACGTGTTCCCTTCATCGTTTCCCTTCATCATCTGGGTCGTCTCCGCTTAGGTTGAGTAAAGAAAAATGTATATTTCGATTATGTTGTATAAAAATTCGGCCAAATAGAAAGGATATAACTTGTTCAAGATGACCCTTGCTACATTTGTGCGGTAGATTTCACATAGAAACGTGGCTACATCACATGAATATTTATTAGATAAAGTGATTTAGGTAAAAAGATTAAAAACATTTATATGTTTTTATGTTATATGTTCTTCTTTTACATTTCGGGTATTTCAATAACTCTACGCGTATTCGAATATGTCAAAATATAATCCTTTTCATACATTTTATTGGATCGGATTATAGTGTTTCTTTTTTGTCTTTTAGGAAAAATGTATGCTTTTATTGACGTCCTATTAGGACTTCAAGATCTGAAGTCTTATAATCGAATCACTAGACTATCGCGGAATTTAAATTTTATTTGTCAGTAACGAATATTAACGAAACAATGCATTAAAAATGAGATAAAACTCTTCTAAGCAGTTATTACTTATGTTTTTTTTTTATGTTATAGGTATGGACGAGCTAATACGCCACCTGATATTAAGTGGTTGCTACTGGTGGTGTTGTAATTTTTTTAACCATTCCTTACATCGCCAATGCCAACATTGGAAAAGCCCTATCACCAAGTAATTTTGTATGACATTGAAAAAAGGCGTTATATTATAGGCCTCGCACAACCACTCTGTGGAACCAGCTTTCGCCGACGGTTTTTCCGAACCGATACGACTTGGGAACCTTCAAGAAAAGAGCGTACTCTTTCCTTAAAAGGTCGGCAACGCACCTGCAAGCCCCCCGGTGTTGCAGATGTCCATGGGCGGTGGTAGTCACTTTCCATCAGGTGAGCTTCCTGCTCGTTTGCCACCTATGACATAAAAAAAAAAAAAAAAATTGTATTACAACGAAGCTCATTCATAAATATATTTCACGGAATCGACGATAACATATCGTTAATATTTCAAACAATATTAAATAAATATGCGAGTTTCAGCAAACGTATTAAGAAAAAACATCTCACGCGAAATATGTGGATTGAAACATGGATTTCAATATCTCAAACATTTCCTTTTTATATGTGAAAACAGATTTTGCGTTATATGTTACAAAGTCTGTTCCTACTTTTATGTAAAATTTGCGTGTTTCTCCATAAATAATATTATAGTTAGACTGTCCGGGTGGGTACAACCTACAGGTACCATTCTAAAGCGAAAACCAGTGTCATATCAGAAACAAAAGAACCCGAAACACCGTTAGGCGCTCCATATTGATGTTTCACATCAATAATAAATCAATATACAACAAACATTTGCTTTACCATAAATCGTGTGACTGTATCGTAAGACAATTTATTTGATCTTATTTTTTATTGAATATAAAATAGCTGATTGTACCTTTTTTCTTATCCGATCGAGTTATTTATTGCACAAGTTTGTTTTTGACCGCCTCACGTACTTTATAGGGCGAACCTTCTCAATCCGGAATTGCCAATTTTTACGTCACATATACATGTTATGTTTGAACTTATTTCTTGTATTTTATAAGGGAAATGTTTATTGCTTAGCTATAATTTGTAAAAGAATGTTTTTGATACAGAAAAATATAATGGCTTAAGTACCGTCGTATCTTTTACGAGTCATTGGTAAAACGCCTATTGAGAGACATTAAATTTAAATTTTCTTTAACATTGGCTGTTGAACATTGTTATTGAGATCAAAGGCGGAGCGACAAAAATTTGTACAGTAAAAACAATATACAAGGAATAATTACGTCTATAAAAATATACATATTTTAAGCGGTTTAATACAATACTAGCTGAAGCCGCGGCTTTGCTCTCGTGGAATTTTATTTGTCTTTTTAAAGATTGTGTATTATTTCTGACTGAATTATTATATTACTGAAATTACAAATAAACTAAGTTTTTCTGGAAAATGTAGCTTTTTAATGGTAATTATTAAAATCGGTTTAGCAGTTTCAGATTTTATCGAGTACTAACAAATAAATTCTCCTTCTCAAATCGCCTTATTTATATTAGTATATACATATAGACAAACAGAAGTATATTACATTAAATATTTTAATACGTATTCGGCTATTTATAAATACATTTTCAACAAGTATTAATATTCCCGAAAATAATTTCAGCCATAATCGGCCTTGAGGCTGACTAAACTGTTCAGCAAACTTTAGCTCGGCTAAGTGCTAACTTAGAACCAACCAAGTATTATTGGCTTAGTCTAATGCATAATAACGGCTCATCCTTTGGGCACATTATATTATTAAGGCTAAAAGCTAGTCGAGTAACGATTTGAAATAAATTAAACTGAAGTAATCGTTTTGAGAAAAATGTGAGGTACCTTCAAATTAATTTTACCAAAATTTATAAATAGCTTATATGTGACAAGTTATATCCTTGTAAGAAAAATAATAAGCGTTTGATTTTTATAAATACGGCGAAATAAATTAAATAGATATATGAATCTTTAAACAAAGGTTGCTCCAACCTGAACAACAACTACTGGCTTACTTATATGACGTCAGTAATGTGAAAGTTCACCCAGTCGAGTGACCTGACTAACTGCTAGGCGTTATTTTGCTTAATTTTGTTAATGCTTCGTTGGTTTAGTGATTAGATACAAAGAGGTTCCGTTGGTTTAAATGTCGGGCCAATACAAAGATATAGAGTTTTTCTTTCGAAAAATTCCCCAGACTCTGGAGGTAGAAACACTCGGGTCGGAAAGCACACACACACACAGTAAAAACGTTGGTCCTACGCTTGAACTCTTTCCGGTCGTGGAGGTTTTGCAATCACATCGGATTATAAAATAATAACTTAACTAGATTATAAAATAAAGAACAAAGAGTGCGTATATGCAGATAACTACACACTTGTGTACTGTATGTCCCGCGCAATTGACTAGGCTCACTGTGATTGGTCGCCGTGTTCAAGGTTAATCAGAACTATCACACTATTATTTAGGTATTATAACTGTCTCATTAGTCTAGTGTCTAGTTAATAAGGCTACAGATCAACTCCGTATATCTCGAGTCGTGATTGATTTATATCTCACTAGCAACCCGCCCCGGCTTCGCATGGTTGCAATGCTGATACTAAATATACTACAGAATGCATTTATATACAACGTTCACAGCTTTTTCAGTCAGCTTCAGGGCCATATTGATCATTATTAAAGGCACAATATTATATTTAAGGTAAAATTATATAAATATTATATAAAATGGTTATTGTGGGTTATCCTTAAGAGATAGACATATACCATGATTTTTTTTGTAGAACTTTTTAAGGTGTACAATACTGCAGTACATTATTTTGTTCTATCTTGTAGGGTTCAGCCAGCGTTTGCGCAATAAAACAGGGTTAATTTACGACATCACATTAGAAATCTCTAAAATTATTAGTGTTTATCTACTATATTTTGCAGTATATATTTATACATATAAAGCTTCTTCTTAAATCACTTTATATAATAAAGAAAACTGATTTAAAAGCCGTTGCGTAATTTCAAAGATCTACGTATACATAGGGACAGACAGACAGCGGAAAGCGACTTTCTTTTATACTAACTAGTGATTAAAATATTGGGACGTCAAAATGAGGATGATCCCAAAGATAAATGGATGATGAAACCAAATTTTCAGGGACTAAAAACTATAAACAAGATAGAGCCGTTGAGTTTCATTTCATGCATTAAAAATTCGATGAATTTGATTCATGAGATTGATCGTGGTGAGCTAAATTTGGGTCAGGAGGAATTCTTAATTATATTATATAGTGTTTATGGCGACCGTTCGATCATAAAAGAGATTGCCACCCTTAGGTAAGGCAGTAGTTTAAACTAAGGGCCTGTAAATTACCCACTTATAGACTAAAGCCTCCTCTTCGAGCTTGAAAGTAAATTCCAACACGCTGTTCCAATGAGGATCGGTGGTAGTCAACTCATGCGGGTTCTCTCACAAAATTTTTCATCGCCGAGCATAAGATTAATTATAAACACAATTTACTTATGAAAATTTAAGTATTTTAACTCCTGGACCATAAAAAATATTCAATGAAATTTTAGCTTCGATAAAACCATTATTGATTTAAAAAAAACGAGAGTCTGGACAACCCTTTAGTTTAAAAAAAAACATGAGCAAAATGTATGTAATCATTACAGGGATTATCTTAATTACAGTTACAGTCAGGTTGTTTGGATTTTTTAAACGGGACATTATTTTTAAAGTGCCAAACAGTTACTTTTAATTCTCGTATGAGTAACAAAATGAAATGGAATGTCCACGTAGAAAGCTAAAATAAAAACAAAGTCACAATGGATGAAAATTTAGTAAATTACAAAATAAAATTGTATTTGTACCACAGAAAGACAGACATACAAAGACTCTTTGGTAATGCTTTGTGCAAACATTTGTGCAAGTGTGCTCTATTAATATGTACTCAATATTGTTGTATTCCAGTTTAAAGGGGAGTGGCCCATTGTTGTTGGAAGCAATGATTAATATTTCTTACGGTGGCAACAACTATGAACAAATGTGACCACTAACCACCGTTTTCTGAGATGTCTAGTTTTGGTTATTCCTATAAATAACGTAACAAATTTTCTAATAATATACTACATACATCAGATTTATCAAATATATATTATTGTTGAGAATCTAGTATAATTTGAAGAAGAAAGTTATATGGTTAATGCATTATCTTTATAAACAGAGGAAATTACGGAATCATTAAGGATCAGAATAATAATAATGATCCGACTAAGATTTTAATATTTGTGTTTAAAAGTTTTGCTCATTTCCATCGCCAACAAAATTATTCGGCAAAATAAACGAAAAGAGCGCGGGCATGCTTACAACTTTAGTATACATTTAATCACAAAATAATTCGAACAAATCTCTTCTGGCATAAATATACTGAAATATAGCATTAAAGCGGTTTTGCTTCGATATTCATTCTGTGCAGCGTACCGCGTGATAATGACGTAAGGTCGAAACCTCAAAGCGTTCCAACGGTTAGGAACGGACTCCAATGCTTCGGAAGGACCCTCTTTTGGATGAACGACGCTGCTGAATCTTTTATTAGTTTCGTGAATGGACGGCCAGTTGACATAACCGTCGTCGACATCTGTTGTGATATTACGCCATCTTTTCCAGGGCGTTCGCTCATTCCATCGATTCGGGACCGATTCAACTATTTTTGTACACGTGGAATATATAAGGTTGAATTGAAATAGACGTAATACGTGTTTGGAGGGGAAGACAACTGCTGAGCCAGCGAATATGAATGTATTGGGCGTCATCAGAAAACTTGTAGAATACGCCTTTATCCGGAAATTGGATAACGGAGAACACGCATGGGGTTTTTATACATATTGATATTTTGCAGGTTTTATTAAACGCAAATTTTTTTTTGAATAATCATGTCTTTGGTAATGATTTCAGAAGGATACTGATAAAATATATCAAATTAATCACCCACGATAATTTTATGAAAAAAATTATATTCTAAAGAATAGTTTATAACAGTAACAGTACACCAGTAGCCTAATGTTAACTTAACGGTTTAGAAAATTATTGTTATTTAAATATTTACAAGTCTTTTAGTTTTCGTCGAGATTAGCCTTGAACTATAATTAATCGAATAAAAATAAGAATCATTGCAATCGCCGAAGATATCGAATCATTTAAATAAATTAAAAAATATATTAAGCTGAATTGATATTATGCTCTAAATTGGCCGACAATTTATAGTATTAGGTATATATACGTCAAATTACAGAAAGTATAAAATACAATAAATATAATCGACCGCTTGGAAAGTTTTAGTTTTTTACATATTGCCACTTTAATTTTAGCTTCGATCATAGAAATTATTTTAAACAACCATCAATAAGGAATTCATTATAAAATTTTTGTATTAACAACTGCACGTAACAATGATTTTATACAAAACATATCAAGGAAAACAAGACTACTTATAAAATCAAGTATCGGTGTATTTTTTCAAATCAACTCCAAACGAAAGCGGAGGTTATTTGTAAAAACATCTTTTCATGGACCTTTTTCTGGCTGTTAAACGTTTAGCTTTGTCGCAGCGTTCTGTAAATGGGAAATTTCTGGAAAATATGGCATGATTATCGTCTGTTGGAATTTACAAAAGGCCTTTTTTATTTGAAAATGCTCAAATGGTTTAAAAGTTAGGAGAAATGAGCTCGTGAAATATAATAAACATCAACGAGATTTAAAAGTGCTGTTTAATAAAAAGTTGTTCGGCCGTTGTTTCGTTTGATTTTAATAATATAATTAGTTAAATGTTACTATTTGGTATTACATGAGAGATTTACATTAAAAAAATTAAGTGCCGAGAATTTCCCTCTTCTTAAAAAGGTTTATATCTAATTCCACTTGCTTTTTTACGGGTTCGTGGGTACACATCTAGAAAATATCCCTGTCAAGCAGGAAAACTGTAATCGTTGCCTATATTTGCACCCGCAATCTTTGGTTAAGATCCACGTATTTTAATCACTGATCTATTGCCATTTAAAACTCAAACTATTTAAAAGTATTGTAATATTTTACGTTGTATTTAAAGTAAATGAAACCATAGATTTTTAAAACTTAATAAAATATGCGATCATATATAGAATTAAATGTTTAAAAGAAAATGTATGCAAAATTTTAAAATATATTAAAACTCGTACTAATTAAATCACAATTATGTACATACATTATAACTGTTAAGCGAGAATTGATTGACCATTCAACCCTTGAAATTAAGCGTGTCCCTCGCAGGCCCAGCAGTTGCTAACTTTACAGTTGGTACCCTGAAGACTAATTAGAATAAAAGAGTGTTAAAGTTGTCTCTAACTGACGGGTACATTTGGAGCTCCCTGGGGATTACCTTTCCGGTTGTGACGGCATGAATATTTTATGCCCCGTAATATGAAAGCCTTATGGTGAGCCTTGAGCATGTCTTGGTCACATTAAACGTGCCCGTGTAAAAACTTTCATAATCTTTTTTATTTTCGCTTTATAGATTTTGTAATTGAATCCGAATAATTTAAGCGTTATTTAAAATTATTTTAATTAATCCACAGACTCAATTATAAAGACGTTTATGTTCAATTTTGTGGGACTTGGTGCAAGTCAGTAAGGGTAAGCCACGTATTAATTATTCTGCTCGCAATCATCAATATTGAGCATGTATTGCTTGGGTCACAGATTAAAGCTTGAGTAATCCGGTATAATGACAGCCATGAGGTACAGTACAATACGTATCAAGATGTGTATTAGATACTAGGTGAGGATAAGATCGATAATAACTCGAGGTATGCCTTGCCCTACACGCTTCAGGGCGATCCATCAGCCGTTAGTTTTTTGACAGTGCTCAAAGACTGGCGTGCGTGCCTCGCGTAGTTTGGACGGCCCGTAATTAGTGTTCGTTTCTCGTTTATTGTAGAAATTAACCTTGCTTTACTGCTTTCACTTTCGAAAGTGATTTTGCGATACAATTTTTACACCGTATACTTGTGAGATTTATTATTATATATGTATGCTTCATTCAACCACATAGTGTCTTTTTGTGATTTATTTGTTTCCCTCATAATCAAATAAATAAGAGCATTTGTTGTCATGACAATTGTGCTGCATAGAAAATGATAACGATTAAAGCGACTCGATCAAAAATCATTCACGGCGAGGCGGCTTAACATCAAACGGCCTAAAATTCATACGCGCCTTAGAACGCCATGTTTGGCAAAATTTATATATTATGAATTATGTTTGACCATGGTTTCTATTACATTTACGCGACTTGCAGTAACGTGAACTAGCGAAAATCGACACGTGATGAAAAAGCGTTATGCGCCCTCCAGGTGACCTTTCCCTCTCTTTCCCCTTCTCTCTGACTCTTTCTATTATATACGGTTTTATATTACATTATTTAAACTTTTCACAACTTTTTAACCGGATTTTTAATACAATTTTTATTTCTTGTAATTTATTTATTATCAACGTTGTTAATTTATTTAACTTTATCTGTAATTATTACATAATATGCGACGTACTTCGTTCCAACCGGCTGTATTATGACACGTCTCCTTTTTTCAAATACAAGTGTAACTTATGGGTAGTGGTGATTAGTTACGAGGTAGCCAATTTACAAACATTTCACACATTCTTCTGCAAATAATTACGAAAGGGTCCTGCGATTACTTAAGTGATAATTAACGCTGGTCTTAAAAGAGAAAATAAGGAAAAAATATATATATAGGAAAGACTGAGAAAAATCTGTCAAGGCGTCATTGAACGTCGGCAAGGGATTATTTTTATTTCTTGGCTAAGATTTATTCTCCTCAGATTAGCATTCCTCCTATTTATGCTAATGTAATTTTAATGGCACCGACTTTTTTGGCTAATTTAATTTCGCGAAAAACTCGCAGGACTTTGTCTTTAAATCTTAGCTTATTAAGAGGGATTTAGTGACGATTCTGCTTAAATAAAATTTGAGTTATCAGTTTGGTTTGAAATTAATTACTTTTTTAATTGCGTATTGTCTAAGCTTGGATAAAGTTTGTTCATTAGGCTGAGTGTAAACCGGCGCTTGCAATCTGGAATAAGAATGAGTGTTTAAGCTTATACTCTGCTAGTAGTTGTTACTTTTAATTGCAGCTAGAATTTTAATTATAGAATGATAAAGTTTCGTTAACATTATTATGCATTTCGATTTGTTAATGAATGTTGTTATAGCGTTGTTTGCTTTTTATATCTCGAATACAAAATAGAATCAGAATAGTTGAACAAGGTCTGTATTGAAAATTATTTTTGAAATGCTATTAATAGTCAGCCCCAACAACAGTTAACATTTTAAGATAAATGTTGATTTAGAAGTTTTTTATAATTTATTTTGTTATTATTGTTACATTATTTTGTACTTCATTAAGTATAAATATATTAAAAAATTATAATTATATACTGTTTTTGGAACATTGTTGTAAAACATGAAATATTTACAATGTAGGTACGTAATTTTTTAAAGCATATTATAGTATAGAACAAAGTCGCTTTTCGTCATTGTAACGTATTTAGATAGTGGAATATATGCAGTTTAATAGTAAGATCGATATATAAGGATAGTTCGTTATATAATTTGTAAATTCACCTATGACGGCCTCTTCCAAAAAACTTTACGCATGACTATCAGTGGCTAAACCTTAGGAAATACATCAAAACAATGTATTAGGAAAGCTGGCTAGCCAGCAATTTTTTATTATTTCTTAAGTCTTAAAAATACTTAAGAAAAATCCGCTACAGTATACGTGTATTTTCTAAGGTATATTCATAACAACTTTTTTTTATTTACTACGGTAAGATAGGTCATTTCTCGAAACCATTTTCTATAGATAAATATTATATTAGTTACCTTGGGAATTTAAGAGAATTTAAAATATATTTTACGCTATATCATTATATGCATTCAAAGGACTACAATCAGAGATGTTACCATCATTTCCAAGAAATGTGCAAAGAAAAAAAACATTTGCTGTGAAGCGGGTCAGATGTAACAATAAAAAGTTGACCTTGGCAGGAGAAAATACACAGATTTAAATGTACAAGCCTGCACAAAGCTCTACCATTAAATAATCGAAATTCGAATTTCCTAAACTAAAAAGGCCTCAAAACTAATGTACATTGTGTAAATATTATACAATTTTATATAAGACTTTAGATTTCCCTGTATACCGGTCCTAGTCTATTGAAACTCTTTAGATTTTCTACGAAACATTGTATATAAGTCAACACATCGAGTTGTTGGAGTTACGAAGGCCGTATCGAGAATCTCGGCTCAGAAGAATTTCTCTTTACAATTGCGTTTCGACGCGAACAAACACTGCAAAACGCTCGGCCGCCGCATCGTGTATCTAATAATTGTCTTTGAGGTCGTTTCTAGTGTTTCATCTCTTCTAAGTATTGGTTACTATTAAATGTAAAGCAATGACATGATAAAAAAAAATATCAAAAATAATAGAGTTAAAGTAAACAGCTTGTATATAGCCCGCACATGGGCAATGTCTCCTCTTGAGTAGTAATCTTAGAGTCTTCTAACAATCTGTTTCAATGCGTATTGCTGGTATTACATATGAGGCAGATTTTCATACGACACATTTAACAAGTACAAGACTAATAGACTTAAAGCAAAGAAGCATAAGACATAAGCAAATTAATACTATTTTTTAATTGTGAACCGAAAATAATTGATTTAAAATCATTAAATTCGATTACAATCATTAATCACGACGAAAGTGTTTTAAAAATATTTATCCGTTTCCTACAAATAGGTATCATTATCTAAACTAATATTATAAGTGAGAAAGTAACTCTGTCTGTCAGTTGAACTTCAAGGAATGACATAGGTAACTTTTTCGTACCTAACACCAGCCGACCGACCCCTAAAACGCGAGCAAAGTTGCAGGCGACATGTAGTTAGAAATAAATTTGTACCATATAAATTAAATACATAGCTTGATAAATGTACCTTGATTTGTAATAATTGCGATACTAATTTCCATAGTACGCAGTGAAAAAACAATTATACAGTGAGTGGTCAGTTAAAGCAATAAAACATTATTTATTTATTAATTATTTTAATCTATAATTATTATATACGTATTGTCTTATTTACTTATGTTCGTTTGTTTTTTATTATTTTATTTATAGATAAACTTAGTTTTTTATATAGTTGACAAACGAGCGGGACGTTTATCCGATGGATAGTGACTTCCACCGCTCATAGACATCCGCTACACCGGGGAGATTGCAGATGCGTTGGCGGCCTTTGAATGAGTAGGCTCTTTTTACGAAGATTACTAGTATTTGTGACTTCCCTATAATTTACCTATAAATACACTTAATTTATCTTTATTCTTTAGTATGTCGTAATATAATTTCTTTCATAATTATATCGTTTGTCTACTTTATTGCGTCACAGGACGCCTTGTACGATCTTCGTATATTAAATTAAGAATTTAGCCAAAAACCCGGCGTTCGTTGCATTTAACTTTTTTTATTTAACATGCAACATATATAAGATATTTCCGAGTACAATGTATACTTTTTCCTGTATGGTAGTCTTTATTTAATAAAAAACTATTAATGCAATTATTTTTGTAACTATTGCTTATTTATTTATAAAGTCAAATAATCATTATTATAACGGATAAAAATCTATACATGTTACATAATAAACTGAGCAAGATCCGCAAGTCGTCGTATCGTATTATTGTGTTGTCAAAGTCATGAAACCAGTCCGTAGCAATTCGAATTGACAGGAATTCTCGTTAGACGAGTTTCGACGGTTACATACTGCAGTGAACTCACTGCTTCAACTGCTTTTAGTAAGTTCGTCATCCTTCAAATTGAGAATTAAATTATATAAATACATTTTTTTATCAAGCTTTAAATACTTTGAAAATTAAAAAGTAAATTATATCTAAATTTATTAGTAAGGTGATTTTTTTATTCTGTAATCCTAAAATGTTTTGTATTATTAGATTAGATATTAGAATTGATAGAAAAAGGTTCTTAAAAATAAAAATTGCTATAATATCGAAACTTATTTACGTAATTAATAACAATTATATTTAATGATATTTTAAGGAAATACAAATTTAATATTTTATATTTTATGGGTAATTTTCAGGGCAAATATGACCGCTAGTTGTATTTACAGAGATTGGATATAAATATATCCTATGTTTGTATATATATATTACTGTAAAAGCTCGAACTACGGTAAATCTTAAGATTTTCCAGTAAAACCTAAGATTTACCGATTATGAATGGTAAATGTCCGTAAAACGTTGGGATTCGAACTTTTACCATCATTCACTCGTTAAATCTTAGGATTTACATGTTAGGTTAGGTTAGGTTGGAATTGTCAAAGTCCGAAAAAGTCGTCCCTTTATAATAAATACTTACATTTACCACCTCATGTTGGTAAATCTTAGGTTTTACTGGAAAATCTTAAGATTTGCCGTAGTTCGAGCTTTTACAGTAACATAATTACTGCAATGTGCGAATATCTGTCTGTCACTAGCTCCATTCTGTTCTTATGATTGTTTTCATTAAAGGGCTTAAAAATGAACGAAATCGTTCCAATTTCAAATAATACAATCGTAAGTATTATGTCAGTATTGCGTTTGACCTCACCAAAATGTTGATATAGAAATTATGTTTAAAACCTCCATCCATTTATTAATGTGCAGGCAGCTTCTATAACATGTTATAGTAAAACGTATTTCCGGCCTCGGCACTTTGGACCGTTAAATTAGATTACCTACTTCCAAGTTTCTAAAAGTAGGGTTAGTTTATTAAAGTGCTGTATAATAAACCTGAATAGCACTAGTAAATTGGCAATGAAATATAATTGAATAAAATATAATACGTACGCTTTGAAAATAGTTTTAAAAAAAATTCTTAATTGATTAACAGATCTGCCCCTTTCACGTTTTCTTAATTTTAAACGGTGTTTGATTACAAAATCGATTTCATTTGCATTTTTGTTCCTGTCCTAATAATGTTTTAATAACCGAGGTACATAGTTCCTTCGTTAAAATATTTATCGGGCAATAGAAGATGGTACATACAGACAGGTAGATATCATTACAGTTTCAACGACGAAAATAATTGGAAAAGAAACATTGTGAAAAATTGATACAGATATCAACCCGCAGTGCAGCGTCCATATGTACTAAATCATTCTGATTAGAAAATAAGCCTTAACCTTGCAAAAAAGCAATAACTTGCTCTTTTTATTAAACAAATTCAACATATTTTTCTCTATCTTATAAAAGGTATAAGCTTTTGAAAGGGAAACCATAGGATCAATAGCATCCATCGTTTATCTGTTCGTCCACTCGTAAAATGCGTTCTAACACATAGTGAAAGGTTTCATTTTATTATTTGTTTTATGATGTCCTAGAGATATACTTATAAGATTACGCTTGTAAAGAATATATAGGCATGTATGCCCAACCATTAGACGACACAAAAATGTGCTCCCCTAAGTACTATTAACAGGTATCTTTCACCTTTCAAAATTTCTCTCCTTCTCTCTTGTGAAACCAAAAACAGAATATGTTTTTGCTTAAAGTACAACTTGTAAGCTCTTCTCTCAACTTGGTCAACCTTCTCTCTTTTTAAGAACGAGATTTAAAGCATATTCCACCATACTAATCTATATAAGGTTGGCGCATATAAATGAGGTCAGAATTTTAATCGATACAAAGAGGTTTCTTAACGTTATGTTCATAAAATAATTATTGCAAAAACTTATGCTAAGCTGGGCTTAAACTCGCTGTCATCACCATAATATTTACTAACCTCAACCTAATTTAGTAGGCTTACGTAGATTTGTTTGCCACAATAGGTATATTTTGGACCACTTACAGAACTCAATGCCAGGCCTTTTACGGTTTACTGACTTCCTTTGAAGTGATAAACGAAAATCCTCTATGTACAAATAAGCCAAAACCATACTGAAGACATAAACCCTTAGACCGTTATTATTGATAATAGTATGTATAACAATTCTAAGAAAGTCAACAGCTTTGATAGAGATCTATAGTTATATTCAACGAGACTCATATGGTCAACCATAGATATCCTATTTATTTAAAGCGAATTTCGCTATATTTTGCATTCTATTTTTAATAATATTTTCAGTAAAATACTATCTTCTCACTCATTCTTGCCCCGAATACCATATTTATTTCGATCTTGACTTATAATCGCCTTTTTCTTTGCCCAGCAAAATATATATTAATATATTTTCATCCCTGAAAACGCTTAAAGATTGTGAAATATTTAAACAGAACGTAGGGGATATGAGCTGCTAAAATTCATGATATCAACGTGAGAATTCAATATTTTTATTCGTAAACTCACTGCCTTCCTTTTTTTAATAAAATAAAAATGATATTAATACAAAAAAAGATTGTAAATATTCAAACACACTGCCTTATGTTCTGCGTATTCGGACCAGCCTCTCTCTGGACTAACAAAACGAGTATGTAGTATTGCATTGCAAAATTGTAACATATTGCTCTTGTGAATGCATTCACATAGATGATATATGCACGGTATGCTATATTATGTCAATATATCAATCTGAAGTTTGACAGCAGTGCAGTTGGCGGACGTCCTTTTCAATAAACTTTATGATCGACACTTGACAGTGAGGCCTTTGTTTTTGGGTTTAGATATAGAAATTTTACGACCAGCAAATAATAAATTGATTAAAAAACAATTATTAAAACTAGTGGTCTAGTTTTAAGTTAATTATTTTATTATTTAAGTCAAAATAATTAACGAACGTATGAGTTCTTTGAACATATTTATCTTTAAATGTTTATCAATATTCTCAATGAGAATGCTATTTATAAAGTTTGTTATAATCAAATTATATTTAATTCAAGTAGACTCTGGTTAATATAGATAGATAGATAGGATAATAAGGTTTTATATTAAGGTTAAATATTAAGTTATTTATTTTAAATTTAATATTAATTATGCAGTCGTATCATTCTCACTTTGTTAATGTTAGAATATGCTAGTTTTTAAGCAGTTAGAAGCTGTAACAAAGACGATAATCCCGAAACTACTAGATATTCTACAGTTCAGTGATCGAGAGCAATGGCGTAGTAGTCAAAACACGTGAATATCAACAGAAGATTCCGGTTTAGATCCAGGCCAGAACCATTTAGTTTTCATATGCTATATCGTGAAGAAAAACCTGCTTTTCGAGAAGAGACTTTTGATCAACATTAGGATATTTAGAACTTTAAATTTAACAACAAAAATATAATAATATCTTATATTCGATTATTCAATTACGCTCTACTTTTAATAATATATTCGTTAATCGACAAAGCTATCCATTTATTATTTACATTTATTTAATATTCATTAAAAAAAAAAATTAAAAAAAAAAACTTGCAAAATAAAAATTTGCTTATCACTTCATATAAGTACGTTTCGTTATCTGAAGGAAAAGTTCGTTAAAAGGAATATTTGTACGAAATATATATTATATTTTCCTAATTAAGTTGTACTGACGTCACAAACACCTGTTTTGTTATAAGTTTAATTAAATAACTAAAAGTTTACACAATATTGGCCATCTATACTTTTCTTCTAGGCAATAGTTATTATCTAAAGTTTGCAGTTTGAAAATTTTTAACTTAGTTTTTAAATGTATTGTATTATGTAAATAAGTCATTTACCTTACTAATTAAATATACGTTAGAGTGGTAATATAATAATGAGGCAACACTGTGTACAGGAAATAATAATTGCCAAATCTCGGGGATTCTCCGCCCTTAAGCAACCACTAATTTTGTCATTAAATTAAAATTTACTTCCCCTATGATATATTCTGTTTGATAATAACTTTAATTGGCGAAGACTTGAATTATCTTTCTTAAATAGATTAAAATAAACCTAGGGAAGCTTTAAAATGCAAGTTTTGCTTGATTATTTTTTAAAGGAACTGTATTTGGTGAACGTTCGAAATTAGCTTGAAATTTTCAATACTGTACGTTTTGCGTTATTATGGAAAATAAATAAGTATAGTAGGTAATCAAATTGAAAATTTAACTGCATTCTGACAATTGTTCTAGTATCGTGAGAACAGGACCTACAAGCCTAAACGGGAACGATAAATTGAATGAACTACCGGCTTTACAAACGATGAAAATATCTTGCCTAAAATAGTATGTCCGTCGCATCTACAAAATAGTATTCGTATTTTCCTAAAGACACGTCTGATCCAAAAGTTCCCAGAATTAGGCACCCCAAAGTTAATAGTTTTTACCTTCGGGTTAGACTCGCATTGTCATGTCGGTATTTCTTTTATTTTATTTTCTTATTACAGATAAGGATAATGTAAGAATGGTTTTTTTTTTTAATATGATATTTGGAAAAGGTCGAAAATGTAAGAGTTTTATATTTCGGTATGATTTTTTAACTTCTTTCTTCTTGTCGTCATTGATTGAACGATTGAAAGAGCAAGACAAATCATTGAATAGTCAATCTCAGAGGAACATTTATACGTAAAGTAAATAGTATCAATAACATTATATAAATATATTATATAAAATAATTATCTATTAATTGTTTCACTAACGGACAGATAATATGACTTAATAATACGTTGATACTTAGTACTTGGAATTTTGCTATTACTTCTAATTTATCTGTATAAAATATTTTCACTTTTATCTTAAATCAAAGCAATATATTCTATAATCGTTTGAAAAAATAAATAAAAAAAACGAAACTTAAGGTATTTATATTGTTGCTATTGAAATATGCAAAGAAGTCAGGAAAACTGCTACTTGGAAGTAGTTTACAAAACACGCCACGGTTACTTATTTCAGCGTTTTAGGAATAAATTAGGTCGCTGTACAATTACATAAACTATACCCATACTTATATAACGTGTTCATGTTCTACCACATCAAAAACAAAGTACCAATTTAAATCAAAACAAGTATTTCATTAAGTTCAAAATATTTTAATTTTTTTATCAGCCAAGACTATTTTTATATAGATCACAATTCATACAAAACGAATTCATTTTCTCCACTCAAATATGTAAAATTAATTGTCTCAGTACTGAGTAAGAACTTGAACTATAGGTTATTAATTTGAATATCGAACTATGTATTATATAAAATGATAATGATTAAATACTGTTATAAGACATATGACTCTATTATTTACTGTTTATGATCTTGATAGATTACTTTGATGTACACTGCAAGCTAAATATTTGTTTAATATTTGACACTAACAATATTTATAGTATTGTTAAAATATATATTTTAATGGTTTGTCAAAGAAAATGTTAAGAATGAATAACACATTTTTTTACAGCCACTTATGTTAATCCTTATTTAAACTTTATATAAGCAATAGCATTGAAACTTTTACGTTTACGTTATACAATTAAAAGAAAATACTAATAAAATAAGTTAAAATATAAATTAAACTAAATATCTGAAAATTTAGACGTATAAAAAATATAATAGCGTAAACGCGTTTATATATAAATATAAATATATAAGATTTGTAAATATTTTTATCGGTATTTATTATAAGTAGACCGGATTATAACTATCACTCACTGGTACTGTACACGAAAAAATTACTAATTTTCGCGGGTCATATACGTAACTTGTATATTTTAAACATCACATTTTTATGGTATAATATATATTTTAATGGACGTAGTATAGTTTATACTTACTGTATATCGTAATGCTCTACTTACATGTTATGTAATTTACACATAACAATATTATTCGAATAGTATCACGTTTATGTTATAATATATTGAATACGTTATAAAATAATTAGTTAATTTTAAATATAATTTATTGAAATACGTTTTTAGATTCACTCAATAAAAGTTTGAACATTATACACTTTTTTTCCGCTATGCAAATATTGTAATACGAATAACATGGCTTTGATAGAGACGCGCTATTAAAAAACACATTTAATTGAATGTGTGATTTATCATTTTTCTCCGCGCGATAACGTTATTTTTCCGAAACACGACACAACCAACCGCGTTGAAATACCACCGAGCACTGATTCGGCATTGGACGTTGTTTTCTAAAGGTGAGGATTTCGGTATCCGTCGGCAATCCTCGGCAGCCCTCGCTATCCATCTCGATTCGATTGTAAGAAAATAATTTCATACTTCACAAACGAGCACATTTCTTGTTAAAAATGTTTTAATACATAAAATTGAAATCCTGACTGAATGAACTCAACATCATTTAAGTAACATTTTCTTTGAATTGGTATTAAGGTTTTATGTATGGATATAATTTCGGAGCACCATTCGTAAATGAAAAATAATTTCTTTGTATTCATTTTCAAGGAAAGTCAACGATTTTTGAATAAAAGTTAACTTACACCGCGAATCAGGAATTATTCAAATAGGCATTAAAGCATATATTTATTTCAATATATTCTTTCTATTGATATAGAATCAAATAATTAATCAAAGTACTTGTTTTATTAACCAATTTATTATTATATATATAAAAAAAAAACATTTAATTAGCATTTTCTTTGAATTTGTTCTAAGCTTCTAATTTGTATGCATAGAGATAATTTTGGGGCGTCATTTGTAAACGAAAAATAATTTCTTTGAGTCCATTTTCAAAGAATATTTTCAATGAGATTTGAATAAAAGCTACTACTTATAAGAGTTAAAGCGTAAATATCGTTTGATGTAAAATTAATTATGTATCCTATTATAGTAAAATATGTCAATACGGAAAATCAGGAAGAATCTAAAAATACTTTTTAATACACTTTTCTTTTAGTGAACTAAAGAGGCTATATATTAAAAAAAAAAAAAACGAAATAAGAATCGAATTGATTTCTTCATTCAAATTAAAATTATTGAAACATAAAATAAGAGAGGAGATAATTTATTCACCATAATCCTTAATACTATGTGGCGTATTTGTTTAATTATATATAAATATTTATGTAAATTGCTATACTTATGACATACTATATCTTAACCGGCAGCACTTTATGCGATCGTTGTCAAGATAACGGAACCGACTGAAATTCCGCTCCGATACTCAAAGGAACGTTAATCATTTTGAGCAAATGCATTTAGATCTCTTTCCAAGACCCGACGCGAACCCCTACATTAACATATAATACTATCTAGGATTAAGCTGGTTCGATAACATTTTTTTTACATTCAGAAACAAAGGGTTCAATGAACCCCATTTAAAATTCGCATCGATATTTACCATAATTTGTGATGAAATCTTGGTAAATTTAAGCTACTTAACGACGTAGATCGGTATTATAATCAAATTAATTAGCGAAACACGAATACCAAAAAGACCGCTAAGTAATATGTATCTTGGCATTTTGGGTGTAATGAAATTAAAATATGTATATTCCTAAATATTTGTTGAAATTTTAAACAGCCAATCCAATACAAGTTTGGCCAACATGCTGGGCCAATATTTAGGGCGACCGTATCTAGTGCTTTTTGTTATTGGTGGATAACCGGATTGACCATCCAGCTGAACACTGGATCATCGTACTTCAAAGGATCTTGGCGTTCTCTGAGAACAGCGTTCATATTTACTGGCCATTAGGGGCAGTTGTATTTAGCAGTGGCTGGCACACATACATATATTCAGTTCAGTATCATAAGTTACACTATGGTACAAATATAACTCTTAATTATCAGTCTTATATACACTGATTTTATTATTATTTCTTTTGAGTTTGTCGACTAGTCTTGCACTTTGTGTACATATTGACGACCTCCGTGGTCGAGTAGTGTGTACACCGGTTTTCATGGGTACGCTACTCCGAGGTCCCGGTTTCGATTCTCGCCGAGTCGATGTAGAAAAAGTTCATTAGGTTTCTATGTTGTCTTTGGTCTGGGTGTTTGTGGTACCGTCATTGCTCCTGATTTTCCATAACACAAGTGCTTTAGCTACTTACATCGGGATCAGAGTAATGTATATGATGTTGTTCAATATTTATTTATATTTCGTCACCGTATGTCGTGGCAGGCATCAACATATACTGAAAGGTATATGTGATCTTTTTTTCGAAAACATAATTGCTATTTATAAGTTCATATGTTTAAAAGCAGTAGACGTCATAGCAAAAGATAATTTGTTATTAACTTGACATTTTCGTATTAACACACGTTGACTTTACCTTGACCTTTTAGAAACTGTTCTTTAAATGCTTTCTTTTTAAGAGAATGACTTAATTTGTCCTACATTGTGTATCTATATTCATGACTTAAGCGATAACATAACTCTTTCCAAGATTATTTTAGGAGGTACCCATTTTATTAACTTTCTTCTTCAAACGATAAAACACGAAAATAAAAATTTGTATGTTGGGTGGTAGTACAAACGAGTGTGTAGTCAGCCAGACAATTTATTATATATAATGTAAATCTACCTTCATTACATGGAAAATATAAGAAGTGTAAATAAAATGTGAGTTTTTGGTACCCATCCAAACGGACCGGCCTATACCTCACTATAACCAGGTGATTACAAATATCGATTTTTTTATGGTATAGTTTGGCGGACAAGCACACGAGTCACCTGATGATAAGTGGTCACCACCCGTAGACCATGCAGCTGTAAGAAATATTAACCATTTCTTACATCGCCAATGCGCCACCAACCTTGGGAACTATGATGTTATGTCCCTTGTGCCTGTAGTTACACTGTCTCACTCACCCTTCAAACCGGAACACAATATTGAATACTGGTTGTTTGGCGGTAGTATATATAATGGCACTCTACTACTACTACTCATCAGATATTCTATGGCAGGCTGACTTGCACAAAGCCCTACCACCAAGTAATATAATATATAAGAATACAATAAATATTCAATTAAAATATATTACATATAAAAAAAAAAGAGAAAAGTATCAACTGTTTCCGTAACACTTTCTAGTTTCATTTATATTCAGAGGCAAGAGATAATCGGAAATAGAATCGTTTCGACTTCAGACCTATATCAAAGGCAACTGTTCAAGAATTTAATATTCCTATTTAAGAAAACATTAGAACGTTTCAAATAAATGATCACAGACATAAATCTATGGAAATACTTATAATAAAAGCATAGACTATTAATATTGAAGATTAATTGATCTCGTTCGTGTATTTTATTTATTTATAACAATTTGTTAAAGTTTTGTAAATCTATTTTGATTTCTTTATTATAAAATAATTAATCAAATTAATTCACGACCGTTAATAGTATGTGTTTGGCCTTATTATAATAAAAATTAAATATTACTCTTGATTTATATGGGAATAGATTCTGTTTAAGTTATCTCGGGCATAGGAGCACACTTTTAAGTTGACAATTGGATAAATGTAAAAATGAAATAAGTATATATAGTTATGCTGGTATCTATACCAGCGTTAAATAATTATAAAACGCGTTACGCGATTTGTCTACGTGAAGTGGGAAGTATGTGTGATGCGGAATACTCACTACAAAACCAGTGGTACCCTCTGTCTCTTCAGTGGGCGACACGGCATCGCTGACGCATGTTACCGTGACAATACCTACTAATTACTTAAAAAAAAACTTAACTTAAACTTACCCCCAAAATAAATGGATGGAATACGGTAACTCTTAAATTTGAACTTTGAAATTTTATATTTTTCTTTAGCTTTAAGTGAATAGACATACACCCACACACACACACAATACGTTTGTTGGTTTTATGTCTTTAGTTCGTGACAATCGCCGATCTAAACAGTTTCAAGTGATTGCTGCCAGAACTATAATAGGTACACGAAAACTTTGTATGCAGGATTCGTAGATCTTTAATTCCTACAAAACATAAAATGTTGGAATGCAAATCATAAGATTCCTTGGATGAAATAAAGATCGCAAGTAAAACATGGTAAAATATATCATAGCTAGAAATAGAAAATCAAATACATATATCGTATCTAATTTTACAAAAGATAATTTTTCGCGATAACAAACGTTATTTTTGGAAGGAGTTTTACGCGGCCTACAGTAGACTAAACTGGCGGAAATCGTCACGTAAGGGAAGGTTCGTGACGAGAAGAGAAAAGAAAAGAAATGGTAAGAGAAAAGGTTCACTTTTTTCTTTATCTTCCTTTCAAAGAGACACCTCTTTCTTTTTATAAGGTTTTATATATTGTTATTTTAATTTTATCGTCTGTTATTTAATTATGTTATTTATTTGTTATTTACTGTATGGCAAAAGAAACTTCGTTTCAACCATGTGTCCCACGAAATCTCTCGTTTTTTATATTTAATTTTTTCAGATAAACAGATGAGTAAAGATGATCCCGATGAATCGTTACGTCATCAATTCGATGCCATAGGTTATAAGATGTCTGATAATTACACTGACTCACTCACAATTCAAGAGAAATACCGAGTTTTAAAATGTTTTACCGCCGTCTATCGTAGAGAGTTATTTAACTGAAAATATTTATTTTGTCTAGACGTATACTTTACTAGATCCGATAGATGACGCTGTGATCGATTTACTATTATTTTTTACTTTTATATTTCCGCAGATAACTTAGATTGCTAGTTTATTACATGAACAAACTTTTAAAAACCATCCCCATCCATTTAGATACTAATGATATTCTTTTAAGTTTATCTTCATAAACTAGTAAGCCATGACGTAAACAATATAATGAAATTGGAGTGTCTGTTTGTAATATTAAAATAACCCATTTTTACTAAAAGCATATGTATGTATACACGGTACATATACAAAAATAACGTTTTTTAGATTTTTTGTCTGTCTGTCTGTTTGTTCCGGCTAATCTCTGGAACGGCTGAACCGATTTCGACGGGAATTTCACTGGCAGATAGCGGATGTAATAAAGAGTAACTTAAGCTACTTTTATTTTAGATTTATATACAGAATAAAAATAAAATCCGCTACAGTATCCAAATAACTTAAATTCAAACAACGCGCACGAAGTCGCGGGCACAGCTAGTATTAAATATAATAGAAAATTTTGACCTATTAAGCCATTGCAAAATCAATATATTCGTATCTTTCAAGCTAAAACTACATCGTGAATTTATTATAAAGTGCCATGGAGTTTAAAAGAAATAACTAGAAGAAACCATAATATCTGAATGTTAAAACGAACGTTGAGTTATTAATAATTTTAAATGAAATTGAACATAATAATGTAGCTTAATTTCTTTTCGCATTCGCTTCCGTTGGGTTTAACGTATGCAATTATGGAAACTGTCGATTAATATAGAAAAAGCTTTTTTTTTTTTATAGTAGAGGTGGCAAACGAGCAGGAGGCTCACCTGATGGAAAGTGACCACCGCCCATGGACATCTGCAACACGGGGGGGCTTGCAAGTGCGTTGCCGGCCTTTCAGGAAAGAGTACGCTCTTTTCTTGAAGGTTCCTAAGTCGTATCGGTTCGGAAAAACCGCCGGCGAAAGCTGGTATGTTTAATACTATAGTATTGTAAGAATGAAATATTTGAAAACGATTTTTTAACGGATGTCATGCGTTAATGTATTAATCGTATTATTTTTTTCATATTATAGTTAGGTAGACTCGCAAATGAGCCACCGTACATAGCCTTTATCGCCTTATGAAATGTCAACAATTCCTTAATTTGCCACTGACCTTGGGAGCTAATATATTATGTCCCTTGTACCTGCAGTTGGCTGGCTCACTCTTCACTGGAATACAATAAATTATTGCTATTTGGAAGTCGAATTTGTGATTAGAGGATGACCTACCCAAATCATTTGTGATGTGGAGGTAACTGCTTGATTTGTTTTGAACAAATATAGAAATGCATTTGAGTAAGCGGGTCTTCTGGAACTATTTACTCACCTACAACCATAAACGTTTATAGCACCGTAAGTAACACAAACCATTTTTGAAAGTCAAGACGATGCTAGACAGGGTCACAGGATTTAAAATGTTACCTATAATTATGCCGTTTCTTTCTTATTTCTGCAATACAATATCATATTTAACTGGCACACATATAAAATATTCAAATAATATCGAATGCGCTAAAATATTTAATAGAAAAACTCTAATTTATTTTTTCCAGTAATCAGATTATTTTATTGTTATATTTGTACCACCACAAACATGTTGACCGTCCCTTTGGTGTATTCTTATTTTTTATTAAGTTTGGGGTTTCATTTATTTTATGGTATTCACATTACGGAGCTAAAAGTTCAGCTAAACTGAGAGTAGATTAGTTCCAGAGCATTTCGAGACCCTTGAAAACATATCTGTGAGCTTTACAAACTTAACTTCAACAATTTGGCGTAATTTTTGGTTGGAATTTACGTCGAAAGTAATCGGTGAAGAATTTATTGTACAGGCTTGCTAAACTCTGTGACCCGATGTGTGAGAAAACGAAACGACATTTTCAGATCGGTCCAATTATCTTAATTTAACGATTGTATACATTAAAATCGGCATCAATCATATCATCATTATAAATAACTACTGTGACCACTTTATAATACTCATGAATATTTTTTCATAAAATCTCGACGAATACTTTGCGATCCTGAGCCCGCGGTCAAGTTTGTTAAGCATCACACTTTGCTTTGAAAAACTAATTAAGGCTACTTTTGTACATTTTTCCTTAGCAATTTGTGTTGCTGACAGGAAATGAAAACAGTTTTTAAAAGCGTTTACATTATAATTAATGTATTTTTTTAATTCATGGAACATTTTTCATTAAAAAAAAAAGTCTTTTAAATCGTTCCCTAGCTCATAAGTTATGCAGGCCTAAGGCTGATACATATCTTGACACCGCTCAGCGGGTAATTAAATTTGTTTGTTTGGTCAAAGGGTTGTAACGGTAGTGTTGAATAAATGATGTCGCGTCAACGCAGATCGTTTACAAGCAACAGCGTTAATAGGTTAGCTTAATAAAATCAATTTTATAATAAGAATAAGTATTACGTAGTTATTATTAAATTAACTTAAAAATATATCTTCTATATTAGCTTAATTAAAAGAACTTATAAAATAAATATATTTAATTAAATTGATCGAATAAGGAATATGTGGTAAAAAAAATGTTTTCCACCCCTAGTTCAATTTTAGGGTTAGAATTTTTTCATGATGTTACATGAGGCCATTCTTAAAACATAATCTATCAAAAAAAGAATCACTGAAATCGGATAAAAAGCAGTGAAAATATCGAGTAACTTGCAGGAGGCAAAAGAAAAATAAATGGTTTTCTCCATTCTAAGAAGTACATTTTTTTCTTTAAAATTAAATTTAAAGTTAATAAATTGTAAACGTAGTTTTTAAGCATTTTCCATTTTTTCCAGTGTGATAAGACACGCTCTCACCCACTGATATTAAGGATGGCCTTCCACAGAGTGCTTGAATCATAGACAAATCAATACTTCATTTTTAGAGTAGTAGTTCTAGGTAATCACGCAACTCGTAATCGTGCGAATGAGATGAAGTTTTGATAAGTTTGGACAAAGATTAACCTATTGTTATTTATTAGTAATAAGTTATTATTTATTACTACTATATAACATATCATAAAAATCATTTTCATGATTTTATGAGAACTTCAAATGTAAGTTGAATAACAGAGATCAAATCAATTTGTGAATTATAAACGCATAATTATATTTAAAAAAATATCAACAACCATAAATAACGGTTTCACGTAAAGTACGCATTATTGTATCATACCATTAATAACTAGCAACTTTTGATTCTTCATTGCTAGTTACCAAATTGTAACGATTTTAAAAATCGATTTCCTTAGAATTAATTTTAGAGAGAGAGAAAAGTTATTGGCAGGATAGAGAGCGGCGCTATGGGTGTATAAAAAAAAAACAAATGAAAAACGTGCAAACAAACGTACAATGTAATTAAATCAAAACAAAACCTGTCATAGGTTTCGAAATTTGTAAAAATCTGTTGAATAAACGCGAAGTTTCGCGTGCGATCCACTAGTATATATTTAAAGAGTGTTTTGTGAATTTCACTTTTATTAATTTTAGATTTAATATATTATTTATTATTTTATTATGAAATAAAGTCACGGGAAAGAGTCATAATTTGGCAAAAAAATATATGTATTTGCAATTTTGATCCAGTCTCCAAGATGTTTTCGTTAGCTTTAAAATATTTTATCTAATTTGATGTCAGTATGAATCACAAGTACCGAAACTGTGATAAAATTCAAATTAGAAGTTCAAGGTTTATATTTTTTTATAGAATAGATATTGGTGTAATTGTGAGAAGCTATCTGGAAACCGGCTCGAGAAGCCAAGCCCCATACTATGACAGGTCATGCGGAGGAATGAGGACCATGTTGTGAGGAAATTCTTGACCATGGATGTGGATGGACATAGATTTAGGAGACGACCAAAAAAACGATGGATGCATTGTGTGTGACGATATGCTTAGAAAGAATGTTACTTGTGAGATGACGTCCGATAGAGAAGTATGGAAGAAGAAGACGTGCTGCGCCGACCCCAAATAAAAATTGGGATAAGGGCAGGAGGATGATGATGAGATATTGGTGTAATAAAAGTTACCCACTTGCAAACTATACACTAACGAAAGTCCGATCTTACACACTCTTTCCGACGAGATCACTTATTTAATATATTATCAAATGGTACAGCCTCGTTGACGTAGTTATAGTAGGTATTAGTGTATCCAACGTTGCTGTTACGTTGCCAACTGTGAGGTCCTATTTGTCATTTTCAAGTACCTGTAATTACACAAGTTCACTTGCTTGTTGTTGCTTGGCGATAGAATCACAAATTAGTGTACTGTATCTTCGCTTACAAGCTAAAACAGAGCGCTTAACCGTAAAACAATTAATGTTCTTGAGAGAAAAAGATATACATAGAACTAATTTTTGCGAGACCGCGGCTCTTAATGGTATCTAAAATAGTTTATCTCTTGTAGCTGTAATTACGAAGGCACAGTGACCTTTTTACCCGTGTGTGTATTCTGTAAGAGGGCCCATGAAACTCATCGCAGAACATGATCGTAAATTTCAGAATGTGATATGCGACATTCAATACGACAATTATAGAAATTAAAAGATATACGTATCAAAATGGCGAAATACCGTTTAGTGGCTGTCAAGATTTTACGAGGAATTCTTACAGGAATCACACTAGGCACCCGACAGACAGACCCGACCTAAGGAGGCCTGCTGTATGTCCAACTATAACATGATTGTTAGTCATCCTTTCCATTATAAATTAGGATAAATAAGATCATATTTTATTTTATTAGTACACTAAATTTGTAGTAAATATGTAGAAATATATACGAGTATATTTGACAATTAAAATCAATAGGAAAACAGATTAACATTAACGAAATCATTTTACGATTGCCATTTGAGGTGATAAAATGCCTAATTGATCCCCTAACCGATCAAAAGACGCGTAACATTCAAGAAAAGTAATATAAATGAATATGTTAATTTGCGTGTTCACGACGCCTGATATCTAATTCACCCTTCAAGGGGGTATTATGGTGACTCTCCGACCCCTTGTAACATGGCGATATATTTTTCAAGTAATGCATAATATACAATATATAATAGTTTATTGAATGTATTGAAAAATATTACATAATTTTTATTCATTAATTAACTTACTCTGCAATAAAAAACGACAATTATTGTTGCAATCCTGCAGCTAACAGTATTTGATATTTAAGTCACTGGTATTTTTTTAAATGGTATCTCTATTAATGAACAAAGGAAACAATAATGATTAAAATACAGATAAAATAGATTTAACATTTACTGGAAGAACTCCATGATAAAAAAATATAATAATAAATATATAACAATACGTATCAAATACCATTCAGGATTTTTCATATTTACAAAATAAAGCGTATTCAACAGAATCAGATGACTGTTCAGATTACTTCGGCCCGGATGTGCGTAACGTTCTCTTTGAATGGAAGCGCGGTTGAGAAATGATTCCCTCGTGTTTTTTCTCTCTCAGTGGAAGTCTTTTCAAGATACCTGGGCTATCCTCGATCGGAGAATTTGTATGGAGATCGGGTCGTTTTTCCATACATAACCGCTGCCACTTCCATATCATTCTCTCGAGATTTTTTTATTCTGGTGATGTTGATCAATCTGTAAGGACCATGGAATCTAAGATGACATGTCCGTTTTTTCTATTATTATATGTGATGAGATAATCATTTTTAATCAAGTTCCAGTATAACACGGTTGTGCAATTGATTCAAATGACAAGTTTTTATATAAGTCTCGACAGATGTCAACGGATCAAGCGCCCGGTGACGCTGTAAAGGCCAATAGGGCCAACGGCAAAACAATAAACAGACGAAAAAAAAATCACCAGATCAAAAGTGGTTCAGCGTTGAACATGGCACTATCGGTGATCTGAACTGTTTATTTGGTAATTAGGCAGGTGATCGTATTCTTTTGTTAATAATCTAGATTCGTTTAAAACTCACTACATTCTCGAATTTCAAGAGAAGTTTCGTTTATTTATCTCTTGTCCATTTTGGTATTTTATTTCAGACCGAATTTCCTGGTCATGCGAAAATAGAAACAGCTAATTCATTAGCCGCTTTTAGATTTACTAGTTTTACAAACCGGTCTAAAAGCTTTTGAAAGTAGTCGATTAGTTTCGTCAGTACATTATAAATAAATAATAATAAAGTTGTCTCTTGATAAGAACTTCATTGCGTTTAAAAATCCAAACGCAAGCAAAAACAAGCAAAAATCACAAATACTCATAAGCGGGGATCGAAACAGCGACGGGCGGCTCAAAAACAAATTACACTGACCACTGAACCAATCAAGAGGAACATAGTGATAATTGTAAAACAGAGTATTGATCCAATTACATTTTGTATATTACATTTTAAAATTGTCATACGCATTTTGAGACCAAATAGCGTGATATGTTTTTGTTTTTTTGTTGTATAATATGAATAATCGCAGCAAACCACTCGCTTCACGATGATAGCCTGACGTTGATGTTGGGATATAAAAATACGTATTTGATCCTTTCCCTTGTCTATTAACAAAATTAGTTCAAACGGTTATTCAGTGTTCCGCAAATACTTATCAAAAAGGACTTTATGATGTTTTTCGTGAACCTGCTTTTCTATTCAAATCCATTTCAAAATGGAACCTTTTGAAAATTGTCACATGTTTATTTATACAGTTATCAACTCGCATTTGAGATTAAATATAATTAATGATATTTTATTGATTGAAAAACTGTAAAAGTTGTAAACAGACTAATAATAATTATTAATTTGAATAATTAATTATTATTTAAGCGGAAACAAATCAGAATTTATATTATTAATTTACAAATTCATAAAATATACGTGTGATTAACATACAGAAAATAATATTAGTAAGTCAAGATATATAATATTTCTTTACACCATTCCGCATCGGTAAAGTTTAGCTTAGCTCAACTAAAGCCATTCTTGCATTAATTTCGCATACTCATTTTATAATTGATAACACTCACCTTATATAATATAAACGATAAGCGCTCTGTAATAAAGATTAACGATGCTTATAAATATATTTTAATAATAAACAAATATGAACGTATATATGAATTAGTGTTAATCAAATAGTTTGTATTATATGAAACATTATCCATGTTATTAAATATAAAATATGTCTCATGATATTTAATATTAATATACTTCAAAGTCACAAAATATCAAAGGCGAGAAACTGACAATTTTCCAAGACTAGAATTAAACACTTGAGAACAAAATGTATTATGAAATAGCTGTATACTAAAAAAGGAAAAACTAAAATATTTTAATAATACGACAGTTTTGAAAACAGATGCAGTTCTTTAAACTCAAATTATTTGTTTAATCTTGTTAATTTTAAAACATATTTTCTATTAAAATAATCCACATTTGAATCTAAAAAGAAATATATTTGAAAACCCAAAAACTTATCTATCTTTTTTATTGGAATTTTGAAATTTAAATCAATTATTTTTTTTTAATTTTTCATAGTTATCAAAATAATTCTGTAGATTAAAAATTTACTCTAATATTTACGCTTAAAAAATTCATTTGACACACAATAGACAAACCAGAAACACTTCTAGCCAAATCACGCCCATCACACACCTTCAATCAAGCAAAGCGTTAGAGAATTGTTAAATAAATAAAATTCGTCGCATATCATAAACACAAGCTATATTGTTTGTAGTACAAGATAAATATAATCAAAGTTTGTACAACATTAATATTCATCTGCGCTGTATGTCACGAGAGGTCGTGCCGTATCGCTCTGCCATCTGACCTGAGGGCGCTTCTCGGACAAGTGACGCCCTGCTTCTAATAAATCACTGAGTATCATTAGCTATACAACTATCTACGTGAAAGATACTCTAACGTTACTTTATGATATAAGATTTTTATACTCTTCCATGAACTCGTGTTCAAGAACCTCATGTACTTGACAGAAAGTAACTATTTTATCGCTGTTATATTGGTTTATAACAGCGGTTTCATCGGTTTGTTTCTGATGGAAAGGACATGTTTGATGCTCAATTAAGTTCATAAAATTCAAAGTTTTTAATCGTTTGTGGCTGTCTTATATACAAAACTAGCGGCGTGCCTCGTTTCCGCAAAGATGCATATATTTCCACAATTGTATTTTTTTAGAATTGGATCTACATACCCGGTGATTAGCCTTACACACTAGCAAAAATATTTTAGGTCTTTATTATATTAGTTTAGATATAGACATATACATTTGTTTTTTCGAACAATGATAATTTCAATAAAGTATTTTACTGATACATCAAGGGTACATAAACAAATTGTCGTATAAAAGATTTCTATCTAAACTCTCGATAACGTAGAATTATATTTTACAGGCAGATTTTTTATATTCCGTTTCAAATAATCACAGATTAATAATATCACTTCTATAAAAAATTCCAAAGATATTAAATTAAACGTTGTATTTAAACTTTTTATTAAAAATTTGAAACATCCACCGCCTGCTAATAAAATTTGCTTATATAATATAATATATTTATATTCTATAATAAGTTTTATAAACAAATACTTTGGATTTGTCAAAATAACTTTATGATTTCAGTTAAACCCATGTTGTTCCCAATTTTAATGATAGATTTCTTGATTTGGTTATATATATATGGATGTTGACTGTAACGTCAGTCACTGTAAAGAACCGTTGATAAGCGAGGACTGTCATCACTCTGCTTTACTTATAAATACTCATACATCAGCCACCCTTACACTGCGCCCTCCTATTCAGACCGTGTCTGTCTTTTGTGCTGCTGATTATGATGCCATAAATTTAGAGTTGGCTCAGATTGATTGGTCTGAAGTTATAGATACGAATGACATAGAAGCAGCACTAAGTAATTTTCTACCAAGTAATTAGCGTTATTATTAAAAAGTAAGGTGTTTACTTAGACCATAAGCTAACTTTTACTTATCATATTAATTATATAATAGCTCAAGCGTAACAAATGCTAGGATTTATTCTAAGGTTGACTAAGGAATTTAAAAATAGCTTTACCTTTATTCTACTTTTTAATGCTTTTGTTAGGTCTATCTTGGAATATTGCTCTACAGTTTGGAACCCTTATTATAAAACGTATATAAATAAAATAGAAAAAACTTTTAAAATTCAAAATTTTTGAAACATTTGCGATTTACAGGTAGCTTTTCCGATAATACTGAAAATAGTGATATCTCTGGTATCATCACGTTAAACGTGCGTAGAAATATAAGAGACCAAATTTTTTTATATAAAATTGTCCATAACATTGTTGATTCTTCTTAATAATGTACTTTTTAAATGTCCCTATACACTAACGCCCCGCCTTAACGTGAGAAACCAAACTTTATTTTTTGTACACCTTTGTAAGTGTGACTATTCAAAGAGTATGTTCTTGTTACGTGCGTGTAAAAATTATAACATACATTGTAAATAATTAGATATATTTAATTAAAAAATTAGTGAATTTCAATTTAGTTTACGTCATATTACTAAACTATAACTGTTTCACTTGCTTTTTATACTTTCTGTTTTTGTTTTTATTTTTAATGTTGTTTAAGTTGTCATTTGTTTGTATTAATTTTAAGCGGAAACTTGATTGATTTATGATTTATTGTATTTGTTTTTTTTACTATTAAGTGTAATTATAATTGTTTGTTTCCCAAATAAATAAATAAAATAAAAAATAAAGGAAACTTGTTAACATTATAATGCCGAGCTTCAATATCAACTAAACTGGAAACATTAGCAATGCGATCAGCTATGCTATTTGCCTTGTCATCCGATCGTTTCAAAACAAGATCCAAAATGTTTTGTTTTGTACCTTCATGACGCACATGACAAAGCTTTCTCTGACGGCTGTGACGTAAATGATTCTGATTTTGAATTACTTCGCCGCAAATAAAGAATTTGCTTGAGAAATCAAAATCGAGATGAGAGAGATGCAGCTGCTATTATTTTGAAAGATATACGCTCACGGCGATATGAAACGAATAATTATCCACCTTCAGATAATTTTTTGAGAAAACTAGAGATCATAAACGTAAGGTAAACATGATGTTATGGCTAAGTTATCATGAGCATTGATGAACCTGATCGACTTTGGAGAGCTGTAACAGCGTTTAAAATTGACCAAAATGAAAAATTTATAAAGCAAAATTTTCAAAAAAACATGCTCTATAAATTTTATTCTGATCTAATTTTGTGCTAAAATGAACAGAAAAAAGTCATTAAGCAAAAAAGAAAATTTTTGAGCAAAATATTCCACTTTTTTGCTTATAACTTTTTAAATTTTAACTTTATGGTAAAAAATCATATAAACATAATTATAGTCACAATAATTTGCTATAAATTATGTTTTTACAAATTTTCCGTACAATTAATAGATTCGGAGATATAGTTAAAAATATGTTTCCACCACTTTTTTCAAGATGGCGGGCGGAAGACAAGGGCGGCAACCCCATAAACTTAGGGTTAAGGTTGTATTGACACCCCCTACATGTCCCATAAATAAAATTGCGTCCTCTAGAAAATGTTCAGTTTGACTCTAAAATTGTAACATTTCAATGGACTAACAGTTATGTCAATAAAACACTTTCAAAGTTTATCGATAACATTTTGAGAGAGTCTTGTACAATTGTTGCATTTATTTTAATTTTTCACTAAATTTCCAAACTGATTATTTAAATCATTGGAACTGGATTGTTATATATCAATTGAAGAAACGCATTTATCCTGTCCTTAAGTTTATTACGTTACGAGTTGGTCCTTATGCAAACCTGTTTGGGAATAAATCAGATAGTATTGTTGTGATCCAGCTTGAAGATCGAGTGAAGTAGAGGAAAAAGGAAAATAAAATTTTGGTTCAGAAGGTTTCTTGTGCATTTCAACGAAATTCTTCCACATGCAAATCCACCAACCTGCATCGGAGCAGCGTGGATACGATATGATACGCTTCTAACCTTCTACTCAAAAGGAGAGGGGAGGCCTTAGCCCAGCAGTGGGAAATTTACAGGCTGTACACGTGGGTACATGTTTGTTATAAAATTGATAATGATCCATATGCACGTTTTAGGAGAATATAAGCCTTATTATTAAGAGAATATTATCGTTCTTTCCTTTCAAAAAGTATAAAGCTTGTGTATTGGTAGAGTTTAATTTGACAAACAATGAGTAAGTAAGCCTCTCTATTGAATAAAGATATTTGATTTTATTTGTTTAGTAACAGTGATTGACTTTATAGAAGTTTTTGTATCGTGAATGCAACGTCGTCTACGAAATCTAAGTTGTTATTTTTGCCTGTAAAACTGTTCAATAAGGAACAGGGAATGTTATAGTATAACTGTTTGTCGGTGAAAATGTGGGATATAACCACTCTAAGTAGGGCTTTGCGTAAGCCCGTTATCAGGTAGCGTTATAAAATAAACCAATTTAGGACACGGAATATATAAAACGTAACAGAAGGTGCAACGAAAATTGCAGTAATAAAAATTGTTCACTTTCATTCTCATACTTTACGTGATTCTTATGAATTGCTGCACATAAAATATATTGCGAAATGGATCTTGTCTTTTAGAACAGTCTCTGCGATCTGTAAAATTTAAAATTTTAAAATTTCATATTTTATTCTTAAAAAAACAAGTACCTAAAATGCATGACACATTTATTTATAAATTAAAACATTTTAAATTTATAAATTATTTTTGAAAGTATAAAAATAAAATTTATAATAAAAAGAGACGTGATTGTAATTATTACGAGTGAGGTTTAAACTCGATACAGTTGTAGTCGAGTTAGTGTATTTAAAACTATAATTATACTACACTACACTAAATACACTATATAAAACATTATATTTAGTTCCGAAACCGAAACACCAATACAGAGCTATTAGGCGGTAAAACGAGGATTAATAGTATATAACCAGATGCACAAAACCGTAACAATTTTAAATTTCGAATAATATTTTCTTTTTTTTTCAGCCTTTGTCCCAAACTATTTAGGATCGGCTTAACGTATCTTTCCCTTCCATTCTCCTCTATTGTATGTCACTCTAATCATATCTTTTTAGGTCGCCCACTTCCCCTACATACCTCCGCATTAATGTTCTCTTTTAATAACGTGTGTATCCTCTCAAATAATGAAAATAATAATACTATCTATGAAAAAAAACAAATTAAAACATATGTATGTAGATAGAAAATACAAAAGTGATAATGTAATACGGAACGGATGAATAAAGTCGACCGCTCCGTCGCCACTCTAAGTACTTTCATCATAAGAAATCCAATTTAACTTTGTCGCTGAACAGAATGTTCCAATAGAAATAATTTTGTCAAGGACCCCCAACAGCTGTACAATTCAATCAGAGGGACTTCTGTTTTATCCGTCTATTTTCTTTACGTCGTAATCTTAGTTAATGTTTCATACACCTTTAACATCCGAAGAATGTTTCTTTTTTATTAATTTAATAGCGAACCTCCCCAGAAAATGTTATTTTATAAATATAATTTATACCATATTGGAATAATGTTTCTTTCTACCAGTAAAGAAAAGGTAGATATGGTAATTAGTTCCGGAGATACCCCATACATAAAAACAAACAAATTTTACCTCTATATAATATTAGTTTAGAATTTGTATTTATAAAATATAATCGATGAAATAACTTTCATTAATGTACTTAACATTTCTGTACAATTTTAGTTTTAGTTCATAAAATATTTTTTAAATTTCTCGTATATAATACGAGTTTATGGAGTTTTTGAGTTTAATTAATTAAAATTTGTATTCATAAAATATTTGAATTATAAATTGCCTTTAAGTTGTTGGTTTAATATGTATAATTCAGGGTATATATTTTTTCAAACCAGTAAAATATATTTAAACTTTTATACTAACTAAAATTAATATATACGTATAATATATTAACACCTTGTAACTGTTAGATTAACCAAAAGCTCTTTTTTTTGTAAGTTACTTTATAGACATAAAGTAAATATCGTCCTGCAATGTACCACATCAAAAAAAATTGCATAATTTTAACACACTGTATAAAAATTCTTTGTTCGTCGCGAGTCTAATAATTAATAGTTTATACGTTAGACGTAAAAAACAAAACATACCTCATCATTATATTAATAATCGTTAAAGCAATTTAATTTCTATTCAATTAACATAGGGTTCCTTATTGGTTGTTGACCTGAATTTCATTCATATTGGTAGTACCTAGTTTCGCAGTTTTACTAGCTGTGTAGACGTGACTATTATATTGCAGGTGTTCCTTACATGGCCAATAGCTATATAGTTATACTGCTCTTCGGGACACGTTCGACAAAATCATATTTTACGTGATTCTATTCTCCGGTAATGCTACGACAGGTTGATATTTCTTCTGTTTCCAGGTCAGGCGAGTTCGTTATATTTTTTACAATTTTTCTTCATTTATTTATTATCTATCTAGCTGCCCGTCTTAACTATATACATATATAATAGGCATACTGTGATAGATTAAGATTAAAAATTTTTCCACATGCAATTAACTAACCCTAAAAATAACATATTTTTATAAAGTATAATTATTTTCATGTAATGTCATTTTATTTATTTAATTGAATTTAAAAAAAAACGACAAACATAAAAACACTACCAACCGATGACAAAACATTATTGGACTCATTCTATATTAATAGCTTTTGAATGATGGTAAGTCACCATCACCTAACGACATTGGCGCTGTCAGAAATATAAGTCATTCCTTGTATCTCATCAAACCGGAATATAACAATAGTAAGTACTATTATTTGGTGGTAGACGGAGTGATGAGTGGTACCTAGATGGGCTGGGCACAAAGCCCAGACTTACTTGTGATAAATTGAAGTATGTGGTTTTGTTGGTAATAATAATAAATAAATAAAATAAATTGCCCAGAGCCGATATAAAAAAATGTTTACAGCAAAGATACAATTTCAACATTCTTTATTGTTGGGAAAAACCCAACGAGTGAATAATGTTGACGTACGAATTATCGTTCGTTCGTATAGGCAACATAAACAAGTGTTCACGGGGAGGATACCTTTTTCGATTTCCTTTGTGCAATGTGCCGAAGATCCGTCAAGGAAACGTGGGATAAGCACGTCTAAAGACAACTTGACTCGACGAAAGAGGTCGTAAAAGTTTAAAGAAATCTTTTGCTATTCGTTTTTGAAAAAAATGTTTATTGAACCGAGGATTTTTGCACTCATTATTACTTACTTATTATTCTAGCAGATGGATTATAAGACTGCAAAACCTGGGTTCATTCCATAGCCAGGCCAGCCAGTTTAATTTTAATAAAAGAGTGGGGTTTTCTGTCAACAAATTCTCAGTAGCAGCCTGGAGCTAAGAAGCTGGTTAAGTTATTCTGGGAAAGCCCATAACATCTTTGTAAAATCAAACGATCTCATAATCACTCTCCGTTTGCATCGGATTTCCGTTCCTTCAATTTGTGAAGTGAGTAAAGGAATAGAGAGTGCATATGTACACTGTGTAATTAAACTGTGAATTTAAATTTAAAAAAAAGAACACTTTAAAAAAAAGAACAGAATTTTTTGAATGTCTTTTTTCTTTAATGAATACCGTATAATTTATTTGGCTGTATCTGTATCTGAATGTTCATTGGCTACCTATTGCTTGTCATCATCTGCTATCAACCAATAACCATTCAGATTTCAGAAAATAGTAGTAAAGCGTTGTTATAGTCGTAAATCAGAATTAGCAGCTGTTATGGAAATGTCCTATTCTCCGTATTATATATTTTGTCATCCCCAAACTAAAACAAATGTCCATTGTATATTTTATATTCAGATTAATCACGATAACATCATTTCAATGCCCGACGTTTTGACAAAGTTGCAGCTTACCATGATACACATGACTGAAATATAAATGTACAACTTTGCCTTTGATGCCTATTGTATGCCTTTAACTCAAAATTGTAATGATGTAAGGCCAGCTCAACTGATTTTTTTATGTGTTTATTTTTTGTTTATATTTGACTTTATGATGAAAGCATATGTTTTTATGTGTACCCACCAATCCACATTGGAGTAACATGTTGGAATATATTTCAGCTCAAAATCAAAAATCAAAAGTGTTTACTTTACGGTTAATTTGAATGGTATATTAGAATTTTCTTTTTGATTTTCATTTATAAACTAAATTTTATAACAAAACAAATATTAACAACTAACTTACTATAAATCTAAACTAAACTAAGTGTTAGTTATCTTGACTTTAATATAACAAATGTTGGCTTGGAAGTCTCAAAGGCTGTTATAGGTTGCAAAATTTGATTTATTTAAATCGGGTTTGTGGTCGTTATGTTGTCAAAGTGTTCTTCTCGGGACTGGCGTTTGATGAGGACTTCCTGAACCGTTTCACGCCAATGAATTTCAAAGTTCGTTCTCATTGCTTCGAGACGGATTAACCAACTCCTATATTATTTAAATAAGATGTTCTAACAATGATTGTGATTTTAAGTCTTTCTATTTGATAATTAAATTTATCCTTATTGATCTCACTTTTTTATTTCAAAAAGACATTTCAAATGCTTTACCTGATTGATTATACTGATTGAGTAAGTAGTCCCCACTCTTAATAGACCGTCACTGTATGTAATATTAACCATATGTTATGCTTAATGTGCCACCCAGCTTGGGAACTGAGATGTTAAGTTCCTTATGCTTATAGTTTTGTAGTTGCATTGGTTCACTCGCGTTTGGAACAGGAATATAACTTTAAGGATTTGAATAAAGTCTTATCACCAAAGTAAAGGGAAATATTTTAATAATTTTTGAAACTCAGCTATAAAATGCCCCAGGTTAATATAAGTGGTTTGTTTAAGCATACTCGTTTTTTCTGTATTAATTCCTTATATTAAAATTTAGTTAAATTTACTCGTTATACAGATATTTAAAAAAAAAAAAAGAGTTGATTTAGGACACGGAACAATTGAAATTTAAAGGTTGTTTACTTTATCTGATAATAAGTGGGAATTTTAAAAAAAAAAGGTGAAGTATCTAAATTCCATCCATTCATAATTTGTTGTAGAGTGAACTGTTGCGGGTTCATTTACATATTTGTATCTTTCTCGGCATATTTTTTCTTTAATATAATTTTTTTTTAGATATATGTATATAATTATTATATAGTGTGTGGTGTAAATATGCAAATTTTTTATTAACGAAACATTAATTTGGTGAGAAATTTAAAAATATTTATAAGGTTTTGATTTACGTCATTTAAAACCATTGGTTAATATTCTTTTCAATTTATATTTGATTAAAAAACAGTCGAGAATAAAATACATACAAAATTCGAGTACCAAAGATCATAAGCATTTTAGATCTTACTTAGTACTCGAATCCTAGTGCAAACGATAGAGATGCAGGCGGGCTGGATGAGTAGGACCGTTTTGTACAATTAAGATTATAATGTCAACAGTCAGAGAGAACATCTTTGATCTGGAATCTTTGAGAAAAACACTGGATAGTAATCTGGAAGAGATACTAAAAGCTATTAATGGAGATTTAAATATCTAAAATATATGCTTGGTAGGGTTTTGTGCGGGCCCGTCTGGGTAACCAACTACTAATAAGATATTCTTTCGCTGAACAGGAATACTTAGTATTGTTGTGTTTCGGTTTGAATGAGCAGATGTAACTAAAGGCAAAAGGAGTCTTAGTTCCTAAGATTGGTGACGCATTGCTGATTTAAATATGGTTAGTATTACTTACAGCATCAATATTTATTGGCGCTATTATATTATACGCTAAAGTAATATCAAGTAGCATATTAAAGTATCGGGCTGAAAATGTCTTACTGCTGGGCTAAGGCCTCTTCTCCCTTTGACGAGAAGGCTTGGATCTTATTATAGCGCGTGGCAGATTTTCATTGAAATTAGATTTACAAGTTTTACACCTTCATTGTCGAGCACGAAATCAATTATAAACTCAAATGAATCACATGAAAGTTCAGTGGTTTTCGCCCGTGTTTAAACGCGCCGTCGTCGGTTAAGATGCACGCGTTCTAACCACTGGGCCACCTCGACGCTTATTATTATAACAGATTTTAAAAATATATTTCACTTAGTAAAATATATTAAAACTGATGCGTGGATAAGCGTTAATTACAACTGAATATTGTATGCATATTAACAATAATATCTTAAATTAAAACTAAACTAATTTGTATCTTCAGCGAATCCAGGTCATATAATAATAGTTTGCAAAATGTATCCGCTTTACTTAAGGATAACTCCATAATCGTTATTTATAGAACAGCTATAATGGAAACGCGTTCTAATGGTGATCTCGTTATTTAGGCCGTGGGATCTTAGCTAACAGTGTTACGTCAATGTGACAAATTAAGTTTAAACTCGTAACCGGGTCGTAAGAGATCTTGTTTTGTGACAGGTTTGTACCAAGTAAATCTTATAATTGTGTTAGATTTTGATCTGTCGTGCCTATCACGGGTTTGTCGACTCGAGTTTATATTATATAAATTCAAATATTTTTTCAAACGTTATTCTAATGGCAAACAGCTTATCTAAAAAATAATAATATTTGAATATACATATTGAAATATATTAGAGGTAGTTGTAAAAGGCAGCCTTATTACTAAATAGACGTAACTTCTGTCACATGAGATTAAAAATTAATAATAATTAGCACGATCTTTTATATAAATATGTCACGCCTGCCTTTATTCATGGAATTGACCCGCATTAGAATAGCATTGTGGGAAAAGATTCAAGTTTAGCTGTGCTATTTCCGATACTATTAACTAAATCCTGGAAATAATTATATACTTGGTTAAGGTGTGCCGTGGGTTTTCTAAATATATTTATATTTTTTTTAAACTGTCGAGTAAGTTATCTATTTTTCAGTTTCTGAAATTCTAATCAATTTGACTATAAGCTGAAGTTTAATTGGTCGATGGCAACCTATGATTAAAAGGATTACTAATGAGCGTTCGGTATTTTCTCAAATTAGTCCTTAAATCTGACTTTGATAAGTTATTTAAAGCGGTAGTAATTAAGCAGACATGACATATTCGATTTTAATAGTCCCAGTAAGACATATTTTATACTACTAATTTAAAAAAGCAAATTTTTCTTAAATTAAATAACAATTATAATAAAATTCCATTAAATAAGATTATATACTTCTTTATAATTATTAATTTGTAAATAATGTTTTAGGTATATATGTATAAAACCTTGTCTGAAAAATATTTAATTTATTAAATTTATGTTTTCAATTGAAAGCTATTGTGTTGTAAATGTTTCATACGAATTACATTTGTAGTTACTGTAATATCTCCGAAAAACAGTAAAAATAAAATTTTACTATAAACTTTGACGTATTATTCTTCGATAAAGGTAATTCAATTACAATTTCTATCTACTACCCTACAGTAAATATACTCGTACTAAATACCCAAAGTTCTGTTACCAACGATGCTGATGTAACACTAACAATTGTCTTATAAATTTACATGAACAAAATACGACAGAAGATAACAGCTGTTTAGAACTTGTCCTTAAACTATGCTTCGCATCGAAACACGTCTAAATTAAATGCGATCGTAATAAGCAATGAGTTGCGACATGTGTACAATAAACCAGGTAGTACACATAAAACACGACAAATCACTTACGCAAAACTGTATCCTAAAGTATGTGCTATAGATACTAAATTTGCGTCAAAGCATCGTCATTATCTTTGTTAAGTTGTGCTGTATTGTTCTGCGCAACAATCGCTACTGCCAAGTTAAATTTGAAGCAACGAAAAGCAGTTTCATCACTTGTTAGACAGCACTAGCGTTTAATTATTACAGCAAGTCTTGGCTAATATGAAGCGTCTCCGCCGTTCGGAACTGAGCGACTTATTAGGGAAACTAAACTTTAGATTTACACTGTCATGGTACGTAGTGCGATGTATGTAGAAATCATAGCCCAATTTAGTATGGTAGTAACAAGTACTTTAAATATAATTCATGGTTATACATATTATGATATGCAGATTTCTGCCACGGTGACCAAACTCATGGGAGATCAGCCAGCTACGCAGGACACAGGTGTACTCTCTATTCCACTTCTCTCATAATCTACCGGGAGGACAATTTGACACGACCGGAGAGAGATTAGGTGCATAAACTACGGCTTTACGAGATACGGAGCCTAAGACTGGCAAATTCTTAGCTTTGAGCCTCTCCTATGAAACCCTTGAGAGAACATCTTAATCACTTTTTAATTGTTATCAGTATTGAAACCAGGACCTCGGTTTTTATAAGATAGTCAGTTGTTCAATGAAGTTAAAATTAATTGATAAGATATTATTAAGTATCATTAATTTAAACCAGATTTAATATTTCTTAGATTTATTATATGCTTGGTAATAGGGCTTTAGCTATAGACCATCGTAATTATGGCCACGTAAGGTGCATATCATATAAAATGTATATAATTATAGATTAAATACGGGGTGAATATTTCGAAATAGTTTTAATTGTAAATTATAATTATTGTTAAATAAATAAAACAAATTTAAATAAATAACTATTTGAAGTCCTTTGTATGAAGCTGCATACAGAATCGATTTACTATTGCTTTTAAATAACATTTTCATCGAGTTCATTTTTTAAGAATAATTTTATGTTAGTGCTGATTTTAAGATTTAAACCGAATTAAAATGATCAGCTACCGATTCAACGAAAAAATGGTGCATTTCTCTATGCTCTATGCTCTCTATACACATTCTTGCTACCATTACACACGACGTGTACAGTAGCTATTTTAAATTTTTATTATTAAAGTGTAATTAAGGCCTTAACGTTGACACTTTTTTGGAAATACATTCGACATAAAAAAAAAGAAAATCCAATATTAATTTTAATTATCCAATTTAAATTTTAAAGTATTGTACACATTCTCGTATTTGTCTCGCATTGTCATCTATATTTGTACGTCGAACTCCACACAACAGAGTCGCAAACAATTGGTAAGACATACACAGCAAAATTGTTTAACTTACCACAATTTGTATTTCTCGTAATAATATATTACTTGTAGCACTACGTCTACGCCGTAGCGTCCCATAGTAATATCGTAGCTAAAGTCTACGACGAATTCCAATAATGCAATTATATAACAGTCGTTCCAAGTTGCATGCAATTCGGTTATTATCACCATAAGTTGGCCATTCGCTAAAAGCTCACATAGTTTGAGGTTTAATGGCGTTAATGTGTTACTATCCACGATGTTAGATAACTTTTACGTATGCGATTTAAAACTATTTTATGTGAGGTATTAAATTTATGTAACTATCTTAAGTAGCAGAGTTTGTACGAAAATTTAAAATATATAGAAGATTAAATTAGCTGGTTGCAAATAAATTTTTATTTTTAATTTTACTTTATTTAATAACCAAGAAGGAGGTATTACAATTCATATCTATCAATACGAATATACTCTCAAAAATATTTTATCTTGCATGATCTTAACATATAACTCTTATTATAGTACTGCAGTGATTGGAGTTTACCTACTATTAAAGCGGCCAGTATTACTTTTTTATTACGGGTTATTGGTAATTCGACGTATTCCCGTTAGGAGGTGATAGGGGTGACTATTTGCGATAATTTTAACCCCCATATGCATGATGCAAAAGTGAACCATTTTTGAGTTATCACGTTTTCAACTTCAAAAATTTATTAAAAAAAAAGTTTCGATTAAAATCTACTTTTTTCTTATGATTTATAAAAACGATTAAACACTGGATATTTTTCAATATTTAAACAATAATTATCGAAACTGCGAGACGGAAAACAATATTATATCAATTTTTTTTTTTTTTCCCTGAAATATGCCTGAAAAACAAAAAAAAAACATTATGAAACTTGTTCTGCAGATTATTTTAAAAACATAATCGTTTAATTAGCTTTTCGAAAATGTATAAAAACTAGAAATTTATTTCAAAGCAACCGAAATAAAATGATCAGAAAGGACGCTGGTGGAAATACGTATTCGAACATGACCGAATTCGTACTAAAGGTCGCTCTTTAAAATTCCCACAAAATTGATTTAAAATAATAACCAATGTATAAAAATTACTTATTTACTTAATACAAATTTAAAATTAAATTTAGATTCATAAACAGTTGAGTAGCTAAGTTATATATAGTCGTAATACGTCGAATTACCAATAATCCTGTATATCTCATAAATAATATTATTTAAAGATAAAAAGCTGAGATTGCCCAATGGTTAGAACGCGTGCATCTTAACCGATGATTGCGGTTTTAAACCCAAGCAAGCACCACTGAATTTTTATGTGCTAAATTTGTGTTCATATTTTAGCTTGTGCTCGGTTGTTGAAGAAAAGAGCGTGAGGAAACCTACATGTGTCTGTTTACAATAAAACACTACCACATGTGTGTCCACCACCCCACATTAAAGCAGTGCGGTGTAAGAGACCTTAAATAAAGGAGACAAAGCCTTAGCCCAGTAGTGGGACATTTACAAATTGTTACTTTTGTTTAAAGATACAAAATGTAAAGTTTTTATTGAAATTATTTTGCGAAGTATGATTTTCTTGTTTTTTTACTAATGTTGCTACATTTTAAACTATTAACAAACCAATCATTTCTTCTATGTAAATCTTGTAATGCAAACTGAGAAATAATATAATCAATAATTGTGGTTTTCAAGCTAAGCAGTCACTGTTTTTATGCAACGTGGATAACCGGTTCAGTTGATTTTTATGAAATACCTCATGTGAATTAAGTACTACTTTTAAACAAACATATTTCAATACAAATGAATGTGGAGGTAAAATAAAGTGCATAAAGGTAAATATATGGTAAAGATAAGTTCATTGTACAACAAATTTTATGTTGATTAAACAATATTCCTGCAGTATTACCAATCGCAATAAATGAAATAGATCCAGACTCGGTTTTCAATACGTCACCGCGTCATTTGAGTGACGTTACCCGAAACTACCCGAGCCTCGCAACAGCGTGAATCACATATGTCATCGATACGAAATGTATTTCAAAATTACTTAAAAAAAAGTCGTTATTTGTCTTTTTTATAATATAGGTAACTGGATAGCCAACTGAGCCAGCCAGATGATTATTGGTTGGCACCGTCAGAATGAATAACCATTCCTTATATCACGAATGTGCCATCAAGCCCAGGAACTAAGATTTTATGTCTCATGTGCCAGCAGTTACAACAATACTACGAAATACTACGGAATTAAGCAATACTAAGATTGAGCCACACAAAGTCCTGCCAACAAGTTGTTTTAAATTAATTTAAAAGTCTAAATTGAATGAAAAAATCTTCTGCGAAAACGTCGTATCTTCGGCTATTATCAGCACATCGCCCTTCATCCATCGCACTTCACATTTAAGACACGTCACAATTATTTGAGTACCCTGTATTGACTGATACATGATAACAATCTTATAAGAAATTGTTATGATTTTTTCATCATGCCAAGTATGACATACAGCTAAAAGGCGATGTGCTCACGGCACTGTATATTACGAGCATATATTGGTTCAATTAGGCATTACAAAAGTCTCCTTATTATTATAGATTTAACGTAAATAAGGGAATAAATTTAATTAAACACATACTTTAACAAAAACTCAATTAGAAATAAACACTACTAATCATTCAATCAATAATACCTGAATTAAAAATCTAATTAATAAAAATCAAAAACAAAATATACTTTATTCAAGTAGCTTCTTACAAGCACTTTTGAATTGTCATTTTACAAATTATATAAAGTGAAGTTATTGCTAATTCTGAATGTAGATTCCACCGAGAAGAACCGGCAAGAAACTCAATAGTTACATTTCAACATTTCAGTATTAGGTGCACGATTTTTTATCATCTTATATATTACTAGCGTAATCCGATTTTAGTCCCAGTGATTATTGGATAATAGCATATAAAAAATCAGTTATGGTCTCATTTTGAAGAGCTCCAGTCTTTGATTTGCAGAAAAATATAAAGGATTCTTGATTGCAATTAATTCTTTGTTAAATTGTTACGATTTAACTAATAATTAATTATAGAGAGTAAAATAAAGTTACTGGTCAGTAAAATTGTAAGTAAAAAGTAAAAATTGAAAAACATAAACAAATTTAAAGTAAATTGTTTTCGACAAATTCCAATTCTAACTGTATTGCAATGTATATTATTTGATATTGAAAAATTAATTTAAGAGGTTTCATCATTTTGGCGCCAAATGTAGATGAGTGGCTTGCAGTTTACAATGAAATGAAATCAAAACAAACGCTGTCATCGGTTTAAAAAATTCCTAAAAAATCTTTTAAATAAACGCGAATTTTCACGGGAGAACCACTAGTCTATATATAATATATAACAATTTTTTTTTTCTTAACGTATTCCTTACAAATGTTTATGATGAAAAAATACATAGCATGTTGAATTAAAATAATAAAGTCAATTCTAAGGTCTTATTACATAAGTAACTCATTGATATATTATAAAGATAATGATTTAATTCAAAGTTATATTTATACCACTTCCATAGCTCATTACTCTTAGGACCAAACGGACCACTCTCATCATTTCCTACGGGCAATATTTATCTGATACAGGAGGGTAAGGGGAAGGGGGCGGTAATAACACCGAGTGCGTGTTTACTTGAGAGGTATCACATGTGTTGCTCTTATAGGAATATAGCGAGGTCTCTGTCACATTATGTACATGTGTGAGGTATCCTTATAACAAAAATATGACAGTTTAAACTATATTTGATAATAATTTTGGTAGGAGATTTTTTGTATTGTATTCAATACAAGATTATATAGATGAAAAAAAGCGTGAAGACTTATTCTTGTTGACTTCCTGGCAGGATGTATTATATAAATATATCATTGTATTTAACTAACATAACTTTGTATTTTAAATGTTGAAAAATAGTGAGCTTCTTGTCGCCTTTTCTCGGTAGAATCTACTTTCTGAACCGATGGTAGCTTCACTTAATGTAGTTTGTAAAATGACGATTCAAAAGTGCGTGAAAAAGTCTACTTGAATAAAGTATAATCCTCGCTTGTGTTTAGACAGTTTTGATGGAATTAAATATCACTATGACCAATGTAGTTAGTGATGCATAACGATGATGTTTGACGCTTATGACAAATATATTTAGAGACTAATTTGCGTGATTATTAAGGGCCCTAAATAATATTCATATTAATAATATTTTAGGTTAATTATTGCGTACAAGAGCCGAGATGGCCCAGTGGTTAGAACGCGTGCATCTTAACCGATGATTTCGGGTTCAAACCCAGGCAGGCACCACTGAATTTACATGTGCTTAATTTGTTTATAATTCATCTCGTGCTCGGCGGTGAAGGAAAACATCGTGTGGAAACCTGCATGTGTCTAATTTCAACGAAATTCTGCCACATGTGTATTCCACCAACCCGCATTGGAGCAGCGTGGTGGAATATGCTCCATACCTTCTCCTCAACGGGAGAGGAGGCCTTAGCCCAGCAGTGGGAAATTTACAGGCTGATTATGTTTAATGTTATTGCGTACATCTTCTTATATTAATAAAGTATCTTTTTGTCACGTGTAAGTTCCTTCTCAGAATATTTTTCCCGCTTCCACCTGTAGTCACTGACACTGGCGAAAGTTTAAGCTATTCAAGACTTTCAATACATCTATAATTACATATTAACTCGCTTTAATAAATATAATATTTAAGAATAGAATCACTGATGATTGGTCCACTCAAATAATGGCTGCTCAAATCTGTAACAATGATATGACAAAATATTATTTTGTATTTTATTTATTTATAAGCTACGGTAAATCTTTACAAAAAAACAAATAAACATAGCTTGATACTGCGTTTGCAATGTATCTAAAAATGACTACAGGCTTTGTTTTCCTAGCAGATATAGCTTATAAATTTGTATATTTCGAATCAGATTTATATTAAGTTATTCGATTTTCTTCTCAGTATTAATCCTTAATTAGCATTCAATTTAAAAGTTATCAGGGCATTCACACCGGTGCATCTGGCAGTCCGTAAATCCTTTGGTCCTGCGCTTGAACTCTATTCGAACGTGTCGGAATGTCAATCTAAAAAGATCGTTCTATCTATTGAGCGAGTGGCGGGAATAGTGAGTATGCCTGTTTACATATTTTTGTTCTATAATACATCCTGCGCAGAAAGTTAAGCCACATAAAACCACCACCATGACCGAAACCAATTACGGGAAGACCGTGATAATTTTATGACAAGATTGATAACAAACCAAACGATATGTTTAAGAAATATGACATAAAATGACACTTACATTTATCAATATGGGAACTATACGGTATGCTTAATAAAATGGGATACAAAATTATGAACTCCATCGTTAAATAAACAGTGAAAAGTCCGCCCGGAAAATATTCATATACGTGAAGCAATATCAGGCTATAAATATTTACAAAGGCCAAAGTATTCCCGTCTGGGTTATTTGTTGAACCGATTCCTTTTCGTGTAATTGCTTTAAACGTTCGGGCTGCTTAAAATTACATTAAATTTTCGAATTAAAAAAACGAATACGATATTTTTTTAAGAATATTTTATATCATACGAAATTAAAGAGTTTAAAATAACTGTGTGTAACAAAACCTTTTTCGTCATCTACTTTTCGATGAAAATGTTTCGTTGAAGCGTAATATTTAACTTTCAAAATGTATTTTTTGTGTCTAAATGGTAATCATCTGTTATGTTTTTAAACATAATTTAAGAACCCGAATATGTTTCACGGCTGGACCAAAGTCTCATCTCCTGAAAAGGGTTATAATTTAATTCGACAATACTATTCTAAATACAAAGTTTTAGATATAAACAAGCTGGGGTGGCCTTGTAGATTGGTTTGGTATTCTTAGCCGAAGAAACAAATACACGTTCGCACCACTAAGAAATTAATTTATGTTTAATTATTCTGAAGTTAATGGAATATAAACTAAATAAACCTTTATTTATATTGAAAATATTTCATTTTAATTTTAATATAGAAGGAAAAACCTGCTTGAGAAAAGCAGAGGATTTCATTCAACTCGTATTATACATTAACAGCCTGTAAATTTCCCACGGCTTATATTATGTCTGTATCAAATACCTAATTCACTTAGGTAGTGCAAATATTTCGCACGCTATAATTATTATAAGGTTTATTGTAGTCCAGAGTTAAAATTGATTGGGGCAATTGAGATTTGGGCTCGCGCTGGTGGTTCCGTACCAACAGACAGATAGACTAGGAGACACTGATGTAACAACAAATTTCCAGTTTACGGGTCCTATATTTATATTTCTTACAGCCAAATTTCATGATTCTAGGTCAACGAGAACGCAACATAAACGGCCATATCTTTTGATTAGTTAGACTTAGATATTTGATTTTTCGCAGCTTCAAGTGACCCTTAAAATTAGTATTTGGAATTAATTTGGCCTTAATCATCAATGAGACGGACGACGGACGGACGGACATCTAATACAGAGTTTCTTTTTCATTTAGAGGTACGTATCCCCAAAAATATTAGAAGCAATAATTTAAGCCCTAAATTACATAATAAAGACGCTAGACACAGTTCAATGTTTTATAAAAGAAATCACTAAGTATCACAAAACTATTAAACATCACAATCGCTACAAAAGCTCTCGTACATTTTCTCTTTCAAGTATTAATAGACCGCTGCAATTTACTGCTATTGTTCTTCAAACATCTTACGATTGTTAAAGAGATTGCGAATATAACTGAATTTGTTACTTTATTAAGAAAAAAAATAAAATTAGCAAGCATATTACAGCCTTATGAATGAGTACATTTTCGAAGTGAATAATGTAAACAATAAGTCTTTTACGTGCTTTCTTTCTTAATATTTTCTCACAGAGTCATAAATTTTAACTTATTTGCTTATAATTTCGTTATTTTTTTATAATAAGTAGGCAGACAGTGAAATATGTCACCTGATAGTAAGTGGTCAGTACCGCCCACGGATGCTATGTTTCTTCTGCTTGTAGTTACTTAACAATACTTTTTTTTCTTGCTGGAAAAACGCATTACGCGTTTCCCCCACGTGAAGTGGGGTGTATGTGGGAGTCGTCGGTGCCCAGGACGACCCTAGAGCACCAGAATACCCACTAAAAAACCAGCGGTATCCTCGTACCCTCTCCATCTTTTCGGCGGGTGCCACAGGATCGCTTTCGCATGCTACCGTGACGCCCTGACGGTTGGCCCGCTAATGCAGGCATTCAATTCCTAGGGGAAATTCCCGGGGTACTGCAAACCCCCCTAGTCCCTGCGGCACCTATTGAGGCGGAGGGAGAAGGTGTGCGTAGTGTTGTTTTCTCCTCCCCGGTCCTCTTCGGCGGATCAGGTCTGCAGCGTCAACCTCACGCTCCCGTTCCGCTGCCTCCTTCTGCGACGTGAATACGAGTTACATACAACTACTACTTCTACCACCAAACAGCAATACTTAGTATTATTGTGTTCCGGTTTGAAAGGTTAGAGGGCCAGAGTAATTAGAGGCAACAAGGGACATATCATCTTAGCCTCCAAGGTTAATGTCACATTGGCGTGATGTAAAAAATTGTATTTTTTTCTTACAGCGTCAATGTTTATGGGCAGTAGTGACCACTTATCATTAGGTAACCTGAATCCCGACGTACTACCTATTAAATAAAAAAAACTAACTAAATTCCAAAGCCGACTCATCTACGATTTTGTTGTTTGGATAAATTTTATTTTCTATTATAAATATTTAAAAAAATATGTTCGAATTTTCAATGAAAGGTATGTATTCAAAGTTCCGATAAACGTTTTTATTGGAAACAATTTGGTTATACAATTCAATTTAAAATTAGAATAAATGGTTTAATTTTATTGAAATTTTAGTGTAAATAAAATTGTTACCTTTTGAATTTGTTCCAGTAGGAACGGTATACGATCTTAGTTCTAAGAATTTTTTAATTTTTGTTTCTCTAGACATGTATCATGTATGTATATATTTGGTGTATCTTTCCAATAATTAAGGTTGATGTGTGTGTATTTGTTGGAGCAAAAAAATTTATATCTATCTATATTGAATATATTACCATACTTGCAAAAACTGTACGCTTATGTCAAGCATTGTTCTAGTATTTGTAATTTATATGGTGAAAAGAGTGACCACAATCTCTGAGCTGGTTCTTGCCTACATTCCAAAACTGTGGTAGTTTTACGTATACTGATACTACGCATATTACAAACTGTACCATAACGTTCATGCCTGTTTATAGGAGACGGCTTAAACAAATAATAATATTAAAATTTTAAATTGGCTTTAAAACATTTTCTAAAATATTGCAACACAGGTTATTAAATATCAAAGAAACCTCGTACCTTAGTTTTGGTTACAAAAGTCTATCTTAACTAAACTATAATGTGCAAAAATCTAACATAAAATCTAATTTAGAGGAATATATACACAAAATAAGGTATATACATATATCATCATAGTCTCATAGTGACTATCTGACAATAACGAAGGTAAGGATGTTCCTCACAGCTTTAAGAGCTCGAGTTACGGGTGTAAAACACTGCCTCGTTTCGGCTGCTACAATAATAATTTATCAATATATTATAACATGAAACGTCAATCACTTTTATAAACGTGGCATTCGAACCCGTGACCTTATGATCTGTGATCGTATAATATAAACGAGGCAACAACTTAACTTTTCATTCATGTCAATGTTTCAAACATTTGCAACATGTGGCAGTTACTTTATAGACGATGTCGCGTTACAATAGCGTCCGTTTTGGCCCGTCGCGCAGGTGTGTACCATCCTTAAATCACGCGAGACCAACAGACTAACTTGGGATAAAAATAAAAGCGACGCAGTCATTCAGCGACGTGTCGAAAATATCAAGCCGGCATTTGAATAATTTATGATCAGTAAAAAGGAAGATTTGAATCTCAAATATGTTTGCGTTTTAATGAAACAAGTTCTTCGTCTGTGAATATAATTTTATCGTTTTATGTATTTTAATACTACTCGACTGACTGATTGCGTCATAAAAGAATTTATTAAAGTTAATTCATTATTTGTGTATGTGTCACAATGAATATGATATCATATAAAGATGGATGATCAACTAACATTGATTCCCTGGGAATCTGGTTCTAATGTAGGAAGCGGGTTGACACAAGTTTTCGTCACATATCAAAGAAACAATTTTGAACCTAAGCCGCAGCGAACAATTCCGAAACTGACGAACGCAAAAAATAGTTTCTTATTTAAAATTATGTCATTTGTGCAATAGTTATTTTTTTATTGTGAAATATAATTAAGTTAACTTTATAAATAAATCAATAGTACAATAATATTACCAATTTTGTCTTTTCGGAATGATCAGACAAAGTACAGTTCATACTAAAAACCGATAGAGCTTTCAATAAATTTAACATCAAACATTGATAACATAAGTCCTTGTGTCTGTAATTATAATGGCTCACTCACATTTACCAACCACGTTTATTGATGTTATGGCAACGAGTAATTGATTATGTAGAGATTATATCAAATAATTTAAAAAAAAAATAGTTATCTTAACTTCACTACTGCAACATCGGCTTGGAAAGCTATTAGGTGCAATTTATTATTTTAATGTTATATGAGACATCGTTGTAACATGTAGAATCTATGATTTGGTAATTTCTATAATGATTATAGATGTTAATATACAAATAAAAAACGTAAATTTGAATTCATAAAAAACCACATTAAATTTATAACTCGTCCAAGTTTGCGTCGAAATGAGCATTTGTAGTATTGAAATGACATTATTTTACAGAAAGAAACAAGTCAACCGACAAGCTTCTCGCGAGGAATACAATTTAACTTTAACACAAAATGCTTCATTCGAAATCGTTTCCTTAAGGATTGTAACAAATTGAATCTCACGCCCATTCAATCCTTTATTCCATCAACATTAATGCGACGAGAAGATTATTAATCGAAAATTTCCCTTTCCCCTTGCTTGTTTTGATTTCTTAAGTAAACGTTTCGATCCACCGTCAATGCAAAGATCCATTTTGCGTTTAATAACTTCGAACTGCTTGACTGATTGGATGTTTGTGCGTACGATACGAAATATTGGATCAATTTACTTTAGCAAATAATAATTTGTCATAATAAATCTTCAAGAAAAAACATTTTATGTAAATTTTAATATGAATATTTCATAACATACTTCTGTTATGGCAGTCGTAGGTTAATTCCTGTGGATCGTCACGATACTAATGTTTAACTCGATGTTAAAATTAAAAAAAAAAAAAACTCTATATTCATGCCTAACTATATTTTATTGTTTAATGAAGTTCAAGAGTTGCATTTACTACTTATTCAATTTGAAAAAATCTTGCATTAGATGAACAATTTATTAAGAAAAGTTATGTATTTTTTTTTTATATATTATTAATTTACGCACAGCCGAAAATATATTCAAGCATATTTCAATTATGGTATAAATTTTGCAATGAAAATATGTTTATAAATATCGACTTAAAGTTCCGTACAGTTCCGCGAAATGCGGAAATAATTCTGCCTGTCTATGTGTCTGTCTGTTGCTCTTTTACGGCCAAACCGAGTTCGATGAAATTTCGTATGAAGCAATCATGAACTCCAAGGAAGGATATGGGCAACTTTTTTATGCCTAACAGCTGACAACGAACCTTTAAAACGTGAATAAAACCGTGGTCAACAACTAGTAGGTCACGATGAATCGCACCGGTAGCGGAGCCGTAACGTTAACCGTGGGCGAAACCACAAAGAGCTTTAAATATTATTACTATTGTAGTCGATGTCGTATATCGACTTCTGACAGTTCACAATCGAGTTTGGCGTCCAGTTTCAAGTTTGTTCCTCCAGAATAGGACCATTGATCCCTTGGGATATTGTGTTGTGATATATTTGTACCCACTTGTAGCAAAATGACAACGTTTAGTTATATAACAATAAAAAAATAATACTTTGAAGAATTGATGATATTTTTTTTTTATAATAAGATATCAAAAATTTTCACTTTTCACCTATATTGAATGTTGTTTTGCCTTATAAAATATGTATATACAGAGATTATTATCTCCTTTTAAGTGATTGTTAACACGATAAATCAGTTTTTATTATTTGATATTCTAATACCTAAACCCGTTTCTGGTAACGAAATATTTTTTAAAAAGTATATTGTGACAGAAAACTAAGAATATGCTTATCTACAATTTTCTTTAAATCAATAATTGATAGGAACATGATAAAATCCGTATAGAAATACGAAGATTGTTTTGTTAAATTTATAAAAAGCCGACCGTCGCTTAAGGCGATTAGGATACAAAACACTTCCCCTCTACAGCGAACAGAGCCTCCGATTTCCAAAAAGCAAATAACTGAATACCGGCACGCATGTAATATATCGCAATTCCCCACAACGACCAAACTACGTAATAATATTGTACCCGGGCTCACATTCGGGGTAAAATCATCGATAGTCATTATCGGGAAAGCGGGTTTAAGAGCCGTCCCATCCCCAGCGGGACCTTTACGGAGGTCTCATCCCGACGCGTTCTATAACTATGCTAATGTTATTTGCGCCAGTGGGCCTCAAAACGGCGGCATCCACTAACTTGCGAACCGAGAATGGTTGTTCGGAGGTACGAACGAAATACGCATCTTATGACCCATTGTCCCTTGTAGAAAGATTTAAGCTGTTGTTTTCAGTATCGGTATATCGATATTAATAAATATTAGGTCTAGACAATCATTATTTATGATTAAATAGAGGCTGCGAGATGAGATGATCATGTAATCGCACGGATGGAACACGGAAACTACTGACGATTTTGTGTTCATGCACTACTGAGTTCGAGTATCTTGCGCTCGGGCTGTTTTACAAGTTGCTTTACTTTGGACAATCGATCTAATTTGGCATTTTCTATTAACTTAGAGGTGAAATTATAATAAACCCGCCCCGGCTTCTCACGGGTGCAATGTTGACACTAAATATACTACAGAATGTCTTACAACGTTCACAGTTTTTTAGTCATTAGACACTACAAAATTGCTATGTCCCTGCTTTTTGAATCTGTAATATCTTCGGAAATATTCATTTAAATTACATTCTGTAAGAGCCATATCGATCTATATTAAGGTACTTAATAGGATAAGGATGTTATATTTCTTAAAATCGTTTCGAAAAAAAAACATTATTTCTCGTAATAAAGTAAGGGATAAAAATGGTATGATAGACCTATGCCATCACGGACTTTTTTGAAGATCTTTTTAATGTAAACAATACTGTAATACATTATTTTGATCAAGGGTTCAGCCAGCATTTGCAATGTAATCTCAAAAAAATGCATTTATTTACGACATCACTTTAGAAACCTCTAAAATTATCAGTGTTTCTCTAATATATTAGGTATGAATTATACATAAAAGCCTTCTTGAATCAATCTATCTATTAAAAAAAACCGTAGCAAAATCCGTTGTGTAATTTTAAAGATCGAAGAATACATAGGGACAGACAGCGGTAAGCGACTTTGTTTTATACTATGTAATAAATAGATATACGTATAGTCTTTTTTACGACTTACAAGTTATAGTTACGTGCCTATTATGCCTTCTCTTACTGCTCAAGAAAAAAGGGTGCTTTAGCCCAGCATTTACAGGCTGTTACATTTCTTTTATAAAATAATGATAGTACACGTTATTATTAAAAATAAAATACTAAAGTAATACGATAGTAACAAATAATACCATTTAGTAAAACACAAATCAATGTTAATCCATTGTTAAATTTTAAGATATTATAATTAATTCAAATTATTGTATTTGTGTCACTTATTCGAGGAGAAAGTAGATCTTTCTATTTCGTAATTGATTTATTGTAAATTAAGATTTAAATTATCCAACGTAACTACATTAATGAGTTTCATAGAATCGCTTATCTACAGGACCAGATAAGAATAAATTAAGACAGTTATTGGAAACGTGTAGAAGGAAACCGAATAAAACTCGACCCTGGCTTTTAATTGGAAGACAGTGTACGAGATGAAACAATAAAAATGTTTAGCTTACGTAAGCATTGTGTCTAGAATAACAAAAGAGTCCCATCTGCCCATTTATGTTTCACGTAGAGAGCACTATTCAGTTGATCGAAAAACTTTTCCAATAGTGTGACGCTGATGATAGAAAATAGTCGGAACCTGCGTAGATACTTTTATTGCAAACCTTACCTTGCTTTAAACAACATATCCGATGTTGTACAAGTATGGTTATGACCCGGTACCCGCATCTATCAAGGATTTCGAATAGCCAGCTTTCTTAGTTTCTTGGTTCATTTTTATATGCTCGCTTTTACTTCAGTAACTATTGAATTACGAAGAAATGATATATAACAAAACGGTATTTATTTTATTTAAAACTTTATTTATATGATAAAATATAAATTAAAATTAAAAAAGCTTCAGTAATAACAAAAATTCGTTGAAGAGCAAGTAAATCGATAGGGTTTTACATTAAAGGGGCTTACACATAATATGTTTTAAAAACTGTGTGAATTTGGTGGAAAAATATGTGATTTATCAGTAAATATAACGCAGCTTAAACCATCGGTTTAAAGTGAGAAAAAATATGAAATTTATATATATATTATTGATAACAGTCTCATAAACGTGTTTTACCCTGATTTCCGGGAATGAAAAAATGTATTTAAACAAAAACACGTAGAGCACACAAGTAATAAAAATATTAAAACGTAAATACGACCTATGAATAAATTTAAATGTTATATTAAAAATATTTATACATTAGTCACATTATTCAATAAAATACCATAAAGATGATTTAAACCGTGTAAAACTTTGTATCAAACCTAGCAGTAGTTAAACTTATTACTTACTTAACCTTTCCTAATTAAGTTATTGAATGTAAAATAATTATTGGAAAAGATTAAAAACTAAGTTTCTTTCATTTCTCTTTGGTAGTATTTAAATTTATCCATATCGGTGGCAGTTATACACTTAATTTAATCTTGTAACATGACGATTAAAAAGTCCGAATAAGAGTCTACTTGGATATAGAATACCTAGATTTTGAAATTCTAATGTTGTAAAAGTTTTTATCAGATACATCAAACCACGGGAATTTTAAGGCATCAAATGACATCGTTAAAATAACTAAGACCGAAAGAAAAGAGCCACGGGGAATAACAGGGCTATTAAGTTACAGGAACATTACACGCGGTTTTCGAGCAAAGGTTAAATTTTTTGGTGCCTAAAAAGATACATGCTTAAAATCACTTGTATTTAGAAGTTATTTATAAAAGACGTGTTTTAACTTTAATATTTTTTTCCATAAAAATCGCTGAGTTATATTTTAATTATAGATTTTTACATTTAATTGATCAAGTGTACGTATAATAAGGTTGTATATTGTGTAGGGTTACGATTTTATAACAAAAATGTATATTAATTAAAACCCTAATTATACGATTAACTACCTAATTGTAATAAATTTAAACTATATATCTACACATTTTTTTATCTAATTAATTAATTTTAAAATGACTAACGAATATACGCACAGACTAAGAGGGTGATTTAGTAACACGTTTAAATTTTTTATTTTCATGTATATCAATATAATATTTTTTTGTGAATATAACAGATTACCTCAATATAGGTACATGCACACTCTATGCAGTATGAATGAGTGATAGTTTAAAATAATATAGCATGCAATTGGAAATTGAATCAAAAATAATTTTCTACATTTTTTCACGCAGTGTAAAGAGTAGTGTGAGAGCCGAGATGGCCCAGTGGTTAGAATGCGTGCATCTTATACGATAATTTCGGGTTTAAAGCCAGGCAAGCACCACAGAATTTTCATGTACTTAATTTGTGTTTATATTTCATCTCGTGCTCGGCGGTGAAGGAAAACATCGTGAGGAAACCTGCATGTGTCTAATTTCAACGAAATTCTGCCACATGTTTATTCAAGCAACCCGCATTGGAGCAGCGTGGTGGAATATGCTCCAAACCTTCTCCTCAAAAGAAGAGGAGGCCTTAGCCCAGCAGAGGAAAATTTACAGGCAGCTCATGTTAATGTTTAAAGTGTAGGGCTTCTGTACCTATCTGTAATCCCAAAATGGACGATGACTCTCTGGACGAAACTTGTTTTGTGAATTTTTCTAATATATACTTGTGTAGCTGTAGTTGAAAAATTGATATTTAATCATTAAAACGTCAATAATTCAGTATAGAAAATTTATTTAGAACGTTGAAGACTATTTAAAAATAATATTTATTATAAATGGTATATAATGAGATTAAGTACTATAGTTGTATGATTCTTTATATTAAGTCGGAACCATAAAAAGTAATCACATGCATATATTTATAATATAGTTAATGCATCCACAAAATTTATTAAGAATAATGTATCATAAAAGCCCTCGACCATTAAAATAATTGCTATAACTAGCAACTACAATTAACATGCACTGATGCATATTTATTCATGCAAATAATGATAATGATACATTTGTGGAATTTAAATAGTTCCCTTTGACAGTACTAAATCAATTTGAAGCTTACACGCTTGAGCAAATTCAGACGTACTGCGTTATAGATACTGTATACGGTAGGTAATGCAGCATTTATAGAAAGGGTGAGTAGTTTGTAATACATACATTTTGATCAGATATTATTTATGACAAATATCAAAATGCTGTGATAATGTAGTTTGTGATTGTCTCCATGAAAATGTATTGCTATATTTCCATGGTTCATGTTTATATGTCGCAGGTAACTAGCTCAATTAACCATCCAATTAAACGCCTAGCCATTTTACAACGGTGCTGTTTAAGCAACGACCTGAATGATACACAGCCAATTTATCTTCCGTTCATAGAATAGGGTAATATACTTTAGACTATTCTCTTTTAAAATTTAATTAAAAGTTATTCGACATCTTTGAACTAAGTGGCCTTCGGCGCTACGGGGTGTGCAGCACCGCTGCAAGCAGGCCGCTGGTTGACAGCAACGTTTAGTAAAATTACTAGACGTTTAATTGGATGGCTAATTTAACCAGTTGTCTGCGACATATACATAACAGACATAATCAATATTGTAAATTTGAATTTCGTACATTTATTTTATACATTTTCTTATTGTAACAAAGATCTTAAGCTATTCAATAAGGTGTTAGGCATAAAAATAGCATAGCCTTTGCTCATCCTTGGAGTTCAATCTTCATTCTAAATATAATTAAATTCAGTTAAGTGGTTTTGCCGTGAAAAACACTAGAGAGACAGACAGGCAGAGTTACTTCCGCATTTATCTTATTAGTATGGATATATATGTGTGGATTGTTAGTTTTAATTTTCAAATATATTTTCGTTTTACTTAATATGAGAGGAGATGTATGGCATTCTAGGCTTTAGCTTAAATATATTTTCTATGGTACGTTTCTATGGTATGGTGGTATATTATTACTTCATCCAAATACGTATAAATCTGGTTACGTAGATACTACAAATCATCTACGATATCAGAATTGAAATCTGTATTTTGACAACAACACCGGTCCCGTATTGGTTTTCATCTTCTTAATAGTCACGGATCGAAATAGAAATCATCGAATTCATTGTAAACATATATATTTTGAGTATTAATAATATCGAGTTTTAAAAATACCGTCAGTTCAAATGAATAAGTAGAAAATGATAATCAGAAAACTTATCATCATCATCATCATGATCTGCCTGTGTTATTCCACTGCTGGAAGTAGACTTGGGGAACCAAGGCGCGCCACTGAGCCCGATCTTCGGCCCTACTTATCCATGTTCTACCGGCCACCTTCCACACATCGTCGCTCTACCGTGCCGCAGGACATCCTACACTACGCTTGCCGATTCGCAAGAAAACTTATAAGATTTAACAATTCTTTTCGCAATGGATAGTGAATGTCTCGTTAGTATAGTGGCTAAATTTAAGTTATCAAATCTCGAGGTGCTGGGCTCGAACTTCAGGTTGGGTCGACAAAAAGCTATTGAGTTATTTATCAAAAAAAAAAATCAGTAACATTCCGGAATTTGGAAGTTGGAAGTGTGTATACTCGGAACGTAGAGTTGGTCCTGCGCCTGAACTCTTTCCGGTTACGCCGGATTCGGTCGGTTGTCGGTCCCAACGGATTAAGTGAGTATGGGAATAGAGAGTACACTTGCGTGTTTGAACACACTTGTGCGTGGTAATATGTCCTACGTCATTATTATGGCTGGTCTTCCTTAAGGTTGATCGCCATGTCTGAAATCGATTAGGAATACATCGTCATCAGTGAATGTTCATACTTCAGTTTCATACTCTAAGCCGGTATTTTAAATACTGTTCCCATTTTTGGTTATCATTAGAACAACTTGTCTTTTATTGTATATATGTATATGCTTTTTAATAAAAAAATAGTTATTATTATAGTATAAAAGAATACTTGCTACTGCCCCATTGGCTCACTTATCTCAGCCGAGATTTCATATCGACCTTCCTAAAGTCCCAACGAACATATACAGAGATAGTGCGTGACCTTTATTTTCCTATTATTCGGTCAACTCTATTACGGTAGAAGCTGTTCGACTTTGGATTCAAAGGAGAGTCTCTAGACTCTTGAGTATCTTTAAAAAGTCTGTGTAGCTTCTAAGAAAAATCTTAATCAATTTTGTTGAGTTACGCGATACATTATAATGGGTAATAATCTTACACAAACCGGACCAATTTTTATTCCAAGGTATAAAAATTAAAGTGTATTATCTAAAACGGTTACAAATTCCAACGTCCAAGTCCAATGCCCATATCGGGCCAACAAAGTTTTTCTTGACAGAAACTTCCAATAACTTTAGTCATGATCAAAAGTTCTTAGGTAAATAAACGATCTTGAATAACGTAAATTATGATTCTGAATTTTAATACTAATAACATTTATTTACCTCGTCATTGTTAGCAGTATATACAACATTATAAGGCATAGCATTTTTAAATCATTGTTCAAATAAAAAAATAAAAACCTAATTAAATATATCAATAAAAAAAGACGTGATAATAATTGTGGAGCGTTTTCCATGAACTTGGCACTGGCCACTAGGCATTGTCCTTAATTAAACTGGGATCAGATGTAGCGAGCAACTGAGAGCAAGCTACTCGATGCCGTCTCGTTTTTGGTTTCTAGCCAACTAGTTACTTGTCTAAACGATTGCTATTTAACTTCAGTATCGCTTGAAAATATCTATTGAGTTTTAAGGTTATTTTACACAGATGTGTTGTGATAACGATGTGATGCACGGTAACGTATCTGGGCGTTGGTCTGGAATCGTCTGTGGGAAATATGAAGCATATGACGTCATAAAACTCATTATGAACTCGCTCGATATCTTAATGGTATTCTAGAAAGTGAGAGAATAGTAATTTAATATGTATAGTATGTACGTGTCGTGTGTTTTATTACATTTCTGTTCTAAAATTCATACATTTTTATCAGAATAGATAGCGTGCAAATATTTCGATTGAATTTTATTACGAACAAAAGTAGGTAGATGTACGTAATAATGCTTTGGAGTAGCGTAATTGTATAAGATCGAAACCGTCTCCTTAAACGGAACTGAGGTCATACGGTTAGAATCTACACGCTATCTTTGTTTCCATATCAATATTTCAGTCAAGAAATAATACTGATGCGGTATTCAATAAATTATTAACATTAAGGCCTTAAATATATACAAATATGAATTAAAAACAAACTACAAATTGGAATATCAAAATCGAGAGCGTAGTATTTATTATTGAAATTGATATGTTCAAGTTTGAAGGGCATATAGTTACAGACAAAGCGACAAAATGTCTAAAACCTATGTTGTGAAGTAGTTGTATAGAAATAACTATTCACCGTAACGTACAAAAAAATACAAACACCTAACATTAAGAACAGGCAACCATTTATTACACTTTAAGCATATAATGTAAATCATAGTACTAAAGCTAGACTGGTGAGAATCTACGGCATAAAATATTAGAAGAAATAAAAAAAAATGTTTTTTACATAACTAAAATTTTATTCAATTAGAAACTTTTCTCATTAATTACCAATTATTATGACTTCAGCAAAGCGCAATGTAATATTAATTAAAATAAATTACTTACATGGCTTCAGGTTTGGCCTCATTTCAGTATTTAAACTAGGACCTAAAAGTGCGCCACTGCTATTAAAACTTGGAACGGACCGGTCGTTAGAGCCATACTTTTGCTTGTAGCGTGAACCACTACACTGTATTGTGTAGTTTGACAAACTTAGGCCCGATTTGGCCCGGAACCGGCGTCAGGATCGCGGCCATCTATTATGATGTCCTCACTTAAAAGTTTTGCAAAGGCTGTATTGTTATACACATATTTTTACCAAGTATACCGAACTCTCGGTTTTAATATTCCAATTTATAGTTATTTCATATTTCTTATTTTTAATTCCGCTTCAGTATTATTGATTAATTGAATTATTGATACGGAGTTAACGGAGTAGATTATAATCGTATGGCCTCAGTTCCCCTTAAGGAGACGGTTTGGATCTTACCCCTTTACACTACTCCAAAACATGTTATTGGATACATAGGTGGAAGATTTATATCCGATCATGTACGTATTCTTAAAAATATTTTCCTTTACCGATAAGCTCTATTTTTCACATAAAATATATAGTCTAAGAATATATAGATACAGTTAATATCAAAGTATAATTTTTTACACGTTTTAATTTATCTGAAAACCCGAATCAAGTCCATTAAAGGACCAGTCTGAGAGTTTAGGCTAATCCAATCCACTTACTAATGTTGGAACAGTTACTAAGCAAAGACCTAAAGTAAGTACATGAGTCAAACGTGACGTACTGTTTGGCGTTGTCATACCAAAATTAATTAAATTCGTGTGTACACTAAAGATTACATAGCGGCCCTTGTTTGTACAGAGGTTAATCTATTATTAAAATGCAGCTGCATCCACCACAGGCATATTAATGCAGCCATTGTTTCCTAGAGATGTATTTTACAACTTTCAACGCTTTTGTATACTATGTATAGTGTTTTAACCTGTGGATAAATAAATAAATAAATTTAAATAAAAAATTAGAAATATGGATTTTTTTTTAAGTGTTTATTTTGAAAATATATTTTTTATTTTACTCACTGTATCTAATTTCAAATGCTTTGCAATACAATGCTATCTATATAAGTGTTATCTCTTGCATAGTTTATAATCTACATATTCTTCTTTTATTTTATTTTTTGTTAATTGTGTGTAATAATTAAATATATTATTATTTATAAGATTTTTGCACTGTTTAGATAGATATCTATCTAACGATGATAGTATCGTGATTTTTATAATTGAATTTGATACATATTTATGTACACGTATATATTTTAAATATATAAAGATTAGTGGTATTTTTTATTCCTTTTTTTAGTTATTAATTTCTCTGTTAAGATGATTTCAATTGAATTCTTAGTTTAATGGCTTTTAGTTGTGCCGACAGGGCACAGATTATTTCGCCAATGTCACATATTAAGATGAAACTTAGTAAAGGTTTAAAAAGATAAAAAAATAACAACGACAAAATGTATTGATTAGTTGCTTAAGTTTTAGATAATTGCTTACAAGAAAATATGTTATGGTATGGGCAGCTTGTAGTAGTAACTCACATTTGGATACTTCTAATTCCATGCATAGACAAGTTCCAAGCACTTCCGACGATCGACACTCGGTCGACGACGATGACGACGATCAGTTACACATTATAGACACACTGACCTAGTCGGCGGGGTCGAGGTCCCTGTTTCATCACGACCTGTCCGCGCTTAGACGTATGACGGGATTTATAGCGCACTATATCCTCCCTCCAAACAGGAAGCCGAGGTCTGGCTTCACAGGAGACACCCGCAGGATGCGCATACTATGAGCCCTTAAGTTTACTCCCAACATCCGGCAGAGTCTTCTACGACTCGCTCAGACATATGTATAAATAATCAAAGTTTACATATTACAGTATGCATACTTGCACAGCCGCCAGTGGAGTTAGAATCATGTTAAGTGAAGTACGAAGTAAGTATTCTTTTATAATTTACTTATACAGGGAACAAAATTTTGCAAGGAATTTTATCATTTTCGATTTTAAAACTATGAAAATAAGCGTTAAGGTTTTTGTTCATAATCATAAGAAACACCGTTTATGAAAATTTTTAGGCCTACACAAAGCATGACCCAATACATGACCTCGTGATATTATTAATGTTATGTACATAAATATATATATCATGAGCAACAAAACAATTCATGGACATATTTAGTATTCATTCTATTGTATTTTAATAGTCACTTTATTTGCTATAATAGTAAATTAAATTTAAACATCATCTGCAGTAATTAAATCCGACGCAATAAAATTAAACCCATTAAGAGTTGAAAGGACGAGTATACGTCTCCAATATTAACAGTCATGTAATGGAACTATTATGTACAGTCATAAATGTTTTATATGCGATTGATCAATGATGCTGCACAACACTAATTTTACGAAAGATACAAGTAGATGCCACTTACAACCATCTTTCTTACACCGAGATATCCACGCAGGCCGCATGGGTCCCGGGGTCGGGGCGATGGCACCATACAGTGGTGGCAACGCCGTCTGCAACTACAGACGGGGCACTGGGTAGATTATTATCCGTGGTGTCTGATCCGGGTGGGGTTCACACCACAGAGCGATCGTGCCTCGGAGATCGGCGAGCTGCGGCGGATCTCGCTGTGGTGTGTCCGTGTGATGGCTTCACCAGTCGCGCGGCGAGTTCGAGTTCGCCGGTGGATCACGTCGAGCGCCCGCTTTCACTGCGTTCCTCACGTAACGGGGGCTCCGGTGATGGTGCGTAGCGCTAGTGACTGCTGCGCCCGCAACGACTAGCGGCTTGCTTCGTTGGTCAGTGCGAACCACGCTGGCGCCGCGTAGGTGAGTCGCGTGCGGACGCTTACGCTTTGTATACGTACAATTTAAGACGGACCGGCAGGCGTGACGCAGGAGGGTTCTCGCCATGCGCGTCTATGCTACCACGTTCTTAACATGGTATCGATGTCGGGGCTACTGACCGCCCTATGTGTAGCGCCTGAGTCTTCACAACGTTTACCTTAAGCCTCCTGCGCTCCAGCCAAAGGGAAAATGAGTCCAGTGCTCGCTGCGTTTTGGTCGCTGCGTGCGAGGCATTCGTGGATGTAGTTACAAAAGCAGCAGCCCTGTGACGAAGATGGCACCGTCCGCAACTGGAATGTCATCCGTATACCTGCTGTAGCAGACTGGTGACAAGCAGCTTTCCAATGTATAGTATAAAAATAATTAGCGAATTGCCATCGCGATTCAGAAATGTCAAAGAACTGACACAACGCCATCTAGTCTTTTCAAGTAACATTAAATACATTAATTACCTGTACAATAATCAAGCACGAAACCTCTTTAACTAATAAATAAAATTGTTCCATTAAATCATTTGTGGGTAAGATTATAAGATAATATTTAATTAATAAGGAGATGAATTGTGAAAGGATTTGAAACTATTATTTTGTTTATAGTATAGTAATAGTAATAGTCTTTTATTGTCCTACTGCTCGAACCTCCTCTACCCTTTTGATGAGGTTTGGTCCTTACTCCTCGGTGCTCCAATGTGATGTGGTGGATACACATGGCAGATCTCATCTACCACGTGCAGGCTTCCTCACGATATCTTCCTTCACTGCCAAGCATGAGATAAATTATTAATACGAATAAAGCACATTAATTCAATAGTGCTTGGCCACAATAGACCATCGCGGCTTTTGATAGATATTTTTCTATACTACATATTATTTGTATCTACGTCCTTGCAGGGTACTTGTAATTTCCATTAATACGTGGGACGATGAATTGACCCCGCTGCGTCCCGATAGAAATTTATCAAATTAGTGAATATAAAAAAATGTTTTTTTTAATTCTAGTACATATTTGCTGAAAAATATCAAATTAAAAATTCCATATTCAAATAGCGCGCGAAAACGCTACTTTGACAATATGGCGCTATGTGACGCCACTTACCTGTATTGTAATCTGTGGCACATATAATCCACATACAGTAGGCAAACGAGGTTAACAAGCAAGTGACGTCATCATAAGCCCGACCAATCAGAAGCGTTTTGTGTCACGTGACAAACGTTTAAAAGAATGCATTTTTATTTATGAATTTTTGAATAAATCAATTATTATTTATTAACACATTATTTTTCGCATTGTCAAATAGCCTATTAGTGAATTCCAATCTGTGCAAAATCAATTCTTATAAGAGTGAAGAGAAATACATTTTACGGAAAATGCTTTGAAAAAAACTGTTGTTAAAAATATTATGAAATCACTTTTAATTTCGTACATTTTATTTTACATATTAATCTTTAACTGTGATGATAATTATAGTCCGGCTTTATTGCATAAATTTAATTTTAAAATTGTTTATTTTCTATACCCTCTTCCCATTTGTAAATTGCGTAGACCTAAACAAACAAAAATTTAATGATGCGTGTGCTTTAATACACTGGAACTTGTTAAAATTAACAAACAGCCTTAAATTTATGTGTTATTGTGGTTTTTGTTTAATATTAAGCAAGAGCTCGTAAACCTCCAACATGTAGGCAAAGGCTTCCTATTATTCAGCCACGCTGCTCCAATGCCAGTTGATACACACGTGGGACAATTATATTGGACGCATGAAGGTATAGGTATGATGTTTTCGTACACCAACTGAAAATAATTATAAGCCCTAATTAAGATAAAGCTATTTTTTTAAATTAAAAAGGTAAATAATAATATTTAAAAAAAAGTAAGAAGCAATTTAGACTTACTAACAATGCCAATCCCTATGGTCATAATTGCCATCAGATGTATGGAGCGCTTTTCTTACCGTCAAAAACAGTATTTTTTTAACGTTTTAACATCTTTTGTACATGGGCATACACTGCTCCTTTTTCTTTTATTAGAAATTCAATGATCCGTGGAAGTAGTTGATGTATCACTAACAACTGTCTGCACTCGTTTTACTAATTCAAGTGATGTATTTGTTCGAGGAAGCGTTACTAGGTTTGTTTGGACATGCCAAACGCCACCGTTGAAAAGGACTTCGGCTACTGAATGACAGTGACTGTTCGTTAATTGTGATATTTGTGTTTACGCTATAGAACATAGGCCACAGCATCACCCATTCATCCCATATATCTCTTTTAGCTGCTAATTTATCCCTCTGTTTTCTTGCTTCTTGTTCAGAACGTTTATCAAACCTGAAAATAGGTAAAAAAGTTGACCCGTTAAAGTGATATTTTTACTCGATAGGCCTTCCATAAACTACACACCATAATCTTTCTAAGCTTTTATCGTTAGAATTGAAAACTCCATCAAATATAAGACCTATATAAGCACCTAAATACTTTTTTGTCCGTCGTTTCCCATTATTTTCGAACCATAAAGAAAGCATGTTTGATTCTTTCAAAAATATAGATTTTATGCGATTTTTTAGACATAAATCGTAATGCCTGGTGTAAGTTTTATTAAGTTTTCATTTTCGAAACGACCTCTTACTTCTAATGATGTTCTTGATCATACAAGTTAGTTATTTTTTTATAATTTTCGAATGTATTTTCAAAGGGGCTAAACGGGCTCCTCATCTCAGGGGATCTTCTTACTGTCATTATGCAAAAAAGGTTAAATATTATCGGCGGTATTTTCGTCAAAATTACTCTCCGTTTTGCTAATTATTTTATATTTGAAACTTGTATCGTAAGTTTATATTTTGCGAAATCGTAAAGTCGACAAAATTGAGGGCCGTTGTAAAACTAACACAACACTTCAAATCCAATATACCAAAAAAAGTCAAAGCAACTGTACTTCGATAAAATATAATTCTTACCTTCAATATTTCTAAAAATACTGCCGCCAATAACACGCTAAGTGATTACAGGTCTATTAGTTACAAAATGTAAGTATATTCTCAGAAAACTTTATCGTTACAACCGAGCATTGTTCTTTACAAAATACGGGCCCGAAGAACTTTTTCATATTCGGATAGTATATAGACCCGAGGAACCAAAAATATAAAAAATCTTATATTCTTAAAACATAGAGATATCATTATACTATTACAATACTTATATATACTGATTTTCATCTGCGGCTTCGCCCATGAGTGGGGGGGGGAGTAATTTTAGGTATAAAAGATGTAACCGATCTCTAGCTCCTTCGTGGAGGTTCAAGTTTATCATGCTAAATTTCATCAGATTCGGTTCGGTTATATAGCCGTGAAAACGTAACTGACAGTTTCTTGGTGGTAGGGCTTCATGCAAGTCGATCTGGTACTACCCACTCATCACATATTTAACCACTAAATAGCAATACTTTGAATTGTTATGTTCCTGTTTGAATGGTGAGGATAGCCAGTGCAACTACTGGCTCGAGGGACATATTAACTTAGTCCCCAAGGTCGGTGTGGTAGTGACCACTTACAATCAGGTGGATAATTTTCCCGTTTGCCAATTTCATCAAAAAGTAAATTTCGCTTTTTAATATTAGAGTAGATGCATCGTAAAAATTATCATGAATTCGTTAAAAAATATTTTAATAACTCAGTACGACATGAAAAACCTAGGAAAGTTTACATTTAATTTTGTCAACAATGACAAATTTATTGTTATATGTATGAAAAGGCAACTCCAATCATGCTATGATTTGTCATTAATGTTCCTTTACACGTTGTTTAATAATACACTTACGGGCTTGTAAACGCTGCTTAGCGGCTGTTTAGTTAAACACTGATTTCGTTTTCTCTATTGATTTGTCACGAAAGAAAAAGACAGTATGCTTAACCACCTAAAAAACAGTTTTGGTGAACACGTTAGTTTTGTATTCAGTGGTCTCTACAAACTTAGACGATCCGGCTGGAAATGACTGCTTTGACGCCAACCAAGTGTTGAAATTCACACATACATTTTAATTAATACTCGGGTTATATAATCCTAGTCTATTAATTCAGCATTTACAAATGATATATGTCATTGCGTAGTGTGTTTCATATACATAGAATTTCGTGTCATTTAACTTTTTTAATTAAAACATCAAATACAATTACCGCAATCAGAAACCCGATTCTATTTTATGAGTAGAATCTTATATTTATGTATATATGTGATTTCGTCGTTTTAAAGTATTTGAAATTTAATTTTTTAATTTCCTTGTCATGTTTATTAGGTGGATCGTTGCAATGTACTTTCAATCTGCAAAAAAAATTATATGGCAGATTTTTACGCAAACCTTTTGAAAAGCTGTTGGTTTTGCTGCAATCATTTGGTTTTTAAGTCATTTGATGCTATATTAAGGACACCATACTGCCCCTATGCGATACAAGGAGGTTTCTTTAAGATAATTTCCTTTGCGATTATATATAAACACAAATTAAACACTTGCAATTGCAATTGCTATAGTGCTTGGAGGCCATGGTCGAGTTTGAACTCGCAGTCCTCAGTTAAGTTTCACGTATACTACCCACTGGGCATCTTAGATCATTTTACGGTTTCATTATATAAATAAATATTAATAAGGACTAATATAACTAAGTATTATGTTCATCAATAATAAGGACGACAACAATATTTTGTTTATAATCCGAGTTGTAAACTAAGTATTATGTTTTATATATGATAAACAAAATGTGCCGTCATCCTTAGTATTGATGTATTAATAAAAACCCTTGTTTCGATCTACCGAGACAATTGTATTCGTTTCTGTATTCGGTTCACTTTAATGTTCTACGCGCTCCGCCTGGTTTTTATTTTGTAATATGAAATTTACAATTGCTCAAAAAGTGACAATACAAAATTTTAAATTCGATGAAATTTATAAATATATCATATAATGTGTTCAAATGTTTTTATTCTAACGTTGTTTTCATGTGGAAAATTAACATTACAAATTCAGGTTACTGTTCGCTAATCGTTGGGTAATAAGATACCCCATTGAGCACAGTTTAAGCTGCTTTGTATTTGTCATAAAATTTAAACATTTGTACTGTTCGAGTTTTGTGTACTGCGATAAATTTTCATCACATAATTAGGGTAAGGAAAGACAAATGTGCGGTTTGTTCATGTTTTGTACAGATGTCATGCGATATACTGATTCTAAATGGTCCAAAAAGGGTACAACTTGGCTGTTATAAATAACATCGTTTAAAATATGTTTAAAAAAAAAAAAGCAAAAATAACAATTAATTTTTTTTCGTATCACTAAATAATAATAATAATTTAATGTCATTATTTATTACAGTTCTAGTTCCAGTAAGTGTGCGTATACTTATAGGTGCCTCCCAAAAGAGACATTCCCTCACTGTTAGAGGCTAAAGGGACGGCACTCCGACATGGCATATTAAAGGCAGGGCATAGCCTCTCCCCTAGTTAAGGAAAACGAGACCCACTGTGGGTTGATAGATAAGGCAAGAAGAGATATTGTATATACTCGTCTGGGTGGATACCTCCCTGTCATCATATATTCTACTACCAAATAGCAATGCTTAGTATTTTTGAGTCCAAGTTTGAAAGGTGAGTGAGTGAGAGCTAGTAGCACAAACGCAACACCTTAGTTGTTAGGGTTGGTCGCGAATTGGCGATGCAAGAAATGATTATTGGATAATGTTTCTTAAAGCGCCAACGTGTACGGGCAGTGGTGATCGATCGATCGATCTGGTGGACCTTTTTCTATTTCGCCTGCGTATATCATAAAAAAAAAAATGAAAATTTAATGACATTGGCGGATAAAATATTCATTATATATAATTAACATATATATGTTCGATAAACCTTTGGATCGCAACACTTACAATATCGGCGGAGACCACTCGCTGCCGAGCGTAATAAATGTCATGCTCGGAAGTGCTGAAAGAATATGATCTACTTCTGCGAAAACGTTATGTCGCAGAACGAGGCCGCGTAGCGGTTGCGTGAGCTCCGCTCCGGCGGAGTATACCGGGGAAAAGGCTTCTTCCCCGCCATTGGCGTCACGATCTCGTGGCGCTCTTCGAAGGAGAGGGTAATGCTGGATTTTTTGTGGGTATTCCGCCACTCGGTTACCGGTGAGTCCTACATACCGTCCCGGGTGAGGGAAACACGTACGTATATTTTTCCAGCGAATAAAAAAGGGAACACTTTTAATATTATATTCACTATTTCCCATTTTTTACCATACGTAACAATATTAATCTCAGCTGCCAGCTTTACTACGAAATATTTATGACTTCCCATAGTTACCTATGTTTACTCGTAAATTATAAATGAAGGCCTTCCCGAACATAATATATGCCGCTAGTAAATAGTCTCATTTCGATTACAACGTTTTCCGTGTTCTGTCTGAACTAAAGTACGGCATACCTTTGAAAAGTTATTCGATCTAAACCACATTAGAAGCTATTGCTATGTCTATTCCAATATATTAAGCTAGAGACTTTTTTGTTTGTTTTAACGCACTTGTATCAAGGTGAGCTGACCGTATTATATTTTATTAAAAATATATATGTGTGGACTTAGTATTTATTGTAGATATAAATTTAATTTTATATTATTGATATACTCTGTAAAAAGTATGTGAAAAAGAGTAACTACTTTTTTGCCGGTTCTTCTCGGTAGAATCTACTTTCTACGCCGAATCCAACGCTATCACATAAATATTCAAAAGTTTTATAAACCTACTTGAATAAAGAATATTTTGATTTTGCTTTATTAAGAAATGTATTAATTAAAACGTCCTGTCAGTTTTGTGTAGCAACAAACATTTTTAGTAAGATCATTTACTCATAGCGAATTTCTAACTCTGACATTAAAAGAAGCTTATGTTTTAATCATTACGATACAATAAAAAAAAAAATTAAGTAATAAAATATATTACAAAAAGGCGTATTATTCTTTATTTAGTCTTTCATTTCAATAATAATGTTATTGTTAGATATTATAAGTAATTTACGAATCATTGAGTGTGTTTGAAATATTGAATATCAAATTAAAACTTCATATAAATTTTACTTTAGCTATTAGTTTGATTAGTTTATGTAAGATAAAAGCAGAATTGGCATTTAAATATAACCTAGTCGTTGGAGAAGTAAAATAATTTCAGTACAATCACTTGAATAAAACAGGCTTAAAAAATATTCACAATTGTGCAGTCGATAAAGAAAATATAGAATAAACAAATTACATCATTTTTCTTTATAAATGTATTTAATAATGAACACAAAGTAGATCATACTAAAGACTATAATTCTGTAACATATTGTCGTAAAATGTTTCAGACAATTTCTATACACTGATGAATCGAATGCCGATTCGAAATATTTCGTCGAATTAACATAACCATCCGAAAATTGAAATGTAAATTTGTGAGTCTTAAGGGTGACGATGCCAGTGATCGATTTGTGATAACAAATTGCCTTTCAGAGTGAGGTACGAGGCGATTTGTTGAGCCTCCTTGATGGTTACGTAAGTCGAAATAAAAACGGAAAGGTATTTTGTTTCATCGTTACAGTACAATAAATTTTATATAAGTGTTACATAAATCACCTGCTAATTAGGATATAATATATAAATACAGTATTTATATCAATGTAGACAGAATAGATTTTTTTTATTTTATCGTTTTTATAATCAAACTTCGCTAATAAAATGCATTGATTGAATTGATAAATATTCAATATAAAAAGATAAAGATTCAAAGTGACTATGATACGATATTAATACGCGAAGATTCCAATGAAAAAGCCGAGACAGAAACGGGAACAGTGGGTTCGAACCCAGGCAAGCACAACTTAATTGATGTGCTTGATTTGTGTTTGTAATTGCTTCATTCTCGGCGGTAAAGAAAAACAATGTGAGGAAATCTGTATTTATCGGAAGAAAAATCTCACTTGTGTAACCAACCCGCTGGTGCTGAATGGTGGAGTTAACTCCTATCTCTCTTTCATAATAAAATGGGCGCTTCATAATATAACGAGGCGCCCATTTACAAGCCGATAGATTTGACTTTAATACGATGAACCATTTAAATAAATTCTATAATAATTATATTCTACAGATGAAAACAGGATTGTTTTCATTGTATACTGTTTGCACGAAGCTTTGACCACAGGTAATACTCAGTTTATTACTCTTATTGTGTTCGTAAACAAGTCTTCTTTAGTTCCAATAAGGCTCCAACGAGACTCGTTTCAAGAAACTTTCAAGAGTTCAAAAGAGTTACCGCTGTTACCTACAGTGTATTGGAAACAAGAACTCTATAGTACTTCTTAATAAACTTCGGAGCGTGAATTAGTAGTGAAGAAATTTGTGATTACAAAATATGTTTGCTAACTTACGCTTCGTATATAGAAACACAAAGGATACATCTCAACTCATTATTATTCTACAGTGAACTAATAATTTTTATAATCTAAACTATTATAAATGCCAAAGTAACTCTGTCAGTCTGTCTGTCACCCTTTCTTAGCCAAACTACTGAACCGAATAAGATGAAATTTGTTGTGAAGCAAAGCAAAGCTTGTACCCCCAGGAAGGATATTCGCTACTTTTTTTACAATACGAGCGAATACACGTGCACCAACTAGTAATAAATAATTAAGATTATTATTATTCAAAAAGTGAACTAAAATAACAAGAATTCAGTGTTTTAAAATAAAACAATTTTGTTTATTTAAATTTATTTTAATAATTATATTTAACTTAATTTAATATAACGAAATTACTATGTCTGCAATTATAATTAATTACGTTAAAATATATTATTTTTAGTCATTGAAATTTGGATTACAACTTTTGCTGAAATTGTAAAATTATAATGAAACACGGCCGGAGAGATTGCGTGGGGCGTTACTGATTGTATCATAATATTACCTGTTGGTCTTGCGCCTAATCTTACTCCGGTGCTGTCGGATTCCTGTCCAATCAGAATACGAGAGTAAAGTAATGAAAAACACACCTGAGCAAGTTGAGAACTAGTGTACTTTATTATCTACTGCGCATCTTGTTATTCCTTGAAAGTCACCTCCTGGAAACATCTTAAAAAGTTACCTTGATGAATAACTTTAAATTAAAATTAAAAATAATTAAAACTCTAATGCTAAAATTAAAAACGTAAATTCCATTGATAAACAAAAGTAGACTTATTTTACGTCTACTACTAATACATCGCATATTTGGAATATTAAAAATATTTCATAGGCTTTGGCTTGGTCCGTGTGGGGGGAGGGAGGATGGAACAGTTAAGACGTTAAAGCGTAACAAACATACTCACTTTCACATTTATTATATTATTTACGACTCGTTACCTGTCCCGGCTTTACACGGGTAGATAAAGGTCCACGTAAGATGTTATATTGAGAACCAAAAAAAAAATTTTTTTTTTTTTTTTATAGTTGATACACGGACATGACACGCATAGAGGGCAATCGAGGGATATGAAGTATTCAGCCTACATTTTCAACTAAAAAATAATAATCAAGAAAAAAAAATACCAGTTTACTTGTTAACAAGTCACCTTGATAAGTTCATTGTTATTCTTAGGAGTGACCAGAAATCATGCTTAGTCACAAAGAATGAGTGGTTAAACATCACATCAGAATGACTGGCAGGAGGAGCCGCTCGTTTTGTCGGACCCATATCACCATTTAATGACATGACAAGGCCATGGTATTGTTCTTGATGGATGTCTCTACAAGAGTGAGGAAATGAATTTCTTTTGTCCGTACCGACCTATCTTTGCGAATAGTTAACCGTTGCCAAGAACTTTATTATTTTTCTGGAATTATATCCTTAAATATATTTCAGCGTTTATGATTAGATGTTGAATCTTTTATTCGAACTTCAAAAATGACAATATAAATTACATGCTTTGATTTACTTTGATGTGTTTGTAAAATTTTTCAAGGTATTTTTGGTCAGTATCATCTTCAAATTTCTTAGAATTAATGGTACTTGGTGACGATTTGTAATCTAATACATTAAATATTGTAATGACTGTCCAATTAAGAATCGTTTTATTTGTATCCGTTAATGCTAAAATTATATTAAGTCTTTATTATTAAATAAAATAATATTCATTTTAAGTGAAAAACTAGTAATTTGAGCGCGAGAAGAATATATTATGATAATTTCTAGAACACTTATTAAAGCGTTACAAGCTGTAGAGACAAATTAATTGCCAATAAACACAACTCCAAAATGAAATTAAGCTTCAATTGGTAGTGTAAAATTTATATCCATTTCGTTTTAAATTAAGTATAAAAAAGTCGATGCATGAAATTTTAGCGTCGATAAAACATCCTGATTTCAATAATTAATTTTTGTAGAACAATTTCCGTAAAATAATTAAAAAGAAAATGGGTAATAAATTTTATTATCGATGTCATATCTCATAGGTGGGAGACCTCATATCATAGGAAATTGAAAATAAATTCCTTTAAGCTCTCAATTACCCCTATCGGGAAAATCGAGTATTCAGACAATTTCACATTCACACGGACGTATAATTCGTGAAACACCTACTGTGAAATTTATTTCAATTTTCGCAACTCACGACAGTTTAAACTGTTGCCAAATATTTAAAATGTGACAAAGTACTGACATGATATTAAGTACAATTGTGAATGGGAAAAATGATTTACAACTTTAATTTCGACTACACGTTTATTTTTAAAACATTTATTATTGTTGCAAAAACCAAACCAATTTAAATTTAACACAGTATCAGTATATTTTTTGTTAGTATCGTTTATAGTATACTTATTATATCTGATAGACTTGAATCCCACACTGATCGAATAATAATGATTTCTTCTTATCTATTTTGTCCATGGAGGCCAGGTCTGACTAGCCAGACCATCTGGGCATATTAAAGTGCACAAGTGTGTTCACAGACACAGGTTCCCTCTCTCTGTCCACGGGTTCTCTATTAACGGGAACACAGATGGATGGATTTCAGGCGCAACGATATAATTTTCTCTCTCGGAGACCGAGCTGTTAATGAGAAAATCTCGACAGAAAAATTCTGACAATATAAATTACATGTTTACTGGCCCGTCGGTGTTCTGTTCCAGGAACTACGATCTGCAAACCTAGAAGCCTCGTTATTCTAGTAATACTTTACTAATGAATAGATGAACAACAATTTAAAAGATCATTATGAAAGTACTAAGTTACGTCGAATGTACATAAATCTTAATAGACATCAAAACTTACGGTATTATGCGGAGTCGTGGAGTTAACAACGTTTAAAAACTTATACCAAGATACGATGACGTGCACGAACTCCAAAGTTATACCAACCGAGTATAAAGATGGATTTCAATGTGTAAAGCCTTTCTTATACACCCCCCTTCCACTCACTAGAGAAATGTCAAAACCACTCGTCAATATCAAGCCATAAGCATGGGTTTGTTTGGAGGCACAACAAGTTTTGGCAAGAGGTTCATTTTGAAGTGAGATGTTGACCTCGTGTGTGTTTTGACTATGTAATATCCGGAAGTTTTAGCACCAACGACGGGATTGTCTAAATTTAGTTTGACTTTGGTTGGAACGAGACTTTAGGTAAATAATTTTTCATTATATATAAGTACATATATATACATTAGAAGAAGTGAATGATTGTAGTATTTTTTTAGATTTATCTTTAAACTAAGTTATTAAATTAATATATCTTTTGAATGTATAATAAAACATAGTAAACACTTATTTATGAATATATATATACATATATAAATCACTGAAGTGACGTCACTTAAACTGTTAACATAAAAATTTAAATATAGAATTGGATTTTGCAATATTTAGATTTTAAGAGCGACGTTGCTAAAATTATCATTTAATTTAACAATTCAATTATTATTAATTTTGTACATTAAAAAAAAAATATGGTCTTATTTTAAGTTTTAAGGATATTTAAACTGGTCACGCCGAAAACGCTTTAATATTTTGCTATTATCACGGACGAAGCCGTGTCGTATAGTACTAGTGTTATATCATTTATTACAAAAAAGGTACGCCAGTCACTTTTGGCTGAAATTACAGCGACATTATCTTGATACAAAGTATGCTTGTCCCAGATGTTGAACTAAAGAGCTTCTATGTATAAAAATAATTATGTTTCAATTCAGGACGGAACCCTCGTCATCTAATGAGAGGTTTTGAAACAGGCAACACTACGCTGCTCTATTTTTTGGTTCACACGTGAATAATGCTGAAATTGCTGTCTAAATTATGAGGTTTAATTTTTTTTAAATTATTTTAGTCATAATTGGCATAAACGTGACACTCCCTTGCGTCGGGATGAACGTAAAACACAAGTTAGTCCTGCGTTGTTTCTCTTCGGTCTCATTGTCTATTAAATACTTAACTAACTCTCATTTAGGAATTTGATAATATTTTTAATAATATTGTCAATATTGTTATTAAATAATAAATTATTAAATAATAACAATATTGATTATACGTTGGTAAATAAGGCTACAGTCCACTAAATAATGTCCACGAACCTGCCGAAATTCCGAAAATAACCGCACTTCACTTCACACCACTTTATACGCTTTTTAACACTTTTACACTTTGCTGTCATCGATCTTCAAATCGGGGTAACCCTGGCGCCGTCGAAAAGAGAGTTGTCGCACCCTGCTGCCGCTCGTGTCCAGCTCAAATTCCTGCCGTATCCACCTCAGATGACATTTCCGATTTATCCGAAATACCCCAAATAGGACTCCCAAAACTAGGCAGAATACCACCACGCATAACAGAATGTTCGACGTTTTCATATGAAATCGGAACTCCTCAATTGGTGCATCATTCGTGCCCCCAGCTGTATTTTGTGCTATCACGATGTTCTCTTCTTTGGACTGCTGTTTCCCCATTTTCGAAGCACACTTTTAAGTGTACACTGTGTATTAGAAGTGTGCTTCGAAAATGGGAAAAGTTTTAATCGAATTCGTTTCATTATATATATATTTATATATATATATATATATAATATTATTAGAATAATTAAAATGTAATGTAATTTAATTAAAATATATATATATATATATACAATTGCACAAAAAATATACACGATACAATCTTTTCTGCTGCTTGTACTAACATGCAACTCCAATTTTTCATCTTATTGCTTCAAAACGTTTCGTTGTCAAGCCAAGATATTGAAACGTCTCATTGAGCCTTGACAGGTGGACCTCCTGCTCGTTTGCCAATTATTCCATAAATTAATCATAATCAAACCATTATCATACAAAAGCGTGACACTTTAATAACATATAATTTCCCTTCATTATTCTACGAAAAATTAATAAGGTTAGTAAATTTTTAAATCTCAGAATAAGCCTCTGGCGAAGGCCGTGAGGGCGTATCGTGTCAATAAGCTTAGCACACAACGAGTAAAATGTAACAAACTTTACGACAGCCGGCAGGTGCGCTCCACCTTCGACTATAAATTCCTAAGTAAATAAGGAGTGCATTTATTAGCGCTAATAAAGTAACGTTTTAGCGTTGCACTCTAGGAACGCTGTTTAACTTCTCTTATTGACTTGTCATATTATCGCCTGTGACGTCAGAGCTTCGAGGGAACATTTGTTTTGTATATCACGACCAGTTCCAACTTCGTTTGAGTATGGAGTATGATTTGTATTTTATACAAGTTTTTTATGGCATAGGCAGGTAGGAGGTCGGAGTTGTCCGAATGGGGCACTTGATGGTTAATTATCTCTATTAGACATTGGCCCCGAATGAAATTTTAAATATTACTTACATAAAAAATGCACCTCTAACCTTGGAGATGTTATGTCCCTTGTGCTTGTGTGTTTAAACTGGCTCATTTACCCTCCGAATCGGAACAATAGTAATTATTGCTCCTTGGCACTAGAAAATATTACGAGTGCAAATACATACAATTGATTATTTGACAGCCTCGTTAATCCAGTGGATAAGGCGTGACCCTTGGACCGTGACGCATAAAGTGCGGGTCGTTTTTTTTTTCAGGCCCGGGACGCTACCCTGTCCAATTAACACGTAACCATTTGTTACTTCGTAACATTTAATTGATGAAACCGTAATTTAATTGATTATACTGTTAGTATTGATAACGTTTCATTTTGTTAATATCAACGTACAACGGTCGGGCTTTAATATAAGGAATGCTTATAAAACGTTCTGAATAAATAGTTATTTTTGAGTAAAATTTCCAATACATGCAGTAATCGATGTGCGCTATCTCCGACTTGGCGAATCGCCACATGAGTTGGAAGCAATCAAACACATCTCGATGCAATCTAACTAATTTATAACCTTTATACGATGGTTATGTTCGTGTATTGCAGGTAAACAAATTATTATTAGACGGTTTATTTGGTCAATATAATATTCGAAATTGAAATTAAAGTACATTTTGGAATTAATTACGTCTATGAATATATGAACTCGTATATTCATAGCGGTAATTACGTTTGAGAACAAGCAATATATCAAATATTTTACTGACTGCTTAAACTAAATTAAGCGATTTTAAAGTAAATATATATTGTTATTATAAATTTGTATTAGTTTTTGTATGATACTTTTGAATTTATAATATATTTCGATCTCGATACTACCTATAAATGAGAGTTAGTTAAGTATTTAGTACACAATTAGCCCGAAGAGAAACAGCGCAAGACTAACTCGCGTTTTACGTTCATCCCGAGGCAAGGGAGTGTCACTTTTATGCCAATTATGACTCCGAACTGCTTCTGAATACCCGACAACTTTCAATTGGCAAGACTCGAACTTGAACCCAGGACCGCCAGATATTTAAATTTAATATGGCGTTTGAAATTGCCATTTTGGTTCAATATTATGATTACCATCTATCAGAACCAAAAGAAAAAAAAAAGAAAAAGTAATCTTTATTTACTATTATTATTAATTAATTAATTTTTAAACAGGTTTTAATATATAGCTTAAACCTGTTGTTAAATAAAGTACATATCCACAGTCAAACTAATAGATGTTGATCATAAAATAATTTGATATCCGACCCAATTTTTATAAGCATAATAATTGCCTATTATTGATAGAATAATCTATACTAATATTATACGTAAATACGAAAGTCTACACGATTAAACTGCTGCACCGATTTAGATGAAATTTGGTATGGAAATAGTTTGGGTCAGGGAAAAGGCCAAAGCCTCTTTATTTTAATTCACCCCTTGAGGGGATAGAATGCGGGGTGACGGTTTGTATGCTATAAGTAAAGTTTTGTTAATTTCGCGTGGGTAAAGCCGCAAGTTCAATTAATTATAATTGATTACGGGTTAGCAATTTTTATGTTAATAAATTAACTCGAAACAATTCCCTCTACAAAGTCAGTTAAAAATAAAACCGGAAATGGAGCTTATGTTATTCATATAGCGACGCGGCAATCGTAGATTGTAGCACCCACTTGGCAGGTAACGGTCACAAAACATCTGCGCCGAATTCGCACATTCGACCAAAAATACGGGTTCTCTTATTAGTTCACGTGTACTTACCGTGTGGATATTTCAGTCCTGATGGGACTGCTTTTGGGCCACCTCTGTTTTTATTCCCTCTTCGCCTTTTAGGGTGGAATTTTCTGATGTTTTCCTTATTTATATTTGTTAATAACGTCATATCTTAATATGGATTTAATTGATTTTAAGTCATTATTTTAATTATATTAAGGCTTAATATTGTTGCTTCGAAATTTATTTTTATGTAATATTTCTTTTTCATTTTCAAATTCTTAGCCTTAAGTAAAACTTATCAAATGAAATAATTAAAATCTCTTACTGAGACTGTAAGATATTTATCTTAGTTCGGGACATTAATAATGATGTCCCCCGACTGATTTCACCCACGGCTGTCATTTTCTATTCTCTCTCTTTCATAATCTGATAGGTCAGTAAGCGAAGGACCAACGGTTTATTGTACTTTCTAAGGCACGCTTGTATAAATACTGAGAAATAAAAATCCTATAATTCATTAATAGCCTGCACTGGAATTCTGTGTTTCAGAATCTCCGGCCTTATAACTAGCCATTATACCAACGAGCCAGTCAAAAGAAAAGTATATATATAAAAAAAAATTAAACCTCATAATTTAGACAGCAATTTCAGCATTATTCACGTGTGAACCAAAAAATAGAGCAGCGTAGTGTTGCCTGTTTCAAAACCTCTCATTAGATGACGAGGGTTCCGTCCTGAATTGAAACATAATTATTTTTATACATTGAAGCTCTTTAGTTCAACATCTGGGACAAGCATACGTTTTCAGCGTGACACGTTTAAAAAATCCTAAAAACTAAAAATAAGACCATGTTATTTTTAATGTACAAAATTAATAATAATTGAATTGTTAAATTAAATGATAATTTTAGCAACGTCAAAATAATAAAAAAAAAAAAAAAAAGGAAATAAGTAATTAAACTTATTAGTTAAGAATATTATCTTAATATATATTAACCTACCTAGTATGATTAAATAATTATGTATAACTAAATGTATTATTATAAATGTTACAGTTCTTATTAATGTGCGGAGGATCCAGGGTTTCAAACATGTATGTTAATATTATATTATGCATAGTAAGTATTTTTAAACTCTATGGCAACATTTTTAAAGAAATTGTATGAAGATTTATTAGTAGTAAGACAGTATTTAATTAAAATAGGACCTGCTAGACGACAAGGTAAAATATTGCAGACTAAGTTAGACGAAGCTAAATTTATTATTGCACAATATAATAATTATATAGGAAATATTGAACGGAAAACCTTAGGAGAGGACGAGCTTCTTATTTTTGAAAAATATTGTAGGGATATTAAGAAATTGTTTTAGGAAATTACTGAGTTGTGTCGAATTTCATACGGTGCTAATGATTTTTCAACAATGGATAAATTCGACCTGAAAGTAGCTTTGAACTTATTGCCAGTGATGAATGATGAGCTTTCTAATTTAAGACAACTTATCGATAGTATTGAGTACTATAGTTCGGTTCTCAATACTGAGTCACAGACTGAGTATTTAATATCTTTTGTTTTGAAAAGTAGACTGTCGCAGTCTGCTAAACTATTTGCATTTAACTTCTGAAGACTTGAAAGAGATGAACCAAACGGTGATGAATGTAATGACGCGTGGCCAGATGGCAAGCAACAACGGGATGCTATTATTTCTAAAAACGATTGACCTGATCAACCAAAAGTTGTAGAAATACATAGCAAACCGAAATATTTCACGGAATTACGTTTCATAAGCGCTTATGAATTAAATGAATTAAGTTAATTGAAAGAGATAACGCATGAGAAGGGATGTTTGAGTTACGTGCCCTCAATGAATACATTTTTTATTAATTTAGCTCCTCGATCGCAACTATCGCCAGGCGAATTTGTGAGAGAGCTGAATATATTTTGTGGGAAAATTAATAAATAAAGTAAATAACATAAGTAATTGGTCCGGACCACGTATATGTATTTAAGAGGAACAAAGAGAATAACTGTTAAAAACGATAAGTGTATAATTTTAAACGATTTTCATATATTACCCACAAGTGGCCATGCCGGCATAAGACGAATGGTAAATAATATAAAGAAATATTATTTTTGGCCAAAAATTAGAAGCTGATGTTACAGAATTTGTAAAAAGTTGTGACAAATATCAAAAACAAAAACATTCCTCACATTATACTAAGGAACCTATGACAATAAGTCCAACGGCAACTTCGGCGTTTGAGAAGATATATTTAGATATAGTAGGGCCGTTAGACAGAGATTACAATAATTATGTGTACATTTTAACTATACAATGTGAATTGAGTAAGTATATTGAGGCTTACCCATTGATGTCAAAAGGGTCAAGTGAAGTAGCCAGGAGCTTTGTTAATAATTTTATTCTCAGGTATGGTATCCCGAAGGAGATAGCTACAGACAGGGGAACGGAGTTTTTATCGGACACAATGAAAGAGGTTTGTAAACTTTTGCATATTAACAAGCTGCAGTCTAACGCATATCATCATCAAAGTATCGATGCTTTGGAGAATTCTCACAAACATCTGGGTAACTATTTGCGAATACAGACAGGAAATCACCCAGAAGCTTGTAGCACGTGGCTTCCATTTTGGTGTTTTTCCTACAACACTGCAGTGCATACAGTGACTAAGTTTACTCCCTATGAGTTGGTGTTCGATAAGAAATGTATTTTACCATCTAATTTGAAATCAGCACAAGTTGATCCTTTGGACAATTTTGATAATTATCCTTTAGAACTCAAATTCAGATTACAAACGTCACAAAAAGAGGCGAGAGAAAATTTAATAGCTAGTAAATTAAAAAGAAAAGATAAGTATGATCGAAATATAAACCCTGTGACTTATAAACAGAATGATTTGATTTTAATAAAAAATGAAACTGGCAGTAAGTTCCAAAACATATATTCAGGTCCTTACAAAGTAATAAGGGAATGTTCACCCAATGTAGAAATAATTAAGGATAATAAAAACTATGTTATTCATAAAAACAGAACAAAAATGTATTTTGAACCAATTACCTAACAATTTTGTTAAGAGTTTATGTATTAAATACTTACTTCAAAAGTCTGTAGAGACAATAATTATAAATATAACATTATACTCTATTACATTCGTACTATAAGCTAAAATAAAAATTGCGGTGGAGATGAGATGTAGTGAATAGATTATATTAATTAAATATACTTATTAACCATTATACATTATGTAACCTACTTTTGTACCTATTTAATGTACGATCTACTGCAAATAAAGGCAGTGTCTACTAAGCAGTCTCGGGTTTCATTCCTCTCTTAGGGCACCACATTACAATGAATGCTGTTTAGCGGTAGATTGTAAGTTGAGTGGATGGTAACTAAACAGACGGGCTTGCACAAAGTCCTACTACTAAGTAAAATATATCACATATATTTCTAATTAAATCCCAATAAAGTAACACCAATCTTAAATAAACATTTATTTCTAATGCACAATAAAACTTGTAATTGACCAAGCCTTACATAAAATTTTAATATAAAACATCGAAACAAATTAAATAATACAAGGAAATATTCCCTTGTCACATATTTAAAATATTATTTCATTTTATACAGAATAAGTTAAACATCGACTCCTTCAACTCAGCGAAATCTGGCGTCAGACTTGAGTTAGGTGTAAACTTATTTCGAAGCAATTAAAACTTCAACTTAGCTAAGGTTGTTAGCAAAATTCGAACCTTTTTGTATTGTTCCGCTTACAATTGCAAAGTAAACAAAGACTTTATAGACAAAGGAATATGCTTCAATAACATTTAGCAAAGACTTTTAATACATACACTTCTTAAAAGAGAATAAATACAGTTTAAAAAAAATCGTTACAATTTTATCGACGCGATATTCATTTAAAATGTAATTCGTTATTGTAATTTATATGAAGCATAAATTTATTTATATATTATCAAATTTTATTTATCGCGATAAATATGTATGTATGAATACATAAATGCCAAATTGATTTCTGTAATGTGCTATCGCTCATTTTAATAATACAATTGTAATGTATATTGAGGTCGTATTGACCCACATCGATGAATAAAATTGGTGCAATAAAATCAAAAGCGAAAACTTTAATTTGTAATCCGAATAACTGTATTGCAATTTCGTGTGTAAATACTATATAGTAACAATATTTCCTTGGATATATTTAAATATATTATAGACTTTAAAATTGTTCCATTATATACTAATACTCTTTACGGTTACATTAACGATCCGTTACTATTCGAAAACTGGAAGGTCACGTCTATTAAAAAGAACAAGCGTTTGAAATGGCTCCCATCACACTCCTCGAAAGCAAGCTGGAACATATTTTTACAGCTGAATATTATTTGCGACGTGCAGGTAATTTTTTGGAATGCTTTAAAATTATATATTATCTATGAGAACCGGTTAGCTGTGTTTAGAATTAATATCACGGAGTTTTGCTATTAACTAATAATTATATACAATTTGTGATTGTTTGAATAAAGTCGGAAAGAAACCACATGAATTGAACTTCCTCATTAACATACGTGAACACGAATTTCTTATGTTGGCTTTATATATTTTTACAGTAACATTAGGTGAGAAACTGCTGGGCTGCATTCCTGAAATAAATTAAAAAAAAAAACATATTTCTACACATTATTAGGTACGTTGTCATAAGAAAATCTCACGCGTTTTAATCTGTGGACAGCTATACGAAAAAATGTTTCCAATTTTAAAATAGGAAGCTGCGGACAAAAATCTACTTAGTTCAATATTCAGTAAGCGACGTGAGATGAACTCTGGCTCGAGTTTATCATCGAGCTGTCACTCCACTTTTATTTATGGACCAGTAAACTTGGAAATATATTTTCCCCGCCAGCGGCCGCGTCCATTTCAGGTTAAGCCCCTTGGGCCCAGCTAGACGAGTCAAGTGTCATAAATTTGAAAACTGTTTTGTGAATGCAAAAAAAAAACAAAAATATGTGATCTTCGTTATCTAGGAGAGTTAGGTATAATGTTTTGAAATTTAAAGTAGGTACTATTGAAATAATGGCTTTCATAAAAGTCTCGTCCATTTAAAAGTAAATGATTATTAAGAAGGGATATATTTTTTGTTATTAGTTTCTTTTTTTGTTCAAATATAATTTTTCAAGCAGACTATGCCTTTAGTTTCATTGTTCTCTTATGTTAATACTTTTTTCGTTTCATTATTTATAAACTATTTATTTAATAGATTGAAATACATTAAAAAAAATGTTTCAGGAGCGATACATTAGCCGAGCGCAATAAAAGTTTAGTCAAACCTTTGCTAGATACCCTCGTGAAGTAGTGATTTCCGGACTGCAGTTTCAAGCTCCCATGGGTGAGAAAAGATAATTGTACATCCTTTTTAATATTATTTTTAGGAGATCCTTCCAATTTCCTAATAAATCTCATGACTAAAATTTATTTAAAACATAATGACCAATTTTTATTTTGAAGATAATTTAAATAATTTTATATTAAGTAGTCGAGTAAATTAAACATAATTGTACATAGTTTTAACCATGAACATATAGACTAGTATTAAAATGAGTTATAAATTGACGTATGACGATAGAAATGAATATCAAATTATAAGTGAAGTTAGATGATATAAGATTAAATTCTAAGTTATTATTTATGTTCCATAGAAGGGTAATTTTATTTATTAGTTTTAAGTTAAACCAAATGTAAATAACTTACAAGTAGTTAAGACGTTATAGTGTAACAAATTAAAAAAAATACGGACGTGCGGATACGATTATAAGCAGTCACCACTGCCCATATTCATTGAGGTATTTACATAAAAAAATTAACCATTACATAATCAATGCGCCCCCAACCTTGAGAACTGTGATCTTATGTCCCTTGTGCCTGTAGTTAAACTAACTCACTCTTCAAACCGCTACACAACAATACTAAGTATTGCTGTTTATGGCAGAATATACAAGGGGGTGGTATCCACTCAGATGGACTTGTACAAAGTCCTACTACAAATTAAAACTAAGGAGTAAGTACTTGCAGGTAAGATCAAATAATAATGAAGAATTCTACCAAAGTCATTATAAACAAGACAGGATTAGCGTTAATTACATATTTAAGCCCACCTAGATAGGTACTACCCGCTCATCACATCCTCTCCCTCCAAGCATCAATACTAAACATTATTGTTTTCTAGTTTGAAGGGTGAGTAAGCCAGTGTACAGACACTAGGGACACATCTCAGTTTCCAAGGCTGGTGACGCATTGGTTATGTAAGAAACGGTTAAATGAGGAAGTCGATATAAATAAGGCATTACCGTTGAAACCGTTTCCGTGCAGGAGATAGGTATTATCCAGCCGAATGACGGGATACTAAAATACCTAATTTAATGACAGTTTGATAACTTTTATCGCAGGTTTTCGCTTCAGTTGTCACGTTTTCGAACCATTAGTTTTATGTGGATTGCCTTTGAGGAATTGCTTATTTATTATAGGAGTTTTATAGATTTATCCTAATATCCTCACAATTATGGAGAGTATTGTTTATTGGATTATATTTTTGTTAAATTTATTTTATCTTTAAGATATTATATGGATAAAATGTTTGAATAAAGTTGGTGGGTACATATTTTAGGATTTTTAATTTTGAGGGATTATAGTTGATACTTCAACTATAATCCCTCAAAATTAAAAATCTTTTTCTTATATTTATTTAAGAGAAATGTAAATTGTTCTAATTTATTGTTTTCAAATACTGACTATATTTAATGGGATCGTAATTTTTTTACAAATGAGGCCGTGTGGTTACTATCTTAATCAATATCGGTTCGAATCTGTAGGGACTACTGAATTTTCCCGACTCGTTGACTATCGCAAACTTTGTTTTGTTTTATTATTTATTTTTTATCTTTTTATTTACCGACTATTTTACAACTTATAAATTATGTTACATTCGTTTTTATTGTAATATGTAACTTCTATAAGAATATTTTATAAAGCATAAACAAGTAAACACACAAAACATAAATTTAGGTATATTAATTAATTATTATATACTAAAATTTTACACTTTTAGTTCTAAAATAGGGTTACTGTATTTTCTAGTTATAGAGGAGCGATTCCTTCTGATAGAAGTGTTTAGACACTTAAAATGGTGTCTCATCCGTAAATATATTCTATATCCCATTTTTTCGAGGCAATAAAGTATCAATTATTTTTTGTTTACTTATTTGATGTTAATAAAATATATATTTTATATACAAAAAAATAATACTAAGTTATTGATTGTCAAATATAAAACATGGGTTCTGAGAAGTCAGATCTTTGGTAAGAATATCTCAGATCTGATTTCTCACAACAAGCGAAAGAAACTCAGTGGGGATTATTTAATTTCTTAACAACATATATTGTTTACAACAGTTTTTTATCCTTTGAAGTGGCCTTAAGGAGATCTTTAAGGTGTGCTATCATTTGTAAATCATTAGATTATTAATAACCTATAGCAAACAAACATATATGGGTATACATATATATAGGTATATATATTTATAAGTTATAATTGAAAGTTTTGAACATTTTTGAGTTATGTTGTCTCATAAAGAATTACTACTCTTTATAGTTGAGTAAAAGAGAAAAAAAATATATTAGTTCCTATTAGTGTTACAATTTATTGAAAATTAATTTATGCTTCAAAAACATGGTTCTGTATTGTTTGACAAAAAATATAACCATTGATTATTCTACAAGAAAAAACCTTTCGAAAACCAATCAGAGTGACTACGATCGTATTAATTTATATTGTTTTATAAAACATAAATTAACAGACACAACATTTGCAATTACTTTAATTTGCCAAAGTGGTGAATGTTAGTTTCCTAGACAATATAATAATTCTTGTGAAATTTATTTATTTAATTAAATGAAATAAAATGTATCTAGTAATAAATTTTCATATAAATTATTTATAAAAGCAATAATTTGTATAAATATGGAAATATAATTCATATCTGCTAAAAGTTCATAAAAAAAATTACAGTTGTTTTTTATCAAATGACAAGAAACCTTACTTGATTTGTTTGCTAAAGGAAAATTAGACAGCTGTTTTTTATCAAACGAACGGATCCCTTACTACCAAGTATTATATGGTTTATATGAAATTTACGAAAATGATGTTCACGATTATAAGTGGCGGAAGTCGCTTAGTTTAATTGCAATGTGTAGTACTGCATTCTGTTCAGTGTTGTATGTTATGTATAATTGCAGCGAAGCACCTGATGCTCACTACTGAAAAATAAATGCAACATCGAAATAGTTAAAATATACATATAATTTTTGTATCACACTTCTGTATTTGTACTAAAATAAGAGCTACTTTGAAAGTACTTTTAAAAAAATTTACCTTTAGATAAGTGATTTATTGAGAAATAAAATAGACTAACGACCCGCCCCGGCCTCGCACGGGTGCATTTATTAATAAAGAAATTTATACGATATAAATATAATTTTAACCGTTTTCCTGGAATAATGTAGCTTTTTGTCTGTGATTTTTTTTAGAATTCGATCATTAGTTCCGCAGATTATTCCCTATATACAAACAAATAAATTTTACCTCTTCATAATATGAACTATAAAAGAATGAAATTTGTGACAATTCCGGAATTTAGGTGCTCCGTTCGGACCTTCAGCATTACAACTTAAGGGCAATAAATATTCTAGAACTCTTTAGTTGCAGAAAAAAAAAAGAAAACATTAAAAGTTTCGTATCCATTTTATACAACATTGGCTGTTGACTGCGGCTTTGCTCGCGTGGAAGTTGAAGACATTTACAGATTAATTTAAAATATTACGTTAATTTAAAACGTCTTTTTATACCAAACTTGTGTATTTCATCCCTTCGGGGTAGAATATCCAGAAACGCTTAAATACGTTTAAAGAAACCAAAAATAATGTTTCATGTTTCTAACTTAAAGAATGACGGACTTCCATACAAACTTTCAAAACCTTTTCTTCCTTACAAATCACCTACCTTCTAATTAAACGACCCCAGTAATCGGAGATGATGAATCAGTCAGTCGGTCAGTCAGTCAGGACATTTTATTTTATAAGTATAACTTTATTAATTTTTTGTAGCTCATTATATTACGTGGTAAGGTTTGCTTAAATCTCAGCTGTGGTACCACTCACTCGTAATATATGTCTACCACCAAACATGGACCAAGGTCACACAACACAACCACCAGGCGTATAGTTTATGTCGGTAAAGTACCCCTATATATTTACAGCGACTATAAAGTTCTAATAGTAACTCCTGTAACTCGTGTAATCAATAAAACACTATTATATTCCTCTAACTCGAAAAATAATATTCCCGTCTTTGGATCGAATTGTAACAAAACGTGCGTTAACGTATCTTATGTAACTGTTAATTACTAATTCGTTAACTATGGAATAAGTCTCTTTCATCAATGTCGGCTGTCTGATCGATGAATTCTTAACAGTATAATAAAGTACTAAATATTAATACTACAGAAACATCTTAAATGTATGAGGTACTAGCTGAAACTTATAAACCTTAAAGAAAAGAGAGTACTCCTTCCTTAAAGGCCGGCAACGCACCTGCAAGCCCCCCGGTGTTGCAGATGTCCATGGGAGGTGGTAGTCACTTTCCATCAGTGAGCCTCCTGCTCGTTTGTCACCTATCACATAAAAAAAAACCTTTAGCAAACCTACACCCCCATTTTACCCCACAAGGGGAGAATTAAAAAAAGTAGGGTATGTTTAATCCGGGGTTCAAACTATCTAAGTACCAAATTTCATCTAAATCGGTTTAGCGGTTTAAATTTGAAGAAGTAACAGACAGAGTAGCTTTCGCATTTATAATGTTAGCCTTGACTTGTCTAAACGACTTCTAAGCAATATAATTATATTTCTTAGCAGCTCCCATAACTATATTATTTTTATGATATAGGTGCGGACGAGTAAATGGGTCACCCGATGGTGACTGTTGACCTCCGCCCAAAAACAACGGCGCTGTAAGAAATATTAACCATTCCTTAGATCGCGAATGCGCCACAAACCTTGAGAACTAAGATGTTATGTCCCTTGTGCCCGAAGTTACACTGGCTCACCCTTCAAACCGGAACACAACAATAGTGGGTGGCTGTTTGGCAGCATAATATTACCCAGACAGGCTAACACAAAGCTCTACCACCAATAACTATCAGTTTTTGAGATAGCGAAACATGAATATAAACACACATAACTTATAAATTATTGTTTACTGGAGTATCAGTCTAGTATTTTTAAAAATTCTCAGAGCTTATATCGTGTGCGCAAGTTTTTAATAAGTAATATTTTCTCTTCAATATACGTACCTAGTTCATAGCGGCGGGTGGGTAGTCGAGATAACTATGATAGATGACTATTTTGATATCTCTCTTCACTTGGCCGCGCGTGGAACGATTGTTTAGATAAAATACGCTTCAAAAATTCAATTTTCAACTTACACTGCGGTTTAAATTGTAAGTTTGTCGATACCAGGTGCCTGCTTAAAGTTTCGATGGAGTTCTGGAATGGTTTATTTAAGTTTGGAAATTTTATTTGGTGGCTAAAATGTTTTTGCATGTTTCGTTCGGATGTTGGATATTGTTATAGCCGATTTTGATTTTATTTATTACTAATTGTCGCCCGCGGCTTCGCCCTCGTTTTAGGGGTTGGTTGTCATATGTTAAGCAAAAAAAGTAGCCTATGTCCTTCCTTGGAGTTCAAGATTGCTTCATACCAAATTTAGTCAAATTCGGTTTATTGTTTTGGCAGTAAAACAGCGATAGACAGACAGACAGAGTTACTTTCACATTTATAATATTATAGTATAGATTACAGCACCACCCACCTCATATTCTATGAGCTATCACCAACACCGTTGGTTTCCAGGAAGAGATCGCTATTTAGCGATAAGGTCGTAATAATTGTATGCTACTTTTATTTAGGCTGCATCCATGTTTTTTTTTTTCTCTTTGTGGTTTACAATAAAATATAAATTATATAAGTACAATATGAGTGTCAAGTATAAACCATCACAATTATCCCATCACTATTTGTTGGTATCAATTTTTGTTGTTTTCGTATACTTCGTACAAAATTCTTCGCGTGACTGCTGACGCTGACGTTGTCTGCTTTTATTTCTAGGACGTTTATTAGCCAACTGAATGAATGCCCGCATCGTGGTGAAGCCTATCTGTCATCAGGCGTCAAAATCAGAATACGTATTAAAAAAAACCTAACAAGACATAGGGTCTGGATAAATCATTACATTTATAATAAAACGCTTAATTTACTACTTAAAACAATAAATGCAAACGATGATTCAATCATATAAATGTTTATTTTAAGATTATTCCTTGCCTGCTTGAAAGCAACTTGGGGGTTATCATAACAAGAACATGATTACTGCTGAAGATGACGATTGATGAAAAATATTAGCTACTAAGGCATTTGTTGGTACATTTCGGTAAAGTCGGCATTCCAAGCCAGCCTGTAAATATAAATGAACAAGTGAAAGAGTAAAAAAAAATGAATTTTTTTTTCTTACAAAGCCTGTAAGAAAAGCCCATAATACTTAAATCGAGTACATTTTGTATTTATATAAAATCATAAACACTTTTTAAAACTCGTTAAGAGTAAGGTTTCCCACGTTGACATTTAATTCAATTAAAAAATAAACCATATTTCAAAGTTCCGTATAATTTGACTATTTATGAATATTGATTCAGAGTTTTTTCTATATTAAATTATACTTAGAAATAGTGTTAGACTCACACCATGCCAAGCAATATTCGTTGCGAAGAGCCATAAACGTCGAATCAGCGAGGTATAATGTCGACAAACGACTTCGGCACTCGATTTACTAAGAACAAAGGCACCGTCTACTTTTCTTTTGTGGACGGACGACAGTTCGCACTCTATTACCGAGCCATTCATTCGCTCAAATGAGCCGCTTAATTTATTACCTCTTTATTAAACTGTTTTAAAGTCAAATGACTCGACGTTCGATTTTTAAAGTACCATTTGTACTGGACAGGAAATGAAATAGTTTTTCTTTGTTTTAGCTTTTCACATACAATTAAATTTTTATCCGAAGTTAATTTATATTTTATATACTAGCTGTTATCCGCGGCTTTGCCCGCGTAGAATATGAATATATTTACAAATTAACTTAAAATATTACGTTAATGTAAAACCTCTTTGTATACCATATTGGTGTGTATTTCAGCCCTTAGGGTAGAATACCCAGAAACGCTTAAATGCGAATCAACTCATTTTTAATCGGTAGCTCAAAAATAAATTTTCATGCTTCTAACTTCAAAAATGACAGACTTCCAGACTAACCTATATAAGAAACGTCAACCTCTATTAAACCCCTTAGAGGTAGAATATCTAGAAACACTTAAATACGTATTTAATTATTTTTAATTAGTCTCCCAAAAATAAAGTTTCATATTCTTAGCTTAAAAAATTACGACTTCCATAAAAGCATTCAACCCTTATTTCACCCCCATAGTGGTAGAATTTCAAAAAAACACTTAAATACGAATTTAGTCATTTTTAATCAGTATCCCAAAAATAAAGTTTCATGTTTCTATCTTAAAAATGACGGACTTCTATGCAAACTTTCAACTCTTATTTCACCCCTGTAGGGGTAGAACATGCAGAAACAATTAAACCTGTTTAATCAGTATCCCTAAAATAAAGTTTCATGTTTCTAACTTAAAAAATTACGGATTTCCATACAAACTTACCACCCCTATTTCACCCCTTTAGCGGTAGAATTTCCAAAATTCCCTCCTTAGTGGGTGTCATGATATGTTAGTTTATAAGTGTACAACCAAAAATGTAAGTTTTAAGCTTCTAGTTCTAAAAATTCTAAAAATGATAATACTTTCACCAACTTACAACCTTTCATCCCCCTTTTCAACCCTTTACAGCACTTTTTTCCAAATAAAAAGTAGCCTATTTCCTTTCTCAGGCTCTAGACTATTTGTGTACCAAATTTCATTTAAATCGGACTCTTAAGTTACAACGCACTTGACGCTTTTTATTCCTTATTAATAATTAACCGGTCAAACTTTTTATTCTTAATAAACTGTTATAAAGTACAAAGCTTAAATATTAATTTAATTTGCAAAAATGCTTATAATTTTCTTTTAAAATAATCAGACTAAGATCGTTGTTTAGTAGGTTTTTCTAAATACTTGTGTATAACAATATTACCTTTATACAGAGTAAGTCAATTAACGTTTTCTCAGTAAATTATTTTAAAATTCCATTCTTGGGTAATGCAGCCGCTTTCAGTACTAAGTTCTATAGAAGAGCGCTTTTCGTGCAATCTTTATTCTAAGACCTAAAGTTCAAGAAGTCTGCCGACTACGCCGTCTCATGTCAAGACCGTGCTAAGAATGTACCAGACAAAAAATCTTTGTATTAAAAAGCATGAGGCAATGTCCCCTAGGCCATTTCGACACCGACTAACAACGTTGCTCATGACCAGACGATGCAAGGATAATTGTCGGTTCCTATACGCACATACATGACACGCGATGCCATACCAGTGCGTGCATATGGCGAAACGGTAAGCATCGGGCTGCAACCACATGACAAAAAGAGTCAACTATTCCTGATGCGTCCATCTCACACGAAAACAAAGATGATCTACCACAACTCAGAGAAAGGTAAACAAACGCATATGACTTGAACGACGCAGAAAATTAATAAATTTAAAGAAAAAAAAATATAGACTGTAACTATATTACAATACATGTATATATTATATTGACGACCTCCGTGGTCGAGTAGTGTGTACACCGGTTTTCAAGGGTACGCCACTCCGAGGTCCCGGGTCGATCCCCGGCCGAGTCGATGTAGAAAAAGTTCATTAGTTTTCTATGTTGTCTTGGGTCTGGATGTTTGTGGTACCGTCGTTAATTCTGATTTCCATAACACAAGTGCTTTAGCCACTTACATTGATCAGAGTAATGTATGTGATGTTGTCCAATATTTATTTATTTATTTATATATATAACATTTATTGTATAATTTCATCGATTTTGTGATACACATAATATTGATACGAAATATGCAAACGGATATTGAACTGAATTACATCACTTCACTGACTCTTCAAAGCAGACAAACGATAGCAATACAAAGTTTGTCAGTGGAATAATTTATGCCTGGATGTTTCCCACAAAGAGGGGGTGTTTCCCAGTGTTTCCCACAAACGACACAAAGAGTTACCATTGTTAGAAGTATAGAAAGAAAGAGTAGAGTCAGTAACGACAGACGTTTATGCCCTGCAGAGTGAGATTGTCACCATTGAGCGTGAAGGTCATCATAATCAACATTATGTACATTTTTCGCCATTTGTAATATAATGTTCATGTAGGCATTGAAATTTTACATGACAAAAAAAGAAAACGAACGAGAATTACGGCAAACGCGTAATATGATATAAGCAACATACTTTATCCTCTCGGTAAATGGATTGGTAACATCTGATGGCGAACTCTCGCGCGTACTCATTGGTCAAATTAAATAACGCGCGCTGCCTCGCCTCCCTGTTACACATTTCCGTCCCTTTTCACGAAATCATCCATAGATTGATGGAAAGCGAAAGGATGTTAATCGCCAAAAACGTCATAAATAATATTGTTAAACTGATTTTCAAATATGCATGAAATACATTTATATAAGATTATTAAGCCATCCATCATCCCAGTCGTTATATGGAGACAGGCATTGATGAAAAACTAAAAATATCTAGCAATTTTGACGTATGAGAAATTTCAATTAACAATATGTCGATAAATTTTTTGCTTACCTACCTTTAACCTACCTTTTCTTTCTGTTGAGAAGGTTTTGCGCTTATTACACAATACCTCCTTTACTTGGTGGTATGGCTTTATGCAAGCCCATCTAGGTAGGTACTACCCAAACAGCAATACTTAGTATTATTGCGTTCCAGTGAGCCAGTGTGACTACAGGCACGAATAACATAACATCTTAGTTCCCAATGTTGGTGGCGCATTCCTTACATAGCTTTGTAAGAAATGTTTAATATTTCTTACAGTTCCAATGCCTATGGGCAGTGGTGACCATTTAGCATCACGTGGTCCATTAACCCGTACGTCCGTGTACTAATACGGATTCATCGGTAAACATATACACATGACTTTCATCCAATAAATAAAGGTTTCTTCACGATATTATCCTTCAGCACCAAACAAGATGAATTATAAAAAAAAAATTTAGTACACGAAAATTTAAAAATGATTTCCCAGTTTTACCTTGCAAGCTTCGTTTAATATTCAATATTAATAAAATTATTAAAATTACGATCCAATACACAAGCTTTTTAAAAATACGCGAGCAAAATGAACATAGGTATTATTTTATTTCGAGTAACATTTTTCATTACGTAGTTCGGTTTTTTACTCTCATTAATCCGACGCTGTTATAGAATTACGGTGTTGGTTAAAAATGACATACATGATCATATGTGACGTAACTCGGTTACTGGTAGCTCGTTACGGGATTCTGTTATTAATACCTGCCAGTGAGTGCTCTTGCACGGTTTTTAATAAAACATTATATATTTTGTACAGCCTTACGTAATGCTTATATTTACTGTAAAACCTTTATAATGGAGTATGATTAACCAACTAATTCGATTTTTGAAATTTAGCCTTGAGAATAGTTTTCGAAATATCATTATTAAACATCACAAAAAATTATATTATCAACTAACTTCTTTAAATAATTTCTTATGCTATTTATACTACGCAATCATCTGACAAAATAATTTATTTACTTTCTCAAGTGCAAACACAAACGCATGACTATATATTAAAGTAAGTAGCTATCCCACAGCTGGGCTGGGGCCTCTATTTTCGAGGAGACGCTTTGAAGCTTAATCCACCACACCTCTCCAATTCGAGTTGATGAATAAACATGTGAAAATTTTGAATCAAAAATATGCAGGTATTTGGCGCGCTCGAAGCGAATTATAAACCAAAATCCAATGATGCTTGCCTAGGTTTGCATGCGCAAACTTCGGTAAAATATTCGTAACCACTGGTTTAAACAGGACTCATGAAGATAATCCAATCTTCAATTCTAAGTATTTAATTTATATAAAACTGACTTTTAAATACTTCAGTATTATTTCGCTCAAAAATTATTATTATTATTAGATAGTACTAGTTACCTATGTATACATGAGAAAATATTAATATTTGGAAAAAAAAAATTAATATTTGGGAAGAACTTTATAGACATTTTCACTATTCATAAAAATTATAAAGTGACATAATAGCGAGTAACTTTTGTGACTACGTGAAAGCTTTCCGCTCCACGACACTCGCCTTCTAACCAGATTTAGGGCGAGCGCAGACATGACGTCACGCTAGACAATTACAAAGACGGAAAAATTATTTTCGATTATTGATTTATACATAAATATTATGTAAGAGATTTTTTTTGTAATACGCGTAAGTGTTATTTTTGAAAAACTTATAATTCCTTACTTATAATATTATCGAGGCGAGAGAAATAAAAGGACAATTAATTAAATTTAATACATTAAAAATAAAACATAAAATATATGTACAAAGTTAATATCCCTTTGGGCTGAATCGTCTCATCCCTTAGAGTAGCTTAATTAAACATAAACAACACCCCTAAAATGTCCTATTAAAACAGATAAAATTATTGAGTAAAACTGCTGAGGCTTATTTTGAACAATCCTTTCATGACCTTACATATAAGAACTGAAATGAGTATGAACACGTGAAGAAGCTTACACAATATTCTTAACCACAATATTTATCTCATGATCGGTGTGGTTAAGGCAAACGTCTTTATAAAACCACTATATTATGTCGGATGAAATTCTGCCACATGTATAACTGGAACAGCGTAGTGGTACCTCCAAATCGTGTCCTCAAGAAGAGAGGTGGTCAAGGTCCTTTAGTGAAACATTAACAGGCTTACTCCGTCTCAATAAGATTGAAATCCCTCAATACCCTTAATTACATGAAAATAATATCCTAATTTAACTAAATTGAAACCGATTTTATTGTATTCTATACTAAAGGAATATTTTTTCTCAATAATGATGGTTTGAAGTCAATTTGATATTTAAAAGTTTTCAATTAATGTCTAAAGTCTGAGTTATATCTAATCAGATTTACAGTATTTAATGTTCTTAACAAGTATGTTTCTCTGCCTAAAACTTCGCTCTTCAAAATTAGTCGGATTACAAGTTTCTACAGTTACTACGATACAAAACCACTTTATTTCAAAATACTGTAATAAGATTTGTAGTAAGTTTTATAAAAAATAATTATACAATTTTTTATAAAAAAAACGTGGTCTCAAATATAGTACCTACATTATCTATACAAATAAACCTTTATTTTATATTCACTAATTGAATAAGTACTAAATCAATATTTTAGTAAATTTAATAAATTAAACATGAATTTTATAAATCAACTGTTGTCCACGCCTTTGATGTTTAATTTGTTAAAATGAGAAACTAATTCAAGAACATTCGTTTACTTGAGCACGGAAACTCCAATAGTTCCATTAGAATAATTGTGTATGATACCATACCCATTCGTGACAAATATTCATTTATATAAATTGTCACAGTGGTCGGTTGAACGATCAGTTCATGCGCGGAAGCGAAAAATTACATATTTGTAGAAAATTTGGTAATGAAGCCTTCAAATCCCTAGCAGATATATAAATATTATGATATAGGTAAACGGACGATCCAATTGGCTGCGTAATGGTAAATGGCAATGAACATGGGGCTGTTAAAAATATTAACTATTCCTCACATCGTCAATATGCCACATATCTTGGAAACTATGACTCTTGTGCCTGTAATAAGTTACACTGGCTTACTCATCCTTCAAACCGGAACACAAAATATATTGCTGTTTGGCGATATATCTGATGATTGGACAATACCATCCTAAGCGGGTTTGCACCTAACCTGGTTTGGTTCCGAGTATCAAATCTATTTTATTATTATGTAAAATTATAACTAAAAATAAACTAGGCTCCAATTTTTGTAAACCTGATTCATATCAGGTCATTCGAATAATTGTTCAATTTGGCAGTATAGACTTTTGTATGTGGATAGTTTTTATTTCATATCCATAATAACAAATAAATATTTTAAAATATTAAAAAAACACATGTATAGACGCAGCCTTATAACATTTTTTCGTCCGTATAGATTATAAACATACGCAGTGACGTATAATGGATCGAACGCACCTGCACAAGCAAGCGAAGCGGAAGTGACCGCGTCACGGATTCATTTGTAAAGGTACAACCATACTGACGTGATCCCTAAGTTTAAAGCTTTTCCTAAAACACCGAACATGCGAGTCGATTTTCGTCGATTTGTTAAAATATTTATTTAGATTGTGTGAACTGGCTTTCAATAAAATTGAAGTAACATTAATAAATTGCATCTTACAATTTTTTATATTTTTTATATTTTATTGCACATAATCTAAATATATATATAAATAATGTGCGTAAAGATAACTTTGTAAGAGAACGGGTCAGTGAAGTCACAGTCAGCGAAAAACAAATGCATATATAAATTAATTTATGTAAAAATATAACAACACACTACACATTTACCTTCATCTCTATATTATATATATTTATAATTTATAAGTACATATAAAGTACATACTATTTATGTTTAATGATATTCATATTTAGAAATTAATAAAATAAGTTTTCACTTTTTTTTTCAAATATATTGACCCGTGTGAATCTAATATTAATGTTAATAAATATTATATTAAATAAAAATCTATTTACACATAAAACATTTTTTTAAATTGAATTTAAATTTAGGACCAAACTGTTTTAATTTGAACGATTGTTGTAATTGTAAATCTTTAAATATGTAAGTGGTTTGTCGTTATTAAATCAGTTGATTTCAAATGAATACTTTGCAAAATATAATCATTAAAAGTTTGAATGAAGCACGACTGATTAAAAAAAAAAAAACTTTATTAAGTAAAATTAGTTTGATTACGTACCTAAGTATGACATCACCCGTACATAAAAATAGCAAATATCATACAAACTATGCCAAAATTGTTAAAAATATTTATTTATTTAAGTGCAACATATGAAAATTTTATTCTAATAAAACGTCGACTCGAAGAGCAAGGATGAAGCATCATTTACGAGCTTCCTGTCTGAAGTTCACGACCGCGTACAAAAAATCATATAACCATTGAGCTGAACGAACTGGGTTCATATTTCACTTTTGGCGAGTTTATTATTAATACGGAACCGTATAACTGTGAATAAATGGACGAGAGTGTATCTTTCATGTAAACTTTTTTAAAATTTACTTTTATAAATTTCAATAATTAATTCGATTTTTGAGAATTCAAAATCTCTCAAATCTCAATCTATAAAACGGCTTTTAAGACCCAAGTCAATAATGCGTGTTAATTGGATGAAAATAGAATGGAGTTTTATTTTTAATGAAAAGGTTGCCTCGCTTGCCAGAAGCACCACTTTGCCAAAATGGTACTACCAACCAAATAGTGACCCGCCCCAGCTCTCACGGGTGCTAATTATTAATAAAGATATGCGCTTAGCAAAATAATATTGAGTAGTTATATTTATTTTATAACATAAGTAGGTATAATATAATCTGAAAATAATAATATATTTAACTTTACATAAGAATGTCATAAATGTGAAATAATAACATTAATTTTACCGTGACATATAAATCTAAATGTGTCCACAACTAATTAATTCAAGTTTGAATAATTTAATCGCTAAGATCTAAGGTTTTATGTTACAGTCAGTTATGAAATCACCCGTTTGGCAGAGAACGATTTTTTTCGTTGCACTTAATTTGAAAACGACGTGTGGTATCGTGTACAGAACAATTTTATCTTCATTAAATGCCCAAAGTAAGATACGATCATTATCCTATAAAAATATATTAATTTTATTGCATACAAATTACATATTAATTTCTAAGATCATCTTTATTTAATTAGATCAAATCAAAAGTCGTAAAATCTCTTCTGTATTCATCATTCTAACTTGCCAAGATTACTTAATAAGACAGTGACGGATTAACTCCAACTGGCATTCGCTCCCTTTCTAATATACTAGAAAACATATCACTGTCTCTTTTGCTCATAGAGCTAATTAGATGGTACCTGCATTTGTTCAGGCCATTGTTGATAGTGCCGGAGGGACTTTATCTAGACGGCGCTAATGCCCCAAGATTGATGAATAACGCGAACAAAAGATCGTCCATATAAAGTGAGTTTCTAACCACTTTTATAGAGTTAGAACGTCTAAAAATTTGGCAGGTGATCTGCATTTAATTGAGATTTTTACCGGCTTTCAAAGTTGTTCTCTGAAAAATCTCCACTTACATTTTTGTCTATATTTTAACAGGAGGAACAAAGCACCTTTTATTGTTCGAAATAATTGTATAATATTTTAAAACTTTAGTTCGATTTATTAAGACATCTACTGCATTGTAATAATCCTTATCAAAATGAACAAAAGAAAATTAAAACACTCGTATTTCCCGCAAATATTACTTTCTATTTTAAATGAAAATTTAAACGAAATTTTTACCGTGTAAAATCGAAGCTTGGACCATATAAAATATCAATATTCAATGGTCTTCAATAAAATTCTACATTTGCAGATAAGCGAGAAAGTGTCATTTTTAATTGGAGTTTCATTGTATCGTTAGATAAAAACTACATAGATTGTAAAAAAAGATTGCTAAAATCCACAAAGAGTATGCAATTTAAAAAAATGTATAAAAATTTCGACCGTTGTGAATTTTTGGATACGGCGCTGTTGATTCAGCAAGCCACTTATTTTTTGTGTTTGGAGAGCGAACTGCATGACATGACTTTATCTTGATATATGTAGTGATGATAAATGTATAACGCGAACAAAATGCTACATATTGTATGTGAATAACAAATATTTTGAATTATTTTTGAGTACTATGCTGCCAATGCATATTAAGCCGAAGCCTGTGGATAGACAGTGTAGGATTAAGTCGAATGTCATGGTTGCGAGTTTCCAAAAAAATGTAACTTTGTCTTTATGTGCTGTATGTGTTCAAGTAGGCAAATTTATATATAGCTCTATTCTATTAGTGTCATCATCTAATTGGTAATCCGACACGATCGGAGTTAATTCAGGTACAAGGTCAACAACCGTATGTGCTTTTAAGTGTTAATATTGCCAACTTCCAAACTGCTAACTACTGAGAAGGACGTTTAGAAGTTGGCAAGTACAGAGAATTTCTTGGTAGAAAACCCATTAAAGTTGTGCAGGCCTGATCCGCAATTTGAACCCTGAAGTTCGCGATCACCAGGCTCATTGTCGCAATAACTTTTGTACGCAGATGAATCTGATGTTGAGTCATGGAGGAAAAACGGGTTATATGAAATTCTTACACACTAAAATTCGTCGAAATTAAACGAAAATAAACACCTTTATATACGAATATACTGCCCTTGTCGTGGCGTACCGATGGAGCTCTCCTCGTGGCTTGAGGATAGTCTTGACTTCCCACTACTCCCTAGTGTGTGCAGCTGCGTAAAGCCATTAAACTCTTAAACATATTATATCGCCTTCCCCAATAAGAAACTACATATAAGGATTTATATGAATAACATCTTACAATCGGCATTTAATATATTATGCATTTTTTACATGTATGTAAAATTACAGTTCTTCAAATAGAAATACATACAAAATAATAAAAACAATACAAAATAGTAATGCTTGATTTTAGAACAATCAATGTCAGGAAGTAACCCAGGCGAGGTTGTACAAACTCAAGTTATTGAAAGCATATAGATTGTGATTACCGAATTTCTGATAAAACATTCATCATCATTCATTCAAAAAACCATTAATTTCATAATTTACCCATAATTCCTACACAAATGGTAATCTTTTACGCGATAAAATTTCCACAATCGGCAAAAATGGTCATGACTTATTACCCCGTTGTGTGCAACGATTGGTCAGCATGTTGAGTGCTCGTCAGACATTTCGGTCACGTCTACTTGATGACACGCCTCGACGCGGGACACAAATACCGACTAATGACGTTTGATACTGTTTCGTTCTCTAATTAAAGCGTTAAATGTTTTTACATCCGAAATGAAGATTGCTTTTTTTATTTACAACATTTGAGCTTATTTTTTTAAATAAATGTCTTATTTCCGTAAAACGACTTTGATTCCTGCATTATTTAATCCAAACAGTAAAATATAATATACATAAAAGATTGCAAACAATTTTGTCCTTTTAAACCTTAAATTTGAAGCATCCAGGATAGTATGTCCAGCGTAGTTTTATTTATCTATTTAAAAAACAATAATGTATTCGTTTAGTGTCTATAACTCATGAATACATTACAATTGGGTACGTACTTATTCAATGTGTACAAGCCCCTGAACTAGGCCGAGTCTGTGTCTCTGACGCTAGCCTATTCCGATGAAGTTATAGAATTTTAAAAGTGTGATGCTAAAATGTGGTACATCCTAATATTAAAAGTCTATTGTCGGTAGCAGTGCGCCTATGATAACAAAAAAATTGTATTTTTATCACAATTTGTTCGGCTAGACTACAGTAAGTGCGCAATATCTAATAAGAACGTTTACTCAAAGTTAAAAATAATTGTCATACATGATACATTATTAATTTTTACTGTGTCATAGCCTAGAAAAACCCACTGTATTTATCTTCAAACTGCTTTTAATACGTAGGATTTAAAACCGTTAAATCCTAGAACTATGATTAATTCTAATATTTTAATTTGACTTTATCTTTAGATGATTATGGACCAGTACACGGTCCATATATATTTTTAAAGATATATCGGTGGACCGGACAATGGGCCAACTGATGGTGGTCACCAACGCACATTTGCGTTGCTTTGAAACTAAGATGTTCTACCCCGTAATCTGCCCGTAGTTACACTGACTAATATACCTTTTAAATTGAAACACAAAAATACTAAGTAGTGCTGTTTGGCGGTAGAATATGTGATAGTTCACACCTAACCAGACGTTTGCAACTATCAAAAGTCCTCACCTTCGAATGTGCCATTTAAAAGATACCTTTCGCATTCAGTTTCAACTTAAAACAACTTATCGAATTTTTTCCATCTGCCTAGATATTTTACAAGATCAAAATATGTATAGTATTAATAATAATAATTATAAAAGGCATTTAAAACATTATGAACTCATATGAATGAATGCTTAGGGGTTATTAGGACTTTGTAGTACGATTGGTCAGCATTCGTTGCGTATTCGTTGGGTATTTCAGTCACGTCACTTTGATGACACGCCTCGACGCGGAGACGCAAATACCGGCTAATGACGTTACATTTTATATTGTCCCGCTGCCTAATTTGTTCATTAATTATTCTCGTACTCGTTCGGAAATATTTTTATAATTACATTACATTACATTAACAGCCTGTTAATTTCCCACTGCTGGGCTGAGGCCTCCTCTCCCTTTGAGGAGAAGGTAGAAGCATATTCCTCTACGCTGCTTTAATGCGGGTTGGTGGAATACACATGTGGCAGAATTTCGTTGAAATTAGACACATGCAGGTTTCCTCACGATGTTTTCCTTCACCGCCGAGAACTTGATGAATTATAAAAACCCGAAAATATCGGTTAAGATGCACGCGTCCTAACCACTGGGCCATATCGGCTCATATATATAACAAATCTTTTTTTATAATTCCAATATAATTAGTTATATTTTTCTAATTTTAATTTTAAATATTAATAAATTGACTAAACTTATTAGGTCTATAATATAGGTAATATATAGGTAATATCATTCGTTCATTCAACTAACGATGAAAAAAAAAAATCTTATACTAGAAGGGGAAAAGTTTAGGGGGAGGATTAAGTATATTTTATTATTATATTCATAAGTTGCAGCGCTTCACATATTGTCCCGCTTTAATTGAAGCTATTGACGTGAAACAGTGAGAGTCATTCGTTTGCTTTCGTTGATTTTCATACACAACATGCATTTAGTTGTATCCAGTTGTGTAAATTTAGATTTTTATGGTTCTCTGAGCCAGAATCTATATTATTCCGAACGAGTGGAAAAGAAAACTTTCAATTCTCTTAAATATTAGTAGTATGACGATTCAGAAGTGCTTATAATAGTCAAAGAAAATAAATATACATACGTATGTAAGAAAATTTCAAAGATTTGTTTTTGTGTTTTGTATAAAGACAATTTGCTTGTACTTTGAACAGATAAAATTAAGGATCGGCATAAGATTTAAATAACATTTCATACAAAATGCTTTGATATTATCACAATACAATGAATATAATGTAGTACAATTTAAATAAAATTAAATTAAATGTTTATTGTTGCCATATTTTATTACAAAGATACTTTTACTGATGGCATAAAGCCTTCTTTCCGAGAAGGTATGTAGCCTATGAAGAACGAATCCATGTAGCAGAGTTTCATCCGACTTAAACACATTTTCCAACAGCACTAAGCACGACACAAATTATAGGTACAAATTAAGCACATGAAAATTCAGTGGTGCTTGGTTGAAATAGAATTCTCCGGTTAAAATTCACGTGTACCGTCTACCGGGTCATCTCAGTTTATATATTATATTATATAGGATGCTCAATATGAGCTTCAACCGTTTTACACAATAATCGATTGATTTATTAGCGACGGGGAGTGTAGAGCCATATCTTTGACTTGATACAGTAACATTTTGGAGACGTTGTTTGTGTTTAATTAATCTACTCTAAGAGATTAAACGATTCAGCCCAGAGGGATATTAGCTAAGATCTTCGTGATAATGGAAGTTTGTCCGTACTACACAATGTTTAAAAGCCGTGAAGGTTAAAATTTAATAATAGTTTTATGAATAATCTGTAAAATATTTAGATATTTTATAAAATTTCAAATACAAAAGATTTTTAATTTATTCCCTTTATAAAGATGATCAGTGACCGTTGATTAATTTTTCATTGTTTTTTATTTCAAATAATCAATACCAAAATTTCATACTTTAACAGTGACATACATTATTATGACAAAATAAAATATATGTATGTATAGATAGTATAATCACCTCGAATAATATTTTATATAATATCAAAGATTGACTATACATTATCTTAATTATAATATTATCAACTCAACAAATACAAACCTAAATAATTATATTCGTATTTCTTGGAATTCTTCGTGTAATAACATTTGCAAAATTCTTCTTTGAATATCTTCATGATATGTTTAAATAACCTTAATATTATTTAAATTAATTATTTGGATATCCTTATTTAACATGAACTTAATAGTCCACACGGAGGTAAAGCTCTTGGTTAAAAAAGATAAACTTAGCTTTGCCTATAATAAGAAAACTTCAGCTCTCAATACGCAATAAAATTGTTTGTTTTTTTTTTTTATAAAGTAATTAAAGGGATGGGACATTATCCGACTGTAAGTGGTCACAAAATCTCGTTGGCGCTTTAAGGAATGTAAACTATTTGCCAATGCACCGCCTTGGCAAGTAAGACCTTATGTACGTTGTCCCTGTAGTTACTGACTGATTCACCCTTCAAAATGAAACATAAGAATTCTAAGTATTGTTGTTGATAGAATATGTTGGAGATAGATTTAAAAATTAAATTTATATTAAATTAAATTATATAAATGAATTATATAATTTCATGCACCTATTAAATATAAAAAATGTCTTGTTTTGTAATTACTTATGATTAATTTATAAATGGAAACTGTTTTGGTTTAAGAATTGTTTTATATTTTTTTTTTATTTTATTGTAATTATTTCACTGTTTGTTTCCTGTACACTAAATAAATAAATATATAGAATATGTCATGGTTTTGTGAAAGTTCGTCTATCTACCACCAAGTATTTAATAATAATTAATCGTTAGTTTTATATAAGAAGTATTATCTTCTTCTTTGTCCAAAAACCTCTTCCCAGTTTTGCCGGTCGGATCTCCTTGTATGTCCGCGACCGAGAACTCTATATATTATAACTATAATAAAACATATAATTAAACTCCTTTTTACTGGCAATTACACGAAATAATTATTAAAATAAAAAAAAAACAATGATACTATTGAGGTTTGGCGCGCCGTTCTAGCAACAAAAATAATTTTTAGATGTATATTTTTTTTAGTATTTATGTTCATTTTACATAGAAAAAAAATGGGAAAGCGGTATAAATTGCAAACAATTATTCATTTCTATGCAGAAATTCTCACCGCATGCGGGACCTATTTTCCAGCCACGGGAAGTCACAGTTAGCTATTTGTCACGTAATATGAAGCTACAAAAATTCATGAAATTGTAGTGGCTCCGGGAAAATTTACGCTATTTATATCTCACGAGGAAGCCGGCGAAGGAAGGCCAACCGCCGGCAATTTCTCCGTTGAAATAAATTCAAGAACTTCCCGACGGTGATGTTTAATCTTGAATTTTTCTTTGAATTATGTTAGCTACTTGTAGTTGCGAGGAAGAAATTACAAGACTATACGTGATGCGAATTTAGTGTATAGTATACGTTTTTAATATGAAGAATAATGAATTTAAAAAGGAAACAATGAAAATTATATTCAACACTTTTTTTATGATATATGTAGGCGGACGAACAAATGGACCACCTGATAGTAAGTGGTCACCACCGCACATAGACAATGGCGCTGTAAGAAATATTAAAAATAAAAAAACATGGAACAAAGCAATTAATTAGAGAAACTTTTCCGATAATAATTATCGTGGTAATATTAATTAATTAAAGCATGGTAATATAAATTAAATGTACACTTTCCTTGCGTCACATTCCCTTCACGAAAAATAGTGGCGCGCATCATCGTGGATTAAACTATACACAAGAATATGCATTGCTGTTTGTTGATAGAATATATATTATTACAGGTATTATTATTATTATGTATATAGGTATTCGTTTCTTTTAAAAGAATCCACAGCTATTATTAAAATGGTTTATTAAAAAATTTAAAGCTCATATCAAAAAACCATTAATAAATAAGGCATATTACTCAATACAAGATTATATTAAAGATAAAAAAGCGTGGGTTTATTAGGCAGAATATGACATGACGATTCTAAAGTGCTTCTATGAATCTACTTGGATCATTACATAGTAAAAAAACAAAGTCGATTAACGCTATGTGTCTGCCCCTGTGTATGCTTAGATCTTTAAAATTACGAAACCGATTTTCATTCGGATTTTGTTAATGGATAGAGTGATTCAAGAGGAAGGTTTAAATGTATAATACATGCACAGTATAATAGAGAAACACTGATAATTTTAGAGGTTTCTAATGTGATGTCGTGAATAAACACATTTTTTTGCGTTTACATTGCAAGTCCTGACTGATTCCTACAAGGTAGTTCAAAATAATGTACTACATTATTGTACACCTTAAAAGATTCGTTATATTATTTAAAATCGCTTCGAAAATAAACCAATACTTCTCGTAAAAAGTAAAGGATAAAAAATAGTTATTGTGGGTTATCCCTAAGAGATAGACATATATACCATCGCGAACTTTATCCGCATCCGGCTTCGCACGGGTGCAAGAATGATATTGCACCCTTGCACCCGGGGCGTTGCGCTAGTAAAGAATATATAGTACTATATTATATAGAATATTTAGTTTTATCTGATTATATTATTCTAAAAAAAAAATATTTTAAATTTTTGTTCACAGTCGAGTGTTCACTGATTATCCCATTGAGTTGAAACCTTATACACTAAGTTGTTGTTGGCACTTGGGTTAAGGTTTCTGGCTAAGGCTTAAGTACAACAGGTGTCGCAAGGCATATCGAATACTAAGTCGTTTATAGAGATTACCGCGGGTTCGCTCGCGTAGAATATGAATATATTTACAAATTAACTTAAAATATTACGTTAATGTAAGACCAACGTTTGTGTACCACGTTGGTGTGTAGTACAGCCCTTAGGGTAGAATATCCAGAAACGCTAAAATGCGAATCAACTCATTTTTAATCGGTAGCCCAAAAATAAAATTTCGAACTTCCAATCTATATAAGAAATGTCAACCCCAAAGCCCTTAGAGGTAGAATATCTAGAAACACTTAAATATACATTTAATCATTTTTAATCAGTATCCCAAAAAAATTTTCATATTTTTAGCTTAAAAAATGACGACTTCCATAAAAACATTCAACCCCTATTTCACCCCCTTAGTGGTAGATTATTTAGAAACGCTTAATTTACGTATCTACTAATTTTTGATCAGTATCCCAAAAATAAAGCTTCATGTTTTTAACTTATAAATGTCGGACTTCTATACAAACTTTCAACCCCTTATTTCACCCCCGTAGGGGTAGAATATACAGAAACACTTAAATAAGTATCTACTCCTTTTTAATCAGTATCCCAAAAATAAAGTTTCATGTTTCGAATTTAAAAAATACGGATTTCCATACAAACTTTCAACCCCTATTTCACTCCTTTAGGGGTAGAATTTCCAAAATTCGCTCCTTAGTGAGTGTCATGATATGTTAGCTTATAAGTGTACAGCCTAAAGTATAAGTTTTATGCTTTTAGTTCTAAAAATGATACTTTCAACAACTTACAACATCTCATCCCCCTTTTCAACCCTGTACAGTACTTTTTCCGAATAAAAAGTATGCCTATGTCCTTTCTCAGGCTCTAGACTATTTGTGTACCAAATTTCATTTAAATCGGTCCAGTAGTTTTGACGTGAAAGCGAGACAGATAGACAGACAGATTTACTTTCGCATTTATAATATTAGTATGGAAGTATGGATAGTATGGATTAATTGTTGGTCTTTATTATTATTTTTAAAAAAATAGGACTTGAAATACATGCGATACATCATAAAACATAGACACAGTAAGTAGCCAGGAATGAAAAAAAACATCATTTTTTCTTCTCTAATTACGAATATTTTTGGTTTAGATTGAAAGTGTTACTGGTACAGGCCGGCTGAATACCATCAAGAATGCCACTAATATAAATAATAATAACACGAGGAACAATTAAAATATCAGGATAACTTTTCTTGATGATGCTACCTGTAAATGTAAACATTAAGGCAGATCAAACTACGAAGCTCCACGCAAAATGATACACCAAAGGCACGGTCAACACGCCTGTGGAAATTTGCAAGATAAAATATTAAAAAACTTTCTTTTAAGCGCTAAAGTAATTCATTTTTCAGTTTGACTTACTTGATGTTAATAATCACAAAAAATGTTTTAAATGCATTTATTTCCTTTGAGACATTTTATCAACAACACTTAACTCAGTTTTATAAAATTTAATTAATATTAAAAGTGTATATAAACGTTAATTAACATTTTTTCGCTTTATTAAATAATATAAACGACTCTTAACTATTTAATTCCTTTCAACTTGTTGCACTTAGTACTGGACTTTGAAAGAGTAAAAAACAAAATAGGTTCAGATAAAGAAGTATTTACTTATTTAAAGAATAAAAAAATCAATGTGAGTTGTATTAAAAAAATATATATATTTATAGCATGATTCTATTTATAAAACCAATTTTAAGAATTAATTTGACTTTAGGTACGGTAAATATTATGTCGAATTACAGCGTCACATCAAAATGCTTACATTTTTTTTACTCTATACCGACGAATCGAGAACCTTCTATTATAAAGTCGATTGAAAATATTTCTTAAAGATAATATAAAACTAATTTTATCCGACGCGTAACAACAATATGAACTACTGATTAAATTCAACACAGCTTGTGTTAAGTGAAAACTGCATACAATGTTGATGGAAATTGTAGTCAAAGGTCAAGACAAAACCATATTGCACTTACACGATTGTTTTAAATATTATGTACTAGCTACCCAACCCAACTTCGCACAGGTAGTGTATAAGGATGTGCATAAGACGGTTATATCGAAGAAAAACGAATGTTTTTTTTTTGTGTGGATCCTTTGCGCAGTACGTTTTGTCAAACTATCATCACGAAATGAATGGTCAAGAGATACCGATAGAGGAAAAAATATTAAAATTATATTACTATATACTATATTAGTACTAAGAAGATTATACGAGTCATGTTACTATCAAGTATTCATAGTTTATCAATTGATCACCAAAATGAATGACCAAAAACGGCCATTCTCAATGGAAAGTAACGAAAAACTACGCAGATATTACAGTGGCCAAGATTGTGAAAACAGATGAAACAACAATCTGATCTCATCAGAGAGTACAGGAGTACCTTGACAATTTCCGAAAGGATTCAACTGAGATAATTTTAAACGAAATACAATACTTTTTATTTGTCTGAAGCGGAGTTTGAACCTTGATCTTGGCACCTGAAAGCCAGCCACTAGAACGACGAGTTCTTGTAAAATAAAAATAATATAGACTCGGTATATATATACATACATATCTGCACATACAATTATTAAAATCGTTTCTTATATAATATAAAATGTTTGAAACGTATCTTAATTACTTAGAAACTGATTTAAATCTTGAACAATATTTTCATTCAAGAGCAGTGCAGTTAATATTTATAAATATTTTGTAATTTATTATAAGGAATAATATTGTACAACAAATAAATCATGATAATGTATCTTGCTATATTTTGCGTCTTGATTTATCTTTTCCTTAAAAGTGGTTACTGAAACTTATCTTTTAAAAGGAGATACACGTACCTATACGTATATTCTATCAAGAAATTTACTGTAGACTTTTTTAAGATTTACGAGCCCATACGAATACTTTGATATTTTAGAGTATCGGTTATATATTAGCCCTTGCTTTACTCAATAATTTTCTATCAATTATTAAATTCAAATTTCTTTATTCAACATAGAAAGTATTAATCTTACGAAGAATTATATCGGTATTCACCGGTTCGAAAAGAAACACTTCAGACCTGAGAAGAACCGGCAAAAAATCTCAACGGATACACATTATTTATTTTTGTAACATACTATTTATATACACTTAAACGCACTAAATCTACAGTTCTCTCGATAGACATAGATTTTATGAACACTTCTAAAACAAAAACAAAAGCTATAGACATCACAATCTTAACCACAAAAATGTAAGAAATCTTAACGCCAATAATATTTTTAATATTAATAAGGTTCAAAATCAGTTGAGGTAAGCTCATTTCGAAGTATTGTAAAACAAAAATAGAATATTTTTAATAATAATATGAAATCTACAAAAAATAAATGAACCGATTTCAGTTACACGAAGTCTTGACACGTGCTATCAGCTGACAGAAAAATTGCAATGTACAGTATCATTTGAACGTTACATCAATATTTGCAGTTTAGTTGAAAACTATCTGGGAATATTTTTTATACGGAACAGTCGGATGTCGTTAGAGCTATTTATGAGCGAATCGTGCGGTAGATGCGTCGGCTTCTACGTTTGGCACGTGACTTTATTACGTAAATAGTCATAATTGGTAACTGATATTTGCATTGATCGCTTTTTAAGTTTACAATTGAGATGAGCGCGCTCTCTCTTACTGTGTCGTTGATGTTTTTGGTTCTTTGATGATGTTTGTTGTATAACTTCACAAAAGTTTAATAACAACATATACAAAAGTTTTTTTTTTTAATTGATCGCTGATATAATGCTTAGGAGGACTTCTGTGAGTGTAATGATACATAATTAATGTTCGTTAATATGTTCTTCGTCTCGCATACTTCACCAATAGGAATACAATAAACATTAAACGCTTTAATAATTTTTATAACAGCTATCAGCATTTTTTTTATAAATAAAATGTAAAGTAAGTTAATTGACATTCTTAGTGAGTTTTATAATAATAATTTTATAATGTTTGTGACGGTAACATAAAAAAATTGTCGCAGTATATTATTGATAATATGCACGGACTTGATAGTAGGGCTTCGTGTAATCACGCCTGTGTAGGTACAACCCACTTACCAAACATTCTACTGTCAAGTAGCAATACTTAGTTTTGTTGTGTTTCGGTTTGAAAGATTATTGAACCAATTTTACTACAGGCACGAGGAACATATCGTCTCAATTCCCAAGAGTTAAATTTATTGCCAACTGAAATCTAAAATCATCCCAATTACCGAATAACGATTATAGCATACGGTACGGAAGTCACGTGTTCTAAAGTATTTTACTCGGTATTAATATGAATGAACATAGCCACAGTATATACACATTAATCTCTCAACTCTAACAAGCCGTCTAGATAAGGGCACGAGCACATCCCTAGCGACCTGAACTAATGCAGGTGCTGACTAATTAGTGGGGGAAAGAGAGGCATTGCTGTATAAGTGAGAAAGATAGTTAGGTCAATCTTTCACTGTCCCATTGAATAGTCCGGGGCAAAGAAAAATTCCATGTCGGGATAATTGAATGATATTTTTTTCGTGTTATATTATATTGGTTGCACGATTAATGTTTAATTTATTTCATTTGTTTATAAGATAGATAAAGTTAAATTTATTTAACTAATAAAATGAAATAATGTATTATATAAATATATACAAATATTTGTAAATTTATTTACTTGGTAAGGGCTTTGTATAAGCCCGCCTGGATACCATCCTCTCATCATTTATGCTAACGTTAAACTGCACTACTTTGTATAGATGTGTTTCAATTTTAAATATGGTATATATCGAGCTGGTGTAATTACAGGCAATAATGTATAACTTCATAGTTCCCAAAGTTGATGGAATTTCGCCTAGACAATAATAACCTGTAAGGGAAACGAATCGTTTCTTAAATAGTAACTGGCATTAGTGATATTTTTACTGCAGAAATAAAAATGGTTATTGTCTTTGGTGAAAGGATCTTCTATCGACATAGAATTTATATATTAACGATTTTTATAATTGCAATAAACTAAATACTCTGTAAAGAAATTCCAGATTAAGCAACGCTAGAGGAAATTTAGTTTTCTCGTAGAAATTTCTAGCGACTGTACTTCCTTAAAAGTTTATACAGAAAAGGATAAAAAACTGAAGCATCCTGGTTACTATTGCTTTTGTAGGGGAAAATAAATTAATAAAATCCTTTAGACAGGAATCTAATTTGTAAGATTAGTTCCTTGAAGCTATATAGAAATTGTAGAAAGCTGTCCATCCCACTTTGTACGGGTAAAATTCTTAAAAAGGTAAGTTTGTAGAAGAATCAATATAATGTGATTTTTTTATATTACGAAAATAATGTACCTATGTAATGATATTGTCAGAAACGAGTAAGTACAGAGTTGCCCGTTTCAAAACTAAGTAATACATAACATACTTCTTTTATCCCGGCTATAATTTCGTCTTTTACTGCAGTTCTATTTTTAAATTTTGTTGTTTTTATTTAGTTAATGGACAGATTCGACGTTATCGTTTAGCTTAATCTAAAAAGTTTGTATACTTATCAAAAATATTAATTCGAAAGGTCAGTGTTTGTAATATAATACCATTTTTTAACTTACCAAATAATGTATAAAAATCAAAGCTTTTAAAAGGTTATTACAAAAATGTGAAAAACTTATTGGACTCAAGATGTTAGTAAATAGAGCCTACACTACGGGCCAATCCTACTAGTCATTTCAAAATATAATCTTAGATTTTATAAATCACAATATATAAATAGCTTCTGAATAAAACACCTTTCCAATTCCGAAATATGATCCTTTAACTTGAACCTATTGAAAAAAAAAAGAAAAAAGATACCAATAAATTAAAAAAAAAATTACAGCAGAATTTCGCACGCTTTCTTGGAACAATAAAACTCCGAAAGAATTTCAATGAATATTACTTTTATCGATTATTAAAAAATATATTAAAACTTATTTCAGAATATCCACGAAATATCATATTAATATGGAAACGGATACGAATACCTGACAAGGATTTATTGATTTTTTAAAGTGTCCGATGCGCTAAAGTGTTTACTTAAACAAATACCATGAACGAAATGTAGGACACGAGAGATTGTCAAAAATATGATCGAAATGTGTTCAATACATTCAACAGACATTAATGTTCTGTAGATAACGTACCTAGATCTAACTCTTTGTTAGCATTTTAATAAATACACCAATTAACAAAAATCTCTTATTGTCATTCCACGCGCGACTCTCTTTTGTTTTTTTTTAATAATCATTTTGCGCGGAAAATCGTCTTGTATTCTTTTTTAAAGCCGAATAATACGAATGACGTTCTGAAATCGATTACACTTTTATGAAATCGGATACAATAACAAAATATGAGTTTACTAAATATATAATTATAATATAAATGTAACTACATACTCGTAAATAAGTATTTCTAACATTTTATTACAAACTAAAGCTATAAGTAGCTAGCTATAAGTATTTTGTTTTGTAAACTTTTATGCATAAATAAATTAAAAAAAAGAAATAGTAATAATAAATCATAACTTTTACGGAATCGAGCAAAAGAAATTCAATGAATAAATAGAACTATGTATATGTTTATTTATTTATTTAAAACACAATCGACATATTCACCAAAACAATGCAATCAAAAGCACACTGATCGATTCGGTGTAATACATCAATGGGATGTTTTCCTGATTCATTTCACTACTGCGGTCTTACTCAAATAAGACTATTTAAAGAAAATAAATTTATCACAAACTAAAGGTCTTTCGTTTTCATTATTAACATAGACCTATCGGCAATCTAACTGGTATAATAAGACGTGGAAATTCTTGACAAAAAAGAAAAAAATCCTGATTCGGAATTTGAACCTTTGATCTCATAATCAATGAAAAAATGAAATGAGGCAACTAGACGGATATTATAGGAAATATATCGATGTTGAATATTTATTTTATAGCGATTATGTTTTATCTAACGAGTTAGTTAGTTAGTTACTTTGCTAGTGTTGGCTTCTGTACTACTAAGTGACTAGGTAAGTACCACCCACTCATCAATAAAAGCATCCTCAAACATCAATAACTTCGCATCGCTTTACTCTAGTTTGAGTCCGTATAATTAAAGGCACAAGGGACATGACATCTTACATCCCACGGTTGACATTGTAATATAAGGGATTGGGTTTATTTATAACGTAAAGTAAATTGTATTCGTTTTAAATAGCTTGTCTCGCCGTTACAATATACATCTAATAATAATATTTACTTTTGCTAGAAATATTCTTCTTATAAAATGCGAAAGGGATTTCTATCTTTGTTAATCAAACATACGTATATAACACTAAATATGTACATACATGCAAGTGCTTATTTCCAGAAAGAACCACTTCAAATTATCTTATTGAAATACTAATTATCTTAGTATCTTTACATGGTATTCGGCCGGCGATGGGTCGTCTTTATAAGTTGGTTACACTCGACCAGACAAGCTTGCAAAAATACTTACTATCATTTAAACTTGATGATCAGTTTGGTTATAATTGTATCGTCATGCAGCACGACCATTAATAATGACACATACCACATGAAATTCATACGTAACTTTCAATTAACGAAAAATATTCAATGAATAATTGGAACACAAATTCTGTCATGTAAGCCTTGGCCGGTGATTATTTTACATGCGGAGTACATTTTTTTATTGATATAACGATTTATGAAATTCATTTTTATGGTGGCAATTGTATGTTTAATTTTGTTTTTATTTTTATATTTCGAACATAATATATCTCACGTTCGATTTACTTTTTTTCAAATGACTATTTTTATTTACTTTCGGAACATCATAGAAGTATTTTATTTATTGATTATTTATCAACGCGCAGCCTTTTATATTAATTTATTTACCAGTATTTAATCACGAAATAATTTTTAACTAATGAGAAATGAGAAAAAGTCGTGAATATTGAATTGAATTGAAAATATTCAAGATTAAAAAAATAAAAGGTAAGCGAATAAAAAAATAGTCAACATCAAAACCCACCGCTTCCAAGTGCAGTTGGAAGCGGCTGGTAGGTAAAAAGCTAACCAAAAAAAATATTTGATCAAATAGGTCAAGTCGTTTAGGCGAACAATTACGAACACACGCACACCATCATTTTATACGTAACGATATAAACCTAAGGAGTTCAACAATGTATAAGAAAATATATAACTGACTTTTACACGCATTATACTTTGCTCAAGAGAGAAGGAATCTTATAATTATTTCAAGCATTCATATCGATTAGAGCCAACATTTTATTGCAAAAGGAGTACTTTATTATGAATGCGGACTAAATTCAGTTAAATGGCTAACCTGAGAAAAATCAAACGGCTGCCACGAATATCTGCCTTATTTTATGAACTTACAGTCAAAAGCAAATAAAAATAGGAAAAGTTCCATAAGTCAGCAATGGTTCTTGAACCCAATACTAATAATGTATAGATTGGTACATTTCTCGTTCTTGAAATATTAAATTTTAGTTTATGATATTACGTTCTTATTTTAAAATCAAGTAATATTGATACTGAAAAGTAAACTACTTCCCATAGAATTATTGCGTTTTGAATTACAGTTGAACATTTGACTGTAGAGGTATTAGTAGCAAATAAATAACATAAAACAATTGTGTCGAACTCAAATCGACCATTACTTCAACGTAAAACACACGAAGATAGTAGATACATTTTAAAGGCCACCTAATACATTAGAATTAATTAGTAAAATAAGCCCCCAAACCTTTGTCTGAGCATGTGACGAGCTCTTTACTTAGCAGTTAAAATTTAAGGGCTATTATTGTATGGTCAATGTTATTAAATTCATATGCAATTATTGTTGATTTCATTCAAGTTTCCGAAGAAGAATATTGAGGCTGAAATTACATAAGTATCAACCCTATGATAGAAACCCCCAATTCTCTCAAATAAACGTATGAAAATTTGTTCCATTCCATTGTGAGATTCCATTTCTCTATTCCATTGCGAGATAAATACATATTTATTACACAAAAATGATTATAAAAACAAATTAAGCCTAATTAAGACAGCGGTGACTTTAAAGCCATAGTAGATAGTTAAATTTATATAATAGTGTAACTTAACTTTAGATGTATTTATTTCAGAAAGTAGTATTATCATAAATTCAAATATCTAATTTAAATGATAGCTTCGGAAAATGTTACTTATAAACAGTTTTTACCTTAACAATGGTAAGTCACGTAGAAGACTCGTAACGTAAGATAATGAGTTCTTACCTTGTTTACAATCACAAATTTTATGGAGCACATTACCTTCATGGATGCTTATGCGAGAGGTCGTGGAAAAAACGTGACATTTTTTAGTTTCTCTTAAGTCTGACACATATTAAACTTAAAAATAAATTACGATGGAAGTTTGCTAACATTTCTACTGGAATATTTATATGAGGTGGGTTATATTATTTTTTATGATACAGGTAGCTGTACCTCCACATAAAGACAGATATTATATATTATTAAATAGACATTGGTGCTGTAAAAATATTAACCATTCTTTACGCTAGCTCTTCACCCTTCAAACCGAAACACAACAATTCTAAGTATTGCTGTTTGGTAGAAGAATGTCTGACGTGTAGGTGGCACCTACCCAGATGGGTACGATATGGGTATAATAATTTGTTTTGAATACAGAACAAATTAATTTTGTATAAAGGTAGGTACATAAATTTCCTATTATTGCATAATATGATAAATTCTGTGTTTGCAACAAAATTAACAACTTTTGTTGGCAATATATATATTTAATTAGTAAATAAAACATAATTGTGTATATTATCAATACTCCATAAGCCATTAATTTACCAGTCGAGCGATCTGACCGGGGGCTTCCTTTTAAAGTAATAGTCGACATATTTCTTAGCACGCTTATAATCTCTCCTTGGGAAACACTAGCTAACGAAGTTAGTTCCAAGGTAAAGTTTTAATTGCTCTCTGGCAATCTCGGTTTATCTTTTCGTACTCCAAGAACACGGTTTTGTTTATTGCAAATTCAATTTGAGCGAGAAAAGTGTGTAATTTAAATTTGTCCCTAACAAGGCTAAATGAGTTGTTTACAAGTTTCGTCCCTAGCGGAATAGTTGTATTTGTATTTATAAAATTGTATAACGTAATTTGAATTTGTCAAACTTCTTACATAAATCTTTGTTCCTGTAGGTTTGCGTGATACCGTTGTAGCAGTTTCCAGATATCCCAATTGCTCGCTAGCCTTATATATATACTGATAATTCAAAAATCCAAAAATGCACTACTCATATCACGACCATTGAAACGGAAAAAAATATACTACTTATATCTCAAAGCGAGAACTAAATTTATAAACAATACAAGTATTTTGTATTAATCTTTTGACTATTTATTACTTATATTTAAATAACACCGAGTAGATTATCCGTTTTCAATACCAACAATTACTGATAGGAATGTAAAAAAAAAGCTAATGTTTTTTTTTTTTTTTTCAGAAGGTACAGTGTGTTCCGATTTCACACTTGGTTTACGGGAAAAGTTTGTTACATTAAAAATTATTTTTATAATTTTAACTTTTTTTTAAATATATAAAACGTCACAAAAGTGTCAATTCGCTAAAATCCGTCTAGTACTCAGTCCGGTTTGAAGGGTGAGTTAACAGGCTCAAGGAACATAACATCTTAGTTCCAAACGTTGGTGGCGCATTGGCGATGTAAGGAATGGTTAATATTTCTTACAGCGCCATTGGGCGGTGGTTATCACTTACCATCAGGTGGCCCATAATATGCTCGTACATCAACATATGCAATAAAGAATTATTTTTTTTTTAAAACAAGTTGTATAGTCATCATTCATGGTTAGCGAGAAAACAAGTACTAATCAGCTGCAAGTTCGTGACACATTTTCTTATAATTCGATCGACAATAATTCAAGCAAGCAAGTATTTTTTTAATGTAATATTTCATTTTAACAATGTTGTCATATTACTATGATATTTTTTTTTATTATAAAAAAACATAATACTTACAGTTGTGTCAAGATATATTCACAATAATGTTTATTAATTTGATAGAATCAGTGACAATCATTGTTGTATTCGCGTAAAGGTAAGTTTATAATTAACACCTAGTTTCCAATTTGAATGTTGCCTCGGGCAAAGTGTGCGTTCCTATAATAATATTCCATAGTTTAACTTCACCGGTTATTAATTCGAATCATGAAATCATTCAATTTAAATGTTAAAATCAAAACATTAAAAATTTAGAGATGTTACTTAATACATGATTATATAGTGGAGTTATTATTTTTCATTATTATGTGTGTGTATGTTTATAATAATCACAAAAATCCGTACAGCCTCATTATTATTCTTGATTACAAAATAACTTATTGAAAACGTTATAAATCTTATTTTAAAGCGTCAATAGCGCAATGGTTTATGGGTCGCCTAGCGATGTAAATAGTCGCAGGATCGATCCCACGGATTATTGTCGTCCCCACTCCAAACACAAGTTAAATGTAGGGTTATATAAGAATATTAATAATACCTTAATTAATTTGAGGCATTGCTAGTATTTTTTTAACATAAAAATATTTTTTCAATAGTTTAAAGCTTTAAACAAGTAGCTCGTAAACCTTTCCTGCTTATCAGTTGGTACATACGAGGTTCGTAAAGGGTAATGAGTTTTAACCTTGTGTCCAATACCCTTTCGGTATTCATGTAACAGATTCTTTATAAATACTCCATTAGCATGTAAAGGTTCACTATTCTTTTACATAATTTTACATGATACAGACTTATAAATGTTACACCCAGAAATCCGAATTACTAAAGGTTTATATTCGACTGTATGTATTGTTTTAATAGAACAAGTTTATGTTTATAGTTATAAGAATTATATTAATTAAATGTATGATTATACACGCACATCCACACACTAACTCAGGGTGTTCTGAAAATCAACGTCTAAACCTAACATATCTCGCCAGAAAAAAGGGTTTAATATTATTTTTTAAACTCGGTCTTCTTGCATGGTGATGCTTGTTATGCAAACGTAAATAAACACGTTTTAAGTCACATTAGTGTTCACTCTGTGATTGAAATTCGACCGTAATCATTAATTATTGAGAATTGTAGAATATGGATAAAATTCATCTCGTGTTCGGCAGTGGAATACATCGTGAGGAAACTTGCATGTGTCTAATTTCAATTATTTTTTTTTACATTTGTATCCACCAATCCACATCGGAGCAGCGTGGTGAAATAAGCTCCAAACCTTCTCCTCAAAGTCCTTAGCCCAGTAGTGGGACAACAGGCAGTTCCTTTGGATAGACATATATATAAAGGACCACTTGCAAATTGTTAAATATAAAACGACTTCCTCATTTCAGGCAATTAGTTACGTAACAAAGGTGTTAGTGAAGTTAGAGTCAAGTAAGTTGGTAATCAAATAGCCAACTAAAACCAAAGTTGTGATTTTGTTTCCACTGCGAGTGGCGGGGGAATGCGAGACTTGAATCTTGATCTAGCGTAACATCATGTTAGCTTAGTGCGATTCGAGTCCTCTCGCATTGTTTTTAGATTTCGTATTATACAATGTCATTTCGACACATCTTTGGTATCAGAGTTTTTATTATAAGTTGGCGGACTCGGAAATAGGCCATCTGTTTATTGGTCACCAACCCTCATATACATTATCGCTATAAGAAATAATAATAATTACTTACATCGTAAATGCGTCACCAACCTTAGGTACTCACAAGCGATGTCCCTTGTGCCTGTATTTTTTTATAACGCTTTGCGATGATTCTCACCTAGCTATCCCTTATCGAAAGAGCATTGTCCAGTTAGCATCTGTATTCAAGTTGCCAAGCGACTCAAGTGAAGTTAGATCATACCCACCATATCCGGGTCTGCTAATGGGGACCCCAAGTATTCCCATCTACGAATCAGAATCGTTGGCGCCTGTAATTACACTCGCCCTTAAAAAAATAACAATCCGTAAGTAAGTTTAGCTGTAAAATAATGAGCGGATGCTATTTAAACTGAAAAATCAACCGTCTATATAATATATCTTGATTAAACTTATTTATAAATACATAAATATATACACAATATCTAATTATATTGTGAATACGCTGTCAATCATGAAATCTAAGATATTATGATCTATTGTATAATTACAATGGCTCATCGTGCAAACAGTATATATGTATACTGTTTCTATTATTTTAGTATATGTACTATAACCGATTATAGCCAATCATGCCTTTCATATATAATATTACCACCAGTTAAATAACAAATACACTTTTTATCATCGTATGACCTCGTTACTTAAATCAAGAAGCGTTTAGTTTTGCTAACACGTGTAATTCTGAAACTAACATTGCATTTTGTTACTCACGGATCAGAAGGTTAAGAGTAACAGATAATAGGATAAACGTATGCAGATAACAGATTCCAGTTCCAATAAAAAAAGTTAATGTCTATTATATACTTCTTACCGTTCTCCGTAAGCAAAATGTTTCGTTCTTTGAATATAGTAACTGAGCTTCCGTTATAAATTCCGTCTTAAATTTAATTTAGAAATAAGTCTTTATATACTGTAGAGCTAATAATTTTACTTTATTTTTATTCAAGTTTAAATTGATGTTCGTATATCAGTGGGCAGGGATGGGAGAAGCTGAAGATCTCAATGGTGTGCCATGGAAATGACCTATGCCCAGCTGACACAGGGTTACTATTCAAATTCAAAATAATGTGAAAGAAAGTAGTAAAACCCATAAATAATCCACCATCGCCCTAAAGTAAAGTCTCTATCCACCACCGTCGGTCTAAAGCTATTGATAAGATGGTTTTGGAGTTAATTTTACTACGATAAACGCTCAACACTCCAATGTGGTGGATTGATCGTCGTGGCACATTTCCATTCAATGCATGTTCTTTTCTCACGATGATTTTTTTTCATCACCGGACACGAGGATATTATTATAAAAACTTATGAAGTCCCAGTTCAGATTCACGCGTTCCATCCACTGGACCATCTCGGCTAATGTAAATATTATACGTCGTATTGTAAATATTTCTAAGTATTCTATTATACAACAAAGAGTCTTACGTTGATACCCAAAGGCATGTACGTGACAATACTACGACTGAGGTTATTCTAGTACGGTCCGAAGAAAGTTTATATAATATCTCATACTTGTCTATTACTAACAGTTAAACGTGACTTCGTTTAAGTTTTTAACTCGATTTAACGCTGTATATTTGTGACTAAAGGGTATATTTTTAGTCGAAAGCGAACATTTTCAATTCAAAACGTGTGCATTTCATTGTTCGTAACGTTGAACAACTTATTTAAACATTTAAATAAGCATTGGAATGTATGGCAGATACTATGTAATTCTAGCCACCCGCCCCGGCTTCGCACGGGTGGAATGCTGATACTAAATATATGCACTACAGAATGTCTTACAACGTTCACAGTTTTTCAGTCATTTGACAATATAAACCGCTATGTCACTGCGTATTCAATCTGTAATATCTATTCTATAATATTCATTTAAATGTCATGCTTTAAAAGGCCATATTGGTCTATATTAAATGCACAATGTATTTAAGGTGACAATACTGTAGTACAATATTTTGCGTTTGCAATTTAAGCGCAAAAAATGTGTTTATTTATAACATCACTTCAGAAACCTCTAAAATTAATAGTTTTTCTGTACTATTTTGTGCATGTATTATACATATATAAATTCCCCTTGAATCAATCTATTTTTAAAAAAAGCCACATCATAATTTGTTGTGTAATTTTAAAGATCTAAGCATACATAGGGACAGACAGCGGTAAGTGACTTTGTTTTATACTATGTAATGATATTGTATAAAATAAGTTAACAAAGCAATTTTTTCGCAGAAAAGATTATCCTATTTATATAGGATGGACTTCGTGAACAATTCTAATAATTTATTGACTAAACTTTAAATAATCAATAACATTTTATGTAAAATAAATAATATCTATACGTTTAATAAAATTGGAGTGTCTGTTTGTAATATTAAAATAACCGCTTTTTACTAAATGCATATATATGTACGTATACACGATACATATAACAAAATAACATCTTTTTCAATTTTTGTCTGTCTGTCTGTCTGTCTGTTTGTTCCGGCTAATCTCTGGAACGGTTGGACCGATTTTGACGGGACTTTCACTGGCAGATAGCTGATGTAATAAGGAGTAACTAAGGTTACAACAAAAACTTCTTAATTAGTATAAAATAAATAATAATAATCTAAATTCTTCAACAGTTTATTTAGGCACCAAATTAAAAAGGTTTATAGTATGCTTTCAGCAAAACGCGATCCATAGAAGCGTAAACTTTTTATCAAATATTGATGAGTTATATTAAGAGTAATTATGTATTTATAAAAGTTTAATCACCTAGTTTTTAGAATAATTGTTAGAACTTTTTCTTTAAATCTTGTGTTTATACAATAATAAAAAATAATTAAAAAATTATATGTATCTATCATATTCCATAGTTATAAATGAGGAGACATTTTTTCTGAAATACCTAACCGAGCGAACTACTGAAAATAAAGATAAAAAATTACATCAATAGAGGTAGCTCGTTTCGAAGAAAAATTTTCCAGTACCTATTATTAATGTACGATATTTTGAGTAAAATATGGATTGCGGATTATACATCAGTGTTTCAACACAAATTGAATCAAACGGTTGTTAAAGAGGCTTAGAAATCAGGTGCGACATTCGTAATCAAAAGCCATGATCCTTCGCGAACATCATGGACGCAACACACAATAGAGCAAATTAGTTAATCTGTTCGTGTGAATACGGAACTCACAACGCGTAAACGTTCAGCGGCTCTGGGGATTGCCGAGTACGAGGACGAGTTTAAGGCCAATCTTGTCACGTGATTTGAAACTTCATCCTTACAAAATCAACTTATGCAAGAATCTAAGGAAGCTAGTCTCTCAGGCTTAAGTGGTTCACTAATTATGGGAACATCCTCTATCCGACGAAAACTTCCTTTCTTTTTTCACTTGAATGGTTTTGTCAATGACCAAAATATTGGAGTGCAGAGCAGTTATTGTCTTTTATGTTATAGGGGGCAAACGAGCAGGAGGCTCACCTGATGGAAAGTGATTGAGAACTAAGTTTTTAATAAAAATCCAAAAATACTTCATCATTCAAATTATAAAGATTCGTTAAGAAATGGCGGCGATTTTATCGGCGACTTGCAGGCGAGTTTTTAACAATCTGAGGTTCAACTCTAAGTAGCATTCCTGATAATCCGGATTTAGACGATATTATTTGCAAAAAATATATTAATTAAAAATATAGATGAACATGTCATCTATATTTTTAAGTAATTTAGTTTGCTATAAGGTGTTTGAGTATGGTCCACCTGTATGTCATACAATATGTAAGTAGACTCAATAGTCTCGCGTCAATACGCGACATGCATGAATTACTTATAATCAAAATTTATTAACTAGCGATATACATAATATAATTGTAAATATTAGAAAATACATAGGCTGCTACTTTAGTATATAGAAAAAAATGTTCGTTCGCCCAATGTTCGAAATTACGATAACTCAATTATATATGCTTGCCTGTTTTTATACTTCTACTAATGTTAAGACTAATCAACTCAGTCGTAAGCTCGCTTAACAAATACTCATATGCTTGTGATATGTTTTCCTTTTTTTTTTTTAAAAGTTCATCAAACGCTATCAAACAAAATAAATAAGAAAATCTGTTGAAACCCAAGACAAAAAGGAACTTGTTGGTTTTTTACCTTTTCATTCACACACACCCAAAAATTAAATTATATAATCATATTTGAATATTTACCCTTATTATGGTCAGCGATTGTGTATTTTTGTAAATATTTATGACCCTCGGTTAATAAATAATTTAAATATTTGTTTCTAGCCACCAACCAATATTACACTTTTACCATAAAAAGCATGTGTTGAACCTCATAAATACTTGAAGAGATCAAATAAAAAATGAGCTATCATTTACGAGGATAAGTATGGAATAAAATAAATTGGTCCGTCTACCAACATTATGAACTCCTTGGACGCTTAGAGGCAACTACTACTCAAACAGTTTTTTCTGATTATTATACAAACACTTAATTATATCGCGATTTACGCAATTTTATTAGTTACTATTACTGGGTGGCCCAATTGACCATCCGCCAAACTATTTTATAAAAAGAAAAAAAAAACACAGCCTATTATATATTTTTTTCAATTGTATTAAATATGAAAATAATAATTATAATTAAACTTTTTAAATAAAAAAAAAATATATAATGGAAGCAGTTTTATTATATTTCTCACCTGGATGTCCGAAAATCCACAACAGCGCGATTTTTAAGACATTTTCTGGCTCGCACAACAACTCTGTGAAACCAGCTTTCGCCGGCGGTTTTTCCGAACAGATACGACTTGGGAACCTAAAAGAAAAGAGCGTACTCCTTCCTTAAAGGCCGGCAACGCGCCTGCAAGCCCCCGGTGTTGCAGATGTCCATGGGCGGTGGTAATCACTTTCTATCAGGTGAGCCTCCTGCTCGTTTGCCACCTATAACATAAAAAAAAAGTGGCACTGCTTAAAAAAAAAAAACTACGTTAATAGTCTTTTAAAATTTATCATGGAATGCCGATCAGAATGTATACTTTACTCCATTATGTTGAAAATACATAAAGGTCATGTAGAATAGATTATTAATTGTATGCTGATTATATTATTATTATAACGTCAGTTTTATTTGACGACCTCTGTGGTCGAGTAGTATGTACACTGGGTTTCCATGGGTACGCCACTCCGAGGTCCCGGGTTCGATGTAGAAAAAAATCATTAATTTCCTATGTTATCTTGGGTCTGGGTGTATGTGGTACCGTCGTTACTTCTGATTTCCATAACACAAGTGCTTTAGCTACTTACATTGGGATCAGATTAATGTATGTGATGTTGTCCAATATTTTATTTCATATTTATAATATCAATTAAAGCAACTGTATATGTATATTTTGTAACTCGTTTATCGTATTGTATTTTACTATAAGATTTTGCAATACGTCATTAAAATTATAATCACTAATATTATTTTTTATATTGTAGAAAGTCGTAAATGATACCATTTCACGTTGTACAATTGTGTGCACTTTGACATTGATCTATTGTGTCATTTGACACAATTGTGTTGGATGAACTGTATATGTGTGGGTGCTCGTTTGTCAGGATTGTCTGGTTCCTGTCTGATTCCAGCGACAACATTTCATTAGAGTTCATACACGTATATTGAAAGGAAATGTGTGTATTGATCAGTACACTGTTATAAAAAGTAATACGACGGAGTTTAGTATGTACTCAATTTTATAGCTTGTGTAACTATATCAATATATAACAAAGTCATTTCATAAACACAAGTTTTATACGTTAAAGATAAGTGTAGTATTGATTTGACTTAAATTAACTTGACGAAGTTGTGATTATCTAACTTAGTAATATTTATTACTTTTTTGTTACCTTGAAGTACCTGATCAGTAGACTCAATTTATCAAATTAAGTTTTCAATGGGAGAAACTTATATCGACGAATTCGCGATATCAAATTTTGTAACGACTCATCGCTGGACGCTCTCTTTTAATAGCTGCAGTTATGCTTAAAGATCGGATTTAAAGGTCTGGAGGTCCTGGGGCAACAGAATGGAGGCCCATATATTTAGGGGCCTACTATAATTAATATTACAAATTAATTTCAACTTTTTCATTTCTGTCAGTCAGGTTTGTAAATAATATATTTACTGTATATGTCACAGTAATTTTTAAAACAGTAATTAGTAATATTAATATAATTTGACTAAATCTAGATATCTGAACATATATTTCATTAAGTCAAAATATCTATTAGGGGGTCCTCTCTTGCGGCCCCGGAGCAGTTGCTGCGGTTGCCCTCTCCTAAGTCCGGCCCTGTGGTCCTGTTTTTTGTTTTGTATTGAATTTAAGTTGAATGACAAACTACCAGAAATGTCTACTTGTGAATGAAGATTCAGTGGTCTATATATATTATATTATGGATAAGCTCTCATTAAATAATGTAAACGAAAGTATAAGTTCGACTGACTTGAAATTTAGTATAGTTACGCCGTTCGGAAGGCACGCTAAGAAAGGATTTTTGGAATTCTCAACAAGGGGCGAAGTGCGAGAGTTAACCTTATATAAATATTACCCGTACAAAGTCTGGACGAACAACTACTGAATATATTCGTAAATTATTATAATCGTAAATTACAATTGATACCGAAGATGAAGAAAATTTTATCGAGTCTTTCTAAAAACAAATACAGAATTACTTTTAATGACGTTATATATTTAATATCGTTTTTTTTTTTTTTATTGTAAGTGGATTATAATACCGAATATAATTAGATATTTATAGATTTAATGTTAATAACGATTTAATTTTTATTTATTTATATATTTAGGATTTCAATTTTTTTTTATTATTGGGTATAAGTAAACACTACATTTCTACATTAATATATCTTTACTTGGTGGTAGAGCTTCGTGCAAGCCCGTCTGGGTAGGTTCCACTCACTCATCAGATATTCTACCGCCAAACAGCAATACTCAGTATTGTTGTGTTCCGGTTTGAAGGGTGAGTGAGCCAGTGTAACTACAGGCACAAGGGACGTAACATCTTAGTTACCAGGGTTTGTGGCGCATCGGTGATATAAGGAATGGTTAATATTTCTTACAACGGCATTGTCTATGGGCGGTGGTGACCACTTACCATCAGGTGGCCCATTTGCTCGTCCGCCTACCGATATCATTAAAAGAATATATCTACTACTATACTAAGCACAACAACCTTTAAATGTCCCAACGCTTTGGTAGGGCCTTTAGGTAAGTAGTAGCTAATTCCATCACGTTGCCCAATGCGGGTTGGAGGATAAACATTTGACAAAATTGCATTGAAATTAGACATATGCAGGTTTTTACGTATTGTTTTCTTCAACGCCGAGCACGAGATTAATTATAAACACATACTACGGAAATACAGTGCCTGAAGTGTATTCCATAAGAGGTGCTGTAGTACAATTCAATGAACTTATAGTGAGAATAAACATTTGACCCACTACACAAATGGTCGAACTACCCTCTTAAATCGAGAAGACGTTAAACCATATTATGTTTATTGTGGTTTATTTTTATGCATATTTTTTATTACTTACAATTTCAGTCTTTATAGAAACTTAAATATGATGTGTTCACCTGATGTTCGAAATTCGAACATAATGTTCATGTTTCCTACTCTCATTTTATTTATTGTATTGGTAACACTGAATCTCGTCAGTAACTAACACAAAAAAAAACAAGAGAAAAATGTTCTGAACTTTTTTGTTATGTATATTTATGATTAATTATAATTTTAGTCTTTATTGACTTAATTCAATTGGAATTCACAACAAATTTCAGATTTATGCATATATATTCATTTTATTAATCAGTATGAAAAAGAAATTCAATAATATACCAAAGCTGATTCGTCCCGTTCCTTCCACCGGCCTTTTAAGCGTACGTGTACGATAAAATAATTTCCTTAACCACGATGAATAGGGTAAACGTTTGGAAAACTGAAACCATTAAAAGATAAGCATTTGTTACCGTTCCGAACCGTTTAATTTCTTTTCTGTAATGGAAATGCCGAGTTCGTACATCGATTTGGTAACTTCGGATGATACTATTTTTTCGAAGCTCTGAGCAGTCGGATGTCATTAGTGTTATTTATGATGGCGTCGTGTACGCGTCGGCTTCAAACTACGTGACCGCTTTGTACAAAACTATGTCCAGACAATTATTTCCTTGTTGATTACTTTTTAGTTTTGAAAGACTCAGTCAGACTTACGTTAAATACAGTAATGACTGTTATGATATTTATTCAACAAATGGTATCAAATTTTGATAATACCATCTGTTTTGTATTTCGCGTAAAATCGCAATCGTGTTTCGATAGTTATGTGAAATTAGTGAATTATGGAATCGAAGATAAAGCTTCAGTTGACGTTATTAGGAATATAATTGTTTGTAATTTTAATTGCAATATAATGTTTTACAAATCTCTCTCAGATTGGGTTGTCTGGAAAAGATGGCTAATTAGCCATAAGTCCGCCCATTGTCCAACACATGAAGTAATTGTTTATATATTTTGTTTTATTTTCTGTGTTTAAGCCTAAGTTTTCTTTATTTTTGTTTGTAGTGTACAAATAAAGTATATTTCATTCATTCAATATAAGTAAAAAAAATAAAGGCTTTTTACAAGGCAGAATGATTTCATATGGTGGACTAAAATCCACTTGTGCTAATTTAAGACGGATTGGTAGATATTACCTATAATTGGCACATGCATTTTCACACGACATAAAATTTAAACGCAAATTAACCCAATGGTACTTGCACGGTCTTGACCGCTCATTTTCTATTAAAATTCATCTGTTCTAATAATAAGGCTATTTCGTCAATACGAGTACTGATTTATTTTTATGACGTAATAAAAAGTAATTAGGGAAGGTCATCAATAGGAATTACAGTTGTTCGACAATAGTGCAAATAGACCGAACACATGTTTGGAGGATTACGTTTAGGCTTTCGAGGCGCTCTGTTAACCCACAGTGGCTCTGTTGTGTAGGATTAGCCTCAATAGCGCTCACAATCAAATGACAGTTCGGAATTTTAACCCGAAACTATAGCGTGAAAAGCTCGGGTATAGAGTAATTAAACAGCAAACACTCGCACACATGTAAATAACTAAACTATTAACAGTGAAATGAAATTTACTTTTTGAATTTGGAACTTACGTTTTTCATTCGATTCATTGACAAATACCCAAACAAACATAACTGAATTTTGACAATTGTTTTCTCTAAGCCTTAAAAAAATAATTTACTCGGATAAACATGTACGTTTCGTTGCGGTTCGGAAATTAGTAAGAAATTTGGATAGGTAATATTAAAAATCTTTTTTTTTTTTATGGCATTGGTTGGCGGACGAGCATATGGGCCACCTGATGGTAAGTGTTTAATTAGTTATAAGGTTTTACTTTATATAAAATACAACAGAGTAATAACCAGTGTCTTTATTAAAGAATAGTAGCAATGATCCGTTTTCAGTAATATCTTTCTTATTTAAACCTCTAATTAAGCTTAAAACTAGGTCGTGCTATGAGTGTGGACGATAATAGCCCGAGGGTACAGGATCGATCCTGGGACTTTTCACATCGCTAGGCGGTCCATACACCATTGCGCTATATAAAATACTATAATACATAATACAAAATATATATGAAAATCGTATTCTTGATAATTACAGCTTAATAAGGTAAAACAAAGAAAAAAAAATGTGAAATATATTATAACTCGTAAAAAAATACCATCTAAATGATTAGCACGTGGACAATACCACAGCCAGACAGATTACCTCATTACTAGGAACTTATTAATGAATTTAATTTTTCATTCTTTTTCTTGTCATCAATTAAATTTGAATTATGTAAATGATTATTAAGAAATAATAATGCGACACTCTTTCAGGCTTTTCGACAACTAAGGAGGTTGCTTTGGCCTTGATATATTTGTGAACGTAAGGAACTTATATCCCCTTTACTGATTGCTGACCTCCCAGTGGTTACCAAATAAATTAAAAAAAAAAACTTCAAGTGCAATAAGCTGAGAAAACATGATTGTCAGCAGTGCGATTCTTTAAAAATTCACTAAGCATCTCACACGTGAGGCGTTGGATACGCGACATACGCTGATACGCCATTTTAACACGTATATACTATACGTTGTATAATTATTTTAGTCAATCTCACATATCATATTTTGACATTTTACGCTCGTATTCAACGGTGAGGTTCGAGTTTCATCTTATAACATTAAACTGTTGTTGTTATGTAAATAATACAATATATTCACCGATTCTAAATTAAATTTATAGTATGGATTATACTTTGAGGGTTTTCTTATATAAATTAAAAAAAAACACACACAACTATTGTTAAAAAAACTAATAAACTCATCACTGGTTCCGCTAAGGGGCGGCGTCTTCTTTTCTCAGCGCGTTTTGGAGGGTCTGTTTATAAATTAAACACTGATAAATCATTAAAAGTTAAATAATAAAATAACAAACAAATAAAAATTGACTTTAATAACTTGTCTATCTTAAAAGTATTTAAATACTTACAATACCTAACGAGTTTTATTAAAGTGGGTTGCAAGACATATTACGTGTTTTGGACCTTTTTATTGAAATTGTATAAATAATTTTTATTCGTAAATCAAACCTAAATAGTAATACAATTATAACACTATTGAGATTTATAATATAAAAGAAATTAAAAGTTAGTGAATAATGTATTTGTATAATAAAATAAAAGAAAAAACAATAAACAACCCTAACGATAATCTTGCTTCAAAACATTAATTCACTTCAAAAATATGAGATATCATGATAAATTTATATTTTATCAAATTGAATAAATTCGAATGTCATTTTCTGAATTTAATATACTTATGCTGAATAGTCTGTAAATCTCCTATTACAAGGACTATCGATTCAATCGTGAAGGCATGTTGAATTATAAGCGTTTCAATAAAATAAACTTTTTTGTCATCTGTACTTATCGTCTAACGCACACTAATACATATTGTTAACACAAACGTCACTCACACACTAATGTACGAAAATATTAATATATTTTATAATTTAAGATTGACGGTCGCGTCTACGTAATTGTATTTATGATGAAGATACATTACTTAGTGAATATACACATTAAAACATATCTAACAACTGTATTCTTTTAACGTTGTTTAAGTTCATCAATAACTACCCGACGACCCCCGTGGTCGAGTAGTGTGTACACCGGTTTTCATGGGTACGCCACTCCGATGTCCCGGGGTCGATTCCCTGCCGAGTCGATGTAGAAAAAGTTCATTAGTTTTCTATGTTGGCTTGGGTCTGGGTGTTTGTGGTACCGTCGTTACTTCTGATTTCCATAACACACGTGCTTTAGCTACTTACATTGGTATCAGAGTAATGTATGTGATGTTGTCGTAAATTACGTCATAAATTATTACGAAAATTCCGTCTTTATAAAAATCAATAGTATTCAATTCAAACTAACTCATAAAACATCAACGCGTAATTCCTTTAGATATCGTTCCCTAATCGATATTCCCAGCTTAGATTTCCGTATGCAGGACGCCGACAATTTCACAATACGCTCATATTCAAATCCATATAGCAGATAATCACAGCACATACATACCCTTAATTGTCTCCAGAGTATTGTGGGGTAAATTAACACCTGAATAACTCAATCGAAAATACACTTGCCTCTAGTAAATTAACTCAATAAAGGGAATATTCTACATTTTAAAGATTTTAGAGCCGAGATGGCCCAGTGGTTAAAACATGTGCATCATAACCGATGACCGCGGATTCAAACCCACAGGTTAACCATAAGGCAAGCACCCCTGAACGTACATTATTTGTGTTTATAATCCATCTCGAGCTCAAAGGTGAAATAAGACATCGTGAGAAAACTTGTGTATTATTTCAGAATAATGAAATTAGGCCTAATGTGTATCTACCAACTCGCATTGGAGGAGCGTGGTGGAATTACCTCCAAACCTCAAAGGGTGAGGCTGAGGTGAACAGGCTTTAGGCCTTTGGAACACAAAAAAGACTGTTACTAACATTTTAAAGAGATGATCTCATCTAAGGAAGATAATGTGTAAATATGTTTTACTATATATTAAAATGCAATTATTGATTTATTTATATATATATTTAAGTTACTTAATCGATGTTTAGTACTGAAGATATACCTTTATAATAATATGAGCTATATTGTACAACCAATCACCTACTTTGAATTGAATCAAAATCAATAAAGACATTATAAAAATATTTAGACGTTTAGATTAAGCAATATATTATTAGTTACCGCGAATTTGTTACAATTACATTTTTTATATCTATAGTATTATATGTATTATAAAGCTAAAGAGTTTGTTTGTTTGTCTCGTCATGATTTTAGAATATACCGATTTAAAAATAAACTGTTTCTTTCTCTCTATCTTCTCGTATTGAGAAAGGATTATTTAATAAGGAAAAATACAAAATAAATAATATTATAAACAGCAAAACTTAGTATTTTTGTGTTCCGGTTTAAAAGGTACTCGCCCTTGTAGTGCCAGTGTAACTACAGGTACAAGGGACATAACATCTTAGTTCCAACATGAGTGATGATTAATACTACAGTGCCAATGTATATTAACTGTGACCACATACCGTCAGTTGAACAAATTTCCACTCCACCTAACTATTCAATAAAAATAATTAATAAAAATACATAAAATTTTCAATGCGGATTTTAAGATAATATAAAATCTCAAGTAAACATTTCTGATGTAATTATTTATAATCATTATTTTTAGCATTTGTAAATTTACTCTACGACTTCCCTGATCATCAAACTCATCCCTTTTAGATAGATTCATGTATTTTTTCTATGGATTCGGTGAAGCTATCTCGTTTAGTGACGTAGTCCGAACATAGAGACGAACATTTCTAATTATAATACAAAAACCACTCCTCATAAAAAGTGACAATTTGATTCATAATCCCACTCGTATCATTAGTACCTATTTCAGCTCATTAAAACGCACTTATAAATAAAAATACCGTGTAATGTGTTCATAATAACTCGATTTTAATTTACAGAATAAGTATAAAATATCCATTTTGTATTTCAATGAGATTTATATAATTAAATCTTATTTTATTCATTTACTTGTCTAGTTTAATTAAATCCTAGAATTATTACAGTTAAAAACTTTTATAACACTTGTAATAATGCATTACTTAATATAAATATACCCATATTTTTCTGTAATTAAAATTTTCAGGTGCGTTAAGGTAGGTTCACATCGGTGAATGAACGTCGAAGAGTTTTAAAAATTATTTTCTTTTTTAAATATCGCCGATGTTCGAAAACATTGATTAATGAGACAGTGTTATAAATCAAAAATATTATATTTTAATTTAAAAAAAAAAATGCACGATTTTATACGTATATTATTACGAATAGTGAGTAATTTTTTTTTTAATAATTGAAAAGCAAAGAACATCCTAATATCCGCCGCTTAATAGGCGGCCTAATGATAAAATATTACGTCCCTTGTGCCTGTTATCACTCTGGCGAGCTCACCCTTCAAACTAGAACATTGCTATACAAAGTGTTGACGTCAGTGTTAGAATAATTAATGAGTGGGTAGTACTTATCCAGAGAGAAACTTGCGCGTTTGAGCGCTCGTGTGTAGTCACCCTTATACGTATGTTGTATGTCGTGTGGCTCATTATTAACATATGTACGCTCGTCAAGTACTGTTGAATACAATAACTCTGATGGTCGAAATTAATATGATTTATTATTTATACTGAAAATAATTATTTACATGTGAAATGACTGATCGTATTAATATAATTACTTCTTATGAAAAGTAATAATACGAAGTAAAAAATATTTCTGAATGACATTAAAATGTAATAAGTATATTAAAACTTTTTGTTTAAAATGAAATGAATTCTATATAACAGAATAGAGTTTTTAAAAAATGAAAATATATAAAAGACTAGCAGCCCGTCCCGACTTTGAATGGGTAAAATAAAAACTATATTTACTTTTTTTGTTAAAAAAACCTGAAAACCGGTTGCAGCTCCACGTCGGTTCTAAACAAAGCCATCCAACTCAAATATACAAAAAAAGTTATCAAAATCGGTCTAGGATGACTGTAAAGTAATAAACTGAACCGTAAAGTAATAAAACTACACAGTGTTTTACCATCAGATACACACGGAGCTGCCTTTATTGTTGCAAGACGGAACCTTGGTCGAGTGACGTGACGTGAATTTTACTCGGACTATGCGGTCAAGAAAGTTTCACTTTACAAACTGTAGCAGTTTATGCTATTGCTTGAGATTTCCTGATATTGACAAAGTTAAAAAATACGCTGATGGTTCGATCACATTTGCTTTGTTAAAGATTTTACGAAAGAAATGAAAATATCATGAAAAGCCGCACGTGTGACGCATAAAAACCTTCTCAACTGCATTTGAACAGTGTGTAGCAAGCTTTTTAAGAATCGTGGGCCTTAGCCCAGCAGTGGTGCATTAATTTAAGTTTATTCTTATTCTTACTATTGACAACAATTACCAGATAATTCAACGACGAATAGGCCCTTGTGTTTTTACTTGAGCGACGAAATAAATTCTTACATGACGTGATTAAGCTGCGTGGAGGGATAAAGCAGATGTTAAGTATCCCTTGTCTTTTTTGTGTACTCCTGATGTGTATGCAGAATTTAACGGTGATCAGTATCGATGAATTGCGTAGTTAAAAGTGCAAACGTTAGAAACGAACAAACAAACAAACTTAGATACACTTTTCACTTAGATATTTATATTAGGAATAATTTATCTCGGTTTAACTGTGTTTTTTTCGGTTAAAAATGCTTAAATGACGTATTAAAATTAAATATAAAAGTAAATTACTATTATTAGCATAGTTTTTTATTTAGGGCACTTCATAGACGTTTCGCCAGCTAGACGTCACAATAAGATAAGATATCATCTTATTCTTATTCTTAGCACAAACTAATGTTTTAGTAAGACAACATTTAAATGAATGTATATTAATTCTATTTTCAAAATTATCCAGCCAAGTTTTTGCTTATCACACTTAAAAAAAAGTTTTGATTGGTCTCCTTCGTTGCATAATTAAGATCGTATAATTCCGGGAAACGATTATCAATCACATTTGTCGTTCTATTTTTGAATTAAGTTATATAATATCTAGTCTTATATTCTAGAGGTGTATGTTACCGTTCTATTTTTTTTTTAAAAAGAGGTTCTAATACACAAAAATTGTATTATAAATTAATGCGACGATTTCGTAAACATTGCCCACTTTATTAGAAGGGAGTCACGTACAAGACCCGTTACGTCAGTTAATGAATTCTTATCTTGTTTGCAATGGCTTATTGTTTTCGTGAACATTCGTTAAGCTGATCTTGGCTCATGCATTTCGATCAACACGTTTTGTATCATATATTTTGCGTAAGTCAAACTCTTTGATCGTCTCAGTAATTAGGAATTACTATAAAATCGACATCATTGATATTTTTTAATTATTTCAATTTAAAAGGATTTTTTTTACATTTTATTAAACATATACGTTAAGAAAGCGTTATTTTTATTTAAATCTACACCGTTTGACTGTCTATCGATGCACTGCCACAACTACTGAAGCTAGAACTTTTAAATTTGGAACATACATTTATTTTACAACGCAAATGAAGGGGTTTTTGGAAATTTCAACATTAAGGGGGAAATGGGAAGAACCCTTTGTATGAATTTTACCACTGCGTCGTCGGGACGGGAAGGTACCGTATTAGAATTCCCTCGCAAAAAATGTTGTACAGCGGTTGTGGAGTTAATAGTGTAATTTGTGTAAATAACTTAGCAGTTTTTTTTTTTATATTTATCAAAGTCTTTTCAAAAGGTAAATATTCTAGTCTAGTTTTTTTCTATGAATGCTTAGACGTTTTATTTATATATAATTTTAAGCTTGTATCCCGTTACAAGAAAACTTGTTAAAAGAATTAAGAGCGAGAATCAAAGCGATTTTCTATTAATGAAAACGAAATTTTAAACGGCATACTCTTCGAAGTATCTTCTAACAGTATTTTTAAGGTATTTCAAAAACAATTTTCTTTCTATTATATTCAAAAAATCGTCTATTTTTCTGTCAATCCAAATCCTTGATATATTTTTTGTTCTAAAAAACCGGCCAACCTACTGTTCTAAAAACTAACCTAAAATAGTTTTTCATACGAATAACGAATAATCCAGTGAACTATGACGCCAAAATGTTAGTATAAAAGTATCAAATTTTTCGCCGATTGAATTTTATTCAAAATAACCGACAACGCTGTTTGCAGCATTCAGTTAATTTAGGTACACGCTATAGTAAATACGATGAACAACATGTAATTCCTGTTTTATTTGGAACCGCTGGCAAATTGGGTGCGGAGAAAACACGACCGACGTGTACGGCCGGTCAATATTTTTCATTACTATGCTAATTTCATTGTGCCAATAAACGGCACGAGCCGCACTGCCGCAAAGAGGTTAGCTTTCACGAGCATTTTTACCCTGTCCACTAAAAATTTGAATTCGCTCTTCGAAAGGTCGGTCGGTTAATTTGAAATTCAAGTGGACATTTTTGTATTGTCGCTGCGCGCGATTTAAATGGCATGCGATAAATGAAATGATGATGACAACAATGTAAATCCACTCGACTTAAATGTTTTTCGTGGTGGTTTAAATACGTCCAGTTAAATACTTCAAGTAACAAAAAATATTGTAAATAAAATATCAAATAATATTTAACATACATCATTTAATTCAATCTATATTTTTAGATGACTGTGATTTTGTTCCGTGATAAAACTAGTTCCTATTTCGAGGCAGGTATAAAGAAATAAACCCGATTCCAGACAATGCTTACAAACGAACACACAATCACGCCATGATTCAATAGATCAGTGTTGGAAATACACGCGATTGTAAAGGACTTAAAGGGACCTCTACATAGGATAACCTCTATTTATGTACTGATACGTTGAGAAGTACGGAACAATATAAAGCTATAACAATATATTTTCTTTACAACTGAATCTCAATTGTATTTACTGATATAAAACTGAAGAGTTTGTTTGTTTGGACGCGCTAATCTCAGACCCTGCAACTTCGATAGCCCATTTATTAAGAAATACTAGACTAGACTAGACTGTATAACTTCTATATAACATGATATGACCCTCAGGAGAGTTAACGCGAAAAAAATATATATTTATTAAATAAATAAATATTATATGGAATTTATTTATCTATATGTAATGAATAGAAAAAAGCGCAACAATGTAGCTGCTTAATATTATATATTAATTTAGAGTATTTTGTATAGAAACTTTTTAAATTTCAGATGATGAACCATAGACATAAAGATTTTAATCTTAAGTTGGCTGTACATGTTGGCCGTAGTTCGCCAAGGCGTGTACCAATGTATAGATAGTCGATTTGTCTAGGTTCCTCATTGTTCGTCGTCACTCGGTTAGCTGGCCAAATACAAGCGCGCTAACGTGTATACGGCTCGTATGGTATTCCTTAACAGTACAGAGAACCACTTACGACGACTTGTTTTACTGCGAAGCAGTTTTGTCTTTCTTCAGAAGTCAAAGGCTTGTATGGTCCGTTAAAGGGTTAAAAGATTATGTGAACTCCTAACTCTATTGCTGGCCTCCTCAACTTTTAAAGAAAAGACCTGTTAGATTTTACTACCACGCTATTCCATAGAGGTCTGGTTATACACGTAAGAGAATTCACTGAACACATGCAGGTTTCCTCGAGTATTTTCCTTCATCACCAAGCAATAGATGAATTATAAAGACAAATAAATGAAAATTCAAGGGTGCTGATTACGCGTTCTTCTGTTAAGATTAACTTTATTTTACCACAGGGCCAACTTATAATATACAGAGTGCTTACAAAATAGATAAATTGCTCTCAGAACAACTAATAATATGCAAACAAACAAAGCTTGCAAGAATATTATATTCTGTACAAGAATACAAATTATGTTAAAAAGTAAATAAATTATAAAGAAAAAGTGGATGAAGCTTATAATATATTTTATTTCAGTGTTAGTTTTATGGAGTGAATCCAACTATGTAATTAAAACTTTTAAGAGTAAACCGGTGTTAGTAAAATAGACCGTAAAATAAATTTTAATAGCGTGTACTGTTTTTCTCTTTTTTTATTTTATAGCGGCTGCACAGCCGTAACTGTACGAAATTTAAAGTGTTAACATTCCTGGAGCCGTGCAATGTGTTCTGGCTCACGCTTTGTATAAGTACACTTTAATACGCAGACGGTCAAAATACACGACGGTCGAAATACAATCTTTAATAAATTATAAATATATAAAAAAATCTTACATTCTTTTGACATGACATGTAATTTTCTTAAGGATTTGAGTACATGGCGCCGTAACGATACCAGATACCAGCGCCGCAGGTCAATAACAAACCCTATATTGAATAGAACAATAAAAATCGGTTCCTTTTATATGGTGCAATATAATAAGGTACCGAGTAGATGTTTGTTTTTAACAAACATTGTATTTTTTATGTTAAATAGACGGACTGAAAAATAGGCCGCTAAATGATAAGTAGTCACCAGTTCACATTGATTAGATACCGTAAGAAATATTAATCATTCCTCACATCACTGTTGCGCCACCAATCTTGGAAACTAAGAAGAATTATACATTTTTGTTTCTCCTACTTGTAGTTAGAAGAGCTGAAATCGGAACACAACAATACTAAATATTACTGTTTACCAGAACAAATGACCAGTAAGTGGTGCCTATCCAAGGAGTCTGCACAAAGTCCACCAAATAGATAAATAGATTTATTAACATAATGTCAATTATAGTAAACAGTATCAGTCTATAAATGGCTAAGTCCCCTCTGTTAGTGACGAGTTTATTACAACAAGCCGCGTTGGAGAAGCGATGTGGATGAAGCTCCAAAAAATTAGGAAAATAAAGGCCTTTTTTATCTCGTTGATAAAACACTTCAATATCGGTATCATGCCCTAGCACAAGAAACATCCACTAAATACCATTACTCCGTATCTTCGATGGCAGTGCGGGAACTCTTGCGTATGCTACAGTGACGTCTCGATGATTGGACCTTTGCTACTCTCCATGCTAGAGAGTTCAAGGGGTACAAATCTTCAACAACTATCACCACCACGGATATCTCCAGGTCCATTATGGTGTAACGCACCGTGCCCGACAAAGAGTACGAAGGCTTTAACCTAACAGATAGATATTTAAAAACTGTTGCTTTTACTATTTAAATATACTATTTAGTGTCAATAGTTTTTTATTAAATACATGTGGTACTGACGGAGTATAGTAAAGCCATTTCATCTGAACCCGTGAGCGTCTTATGATCTGAAAAAAGTGTGTGGGTGTCTTTAGATATATTTTTGTTAGTTACAAGACATTGATAACTTAGACCAGACCTTTGATATACAGCCATACACCCAATCGATAAATGTTTTACTTTAGTGATATTGAGGGCATCTCTATAAGGTTAAGTACTAGGATTTTTGTAACAAATTTCTTTAAGGCGGCTTTTAGTAAACTGGCATAAATCGTCACGAAAGAAAAAAAACGTTATACGCCCGCCAGCCGATTTTTCCGTGTTTTTTATTTTCACTCTGTCTCTTTCTATTACACATTTATATATGTATTCTATGATATAATGTACAATACAAAAGCGTAGTATAAATTGTTGGTGTCGAATATATATATATATATATATATATATATATATATATATATATATAGTTTTGTACAAATATATTTAAGCTAATGACAAAAAAAAAATCTTGCCATTCTCAAACGTGGCTAATTTATTTCATTTTATGTTTTATTGAATACATTATATACAGCGAATTCGGTCGTCCATGGTTCCAACGATGACACATCATCATATAAATAACGGAATCCAATAATAACGATATCCTATGAGTCTCGAACTGTAATAATGGTAACGCTCGTTTTTACAGTTCGAGCCGGTTTGTCCACGGCCTGCAATCTCAAAGGAGACTAGCCCGCTACACAGGACATATTAAAATGAGTGTTTGTGAGTGTGTCACAAGTGTGTGCACAAACATAGGTGCAGTCTCTATTCCATCACTCTCATAATACAATGAGACGACAAATCCGACACGACCGGAAAGAGTTCAAGCGCAGGACCGATTCAAAATTTCATCTTCCAGAATCCGGCTACTGAGAATTTTCCGACTGAGAAATCCAATAACTTTTTATCTCCTACCGACCTAAGGCTAGAAACCTAGACCTTTAGGATCTGCGGCCTTATATTTGGCCACTAGATCAACGAGGCAGCCTCGAACTGTACACGATGTGAAACTTTTTTTTAATAATTTTATAGTGCTATTAAATTGCAAAATTTGTATAACTGAGCGAACTATTTTCAAAAATAATAGTAGACATTTGAAAAATTATTTGTATCGGTATTACGAACAATTTTTTTTTTTTGTTTCGTTCGATTAAAATAAATTGGGTTTCCTCAATAATACGGTATGAAATTTCCACAAACTATAGGCATGTTTAATATTGTAGTGCTGTCACGTAGATGCCCCTAAGCGCATGGATCTTAAGACAATTGTATTTATACAGAATATTTCAACAAATTGGCCCTTTGTGTTCTAATATATATTGTACAATACGATTGTTACATCATATTGCTTCTGGACGCGGTTTTTTTGGAACATGTTCGGTAATATCCTACTAATATTATAAATGCGAGAGTTTGCGAGGACGAATTTTTATAAAACTTTCCAATAATATTGCTTATACATCAGAATAACACGTAGGCATAATATCAAAACATTGCGTAGATTTCGTTATTGAAATATATTGTATAGTCATATTTCCTAGGTAGGCAGTGTACTTTTTATCTTTTTTAAGAAATGTGATTATTGATGGATCACCTGTGGGTTTAAATATAATATATACGCGAACAAAGTCGTGGGCAAAAGCTAGTGTTAAATAATTTGGTAAGCGCAGTCCCCATTGTATTTCGCTGTTTTTTTAACGGTACTGGTTTTATTCCCCGCTTATAGCAAATACCTGTGTTACAGGTAAAATTTCTCACTAATCACATTCAAATGGCCCTCGCCGATTTTTATGTTGGCCGAGTCTAGCGGTAATTAACCCGTGGTTTGTACAATCTGTAAAAACGTTCGAACACCTAGAAATTGTATCTATTCCCAATTTTTATAAATGTCTTGTTTTTTGAATTACTTACCAGCTAACATAGATTTTTTTTGAAATCGTTAAAATCAATTCGTCTAAACTTTTTTAGAAATACAATCAAAAACTGTTTGCTGAAATTTATACAGACACATGTTATCACGATTTAATAAACGTCCAGAGACGACTTAGTCGAACATTTATTATAAAATCATATAAGCTATGAACAGTCAACGAATCGAGTTCAAACTAATTCTAAAAAGTAGTTTTTAATTGCTGTACGCCAAATAACAACGCACGATCAAGATTCAAGTCTCGCACTATCTCCCTCCCTCCTCTTAGTGCGGAAACAAAATCGCAACTTTAACTTAGTTTTACTTGGCTATTACCTACTACTATGTTATTGGCATCTACCTTTATAACTATTTTATCCGTCAATTATTATTAAATCCTATTAATATAGCAAAGTTTTTTCTTTATTGATGGAATACTTCTTTCGGGATAACAAAAGTAATATATCAACGTCTAATGTTAGTGCAACGTTTTGTGTGTAACGATTCTGAATCGAAATTACTGTTGATGAAATATCAATTAGTTGATGAGTGGCGCATCCGTTAATTTTATTTATTACTTCCCATTCGGTAGTTATCGAATTGGACCTTTTTTAGACCTTTAATTCTCTAGATTCCAAACCACTTTTCGTTATTATAAAAAAAACCATCCGTTGACTAGTTTATGTTTGTATCAAAACCTATGTATAATAGAAAGGGCAGAAAATAAATAGTAAAAACTATTTGTAAGTAAATTACCAAATAAATAATTCATAGCACCGATAGGCCCAGTGGTTAGAACGCGTGCATCTTAACCGATGATTGCGGGTTCAAACCCAGGCAGGCACCACTGAATTTTCATGTGCTTAATTTGTGTTTATAATTCATCTCGTGCTCGGCGGTGAAGGAAAACATCGTGAGGAAACCTGCATGTGTCTAATTTCAACGAAATTCTGTCACATGTGTATTCCACCAACCCGCATTGGAGCAGCGTGGTGGAATATGCTCCATACCTTCTCCTCAACGGGAGAGGAGGCCTTAGCCCAGCAGTGGGAAATTTACAGGCTGATTATGTATGTTATAGTGCCGCGCTCAATACTGAACATCTTCTGATCTGTTGACATCTGTCGAGCCTTATATAAATACTTGTCATTGTAATCAATTGCACAACCTTATTATAATACCGGAACTTGATTAAAAAATATTATTTCCCAAATATTTATTGACCAAAGTATTGTGTTGTTCGTTTAAATTTTTCTTTTCTGCTGCAGATTCCCGAGTTCAGATCTAACGAAAAAAAAGTATTAAGTTTTCTTGTCAATGAACTGTTATTATAACCATTAATTTAATAAGTTGGTGACTCCATATTGGCGTAGCACAGAAAATCCGACCATCTCGTATTACTGGACTCTCATAAGCTGAGGGGAGATATTGTATACTATATTTTAATTTTTTATTTTCATTTATGTAACGTATGTCTTAGGATTGAACCTACCAAAAAACGACTCAAAATCAAAAAGTTTTAAAGATAAAACTAAATTGTACAGCTACAGATTACAGACTACGCTTCCTTCCTCGCAAAAATAAAACAAAAGAAATTAGCTTAAAAACTAAAACCCGACTACGGAAAAAATCGCACTCTGAAAAGTGCGAAATGAGATAAACAAAATCTTCCAATTTTTAGATTATTTCAATTACCTTGCGGTCACTTTATATATTAATAAAAACGTATACATCTTAATACTAAGCATAAAACATAAATTAAAGTTCAAATAGTTATAATTAATTCGATTAATAAAATCAAAGAAATTATACAAACGTCATTTAGATTAGCACCGATTTTCTCACGTCGATATTTTGCATCCACAACAAATAAACACATTGATCAGACATATCGCCATCTCAGCATTTTCGTAGAGGAATATTAGAAAAGTTTTTCGATTGCTGGGATGGCACGGCTACGTGAGACACAAACATTGCAGCGAAGGCAGCATAATCTCCTGGCATCGGGCCAGTTCACAATATGTAAGCGTAGTTTTCAATAGAGCCGTTTAGGTATCCACTGCAGCTCAATAACCCAGCGACAATTAAGAGAAGGTATGCGCTGTGATTATCTGCTGTATGGTCTCGAATATGGGCGTATTGTGAATCCGATGGTACGTGTGCATTCGATCGCTTACGAAGGCGATTAGTGAACAATATTGGTTCGGAATTATTCCTTGGTTTAAGCTGTTCTATTTTAAGATAATCAAGACACGATCTCTTTGTTTAATGCGTGAATGTTATGATGTCTTTGTAAATTTATTTTAGTGAAATATCTAAAATTATATAAATAAAATATAATATAAACAAAAATAAAAAAAATAAATTGTAGTTATATTTCAGTGTTCTGCAATCATAGTTCCACAGATTTTTGTTTGGGAAATATTTGCATAAGCCAACAATTCAGATACGTAAATTATTCAACTAGGGACGTAAACAGAATGTTATGTAATGGTTTAATTGTACTTGCGTTCATTTAATGTGTAAAAGTTATTTGGTACTCGGCGTTGAAGAAAAACATCTTGAGAAAACGTGCACGTGTTCGTGAAAAAAACGCGGATCCACCAAACCGCGCTGTAGCCAGAAAGTGGTGGAATAAGCTCTAGATCCGTATTGTAGCCGCTAGATGGAATAAGTTCCTGACCTTCTCCTTAAAAGGAGAGTGTCCCAGCAATGGGACATTTACAGGCTTCAACTTAATATTTACTTTATCTGTTAGCATTGTATGGATACAAAATCAAAATATACCTTATTCTTGTAGGCTTTCACAAGCATTTTTAAATCGTTATTTTCCAAACTATATAAAGAGAAACTACCACTGGTTCAGAATGTAGACAAGAAACTCGGTAGTTACTCTTTTTTAATAATTAAAAATACTAAGTTTCACACAAAATAATATACATTATTTAATACCAAGACAAAACAGTTGCAGTAAAATAAATAAAACAAAATAACTGATGTCATCAAAAACGGGATTATCTGTAGAAAGAAACATCATTAAGGAAAATATTCTGTTATCGGTTGAGTACAAGTACCCACACAAACACACACATATATATTTGAGTGTATACATACCATCAGATTTCAAAAATATAACAACACGTAATTTAAATTGTTTCATAAAGATTTAATCTTAGTGAATTTAATGTACCACCTAATTCATACGGTTTATATTATAACCGTCTAGTTTTATAAGACAGTCACATACGTCGTGTATCATGTAAGCTTTAAAGTTAGTTTTTATAGATAAATAAAATAGGTCTCCGTTAGCTGTCGAGCTGCTTAAATATTCAAGTTACGTCATAGAACATGCTACGGCATTCGTTGCATATGTTCAATAGCTTACTACAGCTTACATTGTGTCACCAGTTACATAAATAACATCTCCAAGCGACTTTCACGTTTAAAAGCCGCACAATAAAGACCATTATCGCTTGTTATTCAACTATTTCATGTATGCCGTCTTCATAACTATTAATCCACAAACCTTAGTCTTCCTCATCTTGACAAGACAAACAGGAAGTCATGAATCATTGACAAACATTGTCGTTGTTGCATGGGTGGCGGATGTGGAGAAAATGCTCCATCATTCAGCTCGGCCACTTCCACCGGATATGAAGCCTGTATCGTCATCATCTTCGTCAGTCTAATGGCCCCTCTGCTATTTGGTGTTCCTGTGAAAATGTCGCTACGATGAGTATGTAGTTTCGAGCGAGTTTTTTTAATCTGGAAACGGTTTTTTGTTTACAATATGATTTAAGACTAGTGTATAAAAGCGGCAACATCAACCGACGTTTGCAGGTTCAAATCCAGACAACGAACTAAGTTTTCAATATTTATGCATTATTAGGTTTAATTAACGATGAAAATATTTAAAGAATAAATTTGTTTTGCTGACCACATAATACATTCACCAACTCGTATTGAAAAACTAAACTAAACCAAACAACAGGGCTACTGTGAGTATATATAACATAATGAAAACATAATGTGTCTTTGTTTAAGGATTATTTACTTAAAACATATTATAGTTACCGAACCGTACATAAACATACCGAACTACACTTAAACGCATAAAATACTAGTGTATTATTAAACTATCTAACCGTCTATAATTCATGTTTATATACACTGTATAATTGCATATATATAATTCTACACAACTGTCTCAAATTGTAACATTTCACTGACATTTATAAAAAAATTCATAAAAAATCTTAGTAGATATAATGTCGACTCCAAAAAGATTTTTAAAACAATAAATTTACCATGTATGTATTATTATATATTTAGAGTAGGAAAATAGGTATGCTATATAATAACATGGCAATTAAATAGTCTAAATTAAAGCAGTACTAAAGGCAAAATTCTACGGAGATAATGACAATTATTAAACAGATTGTATAATAATAATTTATTTTGAATTATTAATTACAATTATAATTTTGAAAATGAAAAAAAATATAACGTATTTTTAATGATACGTTACAACATATTCAGGATGGAGTTATTAATAATACTGTTGGAATTAATCATGAAAAGTTGACAAGGGTACAATCGGTATTTAGACTGACCGTAACTGCCACAAAAGCAACAATTGTAGCCGTGTTTAGAGAACGTTCACCTCATCTTCGGATAAATACGGGTTGAGTTAACAATGCGTAATAATCCCATTGTTTTCATTTCATTTTTACAAAATATATATCGAATCGTTTTCATCAAAGGAAAAGCTTAACCTCTATTATTATTCCCAATATAATCTAGACTTATTAAAGAATCCATATTTTTTCACGCACTGGTATCCTTCAAAAACCCGTAGTCCAAGGAGAGGGGGGTGGGGGGGAAGTTATGTGGCCTTCTTTTTGTTATCCGCTAAAACCACTGTGATATCCGTCCGCGACACTGATATCACAGTGGTTTTATATACGGATACCATAACCGCGGCTAACTACTAAGTATTGTTGTGCTAAAGCTTGAGGCCAGTGGGTGACTCAGTGTAACGAGAGGCACAAGGGACATAACATGCTTGCTCTCAGGTAATGGTGAATGGTTAATATTTCGTACAACGCCTATAACTATGGGTGATGGTGCCTAATATCATCAGGTAAATTTGCCCGTCAATCGACCTATAACAATGAAAAAAGCCGTGTGAACCCGGAAAGGGTTTTTCATAAAATGTTAAATGTAATTACTATAATAATAAAATTGATTAAACGCAAATAAAGGTCTAAAATATCAATAACATCATTAATCATAATGAGTCCTTGGTAATACTAGTTTCCATACCACGAATCGAAATATAATTTTGTAGGTAATATCAATGCCGTTTGTGAAGTCAATTCAATGATAATTCACGTTTGCTGTTAATAATTACGTGCATGAATTAATTAAGATTTTGTCGGATATTGATTGTTAAATTATATTATCATAATATTAAACATGTGTTTTATAGAATACGTTTTATTAATTGTGTAGTAATTTCGATTTTAATTAACATTCAGAATTAATAGAAAGTGTCATAACAGTCATGCCATTTAGAATATATACATTTTGTAACCCTACCAACGAGGGTGCTTGACTCTTGCTGGTAGGTATGTTTCTAATTTAATATAACTTAATATATAACTAATTTTATGGTAATTTTAAAACGAGTTTCATCCGGTTTTCCTTAACCGGTAAAAACCGGTAAAATTCGAACATGGAAGCAAATTAATCTACCCCGTCTGTTGCTTATTAGCGTCCATAACGAGCGCCTGTGAAAAAACTGGCAATCTATCAAACCATTACACCTAAATAACTTAGTATATTTTGTTTTTAGGCAACACTTTAGGTAAAAATTAAATACACAAGATATGTAACGTAAAATATTCCATAAAATAATACATCTAGCCGAGCTGTATTTGTAATTAATCTCAACATATTATGTCAAATGAAATTGTACCGTATGTTTTGTGTGGAGAAGCCTGGTGGAATAAACTCCAAAACTTCTCCAATCCTGTAAAGTTTACAAACTTACTAATATTATAAATTTGAACGTTTCGGTGGATGGTTTTTTGTAACATCAAGCCTGGTAGCACTGCCAAACCTATTTGATTATTATACGTTACATATCTTGTGTATTGAAGCCACAGTCGAATCATCGGTCAGATACAATAAATATCTATAATTTTAAAATAATGTCCTTTAATAGAACGTGTTTCAATATTTAATCTTAAATATACTTTCTATTTCTCATCCTGTACTTGATTTTATTGTAACAACAACTTCGAAATGTTATTAAACCGAAGCTACATCAACATACAATTAATATATATTTCCAAATATCACAAGCGGATATATCATTGATACAGATGCTATACCGGCATCCATTCAACCCGTAGATATGCACATAAACTTACTCTAATTATACAAAGACACGCCGGACGTATTACTCAATGTCAAAGTTATACCGGTTATAGGGAGAATCGGTCATCGTATTAATATCCGTTCGGAAACCTTTGTCTTCATAGTTGACACTTCCTTTTGTCATACATCATAACAAAAATATATTTATTTTCAGTTTTTTGTACGTAAAACAATTTGTGTTAACTGAATACTATCAACATTCTAATAGCTACTTTCATATGGGCCATTTGATGGTAAGTCAGTACCGCCTATAGACATTAGCACTGTAAAAAATATTCACCATGTAATGCCAGTACGATATTGCTGTTTAACAATAGAATGTCTGTGAATGGTCTTCCTGCTTGGCCAAAATGGTCAAGCCGTTTACGGGCCTCGAGGTTGCCCTCCTTGCCCGGGCTGGTCCTCCCCGGTAGCCGCTACCGCGTCCTTTCCTTTTGACCCATAGGATCAGGACCAATTTGGCCCAGTGGTGTCTTGTAGAATGTGCAATGTGAGTGATATATATTCAGACGCAATTTAAAAATACATCAACCACTATCATATGATAGTTTAAATTTTTGTCTGCAATTCACAGGACGGTCTATTTTTTTTAATTGTCAACGTCAATAGTTTCAAGTTATTTCTGCAGTCCTTTGTCTATTTTTGTTCTAGTTTTAAATAGAAAGGCAAACGTGCAAACGAGCTTGATATCTATGAGGATTTCACGCTTTATGTACCGCAAACCCTGGAATCTAAGATAATATGTCCCTCGTACCTTTAATAACACTAGCTAACTTTTATACAGGAATGTATTCCAGAAACACATATTATTGACTTTCGGTCGTAGAATAATGATGGGATAACCTATTTAGCCATACAGCTGTGTATGGCTAAGTAGGTTTTTTTAGATTTTATAATTTCTTCGTTTCGAAATGTAAACGTCAGTACTGTATACTGTACTGATGACAAAATGATATTATTAAATAATAATATGATAGATATATTATATTAATAAATATATTTATAAAATTATAACAGTCTTTTTGTCACTTACTCGATGTATGAAACTTGTGAAGTGGACACAAATAAGAATCTGTGACAGCAAAGTCATTATTAGCAATTCTGAAAAGATAGTGTTTCTTCCTTTGACCACAAGTCGCCTAAAATCTCCCACACCTAACTTTCAATGAGAATGCCAATGTTTTGTACAACGATTTATTTAAATTAATTAGAAACAAGTTCAATGCCATGTTCACGTCTAAGACAGTTAATACACCAATCTTTTTAGAATTCAATGATTGGGCGACTATTGGAATTCATAAGAGTAGGCAACGAATGTACGAGCTTTATGATGAAAGACGTACAATCACAATGCCACTTGGTAATTATGTAAGTAACTATTCAAAATTATTTAGAAAATTTAGTTATATGGCATATAAAAAATAAAAATAAGAATGGTCATGACAAAATAAAAATTACTTGGAAAATTATTAATTGTGAAACTGGTAGAGTGGGCAGTGACAGTTCCGAATTGACCTTGAATTATAACAATAAAGGGGTAAACAGTGAACGGGAAGTTGCTTCAGTTTTATAAAAAAAAATTGCGGGCATACCAGTTTTGTTCTCCAGCGGTTTCCGATTCATTGATCAAAGAAAATGTAAGAGAATGTAAATCAAGCTTAACCACTGTAGACACCAATGACATAATATGTCCGTTTAAGTCATTAGACATATTAATATATTTCTGTAAAGATGTTAACTTCAATTATAGATGTGATTGCACTTTGCAACAATATTTAATAGTAGTGTTCAACGTGGTATATTTCCTGACCTGATGAAACATAGTAAAAGTCATTCCAATATTTAAATCTGACAGTTCTCAGCAAAATATTGTCTTTCATGTTAAAAAAAAACAAATAAATTCAGTAGATATTTAAGTGTTTGTAGTTTTTGATGGAATAAAGTTAAGCCTTGTTAACGTGTGTGTGTTAACCTAAGGAGTTTCTCGTGTTAAGTGCAGCAATTAATACCATCAGCATCATGCCTTAACAAACGTATTGTAGTGCAAAATTAAGTTTTAGTTAACCTCAAGTTTGTGACTTGCAAAAAACATTTGAAACTTTCTTCTGACTCTTTATTCAATAATTTGTATCATCTGCCTCCAGTGCTTTCGTTGGTTCATCTCAGGTAGATCAGCAATCAGTTATTCGACCTTAAATAACGATGTAAAAAATATTTTCAAAGCGAAGAAAACACTATGCGGATTCCAAACTAATAAAATATGGGCAAAATCATTATATGTATATACATATGTATATATAAGGATCTAATATATATATTTACTAGTATTATGTACTTAGCATTATTAATGAGAATGTAACTGTCTGCCAGTTACGCTTTCGTGGTTAAGTTACTGAAATGATTTCGATGAAATTCAGCACGTAGTGAGCGAACCAGAAGAATTTATTTTCAAACTCGATGGGGTTAAATTGTTGAATAAGGTCTGTATGCTATGAAGGTTTATAAATTTCGCATTAAGTTTCAGCGACAGGTTCCGCAAGTTAAACATATTTTCAAAATGAAAGATAGCACCACATTTATTTCACTTAATGAAATATATAACTTAAACTTTTAAAAAATTACGCACTTCAAATCCAAGTTAGTAAAAGTATTAAAACTTACTTAACTTAAAATTGTAGTGTAGTAAGAATAAATATTTCTCTTTTAAAGAAAAGTGCTGCAATACAAAAGAGTGTTTTCAAATATAACTTAAATTCGAACGTCAACGATTCCGTACAATAATAAAGTTTTTATCGTGACTTTGCTAACCATAAAATAAACTTTGTCAGTAATAATATTTAGTGGTTGTATAAAATATATTCTCGTGATAAACACATACAGTTTGAATAGTTTCTATGACTCACCAGTTATCCAAACTTATTATTCTAGCAAAGACTTGCGGTGCCACGCAGTTATACCCGATTTAATTTGTATTATAAATAGAATAAATATGAGCGGTAACTTTAAGCTGTTATTACTTTTGATAGACTGAACCAATTTTGATTAAATAAAGGCTAAACGATACCTTGGAATACTCTATACATTAATAAAAGAAAAATAACATTAGCAAAAAAAAAATAACAGATGAAAATGTTAACTTCGAGAAAAAGGTTTGGAGATTATTCCACCACTCTGCTCCAATATGGGCGAATTTCACTTAAATTAAACACATTTAGATTTCCTCACGATATTTTCCTTCACCACTAGAAGAATTATAAATACAAATTAAGCACTTGAAAATTCAGTGGTGCTTGCCTGGGTTTGAATCCGAAATCATCGCTTAAGAAGCACGCGTTCTGACCACGGGGTCAACTTGGATCATATAATATATGACAGCGCATCGCCGGCACCATCTTTTAAATTACGTGAAAATGAGATTTGACAGCTAGTCGATCTGGTGAAGCGTCGTATCGATGGTTGGCGGGAATGTTGAACGTCGCTATTATTGTGGAGCAGTCAACTGCAAGCGCTACCATGGCTGCTACGAATCGCCTTTATTCCTTGAAGTATTGTAATTTCTTAGGAGATAATAAACAAATGGCTGACCTTAAAATGGAGATCTGATTTTATGTATATAAATCTAAAATATATGTTTATAAAACAACACCATCGGTAAAAAGACAAATAGACATATGTATAAAGATTAAAAAAAAATGGTAACTGATATAGAATAATAAAATCACAGACGCACACTTTAATTTTTATGTAAAATAATAGTTAGAACAAACTGTAATTTTTATCTGTTGTGAGGGAGGGTGATAATTAAAAGACACGTTTTAATGAGCCACCCACCACTTACTATGAGAATGGTAAATGGTAACTTAACCCCACATACATTAGCAGTTAAAGAACAATCCATTATTCTTACATCATCTATTTGTCGGCAAACACGAAAACTAAGATGTTATGACACTGCCACACAACCGAAAAATCTTTAAAAAAAATTAAATGCAAACACCCCGACACGCGTAACAAAAATTAAATTATACCTATCTGCGTCAGAAATGTTGTAATCATAATTTTGGCTTTGAATTTAAGGTTCTATTTGAAATTTGTACATTACAAACAATCAAAGGACCTTCATAAAAAGAAATTTTACATCAAAAATATAACATTAATATTTTTAAGTGAATGTAAAATTAATCAACAAAATAAACAAGATCAAAACACAAATAAAATTGCTGGTACATGATTAATACGACAAGGTTTTAAAGTGTATGTTAAATTGATTCCATGAAGTTCTCTGTAATATACGAAGCTCCCGATGTTTATCTTAACTAAGCGCGTGCTTAAGTATACGCGAAGCACTTCTTAAGTTGCAGGAAAAACTTGAAGTACGGCTTACATCTTCGTTATATTAGACTTCACCATTGAGTATGAAAATAGAGAAATGTTAACGTCTGTTTCGTTCTGTATACAACTCATCTGATATTAATTTGGTAAAAGGAAAAACGAAAAGCAACTAATTAAGGCAACGGGATTAATTATTTATTGGCACTTAAAAGGCACTTTTATACTACAGCAGATCAACACATACAAGCAAATATCTCATTTAATAATAAATATAAAACGTCATTGTTATTAATTATATACGCGTTTATCGTCTCCGCTATACATATTAGACTCTTTTGTTTTGCAATAAAACAATTGAAAATTACGTTTTCGTTGTAATCGTCGAAAACGTACGTTTTCTAACTTTTAATAAAATTTAAGCCTTTAAGTAAATTATAAGAATAGTATAACCGATATCTTCAATGATAAATTACATTTGTCAAAGTTTATGAGGACTTTTTTTTATGATATCCGTAGGCGGACGAGCAAATGGGCCACCTGATGGTAAGTGGGCACCGCCCATAGTCAATGGCGTTGTAAGAAATATTAACCATTTCTTCAATCACCAAAGCGCCACCAACCTTGGGAACTAATATGTTACGTCCCTTGTGCTTGTAGTTACACTGGCTCACTCACCCTTCAAACCGGAACACAACAATACTGAGTACTGCTGTTTGGCAAACTATGATGACGATACTAAATTATATGCAAAGAAATTATAATACAATGCAAAATAATATGATAAAAGAAAAGAATATTATAGGACGAGACAAGTCGAAATTGTTCTATATCTTATATCTATGACTTACGAATATTTAAGGAAAAATGAAAATAATAAAGTCCAAGTCGCAAAATAATTTCAATACTGATTTCAGAAATATCAAATAAGGAAATATCGTAAATTTAACATTTACAAAAAAAAAAAAACAAATGGTTTTCCGAAACCTTTGCAAGTTGTACTTGAAATCGAATGAGGCGAGATCCGTAAGCTTTATACATCTAAAAAGATCAAAGAGAAAAAATATATTAAAATACTTATACCTACAGTTTGTTTGACAAACGAGAAATTCATCTTTGAAGGTGTTTACCACGTTGAATAAAAAGCGGGCGCGTTCAAAGTGTGTTTACTATTAGACTTGTTCTCTCAAGCCACAGCTTGTTTTAGACAGATAGCTGTAATTTGTGATGAGATCTGTATATATAGTTAGCACACTTATTGTGCGTTTTTAACGCGACCTCTAATACTAAAAACGTCAGTATTAGTTCCTTACATGTGAAATTAGCGTTTTGTCGTACTGACCACTTTGATCTGAAATTCAAATTTATAAATTCATTTAGCTGGTATATTTGAGTTTTGAAAACAGTCATTAATTTGTTTTTTCCTCATTATTTTTTTATCTTTGGCGTCGATTATTACCGTACAATGGAAAACATGAAATATCGATATATTTACGAGTACGAGTTCTACCGTGGCACTAGTGTTGCAGAAACAGCTCGAAGGATTAATGATGTGTACGGCGCTGGGGTCGCAAAGCACGGTACGTTTTTGGTTTAAACGTTTTCGTTCTGGAAATTTCAACCTTCAGAACCAACCGCGTGGACGGCCGTAGACCAAAGTGAAAAATAAAGAATTAAAGAATATTGTGGAAGCGGATCCACGAATAAATGATAAAACTGTATTAATCCACTTGATGACAATCCACAATTGACAGAGCCGAGATGGCCCAGTGATTAGAACGCGTGCATCTTAACCGATGATTTCGGATTCAAATCCCAGGCAGGCACCACTGAATTTTCATGTGCTTAATTTGTGTTTATAATTCATCTCGTGCTCGGCGGTGAAGGAAAACATCATGCAGGTTGCATGTGTCTAATTTCAACGAAATTCTGCCACATGTGTATTCCACCTACCCGCATTGGAGCAGCGTGGTGGAATATGCTCCAAACCTTCTCCTCAAAGGAGGAGAGGAGGCCTTAGCCTAGCAGTGGGAAATTTACAGGCTGCTAATGTAATGTAATGTAAATGTAATCCACTTGAAGCAAATTGGGAAAGTAAAAAAACTAGCACGATGCACGCATAGCATGAATTGAGTGAATCGAACTTACAATCACGCGTCGACTGCTGTGTTACTTTGCTCAACCGACAAAATAATGAAGGGATTTTAAATCGAATCATAACTACTGGATACTGTACGATAATCGAAAGCGCTCGTCGCAATGGCTGAACCCTGAAAATCCAGCCAATTCCTGCCCTAAACGAAAATTGACTCAAAAAAGTTACTTGTGAGTGTTTGGTGGACTAGCGCCGGTGTCGTTCACTACAGCTTTCTAAAATCTGGCCCAACGATTACGGCAGATATCTATTGTCAGAAACTGCAAAACCATGAAGGAAGATCTAGCTGCTAAACAACCGAGATTGGTCAATCGCTCTAGGCCACTGCTGCTTCACGGCTACCCAAGACCACACACTGCACAACAAACAACCACTAAGTTAGATAAGCTACAATTGGAATGTCTGCAACATCCATCGTACTCCCTAGACCTATATATATAAAAGTTTAAAATTACTGACTAACATACATTGCACAGCCTAAATGGGTGGATCAAAAGCAATATATATTTTTAAATGCTCTTACTATGGGTGTTAAATAGGGGATGATAGTTTGTACGGGAATTTATTATTTCTTTTGTTAGAAATATGGGAATCGGTTGAAGTTTTTTTGATAACTCATCTATTAAGAGTTTTAAATTGCCGAAAGTTAGTATCAAAGTACGCCGTTATACAAAAAAGTAAAGAGTTTAAAGGAAATAAAATTGACGAAAAAAAAAAAATGCCCCACTGAATTTCTTTCGTCGGTTCTCAGGTCAGGGTACTTTTTTTTCCGAGCCGGTGGTAGTGTAATTTTTGAATAGTGTCTCCGAAGGGATATCCCATCGGATAGTAATGCATATATTTCATTTTATTTATACCAAAACATATCTTTTCGACTGGTCTGGTCAATCTATTATGTTACCCTATAGCGTAAATAACAATGGAAACGTGCCCTTGGAAAACAGTTATTAAATTCTCGCAGTATTCAATTTGTTAAAACGACTCATACGCAACATATTGTATCGTTGTATTAACTAATTAACTGTGTAAAACTATACGCGTACAACAAGTCACTAAAGTTAAATCGTATCCGAATAGATTATATCCGGGAAAAACAAAGATATACAAAAAAACGGTCGAAACTTTTTAAATTATATAAAACCTTTTTATGCGAACATTTTCGTCTATCGCGGATTGCTTTCGTCTTGTTTTCTAGGAATGTCGGGTTCAGTTATAACTTTCTTACCCACATGCCAATTTGTACGGAAAATCGTTGAAAATTGAGTTATTAAAAACGTCTTTCTATGATAAATTGTTATTTTTTTAATGTTTCTTGCCCAACGGGTAAAACGGGACCCTATTACTAAGACTCCCCTTCCCTCCCCGTCCGTCCGTCTGGCACCAGGCTGTATCTCGTGAACTCTATGCTGTATACTCTACTCTATCTCTATTTCTGTTGCCGCAATAGAAATAAATAAAAACTGTATAAAATAAGTATTTAATTCCCATAGAACAATCGTGACTTTTTTGCCGTTTTTATAAATAATGGTATTACGGTACAGCATATACTATTATTATACATATACATAAATATATTTACTTTTATTAATGAAATAAATAAAGAATAAACTTTATACAAGACCCATATGTATCGTCAATTAACAAAATTAAATTTAGGTTTAATGATATCGTTCCAGGAGGTCTACTGAAAAGAAAGGTTCAGTGAAAAAGAGTACTAATTACTCTTACAATACATCAACTCTAACAATATAACAAAAATATCAATTTAACAATCGAATATATATCGTTTTTTGAATTATTTATTTGATCTTATATAGAACAATGTAGCGTGATTATATAACAGACGTAAGTTTAATTTAATTATCCAGGATAGGTTTTGTATTTGTGTATAATTTATTATTATGTATAATTATTTATCATCTATATTAAAAAAAAAAAAAAAAACATTCATAATTGCAAACGTCCAAAGTCGGTACCATTACAAATATAAAATATCTTATACTAAATTCAAATGAAGGTATTATTATATTATATATATCAAGGGTTTTGACTTTATATATGATATTTCTTTCAGATTTCACCCTAAAAATATTGCCAAGTACGCTTTTATGAAGTGGGAACAAACCTTAAAAAAAAACTGTCTGGACAAACATATTGCTCACGCCATCTTTATCAACACACTGCATACGGTTGAAAATTGAAAAAATAATATAAAAAAAAAAAAATCTAATCTCCCAGTTCTTTCAAATTCGTTCATACATGTCACGCGTCTCGCTAAGCCGATTTTTATTACATTTCAAAGTGTGTACTTAGCGGTGTTCAGATTAACTAAAGGGCGACTATTGAATACAATATTTACGGTTCTTCTATATCCCTAGCTAGTAGTCGCCAATATTTTCTAGGTAACAATATGTGTCACTTAGTGTAGTATTATGTACTTTGAAGGTAAGAGGTATCGAATATTTAAGGAACATAGAAACACTTTTCTTAAAATCAAAATGCTGATTTTTATACATGTTTGATAAAATATCATTAAATATGAATACTCTATATTGCCAGACACGTTTCAACGGTGGCGATTTTTGCCAGACGTTTCGAAGTTCTCAAAAAGAATAAGGTAATTTTACTTTTAACCCGAAGTCTTCATTTTTATTTTACAAATGTGTCTGGAGATGTTTGACCTCTTGGATTTGTCTGGCTGTTTGCAAATAGTACTGAAATGACTCCCTAAGTGTCATATACACATATACTAGCCGAGACATTTTGTTACTTAGAAAATAAGTAACATCTGTTTACCCTGAGAACTTGCTCTATAAGGTAACTTCGTCTGTGTACAACTTCGAAATATTCAAACAAACATTTCGAGCTAATTATTAAATAATAAATATTTCATAGATTTATTTATGTAGTTTCAGTAATAATTTCTTAATAATATTGGACTACATATTATATATTTTTTCATAAATACCTGTATATAAATCTTAAGTCAGTCTCGATATTCACTAACAATCCAAGTCATTTTCAAATTAAGAAGCAAAGTCCTCTTACATAAATAAATAAATATTGGACAACATCACATACATTACTTCGATCCTAATGTAAGTAGGTAAAGCACTTGTGTTATGGAAAATCAGAAGTAACGACGGTACCACAAACTCGCAGACCCAAGACAACATAGAAAACTAATTAACTTTTTCTAAACAGACTCGGCCGGGAATCAAACCCGGGACCTCGGAGTGGCGTACCCATGAAAACCGGTGTACACACTACTCGACCACGGATGTCGTTTTATGCAATGAAAATGTATACAATAACGTTAAAGCAAGAACAGTCACAGTTACGATTGTATTAAAAATGTATCATAACAGGTTCGCAGTTGTATCAAAAGTGTACCAATATTAATAAATTATTAATAAAAGAAGATTAGTTTTTTGACCACTAAAATGCGTTGTGTTATTAAAAACAGTATTTGATTTGACAAGTAAATTAATTTCTGATATATCCCTTTAAGAGTAACTTATTTGACAACTAACTATCGGCTTCGAAAAAATGTAATTGGATATCGTTAATTAGTTTTTAAATTAATTCAGTTCGAGTAATTAATCTGTGAAAGTATCTCAGTCTCTGTCAGTGGCAAGATTTGATTCACACGCTAACAAATAATAAGGCAAATACATTTACTAATCTTGCTAACTACCACATCCCTAACTAAAAGTTTGCGGATTTACTTATAAATACTGTATAGTGTCTACTTAAACAATGTATGTCTTCATCTTTCTAATGACACATTAATTATGCTAGAAAGAGACGAATCAACGTTTGTGTTGTTGATCTATTCACTTAACAAAATTTATAACTATAGAACTATCATCAAGGTATATATCGTCGATCCATTATCAAGTGGCGTAAATAATTCCTTCTAGAAGGATTCAGCTAGTCGGAGCTGGTGTCTAAATAGTCTAAATCAGTAACTTTAATCTGTGGAACCCAACAGACCTTTTAAAGACGTGTACGAAATGAAAAAGAAGTAACTAAAGGAGAATTATAAATTGCCCAACAATATTAATTCCAGTTACTTTTTTTTTATAATACTCGAACGCTCGAGACCTAAAAAATGATATTAATAGTAATATATATATATATAAATAACTCACAAATGTTTTATGTAAAGCTAAATTGTTGTAATTAGCAATCAGCTCACCTCTCTGTGACTAACCTATAAGTCGTACAAGCTTTACGACTTCTGAACTGAACCAAATTTAATAAAACTTATCCAACTTCATCTATTAAATTTCAGAGAACTAGATTGAACACAATCAAGGCTAAGATGTGTAGAGATTAAATGCTACAAATTGGTGCTTAGTTATAAGTAATTTAAATTACAGTTTGAGTAAGTTTAGGCAATGTACCTACTAATAAATGAGTAGCGTTTATTCTGTAATGCCTAAATGAAATCCCACTGAGCCAATATATACAAAACTTATACGAAAATATGCAGCGGGTTTCGCAGAACATTTTGGTATATAACACTATTATATATATATATATATATATATATATTGTATGTAGCTCTTCTACACAGTTTCAACCGTTTTAAATTTAGAGTATTGCTAATTATACTTTATTGTAAATATGTATATGTCGCAGAAAACAAGCTTAACTATCCATTGAATTCATTCATTCAAAATTATTTCTTGGTGGTATGTCTTTATGGAAGCTCATCAGGGTAGGTACTATCCATCAGATAGTACCTACTCGTACCCAGATGAGCATCATAATATGATGACAACATACTATTAGGTCGCCCATTTGCCCACCCGATTACCATTCATCAGCAGCCCATACTCGTCCACTGCTGGACATAGGCCTCTTCAATTGCACGCCACTGTAAACTATCTTCGGCTACTCGCAATCAGCACCAGCTAGGGCTAATGAAGAAACGACGTGAAAACCCACTTCGTCAGAGAAACGGCAACTAAACCAAGAGATCAGCAGGCGCGTACGACACGACCTCCGGTGGTCCAATACTCTTGCGATTGATTACCATTATCATAAAAAAATTAAAACACCAATAATAATAATATTTATATAACCAAAATAATAATTCTGCAATCTGACCTAACCAATATAAAACAAAATATTTTCAGATGAGTCTAAAACAAATTACTCTATTCTATGAACGGAAGATCTATTGACCCAATATCATTCCTGAATAAACGGCTCCGTTGATCCGTTGCTCCCCTAGTTGAACGACTCCGTTTGTTAAAAAAGCTAGGCTGTTAATTAAAAGACTTATTAAACTAGTTGACTACAACATCTACATAACAAACAATTAAACAAACAAAAAACATTATTTTTTAATTTTCATCTTCAAGTTTTATATTTAAAATTACTCCGAAACTAATCCTTAAATAAATTTAATTAACAACTCATTTAATCACAATACTAAAACCAATACCAATAACTATTTATTTTAGAAAACCCTGTCACAATGATATTTCATCTGGTTAAATATGATTAAAACTAATTTAGCAAACCAATTTAATAACACAAAGTTCTAAAACCGCAGATGCATTATTGCTTCTGGCTCGATGTTCTACTGTATTACCAAGTCCAATGGGTCGAACCAAACGTTTAAATCGGCGTAGAATTACAGCTATTCTACACATAATTACAAACTCGATTACATTACACGCCCACTTGCGGTAATCTGACAACAATACTCGATTGAGGCTTCTAATGTTTAATTACCTCATTATTCTGTAAATGTGTAAATATAGTAGCTCGATACTTTAATAATTGTTTTGCAGCAGTTGTTTCTTCTATGTTTGCTTGAAATATCGTCAAATAGTTTTGGTGGTACGGCTTCATACAAGTCCATCTAGGTAGTTATAGTCATCACGTATTCTACTGATAAATAGCAGTACTTACTATTTATGTATTCCAGTTTCAGGTAAACGAGCCAGTTTGACTACAGGCACAAGGACACGACGTCTCAGTTTCTAAGGTTGGAATTTGATTGCCTGTGTGAGTAACAGTTCATATTTTTTAACAGTGGGACCATCAGTTCAAAAAATGCAATACGTGTAATTCAAAGTGATTCGCCCAAAGTTCTGATCAAATCTCTGTATCATTCGTACAGCTAAGTAAGTAAATGCATAGATGCTGAGTAGAGCCTAATGTATCACATTCACGTTAATTCTTGTTTCTTATGATTTATTATGTGTACACACTGTGATTTTAACTGTTATTGGCAAACATACATTGCGCTGATTAGTGAGTACACAATTATTATCTTAAGATACGCTTTGCAGAGTTGCTTTAGGAATATAATCGAGTTCAATTTTATCAAATAGATTTTCACTAACACAAACATAAACCTATTTACTTTTATGCTGACTAATTAAGTAGCAACGCTCGTTTACCAGAATAGATCACAGTAATCCGAAATAATCCCCCGTATTTTATACGTTTTAAATAACAATATGATATTCCGATCGAAGTAATCATTTAATATATCATAATATAACATAATCGTTGTAGTATTATTTAAACCACGAGTATCGTGACAAGTACAAACAAATTGTATTTCATTACAACAAAAATAAAAAAAACACGTGAGGCTCTCGGGTTGGCACGTATTTATGGAAGCCAATTATCACTTTGGCATTCGTCCAATGCAATTTCAGAACTAAACACGACGTATTTACCGAGACGTCGGTGTTTTTAAATAACTTTAAAACCTAACTATACATCACGTCATAAACTACAAATGTATGATAATAAATAATTCATAGATTTAACTGAAGCTATTGGTTACGTTGTAATCTGTAATTTTATTTGTGATATTGTAGAGCCTTGAAATAACTGTAACACGAAAATCGGTAATTTGGATGATTATTTTTAGTGTAGTTAATCTACTGAAACGGGTAGGAGGTGGCATACTGGTAAGTGACCACAACACTTAGATATTGGCTGTATAAGAAATCTTACACCATTAATACACCGCTAGGGGTTCTAAGCTGCGTCACGGTAGCGTGCGAAAGCGATCCCGTGGCGCCCGCCGAAGAGACGGAGAAGGTATTCCGGTGTCCGTACACCGGAATACCCTCGCACTCGGCTTCTTGGGCACCGGCGAGTCCCACATACGCCCTCCCCCCACTTTCACGTAGGGGAAACGCATAACGTGTTTTCCGGCAAAAAAGCGGTTCAGGCTGGCCAATTTCTTGTGGCTATTTGTTTTTTTTTTTTGCACTTTAATCTAATTTGAGCACATTCCTTCTGCACAGATACAACATTCTCATAATAGTTTATACAACTAAACTTCACTTTACACAGTATAATATACAAATCTTTATTAATAATTGTTACCCGATAAAATTCAAAAAGCACTCTCAGAGATTCTGATAAAGGATCTGATAGAATGCTTCGTACCGTACTGATATCGAACAAACTTAAATTACTTGAAAAACTTCACGTAGAAGGTTATAATTCATTTATTTGTTAAAAGGTTATGTTGTTCGTTCAATATAGAAAAATTTCAAACGTTGATTTTTTATCTAAATCTCTGTTCTAAATTCTGATTGATTTGATCTGAATGACTTCGTTTGATACAAAAGTGATTGAAAAAGCCTAATTGAATCAGTTATATTTGAATTTGAATTTATCGCAGGTATAGGTGAAGAGTGTAATTACGCTGAAAGGTTGATTTCACGGCCTTTTTTGTCTCATATCAAACAAAGACCAAATTTTACTACATATTTTTATCTATTTTAAATACAGAATATCAGAATAAATTAGAATATTTGCGATTTATCCGTTTCTACTTCGGCCTTTTACGATACAGACTATCTTTTTGTACAGAAGATATTATATAGTACACAACTGTGTGGGAAAATATAGATGGACTTTCTGTTCTTTAAATCTCATACGAAGTCCAACGTGACATGACTGCATAGAAATAGAGAATCGCTGGCTTCCCTATGTAGAGATCGAACGAAAGACCGACAGAAATTGCTTAAGACAACCTTAGCGAGAGACCAAAACGCACATGTTCCTTATATCAATTCTGCCATTGTGCTCCGATTATGCCTTAACAATAACGTTTTTGAAGGTTTTTTTTGGGACAGGTGGCAATCGAGTAGGAAGCTCACATGGAAAGTGACTACCACCCGCCCACGGTACCCTGCAAAACCGGGGGGTGTTTCCTGCCTTCAAGAAATGTGTACGCTCTTTTCTTGAAGGTTCCCGTTCCGAAACGATACGACCCGTATCTCACTAACTAACTATGAATGAGATGCAAAGAAGGACCTCATCCCAACCCAATCCACTGACCTGTAGTGCCACACTCAGCGGTAACCCGCTAAACGAGGAATGTATCACAGAGTAGGGAAAAAAAAAAAAAGCTGACTGCCGTCTCAATGTGATAATTTATGTAAATGCTTAGAATAGAGTTTAAGCCTCTTATTGTTGTAGTTACACCCTTCCCCAGAATTTGGTGGACGCGCTAAGCAGAGCAATCCTGAGAGGGACTCTTCAACGCAATCTCTGATAGTACCCTCCTGGGGTTAAAAGAAAAAAATTCTGCACAAATTCTGGGAGTCGGTATCTGATCTGCGTTCATATAATCTCGTATATTCCACTTTTGAAAATACAATCCAATTCAATTATCGAATCACCTATCCAGCTTATTCCTCTTTTTTCTTATCATAAAGGTTTCTCCACGTGCTGTCCGTGCTTTTGGAGTAACTTTTATATTATTTTGTCTTTTCTTTTCCTGCTCGGTTTCATTTCGAGATAACATCCCAATCAGAATATTTGGATTAACCCAACTGATATATTCAATTGTCAATTATACTGTTGCTTTTATTTTAAAAATAAACTATACCTAACAATATTTAGTAAAATACTGATATGTGAGGGTCCAATCTTTTTATTTTTTTCTTTTTTTCTCGCTGGAAAAACTCATTATGCGTTTTCGCATGCTACCGTGGCGAAGAGGGTACAACCCTACTCGATATATATTCCATAAGTATTTTATATAGTAAACTTCTTACTATATAAAATACTTAGAAAATAAACAATATACCAATCATATGAAATATGATGCTTGTAAACTAACCTTAATTTATTTCACATGCCCAAGTTAAACGCACTTAAACGCACTTAAACGCACACAAATAACATATTTGAACAAAATCAAATTTTAGTATGTTCTTACTTTGAGACAAAAATTGGAGTATGAGAACTAAGATGCATAACTATATTTGCATTCACTAGCTGTTCCTTGCGACTGAATATATTTCATATTATATTACCGTAGCTCAAATTTATGTCTATTTCCTTATTCTGGTCCCAGATTACTTTAATGTCAAATTAATTTATGAACGACTCCTTGGTTTTGTCATGTTTTGTGAAGTAGCTGACAGACAGTTCGCATTTACAATATTAGCAAAGATATATAAATATTTAAAACAAAAAAAAATTTATCATGATTAAATATTTGATAATAATTATCAAATAACACGTAACAGTTTAAAATGAAATACAGGGAACGCTACTCAATCATGGTTTAAATCATTTGATCGCTTGTAATTGTTAGGAGGTTCGAAATCGGCTAATCCGCTAGCCTGGATTGCGCGCTTCGCTAAAACCGATCGATTAATGTATTAACTCGGATTTGTCGTCTATTTGCCTAGTTTGAGCTTAGCGTAGCTAAAATAAAAAATAAGTGATAATTTATTACTTAGCATTTAAAACTCGTGACTAGAATATTCTAGTTAATTTTGCATTAAGAACGCTTAATCAAATTTGATTATTACCATTTGTTTTATCAAGTGCTAAAATACTTTTATGATTATCATCAAACTTTCCAATTCTTCATTTTTATAATTTTGCGTTATATTTTTTTGTATTACAAAATATGGTGGTGAATTTGTCTCCTGAGAAGTGATCACCACCTAATAAATATTTTAAACCTTGGCACCATCACCAATGCGCAACCAACCTTGTGAACTAAGATGTTAATATGTCCTTTATGTGGAGACATTCTCACAATTACTCATTCAATTGGAACTACTACTAAGTAATGCGGTTTGGTGGTACCTACTCAGACAAATTTGCACAAGGTCCTATTCCAAAGTAGAGTAGCACCATATTCTTCTGCTTGATAGATGTAATTTGTGATTCCATAGCTTAATAACTATGGAGTTTTTATTGGCTTTTGTATTTGTTGCTTTAGTTATTTTTATTTTTATAAATTTATAGTTTTTTAACTTATCTGATCTTATCTATACGCATTACATTTTATATATTCTATAATTTAGTTGAGCATAATTAAATATTTTTAAACAATCGAAACTCCTCAATTGGTATGATAATTAATTATTATATATAAATTATTGGGACTATCTTAATTTCGAAATAATATTCCTCTAAGATAGTAATAACATACTATTCTTAAATTGTATAGAAAATTTAATTTTATCGTGAAAATTCTCCACACCAAGACAGATAATCGCTGACAAAAATATACCTGAAGTTTTCAAATTTTCACCTGCAATTCAACTCATAAATCGCGCAGACAATGTCTTTTTTCGCAACTATTTCATTCTTACAACCTTTCCAATCCCGAGTCCTTGCTAACAGAATGGATATAGGTGACCGCAGCGGAAATCCGACCGAGTACGGAGTGTCAGGCCGGTTAACTAATTGGGTGTAGCGGGTCGGATGTGCGAACAAGGCAAATGAAGATTTATCATCTCCCCAGGTCATTCGGCCCTTTTGCGTATATTTTAGATTTCATACAGTTTTGAATTTAGAACAAAATTTTCGCGGTGATTGTCTTTTATTTATCAAAACTATAAGTTGAAAAAGTGTCACGCACCTTCGTGCTACTTTAATACGCGCAACATAAATATAGCTTGGAACACATTTTATAATATCTTGTCATAATAATTATATTATTCTCTCTGTTCATTGTGATTTAAGTATTTATGTTTGAAGAATAGTTAATTTGAATAATTCCAACCAAACGTATGGAAAAATAATATACTTGAAGTACGCATGGATATGACCTTAAGTGGAAATAAGTTGCACAATGCTTGACCTGGTTGAAGAGTTCAACTGGCACTTCGCTTGGCAACAGATCCACTTCAACCCCTATTTGATATGATTCACATAATATCGATTAATATAATAAAACAATGGAGACCCACTCCTGTATATTGGGGTATATTATTTTTTACTGAGCAATCGCTGAGATGGCTGAGTGAATAGAGCACGTGTATCTTAAACAGAGGTTCAAATCACAGTAGCAATAAGAGTTTTTGAATATTTAATTTGTGTTTATAATCCATCTCATGCTTAGCGGTGAATAAAAACATCTTCAAAGACCATGATTCGGATAAAATTCTGGCCCATGCTTTGGACCAACCTTATGCTCAAGAAGGTTGGACTGTCCTCCTTAAGTGAGGAGGATATGTCCTGAAGTGAAGCATTTACAGGTTTCACCATCATCTCCACTGATTTACTGACCGTACAGCACGAACCCCGTTTTTCATTTTATTTTTTTAATTATATACTTGACGTATGCATGGCACAAAAGAGTTGAATTTATATTTTGAAATCGATCTTAACATCATTAACGATTTATTGAGTACAGTAAAGTAATATTATGCAATAATGAAGCAAACGTATTGAACCAAACAATACGGACGAATTGCAGCTGATTTTGTAGCAATTAAACTGTGAATGAGATTATTAGCAAGGGGAATGATCAACGAGCGGTCCGCTTGGAGTGAATTAATTTTGCCATTTTCGAATATGTACGAATGTTTATTGATGTCCATGTGTGTAGCGAACGCGTGTAGGCGTGTGTAAACAAACAACGAATCAATATACATGTGTGTATAATGAAGCTGCGCAATTGTTTGTGTAGTGTATGGTCATTATGTATCGTAGCATTATTAGAGGTTGTAAAGAAAGTGTGAACAATTAAAACAAATACCCTTCAAAGAATTTAATTATGTCTCCAGAGCAGGGCGGTCAATGAGAAAATATCCAGGGAGGATCATTATACGCGCCACAAATTTTCCCTTGAAAACAATCGTAAAACGCTTTTATTGCTCAAACATTCGCCATTGATTCACAGCCCGAAACAATAAAAATACTGGCTCAATCAACCCCACAAACTTTATAGGCTTTGTAGGTGAGTGAATTTATTGTACAAACGCCAATAAAATAATGTTTCATTTACACCTCAGTCAAGTCTCGCAGTAAATGCTTTATCACCGGACAGCATAATGTTTGATGTCATAATGGCATATTTAATACCACTTTGTATACGAGCCTCATAACTCACTTACTGGTGTGCAAATAAACTTATTATATTGACTATAAATCTCGAATCCATTACGATTAAGCAAGTTAAGAAGTTATTGTTTGTCACTTGTTTAAATAATATAAATGACACAAATTAAATCAAATTAAGTAACATTACGTTGAACAAAATAAATAAGTAGGTAAAGTTATTTTGTTTTAATTCTTAATTTGAATATAATTCTGGATTTGAAAAGCTATTGAAAGCCTTCAGTAAATTCTGAAAATTATTTAGATCTTTGTTTTGGGTTGGTTAGCATACCCCATTTGAGTCACTGGATAGTGACAAAAGGCGGTACATGGCCTTTAGACTGAAACAGTTGTTTAGGGGACATAAATGCTTTTGTAAATACCTGCTCAGAATAGTCACGCCGGATATGACATCCTCCACTCTAATGGAGAGTGCCCTAGCGCTTTTCCATGTCGGCCACTATATCTCTCGGAAACCATGCTCGGAAGGGATACCTTCCGAGCATTGTTATGGAAGGAGATGGTATACTTCTGCGGAAATGCTATGTCGCAGAAGGAGGCTGCAGAGCGGTTGCATGAGCATAGTGCCTCCGCTGACTTGCTCCATCGGAGAAGACCAGTGAGAAAGCGTTAGTACTATACGCACCTTCTAGTAAGTGTCACAGGGACTAGGGGGATTTTTTATACTCCACGAACCCGTCTTGTAGCGATTAAAGAAATGTCTTGATTGACATAGATGTCTTCTGATCAGAATATGGAATATATTCTGATATCATCTTCACCACGAAGTAAATAATGATAGACAAGTTAAACGAATTTAAAAGACTAGAAAGATTAATTTACATAGATATTATCAAACGAAATATTTAGAAGTATTAATTGGTTGAATTTGAATCCATCATCGTTAAGGACGTTCATTACGAGTAATAGGGCCTTCACTGTTCTAAATAATAATTATATTTCATATTATCGTTCAAATTTTAACTCTATTATTTGATGTTACTTGTACATTAACTGATGATAAATTTGTCCCAATATCAATGAGTCATATTTTTTTCATAACTGAATATACGGGCCAATATAAAGGATGTTTCAAAGCAATCAGAAGATACGTTTTCAAGTTCTCATCCAAACAGTGCAGGTTATACTTATATCTGGGCTGTCCTTTCGCAGTGTTGTTCATTTTTCTTCTCTTTTCAAGGGGCAAACGGTAAAGAGAAGCTTAATTGGAGGCTTTCCCGACTCTCGGGCTCAATGAAAAATTACGAGCTAAACGAGAACACGCGCGGGAATTCAGTGCTCATTCTCAGCGATGTTGAAGAAATAATTTCTTAGACGCGTAAGTAACGCGTGTTTAAAAATTGGACAAGAGAAGTTACGGGAGCTAATTGCAATGAAATATATTGTTCGTAACTTAATGACAATCTACGGATGTTTGTTATTTTGAATGTTCTGATATAATTAGATTTTTAATATAAATATTTATATAACTAACCGTTTAAACTTGTCATTTATAAAATTAATTAATTTGACCGATATTTAAATACAGATCAATTATTATCAAGTCTAGAAATTATCCACGATTACTATGGACCTGTGGGATAATCAATTAACGCATTGGTTTGTAGAACGCACCAAAACATAAAAGAATAACTAAATTTATTACGACATCTGGTCCAAGATTAACGAATATAATTACGTAATCACTTCGATTCATTTCATTGTATGCTACAAGCATCTTTACACATTATATAACATACATAATATATGCCCTTCACTTGTTCGTGTATTGATAATCAAAAATCTATCCTAATTTGCTGTCATTTAGTACGAACCAAGGTTAAACCCAAGAAAGTTTATTAGGCCTTTTTATGCCTAACACCTGACCACCGACAGCTAAATTGCAAATCTTGCAATTGTATATTAAACAAATTCTACCTGATTTATATCGAAAATTAACACACACTTAAACTTTTCTTTTTAGTACCATTGGGTCAATAATACATATTCCAACTAAACGAAACTTTGATATGACGTACTGAAATTTTGATTTTTTAATTCACATTCTAGTTCAGTTTTCGTGAATGGAATAAAATATAGGATGTTCAAATAGTTAGACTCGTAATTCTAAAGGAGCTAATTCAATTTATTTTGCTTGTATTTATTTTAATCATTTGTAATAAATCTAAAGCTACTGAAAATTATCAATTATAGTCGGCCTTTCAATTAAATCAATTGAAATGTAAAATAACAATTATTTACTGTTTCATAAATAAATTTAAAGTTATTATCGATTTAATTATTATAACATTAGTAATGTTTGAAATTATTTTTTCTTCAAATTAACGTACTGGCATTGAAGTAGTATGTCTGCTATCGTGTTGTCAGTGTTCGCGTTAAAAGCATCAGAATAGACTGTTTTATCTCTTACAACTGTAAACCATACATAGTTCCCTTCATTCCAATCTTGAAACAAAAGGCTATCTTAATAATCTTAATGATCATAAAATCTTACATTCGAAAAGTACTAAATAATTAAAACTAACTATTCAATAGTTTTCGAATAAATCCGCAAAAAATATAAATATATTATACAAACGTCTTAATTAATTTAGACCATTTTTTAGAGAAAGAAAGAATTAGTATATTTTTATTTATTTATTTTTTTATTTAATTATTTATTTATTTATTTATTTTAAGGACCACTAGTAGCTACTACATGTTTTAATGACAAATGTAACACAATTAAATGAAAATAGTATATGTAACGATGATAAGTTTAGTTTTAAAATAATCAAATTGTTACACAGGCATATTCATATAAAGTTTTAGGTATTCGCTCCAGACAACACGCTGTATAAACCTCGCTTTAAATGAGTACTTATATATTTTTTGTAAAAGTACAGGCAATTCAAAACTGTTTACATCATAAAAACTCGGTCTGTCCAAGCTGGTTAATAGAGTATGAGCTGGGGAGTCGCCTAATTGTTTAACTGGCCCCAGGATTAGGTTAGCTGTTCATTATTGCGCTTTCAGGATTTCCCCTAAGGCCACGTGCATAACTCACGTAGGCGATTAGCCTCGATGCATTAAGCACACTTAGAACTGTGGTTACAGTCAGCAAAATATTTAAATTAGAAAGAATAGTGCACTTAGAAAGAAAATGAATTTCTTTTATTAAATACGTAAAAGCTAAAAAAATAAATGCTTAGATTTTTGTTTGTATTACACTAAATTGTTATTTTTTTAATTAATTTCAAGATGTTGTCGTTGCTGACGCTACAGACAAATTCATAGAGTTATAAAGCAAAAAGTCAATAACTTACTTAAAAAACAGAGGAGCAGTGGCCGCTCGGTTAATCGACCCAGCATTTATAAAAAGACCAAAGTTTATTTAAGTCAAGTTGATGGATACAAATTGGAAAACCCTCTCAGGCACGTAAAAGCACAGTTTTAATACGAGAAAAGAATTTGCATCGTTTTTAACTGCAAACTTTGATTCAAGCGATGACATTTAACTGACATTTTAATTAAGGTATGATCTGATGGATTTAATAAGAGTGATTAATACTGTTGGTCGTTATGTCCTTTTATTTTTTAAAGTGTAGTAGGTAGCATTCACCACGCATATTCTACCTACAATCAGCAATAACATTTGCATTGCTGTGCTTGAATGGCTAGTGTTCAAGTGTAGCCAACACAAGGGACATTACGTATTTATTTTAGTGGTTGGCGGTGAATTGTTTACGAGAGAATGATTAGTATAATAATATATTGGGCAAGTTGTCTTACTTTAAATTTGATGTCATGTAACGTTAGTTTAACGTCCCGACTATGGGTTAAATTTCGAATTATTTTCATACATCACATTCACATATAAAGGCGCGCTCCACGACGCTAAATTATCGGCCTGTATTTGTATGAGCAACCCTTGTGGTTACATATTATAAAAAATTAATATATCACTGATTATCGATACGGGCTAATGAAGCCATCGTTCATCAACCCAGTGCTGCTTCAATTTCGTTGCAGTCTTAATAATTTATACATTTTTAACTTTAATTTAAATATGCATCATTATTATATAATGACCTGGACGTTTGAATGGCACTATGGGATTGGATTTTCGTGTCGAGCTGAATTCCACGCGTGTAGAGTTTTACCATCCGTGGTTTTAGCTAATAGATATTATAATTGTTTCTGTTTTTAGTGTAGTGTTGCAAAATAAAGAGCTTATCGCTGAGATAATATTTGAGTCAATGTCAATTCATGTAAGCTTTGAACGAAATAGCCTATTAATGTGCCACTGCTGAGCTCAGGCCTCTTCTCCCTTTGAGGAGAAGTTTCTGGAGCTTACTCCACCACGCTGTTCCAATGCGGGTTGGTGGCATGTGGCAGAATTTTATTGAAATTAGACACTTGCAGGTTTTCCATCACCGCTGAGCACGAAATGAATTATAAACAGTGATGCTTGCCTAAGTTTGAACCTGCAATCATCTGTTGAGATGCGCGCGTTCTAACCATCCGGCCACCTCGGCTCTTTACAATAAAATAGACAAAGACAAAACAATCGCGAACCTATTTCTCGACTGCTTCTCAAGGCATTTAGTTTTTTTTTTTTTATTTCGAAACTTTTTTCATAACTGTTTTTCGTAACTCGTGATATCGTTTACAGCAGTCGATGGCGGTATTGTGACCACCATTCTATTTAATATAATACAATACATACCATTTTCAATCAATTATTATATTGTTCTGAATAATTTAATCCCAATTAACCTTTAAATTAATTTAAAGTTATTTCAAATATGTATGAGTAAGCCATTAACGTCAGTGGAGAATTTACTTTCGTTGTCATAGGAATAGTAATAATTCATTGGCAATTAATCAAAGCATTATATATTGTTATTATTGCCAGAACCGGACTCCACGTATTATATAACATTTAATTATTATTATCTAGTAATGATTAAATATAAATTATTATGATAATGATAAAGACCTTAGAGAGCTCAGTTATTATAATATGTTAATCTTAACCGAAGATTGCAGATTCAAACCCGGGCACTGATTATTATGTGGTTTATTTTGTTTATAGTTAATTAAACATATTATATAATTGAGTATCGGATGAGAATAAACTAAACTTACTCTTCCAGATCAATAATGGGACATTTGAAGGTTTTTACTTTACTTGACTGCAAAAGTAAGCGAATTGGAATTGATAAGAAAAGAAAATTAATTTTCGTCCAGTTAATTGTAATTGCAATTCAATAAGGAAATGTTGCCAGAATTGTTACAACATCCACGTCGCGATAACTTAATATTGCTGAGAATATAATTTTTGGTATGTCCATTATCACTTTGAAAATTAGAAAAAAATTCTAATTCTTTGTTCAAATTTAATTGTAATTAAAAAAAAGGTATTTAATCAAAAAGTTTATATATGAAAAAAAAAAATCAAAACACATTTCAATTTTTATTATTATCCATTTACATTATTTACAGCGCATTTATCACAATTTTCACAGTCAATACATAAAAATTACTCTTAAAATTATTTAATACAAATTTTACTATGAAACTGTTTTTCTATACACAACTCTCCGGGCCTGGTACTTCTTCGGCTATTTGATGTTCTCTTCTACTTAACGTGGAAGTACTTATCGCGACTGGCTTGCTCGCAACTGTACTCGTTGACGATATAGACTGCGAAACGAACATAATATTACATTACTCTGTGGTAGCTTAGTACGTACCTAACAATACTTTTGAAGGGGGGGCAGTGTTACACAAAAGTCATATCTTTAGGAGGTAATGACCACTTACATTACTTCATTTTTTATATAATTTATAAGGTATATAGGCTTTTGATAGTTAAAGAGACCTATTTAATTCCAGGCCAGTTGAATAAACAATAACAAAACGTGTAAAAAAACCGTCAGATATATATGTATTTATAGCATACGAATGTCCTTCATTCTGGTGTCATTTTAGTTACTACCGATAGTATAATTTATTTTTGTGCAGAAAGAGGTTTTATTAAAGGTTTGGAGACATTTTACAAGCGATGTACATTGATTTTATGACGTCAAAATATAAAATTCATACAAGCTAAGGCAAAAATAAAAAGGCAAAAATAGGAATTTATTTTAAAAAAACGTACAGTTTTTTCCGATATGCTAACTTGCCGTTCGGACGCGCGAGTTGCTCGCTCGCACCACTCGTCACTCGTATGAAGAGTCCCATTTTTGACAGCCTCCACCCCACACTTCAGGCTTGGAGGGCTCCCGTCTAAAATCGTATTGATATTTTTATATTTTTTACCTTTACATCGGCAAATGCATTTTCAGTTAACGAAGTCCGCTGGAAACGTTTTTTTTTATAAACGAATAGCGACCACTTCTATTTTACACGGAAGATGTTTTTTTTTCTGAAGGGTCATATTTTGACAGCTTCCGTACTTCCCGACCTCGGTCACGATGACCCTTATCTAGAATAACATTGATGTTTTCCTCACATCCATAAAAAACGTTTGCAGCTCACTAAAATTGAACGGGCCATTAGTTTAAAAAATGCAAAAATATAAAGTACACAAAAGTAATAGAGGTTTTGCGAGATATCCTTTTTCGCGGTAAATTGGTTTGACAGACAGCCAACAGATATGAATCCACATTTTACACACATACGCCAAACACGTAACCAGAAAAAGAGCCATCGTACATATTATGTTGTATTGTCTCGATGGTCCATAAGAATGCAGATTCTAAGCTCATGGGTTTGAAGCCCAGGAATCCAATCGTTTCAATAAAAAAGTTACGTATTCTTTGTCAAAAAGTTCTTAACCAAAGAATCACTAGTGACTTTAACTTGTCTTATTATTTTATAATTCCATGTTACGTAATGACGAGCTCGGCGGGGAAAAACATCGTAAGGTGACCTGGTAACCTGCCTGTCAAATTATGCAGATGTCTCCCTAGAATACCTAACTGTGGGACATACCCTCTTCAAATACATAACTATTATTGATACAATATATATATATTTGTTAAAAAAAGTTATTGAAAATTAAAAACATATATTTTAAGACATTATAACTGAGATAAAAGTTAAGATTCAAATCAGTTGCTTAGTACAAAGTTTGATTGTTTCATAGAATGCAATCAAGTGTAAGGCTAACCAGGTGGCGGATTTAAAATATCTGGCTGTGCTTGTTTAGGCGGCTTCAGCGTGTAGGCAACGACATATTGTCCATCCCCGGAATTTAATTGGAGTTCAGGCGAATGTTGTTTACTTGCCGACCGTGCTCTATAAACAAAAATTCAATATGTACGAACAGAAAGTAACAAAAATACAAAGCGTTTATTTGATATATACCAATTATATTTCAAGGGATATTATATGGTCAAAGTTTTAAGTGGGTCAATTTGGAATTGATTCTTAACAATGTGATCATGTTTTAATTTATAATATTAATAATATTTTAACTGATAATAGATTTTAATATGAAAAATATAAATTAAGGAAATTAATAAATAATATTATACAGCTTTATATGGAATACTTTACCTCATTATCTGAATATTATCACAAAATGTATTCAATTTAATAGTATATGATATATTTTCCAAGTAAAACTCTATATTCAACATAAAATCATCAACTCTGATACACGTCTGATGGTATTCTTTTTTTATTAAGTTATTTTTTTCCCCTTAGACTATTCCTCGAATTTGTGAGTTTATTTCTATCAAATTATTTATTAATTTCTTACATTTATATCTATGTAACCTATATACTATATGTTGTATGTTAATAATCAACAAATATAATCAATAAATACGTAACGTTTATATTTAATATTTTAACAAGCTTTTATTTAACCTTATCTGTTGGTGAGTATGGGTTACATCGTGCAGGTGAATTTTAAGCCAGTTCCACACTATCGATTTAATCTATCAATTACACACACAATATTGCTGTTGATATATCAAATAAAATGTTGTATATATTGTAATACCTACTTAATTTTATTTGATGTATATTATAGTTGATTAAATAAAAACTTGTATTCAAAATGTTTCTTTAATAACTTAACAACAAATTATATAATTACGGATACAAAGATTATTTACTGTAAAACGACGAGTCAAGACTTAAGTTACATTTCTTTTTAAAATAATATCTAAACTAAACATGTTTCTAAATTCTGAGGAAGTGTTAAATTTATAATACCTTTTCCTTCTCAGAAAGACTCCAGCTAATAACGCGACGCAGGTACAAAGAGCCATTGTGAGTACGATGGACCAAAACGCTCCGCTCGACATCCCCGCCATTAGATTCTGACTTCCATCTAAAAAGGAAAATTCTATTTAGTTAAAAACACTAATTTATTTAACCCGTGTATAAAGTAAATTAAATTAAGTATACTCTTTTAATACTTTATAGTTCTTTCGATTCGGTAGAACTGGTTTAAAATTATTAAATAAAATACAGATTAAATAGAAGTGTGCTAAAAACGAATATTTAAATTTGACTTTTTTTTTGTAGTAGTAAGCATTATGCTAACTGTCCATAGAGATTAGCGCTCCAACATTGGGAGCTAAGATGTTATGTCCCTTGTGCCTATAGTTACATTGGTTCACTCACCCTCCAAGCCGGAACACAACACCAAATACTAAGTATTACTGTTTATGAGTTACACATATCAAGACGGGCTTGCACAATCTCCAACTGTACTTAACTGTACTATCAAACAATGACACGACATTTTTAAAAATAAATTATGTAATTTTTTTTTTGATTGGACTGGTTAATTTTTCATTCGGAATTATTCATTCAATGCTTCTTAGCATTCTTGCCACCATTTCCCATACTCATAATCACTACATCAAAAGGAATTGTATACAATTCCTAGGAAATGTATGTAAATCCTAAAATCGCACGGAAATGTGTAAAATAAATTATATTAGACACATTTCCTAGGAAATCTCTACATTTCCTTAATAGCAATCGGAAATGTAAAACATTACTTTAATAATTAATTGTGACATTTATAATTACTTAAATAACAGACTGATTACTTATCAAAGGAAAATCTTTATAAGAACAATATAAGTCAAATTTGTGGCAAAAACATTTTAAAAGTTACTAGATAGTTGTTTTGCGAAGCTTGATGTATTAAGATAATATGAAGATTATTATATTTTACGATATAATTGTTTACTGAACGTTGTTGTGAGTGATTGATCTCAACGAGTGCTTTAATAAGAAATATTATTCTCATTTTAACAACATGTTTTATTACAGAAAACATTATTTTTATTTATTTCCTAATACGATATTCGAATTATATACAATTCCTAGGAATTGCATACATTTCCTAGGACATTTATGTATTGAATAGTTTTTGAAAAAATATTTTATACATTTCTATTTTTTCCTAGGATTCATACATTTCCGGTAACATATATGCTTATTCAATTCTTTTGTATAATTATTAAGTTAATTGTTATTATGTTAATTTATATAGCTAAACTTGCGATTCGTATAATAGAACAAAATATATAATATTACAAGGAGAGTTAGTGTGACTTTCCGAACGTCATACGTCAAACTGTCAGACGTATTTTAAATACATTATCTTTTTGACGGGAGGCAGCGCGGAATACGGTCAGGCGTATCATTAGTAAACTGTTTTTGTAATGATAATAGCCAACCAGAAATTTATTATAATATTTTATTATTAATTATTATTATATTCATGTAATAAATTTATTAAAAGTAAATTTGATTTGTTAATATCAGAAGTGGGATTTTCAACTCACTTTTTCTTTTATTGATTTCTGGTTAATTCTATTTCTTATTTTTCTTTATTATTACTTTTGAACCTAATGTGCATAACATTGATTCTTGGTTTGAGAAGGTAGATCGCGCACAAAGTATTAATAAACGGAGTGATATAGAATGTCTGTCACGCGTAGGGCACTGTCTAAATGGAGACGCAAGGTCGTGGTTAAACGATTGGGTCACCACGGATCGTTTATGGAGTAATTTTAAAAATGATTTTAAATCCTTATGTGTCAAAAATGCTGAAGTGGCTAATATTTTGTATGACATCATGAGTACAAATTCTGACGATTATTCTACATATGCCGTATATGCTCGTCGATCTTTACTACGTTTGCGTATGGTAAAAGGTTTAAGTGAGGATTTAATTAGCGCAATTGTCTTACGGGGAATTAATGAAGCACTCGTAAAAGCCTCAACTACTAATGGAAAACTTATACCCTGTGATTTAGTTAATTACTTGTCTATCTTCGTCAAACCAGTATTAGTTAAAAATGAATGAGATGAATTCCTTGTCATATAACTCTGCAACACACACTAAAAAAACACATAATAAAATCACATACGACAAAACGTGCACAAATTTTTTACATCATATTATTTTATATACAAAATGTTTTTCATGTGGTCAAACGGGCCACAAACAAGCCGTTTTTGAGACGAATAAAAAGTCGACAGTAAACAAAAACGATGTAAAACCGAATACAAAAATAACTTGTGCGTGTTGTAAGAAACTCGGTCATCATATCAGCGTTTGTTTTGCTAAGCTCACGTTCCGATCAGAGAAAAAGTCACGTTAATTATTGTTCTTTGCCTAAATTAAATAATTCTAGGGATGTAATCGTTGGAATGGTTTAAGGGATACCTATTGATATCCTTATAGACAGCGGTGCTTTAGACATTGTCACTTATTTCGTCCTCCTCGGTTAGTCATTTAGCATGCGCTATGAAGCCGATTTATCTTCAATTGAAAGGTGACGGACAAGGTATCACTCGAGTTTTTTCTTATGTTACTGTCTTCATTGAATTTGAAGAAATCACTCTTGAAGTTGATTTATTGGTTGTGCCCAGTGAGAGTATGAACGCACCTATTATAATTGGTATCGATGTCCACAACCGTGAAGGCGTAACGTACGTGCGTACAAAATATTTTTAGCATTTATCTTATAGTCCTGCCTCTACAAATGTTTCAATTTTTAAAGCAAATGAGCATTCTATTAAAACCCCGTTGGCTGGTAAAGATTATGTTAATCTTAATGAAATTTTAAAAGAATATTCGAAATTTATGATTATTGGAACTGTTACTTCTACAGTAACCACAGGTATTTTGCACATTCGCTTGAACAGTGATACAACTGTATATTATAGATCTTATAAATTGTCAATTAATGAAAAACTAAAAGTCCGAGAAATAATAGAAGAACTTTTATCAAAAGGTATAATACGTGAATCCGAATCTGCGTATGCCAGCCCAATTCTATTAATAAAGAAAAAGGACGGAACGCGTCGAATGTGTGTCGACACTACCTAACTGCGCTGAAAATAGTTTAGTGACTATTATCCTGGAACAACTGAAAAGACATATACCGAATATTTAATTTAAAAAAAAACTGAAAATATTTTAGTGACCATTATGCTGCAAGAAATACAACTGAAAAGAGATATGCCGAATATTTAATTTAAAAAAAATCAACTCTTAGTATGCAGTTTGTAGATTTAAACTCAGGGCCGTTAAATTTAGGAAACCTTATCCTACTAGAAGAAGAAATACAACTAAATAGAGATATATCGAAATTAATTTCATAAAAAACAACTGATATGGTCCAATCTGTAGATTTAAACATAGGACCTCTAAATCTGCAAGCTAACAAGTCGTCCAAAATTGTCATATGACTACCGATATTAAATAAAAGGAGCAATAAAAACGCATTTATTTTTAAAAATAGAAACGATTACTCGACACTTAGTCGTCCAATTGTTTCGTATTGACAATAAAGTTTCCTGTTTTCAACTTCTATCTAACTTCTCTTGATATCGCTTTACCAACCTACCATTGGCTTCAATGTATTAAATTTCCTCTTTAGTCTTCCATTCAGACATTAAGCGCATGCTTTAATCAATTACGAGCAAGACAGGACGGGGCGAGATCAGGGAAAAGGCGCAATGGAATAAAAACAAAGCGAAATCCCCAAACAACCAGAGAAGAACACTTTCCTTCTTGCTTTAGCAAAATAAAAGATTTTGTTAAAGTTAAAATTGGCACTTAAAAATTATCTTTAAATATCTCGATTTAAATAGAACATGATGTAAGGGCGTTACTCGTCGGTCATTTACCGCCACAATGCAATCGTTAGCAATTCATTGTAGAAATAATTATCCTAAACGTGTAGATGTAGCCAATTATATTTTATAATAATATAATTGGCTAGCCACGTTATTTTATTATAATATAACTGGCTACACCTGCAATATTCATTTATTTTTAAATAAAAAAAAAAAACGATTCATCTTTCTATATCGATTTTGATTATTTAAATTACGCAATTTATGAATTAAAGAATCAACTTCAACAATAAGTTAAATTAATGGAAAAATGAAAAAAATATATATATTAAAGGCAATATATTCATGCATTTGAGTATCTTATAAGAGACAGACATTAACGCCTACTAAAAATCACGTGATATCAATACGGATTAAATACTGTTTAAATTCGAATTTATTGATTGGTCAATTATAAATGTGCACTGTTTTAATTGAACTAGTTATTTTAAAAAAATCAATATTCATTTCAATGTTTATATCTATGGTAGTTTGTCTATGAAATTAATTCTGACAAGCAACCGATCCAGGCTTTGGACGCGGGTCGGTTATTAATAAAGAAAATAATATTATATAAATATAATTCATAAGATTAAAGCTCAGAAAAAAAATATATTGTAAAAATTTTAGTATTGGATCATCAGTGCCGGTGATGGCAGCCTACACATTTTACCTCTTTATAATATTAGTGTAAATTAAATCGACTTGAAATTGATGTTCTTATTATATTTCAGTGTAATAATTTACTATTTGAAATAAAACAAAAGTTCATAATATATTGAATTCAGAACCATAAAGTCATAACTACCGCAACCAATCAATTCAAATGGATACTTTAATGTAAAATTAATGTTATATGATGATATCATTTATTATTTGATACAAAAAAAAAACTCTATATCCACAATTGAAACTTTATTGTATTATACAAATTAATACAAAGCAAATATTCAGCACCTCGTTGCATTTTCAATTATTAATTTAAAACGATCATAATTATAAATATGAATTCAAATAACAACGTGAAAACATTTATGAATTCGTATAAAATATATTATTCAACGATATTAATATCGTTATATTTTAATTTTATAAATAACTTTTGCAGTTAATCATCAATTAAAAGCGAAATTTTTATTGAATTTAATTATGTTTATATAATACAAAACAGCCAAAATTAGAAATTTTGAATATTTTTTTTATGATATCGGCAGGCGGACGAGCAAATGGGCTACCTGATGATAAGTGGTCACCACCGCCCATAGACAATAGCGTTGTAAGAAATATATCAACCATTCCTTACATCACCAATGCGCCACCAGCCTTGGGAACTAAAACCTTACGTCCCTTGTGCCTGTAGTTACACTGGCTCACTCACCCTTCCTTCAAACCGGAACACAACAATACTGAGTACTGCTGTTTGGCGGTAGAATATCTGATGAGTGGGTGGTACCTACCCAGACGGGCTTGCACAAAGCCCTACCACCAAGTAAATATTATTTGAATAGTATTTGAACACATCATTTTCGTAAATGATAGAAATATTAATAATTTGTTTTGCTTTATTCTTCATTATTATAATAAAGCATGAATCGAATTCGAATTAAAGAAGTTAAAAGAATATCATAAATGGTTTCGACTCCTAACAATAACGATATCAACCAGAGGAGGATTACTTTCCAGCTATAAGCCTTTTCCTGTCACGGCAAACGAGTATTGGTGTACTCGGTGTTTCTTATAAAATAAAATAAAACTATAATCCGATAAGCCTTTGAAAACCATCCGTTAGAATCACAACATTTATACGAACATAACAACAAATAATTTACGTAGCTTAATGATAATATTTTTTTTTACAAGGAAAAAAATGGCTGACACAGCTCGATAAAAGAATGAACGAAATGAACGAATGTGAACAGTGTACCTGTCCTCCTTTCTGGATCCTGATAAGAGAGTGCTTGTATGACAATTCTTTCGGAGGCGCCTTTGTCATTCTTCGAGTGCACGGTGAGACGTAAAGCATTGCCGCTAGTCCACAGTACTTCTACGGGGACCAGGAACACAGCTACTCCATCTATTTACAAAAAAGAATTAACTTTTTAATGCCGAGGTTCTCATCTTCTAGTGTTTAAACGTAGTATTTTAGTTTATTATGTTATAAAAAAATTTCACAGAATCTAATTTTTTATGCGCAACAATGTTATTTTTTAGTTTATGAATTCTCTAAAAACAAATATTTATAGATGAAATTTACTCGTAATTGACTTGGATTGGTTGTAGGGATTAATTTGCAAACATATGTTTTAACAGATATGTATTATCCGTCTGATTTGTGAAGCTTTCTTATTGTTCTTGTGGCTTATACGAGCCGACGTCCAGGGGTCAGCGCAAAAAAATATATTTTCAATTTTCCATTATAAACTTAATGTAAGCAAGAGTTAATCCATCTTCCACCAGAATGGCTACCGTGATTGAAACGTTTAGGAAAATATTATCATCAATATCGCCAAACAAAAAAAACTTAAAGAAAGACATCAATACGTACATACAATTTGACAAGTTTAAGTTCTAGGTGGTAATATATTTCGTTCATACGAACATATTTGGTAGGACTCATAATATCAGTATTGTAATTTTTACATAAAAAATAGTAAGCTCAATTATTAATTTCAAACGCAATTCAAGCCACCGGTTCAATTCGGTTAATTAGCCTAATACGGGGGGGCGTAAAATAGATCATTAAATACTACATATAGCAACCCTTAAGTAATTTAAATAAAAGGATATATTATTTTATCGCATTCCATATTTTCATCAAAGTATATAGTTATTTTATGATATTAAGTCTGTCACAGTAAGTTTAGAACGAATATTTGCAGAAAATAATAAAGAATTAATTCAAGACAGACAGACGCCCCTTACCGTATATGTGTGTAGTGTTTACATGTTTGAAGATTGGAGATTCAATTTAGGTTTCGAGCAAATATTTGATTCCATAAGTAACATGTTTATTAAGGTACGAACGTTTTGTGTTATTGTTGACAAAACATACAGTATTCTGAATTGTTTGCACGAAAATATTTGGATTGACAAAATTAGAGTATATTTAAAGTCGTAGTTTCATTTGTAATGTCACCTTACTATGTTTAAAATAACTTTTGATATATTAACAAAAAGGGGCGTGTCGTGGGACAGCCATTAGGAACGAAGAACCCATTAAATGGCAAGATATATATTATTTATTAAAAATTCAATCGTACGCAATAGAAGAGAAGAGTCAGAGTGAAAGAGAGGGGATGAAACGTGAAGATTTCTACCAGTTCACTCTACCGTAAGCCGCGTAAAAAATTTTAGTTGAGAAATAGTTTCAAATGTTACTGTGAATTGATCTTTAGTTATATACACTTAAGTTTGATTTTCTGTTGTTTTAATATTTTATTTTTAATAAATAAACTTTATACACGTCTGTTCGGGTCGACTACTTATTGATGATTTCATACCACAAATTAATATATATATAAGTAACTTGTTTCTCGACACGGTGTTGCCTGTGTGTGAAGGGGAGTATTAGTTACCCTATGTTATTTGAACCTGAACCTCAATCATGTATGCCAATTTTATGATCAGTTGGGTAGTAGCACAGAAAACGTAGTAGGATAATATTAACGATTTTTTTTTAAATTTAACAATTTCACTTCAATAATCTTAACTTATATCTTGAAAATATTATTTTCTACGGCATCGAAAGTATATTTAGAAACAATACTCAACATTTATAAGGAAATCCTCAAACTAACTGTCCCTGCGATTAGAGGTAAAAACGTGTATTTCAGACGACAGTCCTCTTATCAAAACAGGACTTACAGATTTTATCAAATGAATAAAAAAAAGGCTGTCGAATAAATATAACTTCTTTACTTATAAATGAATACAAATATATGTCTTATAAGCAATTTTTTTTTTGTCCTAAATCTTTTTAAATCGTTAGAAACTATTATAATTCTTTAAAACAAATAAAAAAAACAATTATTTTAAATAGCAAGCAAAGCATTAATAATATTAGCCATATCAAGCACTATTTACTTGAAAATTTATTTTAACATTATTCCTGAAATATATATAATATTGTATCAGTAACCCATAATTCACGTTAATAAATAAAATTTAAATATATATTAGATGAGTTAAGATCTTGTCATGAATATTACTTGGAACGTAAAGTTTTCTAGTTTTACTTGGGGATAGGGCTTTGTGCAAGCCCGTCTGTGTAAGTACAACCTACTCAACATAAATATATTCAACCGCCTTTCATCAACACTTAGTATTGTGATCCAGTGTGTTCCATTTTGAAGGGTAAGGAGCGAGCCAGTATATCTACAAGCAAAATGACTTGACGTCTTAACTCCCAACGTTTGTGGCGCATTAACGATGTAAATAATGGTTAGTATTTCCTACAGCGCGAATGTCTATGGGCGGTGGTGAATACTTACCATCAGGTGATCCTACGCCTGAAACCTCTTTGGTGTCAGAAGTCTAGTCTGACATTGGTGGATGGTGCATGACGTTGGAATGTATCATGTAAAAACAATTCTAAGTCACTATTAACTTACTTGTTTCGTTAGCTGTTACATTGAATCTTACGATTCCAGTCTTAGGGTCCAAGGCTTCGAGGACCACCAGTTGTGGTAGACCCCCATCATAACCAGCAACGCATCTCACGACGAAGTAGTCGTTCGCTTCTTCTTTGATGGACTCGTCGATCCAGTTGGAATCATTGGCAGTTGCTACAGTACAGTTTCTTGGTGGTGACGGACGCGCTGTTAAAGATAGAAGTTATTTAAGCCAAGTATTGTTATCAATCACGTTTTTAAAGCTTCAATTAATCAGCGTTAAAATCGAGGTGCCTTTTTGCCTCAAATCGATCACAGATATTCTTCAATTGATTTATTTCCGGTTACTATATTCGAGTAATTCATAGTACGATGGTAAACAGTTTTACGGGGCGTTTATTTAAAAGCGTCCTAATAAGAAACAATCATAAGTTACCCTCGTAACTCAATTGTTAGTTTTATAACTGTTTCTCTTCCTAATTAATAAATATATACCCTCGTATTAGCAGTGTTGCCCTCGTATTAGTAATAATAATTAAGATATCAAATCAAAATAAAATCACAAACCAATCAAACAAGTTTACGTGACGTAAAAAATTTTAGGAACAAATTTGACGGATAATTCAAAAATCATATACATACATATACAGGGTTATTGGTAATTCGACGTATTCCCGTTAGGAGGTGACTATTTGCGATAATTTTAACCCCCATATGCATGATGCAGAAGTGAACCATTTTTGAGTTATCATCCTCATTAAGCATGAATCTACAGAAAGCAATTCTTCTTTCAGCAACCTCTTTTTTTTTTAATAAATTTTTGATTTTTTTATGTCGAATTACCAATAACCCATATAGGAATCAATCTATAACAATCATTAGAAAACCTTTCCGAATTACCATTAGTTCGCAATAAATATGCAGTATAAAGAACCCCATTTAACCCGTATTTCAACTTGACTCTAATGAACTTTTTTTGCACTTCAAAGGGCTAATATAGAACTTGAAAGACCTCTCTTATTTACCTGCTGGTATAATTTGAAAGACACAAGGCTGAGCTTGTTGACCGACGGTGTTTGTTCCCCGGCACGTCAGCGCGCCGTAGTCTCTCTCGCTGGCAGGCGTGTAACGAAGCTCGCTCGTACTGCCATTCAATGTACCTTATGTATTTAAATAAATTGTTTAATTTTATATGAAACATTTGAATTATACAATAATTGAATTTTTCTAAATATCAAATAAGACGCGTCCGCTTTTTATATTTGGTACGATAATTTATTTTTATTTTATCTTAATTATTTCCTTCAATTTTGTGACATATATTGTTATTTTAGTGAGTAAAATACAAAATTACAAAATTTTCTTTGTTAAATATTTTAATTTTACTGTCTACTATAATACGGAATATTTTTATAGGAAAGTCTTCCTTCCTATTCTAGTCCATCCAGAGACAGTAATATCTCGTTACTTGTTCAACAAATTAAAATCTATAGGTACATTTAACAAAATTGGAGTGTCTGTTTGTAATATTAAAATAACCGCTTATTACTAAATGCATATATATGTATACATATATGAAATAACAGCTCTTTCAATGTTTGTTTGTGTGTCTGTCTGTTTGTTCCGGCTAATCTCTGGAACGGCTTGATCGATTTTGACGGGACTTTCACTGGCAGATAGCTGATCTAATAAGGAGTAACTTAGGCTACAACAATAATAAATAACTAAATAACTAATAATAAATAACAATAACTGTTTTAATAAATTCAAATGCGCACGAAGTCGCGGGCACGTCTAGTATATAGTAAAATGAAATCAATACTATCTTACCAAATTTAGAAGGAGTTATTTTAATTACATAAGTATTCGTATTTAATTATACTCTTATATATTGTATATTATTTAATGACTCCACTTTGATGGATTTTGTTTATATATATATTAATATAATTAACACATTAACACTAAAGATCTAAGAGTACGCTAATCAAAATTAACCCTATGTACAATGCGCATTCCGATCGACCTATTTTCGATGGCACCCAGATTGATACCAGACCGATAATTGTCAATCATAGTTGCGTATTATTTACCAAAAACATTAATGACAACGGTTTATCATAAATTAAAGATTATTAAAACAAATTTATAAAACAACGCTTAAAACACATTTCGACGTGTTATTTCACGTTCACGCCAATCAACGCGACGTGTTTGCATTAAAAACGCCAATTGGCTAATAAAAGTAAATTTTATCACTTCATGAAATAGGTAAATAAATTAATATATTGTAAATTTATCGTGAATATATTACTACTAAACAAATGCCTGTATTTAATTAAAATAAATTCACAATTAAAACGTCATTATGCTTATTTCGTTATTGTATGTTGTTTAGTTAGCGAAATTTCTTCCGACGTAAAAAAATTTCCTTGCGATATTTTCCTCACGGTGCTTTCGTTCCACGAAAAAAATGTGAGCATATGCTTTTATTTTTTTTCACTCGCTTACCGTCCACTGCTGGACGAAGGCCTTCCATGGAACGCCAACCATCCCGATCTTAGGCAGACCGAATCCATTCCGTACCAGGTACCAGTCCACTTAGCAAAAGGGCTTCCTACACTACGTTTGCCTAAGCGTGGTACCCACTCTAGTACGTGGAGCATAATTTAAGAACACGATCAATGGTAGTCGAAAATAAAATCTTAATGTTCAGGTGTTCAGTCTAATTACTAAATTAATATTACTTGTTCTGTATCTACATATGTAGGTACATACATCCGAATTACCTACCTTTCCCCGGTAGAGCGAGTAACGTGTAGGATGCGAATAAAATAAATTAAAAAACCGTATCTTTATAATTAATTTGATCGTGTGATGCAAAGTTTATTATACCATTACAATATGATGTTTATGTACTAGCTAGCCGTCTCAGCTTCACACGAATAGAATAAGGATTTACATAAAACCTCTATGTCAACGAAGAAATATAAAAAGAATATAAACTATTTTTTTTACGGCTGGATCTTCACTTATTTATGCAAAACCTAAATACCTATAGGAAACATTTATAGAATACCTATAGAAAACACATAATATATATAATAATTATTTTTTTATTTATTAAGAAAGAAACAAATATTGCTATCTACGATTAACTTACCGTATCTCGCTGGTGAAACATTAAAACTCTCCCCACTATTATTGAATTGCCAAAGAAACGTGACGTCAGAGGGGTCTGCCTGCACTGAACATCGGACATGTAGCGATTCATCCAGCGCCGCCCCAACTACCTGAGGCGACGACATACCACAAACTGGTGCATCTAAAAAATACTCATGATTACTATTGAGTCTATTGACATTTGATTAATAAAACTCATTCAAATTGTACAACAATTTTGTAAAAGTCTCAAATAGAATACATAATTATGTTATATTTACAACAAAAGCCAAGATGGTCAAGTGAATAAAATACGTGAATCTTTATTGTACATAACGGGCTCAAATTCGGGCAAACACCGATAGTCCACGTGCTTAGTTAATGTTAATATTTATCGTGTTCAGTGGAAAACAAAAGTACTATAAGGAAACCAGGACTATAACAATTTATTGTAATTTTCTATACAAGCAAATGACATCCCTCAAGTATAGAAAACAAGAATGTTATTTCAGTCATACGAAGAGAAATGCAGCCATTATTAATTACATTATCTGTCTCTCTTCTGGAGTAATCTTAATAACGAAAGAAAATAACAAACTTAAATTAACGAATTACTATAGATACGATGGGAGTTAAAACTTATTGGCTGGATTTTATTTCATCAAAATATTTTTAATCTGTTACACGTTAAAACAACATACATTTTAAGTACGTATTTAGTCCACGAACATTGTATATGACATTAAAACCATACTAAGAAATTAAACAGTAAATAAACAATCCAACCAATATATATTTATTGTATAATTTACTTCAACCCTTTATTTATACTTCAACGATAAAGCCAGTTCAGCAATTCCAATACGTGAATGCAAGTACATTCACCTCGGAAAGATATAACATGCACCAACAACACGATGCGGAACGTATCCGTGGGATTCGAAAGGAAATTTATTCCGGGTTTTCGAATTTAAACAAAGCTCTATGAATTAAATTAGTACCGCATAACAACAGATTGCTAAGGTTCCCGCAGAATCGTAGTAATATTAGGCAATAATTTTGATGATTTACTACTGGCACCGCCTTCCTCAGAGGCAATTACTATGCGGTCGGTCCGCAGCGGAAGGAAGCGGGTACGTCGATCCCGACCGCAATCATTTGAATACCTACTCGTAGACACATCGGTATTTATAACGCATACATACCATACATAATAATTCATGCCGTATCATGACATTTTATTGTTACATGTCGTATTCGCTTCGTTATGGTATGTTAATTAGGTGCGTGGTGATTACAAGGGGTATGTTTTATGAGATAACGATTAAAGAGGTAAATGTAAATCAAGCGGAAAGCGACAATTGCTTCATTCCCGTATATGTATAAATGTCTTTGCTGAAAAAAATAAATTTGCATTATATTCGATAGGAGTTAACCGAGCCGTAGGTTGATATTAAAGCCGTAAATACAAATACGACGGCTATTCTACAATTTCAGTAATAGCGTTGTTTACATAGATTGAAATAAATGCCACAAGTTTATTATTCTGTTAGAGCAGCGCGTGGAATATTTTTGAAAATATCGTGCAATTTCGAATACAAAATAAATAAATGGATTTATCTTACAAATAAAATCAAATGTGTATTTGATTAGTTGTGATCAACTAAAATAATTGTATAGTTTTGGTAAAGGCAAAAGTCAAATGATACCTTCGGGGTTTGATTAAAATAGTTCCTTTATTGTTACAAATTCGCTCTCCAGATCGAAATTATACAATATAGTGTACTTATTCATCATATAGAAGTTCGGTGGTTCTAAATTGAAGTAACTTTTGCTTTAATGAGTGCTATTAAACCACCTAACTATGTCTGTATTTCCACTCGATTTACAGTAACAGTACAGTAACAGCCTGTAAATTTCCCACTGCTGGGCTAAGGCTTCCTTTCCTTTTGAGGAGAAGGTTTTTGGAGCATATTCCACCACGCTGCTCTAATGCGGGTTGGTGGATACACACGTGGCTGGTTTTCGTTGAAATTTGACACAAGCAGGTTTCCTCACGATGTTTTCCATCACCGCCGAGATGAATATTTATATTCATTCACAAATTAAGTACATGAAAATTCAGAGGTGCTTGGGTTTGGAACCGCAATCATCGGTTAAGATGCACGCATTTTAACCATTGGACTATCTCGGCTCATCTTCTCGATTTAATTAAAAAAAATACGAATAGAAATAATACTAATACGGTATTTTTTATATTTTAAATAGTTTGTGCTAATTATAAATATAATTAACAACATTTTTATTAAATTTTTCGGTGTTAAGTCATAATGGCCTACAACATCACTTATTAAAATTGCTACGTAAGTGTTTAATTCAACAAAGCTTCCTCTCTTTCTGTCATTATTGATTTCGTATTCGAAAGAAGGAGACAGCGTCATTACTAATCATCACCTAACCAACAGTTATAGGAGAAGTATTCTACTAAAATTAGCAAAAGTATGGAATTAATATTGTCTACCACTGAATTAAATGGTGTATAAAGAATCTGAGATCATTTTATATCCAGTCACTTCGTGCAGAATCAACCTAAAATGGAAGAAAATGTACTCACATTGTACACGGAGCCGGACACTTTCGCTGGAAGTCTCTCCCCTAGCATTTGCAGCTCTACAGGAGTAATGGCCGGCTTCCTGTCTCGTCACTTTTTGCAGTACAAGCGATCTCGTACTTAGAATGATGCCAGACGTCATGTTCTGTGTAACTGGTCTGTCCTACGATAAAAGCAACGAATTGAATCTTAATTCATGTTATATTCTGATATTTACAAAAAAGGATATCTTTACTTTTTCTAGGTGGGTGGTCTGGATAACGGTACTCGGTGGTAAATGGTAACCATCGCAATTGGCTTAGCAATTTACGACTAGCGGTGATGCGACCCAGTTGATACGACACGTCTTAACTGAGAGTCGTAAGTTCAAATCCAGGCAAGCATTATTTGCCTGGATTTCAACTGAATTTGCAAGCCATAAACAAACTTTATTTTTCACAAGAGACTTTCACGGCAATGGGATATATACGAGTTGTTTTACTATTTGAAGTTAAGGAAAATGTCGTAAAAGAAATCTGAGAAATATACACCCATAAAAGGCAGAGTGGTGCACTAAGCTTCATAACATTTCCTTGTTTAAAAAAGGTCTCGGTCGAGCAATGGAATGGAAACAGGCTGTGAGAAGACTGAGAATATTTGTAACACTACCACAGATTAATATATCTACCAAACCATTTGCGAGATAAAAAAATATTACAAATTGTTTGTTCTTTCCAATAACATTATCAAGATAAATCTTATGATCGATATCTTCTATATGATTTACGCTTATAACATTAGCAGAAAATACAATAAATTAGTAAAGATAAATATCTACAGGAACGGAACCATTATTGGAATTGCTCTGTGTAATCGATTATCACTTACATTATGATACCACGATATCCTGTGTTCCCTGGGGTTGGCACGCACATTACATTCGAAGTACACGTCATCGCCTTCTTTGATGTCGTGAGGGTTGAGAGTGCTTCCAAGGGTCAATGTCAATAACGGACTGTCTGGAGGACAATTAATTAAATTATTTAAATTTTTAACAGCAGAGATTTAGAAAATTTAATTTCGTTGACTATTAAATAGCCTAATTTTATTATTAAGATGTCAATTGAATTTCAAGTGCTAAGTTTTAAATAATATACCAAAGCGATTTATAGACATTTTTTAGAATTTTATTGTAATTTTAACAAATATTTTTATATAAATTTAAAAATTTGTAGTTGAGTGCAAAATAATCACAAATATTTAAAAAAAGGACAACTTCAACACGATCAAGAAATTTAATATAATATTTCGTTCTTAAATTAATTTCTTTAAATGTTAAAATTCAATGAACAGAACGATAAATGTCAATAAATCTGAATCATTTAAATCTTCAACTTTATAACTCTAATCATAAGGATCAACTGTCCTATGTATCGGACTGTTAAACGTTACGCTTTGGTGACTATGACAATTACGCGCCATACCACGTTTGCCGTCCTTCTCTTTGATCAAACCGATTGCAGCCCGTGATCCGTATAAATTGAATCTTATATTGCATACTACACCACAATTTTCTAGTTGACTAACATCAAATATTCGAAATAAAAATAAATCATATTATTGGTTTCGAACAGTTTGTATTTTTTTAAGTTCAAGGTTCAATGGCTTTAGTCAAAATGTTAAAACCCTTAATAGCTATTTAAAGTATCTCTTTAGATATTTTAATTAACAATACAGTGAATTTAATATATGGTACTCACATTAAAATAGCACTGTCAATCAGTGAATTATATTCGCAAAGTAAATTTTAAATTCTCAAGCATCAAGCATTAATCTGCTAAGACTTTAATTTTAGCTTGATTATAAATAAAAGTGGGTATAATTAATCATCTGATGTCATCTGTTGCTTTAGCGATAAGATTCATTTTGTACTACTTTCCTTTCATTATCTATATACATAATATACTTTTCTAATGTTGTAATAAAATATATATCATATAATCGTATGGAATATTCGTAAAAATTGACAAAAGTCTTTTTAATACATAAACTCAATTTAATAAATCTATATAGTATAAAAATCGTACTAACATACGACGTTTAGTTTAACTTGATCGTCTATTGTTTTCTCAGGTAAAGCAGTATTCGCAGCGACACACTTCACCGTGACACCATGGTCCTCCGGAGCCGGATTGAAAATCAGCGTACTCACTGTCCAAGTTTCATTCGAGTGGTCACTTACCTACAAATTGTATAACGGGTGAGACTCTTTGAAACTCTAGTCAGTCTAGTTACCACAAAATCTTTGAAAGTTTATTCGAATATTTTGTATATTGTACTAGCATCTTGTTTTCACTCAGTACAAGTACTATAATTTCATTAAAACATAATTCCAAGATAATAACATAAATTAACAAAACATACTACTCTGTCAAACGATTCTAATTACGATTTGTCGACTGAAGACTTTTTTAATAGAAAAACAATGCTATCATTTTCTACGATAAAATTAACTTAATATAAGCATGATTTAATCATGAAATAATAATATTTTCAATGTTCATTACACAATATCGTGTCGAAATAAATAGTAAAATAAATCTTACTTTTTCCTTTTCAAAACTTCGATTATCCTTAAACCAAGTAATTTGCGCTGGAGGTCGGCTACCTTCAGCGACGCATCGTAATGTTGCTGCCGCACCAGCGAGTAGTTGCATCGGTCGACTTACCAAAGAAACTGATAACGGAGGTACTATAGAAAAAAATAAACATTTAAGAATTTCATTTCATCTCTTAGCTCTTTCTCTCCGATACAGACAATATTTATAAAATGATCATACATATTAGCTGTGGCAGAGAATGAGCTCAGTGATGGTCCATTGGCAAGAACAGGAAATCTTAAACGAAGACTGCTGTTAAATCCAAGCAAGCACCACTGAATTATCATTTGCTTCTTTCGTGCTTATAATTCATCTGCGTAACGTTGAACAAAAAAATCACAAGAAATCTTGCAAGTAATTTGAAGTTGGAACAATGTGCTAAAATACTGTCACGAGAAGGAAGGAAGAAGGAAACCTTAGCCTAGTAGACGTAAATGTCCCACACTTTGTGATTTACGTATTAGTGCTCCTCGTAGTTCACTTTAATACATAAGGTATAATAAACAGGACGTTAATATAACAACATTAAACAAATTATTATTCTCTTGTGCAAAGATAAGTTTCCATCTCCTTCGATGAGGACTAATAAATACGCATTTCTTGATATGTGATGTATGCGCGTTTTCATTCATGCCTAGAATTTGATTAATTATAAAAAATCTCGGCTCTTCTCACTCATTTTGTTAAATAATTAACAATATTAACAGCCTGTAAATTTCTCACTGATGGGCTAAGTCCTCCTCTCCCTTTGAAGAGAAGGTTAGAAGCATATTCCACCATGCTGCTCCAATGCGGGTTATCGGATACACATGTGACAGAATTTCATTGAAATTAAACACATGCAGGTTTCCTCACGATGTTTTCCGACACCGATGAGCACGAGATGAATTATAAATACAAATTAGGCACATGGAAATTCAGTGATCCTTGCCTGTGTTTGAACCACTGGGCCATCTCGGCTCTTGGCTCTCAGCTACATAATTAACATTTACTAATAACTAATTTTGGATATTGCATAATATCAGTTAGTTACAATTAGTTCACACTTCACAAATATTCGATAACAGACGAGTAATATGTTACCAAAATAGGTATTATACAAGTTTTATCTAAAACTACAGTTTCGTAAACGTGCTACATTAATATTGACAACATACGACAAATCAATTTTTCTTCTATACATAGACTTAAGTTACTTGAAATATCGGATATTTAAAAACACGTTTTCTGTCAATCCTCAACGCTATTAACACGTGAATCAAAAAGGATTTCATATTTATATTTACTTAAAATAACCCTGATGTCTGTTTAGCTCTAAGCCACTTAACTTACTGATAATAAATTTTAAATAACTTTAGGATCATTATTGTTATAGTGTTAAGGTGGAAATTTACATGAGCAATCTGTCAGTTATAAGCTTTTTGCGAAATATGTGAAATTAATAAAACTATCAGATAAAAATACATTGATTCTCAGATTATAAAACAAATGGCAGATATTATAGTGAAACAACAAAAGCGAATACAAAATCAAAATCGAATACAAAATCCAAATTTGTTTATACCTAAATAATTACTCAAATTAACGTTATAACAAAAAGACGCGTCATTTCGCATTACCTGGAATTTGCTCTCGCTTTTGATTGTTTATTTGATTTGTTGTTTCACTATGCTCTACCTGCCTTTGTATAATCTGTAGTAGTAGTAATAGGAATTCCTATTATTTCAGCTAAAATACAACTAAATAATTAAGAGAAGATATTATTTAATTTAACAACAAAAATAACAAACGTAATAATGACCGAACAAATAAAATGATTAAAATCAAAATTGTGTCAAATGTTTTTTCTCACTATTACAAATATTCTCAAAGCTAATAGCTATATGAATTTCGTTGATAACCTGAATTTTATAACAGTTATTACGTTTTTGTTAAATCAAATGAATTCTGAACGATATAGCGATGGAAAATTTGAAGCTACGAGCTCCATATCTAGCTTTATTGAACTAAATGCTATTGTTATGCACGTTTTATTCGAAACAATTTTTAATTGCTCCCGTTTGAATCAGCCTCCAACACAATGGACCCAATCCGCTTGATGCAAAAAGGTCCCACCTAAAAATATTTAAAAAAAAAAATAGGATTTTACAAGTTGCAAAATTACTCTTGATATAAGTTAAATATCAGCTTATTAATATCCCATAGCTGGGCTAAGGCTTCTTTTCCTTTTGAGAATATTTTGGGCTTTAATCAGCACAAGATTAATTAATTATAAACACAAATTTAGTACAAAAAAATTCAGTGGTGTTTGCCCATGCCTTGAACCCCCAATCCTCGGGTAGGCAACTAAATAATACGGAATTAAGGGGTAACTTAACCGATTATTATTTACCAAACAAAATTTCAGATAATGTTTACTTAATAGATTTTTACTGGTCATTTATCTTATTGTCAATTTATTCTTCGTAAAAAATCCTAAAAGAAAAGGAAAATTTTGCTCCAAAGAGGTTTTACATCATTTTTCAGCATCCCGTTTTCTCATCTTCCTAGAATTGTGGTTTTGACCTTTGCTCGCAATAGGTTATATATTTTACTTATGTTTTGTTTTAACGCAAAAATGACTATGATATAAGTGCTCGATAAAAAACATTTTACGAGATAACATGTTTTAAAATAAATCATTTAAAATAAATCAATAAAAATGAGTTAAAAACTTAGAAGGTTTATTAAATAGTAATACACAAAATTCACAATAAGTAAGAAATTAATGCAAGTTCAAAGAAAATGAGCAATGAAACTATGTATTACAAGTTTCGAGACTAAATTATGAATATTACATAGGTATGCCTAGGCAGGCAAAGGTCATCGAGCAAAAATGGTTTAAAAAGTTTGATTAATTTAAGCGTTATAAGCATAAAAATTTATATCGTAAATATTTAAAAAAAAAACTTTATTGAAATTTAATATTAAAATCAATGAATTATTATCTTTAGTCTCTAAAAGTATGATCGAAATTTTATCGCTCACCGTGTCAGCCTTGACTTTTAATTTTACTGTTTTTAAAATGTAATCAAACATACGTTGTATCGTGTAAAACATGAATTAAGCATAAGTTGTTACGTGACGTACAAGCGACTAAGGCGTTTTTTATTGAGATGCTTTTGAATAAAAACGAGAACAATTCTAACACCCGTGACCAAAACGAATCGTATACATTACCAGACATAAATAGATAAAAATCAAAATACTTACAATTAATTTCGAGTCTAACGATCTTTTCTTGCGCAGGTACAAGCAACGTGTTGGATGCTCGGCATTTAAATGTTTTATTAAGATCCTCTCTCTTCACATGCTGAAGCTCTAACCTGTTCACCACCACATGATTATCTGTCTTTTCGCCAATATACTGTGGAGCTGGTGTACCATCTATCAGCCAGGTTACTATTGGTTCTGGACGACCTATAATAATTAAATAATATTAATTCTATAATTTTATCGATTGGACAACCAGCCACGCTATCAACATCTGAACTCTAGTGCTACTGTGAGTTTCTCGATGTAAAAATGCAACAAATACCCCAACTAAAGGATTAAAAATAGGACCTTAAGTTCTGCCATATAAGCTACTGTAAAACTAACCGCTCAAAGGTATTTATTGGCAAACTTTAAACAAGTATAATCTAGTAAATATTAATGAAAACCGGCCCCACTTATTTAATACTAATAATAATACGCGTATGTGTTGACTTTGACACTTCGATTACTTTTTTTTTTAATTGTTTGACGTGTGTTTATTGAAAAATATTGTAACCGTGACAATTATTGTTCTTAAATAGTAAAAACGTTTTACTTACCTCATCAGGTATTAAGACAAGCGATAAGGTTTTATTACGTTAATCGCAGAGAGTTTTGCAGATAGAGTACATATTATAAGAAGTCAGCGTTAAAATTTGGCCCGATTCCAGGTAGGCGAAGACTTTACTCATGAAAAAGCTATTTTATGAAAATGTTAAGAATTTTTCTCGCACTATTTAATTTAAAGTATGAAATGGACTAAACGTGTATTACTGCGTTAAAGTTAACAAATATCAATGTATTATCTTAATTATTTAACGTATGTAAGACCAAATAATATGACAGAATACGAAAATTACATAATAGTTTTAAATTTCGAATCTTAATCAAAATATCTTAACTTAGATACCAAGTCACAAGTAAGTTATGTTGATAGCTAAACTTAAATTTACTATGGAAATTGAAATACAAATAATTTAATTCAATCCATAATCACTTCGTAACCACGTTTGATGAAGGTTAGCGAGCGAATGTAATGATAATACAGTCAAATTAAATAGTATAAACACTACTTTTTTAATTAATAAATACATACTGTAACTAAGGAGTCATGATACTTTCACTTTATAGTGGTATGAAAGATTTGCATTTTTTTTTTATTGATTTAATTGTATATCGCCAGACATGTTTTCCGTGCCTTTGGTGTATGTTTTTAATTTTTATTTTATTGTACTTGTATATTTTTAATCCAAATTTAACTTTGAGGATTAATTATTATATCTACACGTGATATATAAGCAAAGTAAATGTCTGTCTCAAACGAAGTCGTTGAATCCAGGCGGACATTCGAAACGAGTCCTTACCTCCGAGAAGTGATAAAATGGTTCAAGATTATTCAAAAAACGACCTTGAACAAAGTATTTTAATATTTAGATAACTTTATAACTTTATCTTAACATCAATACAACATCATATTGATACTAAAAAAATATATAATAAAATCACTAATTGACAGACACCGAATAATTCCAACATAAATATACACAATCGCTTTCATATTGACCTGGTGTATGCCCGCTGCATCATCACAATTGAGCACACAGGCAAAGATAATCCGTGACGGTACAACGATCCCTAAATAAAGTTTGACACCGGTAGTTCCTCCTGTGTTTATTATAAAGACTAAAATACAATGGAACTGCATTCTCTCGCGAGTCGCCCACCGTACTGGCGCACCGCCAGCCGTCCATACTGCGGACTTTTCAATGAAGCCATCGGAATGGAATATCTCTTCCAATGTTTCCATAAAAGAGTCAAGCAATAGAAAAATCGAAGAGTGGTAATTTCAGTTAGCTCGCCGAGACGTGCCAAATGCATTATCGAAGTTTAAATTATATTTTGTTCAGAAATATAAAATGTTCAAAATTGTAAATCATTTTATGGAGAAAATTTTACGTCTCCTTGTTCTTTCTGGAATTTTCTTTTTCAAGTATCTCCTTTAAAGATTTTTTTTTATACTTCATATCACGCTTGACTGAGTTCAAATCAGAATGTTATGTTATTATCTAATTGAAAAAAAAAATGTAACCAGATTCATCTTGTTAAATCCTGATATTCATCTATACATATTCTAATTTAATAGTAATTAAATGAGTTTATCCAGATGTACTTTAAATATAAAATATGTGATAACCAACCGTAACGAATTCGTACATTATGTCATAAGTTTGGAAAACATAATCCTATCCTATTGTCTCGTCAGCTTTAATCAAATTTTGGAAGCAACACGATGTACCTGTCATACAACATTAAACATTGGAAATTATGTGCTCTAATAACTTATACCGCGCGTCAATCGCCAAAGTTTCAAATGTCAAAACGGCAATAGAAAATTTGACAAATGAGTATATGAAATCACTGAGCCATAAATTCATATAGTCGACGTGCCTAATGTTACGCGAATAATTTCTACTTCATTTAAAACTAATGTTTACTCACGTTTCGAAAATAAATTAATTTGTACAACTGTAATTAGAACGAGTGTTATAGATACACGAGTCAATACGAATATTTGTTGAAACATTTTTAATAAAAGTTTTCATATATCTACAATAGTCTGAGTTCTTTATAGCAACCCTTGGCTCCAGCTATACGTAACATACTATATACGTATAGCTTACATTCAATATGAAAGAAGAGTCTAAACTTCATCCAAATGTAATTTCTATATATTTGTGAAATACCACCGACTAACTCACAGTATCTCCGAAACTATAAGTCTGATTGATTTGTAATTACATAGCATATTTACTTGGTGACATAGACGGTCATTAATACTTTTTTGGTAAACTTCAAATGGGGGAAATCTTTGAATGTTATTCGTACGATGTCGGGCCGAATAACTAGTATTAGATATATTGGACATACGTGGACAGCTACGAATTTATGACACACTGATGGATGATGAAGAGATGGCTACATTTATTGATATGAGATGTCATACCTAGTCCTCATCCTAGTAAATATACTAGGATGGGGACATATATTTATTGAAAATATACGAGACTAAATTTGTCTATGAGCTTGGATGCTTAATCTCATCGCCTGTTTCGATAATCAAACTCTCATAACTATCATTCAAATTCAAATATCTTTATTTAACATAGAAGTACTACCCTTTTTTACTGATTGTCAAATTTTACAAGCGGTTCGAAAAAAAACCTAAGAAGAAGCGGTAAAAGAAATTCTGCGGTTTTTTTTGTCAGTAATTTGTGTTAAAAATAATATATTTTTATTTTTGGAGAATAGAGGTGATCGCTTCTAAAAAAAATTTTCTATTATATAAATCAATAATATACTCGAACCTAGTACGGAAGAGCAATATTAATTGAATATGGATATTAAACAAATAAATAAATATTGGACAACATCACATATATTACTCTGATCCCAATGTAAGTAGCTAAAGCACTTGTGTTATGGAAAATCAGAAGTAACGACGGTACCACATACACCCAGACCCAAGACAATATAGAAAACTAATGAACTTTTTCTACATCGACTCGGCCGGGAATCGAACCTGGGACCTCGGAGTGGCGTACCCATGAAAACCGGTGTACACACTACTTGACCACGGAGGTCGTCTAAACAAGGCAAGCTGTAATCGTTTTTTACATTTAAAAACATTTTTCTGATTTTGAGAGTTTTTTAATACATTTTTAAATAAAGCGTTAACAAAGAGAATTTTATTTCAACTGACTGTTACTATTGAAAGAGTCGGAATATGTCATTTTTAATATACGTAAGTCTCTGTTAATCAAATTTGAAAAAATATTTATTTACATTATTTACAATCAAAGTGACAATAAACAAAAAATTAAAATGTCTTAAAAATTAAAAGAATTAAATAAAATACCGAAACTACAACCAAAATATTGGTGATTTCCTAAAGTCAAAATACTCTTTATAAAAGAAGGTTTACATACTTTTGAATTATCATTTTACAGAACTATATTAAAAGTAAACCTACCACCGGTTAGGAATGTAGATTCTACCGACAGGAACCAGTGAGAAACTATAGATAAAATATTCAAGGAAACTTACCACCCCGTACTTCACAAACGAGCACCAATGCGGCCCCTTCCACTAAAGGGCCAACAATACCCGATACATCAGCTCCTGATTTGTCGTATAACAACATTTGATGAGGAGGCACTACAACAGAAACAATTACATTATATACTACACAAATTTAATCGATATATTCGAATACAAAAATCGATGTAGGTGAAACGATAATATAAGTACTACACAAATTTAATCGATTAAGTCTACACCGATTTCGCGCACAGATAACAATTTAGATATAATGTAAAGCAACATTAATACGTTTAAGTTTTTTTTTTTATTTATTAAATCTAAAAAAAATTAAAGTAAAAAATTGAATCAGATTAAAAATAATATTTTTTTTTATTTACTTATTTCTTATCACAACTTATTATTGATTTTTAATCTAAATGAATGATCGGAAGATTATATCTATGATGCTTAATTAGCTGATCCAATTTTTAGAGCAACAACAAATTAATGCATATTATTGAAAGTGCAATAAGTATATAAGTAAGTTTCTAAAATTTTAATTGTTCATGAGTTATTTTTGCTGGCGATTCTCGGGTTAATAAATGAATCTTTGATAAAAATAAACCTGCAAACTATTTGTCAAATTATCATGAAAAAACATACATTCTTCAATAATACGTATTGCAATCCACAAAAGAGCATATCGCGTATATTTTATTCCGTGTCTAACCACGATAAACAAAAAATAAACATATAATACCACCTTCATTTAAATTGACCTGATGGACTCATCGTTGAATGAATAACTAATTTATTCTTAATCTATTCTAACCAAAGTTGAGGACGAAGAAGAGGACTATGCAATAACCGAACAAATGTCTAGTTTAAGCAACAAAAAATATTGTTAACTCATATTATAAATAAATTAAAAGAATAGGTTTTTATTGCTATTCGCTTCGTGAATATCGACTAGATGGCGTTAGTGTGTACACATTTTAATACCTATCGAACGATTGTATAATGACTACATGACTGGTATATAATATACACAGATATGACATCTGTCAGTTTTAAGTATAACAATAAAATTAAACAGATTAGTATTGTTGAAAAGTGACACGTTCACCTTTCTCGGATAAGAAAAGGTTATCAATGTATCAAATATGAATTCTAAAATGATTATTTTTTTTTTCGTTAATTCTCTAATTATCTTCGTTGATTTTTCTACGATCGTATCGTATCATGTTCGGCTTTTTGTAAAATTTACATTTATTTACATAATTTTTTTTTTATTGTAAATGAAAAATACCACGTTTAACGGAAAAGTGAGCTCGCAATATAAACAGACTTAACCCCAATGAAAACAAGAGGGGGAACGCTTCTCGGAGGGAGATAACAAAGAATTTTCTTATTATTTTGCCGCATACTTAATATCGCTGATCGGCTTACAAGATTATAAGATATTACGACGTCTTCTGCATTATTATTTCACGCCTAGGTAATAGCTTTTGTTATTCCAATACCCTTACGATTGTAGCACAAATGTATTTAATTTGATAAATAATATTTATCCATACTGGCCCAATGGTTAGGTTAGGTACGCGTCCTTTTTAACCGATGATTACAGGACCAAACCCAGACAAGCATCGATTAATTTCCACGTGCTTGATTTGTTTTTATAATTCATCTTGTGAACATCGTGAGGGAAAATGCTAGATGCTCGTTTCCTTTAATAATAATGATATTATGCCATATGTGTCTCCATAACTCTGTATTGGAACAGCGTAGTAGAATAGGCCTTAGTCCAGTAAACATATTATATATTATGTCACTGTCATAGTATTTTCAGCATTACAGATAATTGTTTCTAACACAGTATGAGCTTGGAAAATTAGCGTTGAATTATTATTTATTTATTGTAATACCTCCTTATAATTTTAAAATATTGCTGGCAGCTGAATTTTTGATAGTTTAAGATAATTTAAAATTGGAAATGTAAAATTTCTGAACACAATAACATTATATTATATTTATTCCCTTTTGTATTATATACATGTTATTACTTACAGACTGTAAATTTCCCACTGCTGGGCTAAGGCCTCCTCTCCCTTTGAGGAGAAGCTTTGGAGCATATTCCACCACGCTGCTCCAATGCGGGATGGTGGAATACACATGTGGCAGAATTTCGTTGAAATCAGGCACATGCAGGTTTCCTCACGATGTTTTCCTTCACCGAGATGAATTATAAACACAAATTAAGCACATGAAAATTCAGTGGTGCTTGCCTGGATTTGAACCCGAAATCATCGGATAAGATGCACGTGTCAGAATAAGTAAGAAATAAATAAATAATTAGACGATTACAAACAAGGCTTACACTATGTATTGTATGTTTTAATCAATTCTGTAATAATAATAATTTAAGTTATTTTTTAATTGTATTGATAACATTGATATTAAATAAGAGGGTACTTTGACTTTCATTATTGTGAGTCACGTGATTTGTAGTGAGGCTTATATAAGTGATGGAAGCTCGGTACAGAACACTTTACTTTAATTTTACTTTTCACTTTGATCCTGGACCAGCAAGGTGCTAACATTTAAGGTAGGATATAATTTTGTGATATACTATAATTGTTATTGCTTCTTAAATTATTGATGAATATATGAATTGTGTTTTTTGCAATTATCAATATACAAAGTTAGTATTAAGGTAATTTGTTTTAATGTAAATATTAATTGATACAATATAAAGATTACTACAGCCATTATAATAGTTAAATAAATATTTGTGTTTCATATATAATTTTTTATTGTCTTAAAACCTTAAAATATAATAAAGAAATAGAAAATACTTATTATATATTTTATTATATATCTATTACTTATTATATATATTATAATCGTGGAGGTTTATTTTATAATGTTTAAAATACCATCACCAGACCAAACATATTTACGCAACTTATATTAACAGATGCAATGCTAAATTATTACATAGGTAGTTGCGTTTCATCCTCTTAACGTGAAAAACGTGTATTTCATGTTCTTGTATATAATAAACTGAGAAGAGGGCTTTATTGAAGAAGTGTATTGTATGTGGATCCAAATTATGAGGAATATCTTCCCTCTAAAATCTCCGTTCTTTTCTCCCAAATCAGATCGCGTTTCTGTACGTTTAGTTTCGTGCGTTCAAATGTAAAAATTTAATTAATTTATGTGTCATTTAACTTACTTCAAGTATTAAATACCAAACTAGTTTCACAATAAAAAAATCCATTCAATAGTTTTTTTTTATCAAATAATATATATTTCTTCATTAATCAGTTAATAAATAAATAAAAGTCTAACACAAGTTGAACACTGAATCAAATCAAATGACTATTGAAATTTATATTCATGTTAATATAATACAGTCATATTTAACTAATATATATGTACGTTATGTTGTAACATAATATAAACATTGTGCATATCAAATAATTGGATTATGGTTACGTTATATACATTAAACTAAATTTATTCCTTTATATTATTCTATTTATATCTATCTATCTATATATATATAATAAAATCGTAACTGATCGAAATATGTACATAGAAGATATTTGAGAAAAAGTAGGTAGGTACTGGGAGTATTTATTAACGCAATAGATCAATAAATTGTCATTTTTAGAATTTTTGTCTGTTTATCTGTTCGTTTGTTACCGCTAATCTCGGAAACGGCTTTACCGATTTGGATGCGGTTTTCACTAATATACTATAGTTAAATCGGGGTTTGTTTTAATAAAATGGGTCCACATATAAAATATATATTTCAATTAAAAAAATATACATTAAATATTTATTTCAAAAATGTCGTCAAGTTCATTTGGTTGAAGCTTTGGTTAAGTATAGTTTGTAAAACAGTTATAACTGACAGTTAATGTGTTAAAAAAAACTGATAACTTCAGAGATCAATGTAAGTTGAGCTATCAGCAATGTAGTCGATCATATGAAATAGGGTTTAACTTATACTGGTCAATTTAAATTTTAGCCAATATAAGCCGTGCCCGCGCCGCTGCCCCCTCCCGATGACGTTGTTGAGGCCATTAGGACCAACAGCATACTCAGCTCGAAAAAAAGCGGTGCTACCTGTAGTATTGAATGACTGCAAGCGTGTGCATGTATATTACAATAATATTTAAAACGCTCGCGGTTACAATACTATTTTTATGTGTTATATCTCCTTAATATATTTAATAAGATAGGCTAATACGATTACATAAGATCTCTACGATGATAAATACATAAAGATTATGCACGGAGTTGATTAGAATTGATGCTCCCCTGACCGATTTTGATCCGACAACCGTTCATAATTGAAAATAGCCTGCACAGGTGATATAATAGTGCACACATGTTCAAACTCAGGTGCAGTTTGTTTTAAATTCAATAGGACGGTAATTTACAGACATGAATAGGCATAGATCAGGCACAAACGGATTTACATGTTTTCGGAAGAACTGCGTATATGGTACAGATTTTTCACTTCGGGCAGCAACTAACTAAATTCAGACCTCAGATATTTTTTATCGGCTTGATCCGGAATCTGAACCCAAAGTTTCCAGTTCTATTGCCCTATAAGCGAAACACTATTATATGAGAATAACATTTATTATATAACTAGCTGTTACCCGCGGCTTTACCCGCGTAGAATATGAATATATTTACAAATTAACTTAAAATGTTACGTTAATGTAAGACCTCTTTGTATACCACATTGGTGTGAATTTCAGCCCTTAGGGTAGAATATCCAGAAACGCTTAAATACGAATCAACTCATTTTTAATCGGTAGCCCAAAAATAAAATTCCATGCTTTTAACTTCAAAACGACGGACTTCCGGACTAACCTGTATACGAAATGTCAAACTCTATTTCTCCCCTTAGGCGTAAAATATCCAGAAACGCTTAAATACATATCAACTCATTTTTAATCAGTGGCACAAAAATAGTTTCATGCTTCTAACTTCAAAAATGAAGGTCTTCTAGACTATCCTATATACGAAATGTCAACTCAATTTCTCTCCTTAGGCGTAAAATATCCAAAAACGCTTAAAAGCGAATCAACTCATTTTTAATCGGTAGCCCGAAAATAAAATTTCATGTTTCTAACTTAAAAAAATCCATACGAACGTTCAACCCCTATTTCATCCATTTAGGGGTAGCATATCCAAAATTCCCTCCTGAGTGGGTGTCGTGATATGTTATTTTATAAGTGTACAGCCTAAAATATAAATTTTACGCTTCTAGTTCTAAAAATTCTAAACATGACGATACTTCCAACAACTTATAACCTTTCATCCCCCTTTTCAACCCTTTACAGCACTTTTTTCCAAATAAAAAGTAGCCTATATCCTTTCTCAGGCTCTAGACTATTTGTGTACCAAATTTAATTTAAATCGGTCCAGTAGTTTTGGCGTGAAAGCGAGACAGACAGACAGAGTTATGTACTTTCGCATTTATAATATTAAGTATAGTATGGAAGTATGGATTGTTATTTCCCTCGCATATAGCTCTCTACTATAATAAAAATAAATAAAAATTATGAATACACGTATCGAATCACGCACGCACGTTCGTGCTAAATTAAAGATTTCCTAAACCAAATCTTGGAACATAGCAATTTTCTCCCTTTGAATAATAATAATTAAATTACATAGTGATCATCACAGAATGTAACATGATCGAATGATATTAAATGTTGTATTTGTTTTATTATCCTGTGAACAAGAATCCGTTGTTATAAAATGTAATTTGATTTATGACGATGTGAGTACACCTGATTACAGAGCAGTTCTTTGTGGGAACGGGTCCTTTGCTAACAAAAGATATAAAGTAAATTGCCTCTTGGCACGAGTTGTCTAATGGTTTTGAATGGAGTACACGTGGTATGAGGCTTACTTTAAATGCTTTGTTCCGAGTAAAAGAAAATTTTCCATCTCCTTTGGTATGTCTCGTCAGTTTGGATGGGGTAATTTCTTTGAGCGACCGTAGTACGACGCGTTTAAACGCTTATATACGATTATCGTGTTGTATCGAGGAAGCAATGTTTAAACGTCAATCGGTTGAATACTCACTTATTGATCTTTTGTTTATCTATTTCAATGTTGATAAATATTATGTCTTTTAATAGTTAAACATGTTATTTTTACTTGTAAAGATACGCATCTCGTATTGAAAGAGAGAGAGGGCCATACCATTTATTCCTTTTGCTTTTTCAGCTTTATTTTGTTCGACGCCGTTGGTCTACGATTATCCGAACTTGTCACAGGCAGGTCCTCTGCTTCGGCCTCCGCGTTTACTAATTAATGCCGCATGGTGGTACAATATTTGGCGTATGGTACCTTCCCAGACGGGCTTGCTAAAGACACTACCGCCATGAAGCATAAAATCGACCTAATTCATCTTACATTACGCGTAAAATTATGTACATGGACCTCGCATATATCTTCCCAGGTGGCGCATCATTAGCTTATGTAGTTTCTAAAAAATGGATGAATTTCTTGGTATAGCTTTAAAATAATATAATAACTAATAAATAATAACTTATATTAATATGAATCAACAGATAATTTATTTAAATCTAAATAGGTAAATTTAAGTCCCACCATTTTATGTTATTTTTTATAAATCTAAGAAAACAATGTCAGAAAACATTATTTCTTCATAAACGTTAAACAAGTAACATTATGCTCCATGTTTACATCACATAGTCCTCAGGTCTCCTAACAAAATCGAATTTATCAACTTCAAAAATTAGGCCCCTCCAAGTTCCACCACAAAAATTCAGCGTAAAAAAATCCTCCATTTTAACAATTAAAGAAGCTTTGAAGAAGGAATGTGAACAGAAATATAGCAACAAAAAAAAACAGAGCAAAAAGGATAAGACGAAAAAAGACACAGAGCAAAAAGTTAGAAAGAACATTTTGACGTCCGATTCTAGGCCAGATTAATGGTTATTTTTTTGGTTTGTGATGAAGCTTATGGTGATTTTAATAAAAAAGTATTATTATTTCATGTGAAATATGCGACAGAAGACAAGATCTCATTCTGTGCTTTTTTTGTAATTCAGATTTCAGACTGGTTATGCTGCTATGATTCTTAGAAGCTTCATTTTCAAAACAAATGTATTTCATTAAACGGTTGGTGACAGAAATTATAACTGGAAGACTGATTGAATATCACTATGTGACTATTGTTAAGCCTACTGTATGTCTGAATATATATAACTTTTAATAGAATAGCAGAATGATGTTTTGCAGTGACTATAAATAAAAAAAATGTACAGTTTAATGACAAACAAAAATTTGATTGTTACTACATGCCCAAAGTTATAACAACAACCCTCGGTTAAATTGTATTATTTTCTTAAAATATTGAAAGTATGTTTTTACTATTAAGATATATTGTATACAGATATAATTTATCTCAAAATTATTAGCCTAGTAAATATATACTTGAACTTATCCACTAAACTCGACGTTTTAAAACTTATTTCAGTCACTTACTTATAAATTTTAAAGAAGCTTAGTCAAAGCCGAGAGTAATACTCATTTTTAAAACTTATTTTTTTTAAACATTCAAATCTAATTTCCTGTTAAATCCTCCCTGTCTCGAGCAGATTTTATCTACGTCATCGCTGGCGTTTTTATCAACGTGGTCTGAGCATCGCCGACAGTTCATAATTAAAATGTCCACGGGACGTCATTACTCAGCCGCGATGCTCCCGCGACTCATCCATAATGACTAAATTGATTCCCTGTCGCAGTTTTATGAAATTTTCATTCGAGATGAAAAGTTTCATGGCTTTTTTTGTTCTCTAGTTTTATAGGAATCTTATATTGATTACTTAGAAAAGTGAAATTTTAAGAAAGTAAAATTATGAAACATAATATTTATCGTCATGAGATGGTTAATAATTTTATAAATATTAAAAGCTAGACACTTGGTTTAGAAGAGCACGCTAATCACAGGAAATTCATAAACGATTTAAATTATTATTTTTGCGTCAGATACTTATATTTTATTGAGGAACGTTATGCGTTAAGTACTCGTAATTTCATCATTATGTTTATGAGCCTAAAAGTCAAGCTATCTGTCAAAACTTTAGGTGAAAAGAAATTAAAAGAAACTCGTAACAAAAACAGTAATTATGTCAAGAGATCTTAAAAGTGATAAATTTATGTAGTTCATTATAATATTCAAATAGAACTCAATGTATAATATATATATTTAAAAAAATACTTACCTATAACAATAAGTCGAATCTGAAAATTTCTTGTTGGTGAGTTTTTGAAATCAACACGACATCTATATACACCTTCATCGTCCAGCTGCACCGAGCTCAGTGTTAGAGCTGCTGGTCGGACCACAGTTGCGAAGTAGGCCCGGGGACCGAAGGCCCCAGGGTCAGACCACTGTAATGCTTTATTAAATGAACGCCCTCGCACGTCAAAACTGTAACAAAATGATTATTATAAGACCATTGGGAATTAATTTTTAATTTAATGGAAAACTAACTATTTCTCACAGTATAATTATTATAGTAAAAACATATTGCTCTTTAGGGACCAAATAACACCCGCGCATTTAATATAAAAATATTGTTATTGTTTCATACGATACGTAGCGCGTGTTCATACTCGAAGTGTAATTATTTTAATGCTAATTGCGTTAACAAATCAATTTGAACGCAATATATTTTGAAATTCTATTACTTTGTTATTTCTTGTAAAAATATTGTGTTAAAAATTTCCATAACACAATTTACTAACAAAACAATCACGACGGCCACTCCAGTTTAATAAAAGCAAATAAATTGCCACGTGGCCCGTTCCTAAATTTATTTTTCCCAACGAAGATTCTGTCAAGTTCTAGAACGAAAATAAGGAGGCTACGGTGAACTTTTTCAATTTCCGGACGAAGGGTACAGTTCTCAATTTACCGACCTTCATCCTAATTTATACACCAAGAAGCTTTGAGAGAGATGATTTGATTGTACACCCTGCTGTTCGCAGGTAAATTTAACAATTTAAGTAGGCTTTTTATGAAGGCATTATCCCCGCAGAACGTTCCCTTCGCTTTCATTTATTGTCGTGGATATTTATAATTGCGATTTCGCGTAATTCTCTTCGTAAACAGGAACGGCGGTTATTTCAATATTGTTTTCGCCCGACAAATGAAACGCTATTTCTTTTCCAGTTTATCTTTTTAATTTCACAGGCTTGTTTTTGACTTTACCTGTTAATATTTATAGGTTAAATCTTGTAACTGAATTAAAGCTAGTTCCACTGAATTGATCGAGCTGAAATTTGGCTCACTGTTTTGGTATTAGTGACATAACGTTTCGTTAAATTATTTTTGATGCAGAATTAAGAATTGGTATATTCCAGTGGTAAGAATACGTGAATCTTAAGGAGTAAGCGGCAATTTCATGCGTTGCGGTTATATTTAGGTAATCTCGTCAAAGAAAAATTTCGTGAAGAAATCTGTAAGCATTGAATGTAATCTGCTACATAGGTATCAACAAACCTCATCTCAAAAGAGGCCTCAGTCTAGCTGTGAGACATTAACAGGAATTAAATAAAGGGTTATTATTAAACGGTTTTCAACTTAATGACTTCTAAGAGTTTCGTTGTCAAAGAATACCCCTTCGAAATGTAATAAGTATGTGTGATTTTAATAAAATACTGTCAGTAATTTAACAGACACATCATCCTCATCATCCTCCTGCCCTTATCCCAATTTAACTTGGGGTCGGCGCAGCATGTCTTCTTCTTCCATACTTCTCTGTCGGACGTCATCTCACTAGTAACATTCTTTCTAACCATATCGTCTTTCACACAATCCATCCATCGTTTCTTGGGTCTTCCCCTACCTCTATATCCATCCACATCCATTTTCAAAACCTTTCTCACAACATGGTCCTCATTCCTCCGCATAACATGCCCATACCAAGACAGCCGGTTTCCAGATAGCTTCTCGGTTATCGGTGCCACTTTCAAACTTCCTCTTATGTACTCATTCCTTACTCTACCCATTCGCGAAATTTAACAGACACGTTATAAATTATTTTTCAATAGGATATTTTATACATTACCATCTTGTAAAAAACACACGAACGATTTTGCCCCAGATGACTCATAATATTTTTCGTTTGAACTGCATAAAATTATTATAATTTCAATTTAGACATTGCTTGAATCCCAATAACGATATTAAGGACGTCTACCGATTCAATAGAAATTTTCTCGTCACCTAATTGAATTATTGTCTGTTCAACTTCCATAAGTTTATTAAAACATTTCGTCTACTTCTCCTGATTGAAATATATTTTTATATTGCCTTTACAATTTTATATTTCTAATTAAATATAGTAATTTAACAAACAATCTCGAGTCAATTTGTTAATCAAAATCGATATAGAAACGATTTGGGAGACTGAAAAATAATATAACAGATGTTTATTCAATCGCTAATTAAATAATTTCAATAGAGGTCCCGTTTAAAAAACATCGGAAGCTATTAGGTTGTTTCAATAGAACTCGGAAAGGTCTTCCCTGGATCGTAAACATTTTCAGGCCCTAACAAAAGATAAAGATTTTTTTTTACAACAGAGGCTAATGGAACTCGTAAGTGCTTTCAAGGGCTAATTTGATGTTTACGATTGAATAGGGCTGCCCTCTCAGAGCTTGAGGACAATAAAAGGTTGTGAACCCCCCCGCAAATCAAGTGTGATCGTTAACGAATCGCGTGAAATGTCTTAAGTGCATTTCGTTGTAAGTGTATTTTCTGTACGCTAATTGGATCGTCTGTACTGGGCTTCCGCTTATCCGTTTAAGGTGACGCGAACGGTTCATTAGCACCGCCTTAACAGGCTTAATTATAAACCGGGAAAATTTTATTGTTCACAACAAAGTCTTTTGTTTAACATAAATATCGTCAAATACACGTAAAAGATTTTATAAAGACGTCTATGGTTTGCTTTATCTTTGTGATCGCGAGTGGCGCCGTGGTGAGGTTAACGATCTTTAAAATGTTCTCTTTAATCGTAATGTATTTCGTAATACATTTTATCATCTCAAATCTCCAAATTATCCATATATTCGAGTCTCGTTATAATGATAGTGACGTAATGTGGCAATCTCAGTTCATTATAGTCCATTTATTTTATTCGAAAAAGGAAATTGTTTTTATTTTCGCAAACATAAAATAATACAACAGGCTACAAAAAATATGACAAATAATTAAATACAACAAATAATGTTATTGAATTAATTGTATTTCCTACCTGTATATTGGCTTTCCGCCGCTTTTCCGAAACCAGAGCACCATGTATACTCTATCTTCGTTTGTATCGGGTGTGACGTCACAAGGAAGCGACGCAGTCCGCCCGAGCACCGCATCTACGTCCACTGTTGATACTGCAAGAAAAAACTTCATAAAGTTCACTGTCACGTGTAACATCGTACACACAAAATTAATTTAAAAAAACAATCAACTCAAAATATTAGAGAACCTAATACAATGTATGTTACAGTAATCAAAAATAATTAAAAAAAAGTCAGTTACACTTGCGATTATATCAAATAATATCAAGTGTACCAAATTAACTAAAATTTTTAGTATCATAGAATCTTTTTTGTCGACGGTACAGTAATATTCAACAAAAAAAAATGGTAGTGTTTGTTAGCATAAAATGTTTTAGTACATTGGAATTTATGCTGAGTTATTTTAAAATTCCGTACAATGCGCTATACTTCTTTATATTTCTGCTCTTAAAACTAAAACCTGGTAGAATTTTTGTCGTACATTTTGCTGTTTGCTGGCAGCTTTGCCTTTACAAAAAGAGGATCGCAGGAATCACTTTAAAATAATTAATTAATAGTTTCTCAGTCTAGTGAGCCTTTGACATGGATTATTTCAATACTTGTGTAGAGCGTTAGTGTACACCGATTTCAGTAGTGAATTGTTCGCCTCATAATTTCTAGTAAAATCCGGTAAAATAAGATCAAACATAACAATAATATTAAAGTATGGTTATTTGTTTTTTTTTATTATTATTAAATTGAGTATTACATCATCATTACCGTTACTTTAAACCAAAGATTTAAGATAATATTAATGAACGCAATCTGTGTGCGTGATTTAATAAAAGGGACGGAAGTGTGTAACGAGAAACCGGGGAAGCACTCGCTTTTTGATTTGCCCAATGAGCGCGCGCAGAATTAGAGTTTGTCATCAGATGGTATAAATTTTTCGAGAGGATATGATATTAATTTTGCTTAGGAACAAGATGAAATAAGATCAAATCTTTTCTTTTTTTAATTTTATTAATGTAAATTGGTCTAATTTTAACTATTTCTTACATAACCATGCGCCACCAATTTTGTAAATGAAAATGTTATGTCTCTTGTGACAGTAGTTACACTTGCTCACTATCCCTTCCAACCGGAACAAAACAATACTAAGTATACCAGAAGCGGAAGAATACCTGATAAAGTGGTACCAACCCTAGCTTGCTTGTAATAAATTATACTATAAACCCATTAAATTCGTAATATAGAAAAGATTTAGAAGAAATTAGTTTCTTAATCGTTGAACTAAAATTAATAAAGTTCCCTCTACGACTGCCAGACCGTAAAACTAACATCAGATATTAATTTACTTCATTACAAGTTCAAAATGTAAAAGACAGTCACAGGGTCAAACCATTTACATTTAGAATAAATCTAGTAAAGGGACGACGGAATGAAATTTATTATGTTACAGATAAAAAATAACTTAAAGTCGACACTTCTCTCCGGCAAATAATAAAAAAAAAGTTGAGAAAAACGTCCCCCGTGTAATACATTTATTCATTATGCAAGTAAATTTAATGAAAGCGGTAGGTTAGAGTTGGTTGCTGAACTGGGATTTCATAAATTAAATATCGCATTTAATATATATAGATATATATGTACTAATAAATGAGACATTTTTATTTGAAACGCTTAACTGGAAAAACAGCTACAACAATTTTCATAATTTAAACCAGGAGATGTAACGCGTTTCCGAGTAGGGTAGGTATTAGTTGATATATAATATTACTATGTTAGTTGCTTGAATTAAATAATACTCATATTTATAAAACAATACTATATTTAAGTGAACGAATTATACGAAAAAAAAATATTCAGAAATGTGTGAGACTGCAAAGAAAAAACTAAATTATTAAGAAGAATATGTAAATATAAATACATTATTTGTAATTGTAAGTTGAACGTACAAGTTTGCAGATATTATAAATATAATATTATATATAAGACGTATTAACCATTCCTTGTAACACCAATGTCCCACGTTGGTAACTAAGACGTTATTGCCTATAGTTACATTAGCACATTCTGCCTTTCAAACCGGAACACAATACTGTGTATTTCTCTTTAGCGGTTGAATGTTATTATGTGGTAACTGGCGCTACCTAGAAGGACTGGCACAAAGCTTTATTAACAAGGAAATGTCGTAGTATTTGGGAAACGTAAATGTAAGGATCTCTGTACGATGAGTGCTTACGTGACCGTTGATCAGCAATAATGAGGATTGTTGTTGTCTCGTAGGATATCGCACGATATCCTACGAGACAACAACAATCCTAGCGCGCTTTCCGGCTTTGGACATTCTGGGGGATATGGACGCGAGAGTCGAGAGAGAATGATGAGCGCGCCCCATCCCAGTGCGCTCGAACCACTAAAGCGGCGAGGACACTGGAGAGCTCTAGCGACGTGGCGATCCTGTCTCCGTAAGGAAAGGTGCGTGCGCAAACGCCTCGTTGGAGTCATAATACCTTCGAAGTTTGGATGAGATGAAAGCGACGAGTCACCTTTCGACTTACACAGGTCACGATTGTTTTGGAGAATACCTGTGTAAGATCGAATGTGGAGGTTCATAGCATCCTTCTGCTAGACCGTCATGGTCCAGAAGAAGACAGCGAAGCGATAACCGGAAAGGGCCGATCCTGCTCGGCGGAGACGATGAAGGCGTCCTCTTGACCCTCCCATAGCTCCGGCGTCCGGGGCTTAAAAGATAGGACGTGACCCTGGAGTCGTGGACGTAGGGGCCTCACGTTTCCTATTTCAAATGACTCCAAGGAGCCGAGATAGCCTCGTGCTGCTGTACGCACTAGCAAGGAATGTGGGTCGCAGTGGTTTTAGTGGGTAAGAAAACCACATGATATAGGCTTTGTAAAAAATATTACATATTCCTAACATCGCCAAGGACTCGTATGTTCTTAGAATGGTATTACCTAAATAGACGAGCCTACAAAAAGTCTACAATAACACCAAGCACTAAGTTAGCTGCAGTATATAAATTTTGGATTTTAAATAAAATAAAAATCATTTCACTTTTCAATAATAATTTTAATAGAATAGAATTGTAAGTCGGGCAAATGGACTACCTGAATGATCACCATTGACCATATACTTTGGCTCCGTATGAAATTTTAATAATTTCTTATATAAACAAATCCCCACCAACCTTAGGAACTGAGTAATGTCCCTGATATTAAGCTGGTTTACTCCCCCTTCAAATCAGAACACAACACAAAGTATTACTGCTTCGCGGTAGAATATACGATGCGTGATGATCTACCCGGACGGAATTCCACAAAGCCTTATCACCAAGTAAGAAGTTGAAATGTGTATTAAAAAAAAGTATCTCGATTCATTATTGTAAGTTACTGTTCATAGTCAAATGTAACTGCAACTGTAAAATTATACTGCCCAAAAAAATTGTTAATTTTAATGAAATTTCTTGTTTTAGTAGCGGCATTTATCTTGGCTTAGTTAATTGGACTTCTCTCTCTGCTCTCCATACATAATTTATTAGTGTCTTGCAGTAAAATTTTCTTAAAGCAAGATGAATATTCTACCAAGACCAGTATTTTGTAATTAATATTAAGTTTTGAACCCTTGTTACTTTACTACGCTATTTGTTTAACTAATTCTTAGAATAACAATATAAAGAAATAATATTTCAGTTCGATTGGATATTTATATCAAATTTAAAGAACCAAAATCAAAACACACACTCAAAGACTCATATTAACAAACAAAATGTATATGGAGATCACGGAAGATTAAAGTGAAGAAACAAAAGCGAACTCAAATTCCTGGGTATTGCGAAACGATGCTCCCGTTTTTTTTAGTTCGTCGAAAGTGTTGTCATTTTAATTATTGACGTATTATATTGCACACTACGGGAAATCTGCATTCGTTTTTAATTATGTATTTACTTTTGTTTGCCAAACTTTAATGTTCCGTGCGCTCCATCCTTGTTTTGTCTAAGCTTAACTAATATAACGTAATAAATATATTGCGCAGGATATGACAGCCTTCCTCAAAAATCATTGTGGTTACTATAGATGTGTGCGGGTTATACCCACACGTATATAAAGTTAATACTAACTCCCAGTATTATTAACGTATTAATTAGATCTTCTAATAATCAAATACTAGATAGGGATTTGGATATGACGTGCGATGCTGGTGACATTACGAACTATAATCAAAATGGCTGCCACACCATAGACGCAACGCTCCTCTGATGTAAATTTACTCCTTTCATAGACGCGCCGTCAAATACATTTACACATTTATAATCACAGACTTTGGCAAAATTAAACGAGATGAAATTCAATCCTTATATTTTGTTTATACATAATTTTTAATTAATTCAATTTTGAATTGCAAAGACCAAAGATTATTTTTAATAGCTTCTTAACCGACAGTAATTATTATTTATATATCCTTTTTATCAGAATAGATAGATATATAGATAGATAGAGTTCACTCAATTGTGGACAAACGGAGCGAATACCACCCAGAACACTCACGTCACGTCATTTGATTAAGTCCAAAGTATTGATGCACCAGTGCTTCTTACTGTGGACATTAAAGTTAATATTTTTTATGTACACTTGCTCACCTGGAAAGTAGTCACGTACTCATTACAGCTATATTCTACCGCCAAACAGCAAATCTTAGTATCTTTAATAAGTCTTAGTATTCTGGTTTGAAGGTTAAGTGAGCACATGTACAAGGGACAAAACATCTATATTCCCAGATTTGTGGTGCAACAAACTTAAAATATTGCAATTTTTCTTATAGCGCCAACATCTATGTAGGATATTCTAAATTTAAAATATATATATATATATTTGAAAAGATTTGGAAAATGTACGAAATAAACATTTTCGAGTTCTATTACACTATTTAAATTGGTTAACCGTTAACATACTTATACAATAGCTATCAAATTCTGTTTTCAATTTGAACATACATTTAAACTGAAATAATTTGACAAATTAATCAATCACATGTACTTAGAATATATTAACACTAATTATTAGCTTAGCAGTGACTATCGAATTAATTATTGTACATTACGTTAAGCCAATCAAATTGCTGGAATTTGTATATACTGCTATAATATTTAAGAGTAAAATTAATTAGGACCAATTAAAACATACGTGTATTATTGAAGGCATCTCAAATTATTGTTAAAGTTATTAACTAAAAATATATTTATTAGGAAATAAAATTAAATATTATGAACAATATCATTGAAAAATTCACTTATTTCCTTTTATAAAAGTAACTTACGTTAATGTACTTAGAAATAGATACTTATAATATCAAATTAAAACCGAAAAGTCACATGAACATTAGTCATACCATAGCCCCTAAGATGTTATGTCCTTTGTGCTTTTAGTTACAATGGATCACGTTATGTTCACGAAAAAGAAAAAAAGAAACTTACCAATACAACGCGCTTCAATTACAAAATGTTAATATATTTTAAGTACTTTTGAATCATCGTTTCATAATTTAACTTAATGTAAATTATAGCCAGTACTTACTGTAAATATAATTATTAAAATATTTGCAAAATTAAAAAAGCCAATATTTAAAACATGACCAGATTACTTTCCATATCGATCAACCTTTCCCTCAATTAGTTTCTTCTCTCTAGTATTCATTCAGAACCAAGTAAATTTTAACTATAATGTTGCAGTTTTGCCTAAATTGCCCTATTTTCAAGCAAAATCATCTAACTTAGTAGTACTAGCATTTGTTTCACACATAAAAAGTATATTACCTTATGATAACAAGTCATAAAGACTAACGTGACCTATGAGACACGACGTTTATCTATGTAGTAGTAGTTTATTAATTACCCACACATGTGGTCAAGTCAGGTCAAGTGTTCAAGTCTGTAACAAACGTACGTGCGAGATCCTCACACGCAACCGTCGATGTAATAGAAAATTATTATAGCAACTAGGCTAAGAATTCACCATTTTAACTTAGCATACAAAAACATTTATAAATCAGAGTTATTATTATTCGTAAAAATATTGATGATATAAAAATATTTTCACAAAAGTTAAATAATATTTAAATTTATTACACGACCGTACATATCTAATTTAATCGTTGGAAAAGAGTAACTATTCTCTTGAATAGAATCTATATTCTGAATTCCGGATATGTAACTTTTTAATTTAAATAAATAATGTTTATTTAAAAGTACTTATAAAAGTACACTTAAATGATTTGGATTAATTAATTTTTATAAGCAAACATATTATAATAAATAAATAATACTAATTGAAAGTATTCAATAATACCTAAACAATTATGAATTCCAAAGCTTCACTAATAACGTCAATTAAAACAACTACTGTGACATAAATTTGACAATTATTCTATTAAAATGAACAAGCTTTATATTAAAACGACCCTACGGAACCTCAATAATAACATAGTCTAAAAACATGTTCCATACAAAGTATAAAGTTTATTTAATAGCGATTTTATTTAGACCGTAAATAATCACGACCGTAATAATGTACCAAAGAACGATCTGGCTTTAAATACAAAGTCAGAAGTGAAACGGAGCGTGCTATTTATTTTATTACATTTTCTATATAGTTATAGTATGTTAGATGTAAACGTTAGAATTATTCTTAATATTTTGTGGGTGGAATTCATATTAGAAGAAATCACTCGATGTATTGTATTGGTTATATGTTTAAATGAAATATTTATTTACATAAGATATATTGACAATAAGTCCTTAAATATATACAAATATAAAACATAAATATTTACTGTATAAATCATGACTGCGTGGAATGGTGGAAAGAATGATAGCAGGCAGCATTTTCCCGTTGAATCGCAATTCCGATCCATAAGGCAAGATCCGAGGCAAAGGCAAACCAGCCATCCTGTGGATATGGCGAGGTGTTATACTTTTAATGAAGATATTTGCACTACTACTCCAAGATCTAAGTGTTTCAACGACAAATGCGACTAAAACATGGTGTGAAACAAGAATTAATATTGGTTTTTGATATTCAGTTCGCGAGCTATTCATGTAAAAAAGAACAACTCAGTGCTGTTCAGCCGAATTTGAATATGCAATTTTCATTTCAGATTCAAAAGTTCCAACCACTGGACCATATCGGAAACATAATATTGGAATAAATTAAAAAGAAAATATATTTTATTACACTCAAAATACTCACTTTATTTTTCTAATTTCAGTATAATACAAGTAAACAATGGATAATAATTAATATTGCTTTATGTAAATTTGTAAAACAATGTTGAAAGTAAATATCAGTGGTCAAACATAAGGGATGATTTAATGTATTGTACTTAAGTATATAGTGCCGTATCGAATAGGCTGTTCCAAAAACGACCACAATCACGCGATGTCTGATTGAGATCTGAAAACCAAGAAATTATGGAAATATGTTTTATTATTTAATGTGCATAAAACCTCTTCAATGCTGTTCCGTTAAAAACGTTTTAAAACTTTTATATTTTGATACGTGGTTTATCCCTCTGTTCATATATTGTCATAAAATGGTTCTTTTAGACAAAATTTACATAAATATACAAATTAAGATAAAAAATAAAATCTAAGTAAGCAGCATATAAAAACTTCAGGAAACCCTTTAACCAAGTCTACGAAATATTGACTACTACAGATCTCAAACTCAAATTATTCTTAATTGAAAAACTCGCTTGTGACTTACTTGTTTTTTTCGACTCATTAATGTTTTGTTTACATAAGTCTGAGTATTTTCATTCTTTGTTGTATTCACTGCATAAAAAAAAACAGTTAAGTGCGATTCAGGCTCGTATTCTGAGACAGATAGAGATACATATACCGATAAAACCACTAATTTACGGTTTTCGGTTCCCTATACTTGTGCTACAAGATATTGCCAAATTTCATCATTCAAGGAGACGTATAGGTTTTGTTTATCTTCGCAAATGTACAGGAAAAGTGACATAAACGGTCATATACTTCGATTGCGTGGACCTCCATGGCTCTAAGGGACCTCAGACTACTGACAGAATACTGAGGTATTAGAGTATCTTGACGGACACACAGAAAAACAGACACAAGGAAAGACTAACAACGAAAGTGATCATATTAGGGTTTCCTTTTTCCTTTAGAGGTACAGAAACTAAAAACTGAATATGGAAACAGGGACAGTGCCATGGACTAGTTTAAAGTAGAGTCGATAAATGTTTTACTACTGAGCCAAGGTGATTTGCAAAGGTTTGGAGCGTATTCCACTACGCTATTCCAGTGCGAGTTCTAGATGAATGGCTTGAACATGTAGCAGAATATTATCTAGCGAATGAAGGCTTTTATTTCTCACTGTGTACGAAATGAAAATAAACGTAGATAGAGGAGTTTGTATTGCAAGCAAATTTCTTTAATTTTTTTTTTTTTTATTTGTACTTGATTTGTAACAGCATATACGTACAGAATTCAATAACGAAATGGTACGCTGTCACTGTATGACGTATTATATATTTTATTACATTTATAACAATTGTGTAATAAATTTTGATGATTACACGAAGTATAATTATTGTATATTATTATATAAGTATAATTGATGAGGCTTGTTCTTTGTTACTCGCGGAACCAAGGTGTATTTTACACACTATTATAAAAAATTGGTATTTTCTCTCTACGGAATAAGCGTCAATTTTTATTTCAAAACTAATTATAACTTTTTGTTGGTATACATTTTTAAAAGCAACTATTTTATTGCATTGATTTACTATGCATGCATTTAATAAAACTACATTATAAACGACAACTGTTCAATGATTGTCTGAATAGGTGACAATAACGTTATGATTTATCTTTTAGGTACCCACCTCCACTCGATTATCAAAATACGTCACAGTATATATAAAAATCTAACAAAATATCAATCTCAACTTCAAGTTTACATCTATCAATCGTACAGTTCAATAGAACCCGAACGATGATAACCAGATTGTAGTGACATCTAAAATCGATTACGCCATTCGAATCCATCTCACGGAGAGTCGGAATCGGTCAGCGAGTCCGCGAGGGAACCAGCGCCAACACGTGACTGGCATCACACTGGCAACACGTTGCAACAATACTTGTACTTGTACATATTACGATTACTGTCAGCTTTAAGTGATTATAAATTAATATAAAATTTTAGATGAATTATTAAAATGTCATTTTACACACTATATCACTTCGTTTGGGTACAAGATCAAGATTTAAGTACGATTTTTTTTTGTTTAATTTAATATCATGATCGAACTGATATTGTATTAAAGCGAAAATAACGTCTTTTAAGTGTTATATGTTAACATATACGCATTTATTGTGAATTCTTTAAAAAACAATAACTTCTAATACTTCTAAGAATTAAACAAAGATTGCTCAAATTGCGATAAATGCCTACGGGCTGTTATAAAAAGCACATAAGCACAAGTCCCACAAATAAACAAAGTAATATTGGGAAAAAGCTTGGAGCTAATTTCACCGAACTGCTCCATACCAGTCATGCAGATTTCCTTACGTGCTCCTAATATAAATAATCAGTGAAGCTTGGCTAAGGCTCTAATCTTTGGTCAAAATTTTGACTCTATCGCCAAAAATAATCAAACACATATCCTTTGAGATATATTAAACTTTTGTTCCCTCTCCAAACTATTGACTATGAAACTATCAGTCATTGATCTTACAAAAATTTTCTTTAAAGCCTTTATTATTCAAATATTTTTAAACCTTTCTTACATACATAGTATAATTCGTTGTGATCGTCGTCATCTGGCTGATTTAGTTTTATCATTACTTGGAGAAATATAATACTGCGATTCCTTATAAAGTAGTCTGTTTTTCATTTGTAAACTAATAGCTTAAACAATTAGATACTTGCAATGAATCGAAATAATATAAACAATCAAAACGTACACACTAAAATTAAATTTGATAGCAAATAATTGCGCATAAAAATTAAATTAAATTTAACAATAACCGCAACATATAATGAACTCGGTAATGAGAACTAATTTAATTATAGTACAAAGTAAATCGCTTGTGACCTTAACTTTGCTAATTAGTGAATAATTTTAATGTCATGTTAAAAAAGCTTTATTATAAGGACGTATTATAAGACTAGTATCACCTAATCACTAATCTACTAATCCTCGATACAAGATTACTAAAATAATAAAGGATATATAAGTTTACAGTTGCTGAGATACTCTTGCCGGTCTTTCTCGGTAGAATCTTCGATCCGGATTAGTGGTAGCTTTAATTCAAACATATAATAAATATATAATCCACAAGACCTTGTTAGAGCGTATTTGAATGAAGTATATTTTGATTTGGACAATTTAAGCAAATTATAACTCCTACTGATTTATTTATACGGTGACTGGATTTAACTGAAAATAGAATATTTAATGTTTATATTATTGAGATTAAATTATTCATTAGTCATTTGTTGAGATCAAATTATTTTGGTTACAGTAGCCAATCTTAAGTACTGTCAAACTGTGCAGGGAATATTATTGTGTACAATTTCCCTCGCTCTAATATTCCATTGGGAGACCAATCTAAAACGATGGAATATTTTCCAAAACTTCATCTTATAATTTCAACAATGAAATTCTCGATAAAAATATTCAATCATTTTGTAGTGACCCTTGCGATTATTTGACTTTGACTTAGTAACCACTAGACCGACGTATCAATTGCTGCTGAATGCTTTGAGAACACGTTACAGAAATTAACATTACTTCATCCGTTGAAGTCATTGATAAGAATAAGATTTTAGTATAAACGATTCTAGCGATTTCATAAAAGTAATCTTCTGCCCTTTTTCTATATCGACTGGTCGTGAACTTGACCCCACCATGGCTCACATTGTAGTCGTTAAAAAAGAAAGTGCTTTTATTAAGCGCTAGAAATTACTTGGTGGCAGGGTAAGCCCGTCTGGTTAGGTACCACCCACTCATCAGATATCCTACCGCCAAACAGCAATACTTAGTATTGTTGTGTTCCGGTTTAAAGGGTGAGTGAGCCAGTGTAACTACAGGCACACGGGACATAACATTTTCGCTCCCAAGGTTGGTAGCGCATTGGTGTATTAGAATTGAATGGGAATGGCTATCATTTCTTACACCGTCAATGTCTATGATGCTAGCCACTTACCATCAGGTGGCCCATTTGGCCGTCGGCCTACCTATAAAAAAAATATTAAAAAGTTACTTTTGTGGTCACGTCCGTAGACGTGACGCCATAAAAGAAGTCGTAGCATTTCAGTGTGTATTTCCGAGAAGTGTCTTCAGCTATCTTTATCTAGATCAATCTATAGCCTTAATCTTGATCTAGAGGGACTTGTAAAGAGGGGACTAGCTCTAAGAAAGTTTAAATATTTTGTACTATTATCAGGATACTGTGTTGCCCTCGTAAATTAATTTCCAGAAAGTATTTTAGAATGATTTTGTATGAAATCGATGTCAAAGTCCGTGTTGAATTGTTGATGGCAATAGCTCATCCTACATAGATAGAACGAAGATCTGCAAATCTATGTAATAATGCACACAAAACAACTGTTAAACAATACAGCCATCATATCGTGTATTTATAGAAATCAAATTAACTTACTTTTCTTTTATAAAGATATTTTTACTAGCAATGTAAACGAACCGTACGCATAAAACATTCATGGTCCATGACTATTTTTCCACTCAATAAAAATATTTAGTCATGTAAACTTGCCGTTCGATTAAACTTCGAAATTCAAAATATTTGAATACAATATTGTTATCAAGGTCTTTTGCATAGTTTGTCATTGCAACAAAGTCAGTTCAATAACAGATTATATCGCGTGAGGAAAAAGCAAGATGAGATCTTTCAGAAGGATTGGTTTTATCTAGCAAATAACAAGTCATGGAAACAAAGAAGCGTGATATTTACTCAAATATGGGATAATCTGTTTTGACGTAAAACAAATCGATCATCAGTTCCAAATGCACCACATTTTTCACGGAAATATTTCAACCCCTAAAAACAAAGACAGCTCTTAATACTTCCTAATTCAATAGAACATTCGCTATGAACGTGACGGTCTATTTTTTATGAATAAACCCTCGTCACGCCATGCTTTTGTGTGTTGTGCCTTGTTTAGACGTCCTTGGATGAAGCGGTGAGAGCATAAAATTTCTTGAAAACCCACTTATCACCGCAAAATCTTACGGGGCTATAATAAATTACGAAACGACTTTAGCTCGTTCTTTTTCCTTAGTTTGTTAATTTAATTGACCTAGAAAGCTGGTTACAAAATATTTTATTTTAAAATTAACTCTTAAACAACACTATGTAAGTTAAAATAGTATACACGTATGGTTTGACGTAAAGTTCGGCGAAGTTTTGATTGAATATGTTTCGGTACTTGGCATTTCCCAATAGATGCGTACGTATCTGATTTCAAACAATTTAATTTGGTTCCGCCATTGGTTATTAGACTGACGAGTTGTCAGACTGACAGAGTGCTACTCGAAGTCGACACAATTCAAAGGGTTCCTTTTGGCCAATTTATATTTTTTTCACTTTGATGAATTTAAATATTGTAAGAAAAGCCATATCATTATTTTTTAATTCCCGTTAATTAGATAAACAAATTAATTTTAAATAATTTCTAATTTTATTATATATATTTATATCTTTATTTTATTTCATTACCATATTTATCTATCTTCCTACTTATACACACAATGAAGGTGTTGAGACGCAGTTGTCACATCAAAGTAGCATAACAAACTAAAGAACAACTTTACGTATACAAAACAGTTGATTTTATATAACAATTCATAAAGAAAACATTGATAGCGTGATTCAGGTTTGTCACACGTGTTGTCATTATGTCAAAATTATAAGAATGTATTAATAACATGATCAGCCTGTATTATGCCACTGCTGGACGTAGGCCTCCCCCAACATAACTCACAATATGTAGTCAGTAAAAAAAGCGCTTTTATTAAGCGTTAAGTTTGTGGTCAAGTCTGTTGACGAGCCGTAACTACGCGGACTCCGTTTCTGCCAAAAAAGAAGAATAATAACATGTTTACTTATTTATTCCGTATTTACCCAAGTAACATTAACCTCACAAACTCGTAAATAAACACGAATGCCATCGATTTTTATTTGTAATGCACTAAGCTGTCACTGATCGATGTCTGTATATAGAAGATATTTAAGTAAACCTTCCATTCAAAATCAAAATATTCTTTGTTGAAGTAGGCTCATTAAAGTACTTTTAAATTGTCATGTTGAATTAAATTTAAAGCTACCACCGGTTCAGAAAGTAGATTGTACCGAGAAGAACCTGCAAGAAACTCAGTAGTTACTCATTTTCACCGTTTCTATTACAGAGTATATCAGTAAACAACGATTATTTTTTTTATATATCCTACCTAGAAATCAATAAATACAAATTCCTCGCCTCTTTATCTTCAATATAATCTTGTATTGAGTAATATCCCTTATTTCTCAATGTTTTTTTTTATATGAGCTTTAAACTTTTAAATAGGCCAAGATAAAAATAACTGTGGAATCTTATTATAAAAACGAATACCGTGCCCGAGGAAGGATGTATTAACTTTGCGAAGTCGGAAACTAGGTGTTATTAGTTTACCTTTCCTCTTCGTGTTCATACAATTATTGTCACCAATTCTTTCGAAAAGATGATTTTTATTGTTAATATACATAACATTGTTGTACACAATTGATTCAAATATATCGTTTATTGAATATAAAATTGAATCTGTATCTGTGACAGCATTATAACTGCATTTTTATGTTTATACTAGTCGTGTGTCTGATGGCGTAACGCATGAGAAATATTATTCAGAAATACACCGAATTTTCTAAAGCGTTAGAGTTTTATTTGCTTGTACCGTGTGGCCCATATCCTCATTTAGCTCGATCAAGGTACATTATCTATTTAAAAATGGACTTTCATACAAGCTTCCATCCCTTATTTAAACAACATAAGTCATGGTTCGATGTTTAAGTTGAAATTTTAAAAACGTTAAACACCGCTGTTCGATGGTTTAGTTTCAATAATTAAAATCTTTCAAATTTCAATAAACAAATTTCATCCCAGAATTAGGGATGAATTTTCAAAAAAAGATTGTCTTTCACTCATAATTTAAAACAGAAACAACGATTTTCATATTTCAAAAATTTTATAATGACAATATATTTCATCCCAAATTTCACCTAGGTGATGAATTTTACAAAACGCTTTATTTAACTCATAACCACAAGCCTAAATACATAAAACCGTATTTCTAACTCTCTAAAATAACGAATTTGCATCCAAACTTTTCATCCCCATATTAAGCCTCTCAAGGAAAGAATTTTCGTAAATACTGCGTATGACTAACAGAAACTCACATAAAGATTTCCATATTTCTTACATCATTAATGATGAATTACAATACAAACTCTTATCCATGACTGTTAGAAATAAGAAATATATTCGATGCTGTCACTCCGCTGCCAAAGACGTTGTAGATCCAATCCACGATGTCTTCGTGTCTTTAATTATACGGCTCTTACTTAAACCGGAAAACAGAAACACAATGTTTGATGTTTGGTTACAGAATAACAGTTCGATACGTAGCTGTATATTTTTGTTGCAATTATTACTTTCAATTCAAATAAAACGTATATAAATTCATTTGCTATTTATTATATAGCTAGCTGTTACCCGCGGCTTTGCCCGCGTAGAATATGAATATATTTAAAATAAAAAGTAAACGATAAGAAAATGGTTATTGTGGGTTATCTTTAAGAGATAGACATATACCATCGCGGACTTTTTTGCAGACATTTTTGAGGTGTACAATTCTGTAGTACATTATTTTGATCTATCTAGTAGGGTTCGACAGCGTTTACAATGTAAGCACAAAAAATGTATAAATTTACGACATCACATTAGAAACTTTTAAAATTATCAGTGTTGCTTAACTATATTGTCTATGTATTATATACAAAAACCTTCCTCTCGAATCACTCTATCTATTAAAAAAAACCGCATCAAAATCCGTTGCGTAGTTTTAAAGATTTAAGCGTACAAAGGGACATAGGGACAGAGAAAGCGACTTTGTTTTATACTATGTAAAGATGTACGATTTATATTCATGTTTATTTATAAGTTTTCAAAATCGTTTTAAAAACAATTAAACAAAAAATGTGCTACTCGAATATCCAAATTATAGCAGTAACACGGCACATAAACGTATGTATTGGACAAATAATTTAATTTTTGAGTCAGTTGTGTTATGCAATATGCTTATATTGAGTTCCTGACGTCGATGGCGTCCTATGCTGAGGTTGGCCTCACAAGATTAACATCCAGCTTGAACCATAGTACTCGCTATCCTATCTATGGTCACTGTCAAGATCAAATACATACATAGTTCCAAAAAACGTAGCATTGTCGTTCATATGTCTAATTTTCAACGAAATCCTGCCACATATGTATTCCACCAACCCGTATTGGAGCAGCGTGGTGGAATATGCTCCAAACTTTCTCCTCAATGTCCAGCAGTGGGAACTTTACAGGCTGTTAATGTAATGTAATTTAAAAATGTGACTTATTTGTTTAGATACATACAGTTTCAGATTTTTCTAAAAATACTTTGTTGATATACAAACATGACGATTCTAGTTTTATTATACGCATATTAAATATTCTTTTGGCAGCATGCGTTCGCAAAACGCAACTGTCAATCTTTTTTTCAACAACTCTAAAACTTCTAAAATAAAACACAACATGTCCGTAATATTAAAAGTACAAATATATATATATATGTTTGAATTCTTAAAAAAATTATACAATTAGTTTAGGTAATAAAAGTGTGCACCGCGCACTGTACAGAAGAAAAACTTCACGCTGCATTAGGAAATTTAATTGAACCGAGAAAATCTAATTTTGTATATTAAGTGGGGGGGATAGAAAAGCCTTAAATTGTTGACCAAAAAAGCCTTGTGCAATTTCCGCCACATAGTACAAAACTGACGTAATGACTGGACTAAGACGGGTACTTAAATTAGACCTTGGAATTAATCGTTCTCGAAAAAACGTAACTTCAGTCACTTCGTAATTTCAGTTTTCGAGCGGCTGACCGATTTCGGCCGTGGGGACTATTCTCAAGGATCTAGAGGTCTAGCTTGGAATATATTACAGTGCGTACGCAAACATGTTATTATCCTACGGGACGACAAATCCGACACACCGATGGAAATCATTCAGGCACACGATCAACAGCATTACGTGTTTACCGTTAAATCTGCTCATTTTTAGAATTTGGTATGCTACTAACTATTCCTTGGCAAAAATACCTAAAGGTTTTTTTTAGCCTGACCAATAAGCCTGAAGTCAGAACCTAAAAGCCTGTGACCTTAAAACCAGAACAAACATTGCAGTACAATGCAAACATACATACACCAAATCCTATAACATATATTTTATTGAATTGATTTTATAACGCTTGACTTTTATTTAACAAACAAATAATCTGATTTTCTTTCAACAAATCTTTTTGCATTCTGTATGAATATAAGGAGTTCACTTAGTATAAACTTGAAGCGTTTAGTTTTGCCTTTAATAAAATCCTCTTTGAAATGGCCCTCGCTAATGGTTGTTTGGCCTCTCGAAAAGGTGTAGAGACATTTGCATGATTTTAATTAAATTCAACTCCCAGAACTGCAATAAACTTAAAAAAGTTTTATAGCTATGAACTAATTTTGAAGCCGGTCTATGAGGCTAAAAATTAATATTGTCGCGATATTAAAATACCTACTGTAAAATTTATAATAACCAGGTTTTATTAAAATTTGTTGATAAAATAATATTAAATATTGTTTCACATAAATTTATTTTAAGGAAATGGTTTAAATTGTTATCTTGCTTTTTGGTAGTATCATTTATTAAATTTTAAATCATTATAGATTCCATCGATTTTCAGAATTATAATTAATAGAAAAATCGGACCTGAAGTGAAATGCTAACTCGTATTTAATTATTAAATACTTTAATAATATCGTTAATCATTGTCAATTAATGATAGTTCAATGTAACAGGTCATAATATGTTATTGTGAAAACAAAGACAAAAATATATATCGGCCTTCAAAAATGAACTTAGTAATTTTGTATTGGATGAAATTCGTCCACATGTGTATCTAGCAAACCATAATGGAGTATCATAGTGCAATAAACTTCAAAACGTTTCCCATAAAGGGGAGGAGGCCGTAGCCTGGCACTGGGACGTTTTAGGGATCAGGATATGACAATATACACTACGACCGTCTCCTTACAATTTTCTGGCACGGTCGTTAAACTTCCTGTAACGTATGCATTTTACTTACTTTCGTTAAGAAGTACGAGTATCTCTTGACTTGTAATGTGGATTCTATCGATAAAATTCGACAAGAAAAATCACTATTAATATCATAATTATCGTGAATTTGTTTATTATTAAATTGTCGTTATATGTTTTATTTTTATTTTAATTCATATGCAATATAAATATTCAGTTGATGTTAATCGAATTGGAAGATATAGGATATTATATTATATATTATATAGGAATTATTTGTAATGTATTCTCTTTTAGAAGTCAAAAATGTAAAGTTGAATAAATCGAATTGATATTCATTAATTTCCTAACACGATTAAACAAACAATTCAATTCGACTCAAATTAATTTTAAGTAATATTTATAACATTAATTCTGATACAGATTATCTTCGAAGATGGCTTTAAAACTCTATCTATTCGTTTAAAACTAAGCTATATATTAGTAGAACCATCGTTCTTTGAGATAAAGAGACAAATTATCGCACGGAAATCGATTCAGAGGCGACGATTCGAGTCACATCACTAACGAACCATGTTTTACCTGAGCTTGTCAGCTCTTAACGAGCGTTGAAACTACACCTATAAGTTTCTCTTGATACTTAATGAAGCATAGTTGAAACTGGTGACGTCACACGTCACTAATCAGCCAGTAATGTATTGCGGTAATTAAATTATTTTTAATCATATTTACCATGAAGTTGTTAGCATTTGCTTCGTTTATGAATCGATTTATGGGTCTCGCGTTGTTTTGTTTGTTTGCTTCTTAAAGTCATAATAAAATGTGGAAAAAAAATAACTGTCAGAAATCAACCAATTACATTTAAGATAAAGAATATAAGTACTTAATTAAATCGCCGTTTCATAAACTGTAGGTTAAACTGTTGTCCAACTAACTTCTAGGGCAAGTCAAGCAGAGGGGAAACTTAGAATTGTTAAGTATGTTATATATTAATCTGTTTCGTTTCATGCGAAACAGACAGTATTTAACACCTTGTTGTTACAATGGTCAGCTATTAGCTGTGTTTAAATTCTCAAGTATCGAACCTGTTCACGACAGGTAAACCTGAGTGTTTTTACTCGTATAGTGGTTAGCAACTGTTGACTTTAACATTGTAATTGAAATGGTGGAAAAGAATAATTACTGAGCTTTTTGCCGGTTCTTCTCGGTAGACGGGGAAACAGAAAAATACGGAACACAACAATACTAAGCATTACTGTTTGACGAGTAGGTCATACCTACCCTTGCACAAAGCCCTACCACCAAGAAATATATCATACTTATATAGCAAGGGTTTCTTTCCGAAGATTTAGTTTACTTTCCGTACGATAAAGGTTGAAATTTCCATTAAATTAATGGAGAATAGCTGCGAATATGACACAATACTATGTTAAACGCTAATTTTAATTTAGGCTCGGACACAACAATTAATTGAAATTAAAAATAGTACGAGGAAAGTATCCGTCAACACAAACACTCCTTGTTCTAACAAATTAGAACATGCGAGTAATTTATTCGAGTTAAGCATATGTGATTTGTTATTTAAATTTTCAGTATTGTAATTTTGTTTTTATAGCAGGATTTACTACTCTTGATACTTTAATGTCAATAACAATCGTGTTGCTGATGAAATTTATATATTTTTTTGCTTAATCGTGGATTAAACCGGTTTGGATGATACGGTTCTAGTATGGATAGAGAAACAATTTATTTTAATACATGCGAATTTCCTTATATGATAAACTCTTTTCGAAGAGTATGAAACTACTTATAAAGAAAAATAACGTTTCCCAGTATTTGAACCCACCACTCGATCGGTGAAAACATAAAATATTTGTATCTACCATCTCGGTTGCCGCTACAAATCAGGTGGGGTTTTTAATATAACATAGGTAGGCGTGGGACAAACAAATGGACCAACTAATACTTAGTGATCACCAGCGCCCATAATTGACAACATTGACACTTTAAAAAATATTAACTATTCCTTGGGAGCTACGATAATTTATCCCTTGTGCGTGTAGTTACATTGCCTTACTCATCCTTCACACAGAAATACAAAAAAAAAAAAACTTAATATTGCCGTTTGGCGGTAGAACATCTGATGATTGTGTAGTACGTACCCAGACTGCCTTGCACAAAACGCTACCACCGTCACAGACATTTCTTTATAATAAGTCACACTGTTGCAACTAATCATTTTGAAATTAAACTTCGTCTTTACTGTACAGATTAATTATTATTGAAATTCAATAATTTTCTATAAAGACTATGAAATATTTTGTCTTTTGTTAATTTTTTTCTATAAATGATTGCTATAAATTTTCTTTTTTTAACATTTCTATAAATGATTCTTTTTATAGATATAGTAATTTGTTATTTTTATTATATATAAATACTTCTAATATAAAACTTTTCAATCGCTATTCCTCTATTTAAATAGAATATATTTTTTTTGAAAAGTTAACAGGAAAAGAAAGAAAATGTAAGCTTCAAAGTATTGCTGAACCTAAATCGTCTGGTTCCTTTGCATACAAAGGCCAAATTTGAAATTATGATTTCCGTTGCAAACTACAATTTCCGATCTTAATGCATTCAAATTAATGCAGACGTGTCCTCATAATGCTGCATTCAGGTTACGAGAAAACAAAAATACTGACAATCTGAAAAGACAGTTTTGAGCTTCGCTTGCTGTAATAGATTTGAGCCATTATAATTTTGCCACATTGTGTCCATCTCCGTAGTTATTTTGGGAATAAGAATAATTAAATTTCTTTATAGAGATTTTTTAGTCAATATGAAATAAACATGAACTTAGAATTGTGCAAAATTTATTGCTTATATGTAAATAAAATAATGTTTACATAATTTTAACAAAAACACTACTAATATTTTTTTTTCCTTTAACTTAACGTTTTTTAATATTTGTGGCAACACTGCAAAAGTATAATCAAAAAGTTTGCATTTCCGAAAGGAACTATTATTAATAATAAATTACGATAAGTATATAAGTATATTTTAATGTAACTATTGGTTACACTGTAGTTATTTTTTATTATTATTATTAAAGAGTTACCGCGTTCAAAGTATATAATATGATTACAAACGTCATTTATTTATAGTCTCTACGATAAAAATGACAAATATTATCACTGTAGTCATTTTATACGGGTATTTATAGTTATAACAATAAAAAAAAATCTTTGATTTATAGATTCGATTCAACACCATTGTTTTATGCAACGTACCCGTTTACCGTTACGGCTATTAAATAGTTTACTGATTTTTAAGTTTCAAATCATACAAAGTAAACTAAAATTACTAGACTATTCTTATGGAGCTGTAGTTCGTAATAAAAATTAACAAATTTCAACTGCTTAAGATGATAGAGTTGGATTTTATGTTGTATTAGAATTATGTACGAGTGTGGTGTGTGTGAGTGTGGGTGAAATTAAGTGGTTTCTTTCTTACACTCATTCAAAAAATATATTCCAGCCGACAATATTCTACAAACATATCCAGAAGTTCAAAACACAGACCAACAAGTTACATAACTGAAAACATGACATCACCATTTTCGTTTTCTTTTACGCTCAAACCAAAAATAAATAAAGAGTAATATTACTTAATTATGTTTCTTAGTACGTATGAATTAGTTAATAAAATTTGAATATACGTTACATTTCAAAAAACAATGATTCGATATATAGCCAAACAGAAAACATTTCAGTAGGTACCTTTTCTCTTTTGTTTCTCAACCGATGTTCTTTTGTTTTTGGTAGCTATAGACGAGCTTATGTGCTATCAAAACAACTAATTGGAAATAGAACTAGAAAAACAAGTATAAGTAGCACCTTCAAACCGGAACACAATAAAATGTATTGCTGTTTGGCAGTAAAATATCTGATGAATGGATATCTACCCAGGCAAACTAGTACAAAGTCACCTACCAAGTGAGTCAATGCAGAAACGATGATTCAATTATGAAATATTCTGTTTTTTATCTTATATATCAAGGATGGGAGCGCTTTGGCGATACAAGGGATGGTTAATACTTACAGCGACAATATCGGTGTTAACAACATATCATTGGGTAACACCAGAATTACCCGTCCGTCGAATTATAAAATTGAATACATTAAATTTACGGTATTTCCAAAATAATATATCAACCTCGTCTTTTATTTAAGCGAAAGGACAGAATGTGGCTAAACCACTCCATGAAATTAATTCACAGTTTGAATACGAGGATAATTTAAATTATAATCAAAACATTGAAGTCGTTTCCGTCCCCTATTCGAACTATGCACAATTTAATTAATACATTTCTACGACTACGATGAATGATACAAATATATTGCACTTAATGTGTTGCCATATACAGTGGAAAATATACCCGCATTTGTAACATTTCTTGAATGTATATATTATTTACATTTTATTTGATTTAATTAAATATCGTTACACGATGATTGACATGTAATAAATAATTTGTAATAGATTGAGGAAAATATATTTAAAAAAATGTAATTAATTACAATTTTATATTTGCAATGTTAAATGCGAGTAAGTATACTTCAATTTAACCTTAACCTTCCACTCATTAGATCTACTGTCAAACAGGAATATATACTATTTTTTGTTCCGGTTCGGTCGAGCTAAAGCAGTATTATTTAAATTAAAAGGTTTATGTACTTGAAAATAAAATAGTAAGGTCACCACCGCCTATATACAATAGGACGGCAAGAAATATTAACCATCTATACTGATACTGTTGCTCTTTCGCGGCCAAACCACTTAACTGAATTTGATCAAATTAGGCATGAAAGAAACATGAATTCTGAGGAAGGACAGGTTTTTTATGCCTAACACCGCACAATCAACTCCTAAAACGCGAGCAAAGCCTCGGGCGATAACTAGTGCCTTATATATCCCATGTGTCTGTAAATGAACTGGTTCACCTTTCAAACCGGAACACGACAATATACAAAATAGTGCTGTTTAGCGGTATAATTAATCATGACACGTGGGGATACCTAGTACCTAGCAGGCGTGTATTATTAAAACGCGCCACAATAAATTAATAACTGCTTATTTTTCCAGAAATCCTATTCATTCTATGAAAGAAAAATAATATTTGAAGCAACGTTTGCTTTGATGAATAGATTATTGTGCCTTTAAAGTTTTCGTATTTTATTCAAAATCATACTCATTTGGGCAGCTCTGACGTCAATTCTGTTTGAATTGAACAAATCCAGTAAACCACCTATGGCTTGTGAAGTTCTTCAGCTCAAACTAATTAACCCTTGAAAGGCGGTTTGAGCGGCATTAAACGAAATTGTGTCTTACGTAATTTTACCTTTACCAAGCGGCTCGTGATTAAAGGTATCTCGACAAATAACTTCTAAAACATTATATATATCAAAGACATATTTGAATAGTTTAGCTTAATAAAGGCAATTACGTTCAACAGTACTTAATGTTATAGTTCTTAACAATATTAGTAGAAAAATAAATAGTTTTATAACAGTTTTCGCTGCTTGGTGAACATTTGGCAGAATTTCATACAACACATGCAAGATAAGATTTTGAAACATTAATTAATCACGTTAAAACTCATCGGTGCTTGCCCGACCTTTAACCCACAATTCGACGTTAAGATTCACAGGTTCATAAAGCCTAATTAAATTTAACACGTAAATATCAACTTGTATTTTTTACTTTAATATATAATAAATAATTCATAATTCAACAGTGATCTTTATTAACATAGCCAAGCCAATAAATTTAATATCTTCTCAGTCTTAACTAATCTATGAAAATAAAAGGGATAATAAAAAATAATAGACCAAAGATATATTTAATGTATGTACTTAAAATTTTATTCGTATAGATCATTCTTGAGGCTATACTTCGGGATATTATTTATATGTACAACAGTAACAATATTCCGATAAAGTCAGGTAGCAAGGTCTATATTAAATATAGGTTACATTAATCGATTAATACTCAATTAATTTATCCTTTCACCGGCCCCCTAATCCAGCTTTACCCGGGAACAATTATAGCTACAACACGAAACATCATTATTAAAGATACTTTATATTCACAATTATTATAATATTATAGTATGACATATAGAAAATCTATAACAGTGAAGATGGTTTGTACAGTGATTTATAACATGAGGAGACATTTCAGAACGATATATTTATATATGAATGTACCTAATTTTTCATATATTTGTAGTAAAATACATATTAATTTTCAAATAACTTGACACTTACACAAATGAACATACCGTTCAAAAGCAGCTTGATTTTAATTAAACTTAATAAAAGGCCACCCGAAATGCACACATTATTACACGAATAAAAATACTGAATAAATATTATTATATCGGTTGGACTCTGTATAAATGAAATCCCCAGGGGTAATAAAAGCAACGCGATATAAAAACTCCGACAAAAATAATTCTGTTCCGTATCACACCCGACAAAGATTGATGTACGAGTGAGCGAGACGGAAAACTTTAGTTTCTTTCATATAAAATTATCACACACATATTAATCAACCAACGACAGTACAAACATCGAATTGTAAAAGCAAATTTCGTGTAAAAAATAAATGAATTTCATTTAATAAAGGCAATGAAACACTGTTTCACCGCATTGTAATTGGCTGTCCTATGAAAACGGTTATTTGATGTTGCCGAACGTAGAACATATATTTAAATACATTCCTTTTTTTTTACAATCCGCTGTTGAAAATATTTACTTTAATAACAGCTAGTCAGTATATAACTATTGGAAAAAGCATCGTTTCCTCTTGACACTTTCAAGGTCAATGTTATGACGTCTATTGGTGTATTCTGTCGTGGAGTCCTGTTAAGCAGACGGTTTATGACTTATTTCACCAGGCTGTTCCATGGCAGCTTTGCATATTTAAATATATATATTGTAAAATGTCATCCAATAGATGTAGGTTTCTTCACGACTTTCCTTTTCAACGCTCATTACGAGATAAATTTAATAAATAAGCTTTAATAATAATAAAAATATCGTCTATTATATTTAATTTATGAAATATAATTCGATGTCGTTCTAACCAATTTCAGCCAAATCAGCCAATCTTATAGTTGATAAGCCAAATACGCAGGACATATGTAGTGCACAAATGTCGACTGTCATAATTCAATAGGAACGCAAATTCCGAGACGACCGGAATGAGTGCAAACGCGAGACCAAAGCTTATACGTGCTATCCGAGGCATTGGAAGGTAAACACTTCCAACTGTCAGACTCCGGGCTGCTATTGTTTCTGACAGAAAAATTCAATAGCTTTTTAGTAGCCCAAGCCGGTGCTTGGACCACGAATCAAGTGAATAAAATATAATTATTAATATTAAAAAGACAGATAAACATTTTATAAAATTTCAATTTTGATATATAAAGTATAAGTAACTATCTTTCATTAAAAAAAGGAAAAAATATACTTCGTTCAAGTAGGCTCTTACAAGCACTGAAATCGTCATTTCACGAGTTAATTAAATGCGAAACTCTGCTTCAAAATGTGGATTTTGCTGAAAAGAACAGGGAAAGAAATTCAGTAATTCTTTTTTACGAACAACAATTAATATTTTAAATGTACTGTTTAATTAATCCGTCTGAAAATCAACGAGTACTAGTTTTATAATATTTATGAAGTTAATGTTACGTCAAGTAATTTGTATTGGAAGTGTAATAAGTTAGGTTGATTTCCTTTTTTTACTTTCAGAATCCAGTAAGTAGTCAATTTTATATTATATTTCCAAATAGGTCTTTGTTAGTTTGCAGCTAAAAATTTGGACTTTGGATTAACTTTGAAAAAAATATATAAAACATATTTATTCCTCTACCTCGTGTCAGAAGGTTTTTTAATTTTTCGCCTAGAGGATCGAAATTGCGATTCAACGGGTAAATGCTGCTTGCCGCCGTTCCACGCGATCATGATCAATACAGTGTCTTTTTTTTTTGTTAATTAGATTTGTCTATAATTATTAAATATATTTTGTATATAGTTATATAACTAGGTAGACAAAATCCCAGGGTCCTGAGTTAAAATCCCAAGTCTGACTGACAAGAAATTATTGGTTTTTTCTATCGATAAATTCTCAGTAACAGAAACTTGGAAGTATGTACACTTACGTGCCTCGGAATGCACGTAAATCCGTTCAATATGAACTGAATTATTTCCGGTCGTATCGAATTGTCATGATCATCATAATAAATAGGTAGATTGTGTGAATTAGAAGAACTAGTAATAGTTATTGGAGCGTATTTAAAAAAATACAAAAATACCAATTAAAAAGGATTGTAATTTTTCAGATAGATATGTATTTCACAACTTTACTGCCTTCGCTGTGAAGAAATTCATATAGGATTTGGAATAACGGATGGACACTTATCTTGTTATAACTCTGCGAGCGAAGATTAAGTTGAAGAATTGGAACAGATCCAAGACAAGAAAAACGTTGGATCAGATAGTCAAAAGGGATAAGAGAGAGTGCAATATTAGAGAGGAAGAGAAGGAAGATGTCAATTGCGATAATGTATAACGCAATTGTAAAATGCAGAATATGAAATGATATCAATTTATACAAAATAATTTTATACTCAGTTACTATAAGGTTGGAAGTTTAAAAATCACTTAATTTATGAAATATTTTGTTAAAATACAGAGCCGATGCTTACGGCGCGGTGTGACAATATTTTTCAATTCATTTAATATTATTGGCTTTCATTTTTGGTGAGTATAATACTCGTATTACATAATGAGCGGAAATTTTAAAATAACCTTTGTGTGAATATGATATTTTATTTAAAGAGAGAAATGATTTAAAAAAATGCTTAGTTGTATGCTCAAATAAGTATATATGAATGTTTTAAAAAATAATTAATATCAATCAATACATATCTTCAAGGTATTACTAATATTTCTATTTCTTTTCTAATGTTTGGAGTGGGTCCATATCGTATTGAACCTATATAACTATTCTCATCAGATATTCTGCCGCCAAGCAGAAATACTTGGTATTGTTGTGTTCTGGTTTGAAGAGTGAGTGAGCCAATGTAACTACAGGCACAAGGGACATGACATCTTAGTTCCCAAGGTTGATGGCGCATTGGCGAAGTAAGGGATGGTTAATATTTCTAACAGCACTACTGTCTATGGGTGTTGGTGACCACTTAACATCAGACGTATTATCATAATATTTACTTTAAAAAAATGCTTTAGAGTATTATTAATCTATTGAAGAGTTATCAATTTTCTTGCCTTGCCTTTTAACTTGTAAACTAAATATTATCTTAACTTGAACCAGACGAGTTACTTAATTTATATTTTCATCTGTAACATTGCCACGTAAATGGCTACATTATTATGATAGATGAAACGTGAGTATTGTGTCCTATTCGATAATCATTATATAAATATATTTTAATTTGTGGTACTCGGAAAAATAAATTTCATAAGCATCGAACGTAAAAGTTAGCTGATAAATGGTACAGTTTTTGTCGTAATCACGAAAGTTTGTTGAAACTGCCCTCTAAATACTGTTGTTTACGAGGGCATTGCTCGCTCCGGATATCCTACTTATATCGTGGCACCTGAGCCAGAAGTTATGTGACTAATACGTTATCTATGTAACAGAATTATAGTCTAAGGTGAAATTTTTAACTTCGTTATTTGAAACCGCTAATATATATTTATTTAACTTTTTAAATTTTAAATAACAAACGTAATTGTGTATATAATCAGAATTCCTACAAATATGTAACTTATTGTACGTTTAGGTATATCAATAACATTCATATACAAATCTTTTATTTTATAGTTGAAAGTTACTGAATTTAAATATAATAATGAGTATGAAGTGTAAAAAGTAACATCCTGTATATATCCGACTTCTGGGCAAAGGTCTTCTTTCCTCTTAAAGAAGTTTTGAACTTATTCGGTGATGCGTCTATGAAGTGGAATTATATCATACGCTCAGGATGTTTTCTTTTATCGCCGACCACGAGATGAATTATAAATACGAGTTAAGCACATCAAAAATTCACTAGTGTTTGCTCGGATTTAAGCTGTCTTCGATTAAAACTCACGTATTCTCTTAGACTACTTCTGCTCGATAAATAATAAAAAAATTTACCGTATATTTAATAAACTAAATGATTTTATGTTTTTTTTTTTAACAAAAGCTGACATTGCCAGTGTTAACATGTTTGATGAGTGTTATAATAGACACATTTTTCAATATGTATCACAAAAATGGAAAATACCCAAAAAATAATATCCTAAATATTATTTATTGTGAAAAACAACGTAACTGAAACTTACAAATGCTTCCATTGCCAAGTTAGTTGTTACCATATTTTAATGACAAACATTTGCACCAGCAATGTACTTCATTTAAATGTATCTATACTTTAAATTCATAGGAATGCAGGTACCTGGTACATGACATGCAAACCACTTTAATTACTTCAGCCGATTCGTCCTGTACAAAGCATAATTGAGACAATCGGGTCACTTGTACCGCGTGGGGGAATTGTATTAACCAGCGCCTGCGTTGGGTCAATTTAGCTCCGGCCGTTAAGTGTTAACCTGAAGTCCTGAGGAGAAATGTGGTGTACCGTGCACATATTAATGGATATCACTATATAACCCACGATTCAACTTATGTGGGGTAGCAATATAATTTTGCATTTTGTTATGGATTTTTTGTCCAAAATACAGATCTTTAAATACTATTAAACAAATAACGATTTTTTTTGATGCATTCATCAACATCACTTAAATAATTTCCAAAAAAAAAAACAGTTAAATAATAGTAAATATATCTCCATGGATAATAGTATTATTATTATTTTTAGGTATTGTTAGTCGTTTATAGGCGAGGAATGAAAATAGATACAGTACTGATACTGAATTAAATATTAACGTAGCGTTTATAGTATACTTAAAAATAAATTACTAAGGTTTGTTTATCTTTAATCCCTCTGTTATTGGAATGGAGTCGATATAATTAATAAATATAAGTATATATGTTACTGTAAAAGCTCGAACTAAGGTAAATCTTAAGATTTTCCAGTAAAACCTAAGATTTACCGACATGAATTGGTAAATGTAAATATTTATTATAAAGGGACGACTTTTTCTGACTTTTACCATTCCAACCTAACCTAACATTTAAATCCTAAGATTTACCAAGTGAATGATGGTAAATGTTCGAATCCCAAAGTTTTATGGATATTTACCATTCATAATCAGCAAATCTTAGGTTTTACTGGAAAATCTTAAGGTTTACCGTAGTTCGAACTTTTACAGTAACATATAAGAAATGTATTTAAAACATGTTTTATTTTTGTTACATCGTTATATATTCCACAAATACGCTTAGTTAATGTAATTGTTGAGCACCAATTGAAATACTTGTCCAGGAATGCCTCTAATTGATAATACACAATTCGTTAAAACTTAGAAGAGCTGAAACTATGCAGATCGTGAAACAATGTTACATTAAATTCCCGCCGAGAACTATGACAACTTTAGCACGAACTTTAATAGAAACCGATTATTCGCTATCCGAATAATAGAACAGTTGACCGTTGAAATTTAACTAGATTTTTACATAATATGAACGGGCTTAGTGGTAAAAAAGCAATGCACGAAGACTACGGGTTCGAGCATTGACCAAGTGCTGAATTTTCATGTGTTAATTTTTATAATTCATCTTGCATTTGCTGATGAAGGAAAACCTAATGAGGCTGATGGACGAAGCTGTATGTATCAGATGAAATTGTACGGCATGTGAGCAGCGCGGTGGAATAAACATTTACTTTCACCATTTACGTGATTGTATTATTTATAATGAAAAATGTATATTAAAAAAAAAAAAAAAAACGTTTTCGTCTCAATACTACCAACTTACTTCATAATGCAGATTTTATTATTATGATTTTTTCAAGAAGTCGTAGTTTTTAAGAAACGACGTCGTTTGTCATAATTATTTACAAATAAACACCCGTATACACACACACACACTCACACACACTCACACACACAAACAAACAAAGATCACTTTGTTGATTCGTGTAATATACAAAATATGTAAATATAAAAAATTAATGTACCGAGTATTTTACATTTGCTTTCATTTGAGTAGAATATCATATAGATATTTTGATTTTAGTAGGTAAAACAAAAGAATCGTCGAAATAGGTTTACAATCACACGTAAGAAATTAAAAATACAAATCTTTATGTCTGTTTATTTATGTTACAGGAATTTATTTTTAACAAAATAATAAAAAATATATTTCACTCGTACGAAATCTGAACGGGCAGCTGGTAATAGGGCATAGTTCAAGGAAGATTTATAAAAAAAAAAAATACAATGAGTATATAACATTAACTCGCAGCAGAAATTTACTACTTTATACAGAAATAACTTCCGCTGTACGTTGATATTTCTTAGGTCTTGAGAACTGAAATTTCATCATGTTTCGATTGACATTTCTTTATAACTGACCGAGTCTCAGCGTTTCAAGTGCTTCCACTTCAAATGATGAAATAGGAAATTTTCACGAAGGCCTTCATACTCAAAGCGATTGTATTTTTGTAATTAGGTATCTTATGGGTTGGAATTGAAAACAAAAAATTTTGATGTCATAATTCTTCTGACGCTTTATGAAAAATGATGAGAGTGTATTTATATGATGCACGCACGTTGGGGAACATGAAGACTACGTGATGAAGTTGCTCGCTAATCCGCCAATTAGGTGTCAATCCGCTAGAAATAAACAAGTTCACACCTTATCGTATTGTTACAGTGTTTATTTTATTACAAATTTAAGCAGTGATTGTTATAACAGTGGTGAATAAAGAAGAAATTATATTTATCATAATAATAATTACTATATTATTATTAATAATGAATTTATTATTATTTTATTGTAAATAATTATTTTCAACTAAAAACTATTTTAATAACGCCTTAGGTAGAACTTCTCATGCGCGTACATACTTACACGCAACAATTGTATTATTTTTTTATGTTTATCTTTATAATTCTCATATTATCAACTGACTATTATATAATATCAATGACATTAACTATCTAAAAATATATAATTAATTATAATTATTTACTCCTGATCGATTTTGCCAACGTCAGCCTTTTGTCAAACGAGGCAAGCCAGCTAAGAAAAAGCATATTGTAATGCACAAGTGACCTCTTAATACATTTATCTTTATAATATGATGTGATGGTAATCCGGCATGACAGAAAATATATCAGTGACAGGACCAAGGGCTCTACGTGCTTTTTGAAACACTGCAAACATGTTTCATCTCAGTACTACTGATAATTTATTGACAGAAAAATCGAATTATTCTTAATGTCCCGAGCTGGATTTGACCTAGAATGTCAGAATCTGCAGCCATATAAGCTAGCACTAGAGCAACAAGGCAGCGAACGAGTCATACGACAATTCATACTAGTATGTCATAATATCATGTCAGTCTTAAAACTTGGCATATAAATTCATATAAAGTTTAATATCTACTAGATTACATATAAGTATTTATTTAACTGTATATGTATATCTTTTTTACAATTATTTTTTAAAGGTGTCTCAAACATTTTTGCTATGTTATATGTTGGCGAACAGTCAATTAGGTCACCTGGATGGATGATCACCATCGTCCATAAATTTCGGGGTGTAAGAAATATCAAGATTCCTTACATCACCAATACTCCACCAATTTTGAAAGCTAAGATGTGCCTAGTTACGCTGGCTCACTCGCCCTTCGAACACAACAATAGTATTGCTGTTAGACGTAAGAATATGATTGGTACCTACCTAGACAGGCTTGCACAAACGTTTACCAAATAAAGCGCCATGCGATTGGGTTATTTATATTAAACTTTGGTTTCTATCATAGTTTGAATATACACATGAAATTATGTAATCATTGAATTGCATAGTTATGAGTTTTTTGTAATTTTATTATCCAAAGCAACGACTTTAATAACATTTATAACTAAAGCTAACTGTACAAATTCTCGTACGTTAACACCGCATCGTTACATTGAATAATATAATAGCGTATACTGCTAAACATATATCTATGTCACAAACAACAGCAATTTGCTGAATGCCTGAGCTATATTCTCAGTATAAAGGGAACAGGAACAAAGCGTCTTCGTATCGTTTAACTACGAACATGCTTCGATAGCGATTCACGCCACCGCCACTGGACTTCGCGAAATATATCGAATACTAACTACATTGTCGACTTGTATCGACTTTCTATTCGATTTAATTAAATGTTTCGATTACCTTTGTATCGATTATTCGAATTTCAAATTAACCACGAATGGATTGGTAAATTAACCGAATGTTAAAGTATCGATTGTTAAGTTTTGTAACGTTGTATTCCGATAACTGGCTAGTTGATTCTGGTTTGGATTGTTTATGACTAACGAAATGGAAAGAGCGATAAACGGAATTGTATTGTAAAAATTCGATAAAAAAACCAATACCTATTCGATATTCGAATATTTTTATTTTTTATTTAGTTTTATTTTATTGGGTTAGCGTTTGGTGTTCCCAAGCCAGCCTATAGTAGATATCACCTCCGCGGATGCATAGGGAATTGATTGTGACTTTATTATTATAACACAGAGACTCTTTAATCTTTTAGACTTATTAAATTCAAAAAGTCAAAAAGTCAAATCTTAAAATGGCATTTTGATTGCCAAAAATAAATAAGTACCTAGATTAAAGCTACGAGAAAAGTTTATAACATGTTTTTATAATAACTCATTGACATTGTATTCGTACTTACGGATATTATAAAAAAAAATCAATTTTATCATCGTGTCCTAGCCAAGTCAAAGAGAGTCCAAGATCGAAAGACTAAAGAATAATAGTCTTCTATTATTCTTTAGTCTATGGATCGAAGATAACAGATAAATGTCACAATATTTAAAAGATTCCTGCGATTAATAAATTCACACTATTGGATCTCCCGCGTTTATTCAAAATATTTTATAGGAATTTCGAAACCTATGACAGGTTTTGTTTTAATTTTATTTCATTGCAAGCCGCAAGTCCCTCGTTCACATTTAGCGCCAAAACGATGAAACCTCTTTTAAATCAAAAATCAATCTAAAACAATTTACTTTAATTTTGGTTACGTTTTTCATTTTTTCTTTCTTATACAGCTGCAGTACCGCTCTCTAGCCGGCCAGTAACATATTTCCGCTCTCTAAAATTAATTCTTTGTTAAATCGTAACAATTTAGTAAATTACAATCAAGAATTATCTTTAATTTTCTGTACATCTATGTCTGGATATCTTCGAAATGAGACTATAACAGATTTTTTATATGCAGACATCGTCCCATAATCACTGGGACAAAAATCGACTTACGCTGTTAATATATAAGATTTTGGCAAGTTGTACTTTTTTCTTTCAGTAGATTTTTCCTTATTCCCTCACAAACAAAAGGGACATAACATTTCTGTTTCCAAATTCCGTTGTACAAGGACGATGTAAGGAATGGTTAATATTTCCTGCATTGCCAATTTCTATGAAAACTTACCATTAGGCCCGTTTATCAGTCTGCCAACCAACTTGCATTAAAAATAGTTTTTAAGGTGTAGTTTTTATTTAATAAAAAAAAACTCATAGTCATATCAGTTAATAATGTTGTCTAACATTAACTTGTTGAATGACAATATACTTTAACTTCATTCTTGAAGTGAGACGAAGTTCTGAAATTTATATTTAAGGGCGTACAAAGTTCTCCCGTGAACTCAGTAGAAAACAGGCGGAGAAAAGCGAGACACTTTAGAATTTAAGAAATTTCCTCACAAAACTTTGTAATTTCGTCGCGGCACTCGGACTAAGGACGACATAAATCATAAAACTTATCTTTGTTTATAAGAATTGTAACTTTATATACTACGTTAATATATATACATTTGTTAAAAATGTAAAGTCCTGCCATGCTATTTAAGGCGATTAATTTCATTTGGGCCTCATTTTGACCTTTGGAATTTATTAGCGACTATACTTATTAAGTGGCTGGCATTTTAATCTCTTATAATCTCCTTGAAGTAACAAATCAATAATTCAGATTATATATTTAAAATTAGAAGTTGGCTTGTCTGTATGAGATTATTTAATTTTAACATTGTTTGACTGTCATTGAAGTGATGGAGTGTATGCAAATGTGATATATATATTATCACGTAGGTTTTTATTCCAGCTCACTAAATTGCATACAGTTCAACTGATCGAAAATGCTTTGCGTAAGTAGTATCAGATATCAGACCGTAAACAAACGAATTTAAAGAGGTGTTGCAATGCATTCCAGGCGGGAAACTAGTATTATTTGAAAATGTTAATTGATATGCTTAAATTATATGAATATGTGTGTGTGTGTGTAATATGTGAGCAGACAGTCAAATGGACTACCTGATGATACGTGGTCACCACTGTTCATAGACATCGGCACTGTTAGAATTATTCGCCATTTAACTACTTACTGAGAAGTAGTCTCCATTGTCCCTGTAATTTCACTGGCTCACTCACCTTTCAAACAAAATGGTACCAAGTGGTGCTTAGTATCAAAATGAGTTAAGTAATGAGTGAGTTGTAATTGTCCAGAGAGGTTAAACTAAGCCCTACCACCAATTAAAACGGACTACACTTCGATTAACAAAATAAAAGTCTCGACGTATTATTAAAATAATTGTTGGATTTAGTCGCAAGCTGATGCCATCAGAAGTTTTTTTTTAATTACAATGAACAAACTTTTCAATGTATTTTAATAATAAATACAAATCTAGAAGTAATCTTCGGTTCGATAAACTTCTTTATAACCTCCAATTTTATAGATTTTGTATAATTTATATTTTATGTATGAAAGTCTGATGAAAAAAAAAGGGTTTATATTGATAACCTAAGGATCAACTTTGACGAAAACTCCTAGATGGGACGCTCACCTGGGAGCAACCGGGTTATGTGGATTCTTACCCATTAAAACCACTATGAAGGCCGCATTTATTATTTAAAATTGGACTTAACATATAATATATATATTAAGTATGAAAGTTTTTGTGTCTGTCGGTCGAACTGATTTGATGTTAGTATCGAAATAACTTATTTATAAATCTCTTTTTTTTTTTTGTACTGTTTGTAAAATAATATACAGCCAAATATTATTTAAATGAATCTTATTGTAGTCGTTACCTCTGTCATAGATTGACATTATGCTTGTAATTTAAAGGTGAACCTGAAGGTATAGTACCTTTATTATAACGTGACAAGCTTTAGTTAGTAGGATCACCTAAGCTTCAGTATCCTTGTTTTGTCACCTGGGTCTCGGAAGTATTATGGGGGGTATTACGGAGCTGTAATTTTCGATGTTCGCGTTATATCGATAACTATTTACGGCAAAGACGAGGATGACGATAAAAAAATTATAAATAACTAAGGTACTATTTATGTTTATGGAATTACTTCAAATTGTTCAAGTGGCTTATTATAATTTTTTTTGTATGAAATCTAATTTACTTAATCTTCCCATAAATACAATTTTTAATTAATTAAAAAATTAGCTTGGGACCGAAAAATAGAAGTAAGTCACCATATAATATTTTTAAATAAGCTTCTCCTTATCATATTACTGATAATGTTATATTAATAAAGTTCTACAGCTAGATATTATAACGAAAACCTTTCACAATTTATACCCTCCTAAGGGACACCTGATTTTAATACCTCATACTTCCAAAGGGACTTTAGTTCATAATGACCATGAAATGGCACCGGTGTCGTTTTTCACGCTAACCTTTTTTGTAAAAGTATTTTTGAGACACTTGATAGCACAATCTCATTTTAATTATTATTACTTTTTTTTCTTTATTTATAGAAGGTAGACGGACTGGCAAATGGGCCACCTCATGGTAAGTGGTCACCATCGCCCATAGTTATACATCATTCATTATTATTAACCTTAAAATTCCATAACGTTATGTCGCTGAACTAGCGACACAAAATTTTACTCGATTCAAAATCAAACCGTATAATGTTTTATAATATTACCCAGCTGCACGTCCTAACTTCGTAATGGTAAGCTACCACCCTCATTACCGTTTGAAGTTAAAATTTTCAAAAATCCTTTCTTAATGAGAGTCTACGTCGCGAAAGGGGTAACTACGCTAAAATTAAAGCGAATCGAGCCTATAATATATACATAGATATACTAGCGACCCGCCCCGGCTTCGCACGTGTGCAATATTAAATGTACTACAGAATGTCTTCATATACAACGTTGACAGCTTTTTCAGTCAGTTCAGGGCCATATTGATCTATATTAATAAGGACTAATACTGTATTGTTTAAAATCGCTTCGTAAACAAGTCATTATTTCTCGTAAAAAGTAAAAAATAAGGGTCATTGTTATTGTGGGTTATCCCTATGATATAGACATATACCATCTCGGACTTTTTTGTAGACCTTTTTAAGGTGTACAATATTGTAGTACATTATTTTGATCTATATCGTAGGGTTCAGCCGGCATTTGCAATGTAAGCGCAAAAAACGTGTTTATTTACGACATCACATTGGATATCTCTAATATTAACAGTTTTTCTCAACTATATTATGCAGGTATTCTCACTCTATCTATTAAAATAAACCGCATCAACATGCATTGCGTAGTTTTAAAGATTTAAGCATACCTACGTAGGGTAAGACTGACAGCGGGAAGCGACTTTGTTTTATACATATAGCAGCAATACTCAATGGAGACAAGCTCGAAGTAGAAGATATCAATCATGACGTCATCATTCAAAGAGTCGACAACCGGTCATGACCGGAAGCTAGGCTAGCTAGCTAGCTAGGCCACAAATTTTTCGTGCTTTCAGGGTAGTAAATTAAAACATACACATAAATTTGAATATGTGTCACGATCGTCGTCGTCAAACGGCGATTAAAATATAATTCCATAATTTTGGTCCTAAAATAACAAAAATTGTAAATATAAGTTTGCCGATTTTACTATATTTCTCAACAATGATATTTTTTCCAAACTATGATTTAGTCCCTTTTGCTGTTGAAACCTTGGAGTAGTAGTGCAAAAAACTTCAATAAAAGTATAACACCTCGCCATATTGCCTCCACTGGTCTGGTTCATTCCTTGCCTAGATGATAGGATTCAACGGGAAATACTGCTAGCATTCTTGCCGCCATTCCACGTGGTCATGATTTATACATTAACTATTTTTAATTCTTGTTTTCATATAGTTCAGGAATTAATGTTAATAATTCTTATGTAAATAATAAATATTGTTTGGTTAAAGCAATAGCATTTCAGTAAGGTTTTTTCTTGATCGATACAGGCTCAACTTTTATCTCATCTTTAGGGAAATTCAAGATAATCATCGTAAAACAGCAGGTTCCGCGTCGTTTGTCATAGTCCAGAGATTTTTTGCTTAAGCTATAATCACACCCGTAATAGATTCGAGCCGATATTTCCTTAAATTTTCTTTTAAAATTCCTTTGGTAGAGGTTTAGGTTAGAATCCTTGTTTGGATACGTTAAATAATTGCTTAAAAAATAATAATAGTCTGTAATGTTTTCCTGTAAAGACCTCACTTTTAGGGAAAAGGGGAAGGTTTGCAAGCTTATCATATGTCAAAAGTAAATCTCTTCATGTAAAAACCAACCCGCATTATAGCAGAATGGTGGAAGAAACTCTAAACCTTAACCATTACAGGAGACATTTAGAGGATGATAATTTTTACTACTTTTATATTCCGGCGAACGAAGCTGAATGTTAATATGTATATCATTATATAATTATTATAATATATATATTGAATTACATAGGACTGATATGTAGCAATTTAACTATAATCATTAGATATCCTGTTTTCCAATTAACTTGATCTATCATCATATAATTACTTTAGCGGAACCTGTTGATAGACGTTATCAAATCAATGATAATCCTTTCAAACAAAACCCTCAAGAAAAATTATTAGCAAATGTGGAACTATTTCTCGTTTTAAGTACTTAGGGAATCGGTCCAACTAACGCTAAATAATGTACACTGTCCGTAGACATTAGTTCTGTAAGAAATATTAACCATTCCTTAAATCGTCGCTGCACAACCAACCTTGGGAACTAAGATGTTACGTATTGCTGGGATAGTATTGTAGATGAGTGGGCGTAACCTCATTATTAAAAACTATTTTATTTATAATATATATATTAGTTTTATTACAGTTATATTATTTAATAAAGTATACATTAAAAATACCTTGACATTGTTAAAATAATTTCACAGCAAACTTTTTTCCCGCTTTATCAGGTCAAGCCCTTAACGTTTACATCTTTGATAATGACAACATACATTATTCAGAAAAGGAGCAATATTCGTTAAGACCGTAAATGCGCTTAATGGATGTTGCGGTTTAAAAATGTCACTGGGTCAACCGTTTTAAAATAATTCTTTGAAATTTGTTCTTATAAAGAGGTGTTTTTTTTATTTAATACATTGTAGTTGTGATCTTTTTTTTTAAATTATATTATTACAATACGGCGGTCGAGGGAATTGGCCACCTTTCATTTATTGTATTTTTTTTTTTTCAAAACCGATCGTAATATTGACGAAGGATAAACACGCGTATTGCCAATCTATATCAAACGTTCCATCCTGACTTTGTACGAGTAAAATTTATACAAAGATATCCTACAATTTCCTTGCCTCCCTAAGCGTATTAAAATAAACCTTACGATCATAATTTTAGCTTTTATAAGCTAAGGAGATTTGGTTGTGCGCTGATAGACTTTGCCTTTTATGTTGAGTGGTCAAACCGTCTAAGTAATAAATAATATATGTAATGAGTAATTACATTAATATAGGTAAGTGTGAATAGGGACGTGTGAATAACAATGAGCCGAGATGGCCCAGTGGTTAGAACGCGTGCATATTAACCGATGATTTCGGGTTCAAACCCAGGCAGGCACCACTGAATTTACATGTGCTTAATTTGTTTATAATTCATCTCGTGCTCGGCGGTGAAGGAAAACATCGTGAGGAAACCTGCATGTGTCTAATTTCAACGAAATTCTGCCACATGTGTATTCTACCAACCCGCATTGGAGCAGCGTGGTGGAATATGCTCCATACCTTCTCCTCAACGGGAGAGGAGGTCTTAGCCCAGCAGTGGGAAATTTACAGGCTGATTATGTTTATGTTTATGATTATGAATAACAATGTCCAACATATCTTATATTACTAAATTGAAGACTCGGCTTCATCACTGCAAGCTAACTGAATTGGTAATGACTGTATATGTTACCGTAAGATTACAAACATCGTTAGATGTGATTACAATGTAGCGAAAAATAATGCGTTAAATTGCAATCATATTTCACGGTTCACAATATTTCGACAGTTTACAATCTGACGAGATAGATTGTAATCTAATGATGTTTGTAATCTTACGGTGACATATACATCATTGAAAGATTGACTTCAGAATTTGGACCACAGGTTTTACGTCCTTTAATAAAATTTGTAGTACAAACACTACCACTAGAAGCTGAAGTATTTTTTAATAGAATAACCTAATAACTTTTCATTTTCTTGATACAGGATTTGAACCCAGAAACTTATAAGTAAACCACAAGACATAAAAAACAGCTATTTACTAATATTAATAAGTAAATACTAATTTCGATATTCAATTTTATTGAAAAGATAAATATATTAATAACGTCGATAAATGCTTCGTAAAAACAATCTTTCCATTGATACATAAAATATGGTTTTAAACAGAAGTCTTTCTTTAAAAATAATAAAAGATACATATTATATTTCCTGTAAACTACCACACGATATATAGACCTTCAAAGTTTCTGATACGAAATTGAAACAAGAATACACCACACGATCAACAACCTGGCTCCCATCCAAAACATAACGTAAACACTTAGAACAACAAACAACAAATGCTCAAAAACCTAATCTACTGCAAACTGTCGTTAATAAAACTTCCTCAAACTCTCCTCGGGGTGAGATAATATTTTTACACCGAAAAACAAACATTCCGCTTGAGGTAACTTGAAGCGCTTTGCACGCACCCCAGATCATAATACCTTGATAACTCATGACAACCCTTGGCAATGTACTATGAGATATAAAATTGTAAGCCCATTTCGCCTCATAACAAAATTTACGGCAAGTATAATGTTACATGTTTTTGAGTAAGCACAGGCTCTCAGGACGCGCTACCAAAAAATTCTTAAAGAAAATAGTCTTCATAGGCTAATATAATAATTTCACTCGTAAAACCTAAAGAGATTTTAATCTTAGTTGCTACAAAATAGAGTGAAATTCTAAATACGAATGCGTTTGGATGGAATTGAATATTTTATAGTACATTTGATGCAACATAATTTAGTCGAATTATAATAAATCAAACAGAAATTATGAGAGTTAATTCTACTTTGTTTGAGAATGATCTCAATTTTTACAAATCACATTGAATAAATATTTTAATAGCTTAAGGTATCGTTGAATCAAATTTAAGATACCACTTTTGTATACTTAAGTTTTAATAAGATTGCAAAATGAAAAATAAAAATATTCTTTATTCTGGTTGGCTCATAAAAGCACTTTTGAATTATCGTGTTACAGTGTTGGATTAAATGAAAAGCTACCTAATTAATAAACGTACCTTATTACTGGGCAAATTCTTTTCTTCTCGATAAGAAGGTGTTCGTGTTATTCCAACACGTTCCTACAATGAAGGCTGGTGGATACACAGGTTTGCTCAAGATATATTCCTTCACCAACTAGCACGAGACGCAATAACACAAGTACGTCGTATTTAACGGTTCTAAACGAAATCAGAAATCAAATAGGTTAAAACTCATCTGCCCCAGCATCTGATGTAATGAAAGAAAACCTCGCAAAGAAATTTGACAATTTTAACCCTACACTTACCAGCAGCCTAATTTAGCTTTTCTATATAAAATTAATACGTTTATTTTTAAAACGTAATCGTCTTTGTGTGCATTTTATGAAAATACACGAATAATTCTGTGGTTCCCAATTCCATTCTCACGCTCGTGTTGAATTTTAATGTAATTCTGTTTACTTGTGTGCTGCGCTGTAGTTTTATGTTTTTTGTTACCTCCTTTGTAAAAGAAGTTGCATTTACTCTTTCTAATGCCTTTGAATTCTATTCGGATTATATTCGGTACGCGTTCTCAGACTGCATTGCCTCGGACGCTATTCATAAATATTTGAGACTTACAATTTTGGGGTTCCGTGTAACGAAATGAAAAATCTTCATAAGCCTATTTTTTCTTAATTTGAACTGAAAAATCTGTACCTTCAAAGAGTATTTAAGCATATAGATAAGAGTATATAAGTCGTAAATTATACTTATCATCGACAAACCAACATATTTTTTTTTAAAGTAGAGCGTCATTGCAAACGGAAAAATATCAATCATTTAATTATAATTTTGTAATTGTACAAGTAAAACTGTACGGAACACGTTTCTATTTCAAATTGAATATTTTTTTATTTTGATAAATAACAGAAACTAGACTTACTTTTGAGCATCATCATAAAAGTAAAGAAACAAGTATCGAATTAATTCTTACGAAACGAATTATTGTTAATTATGCGCTAAGCCACTGAGCCAAACGTTGCATGTGGTGAGGGCTTTGCAATCTGGTCTGGTTAAGTACCATTCACTCACACAAATTCTCCCAGCGAATAGCAATAAATGTCTTAATTCAATAAAGATGAATAAATATTTTTTCAATATAACAAAACAAACTCTACCACTGGTTCGGAAAGAAACTCAGTATAACTTATCTTTTTTTATATATATGTATATTTTAACAATCGTATTTCCACTGTAATTTTTTATAATTCTATTTGAAACGGCCTGGAGGCTACCATTACATTCCCAAGCGTGTTATCGTCTAAGAAGTCATTAGTTTTATAATATGATTTAACACACAAACGTGCAATAAGGATTTTTTTGAATTTCGAATTTGAATATTGAATATTTTCTGGGATCCTGTTGTAACGTATACATTGCCTTAACCTTATGTAGTCATGTAAAAAAAATAAATAGTTCCTTTACATTTCCCTCATAAAGAAAAATTTGGGGTCCAGGCTATTGCGCGTATCTAGACGTGCGGTAGCGTGTCTGCCAAGTTCAACTTGATCAAATTGAACTTGGCACCCATTTAGATCTAAATTCTTTTGAAGTCAACAACCAAGGTATATATCATAATATTGGACTTGGCCCTCATTGTTACATTTATGTTTTTGATGAGATAGATTCTACAAATATAATATATAGAAACATAAATATACTTATTTTAATGTAAATATATTTTATTGTACACCACAAACAAAAATACAGAAACCTTAGGATTAAACAATACCCAAAAAAAAAACTTATCTATGATATATATCTGTATAGCAACAATTCAACGAGTAACATTTCACGTCTTTCACCAGACTGTTAAAATAGAGATGCAGTCTTAATTATACTTTGCGATGTTACGTACCGACGTCAATTATGATGAAAGGCTTTCAGCATTTGATGCATGAGTGACGTCCTCATAGGACCGCGATATGCAATTAAGGGCTCGAAATACCTACATGTCCTCGCCATTCGACACCTGTGTTAGGGTCCTGTTTTGGGTTAGGGTCGCAAGGGTCCTTATGAAAGACGAAACTCGACGATCCCTCCATACAATAGCTGTGTTTATTACGTATGGCAATAACGACTGGGATATTTTTATATGAAAGTTTTTTTTTAATAGTTATTATTAGTTGAAAAAAATCACATATCGAAAATACATTAATATCCATTTTTCTGGTCGTAATATTTTTAGAAACCGTATTTATTATTTTAATATTGTTTTGGATGTTTTTTTTATTTTTTATTATAAATATCTGTGATTTCGAATTCTGTACAATTTTTAATTATTATTATTAAAATTGCACTGAAATATTTTATATATGTAGGTTCCCTGAGAAGAGCTCCATCCAGACACGACAGGAGCGTAGCACGGGGCCTCGGATGCGTTATATCAACACGATCCCGCAGCCGATCCATACCGAAGACGGCCATCGCAGTAATATTTTTGCAGGACCTTTCTTTGCGTTTACTTCTTGCGTAAAAAGAATATACGAGATGCTTATTTTCAACTAATTTAGTATATGTTAAATACGAACTAAATATTAAATCCACCATGCAATAGAATAAGCTAAAATATTGCACGACCTTTTGGTAAATATCTTGTTATTAAAACTTTATAATCATTGATCATACGTGTATCGTTCAAATTCTCCTCGGTGTAACAAATCTGCATGTATATTGGTGAGTTATAAATTAAAAATATAAAAAATAAAATCGTTTAGATACAGACGCACTACTTTTGTGTAGAATTATTTTAATATACACAAAAATACGTGTCGCTAAGATTCTATTTAATGCATACGACATGCATTTGGAACCTCAAATAAAAGAAACGCAACGAAACACTGTCTCTGTGATCCGCTAATTACTTTATTCAAGTAGGCTTTTACGTGTGCTATTGAATCGTCACGTTACAAAGTCGCGACGATTCCACGCAAAGCTAAAGCCAATTTCGAAATATAAAACTATTTTTTGATATCACAAACTAAACCTACTAATATGACACTTGGACCTGGGTTCAAAACCGAGTCCGTGTAATACGGCTATTGAGCTTTTCCTTTAAGAATTGTTTGGAAAATAATAGAATAAGGATTGTACGTTCCTTTGCACGTACACTCGGTAGTATAATATGTACCGTGAAGTCGGTCTAGTGAAAAAATCAAGATCAAAATATACTTTATTCAAATAGGCTTTTAGAGAAACATTTGAATCGTAATTTTTTTAAATTTTAATTAAGTGTTCGGAATGTTGATATCGAGAAGAACGAATTTTCAAATTCAATAATAATTACAATCCTGTAAAATGACGATTGAAAAGTAAGCACTTACAAGCGTAAGGCCTTATTGAATAAAGGAGATTTGAATTACTATTGAAAACAATTAACATAAATCAATCATATACATACAATTACATTTATGTAATCCGTGTGACCCTCAACGAATATTAAATCCGAAAAGTTTTTTATTTTGAATGTATAACATTTATTGGAATTACATAGTATATTTATGAATTAATTAGCTCTATCTGGTTCTATTGGAGAAAATTAAATATTTATTTCCGTAAACTCCCAAGTTCGTTAATTATATCCGCTAACACAGATATATAATCTCATATACTATATACTATATTTAATCTCATAATAATCTTCAAGCTCATTTCGATCGCTTGTTTGCGAACATTCATGCTTACCTTCGCATTTATAATATTAGTATCTCATTACTGAGAGCCGAGATGGCCCAGTGGTTAGAACGCGTGCATCTTAACCGATGATTTCGGTTTCAAACCCAGGCAAGCACTGAATTTTCATGTGCTTAATTTGTGTTTATAATTCATCTCCTGCTCGGCGGTGAACGAAAACATCGTGAAGTAACCTGCATTTGTCTAATTTCCACAAAATTCTGCCACATGTGTATTCCATCAACCCGCATTGGAGCAGCTTGGTAGAATATGCTCTAAACCTTCTCCTCAAAGGGAGAGGAGGCCTTAGCCCAGTAGTGGGAAATTTACAGGCTGCTAATGTTATCTCATTTCTATACAAGTTTATACAAGTATCTTTTAAATTCACACATGTATCTTTTATATCATAAAAATATAATTTAAAAAAATATTAATGTAAATTCTATATAATAAGATCTGGCAGTATTTTATATTTTTAATTGTTATTTCTATATACTTAAGGTCTTAATTTAAATAATTGTTATGTAAATAAATTTTAATAAACATTATATAATTTTGATTCAAGTTACGTAATAAGCGAAACGAGCTTGCTGTGGTGAGCGTTACGAAATATCTAAGTTAGGCCATCGAGTACCTATTACTTCAAAGGTTTCAAGGAAAATGACTTAGGTATTCGGTATAATAGGTTCTAGCTGATTTATTTATTACGTGATATTTATAATGAACATGATTTCCTTTATAAGAAAATTCAGTTATAAAACATGTGGAGTCATAAAATAAATATAATAAACGGGATAAAAAATTATAGTCTAATGAAGTAATTAAATTTTCATAATATATAATACAATTTATACTCAATTATATACATAGAAGAAATCTTACGGAAATCCTTTTTTTATTTTAGTTTTTTTTTTTTATTTTGTTTCAGTGATATATATATTCACCAACTGTCCATAATTTTGTGCATTTAAATGGCACAATTTTTATAAACAATCAATCAATCAAATCACTCAGTTGCCACACATAAACGACGTCGTGACGATATGTAACAATTTTACAGTGTGCCAGGTGACTTCCACGACACAAAGTCGCAACCCTACACGACGTCACAAAGTGATACGCCTCGATATACGTATTTATATGTGACAGCCCTAACTATAGTAGTAACAATGTTTAAAAAAAGAAGCACATTTTACTTATAACGATAAAAGCGTTTAAAGATGAAAAATTCTTGAGCATTGTTGTAGCTTACGTCGTTTCAAATAATAAACTTAATCACAATGAAACTACAGCTTTACTATTTAAACAAAGAAATGAAACACGAATAAAGAATGAGTACTAATTTAAAAATACAAAAAAATAACTTAACGTAATAGCCTATTCCATATCTATTACAAAAGCCTTTCTAGTACATTTTAATATTGCGAAATTCTCTAATTCACTTCCTGTTAAAGGACTGCGCTTTTAATTTAAAATTAAAACAGTTACCCCGTAAACAGAAACAAATTAAAGTGAACAGAGAGCAAAAAGCATTACAGTGGTTATATAAAAAAAGATTCGATTCGACTTCGTTGGAGAATAAGTAAATATTTTTCACTTAAACCTCTAAGGAGTCGCGGGAAATAGTTTTTTTATTGATGTCTTCGTGAACGTCGGGAGAAATTTACTTTTCATTACGATAGAAGTTTGTTCACAAACATTTTCAGTAGTTCCGTTTCATGCAAAAGTTACGCGTCTAACCACGTTTTGCTTGCAAAATAACGTTCGAACAGAATATTGTGGAAATATATACGTAGTAAACATATCACAGAAAACGTTTTGATATTAAGTTGCAAAATACAAGTGCAATAACCTCTTTGAACGTAATACATTTATTTTACATCGCAATCATATAACTTTGTATGAATGTTTATTATTATTGTTATTTTTAAATAAATTTGGAAGCCAGGCGGCAAATGGTTCCTGTTCTTATTGGTCAGACCTCCACCAATAAGATAACACTATAAATGGGCCGAAAAGATATTATTTATCTTGCGCCCGTAATCATTTTATCTCAGACACCTATCAGTTTCCCTTAAAATAGTTTTATTAGTCACATATAATTAAACAATCTTTAAGTATGGCCCATTGATGTGCAATGTTTTCCTTCTATTAAGAACACTTCAAATCTTAAAGCTTAGTGTACCACGCAGCTCCAATTTGGGGTTGTGCATAAACATTTGTAGATTTTTATTTAACCCACGCAAGTGTATGCATACAAAGTGATGTTTTCTACCGTCGAGCACGAGGTGTGAAATTGCAATACTTACTTGCTTGGATTCTAAATACATAGAATAATCATATAGATATAAATAACATATAAAAGTCGAGACATAACTATGTTTCACATGACTTTCTCGGTAATGGGGTATTGTGCAAGTCCATCTGGGTAAGTCCCACCCACTCATCATATTCGATATGTAAGGAATGATTAAAATTACCCACGGCGCCAATATGACTTGAATATGTTTGCAGCTATCTCTGAAGTGCTTTGTGATGAATTCGCTTCCACAATAGCCTTTATTTCTTCATTTTCGACTTTGGTCTACGGCCGTCCACGGGGTTGGTTCTGAAGGTTGACACCAAAAACGTACGGTGCTTTGCGACCCCAGCGCCGTACACGTCATTAATCCTTCGAGCTGTTTCTGCAGCACTAGTGCCACGGTAGAATTCGTACACGTAAATATATCGATATTTCATGTTTTCCATTGTGCGGTAATAAGCGATGCCGAAGAAAAAAATAATGAGGAAAAAACAAATTAATGACTGTTTTCAAAACTGAAATGTACCAGCTAAATGAATTTATAAATTTGAATTTGGAATTCTTAACTAAAGATGAGATATTTCGGATCAAAGCGGTCAGTACGACAAAACGCTAATTTCATATGTAAGGACCTAATAATAAATATTCCCAAATTATTATTGTTCCAATAAACTTTTACTAAATTAAAAACAATACTCATCGAAAAATATATTCATAGAAATTAATGTTTGAGAAAAAGAGTTTTTATTAATTTTATTTATTCTAAAAGCAATGAAATAATAGTAACAATAATAAACCATGTCAAATTATTATTTTGATACTGTTATAAATATATATGTATTAACTTGGTTGTACGATTTCGTTCAACCAGCGCAAGTACCACCTACTCATCATACGTTCTACGGTCAAACATCAATACGTAGTATTGTTGTGTTCGGGACTGAAAGGTGAGTGAGTCGGTGTAACTACAGGCAAAGCAAATCGGGGGGCCCAATTACCACGCCTACCTATAATAAAAATATATATAGTTCTTTAAAATAACGAATACATCTGCTATATACAATCAGTTTTTATTTCAAATAATTTTATCTAACGTTATTGGTACGTAAATAATCTCTTCGCCCAGCCGTGGGGTAGTTCCGGGACACTTTATCATAAATTTAATATCGTTTCCAGCGTTAAATACTTTATACTTCATGCAGGTAATATCGTCTCGCCAAAGTACTAATTACGGCGGCTAAATGAGAAAGGCTGAAGCAAAATCCTTTCATTGGCTCAAAAGTAATAAAGGCTCATCACTGCGTCCAATCTTCCATTAGTAATATCGTGTGACGTGCGCCTTTTCAAGGTACAATAGGAAATATGAGGCTTTAATGAAGCTACTTTTTACCGAGCTTCATAAACTACGGTGAAATTATTCTTTATTAAATGTGAACTTTCGTTTTTAAATTAAAATTTGTTTTGTTAACAGTACTTTATATTAAAATTTATTGTATGACGATGTTGTAACAGAATGTAGCTATAATCTTGTAGTGATATAAACGACTTAGGCAAATCAATACCGTATTCATAGAAAAATAGAGATTAAAATCGCTTGAGGACGCTTTTCTAAAATTAAAAATGTATTACCAACAAGTTTTTCTATGCACTCTCCGGAATCCGTTCGGACATTTGAAACGGATCGATTACCATAATACATTCAGAGCGGCAGAGTGTAGACAATAAAAGGAAATCACCATAAATCCCTAACTTAAGTGGATACTCTCGTTATAATAAAAAATCCCTTCAGACAATTTTCCATTATCTAGATATCTATTGTTGGGGACGGTGGTCAGCGTTTTATGGCTGGGAACAGTGTCATCGTAACTTCTTATTAAACCGACGGGACGCACCGTCTTTTCTCTAATTGATTTACAGACTCGCCATGACGGTCTGCCTTTGTTTTCTTCTTTCCGTTTCAAACGATCTTCGAATTATTTGAATGGCAGCATTTTTGCTTTGGTGTTTGTTTGTAATTGTAAATTATAATAGCATTCATTAGCTTTTTTAGCGTTCCGCACATCGATGAATGAATTAAATTTGTCTGTCTGTAAAGCGTATTTTCTCCGAATTTACTGGGCGACCTGAGTTGAGATTTGGTTATGTATATTTGTTTAAACTATCCAATTATGGATTTTACAAACGATATGACAACAAAACAGAGAGCTTAACTGATAGTTTAGAACATTGCAGGTTCCCTTAAAATTTTTGAAGATTTTGGAAAAGTGTAAAAGCGAAATGTGTGTACAAAGTTTTTGAACTTAAACAAACATGGTCAATAAAATATATTTATCCCGTCCCGAGATTAGAACTGAGGACTTCTGGGTTTACCTTATAAACAAGCGAGTCCCTTGAACAATATGACAGTCGAAATATGTATTGTTGATAAAATATTATGATCGCATTTAAAAAAAAATCGTTAAAGAAACGAGTGCCACTTACACAGTTACGAACGATTGATGTGAATACTTTAGTAGGGCTAACTTACGAGTTAGAAAAGTATGGAACTATATGATGTTAATAATAATAAATTAAAAGCACCGGGCTCTTACCGGGCTACTTTCAGAGTTATCCGAGTAATTTATATCATCCTACGAATATTCCTTACAAATTTCTGAAGTATCCAGTATTTGTCTTAAATATTTAGCTTTCTACATTAATGTTATTAAAAATTAGTGATAATAAAGCATAAGAAAAACAAAAGAATTACCTTTTTGAATTTTCATTAATATAAACTTATTATAATTTCGAAAGTCTGTCTGTCTATTGCTCTTTCACGGTCAAACCCTTGAACCAAATTTGTTGAATTTCTTTATCAAGGTAGCCTGAACTCCAAGGGCAGACATAGGCTTTTTACGCATAACAACCGACGCCCAACTTCTAAAACGTAATTAATTAATTTTGTCAACAGAATCAGAGAAACAATAACAAAACTAGAACAATCTCTGATCCGTTTAAGTTTAAATGCACGTGCCGTTCATTAATAAACAGCGTATAGTCTAATTAAGTATAATACATCTATTTATTTCCATCCAAACACTATACACGGAGAGAATTCTACATAGAATAGATTTCTACATAAAATATTTAAATCATAATAATTACGCGGCGCACGCTTTCAATTGGTGCGATTTTTCCGACATCTTTAACAATTATTTCAGGCAATTTACACAAAAACCATAATTATTTGATTTGATACAACCGGTAATTTTTGAGTTTATCTTTCGTTCGTATCGTTCAGACAGACAGACACAGTAATAAAACAGATTGTAATAATTGGTGGCTACAGCGACTTATTCAGACTTTACACGTAACGTTAAAACATAACATTCAAAAAAAAAATATCGTCACTTGTGCTTCTGTAAATTAAAACATAGTCGGAAACTTAATAACATACAAAAGTTAATAAATGAATTAGATGTATTTAATATTGCTAAAATGTTATTGAATTCAAATATAACCATATCTGATTCAATCGAGTTTTGATTGAGAGATCTACTTATTTATGAAATTGATTCGCACGCTAGTGTAAACAATAGTTAGGTCAGTAGTCAATTAGTGAAGCTGTTTTATTAATTCGTTTGACTACGTTACGTGCCGCTAATGTGAGGTACATTGTATACATGTTGACATTTAAAAAATTATAACAATAATATTTTTTTTGTTGAGACTAGGGACAATTTAAAACACTTGAAAGTAAAAAATGCATGTAATTTAAATTTAGAATAGAGCACGCTAACTTACATTAGGATGTGTTATATTGTTACTATTGTAAATTGACATTTTAAAATATATTTTATTTGGCGATAATTTTATTCTATTTAATAAAAAAATCTATTCATTAAAAGTGGACTGGCAATTGGACAGACTGATGGTAAGTGTTCACTGCCCCCATAGATATTGGTGAAAATATTATTATTGGATAGTGTAAAAAATATTAACCATCTCTTTTCACACCGAGAACACACCATCAGCCTACTAAGATGTTATGTGTGCCCAAGGTGTTTCCAAGGTTGTGGTATATGTTTCTTTGTGCCTGTAATTACACTGGCTCACTCATCCTTTACGCCGGAAAACAAAAATACTGAGTGTAATGTTCACATATAAGGTCGATTTACCAATTAGATAAAATAAATATTATATTTAAATCAGCTCGCTGTGCACACACTTTATATTTCCTCTTTTCCCGCGCTTTCGCGATGTGTGTCACTCGAGATGACAGATGCATAAATACACAGATAATATATATTTATATAAAATATAAATCTAATACTAATGAATATGTTATTATAGATCTGTGTACACTACACTGAGTATTACTCCTTCAGGTAACTTATATATAATAAAATGAGTGTGTCCCGCCCAAAATAACCCATTGTGATTTATCAACAAACAAACTTTCATATTTATAATACCCATGTCCGCATTACAAAATGATACCTATCACTTAAACATTAAAAAAGATTACAAACCTTATTACAATGTTGATATAATTTGTGTGTAAATACAATTGTATTGAATACATAAATGGCGGTATCAACTAAACTAAATTCAACATTATTTAACTTATTCCAAACATAATAAAAGGTTTATTTATGCGGGTCAATTTAATAAAACAGCTCACCGCATAGCGAAAGATCGTTTAAAACCAAGTAAAGCAGAAAACGACGGAAGAAAAATGAATGATTACAGCAAAAAGGGCTATCAAAACGAATGATAAACGAGCTTAATCCGAGCCCCATCCTTGTTTTATTACCGTCCGACGATTGTAAAAACGTATTAGTGGGCGGCTCTACTATTGTGATCGGGACGTCTAGGCAGCCTTTTTATACCCGATGGGACATTTTGCTTAATTTATTGACCCATTATAATCTAAATCGGCGGGATTAGTTTTTGTTGGTGTAATGAGCCATGACTACTTAAGTTTGTCCATCCGTGACCGCAAACATACGTAGAACGTGAAATGACACTTGTTGATATTAAAATTAATATGTAAAAAACAAATATATGTATATAAAATTAGTTACTGATTTTTTTAATAAAATAAGTAGGTGGACCAGCAAATGAGCCACTTGATAATAAGTGGTCACCACCGCCCATAGAAGTTGGCGCTGTTATAAATATTAACCACCCCTTCGCCAATGCGCCACCAACATTGGGAATTAAGATGTTACATCCCATGTGCCTGTAGTTACACTGACTCACTCACCCTTCAAACCGGAACTCAACAATACCAAGTATTGCCGCTTGGTGGCAGAATATTTGATGAGTGGGTGGGACCTACGTAGACGGGCTTGCACAAAGCTCTACCCACAAGTGCACCAATAATATAACGTGCCCATTGCTTAATGAATTACGGCTTTTGCTAAAATTTTGGCGTAAAATACTCGATATGAGCAAAGGGCCCAATCGAACTCAACTTTCACATGCAGTGAAATAGCAAAAAATAATACACGTGAGTTTGACATGTCCGTGTCTTCGCAATGATACATCGACCTATATGGATCTATTTACTAAAGAAGTCACGCCCTTCCACGTTCAATTATCGATTTGATTTGACAACTTTAAAGTACGACCTAGATCACAGAACGATCATTCACAGGTACGGTAAGGTGCTACTTAACTTAATCAAACTTGTTTATATTTTACTATGATATATCATATTCAATAAATATGTTATAATTTTTCTTTAATAATTTAGCTTTTCGGTCTCAAAGCCAATTTAAATAAGACGCCGTTATTATTTTACAGCTATCTGTCATAAATAAAGAAGTTGAAGAATTATTTTTGTTGGGAATTTTACTTAATGGAAAGGCAAAAGTAAAATACAATGGGGAAGAAATCAGCTTAACAAATCAGTGACAAGCATTTATAATTAATCATCATAGCTTTATGATAGCGTAGTGTACCATTTGATACGGAATATATAATAAATAAATATTGAACAACATCACATACATTACTCTGATCCCAATGTAAGTAGCTAAAGCACTTGTGTTATGGAATATCAGAAGTAACTACGGTTCCACAAAAACCTAGACCCAAGACAAATTAGAAAACTAACGAACTTTTTTTACATCAACTCGGCGGGGAATCGAACCCGGGACCACGGAGTGGCGTACCTATGAAAACCGGCGTACACACTACTCGATCACGGAGGTCGTCGAATACGAATTATCATTATATTTTTTAGCTGAGGTTGGTATATAATCTAGCCTGAATGAACTCACATCATGTAATGCTTAATTCAAAGCTACTAGTTTGTGGTACATCTACTTGGCGTGGTCTATGTAGGTACCACCCATTTATCAGATATTCTACCGCCAAACATCGATACTTAGAATCGTTGAGTTTTAGTTTGAATGGTGTATGAGCCAGTGTAACTAATGACACAAGGGACATAGGATGATAGTTCCCGAGGTTGGTTGTCTCATTGGTGTGATGTAAGGATCATAAGGATACCATCAGGAGTCCATTTGCTCGCACCTACATATAACATAAAAAAATACTAGTTTGACAGTAGATGAGCATAATGTTTTAGAAATATGCTAAATGGAATTATTATCAAATGTTGACCGTATAATGTTGTCTTATTGACGATAATTCAAATACGGTCGTACTTTTTGGTTCAATTTTAAGCACCAGCCGCACAGATATATTACAGTTTCACTATAACCTGACTCTGATAGCCCAATGGGACAGTAAACCGACCAATTCGGACAGGGTATACAATATACATGCTAACTCACGGAAGTTGTTCTTCCGTACGTAGACTGGCAACTTTCTCTGATCTATCGATTTCTGGATACTCCGCTTATCCGCAATTCGCTGGTTCAGAATAGACGATATCGACGATAGATTCCCTGATTCTAATTTGACTATCCTACCGACTGAATGAGTGTTACTGGGAATATAAAAATACTTTAACCAATTTAATGTCTACCGATCTATGATAAATCATGTAATTATTGTTTCCCGTTCCTATGTTCACGTTAATGCTGTGCGTCCCGTGTGCCTAGTTCTGATGCGGCGGTTTACTAGGATTGGTTATATATAACATCTGGAATTTAATACAAATTTCTTTGAAAACAACAATTTCAATTCGAGATAGAAATGCATACACGTAAGTTAAATAGCCAAAGTTGCGTTTGCATAAAAATTTATTAACAAACAAAGAAATTATGTCGTTTTTTAATAAATTTAATGAATATTATACGCGGCCTAATTCATATTTACTCAATTATTAATTTATTTTTTCAATACAAGCCATTTATGAAAAAAACAAATCATTAAAACTTTTAAAAATGAAATATATTTGTATTCGGATATTTATTATTGGCAAATCGAACACAGATCAAAGGCTGGTTTGAACCAGTGTAGATTAGCTTTTCGATTAATGAATGCTTTGTGATAACTAATTTTTAATTATATAGATTCTGTCTAGACAGACATTTCAATCAAATAAACACACCTTCATGTAATTCATTGTAGTAAAACTTCGCTTGAAAGTCTTTAATTAACTTTAATTCACCCACAAAATATCTATCGTCGTTGTCCTTGAGAATGACATTCAGGTCATTATATAAGGATTAAACGTCAAAACTCAGAATCGACGTTCGTCGTACGTACATAGGTAAATATTTCTGCATTTACATTTTATTATTTATAGCAATAATACAAGCGGAAAATACGTTTGAGTTGATAACTTTAAATGAATGAATGAAAAAAGCTTTACCTGCAGGACCGCAAAAAAAAAATTAGTAATTTATTAGTATTCAAGATAATTTATTCTTCGTAATAATACTGTCTTGCTGAATGGAGGACAGTAATACATTAAAAATATTTTTGGAAATTTTCTAAAGTTCACCTATCTACCCAGGCATGCACAGAGTCCAAAAGCATTATACCTTGAGCACGCGATGATACCACGTCCATCTACGAGAGGTCTGTTCCTTCTAACAGAGACCTTCTCCTTCCTTCTCCAAGCCCTCAGCTTTCTAAGCTTTGTAAGATGTGAAATGAAATATGAATGTCTATCCATTGGTATATACTAACATCTAGGTAAATTGTTAAATTTATTAACAATGCATTAATAGCCTATAAATCTCTCACTGCTTGACTAAGGTCTCCTCTCCCTTCGAGGAGTAGGTTTGGAGAATATTCCACCACACTGCTCCAATACGGTTTGGTGAACAGGGGGCAGAATTTCGTTGAAATTAGACGACGAGCACGAGATGAATTATAAACACAAATTAGGCACATACAAAATACAGTCGTGCTTGCCTGGGTTTGGGTCACCTCGGCTTGCCATGCTGCTCGATTGCTGGTTATTAGACATACGTGAGGGATTTACATACATATATACTCGATAGAATTCAATGGTCAAGGTTGAGCCCTCCGTCATTGGTTAAAATTTTCGCTTTTTACCAGATCAACTCTGTTATTCATTATTTCTATTTGCTTAACAGAAAACGTTAAGTTATAAAACTGTTGAAGGACGCTGACTAAAGATTGATTAATGTGAATCCGTTAAAAACTCACTTTGTTAAGAGAACCTAAATAATGAATTGCTAATACTTAGAATGTCTACATAGTTTTATTTATTTTATTCAAGATTTTATACGTAAAATAAATACAAAATGTATGCAAAGAAAACTAAGAATAATAGGCATGCTTATGCTTTGAAGTTTTAAAGTTCCAAATAAGAAAAAAGATATATAACACGTAGACAAATCAAATCATAGACAATCTAAATAACAATATGCCCACTGCATATTGTTATTCAATCAATCATATACATACATTAAATAGATATTTACTTGTTGGTAGGAATTTTTGCGAGCTCGTCTGGGCAGGTGCCACACATATTCTACCGTCTAGTAATCTTACTGATGTGGTTTTCGGTTTGAAGGCTTAATAAACAACTATAACTAGAATGATAATGTAATAATTTTAAATATACATATTTCTTTACTTTTTTATTACAATCCTACCTAGATGCAAGTACCTACTGCACCTGACAGGACTACTTTAATGGACACGTATGAAAACCGCTATAAAATTCCAGAGGACGTGGACGTCGTCATCCAGACCGGACATATTCCTTTTTTCTAAAACGTAGAGCTTATTGAACCATTGAAAAATAACATACAGAAAGACATATAATAAAAAAGAATAAAATAATACGAACTAGTAAATGAGCTTACCAAAAATGGTTATGTAGTTAATTTATATGTTGTAGAAGTTGGAAAGAGAAGTATCCTAAAAGTTAGCCCGTCAATATCTGCAGTAAGTTCTGTGTTAGATCGAATAGTCTAAGCTAACAGGTTCCTACCGAATTTGGCTAGACAGTGAGGCCAACACGAGCAGTGAAGCTGAGCGTTGGTGCGCATTGCAAAGAGCACCTTAAACCTAAACCCAAGTCGCAAGTCCCGGGAACTGTTCGAAGACTCAGACACACAATGGACCCACACGGTGAATCCATGGAACGCTGAGATGTTTCCTCTAAATCGTTGTTATTTTGACATTAGTTACTGTAAGCGAGCGTATCTACAGCTACTTTGTAAAATACAAAATTAAATAAACTCCGATCTTTTCGTATAATATTTTCCGACGATAAAATTTTCTCGTAACTTATATTAAACGCTTTATCTTATTTCTGCTAAGGAGTTATTTTTATTATTCCATCGAATCTTCCCCGATGTAAATGTTATATGGAAAATAAATATAGCCGATATTTATTTTCCATATTCCTAAATCGAGCCACATATTAAACGTCGTATACAAAAAGAGGTCGATTTTTTTTAGAAAAATAATGTTTTACTTATTGTAAATGATATCGAATAACCTTCTAGGTAAAACACTTCCACTACTTCAGAATTATTGTTCCGACACAAATGGCAGAGTTTCATCAGACATGTGCAGGTATCCTTAAGATGTTTGTTTTTCTGAGCACGAGATTAATGTACTTATAAGTATAACTCTAGAATGTGAAAACTTAAATAGTTGTGTAAGACTAGATAACCGATCTTCAGTTAAAATGCATATTTTTTAATCTACCATCATCATGATTCATCAAAATGAATTAGCCCAAAATCTATTTTAATGAAATGAATATACGCGAAATAACAATATTTATTGTATGATAGGTATAATAATATTTTTTATGTATGTGATAGGTGGCTAACGAGCTGGAGGCTCACCTGATGAAAAGTGATTACCACCACCCATGGACATCTACAACAATGGGGGGGCTTGCAGGTGCGTTGCCGGCCTTTAAGAAAGGAGTATGCTCTTTTCATCAAGGTTCCCAAGTCGTATCGGTTTGGAAAAACCGCCGGCGAAAGCTCTTCTACAGAGTGCTTATGCGAGCCAGACAATGTCTTAAAAATCGCAAATTATCATTATATATATTATTATTATTATCTACAAATGTATGTCGTATTTGCATTGATTTTTAATTAATGAAAATATTTTCGGTTTTTTTTCACAATCGTTACTTTTTTCATAATAATTTTATGTATAGTATACAAACGCATGACCAAACAAACAAACAAACATTCATTTGTTTTATTGAGATAACTAATTACACCGCGCGGCTTCGTTGTCGTGAAGACGTACATTCTTCCGAGATAAGAAGCAACCTATCTGCTATTCAACAACAGTCTATCCATCCGAATGTCATTCAAAAATATTCAACCGTTCTTGTAGTAACAAACATCCAAACTATAGCATATAAAATATTAATGATATTATAATTCAGCAACAAGATACATCAAAATATGTAAATAGATTATCAGGAACGAAACATAAATTGAGATTTATTTATTGATAATTACTTAACAGTGCTCTATTGGTAGTAACATTCATGTACATATGCTTTTGATGACACAATAAACATACATACATACCTATAAACCTGGTAATTTATATCACACAAAGCTTAATGATAACTGTTTATCATTAAGCTGTAAACATAATTAATCGTACACTCGATCTAACACGCTTAATGACGTACAAAATGGTACATTATATTAATATTTAATGGTACCACAATCTTAATACCCGTTTCGTATTGCTCGAGATACTTAGTATGTATATATTATATTCTGTATACTAAAGTTTTATGATTGAATATTGGTATTCGGATTCTATAATGCTGTAATCCACGCGTACAAATTTTATATTCCATTATTTACAAGTTAAAATAGTTTGTATTAATAAAATCATTTGTATAAATATACTAGCCACCCACCTCAGCTTTGCACGAAAGAATTATAATATATATAAAACGTTTATATATCTAACAATAAAAACATATGACTAAAAGCTAAAGCTGACATGTTTCTTTCCGACAACTTTGATATGCGTCATTACTTTTCAGCTAATTTACACTAACCTATAATAAATTACACCTTAACTTCCTTTAGGAATCTCTCCGTTCGTTGATCCAATGCGTTCTGTAGTTTTTGAATTCATCGCGTTCAAACAGACAGACAAACGAAAGAGACTTTGATAACTTACAATATTATAGTGATACGAATCCAAAATTGAAAATAGTAACTGTACAGTAGTAACCATTAATACGTTTCGTAAATAATATAAAAAAAAAAAACAATATTATATAATATTAATTTTATTGCTTTATAATAAGTTTATTTATATTGATTTATAATAAGTCAATAAGTGGGATATTGTGACCATATATACATATATCCATTTATAGCCTCAACCGATTTTGTTCACGGCAGCGATTCTCGAAGGTGACTAGTCAACAGGACACATAGTTTACGAACTTGTGCAAAACACAAGCACAATCTGTATTAATGCATTATTTATAATTAACTCTAATATTAGAATGGGACACCAAATCGTAAATATTTTTTTATTTACTTGACCCGTTCTTAATAGCCAGCTAAACTGTATAGATAAAAGATTATGTATATTTTTACTTTCCTTGTCGTAATATGACAGAAAATCTTAACGTTGTCTCAGTTATTAAACGAATGAAAACGATGACACTGGACAAAAGCTAGAAGAGAATACTTTGTGCACGCAACACAAGAACATTTACAGCCTAAATTTCTCACTGCTGAGCTAAGGCCTCCTCTCCATTTGAGGAGAAGGTTATAAGCACATTCCATCACGTTGCTCCAATGCGGGTTCACATGTGGTAGAATTTGCAGGCTTCCTTACGATGAAGCGCATGAAAATTCAATAGTGCTTGCCTGGTTTTGAACTCGCAACTATCGGTTTAGATGTAAGCGTTCTAACCACTGGGCCATCTCGGCTCTTGCACGCACACAATTCAAATGACATATTAAGAGTACATTTCAAATTGCCACACTTCGAACTAGTGTTCCTTTTTATTTTAATAAATTATGAATGTCAAGGGTTTGTCAAGTTGTCAGCAAGGCGGTTGTCAGGGCGGCTGAGGGATCTACTCATTAAAAGGACTGGGGTTTCTTGTGGGGCCTATTAAGCTGGGAGATGAGAGGATATTTGAGTGCTCTGACGACAAATACCCAGTAGGGCGAGACAAAAAGGGCCCCTTGTCTATTAGAATATTTAAAAAATATATCGACAGCGCAATGTTAATCAATATATTTGTTTATTTTATATTTCTACTAAAATATATAAAATTTGTTATAAATTGAATCATTACTTGATGGTAGGGCTTTACTTGGTGGTAGGGCTTTGTGCAAGCCCGTCTGGGTAGGTACCACCAATCAGTTTTTTGCCGTAAAAAAGAAATGAATTTCAGTCCTTTCAGATTTAAAAATTTCATATAATTTAAGCAGTGTATTTAAAATATATACAGAGATATGAACCTGACAATATTCATAATTTAACTCAAGCTCGTTGATCATATAACGTTACTGATAGCCTCTAAGTAATTTCCGTAATTTCCGTGCTATTAACGTAAGCGTTCATTTATAATTATAAAATTTTATCATTAATGAGTATTACATATAATTAGAATTAAATTCGGAGAAAAGTTCCGCGAACTTATTATCATTACCTTTTTTTTCAATATTTATTTTTGATTAAAATTAAATTAAATATATATTATGTAAAATAAAATAATTTTATTGTTACTAGGAGCATATGATATCAAAGGAGCAAGAAGGATTAGAATCACTGGTTGGTCGCTTTCATTTTGTGCACATCTGCGGCTGGAGCTCTTCAAAATGGGACAAAAATCGGCTTAGACTATCAATATATAAGCTATGTAGCTCAATAATGTGTTCATTTTCTGATTAAAACAAAATATCTATTGGCACATATATAAAAAAATGTCGAGTGCACATAAAACAAATAGTTGGGGTGAGAGTGACAATGGTAGTGATGACCAGTATTTACGCAGCAAACGTACGAGAAAGAACGATATGGACATTTTTAATGCCGTCAACATGTACTCGCAAACTTCAGTCTCGTGAACAAGACATTCGTAGATAATGTCGAAATATCGAGCTCCATCGAATAAAAATAAAAAACATCGTAAATATCCCCTTTGAAATACTTATAGTATATAAAATCGATTTAAAATATTGATATTATATGAAACGTTCAAAGTAAATCCGTCAACAATCAATTAATTATTATTTTTCAATAATCTTCGTTATTTATTTTCAATATATCGCTGGTTGATTTTAGTTTTTAAAAATACGAGTTTTTATTCAAGATATATACAAGAGAAGTTTTATAATTTTTAGCGAACCATCATTCGAGTTGAAATCGATGACGGATGACATCCCTTGAGAATCGAATTCGATTCCGATGGAAAAAATACTGCACGGAAGAAAAATATTTTTAAACAGAGAGACAGCTAGTCTTTTTACGCATGTATACATTCCACTATCTACCGATCGTGATTTAATACCTACACATTTGTTTAAACAATAATATAAATAATTTAAATTTCGAATATAAAATAAGTATATAAATTAGTAGCTATCAACTTACATACTCAAAATATTCTTTATTTTAATAGGCTCGTATACATACTTTGTAATTGTCATAGTAAGGATTAAAATAATTGAACGTTAAGTTAGACTGATTTCGAACTTTGATTTTATTACAATAACTATTATATACTATATACTTTTTATGATATAGTTGGGCAAGTGGTCACCACCGTAGACAATGATGCTGTAAGAAACATTAACCATTCCTTACATCACCCATGCGTAACCAACCTTCGGAACTAAGATGTTATGTCCCTTGTGCCTATAGTTACACTGGCTCACTTACCCTTCAAACCGGAACACAACAAAAATAAGTGCTGTCATTTGGCAGTAGTCTCTGATGAGTGGGTGTAACCTACCCAGACGGGCATGCATAAAGCCCTACCACCAAAGAAACTACTACATATATGTATATAGTATATTGTAATATACTTTCAGAGACTAGAAGTGAAACCAATCAAATCGGCATATTTTCTATGACTGAGAAATTGTATGTCGGAAGCGTCCAAACTTCGCGCCAAAAAGTAAACCCAAACTTCACGTGACAGGTGACCGCGCGCTTTATATTTTTAATGAAATAAGCGACAAGGTAAGGTAGGCCATAAAAATACGATAACTTTTTATAAGTTAGATAGATAAAAATAAAAGCAAAATAGATGCATAAAAAGATAAAACCATTGACATTCATACATTGAGTAACAGAAGCATCGATTTATAATACTGATATTAATATAACATTTGTATTTTCTTAAGACTATAATATAGTAAAGTCTCACTTCTGGATAAAGGCTCTTGGGAATAAAGTTTAGGAGCATATTCCGTTACGCTGCTGCAATGCGGAATGGTGGATGAACATGTGGCAGAATTTAAGTACTCGATACGTGCAAGTTTTTTCATAATATATTTTTTACTTTTCTTTCTCGACTAAGACTTTTATATCTTGGTATAAAAAATATGTCGCAGGCGTGCAATGTCGTAGCACATTATTGTATATTTATATGTGCGAGATAGTGTTTTGTTTTTTTGTGTAATTTATTATATTTACAATAGGTGCCAATATCTGAAAGTATTTTTTGTTTAAATCAGGAATGTATTGTTTCATAGAAACGAATCGTTCCGATTCTTAATTTAGTATTACATTAATCGCAAAACATACACAATTAATAAAATAGACCATTTTTGTCGTTGAATGTAAAATAAACAGAAAATGAAACACGAAAGCGAGTTGATTAAATAAACAACTGAATTCGCCGACATATTTAATATTAATAAAATTTATACAATAAAGCGACTTTAAAGCATAAAACAATTGTGCTTTAATTTGAAAATCTTATCTTCATTAAATAAAATTTTCTTTATGGCTTCCGAGTCCGATATTTTAACTCGGATAATTTTATCGTTCTGCCTACATTTGCGAAAATCTCATTAAAGTTCTTCATTGTTGCCTCCGCGGTGGAGTTCTTTGTACAAGTTACAAAAAATTATTATCATATTTTAATTTCGTCTCTACTATTCTCCGATTTAGCGGACACAACGCGAGTTCTATTTATATATCAAAGTTTCTTACTTTATTACATAAATAAATAAATAAAAGAACTGTTCTTACAGACGATATAGAAAAATACAGAGTATATCTACGTATACTACGACAGGTGGGTTCTGACCTATCCTGTCAACTACGAATAGGATACAAAGGCGGCTCCATTGTGCATTGGTGATAATATATATATATAATACTATATTATATATATGGAAACTATTCAAAATATGTATGGAAATACTCATATGTTTGTTGCTTATTGACTAAAGAGCGCTAAATAAAACATTGTGTGTTCTTTTGCACTGATTGTTTCAATAAATTAAAAAAAAAAATACAATCAATAATTGAATAAGGGCTTAATTGTCAAGCATTGCTGCTTGGACGCTATTTAGATAATTAGAATATATAAAATTGAAAAACATAATAGCTTTTATGGAACTGAGGCCACACCCTATCGCAGCCCTAATCCCGGTTCAGTAATGGATACCGTGAAGAGTAAATGTAATTGATTCAAAACATATTTTGATGCGTCAACTCTATACTAATATTATAAATGCGAAAATAACTCTGTTAACTCTTCACGTTTAAAAGTCTGGACCAATTAAGATGAAATTTGGTGTGGAGTTAGTTTGAATCCTTGCACCGGACTGTTAGACTTTTTTAAATCATCCCTCGGTGACGTAAAATGGACGTAAATGTATTCATGCCTTTTGTTTTATAATCCGAGACAATTCGTTAACAAAATCCAAAGCTCACTACCGCACGACTATCATTTAACAAGCACGATTTAAATTACGTCATAGAGCTTGCGGCGTTTATAAAATGTATAAAGATTGGGTAAAATCGATATTAGTGTTTAGAGCCTAGCTACGATATAAAAACAGTTCTTGACAGGGCCATATTTTTACAACCGCGTAACATAACTCGCTGAACTATGTGTTTTATGATCGTGTTACACGATCTGAGTTAATAACTGTGTGAAAATGATGTAATACATTTGTGGATTGTTCTCATTGTTGAAGTTATAAAATGTTTACACTTGCAATGTTCCTAAGAATTACTATCGTTATTATTACTAAATTGTAAGTGAGCAAATAAAACAAATATAAATCTTACCACTGTGTCAAATGAGGGTAATGCTTCATTTCCAATACATAGCAATGACTTCAAAAAAAAACAAAACAATTGCGTTTTTTTTTGTACAATTTTTTACTCTACCAATTTAATTTTTCATTAGGTTTCCCATTCGTATAATGAATATTAGTATTATTTATTTTATTAATGTATTTTTGCCATCAAAATTCTACCGTCTTCATTCATTCATTTATTAGTTCGTTCATGATGTGATACAGAATCAAACAGAAGAACCGGATACGTGTCTTGAATCGTTAAAATTATCGTCATCTCTCGGAAACTTTGTTGATTACGGTTACAATATTAAAGCTAAACCAAAATAGAGCTTAACACGAATATAAAATAAACACTGAATGACCCAGTTGAGCTAACCAAAGATTCAGATTAAAGATGTGTATATAAACAATATTTTCCTCAGCGGTAAAGGAAAACATCGTCAGGAAACCCTTATATAACGACTGAAATTCTGCCACATGTGTTTTAGAACGGCTTGGTAAAAGCTTCAAATATTCTACTCAATAGGAGAGACGACTTTAACCATTAATGGAACATTTACATCATATCGTTGTATAAACCTTTTGTTTAAAAATATTTTTATTTTTATATGAGCCAAGATGACCCAGTAGTTAGAACGCGTGCATCTTAACCGAAGATTGCGGGTTCAAAACCAGGCAAGCACCACTGCTTGTCATGTGTTTATAATTCATCTCTTGCTCGGCGGTGAAGGAAAACATCGTGAGGAAACTTGCAGGTGTCTAATTTCAACGAAATTCTGCCACATCTGTATTCACCAACCAGCATTGGAGCAGCGTTGTGGAATAAGCTCCAAACCTTCTCCTCAAAGGGAGAGGAGGCCAGCAGTGGGAAATTTACAGGTTGTTAATGTTAAAAAAATAATTGATACATTCGATAAAAATACATTATTATACATTTCATATCAAGTACATCATGATTATTTGTGAATTGTATTCAAAATGTATTTTAATAAACAATGAAAGAAATTTTCTACTCAGAGATTTAATCGCTTAACATATTGAATTATTCATAATTCACGAATAGCTAAGAAAATTACTTATTAATTTAGACCGTTTTATTCTTCACGATTAAATAAATATATTATCAAAGGAACATGAAACAAATATAAATACTATATTATATATTTATTTGTAAGCTATTCAAATAATAGCCCAATGGTTGGAATGGAATACAATATTAATCAAGAGCCGAGTCCGGGCAAGCAAGATTTTTGAATTTGAAGATTAAATTTTCAATTTGATTAATATGTGTTTGATGGCGAAGTCGTTGTTCTTTCCAAATCTCCAAGATTTTATTCAAAATGTAAGGGACCTTAAGATACGTACATAAGTTTAGACTAGTGTAATTATTCTGTAAGAACAACTCGAAAGTCCATCGTAAACTCGATTGTAAAATTATATAATAAAATAAATAATTTGCGACTCTACTAATCTTTACAGCAATAACATATTTACAAACGGAATTTTTTTTAGTAACTCTGTATAAAAATGTATGTCATACGAGTATAATTTTGCGGTTCTTTTTACAAAACAATTTTCGCCGTTAAACGTGTGCGTTCCGACAATAAAACGATGGCGCATAAACTAAAAGGCGTCACGGTGAAACTGCGCAAGTAACTCGAGTAACATCAGACCATTATAAACGAGTAAAACGAAAAGAAATACGCGACTTCTAAATATAGACTGAACTAGACTTTGGTCAGGAAGCTACGTCATTATGGAATTAGGGACACTGCACTAAGTCTTCTGATTTCGTATCTGAGCAATCGGATTCAGAGGGTTGATGTAAATGGAAAGAGATCTCCCGGGTCTCCAGTTACTGTGGGGGTCCCTCAAGGATCAATTCTTGGACCATTTCTCTTCCTTGTTTATATAAATAACCTGCCACATCTCCTAAGTGATAAACTCGAAATAGTATTGTTTGCTGATGATACTTCTTTAATTTTTAAAATAAAAAGACGTCTTTCAATATATGACGATGTGAACAATGCTCTCTCTGAAATAGTAAATTGGTTTAGTGTTAATAATTTAATGTTAAATAGTAAAAACACAAAATGTATTAAATTCACTACTCCCAATGTAAGATGTGTCAAAACGAGTGTACTTTTAAACGGGGAAGCATTAGATGTTTTAGAATCAACAGAGTTCCTTGATATGACAATAGACTCTAAGCTCCAATGGGGCCCCCATATAAATAAATTGGCAAATAGACACAGCTCTGCAGCCTATGCGGTAAAAAAAATTAGTCTTTTGACTGATGCGGGTACGGCTCGCCTTGTGTATTTCAGTTATTTCCACAGTATAATGTCGTATGGCATCCTACTCTGGGGTAATGCAGCTGACATTAATACCATTTTTGTACTGCAGAAGAGGGCTATACGTACAATTTATAACCTGGGCCCAAAAGATTCGTTAATAGGTAAATTTAAAGAAATTAAAATAATGACTGTCGCTTCTCAATTTGTTTTTGATAATGTTATGTATGTACACAAAAACATAAATGATTTTCCCAGAAATTGTGACGTACATTCTATTAACACTGGGAACAAGAATAAACTTGTTACTCCAAGTACCCGATTACACAGGGTTAGTAACTATTTTTAGGACAATGTATACGTTTTTACAACAGGATCCTAGAAAACGTTCAAAATTATTCAATTATAAAATTCAAAAGAATCGTTAAAGAGTGTTTGTGTGCTTAAGGATATTACAACACTAATGACTTTTAGTTGACTGCACTGCACAAGACTGCACCTTGGGAATGAAATGATCGCCTCCAGGCTGTTTCAAATAACTAAAATATAATTATTATTGTACATGCCAAATGGAATAAAAAAAAATATCCCGCTGAGTTTCTTTCGCCGGTTCTTCTCAGGTCCGAGGTGTTAAATTCCGAACCGGTGGTAGATTTTTGACTATCAATAATCAAGTGTAAACACTTCTATATTGAATAAAGATTTTTTGACTTCGACTTTGAAAAATAATCTTCCTAGATTTCTAGGATGATTATTTTTCAGTCAGCACTTTGTTTGATAGTTATTATTTAAAAAATATGAATATTATTTCAAATGAAATAATAAGTATATATATCAGAAAATCAATGAATATTTTCCTGTAGATAACAAAATAAAAAAAAAAGAACAATAAAGACTATTGATGTATCATTGTAACAGAGTATTCATTTTTATTAAAATTATTATATAATAAATAATATTTTACACAGAACATTTTATATATATAAATATATTATACAATAATGTATTTGAAAATAAAAATAATTTATTAAGTATTTATACTTGTTATTTTTTTTAATAAACTGATGTGTGGACCTTGACAGGATTGCATAAAACCCTGCTATCAAGTATAATAAAACAATAAGCATGCAAGATTGAACCTCGATAAATTAAAAAAAAAAACAAACATTGCACCTTTAGTAAAAACTTGTAAAAATACGTTGAACGTTCGGAAAAACGAGCAAGGATACAGGATGACCGATCGCCACCCGTGTTATTGATTGTACCATAATAACCACTACCCGTAATTCTTATAATTAGGATCGGTTTACTAAATATTACAAGACTACCTAGTCGTTGGTCTATATGTGTGTGTGTGTGTGTCATATTTCTCCGTCCTTGTTTTTTTCCGTAAAAAGGGGTACAAAGATTTTTCTTCCTGTATTAACATATAGATATAATATTTTTATATGACCGGTTCAAATTTCAAAAATTAAATTGCAATATTTACCCATATAATATGTTTAAAATGATTATGTTATTTTGTGAGAATATAATTATATTAATTTAAATGGTTACTAACACTTTTTTTTTAAGATACATGCATGTTTTAGATAAATTTTTAATCCTTTGATGCATACTTTTCGTGTATCGGTAATAGTTTGTTCAGCGTTCGCTTCAAAAACACACGGACCGATAGTTTTCTCTTCGACGTCGTTAACATAAATACGTTGATTTCAATTAAATTCGTTATTTTTAGCGCGGAACCTCAAAAATAGAAATAAACAAAACTTATCTCTTTATAATATTGAAATATAAACCACTGATTTTCGCTTGCGGCCTTGCTCGCATTTTTGGTGTTAGGCGCTAAGTGTTACATATAAAAAAGTACTCTAAGTCCTTCCTTGGGGTTCAAGCTTGCTTTATAGCAAATTTCATCAAATTCGGCTTAGCGGTTTGTACGCGAAAACGGAACAAACAGCAAGAAATAATTAGTTTCACATTTATAATATTAGTATGATAATGTATACTTATTTTTTATGGTTATTTTTTAACCCTAATATCTGGTGACTGTCTGTTTTCAGGGTTGAGTGAAATGCTTCATCATAATATACATCAGGCGCCGTGCTCTTGTGGCATCTGGACAGAACTGCTCTCAGTGATTTAGTATTTTCATTTCATGCACTTTACTTTAAACTGTATTTGTTTCCTTAAACCGCCAATGCCATGTTCTCAAAGTACAAAGGTTAAAACTGCTCTTACTGGACCTTTCTCTTTAGTACGTTGAAACTAAAGATTAATGCGAACAAACCTGCATTTGAAAGGTAGGCCTCATAAAAGGTCAGGTGTTATAAACAGTGAAATAAATTGGGCTAAGAATGAAAACATACTGCTAAGGTACATTTTTTTACTGTTTTTAACTAAGAATGCACCTGAGTTCAATAATTTCTTAGTGTACTGTGTACTTATATACAAATGTTTTCTTCTCTACTTCTGTATCCTATAATATTTTTTATTGTATTTAAAATTTATTTATGCATATAATTAAAAAGAAAAATAGTTAGATACTTAGAAATAATTTTCTAGTAGCATTGTACACAAGCCTTTTATAATAAGCTTAAAAATATAGGTTATACACAAACTAATGCATGTTACTTGTGAATTAACAGAGTTTAAAAATTAACCGACGGCATCCGATTATTTGCTTACAATAAAATTACATTACCGACTAATAATTTGTTCAAAACACGCTACTTTATCAAGAAGTGAATTTTATAGCTTTTTGATTGTATTCAATTATATAATCACTAATGCAATTTTACATTCATTGCGGCTTGATTTAAGTATAACATATAAATTGTAGTAATATATATAATATAAATTGTAATGTCACAAGACGAGAAGATAAGTTATTATATTAGATTTGGTAATCTAGTACTAGTACTAGTGCTGGTACTAGTGAGGTGGTCGTCACAGCATAAAGGCAAGGTTCTATGATCGTAAGCTATCATTCACTCATTCCAATTTAAAAAATGATCATTCGTATTACTGTGTGATAGAATATATGTAAATTACATTTTAGAGAGTTTTCTTTATGTTTTTTTTTTTTTTGGTACATATAGGTCGATGAGCAAATGCGCCACCTGATCGTAAGTGGTCACCATCCGTAGACATTGGCGATATAAGAAATATTAACCATTCTTTACATCGCCAATATACCAACCCAGAGAACTCAAATGTTATATCCCTTATGTCCGTCGTTATACTCACAACAATACTAAATATTATTGTTAACGATAGAACAAATAACGAGTGGGTGGTACTCAGACTGGCTTGCACAAAGCCCCACCACCAAGTGACGACTGTGAGTATAACATAATGTCATTAAAAAAGTTCAAGTGACAAACACTCGCTATAATTAATAACAATTAATAAAACTCGAGTTAAAAATAATATTGTCGTTAGTTGAAACCAATATGACGATAGTACAAAAGAGTTTAAGCTCATTCGTGTCCCTTCGCTGGGCTGCCACACTTTCGTTCTCCTGTCTTAAAGTTGAGAAACTTATGCTCCTTTTCCTTACCATGGATTCCAGGTATATATGTCTAAGAATTACGACGCCTGACGGTTTCCTCGCGATGTTTTCTTTCAACACCGAGCCCGAGATTAATTGTGAGCATAAAAGCACAAGAAAAACTTCTTGGAGCTTAGCGTGTTTTGTCTACTTGATCAGGTCCGTTTATTTATAGTCGCAGACTGTATAAGAATACTTCTTTGATACAAAAATTAAAATAGTTAATGACTGGTCAAGGATACCTATGTTATAAGTTAATCTTTTATATCTGGCTGTCGTCAACATGGTGAGGTATATAACCCGTGTAAATAAAGTGTGTCATAGCACGCGGTACAATAGTTTTTATGTGATGTTTGACCGAAAATGTTTTGTTATTTCTATTTATTTTTCAAGTTTAAATAATTGTCGATTAGCTCACTGATTGCGATTTCTGATGTGTTTTTTTTTTATTTAATTAGCCGTCTACCAGATGAGAGCCGATATGGCCCAGTGGTTAGAACGCGTGCATCTTAACCGATGATTTCGGGTTCAAGCCAACGCAGGCACCAATGAATTTTCATGTGCTTAATTTGTGTTTATAATTCATCTCGTGCTCGGCGGTGAAGGAAAACATCGTGAGGAAACCTGCATGTATCTAATTCCAACGAAATTCTGCCACATGTGTATTCCACCAACCCACATTGGAGCGGCGTGGTGGTATATGCTGCAAACCTTCTCCTCAAAGGGAGAGGAGGCCTTAGCCTAGCAGTGGGAAATTTACGGGCTGCTGATGTAATGTATGTAATGTACCAGAAGGGATTCACAACAGAAAACACCGTACTATTTAATTGATCTTTTCGATACTTATCTCCTATTTCCATGACCATTTCTTAAATTTGCATTACCTAAAAAATGTCGAACTTTCATCCCAAGTTTCACTCTCTGTGGTGATGATTTTTATGAAAACTCGTAGGTATAGGCAGTGCGTTTGTGTGTGAAATTATGTGTTATGATTATCGATGTGTTTATTTTTAATTGTATAAAAATTATAAGCATTAAGAGATTTATAGTTAAACAATGCTTTATCTCTTTCCCTCATGATTGATTTGACATTCGAAAGAAGAAACAACAGTAAGTCGGTGAGTCTTAATCTAGGTTATTGTTTATTGAATGTTATTTTGTGTATTAAAATTTTTGATTATTTTATTATTTTGACTTTGAATTATTGATATTATTTTTAATTTGTTATGGGATTTTTGTTTCGTTATATCTCTCGTCCATGTTGTGTACATTTGTCATTGATATACATATCAGTAAATACATCTCCCTTAATGTAATATATGAATATTGTTTACCTATGAAATAAATAAATGATCACGTGATAAATAAAATACCCAATAGCTGTATACTAAGGACTAAGATGTTGCACAAGGAAAAACTTTTAAAACAAACGATCAAACAGTTTAATCATCACGCCATTAACAACCTCTGAGTAATAAAACAAATAGTACATTTTTGATTTCAACTGTCACGAAGGAACGTATCCTTGTACCTGTAATTACAGACTTAACCAACCTTCAAACTGGAACATACAAACATACAACATCAACATATGTTCATACAACATTTTGATTTGATATTGAATCTTATACGTTGACAAAATTTTAAAGGTTTTTTTAGGTTAGAATTAAGCTATATTATCTTGATTCTATTATACCTTGGAATGGAAGTATCTTAGTTTTTTTTATTACATTGGAATACTGGCAAATCTGCCACTAAATGCTACGTGGTCACTACTGTTTATATCTATATTTTTATATAATAGTTACAATGCCTCAAATCAATTTAGGAAGTACTAATATTCCTATTTACCCCTTCTTTAAGCTTAAGTGTTAGGTTAGGTTAGGTTAGACTTTTTTTAATGGCCCGCTATTGGCGCTTTGGTAGGCTCGCATATAGCCCTCCCACCAAGTATAAATTATGTCTTATTATTTTACGTAACGATTATAATATATGTAATAATATCAGTCAAAATAGTTAAGATTGATGAATCTTTACTTTTTACACTGACTGATCATCTTGTCAGTTATTTTTTTAATTATCTCCAAAAAAATATACATTACGAAGACAAATAGCCATAGCGACTATTTTTGACTAGAGATTAGCTGAGTTGAAAATAACCGTAGTGTCAAGTATTATGTCAGAAGAAAAACTTAATTTTAACTAATAGTATAATCAACAGGGTAATTTATCTTAAAAATATAAATTATACATACACTTAACTATGAATTTTAGCTCAATTAATTAACAACAATTTTCCTTAGAAAAGTTAATGAAAACACGAGAAAAGGTGCGTGGGTTGTGTAGGAGAACGGGGTGGGTTGGCTGAGTGTAAGCGGACAGATTGCATTCCACACACTACCCACAGTTTCTCTTAAAATGTCAACAACCACTTATTGTGAATACAAAAAATATTATGTAGGATTTTTTGTGTAATCAAATAAGCAATGGCTCTTTTAGAATTATAATCATATTCATTCGACAAAATCTCGTATCGCGTTTGTAATATAATGTCAAATGTTGTCATTTGGACTTATTGTTGTGGCGATATGTTCGTCTCTTGTGAACAACGTACAATGTAAAAATGTACATGTAAAAGGTCCCAGAATAGATCCTGACCCTTGATCTAATGTCGTCCCCACTCCTAATACAAGTTTTAAGCTCAAATAGAGGGGTATATTGGAGTATTAGTATTTTTTTATAATGAACCATAGTAACTGGACTCCAGCGAATATCTGCTGATGTTCAGTAAAAATATAAAATAACGCCACAATTTATAAAAATAAAATGTAAAAAAGGCACGGGCAACTGTGAGCCCGTGGATGTTGTAAAGTAAATAAAAAAAAAAAAAAAACATAGTAACTATTGAATATAAAAATTTAATTGAAATTTATCTAAACACCTCCTCTATGCCTCTAAAGCTGTCTTTAATAAACTATAAACTACAAGTCATAGCTAATAAAATGATACTTGACTTCGATAAAGACCAAAATCTTTAAATGTGAATAGTAAATCTTTTTTTAAATCATTGATTGGTTTAAGCTTTTCATTAGGCTGTTGGCCTAGTGGTCCTAGATTCGATTCTTGCTAATATAAATATGGAATCAATGAATTATTCTGTAGATCTTTACTTCGTATCTTACTTGTGAACTGTTGACAGCCGACTTACGGTGATGACGCAAAATTTAGATTTTTTTTTTCATCTTCAAAAACAGCAAAGAAACAGTCTGTTTTTCTCTCCCGTAATCTTAAAAGCACTTATTACGCTTTACAATCTCATCTACTTACAATATCTTAAAAGTACGCTAAGCGAATTCGTGGGTACAGCCGTATCTGCATGACGCCGACTTATTTTTGCCATTTCACGATGGATCGTTGCTTAAACGACTTGGACAAAAGATAACGCCTGCTCGTTTATCAAGCCAATTCTCATGCCTCACTTCATAATGTTATGAGCATCGAAAATGTACTCCATAAGCTTCTACAAAGAATCTACATAATGACGTAATGAAATGTTTGGATAGTCGAACGGTGAACTGTAGTAGCTTCTACTGAATATAAATTATGCTAATGGGACGGGCTTATATACGAATATATATAATATATTAGTTAAACGTCCCATTCTTGATCAAACGCTACTTGAATGGAATCCACGTTAGCATGAACGAATCTTGCTCAAAGTCCTATTATGTTCTTAATTAGAAAATTTCAGGACCTTATTCTACCCCACTGCTCCAATGTGGTATCGTGGTGTGGTGCTCCAAAGGTTGGTGGTAGATTTACATCCGACTAATATACAGGGTTATTGGTAATTTGACGTATTCCCGTTAGGAGGTGATAGGGGTGACTATTTGCGATAATTTTAACCCCCATATGTATATGCAAAAGTGAACCATTTTTGAGTTATCGTGTTTTTTAGATTTTTTCAAAATAAGTCAAAAATGCAACTTCAAAAATTTATTTAAAAAGAAGTATCAATTAAAATCTATTTTTCCTTCTGATTTATAAAAACGATTAAACATTGGATATTTTTCAATATTTAAACAATAATTATCAGTCCAAATTTAAAAATGCGAGACGGAAAACGATATTATTTCAATATTTATTTTATTTTTTTCCCTCAAATATACCTGAAAAACAAAAAAAAACATTATGAAACTTGTTCTGCAGATTATTTTAAAAACATAATCGTTTAATTAGCTTTTCGAAAATGTATAAAAACTAGGAATTTATTTCAAAGCAACCGAAATAAAATGATCAGAAAGGACGCTGGTGGAAATTCGTATTCGAACATGACCGAATTCGTACTAAAGGTCGCTCTTTAAAATTCCCACAAAATTGATTTAAAATAATAACCAATGTAATATGTAATGTATGTAACTTACTTATTTACTTAACTTACATAATACAAATTTAAAATTAAATTTAGATTCAAATACAGTTCAGTAGCTTAGTAATACCATCTTGATCAAATTTGAATTTGTCGGTCCAGAGCCTATGGGGGTTAAAATTATCGCAAATAGTCACCCCTATCACCTCCTAACGGGAATACGTCGAATTTACCAATAACCCTGTATATTCTGGTACAATGATTTCCGTCACCACCAAGTATGGCATGAATATTATACTTAAAGTGGTATTGCTTATGTAAAAGTTTGAGCAAATCCAACGTGTATATAATATATCTGTTAAATATGTATTGTATATTAATATTTTGATATTTGAAAAACTACATTTATCAGTCTCCTTTGAACAAAAGTAACAAGTGAATGATTTATTCAAATACAGTTTACAGGTATCTCTTATTAGTCAGAACTTACGTAAAACCCGTCTCGAAAATACGTTTTATATCTGAAAATCTCTTGGAAAATAATATTATTTTTGCGTCCTCGGAAACGTCCTCTGACTACTCAAGGAACATAACGGCTCCTAGACTAGCTTTGATAGCTCAATGCTAGGTAGGGAGTTTTATGAAAGTCAAAACCTGTCCGGGCTTTACATCACATCGTATTTAAATTACATATAACTAACGTAATTATTTTATTTATGTTGGGGGACGAGCAAATGGGCCACCCGATGGTAAGTGGTTAAAACCCCCCTAGATATTGGCGCTGTAAGAAATATTGACCATTCCTTATATCGCTAATACACCACCAACTATGGGAACTGAAATGTTATGTCCTTTGTGCTGGTAGTGACACTGGCTCGCTCACTTTTAAAACCGGAACACCACAATAACCAATGGGAGAATACCTAAAGATTGATTTTGTATGAATGTATGTTTTTGCCTCTTATTTATATATTTTTTTCATTCTTCTTCAATGCTGGATGATATACTTAAGAAATATTCAAGCCTTTAACACTTCTCCTTTATATATTTTTTAACGTTACTAAACACTTAAAAAATAATAGTTTTCTGGCTCTAAATATTAATACACGTATTTAAAAAAAAAAGTAATTTAAAAATCTGGGCAAATACGTAATTTTTTTATAACGCTTAACGCACGTAATGTTAGTTATATCGATGGCAAAGATCGTGCGGTACTATTCTGTTAACGTATAATTAAGTTTAGTATTCTTAGTTCCACATGGTCAGTTCGCTTGGCTGGCGATAACTGCTTCCTTGCACGTAAAGGCCCCATTTGGTCTTGTACGCTGAGATGTATGTATATTGGTATCTATTCTTTTATTTGCTGAAAGTACTCCAAGGTATTGTGGATAAATGTGTAATGTTCGTTTGGAAACTACTGAACCAAATGGAACTGCAAGGCGTGTTGGAGTTTCCTTGGTTTGGTATTCGTTTTTGTAAAAAGATTAGGTAAATCTTTGAACAGATTTTTTTTAGGTATAATGAAATTAATGAACCATTAAATCTTATTTCAAAATTTACAGCAGCTCTTTTTTATTAGTTGCTTATTTTGAAGTTTGACAACATATAAAAAAATGCTGCAATTTGAATTTCGAACAATATTTTTACGAAACAATTTTGTAGTTAATTTATCAATAGTAAAAACACTTGAATACTTGGAGGCCTGACGTGTTTTTATCGGTCGATACTTTGACTGTAAATTATGCAAATCTAGGTGACATAAGTATCTGATTGCAGAAACATTTACATGATTTTAATATTAGGTTGATTATTTTTTTTATTCATGATTTATATTATTAAAAAAATACGGGTACGTCTTGGGACTCCCGACAGAATTTATAATTTCAAAAAGTGTGTGTCCGAAAAACGGCATGCACTGTGGGTTAGAGTGAGAGAGGAGGAGCCTACCGCTGGCGTATGTGTAAGAGAAAGGGACAGAAAGACTGGCGCCGTAACGCGTTACGTAACGAAGCGATTTACCTTCCCATATGAAGTTATCACTTTAAAATCCTATTAATACTAAATATATCCTATAAAATAATAATATATCATTTAAGACAGTTGACAAAAATCCATGTGACAATAATAGTAATTTTAATGTAACTTTTACAACAACTGCATCCGGTATTCCATTTTTTTTAACATAATTTATTTCTCATAGGGCATGTATCTACGTTACTTAAATGCTTAGACTTCAAAATACAAACATAACATGCGGACATGAAAAGACTTAATAATTAAATGTATCATAATAAAAAATACTTAAAACATATAGCTGTATGGACCTATTCCTTTGACAGAGGAAACAATTAAACAAAAAAAAAATACACATAATCATTGTTGACTAATATTAACATCAACACTGACACTACATTAAGTAACTCCTCTAAAATTAACAAAATTAAATAATCCAGCTTTATGTACAGAATAAAACAAATATTTTTTAAGGGTAGCGTTAAATACCGAGGAAATAACATGGAGCATCAGCGATTATGCTGGCAGATAATACGCTGCCTCGTATATTTATGGCGCAGATAACAGCAGCGATGATTTAAGGAAAACTGATAATGTTCACGATTTACAGCTGTAAATAACTTGTTAACGGTTTTCTTAAATCGAAAAAAAAATAGCCACGTAACAATAAGGTTGGTTGGTATAACTTGATTTATGAATGATATTTTATTGTTTGAAGGCGATAATGTGAGTGATATGTTCTTACGTTTGTTTTTTTATTTTTTATTTTATCCTCACCTAAGCCCAATAGTTGATAAATATCAAAGGTTATGAGGGTGCACAATATATTGCGTTGTTAATTTAAAACATCTTTATTAACAGGTCGGGAAAAAAGTATTTTTGTATTTTATAAGTAAAAGTTGCAGTAAAATCACTTTGGTTGTGTAAAATTCTTTGTATCTGGCTGTCATTGAAACCATTAAATAGATAACATTTTAAAAACAGGTAAATAAAAATACAAATGATTTCAGGTAATTTTTGTATTAATTGTCTGTTCACCAATTAGTAAAACTAAAGAAGAAAACGATATATTTTGTAGTTTTATTACAAAAAAGGGTAAAAGCGACTCAAACCGCGTAAAAACTTTTGTGACATTTATGGCAGTATCAGATAGAGTGGCTCAAAATTGGTTCGTTGTCAGTCCAGAAATTTTGATGTTAAAGATGCTCTAGTCGGTCTGTTGCAGTTAAAGTTGATGCAATTTTTGAACAAGTGAAAAAAACTGACATATTGAGTAACAACATAGCTGAAGAGTTAAGGGTTCACCATAAATCAGTTTTGACCCACTTCGAAAAGTCAAGCTCCAGAGACTTCAGCGAAACTGGAATTAATTCGCAATAAGATCGCAATGATTTGTGTATCGCGGGATTGGAAGGACAGCATTTATTGTGAACTTTAACCGCCGGGCAATACCAACGACTTGGATCACTACTAGCAACAGCTAATTCAAGCAAGAAATAGAGAAAAAACGCCCGGAATTGATCAATGGGGTGCGATTTTTCCTCACGATAACGTCATACGAGCTTGGTTCGGAAATATTATTGCATCCACCATATAGTTCTGATCTGGCATCCTCAGATTTTTACCTGTTTTGGTCTTTTCATCAGGAAAGACTGCCATACTACTTGTCGCAGATTTTGTGATCATAAGTCCCAAAATCACTATAGCAATTGGATTTCACTGTAACAAGTTATCGAACAAAATGGCACATATATATTAAAATCTAATGGAAATAAACAAGGACATGAAATACGAAAATACTTTTCTCCAACCCTATTACACAAACTAAAGATATTTATATAAAACCTGTCATAAATAAGATTTTCTTTTACAATGTAACTGAAATACTACTAAACTAATATTAATAAAACTTATACCAAAAATGCAGCACATCCCGAAGAAGGTATTAGTGTATATTATTACATAAGTAATATACTTATAAAATAATTATTTCATAAATCATGATATGACATGATACTTTATAATACATTATCAATGTAATCCCATTTAATCGCAATTCGAAATGAGAAATGGACGAAATATCAACATGGAGTGAACTGGGATTTGTCTATGTATGTGTGACTTATAAGAAGAAATGGATATGCATTTTAATAAGACTCGGATGGTTATAGTCTATAAACCCGATCAAGATATAATCAGGATTATCAAATAGATCGATCTATACTCCTTGTAGACATATAAAAGTCGCTGATCCCATCCAATTCCCTCGTGATATTTTCATAGCTTCCTCGAGTAAATTATAAGAATATATTTTAAAGAAATAATGGAATATAATATAATTTGATTAAATTTATAATTCAAGTTTAAATACACGATAACGGTAATGATTCTGTTATACATAATATACTAAACTAATTTGACAATGGAGCCTTTAATTGTCATCAGAAGAAAGGGATAGCAATATACCTTGTTCAGTTCAATTAAGATATTATGTTTAATATTATCGACACCGGTGATATAATTTGGTTTAAGCCCATCTGTGTTGATACCCACGCATCAATTATTTTATCATACGTCAATACTTTCTATTGGTGCTGCAGTTTGGTACAAAGGACAAAGGACATGACATCTTAGTTACCATTGTTGGCACCGTAGTATGTAAGGAGCCGTTTGGTGTTTTTTTTTTGCTATTCCAGGTCTTTGGGCAAATGTAATCAGGTACCTCCTTATAGTAGATTGTCAGTCATAATATAAAAGGTTATCATTGTATCTAAATTCGCATTTATCAACAGTATCAAGCTGAATTACCTTGTGGTTAAAACAGATGCATTTAGCCGATGGTTGCGGGTTCAAGTCTCATTTCAATTCATTTCGTGCTCGGATGAAAGTGATGATCGTGTAGGATGAATATCTGCATGTGTATCCGCATTGGAAACGCGTGATGGAATTAACTCCTAAAAAGGTGAGGCGGCATAAGTCCAGCAGTGGAATATAATCTCAGTCATGTCCTAGACGATACACATTTTAATTTCTGAAATTGTCTTATACATTTACAATTTGTGTAAGAAGTTGTTTACAGAATTGCTCGAAGGAATTTGTAAAGAGTTAACTTTTCACTGAATTAATTCAAGACAGAAACTCGTGGCAATGTTTTATTATATGTCGACTTTAATGTTACCGTTGTTGACAATTTGTTCTCCATCAAAACTTTGAATTTAGGAAATTCATTTACAGAATAATGTTTAAATCAAAATAATTCAATCGCCCCAATGCTGCTAAGGAAAGAAGTTGCTTCAATATTGACTAAATTAAAAAAAATATGCTTAAAGGGGATTCGCTCTGTCTGGTAAAATTAAATCATTTTTTTTTTTGTGAAATAGAAGCTTCGAATTAATGGCTGAGGAGAAAGCGACGACGTAAAAGCGAAAAGGTGGTACGTAGTCTTTACTATTACTAATTAGTTGGTGGTAGGGACTTGTACCCATCTGGGTAGGTACCACCCACTCAATACTCAATATAGTCTATCGTGAAGCAGCAATATTTTCTATTGTTGTGTTCCAGTTTGAAGGGTGAGTGAACCAGTTTTACTACAGGCGTAAGGGACATAATAACTTAGTTCCCAACCTTGGTAATGCATTGGCGCCAACCACCGAATTCTGATCTGAACCACTCACTTGATATTAATACAATGAGATGTACAGTGAGATGTAAAGAATAATTATATAGCCCAGCTCCCTAACTCATAAAAAAAATGGCGTGCGAACCTGAAATAATCGAAAATTAAGATTCACTTGCTCTAGTTACCATCCATATCATTTCCACCGTAACAATGAAATAGTGGCTGCAGTGCACATCTGAAAATCAACTGGAGCATAATACTTGAAATAATAATAAATCAAAATTAAACTTTTACAAATTAAAAGCTCGTATAGTCTGAAAATTATATGAAAATTGGATTGAGGTTTTGAATAAAGGAAAAAAGTGTCTCTATAATATAAGTAGGCACACTTAAGGCAATTTAAACTAAGTTACTAAAATACATCACTTAGAATCCATTATGGTTAATAAAGAATTAAAAGCTTAAGAGTAATTAGCACCTTAAGCAACAAAGCGCTCTAAAGCATATATTTTATTCAAATATCCCAGTCACTCTCTCGAATAAAATGTTCAACAACAGAAATTAAGTTTAGCAAAATAAAAGCAATATTTTCCCTTTCTGACCCTACCTTATTCGGCCGTTGATCATTCGCTCATATTAAAAATGTAAGCCTATACTTTAGTAATGATCCGACCCGAGTAATTGTCAAATATTATTCGTCCCCCGTCCCGAAAGTAAGCAACAGCTGTACAGAATTGTATAATTTTTAAAAGTAAAAAAATAATGTTCCACTCAATATTGATTAATTTAAAAATAAACGTTCCTTAATGCATGTACTCATTGTTATATTTTCCTTGAGAGAACTTTCCTTAAACATTGTACGAAAACTTTAACATATATAGCTATAATCTATCTTTAATGGCAGTAATAAAGTGAAACACTGGAAAATTGCTCCCTCGGGTAATAAAGAAAAAATTCTCGTTATTATGAGACGGAATTTGGAAAGGCAATAAGAAATCAAACAGAATTTTTACGGTGAAAAGTGGGGGTTATATCGGTATCCGCCTGGCTGGCAGCCGGCAGTTCTGTTCTCAGGGAGATAACCGGGATAATGCGACGGCATTCTGTTCTCATTTGTAACCCGGCTTTAATGGAACTTTTTTCATAGCCCTTCACTTTTTCTCTGTCAGTTTTTGCTTCATCTTATTTTAATTGTCTTTTCCGTTGAGGTAAATACGACCACAATGAAGTGCTCTGTTTTCATAAACGCTATAATAATGTTAATATTTTATTACGTTTCATTGAACTGTTTATAAAATAAAGTTTAGTATAAAATAATCCATATTACTATTTATTTCTGAATTTAAAATATAATTTAAAAAAAAATGTACGTATTTTTTATTTAAATCGCGTGTAATGAAGCGATCACTACGCAAAGATATTCAAAAAGCGTTTGATCATTCGTATTTCGGACACATGTGAAAATTCGCATCGATGAAACGTCGAATTATAACATAGATGTCACGAGAGATACAGAGGTTTTATTTCTTCTTTACGTGTGCGATATAAAAGACCATTCGTAATATTTTTATGATCGATGAATGATGCACGTACAGAGCACGTACATCTTCAATAAAATCGAATGAGTAAATCGTAAAATGAGACCAAATATATTGTTTTGTATTGACTACGATACTGCGTTCAAAACTCCTGACGCGACGCCACGTTCGAAATGCGTAAAGCGTAGACAATTTACATAATATTTTCGCCGTTGTCAAGATATTTGGTATACGTATTTTCGCAAACACGAACATCTTAAAAAATTTATCGGTGCTGAGGGGAGACGCGAATTCTTTATATCAATTCTAGTTAAGTGAATCATAATAGTTTCGTCTTGGGTACGAATTGTTGCAGACTTTGTAATATTCAAACGCGACGATACAGAATACTTACGGGGGTCTTTGCGTAACATTATGACGTACTTATATTTTAACCGACACATAAAAGAGGTGTATATAATTTTTTTATGTATGTTCACATGTAACTTTTTTATTAGCTGATTTTGTTGATTCTTTTAACGTTCCCAATGTAACTCTGTAAGGTCCATACAATTTATTGGCATTAGTCATTGTTTAGTTTTACTTGAGGCAAAAAGTACGACCTAATTTTACAATTGTATAACTTTCTTGTAGTTATCTTTTAAATTTGAGTGGAATTAACCAACTCGTTATCTTGTGGCTTATATGGTTATGAAGTTCGAACCTTAAACCGGTCAATAATATTAATTGGGTTTTTCTCATAGACTTTTCTATTTCTCATAGAGAGTAATTCACTCTCCATTCCACTCGTCTTCTTTTACTCTTACTCCATTCATCGAGCGATCGTACATCATATGACATTTTCTTAATAATTAATTTTAATTTGTTCGCGTTTTGTAGTTAGACTAAGTAAGCTGTTATTCATAACATAACATAACATAATCAGCCTCAAATTTAATATTCAGTTATAAACAAATTCAAATATTAGTCTGAAAATTCTTAGTAATTTAATTGTAAATTTACATTTAAGTATAAAATAGAAAAATATTTGTAAACCGTAACTGGATAACATCAAAGAGTAAACAATCTCAATGTTTTAGATTAAATGTCAATTGTTTTTTTTTTATTGGAAATCAAATTAACCTCAACCAAAATACTTACAGCCAAAGGTTAAAAAAACAAAAAGTATGGATATAATTTAATTAATTTAAAAAAAAGTTGTACTTACTCATAAAGCAGATACTTTCTATTTATTTATTTTTATTTGCAACTGTCCCTTAGGACTAGTACATGGTCACCAACGCTAACGAGCATAGGCGCTGTAAGAAATATTAACCATTGTGTCTATAAATACACTGGCTGTCTCACATTTCATATCAGAAAACAAAAAAAAAATGGTGATGCTGTTTGGCAGTAAAATAAGTAATGAGTTTAACTATCTAGACAGACTTGCACACCGGCATACAGCTTACAAAGAGTATCAATCTCATTGCAATTTTAGGTTTGCATAACGTGTTATTAAAATTAAAGATAAATAATAGATACTAATCAATTAAATTTTAACAACAAATAAATATAAACAAAAACCGACTCCATAAAAGATATACAGTCAGAATAATTTGTAATTTTTTATATGAAAATACAGCCAGTTAAAAACATGTACCCACTGCGATTACATACAGACATTTCAATTCAAAAAATGTTGCAATTCAATTCGTTCAAAGCGTTCCAACACGGCAAGTGCACTACCGACCACCAACATTTTATATCAATGAAATTTCCAACAGGAAGTCCGTGCTTAACATAAATACGAAAAACTTACGCCCCATCAGTGAGAATGGGACATATTTTTATTATGTGAAAACTCGTAATACGTCAGAGTATTCTATTCATTTGCGTTTTGCGAATGACATGTGACCCGTACGCCATTAAAACGGAATAATGAAACACCTGCGGTTTTCGTCTTCAGTCGGATGCCGCATAAATGGAAACAGTTATGGTCCCCTTTTCCCTGATTTCAAACGGTTCACTGAAAACATTGCTATGCTTTTAGTACCTGCATTAAATAATCTATTACAGAAACCATATATTTCGAAAAATACTTTCATGGCTGCTGTTGTTGTTTCAGTTGGTATTTTTTTTACGTAAATTGCATATTATAATATTCGTTTTAATTTCTATTGTATCAAATAAAGTCGATGACCTGTTTGTTTATTTTTAATGTTATATTTGTATTTTATCTTCTACATAAAAAAGCAACCAAATTTTCATTATATATATATATATTCAGATTTTTAAATAAAGTCTACAAATAGAAAACGAACCCCCGACAATCAAGCGCTGCAGCCACAGCGTAAGCGGTCTTAGAATATAATTATCAGCGTACATGCGGGCTCTTCCAGTCTACATTTTTCCCTACAAAAGAGCTTTAGCATCTCTCCGCTTTGTTCCCGGGTGTCCGTCCGTACAAAGCGGGCGTTGCACAAATAATTATGTGCATACAATTATTTCCTAAGCGTTTGTTCGGCGGTAGCACGCTACCGCGCCACCACGCCACGCCACCCCGCTCCCCGCTATCACCCTCGGTCGTATTTAATTAAAAACTTATCCCTGTATCAATAGCATACCTGTAAGAATGTTAACAGGAAAGTATACATTTAATTTACATTCATAATTAAGGCTTTATTATACGACTTGATTTATCACAACGTTAATAATGTTGATGAATAACGGTCAAATGATTTACTTGTCATGTCGCGACGCGATTTTCGTATAACGGAGCTCTTAGCTTAGCTTAATGTACATAACATAACATAACATAAACAGCCTGTAAATTTCCCACTGCTGGGCTAAGGCCTCCTCTCCGTTTGAGGAGAAGGTATGGAGCATATTCCACCACGCTGCTCCAATGCGGGTAGGTGGAATACACATGTGGCAGAATTTCGTTGAAATTAGACATATGCAGGTTTCCTCACGATGTTTTCCTTCACCGCCGAGCACGAGATGAATTATAAACACAAATTAAGCACATGAAAATTCATTGGTGCCTGCCTGGGTTTGAACCCGAAATCATCGGTTAAGATGCACGCGTTCTAACCACTGGGCCATCTCGGCTTCATGTAACGACCTACATTTATTATATTTGATCTTCACTATTTATTTGTTATTATAGACTGACTAAGCGACTTCATAAACCGAAATAGCACAGGGATTGAAACAGGTAAATCTTAACCGACGAATTACGGGTTCAAACCTTGACAAGTACCATGGAATTTTCATGATCCTAATTTATGTTTATAATTCATCTCGTGACTTGTAAAACATGTCAGTATTTGCATGCTTTGAAAATATGTTAAAATTTCAAACACAAAATCTTTATCGATATTATACGATAGATAATTATTTTATCCCATCACTATAGTGATAGAACGTCAGCGAATAGTAACATTTCTGATATACATTATTTTTATTAAACACGAATTAGTTTTGACACAATAAGGTCAGGCATCCAGTAAACGAATTAGGTCGGCTAACTTACGAAATCATGTACAATTTGCTGACAGAAATGGGGCACGATTTCATCGACTTATCAAAGAACTAGCAATACATCATTATGCGGCAGATTCTATAGGATACGTGCTAAGTGTTTTGTTAAATATCTATTTATAAATTTACAAAGATAAAAAAGTTCAATATCTATCGGTTTGTCAAATGATTGATTTTTGTTTTTAACCGACTTCAAAAAAGGAGGAGATTCGCAATTCGACTGTATTTTTTATGTTTATGTTACCTCAGAAGTTTCGACTGGGTAAACTGATTTTGATGATTCTCCAAAACCGACTCCAAAAATAATAATAATTGTAACCACATTATATAATCGTAAATCTATTTTTAAGTAGTCTAATATTTTCATTTCGTTTCATTTTACTTAGAAGAACTCTAAAAAATATTTTGATCATTGTTTGTTTTTCAGCGGTATGTGTTGAGTTAGATTTCAAGTGGGTACCTATCTTCTTGCTCGGTAAACTCATAGATCGTACCTACATATTAATGAGTAGAAAAAATAAGTTTATTATTAAGTTGTAAAAGAATACGCAATTATTTTTTTAAACTATTTAGTGCATAATGATTTGTTTTTAAATAGTGTTTTTTTGAAGTCGGTTTTTTTTTGTTAACATTTTTCTTTATTTAGCTACTTTCACTTGGTGGTAGGGCTTTGTGCAATCCCGCCTCGGTAGTACCACTCACTCATAACTACTTAGTATTGTTGTGTTTCGGTTTGAACGGTGAGTAATTCAGTGTAACTGCAGTCACAAGGAACATAAAATCTTAGTCCTCTAGGTTGGCGGCGCATATACTATTTGCAAAGCAATCCTATTGTGTACAGTGTTTATGTAGAATTTGACAGAATTTATTTAGTGCGATGAGAAATCTCCATGGACGTGCTTTTGCTAGTTGTTCAAGCGTTCCTGGAATTCTACCTGATCGATGCGTGTAACACAAAATCCCTTAGTCGATTCTAACGACTCCCAAAGGTTCACTAATACAATGAAGTGATAGGACTCTACTTCGCTGGAAACTACACGGAACGTCTATTATCTATCGCCATAGGCAAACGACGTTTAAATTCAAATTAATTATAACGCGCGTATAAAAGCTTCATAATATGAACACAATAATCTCAAACTGAAATTCAATTCCAAACATTACACTTATTTATTGATAGTCAAATCAAACACTACCACCGGTTCTGACAAGAAAATACCCTGACCTGAGAAGAACCGGAGAAAGAAACTCAGCAATAATAATAATAATGTCGTCCTGACCGATTTCGGCCACGGCGGAGAATCTTAACCAGCCAACTATACAGGACATATTATAGTGCACAAACGAGGCTTGAAGAGACATCTTGCGGGCCGGCATGGCGAGGGTGACTAGTGCAGCTCATCCTTGCTGACTGTACTAGTCGTTTTCGCGTTTGGACTCCACTTCCACTCCACTTCCTTTGGACAATATAAAAAAACAAGTGTGCGCGCAAACACAGGGTTTTGTACAAACCCGTCTGGGTGGGTACCCAGACGGGTTTGTACAAAACCCTGCCACCAAGTAATTTCTTCAAAATTTACATGCGGAAAAATACACTTCGAAGATCTTTCAGTATATTTCCATTATACGACCTACACAAATGTTATGCAAATAACAAAATAAAAATATTAATGAATTTATTACACTCTGTTGAACTCAAAGCAAAGGTCTCCTAGAATTGTGTAATCATCGTAGATGCTTCTAGTGAATCAGTGATCTGATTACACGACGTCACCCGCAGTTCTCAAGTTCTCTGTGCGGAGCTGTCGGCCCGTTCTCATTGTGTTCCTGTATTAACGACCAACGCACAAAAGACTTCGCTCGTATATCAAACTAACGTCACGCCAATGTCTTCCTTCCTCAGTGTTACAGGCCCGCAAGAAATTACTCTTTTTATTGGGTATTCGCTGTAGTAAAATTATGGTGCGTAAAATTCATATTCACACATAAAGGTTTTTTTTTTATATTCTTGTTTGTGAAGGGTTTGATGTACTCCAACGTTTATATTTGCTTGTATATAACCATTTTATATTATTATTATAATAAAATATTATACAGAACTTTTTTATGACTTGTAATTTTTTTTTTTTTTATATATTTTTCTTTAGAATATTTATTTGAATAATAATTATTATATTAAAAACGCAAATAATTACAAAATCTCTTAAGAATTAAAAATGCTACTCCAAAAATCATGACCACATGGAACGGCGGCAAGAAGCAGCATTTCTCCCAGTAAATCGCAATTTCGATTTTCCGGGAAAAAACTTAATCTAGATTCTTATAGATTTTTAAATTATATTATTAACCAACATAAGTAGAAATATTAGTAAGTAAATCTTTATAAAAGGCGACTCTTATCCAGTTTCAGATTTTTTTATCTCACCTTTTTGATCCGTTATTATTAGATATTATAAAAGTTTCATCAGCAATCATTGGACGTAGAGTATTATGACTACTGAAAAGCCGATATGACTCAGTGGCTACAAGTGAATCTTAACCAAAGATTACGGGTTCAAATTCGAACAATCTTTTTAATTTTTAATGGATAAATTAGTGGGCTTAATTTTAAGCTTGGATTTATGATTCATATATGTTGAGTAGCAGGGTACCAATCCGTATTAGGACAGCTTGGTCGAATAAGTTCCAAGTCTTTTCCTCAGAGAGAAAGGAGGCCTTAACCCAGCAGTAGTAAAAAAGGCTGTTGCTTATAATAAAAAACCCACCAATAAAAACCCTATAATACGAAGCAAATACGAGGCCGCGAACAAATAGGTGAGGCTATTTTTAATACTACTACTTTTAATTACAATAGTTAATCTTGGAAAATATTGATATTTATTCCCTCTAGTAAAGCTGATAAAGTTTTCAAACTTCCACTTAGTAATTAAATACTCATTTTTGTAAAGCGCTCCAAGAACTTATAAAAAAGGATATGAGAGCTAATCCACTTACGTATTTTTTAACAGAGCTTTTTCCTAAGTCAATCTTGCATTTAAGCTAAAATTCATTTATTAGCTCAGAAAAATTAAACAAAGGAGGAATGTTATTGTTTCTGCCACCCAAGAAATATTTGTTTTCCCTCCAGGTCTGAAAGTTCACTCAAACTTCGCTAATGACTTCTTTTGAAATAGAAATTTTCCGGGGAGCTATTCGAAAGCCTTCGCTATCTGTTTAACAGTAGTCAAGTCTTTTATTGTTTCTGAAGTTTCCTCGCTAATCGCTTTCGTGCGTTTAATACTTAAAAACGCCTCAATAAAATGGAGATTTGACAACATTACGCTGAACGCGTAATTAAACGCGTTCAAGTATTAAGCCACTAATTCTTGTTTACGAAACTATTCAGCTGTTTGAAAATGTCAATACAATAACGATAATAATAAAACTTTTATAACTCCTTTAAGCCTTATACAAAATAAAATGGAATCGGTTTATAAAAAATATTTTTTTTACAATTTATATGATATGAACAAAAATAAAATCCATCAATCAATGAAAATGAATTAACAACCGGTTGATTGAGTACAGATAATAAAACTATATTCAAAAATTTTAGAGTACATTTTGATTGATAGGCCTACTTGTTAAATATTCTCCAAGAGCTGTATTTACGAAATTAATCAATACTCTAACAACTCATCGTGGAATAGCCCTTTAAATATTAATTATCCGAACATGGCTCGTAATTAGTTTTCTATTCATAATTTAGCTCATAGGCAAATCAGGCGATAATCTATTGTTCTTTATTTAACAAAATAACAAATTATTTTATAAAAGCTTTATATAAAATTCATTAATTGTATAACTTCGAGTCTCCAATTTATTTTCACGTATGTCAAATGAATTGCCTTTGAAAATCAGTCCGATGGTTGGCTACAAAAAGAATTTAGACCCACATTGGGCGCCATTCCGAGCCGGGATTATCGAGGAGTCACAAAGGACACAAAAGGCAGTTTATCAAAGCACGTTTGACTGGGTATCTTCCTGTCACAAGTTCGCTTGCGGGGTTGAACCAAACTTGGCCTACTAAGGCCCCTACGTGTCTTTGTAAATCGTAACAATGGTCTAGAGACACCAATACACGAATCACGTACGACAACTATATTGAAAAAATAATCTAAATAATGCACCCATTCGGTCTTAGAAGCTATTATGTGAATCTGGATATCTAATTCTCAATATCTATTTCTCAATTCAATTCATTGTACTTTAAAATGTATAAAGGTGTTTCGTCGATGTATGTATATATCTAAAGAATCCCATGCTGTCATAACCAACCGACATTGAATAATATAAGCTTACAATATCTGCTATTTAAATACCTATAAAATATTTGTTTATATTTTTTTTCTGTTTTAATAATAATTGTTTCCTATTACTTCAAATAAATATAGCAATATAAAGTTAATCAAATAATGAATAAAGTATTTAACCACGACGGTAGCGACGTTTAATTTGACGTAATAGAGAACGGGGTAGCATAATTTTTTCACGGAAGATTTTGAGTCGTTTTAATTGGTATTTCAAGTTTGATATCCAGTGAAATTGTATTGCATAATTGAGATGCAGATGGGTGGTGTCGACGCGATGAAATCGCTTCGTGAATTCTTCAAAGAGTGCTTAATTAGCGTTTCAAGAAGAAATTAATGAGCTGAGTCGACTAGTCACCAGACGCGTCCTTGTTATGAATCGTGATATTCATTTCGAATTTTCTCTATCATTTCATTTAAGGTGATTCATGACTTTCTTTTAATAAGTTTATCCAAGAATCAAGGTAATTTGAATATTGAGTGAGCACTATTTTAGGCATATTTATTATGTTTTCTAGAGGTTTTTACATAGGTTATGGTTAAAATACAATTTCATATATATAAAAAAATTAAATGCAAAAACTACATACAACAAATAATATTATAATTAACAATAATTGATTAAAAAATATAAACGAAAGCTAAAGACAACTTAACTAACAAAAGTAGAAAAAATAGAAAATTCAAGTCTCTAAAAACGCAGATTTTTACAGTTACGATTTTCAATATTAACTTAAAACCTTTTTAAAAAAAAAAACTACTTTAATTTTTTATTATGATTTCGAATTAATCAGAACGTATAACAGATAAAGAATTAAGTAAAACAATCACTTACCTAATGGATACATTATATTATTAGACACGGATAACTCTGACATATGATATTAAGGGCGAAGCCTTTACATAGGAAAGAAAGCTGCCTAAAACATCAGACGTAAGTGATGACGTCTTTCTGGACAGTAATAAGACGAAAGATTTATAAGTTGATTAATTAATCAAGGCAACATACAAATCGGATACTTTTACCAAAATTATAAAAAATATAAGATTTGTTTACTTTAACTTCAGCTTACAATTATTAATTACTGCATGTAATGACTGCATGTCGTTCAGAATATGAAGTCAAACATATGTTTACATTTTACATAAAAAATAAAATTAACCAAGTATGTGACTTAAAAGAAAAACAATAATGACATCCATTCTAATGATGTTGACGCGCTTAAAAACTTAATTTTGTAATAGTAAAATTGGAACCTAAATAAAAATATTCACTCCGATTACAATATAGCTTTTTGCCTAGATGCGTTTACGCGTTTTCCATATGAAGTGGAGTGTAAATGGGACTCGCCGGTACGCAGAACGCCTAGCGCGTCTAAGAACACCGGAATACCTACTAAAAAAATATCTTAATTTGAGGGATCAATAAGCAGTATAGGTATCTTAAATACAACTGTACTAAATTATTCTCTTTAAAAATTTTAAGTAGGTAATAAGGGGATGAGCAATTGAGTTGGTAAAAAAATATTATGTGATATTAAGTTTTCGCTCGCGTTTTAGGGGACGGTCGTCAATTGTTAGCTATAAAAAGTATTTATTAAAAATTATAATACTTTTTTGACGTTCAAACTAACTTCATACCGAATTTCATCAAATTCGGTTCAGTGGTTTGGCCGTGAAAGAGCAACAGACAGATAGACAAAGAGACAGAGTTACAGTTAGCATTTATAATATTCATATGATATATTAATACATGAATCATGTATATACATAAATAGATGATCGCAAATTGCATCACTCTACCGAATATTATACTCATAAACGTTTGCAAGAATAATGAATGAACTTTATTTATAAAATTATGAATTTTAAATTTAGATTTGCATAATACATTATGCTATATTCAGAAGAGAAATATTTCAACGTTCGTTTGTAACATTAGAGAATGGGGTGTTCCGTTACTACATGATAGTTTCAGAATAATAATACTTCAAATTAATATGAACTTCTTAATTCATAATGAACACACTTCCTCGTTGATTTAGCTGTGGTCCTGTGTCACAAATTTTAAGGAGCAGCCTGAAGTATCAATTTTAGAAGTATGCAAGTTTAAATAATACAGTCTCGTATTACGGAAAGCACGTAATGGAACCTGAACTTTCTCCGACCTTATTTTCTAGAAAGAGAATTAAACATACAAATTCATTCAACTATTTTTTAAATGAGACTAATTTCCACTTAAATAAATATATATAAATCAAAATAAACAAAAATAAGTTATTAGTTTAAAAATGTTATCATTATAAAACACACGTATATAAACTATTTACTCGAAATGTTTTATGACGTCATAATGTTAAAGGCCACTCAACTATTTTAAAATGAATTTTTTTATGAGACTTTTTCATTAGTTTCAACACAATCTTTATGATCGAAACGTAAATGCAAAAAATATAAATTTTACGATTTAGTCTAGACTGCTTTTCTTCATTCGTTTGATTTTAATTTATCCGCTGGGCTTGCATTTTTAGCTCTTGCTTTAAAATTGCACGGGAATTTATAAACATGCAAAACAAAAATATATTAATCGGTTGTTACACCACTGACTGATTCTTAATTCATATTCTACCGCCAAAATGTTCAAATGTTTTTAGAATTAACGATACTGATGATGATGAACAGGTTCGTTATTCTAGTGTTTCTCTTGTAATTACGAAATGATGTTATGTCATCCTGCCCGATTTCGATCGCGGTTGCCATTACCTCGGTCCATTCTATACATCTCTTACTTTCATAATCCGATGCCAATACGACACCGTCGAAGAAAATACAGGGGCAGACTTTACGTGTTTATCGATAATACTACAACTGACAGAAAAAAAAAATGATCTGCGCTTGGGTTTTGGACCAAGGACCTCGAGATACTTCCATCAATGAGGCAGTTAAAAAAAGTTACATTAATAACGCAGTTTCTCTTCAATTCCAATAAAATTTAAATTAATCGCATTGCAAATAAAAAATTCTATAATCTATAACAGTTTCAAAAAAAAATATTTCGTATTCAAACACGTTTCATTACAGCTTAACAATAAAAATGAATAGATTTGTATTTCAAACATTTTATTAACGCATTTTCAAGTTCAAGCTTATAAAAGCTATACAAATTTATAAATTCAATAAAGCGATGCACATAATTCACGGAAAATTTCGGGAACACGTTGGAAAACCACCCTCAAACCACAGTGTAACTCCATAGTGTATAATTTTGTGTACACTGCGTTAAATGCGCTCGCGAATGGACAATTACGGTAAGCGGTCCATTTCTCCCGTGCCACATAACGGTGGGATGCGTCACATACATACATTTAAATTTCATACACTATATATTTTTATTTTTGTTGTGGTCATAGGATTTTGTAAACTGTGATAATTTTAATTTGAACTCCTGTAAACATCACGATCATAATAATCTCTATTCAATTAGGGTATTACGAGGTCATCGACGTTACAAATCGTGATTTTCTAGATATTTAATATAAAGCAACCACCGGATCGGAATGTGGATTCTAACGTGAACTATCGGGAACTCAGTAGTTTATCTTTTTCCCGATTGAAATACAGAATGAACTATGTTAAATTCAATTTATATATCGAGTATTAAAATCAAAGATTAGGAACCTCACTTTTCGCTTTTTCATCAAGTAAGTTTTATATATTAATATTACATATACCTACTAGTTTTAGGTAAGATATAAATTTGAATTGAATGAAACGATAACATCCTTATAATACACTCCGATACTTGGATTTCTCTAATCCGGATTTATCTGGTTACACGTTAGTAAAACCATAATTAAACCTTTGATTTATTTGCATACATAATATAGAACAAACGAAACTAAATGTATTACTATATATATTATATATTCGAAGGACATTTGATTTAAATGTGTAATAACCAAGATATATATGTTTATACTTCATATAAACTCTGTATGTAACATAGCCTTTAATTATGTGTATACCGTTCTTTATGTGCACTCGCGTGGGGACTATTACGGCGTGCGGTCTCTCTCAAACGTTTTGCGACCTATGCATTCCTTTATAACTATGAATTTTTTAAACGTTCTAAAATGAGCGTTAAATACAACGATACCACATATATGATGCTTGTCAACTAAAACAGTTTGCGACGTATGTATTTCGAACAGTTGACAGTTTTTTTCCGAAATTCATACATCATTTAATTGGATTAATCATTATATCGGTTACTTAAGAAACTGTATTCATGACAGCAACGCACGTTGCGATCCTTTTGAAAGCGCTAATTCAGTTTCAGACGTCGATACGTACCACTGGATCATTACCGTATTAATAAATCACTAAAATGTTTTGATAACTGATTAATTATATTCGATAAATTTAACTTAATTATATGAAGCAGGCAATTTTTATTACAATAGAATTAACAAAAATACACAAACAAAACAAGCACTCAACAGTCTGATTGCCGTAAGGAAACGTACAAAATAGATTAAATAACAGAACGTCCCTCGCTTAATTTTATTAAGAAGCTGTAATATTTCCTAATGAAGAAGTACTCAATATTAATAATTCAAAGTAAAACAAATTTCAGAACAAAAATCTTTAACTAAGGGACTTACCGTTTTCATTATTTATAAAAACCACCAAGAGATTTAACAGTTTCAACAATGAAGATAAATTTAGGAAATGCCCACGGGCCTGAGGTAATGTATTCTAATATGAAGTTCCCCGAAAAGTAAAAGCTTTAATAAAATACCATGAACGTTACATAAATAACAGCAATTCCTTGCTAACTTAAAAAATTCTAAGTACTTAAATGAAGAAAAAACGTATTTAAAAAATACGTCAGTTATTTTTTGTATTACAATTGAAATGTATTCGACTAAAATCGCTTGGCTCGACAATCTATCAATGCAGACTACAAAGATAAAATTTGGATTTAAACATAAGTTTATTATAAAAACGTAATCACGCATCGCATCCATTAAGATGATATTGATAATAAAATATCAACTAAGCAAGGTTTCACTTTGTATAAATGTTATCCATAGATCGGACGGAATAAATAATCACTGTCCTTAAAGGTACGAACTTATTGTATAATGATATTGTCTTACTCAGCCAAGCCCGAAATGATTTATAAACACAAGTTGAGCGTGAAAAAAATCAATTGCTTCTCAGAATTTGATCTCATTTAAAATCCACGTATTCTATCAACCAGATATATCATATTTCGACTCGATAACAGTAATTAATCGGATATAGAAAATGCATTGTTCGTTTTATTGCAGGACATTACGATGGATGTTATTTTCTCACGGTTGTTAATCGATCGCTGCCGCAGCGTTCCGGAATCGTGCTTAGTGGCTTAGACAAGTGCATTTGCTATTTCAGATTTTCCTGTAAATAGTCCTCTAGAGGAAAATAGACACAACCTCTATATTCAACCCATATATTCACAAACCGACAGTATTGGTTTTATTCTAAACATACTTACGTATAACATACTTATTCGGCCCCAAAAATTGATTAATATAGTTTTGATAGCTTGCACAAGATTTAAGTAAAATATAAAAAAAGATTTGATAAGGTCATGTTGAATTAAATTCCAATATAACGCTTTACGCTGTCATAAATTCGATATACGTACGTACGCTGATATTCGTTTTTTTTTTTTTTTGTTACGTAATAATATAATTATTCATGAAGATTAACTGAATTTACAAAAATATTATGGCAATTATTGAAAGAACTCCCTGTACCCGAGTAGTATATATTTCAACCAACCTTTTTTTTAATCGATTTTTATTTAATTATTAGCAGTATTCTATATTAAGTGGAATAGGTTATAATTTTATCATAAAATCCTATAAAAATTAGTTACTATGCAAAGTGTCCTAGTATAAAATTCAAAGGACTGAATTAATTATGACTGCCGCCAGATGATAAGCTAAAGGATTTAATATATTATGAATATTTCAAGTATTCCATTAATTGGGTGTTAAGTTTAAAAAGTTCAAATGTATGTGATTAATTAAGCTTTATCATACAACTATTTAGTGGGTATTAGGGCTTTGTGCAAGCCCGTCTGGGTAGGTACCACCCACTCATCAGATATTCCACAGCCAAACAACACTACTCAGAATTATTGTGTTCCGGTTTGAAGGGTGTGTGAGCCAGCGTGACTACAAGCATAAGGGATCTTAGTTCCCAAGGTTGGTGGCGCATTGGCGATATAAGGAATGGTTAATCATTTTTAAAGCGCCATTGTCTATGAGCGGAGATGACCACATACCATCAAGTTGTCCATATGCTCGTCCGCCAACCATATAAAAAAAAAACTACTTTCCGACCGTAGAATCGCCCATGTGAAGGAAGGAGTTAGACATAAGTGTCAATTCGCTTGAATCGATTCCGTCAACTGCTCCTACGTTACAAGTTTGGTGTTGCTAGTTCAATTCTTTGTTTTGCATTTTCATATTTCAGTTTAATAATAGGAATTATTTTGATTGTATTAACTAATTCGTTTACAATTTCGGTTTTGTTTTCGAATAGCATCGTTTCATATCAATTTGTTACCTGTCATCTTCTCTAAGGATTGTATAGAAAATCGGACGTAGTGTTTGTTATAACAGATTTATTAAATTAATGAAATATTCTATCATTGTTTCAAAGTCAAAGTCAAAAATCTTTATTCAATATAGAAGTGTTTACACTTGCTTATTGATTGTCAAAAATCTACCACCGGTTCGGAATTTAGCACCTCGGACCTGAGAAGAACCGGCGAAAGAAACTCAGCGGGATATATATATATATATATTTATTTTTTTTTTAACTTTTTTTTAAATTTTTGTTTCTTCAATTTGAGTATAAATTCAAATCCCTTTTCAATTGTCACATAGGTGTTTTTTCTTTTCGTGATACTTTTCATTCACGTTCTCTTTTTTCATGTTTTTTACCTTCGGTGTAGTACGAAATACATTCGTTTTCGATATGCTAAATATATTTAATGATATCCTTATGTTAAAAATTAAAAAATATCTATATTTATGAATATACCGATCGCCAACCCTTTAAAACCCGTAAGTAATTACGTAAAAAAACACTAGATTACAGATTAAAATTTTCATTAAAACGAATAAATTATAAACCTAATTATCATGTAAAACGGTCGTTCTAATTTTAACTTTTATCTTTTATCTGTGAACACGATAACGTAACAATTTGACACACGTACGGATTTAAAGCGACAGGTAACAAAACGCGCTGACCTCTGGTTACACCGCACCGTTTTTCGCACGTCACCTCTCGCTGCCTCTGACATTACAGTGTCATTTGTATTAGTCACCCGCGAATCTAAACACCAAAATTTAATTCTGAGCTAGGCTTGTTAACTACAACTGATTTTACATTTAACGTTTGAACTTTATCAAATGTATTTTATGTATAGTATGTCAAATTATTTATATAATGAGAATAGTGACTGACTCTTAAATATTTTTTATTAAAATATGCCGGCAGATGACAAAAGGTAAATTTTCACTGCCCGTAAACGTAGACACCCTAAGAAAGATTGATAATACTTTTCATAGTCATGGTTAATACCTCGGGAATAAAATTATAGTCCGCTATACCTGTAGTTAATCGGATTCCCTAACCCTTTAAACAGGGATAAAATATTAATTACTGTTGTTTGGTGGTAGAATATATAATTGGTTGGTGGTACCCATATTTCACGAAATCTTACCAAGTAATAACAACATAAAAGAAAAATATTCTTTCCAGTATAAATAAATGAATAAAAAATATAAATTTGTTAAGCTTTGAACTATCTATAAGTAATCTAAAACAAAGCGGCTTTCGGTTCCTGTCTGTATCTCCCCTCCCTTCTCCTAAACCACTCAACGGATTTGGATACGGTTTTCAAATAAATAGAAAAAGAAATAAATAAGGAAGATTGAATATATAAATTGGTTGAACTATAACGGCGTTTTATCCAATAAATTTGTTTTCGTAAATGGCTAATCCTGGCTAAACCTTAGAAGATACATCAAATAAAAAATCTTAAAAAAGTATTTATATATTAAGGTAAATTCATGATAACAATTTTTTCTATTATAAATTAGCAAATGTTTGGAAATCATTTTTCTCCAATTCATTATCAATCCTCATTCAGACAAATATGTCAATAATGTTGGGCATTTTATATAGATTAATACGTTTTTTACGTTATAACATTTGAATGAATACTTTATAAGAAATCATTGTTTCTAAATTATATGCAACGATACAAATCTTTCGCTGCGAAACCGGTAGGTTACAATAAAATTTGACCTTGGTGTCAATAGGAAATTTTATTGATTTTAGTATGGTAATACTTATATAACAAACACAAAAATGTTATATAATAAATAGATATACCATATTAAAATCTTCTTGGTAATCGCACTTCTTATTTACTTTATAAATAAATTGCAACCGTGCAACTCTGGGCGGATCGCTTGTAAGGTACATATATAAAATAGAAACGCTGACATAAAAATAAAAAATCTATTTTTAAATACAACATAGATCATAATTATAACTAGACACTCAACGGACCTTTCAAATATATCCCCACGTGTTAATATTAATAACTAAATGAACATTTCCTCTATGGGCCTCTTGCGTAATAAATCAATAAAGATAATTATAACTTCTATCCACGTTAATACCAAATGACAACAATATTGAATATCGAATTAAAATCGCAAATTAACTCTATCAATAATTTAATTATTTCCACAAATTCTTTTAAAATAATAAAAGCACTTTAAATAATTCATTCATGACAATATTGAACTAAGATTGATTAATCAAAGCGACCACAAACAATATCATCGAGTCAATGTAATAAGTTTTGGAAAGCCATTTAAATTACGTTATGATTTAACATTTAAACACACCCGTATATTATGTAAAAAACTGGGTCATATTGAGTTGCATCGGTAGTACGTAGACTATGTAATTACAGTAAAGCGGATGTGTAATTAATTTACGCCGGTTAAGCCCGCGTATTTTCGGCAAACAAATATGTGGTATGGGTGGCGGCGACCCACGCCAGAGTGAATCTATGCTGCCAATGTTGCCAACATCAGCAAAGATAGATTTGCTAGAAATGGCATCACATTTGTACTTGTCAATCTCAGCTGACTTTTTAAATTAGTCACATAGTATTTTGTTTAATTTAGTATAGTATTTAATGTTATTATATTATATGTTACCTGTTCTACGTAACAACATTTGTTTAAAACGTCATTACATAGTATAAAACAAAGTCGCTTACCGCTGTCTGTCTGACCCTGTGTATGCTTAGATCTTTAAAATTACACAACGGATTTTGATGCGGTTTTTTTTAATAAATAGAGTGATTGAAAAGGAAGGTTTATATATATAATACATGTACAATATACTAGAGAAACACTGATAATATTAGAGGTATCTGAAGTGATGTCGTAAATAAACACATATATTTGCGCTTACATTGCAAACGCTGGCTCAACTCTACAAGATAGTTTAAAATAATATACCACAGTATTGTACACCTTAAATAGGTATACAATGATAAAAAGTCTGCAATGGTATATGTCTATCTCTTAGGGATGGCCCACAACAACCTTTTTTTTTATCCTTTACTTTTACGAGAAATAATGGCTTATTTTCGAAGCGATTTTAAGCAATACAGCATTAATTCTTATCCAATTTAGTACCTTAAATACACTGTACGTTTAATATAGAACAATATGATAGCCTGAAATAAGTATATGCACAACAAAAATGAAATTATCTACTGTATTAATCATGACGGAATGGTGGCTAGAATTAAAATTTGCTACGAGGAAATATTGCTAGAATATTTCCTTGTAGCAAATTTTATTTCCCTTTTCGAAAAATGAACCATATCTTCAAATGCTTAACGAAGAAATACAAATTTAAGTATAATATCTCGAACCACGACTAATTCTTGTAGGCTCATTAAGACAAGAAAGTCGATAGAGGCGTGACTGTTTTTACTATACCAAAACTGCTATTGTAAAGAAGCATAACTAATTCGTAACATGTTTATTTACTGCCAACCGAATACCCATAAGCATCTTTAATATCACTGATTCAACCTACACATCTAAAGTATTGTGATGTCACTCGACGCCCTTCGTCTCACTCACATATGTCACTTCTGATAAACTCTTAATTCTGTGGTACGAACTTTATACAACTACCACCGAAAGTTGCAATATATCCAACCAAAATAATTATTTGGGTTATACTCGGCATCGCGTTTGAAGGATTAATTTTTAATCAAGACTTAAGTCCTAATCAAAATTTGAACAGGTTCGGTAAATATTACGCACCTTGTTTGACAAATTAATTTTACGTTAATATTAGCTTTTCCGATGTTCGTTTATTTCTTAATGCAATTTTAAGGCTCATACTTGTATTACTATGAGGTAAGTGGTATATTTTATCACATGCATTATTTCGTTCAAGAAGTACCAATTAAATTTATGTGATGTATGTGTGTGCAAGAAAGAGATAGAAGAGTTAGTGTAGCTACACAGGTTACATACTGAGGTTGTCAGATAGCAATAACTTTTAACCAATAAGATCGCACTGTTCTTCTGTAATTTGGGGTAATTAAAGTATTATATTAATTATTGGCTTAGGTAGTAAGTTAATTCCTGAAATGTATTCTTCCACTTCTTTGGCCAGTAGGTATTTATTAACTATTACCAAATGTATTAGAAATAATTAAAATGAATTGCTTTATTTAGGATTTATCAATAATTAATGAAGAATTTTATTCATAAATACCATATCAAGTTTAGTTGAAACGCCAAGGTCACGATCGAATCAAACCAATATTATAAGCTCCTGAGTTGGTTTTAATCAAATATTAATTAAATAGCAATAGCAAAAATAATACCGAATATAAAGTTAATAAGCAATATAAAGAAAATATTGAAACACAGTAACTTTGAGACGTGACTTCAAAGTTTATCTGGAAATCAGCGATACGTTATATTAAAAAACTTTTCAAGTTCAGGTGACATCTACACCGATGTAAGGGAATTGGTATTCGCATCAGGGAAAAGATAATTACTATCACGAAATAGTCGTCTACGATGTGTTACGTATTATTATGAGATAATACTTTTCAAGATTTTTTTTTTTGAATTTCCAAACCCGTATCTTAGTAATTGTTTGTCTAACAAACGTAAAGTAAAGACGCTAATATCCCACAGCTGGACAGGAAGAAATTCCTAGGAAGAAAGTTAGTTACGATGAAAACTCAATACTACTTGCCAGGATTTGAACCGGCACTCTCCATTTAAGATGGACTTATATTATCCACAGGACCAACTCAGCTCTAGTGAACTTGCACAAGAAAGTTTCAACAAAACGTAAATATAGTCAGTTTATATTCAAGAGTTAAATAAAGGAAAGACGTAATAGTACTTCAATAAGGAAAAATAATATTCATATTATTTTAAATTCAACGGTGAAGATATCTCCATACGCAATAAGATGCATACATTTCTTCCGGGCCAAAAGCGCCGAGAATATAAAGATGCAAAAGTGGGTGACAGTAAGTGCACCCGCATGCACAGTATTTAAAATTTTCTCGGCAAGCAAAAGACAAGCGCGCAGCCTCCGCGCCGTCACAGGCAGATTTCCATAACCATTGCGATTCTGGTATGTTAGACTACGTTTGGCGAAACGCCAAACAATTACTTTGTCTCGTCAAGAACGTTTCTTCGGCTGATGGGACTTGAATGTCTCACACTTGCCTCAGATATTCCTTTTAGAGTTCCGCATCAAACGAGACCGTTATTTCAATATGTATATCAATTACACGGAAATCTTCACCGTATATTCTTTATGAATATCAATGATGCTGACAAAAATATGTTATAATTAAATATTGCGATATGATGTATTCCGTATATGGTAACTATACAATCAGGCAAGTATTGTCTTGTATGTGTATAAATATCAATCGCCATGACGATTGATAGATCGATTATAGAAGTTAATATACCGCAGCGCTAACTCGCCGTAATTGAAATAAAATTGATAATTAAAAAAAAACTTTTGCCGAGAAAAAAAATCTTAAATGACATTTTTATGGTTATCCATCAAAAGTCGTTGAAATCAGTTAATCTCAAATATTATAACATAAATTTTCATATATGCATTTCATTACATACAAATTAAGAGATTTATGTGCAACTTTACAATTTCAATGCTACGTTTAAATGTTTTACACGAAAAAAAAATAAAAAATAATAAAAGCAATTGTATTTAAGAAATAAAGTCAGAGCTGAAAAATCATAAAGGTAAATTCATCCAATAATGGAAATATCTACATCGATGACACTTGAAAATGGCTTGACAAGACAAAGAAATTGGCGTGACGCCAGCCGCATCCCGAACGAAAGCTCCACAGTTTTCTCCTAACGGGCTACGAAATAGGAAGCGGGCCGATCAAAGATTGCTCTGTTTAAAACAAGAATGCAAAGTTTTGTTGTTCGAAACCGATAGTAGCTTCCGAAATAAAAATGCAAATTGTTCTACTTCCCTGTTGCCGTTCCGTACTACACGAAACTTGTGCTTTTAGTATTTCTGAACGTTCAGGCAATTTTAATGATGTCCCACTTTAGACACGGGTAAACTTTCAAATCGAAACATAACATAATAACTCCTCTACATATATAATATTATAAAAATAACTTTAGAATTTGATAGAAGTACAACATAATGCAATTTATATATATTTCATTAGTAATGTAAAATATTGAAGAGCGTTCTGTATTTAATGGCAACTTGATATGATTTTTATTTCGTATAAAAATCTTAGGCCCAGATCACGAACCCAATCTATATAATAAACTCAGAAAACAGTGACGAATATAAATTTTATACAAAGATATCTTCTTCCAATTTTAAAGACGATATAAAATTCCAATTTATAAAAGTCTAGATTAAAAATCTAATCCAATAATGTATTTGGAATAAATAAACTTTTCTAATTAATCCCCAATTTACCTTGCAAAGCCTATATCTTTCATAACAAACATTCAGCACACAATTACAAATTCGGATTTCATTTACCAATGAGAGTTTTACTTTGATTATTATAAAGTAATTATTCAATATTAAACAAAGACAATTTAATATGAATTTTAACAATGGAAAATTAACAATTATATTAATAAATTAAAAAAATAATAATTAAAAAGTAAACTTTTTTTTATTTATTAATATTCATAAGTATTTTTGCCTTAAATGAATCTGACAAGTAATTACATAATCCTGTTTATTAATTTTATTTATTGTTCAAATTTAACTGAATATGCACAGATAAATTTATAGATAGATACAGTTTACATGTAGAGGTTGACGCGTACTAAGATTTCACTAAATTTAAATTTTCAGCAGGGCTCTGAAGTAAACTTAAAAGTTTAAAGATATCATATAATTATGATCATTTACCATTTGCAGATTAGACGAATGTATCACGCTAAAACGAATTAAGATATTACTTTAACATTCCGCGAGAAGCCGTTACGAACGCTAGTTAGTATAGAATTTAAAAACGGAATAAAAAATAAATGTAAAGTCAAACGGGGCTCACCTGCAAGTGGTACACCGCGTTGAATAATAAACGAGTTTCACGAATATGTCCTCGAGGAATATTATGTTTGACATAAAACTTGCTTTAAAAGAAAGATTATAAAATCGGAATGAAATTTATTAAAATATATACGAACTCATATATAATACGAATTTGAATATCGATATATTATAACTTACAAACTTTGTATAACTAATGTTTAGTTAGACGATAATTTCTCTCGTTCTCTCATCATTGATTTCACATTCGAAAGAAGAAGATAGAGCATTTTTTAACTAAATAAAATATAAGCTAAAAGGTTTACTGCACGCATACAAATTTGACTCTTATATTCATTTGCATACTATCTACATTTGTCTCAATACTAATTGGTTGTTGAGTAACTAAATAATGTTCCTTGTATAAAAATGTTACCATTTCAAATTAGTTTCATAATAATCGATACCTCACATAACATGATATAATATTACTGCACTTAAACTTCAATATTTAAATTTATTTGAGCGATATATAATGCTACCAAATTATGAGCGCTATTATCGCGAACTGCTAAAACTACTTACTTACCTAAGTCCTCCGCATCTTCGCTCCATTCGCCTGTCCCTATTACACGGTCCACTGACATTGCCAGTAGGAAGTTCCACAGGACTAACTTCATCATCCCATCACTTATTATCCACATCCCCATATTTGCTCGTTAAAACTTCACATTATATAATTCTTGATTTAAATGAGCTCTTTTTGTAATTACAGTTCGTCTTTGACACTGTTATATTCACTCGTTATTTGTTAATGTCCCTCTTAGGTTCATGTAGATAAATACGAATCGACTTAAAATTTACTAAGAAACAATTAAAATTAAACTTTACGCTTCAGTTATTAGAGATTTTTATTAAATTTATGAACTTTGTTTTGTTACCTATTGAGGATTTTCCACACTTGGTTTGAACTATTGAATTCATTCATGTCGCTGATTTCAAGCGACAATTATTTTCCATTGAGTTTTTATACAAAAACCTTCCGTGAAAACCGACCCATAGTTTAATTTTATGTATTTATTTCAAACTATAAAATTTCAAAATTCCAAAACTTCGGTAGTATTTTATTTTAAAACAGGAATATCGCGTTAGTGACTTTTATTAGGTGCGTATAACTTTTGTACATCGATGTGTTTGTTGAGATACCGTTGTAACGCGTTGTTTATTGTATTTACGCACGGGCAGGCCAGGACCCGGTTAAATATGTCGATGAATAATTCAGGACTCCTTTAGCTGGAGGACGGACACCTGAAACAAAGTTCCGTGTTTAAAAGCGACTACGTTTAGAATTTGCTTATTATTAAATTCCACTATAACTGAAATTTTCATATCATAAAATTGCAGATTGATTTTTAATTAATATTGTTTTAAACACAAAAACATTGAGAACATAAGAAAACTTTCATTAAAAATAATTAGCTTCAAAGTAAACCTATAAACGCACTGGGATGAAATTCTCAGCAGCTCTGTATCATAGAGGGCGTATTCTATTTATTTTAAAAAGAATTCCCTGAGAAAAATTTAACAAAAGCTTTCAAGAAGCAAATCCTTCATCAAAGCAGCTCAACGACCCGTAGCGAGTGCCGAAGCGCTAATATAGTTTAGGAGACAGTCTGTATAGCTTAGAACACGAAGTATAATAGAAATGACATCAATAACTTCTAAGACTCTTAATCTATTTTTATTCATATTACATTATAACTGGATATTTTGATTGGTCAAACGATCTTAGATCTTATATTAGGTATTATATATCGTTCGTTTGTTGAAAAAGGGGCGGCTATATATGTGGATAAGACTAACCAGTAACATCCATCAATGGAAAACTAATTGAAATAACGGATTAAACTACGAAACAATAAATAATAAACTGGGAAATGACAGCAACAAATTATTTTATATTATAATTTTAGAATTTATTTTATTAATTCATACTTAACTAGCGGAACTTTACCGACAGCACACAAACCGTCACCCCCCATTTTAGCGCCGCGTGGAATTAATAAGCCTATGTCCTCCCCCGGGATTCCAACTATCTCCAATTTTCATCTAAATCGGTTCACCGGTTTAAGAGTGAAGACGTAACAGACAGACCTACTTTCACATTTATAATTTTAGTATAGATGGTACGACATGTAAAAAAAATAGACGTGATTGGACTAGAAAAAAATGATGGTCAAAGTTAATCTAATTGTTTATGACAGACACACAGAGACCTTTGTAAATTAAATATTCTCGTATGTAGGTACAACATATGTTAATTATTTGGTTCGATTTGGGTTCAGGTCGATCTTCTGTAATTGCCATGACACTAATACTCTGCGTACTGTACCTTTTAAGGAATATCTGACGTGATGTCGTTACGAAATATACGGAATTACCGCGTAAAGCTTATAGAACTTTGTTAAACTCGTGACTATAATAATTGCGCTATTTACATTCCCTTTGTATCAATGACACTTAAATACGTCATAATTGTGATATGAAATGACTTCAAACGGAAAGCGCTTTTAGAACACTCGAAACCAATTAAGAAATGTTTGTTTCTATTTCAAAACAAAACAGTGATCATTTGAGACTCAAATTTAATGAGACTATCTTAAACGGCAGTCGTTCTGAGCATATTACTCAATATATTTTGTACTTTTCAAAAATAGATTTATGTACCACTTGTTTCTTTAATATTAATTACTACCTTATAAATTAATTACTTCAAGACTTTAATATTATCTGTGTAAGTATTTTTTTGTGATATAGAAAGGCGTGGACGTGTGAATGGGTCAAAGTATGGTAAGTGGTCAGCACTGCCCATATACATTGACGCTGTAAGAAATAATAACCATTCCCTACATTACGACAATGCGCCACCAACTTTAGGAGCTAAGATGTTATGTCCCGTGCCTGTAGTTACACTGGTTCACTCACCCTTCAAACCGGAACACAACAGTACTAAGTATTGATGTTTGGCGGACAATATATGATGATTGGGTGGTACCTAGACGGGCTTACACAAAACCCTACCACCAAGGAAATTTTGATTATCGATGCGGATTATAATGTTATGATATCGTACAATAATTAAAAATTAGGTATATTATAAAACTACTTTCAAATTAAAATAAATAAACACTTTTATCCGGCACTTGAAAAAAAAAAAACGAAAATAAAATTTGAATTTTTTGTTTTCATGAAAATTATTTTCATGTATAAACAATTTTAATCGCCTTAGAGCTAAGTGTAGCATTGAATTATTTTTATAGTTCGTTATTTTATCCGTATTGATATTTATATTCGAAATAAAGCAGCAAAATATCCACTGAAAACGAACATAATTATTTATTAATATCTATCTTTGTTTGAATCTAAAATACGAAATGCAAATGCAAATTTATTTCTTAGGAAGCTACTACGGATCAGCTTACATACGACTATGAAATATATACAATGACATATAAATTTAATTGTATATATTTGATTATGTAATTAATTTTAAAAAATAGTAACTCTAGACCGATATGGCCCAGTGGTTAGAAAGCGTGCATCTTAAGAGTGCGAGTTCAAACCCGGGCCACCACTGAATTTTCGTGGGCTTAATTACTCATAATATATCTCGTGCGTAGTGGAAAAAGCTCCAAACCTTCTCCTCAACGAGAGAGGAGGTTCAAACCCAACAGAAGGACATTAACAGGCTGCTACTTAATAGTAACTACAATTAATTTCTGGTTTGCCATTCGCCTCATCTACTAAAATATGGTATTTATATATTTCGATTTTGAACGAATGAAGTAAAATTCGATAAACCTGTATAAACAAAAGCACAATTTCAAAACATGTAACCGGCTTGTCATGTAAAGATCCAATCGTGTTTCAAGGGGATAGATTCTTGGAAAAACTACTAAAACATAAAAGCTAAAAGATAAGTCATAGTACGATATACATTTATCTCCTCTAAAATTATTATGATGTAAAATTTGTTTGTTTGTATGTATGGGGTAATTTACGAAACTAATGATAAAAAAAAAATCACCACGGAAAAACGCATTACGCGTTTCCCTGAAGTGAAGGGGGTATGTGGGACCACTAAAAAACCAGGGGTACACTCTTTTCAGCGGGCGCCACAGGATCGCTTGCAACCGTAAACAACCACTGGTAGAAACCTACATAATTCCTAAGTATTATAAAGTATTTTTTATATCATATATCGTATCTTTAGTAATAAATTACACCCGTGCAAAGACGGGGCAGATCACTAATTAAAAATAAAACATTCAAACTAGAACGCAAACATACTTTACTCTAGTAAAGCAACAACCGAATTAGGAATGAAACGAGTATGTCGAACAGAACCGGCAAGAAACAAAGGTGTTACGCGTTTTCATTGATTCAATTTCACATTTCGATCAAGTTTTTATATATGTATATATATTATCAGTCTTTCAATTTATATCCTTACAAAGCCTATTGTAGAGAAATAACCTTAAAACCTATTTATTATTTACACAATAAAAATGTACCTATAACAATTAAAATGAATATTGTACTTAATGAAAGGTTAACTATGTGCTCGTTAAATATAAATCGAAAAAAATTACTATGTAGTCGAACATACGTATTTTTTTTTTTTTAAATATTGGACAACATCACATACACTACTCTGATCCCAATGTAAGCAGCTAAAGCACTTGTGTTATGGAAAATCAGAAGTAACGACGTTACCACAAACACCCAGACCCGAGACAACATAGAAAATTAATGAAATTTTTCTACATCGACTCGGCCGGGAATCGAACCCGGGACCTCAGAGTAGCGTACCCATGAAAACCGGTGTACACACTACTTGACCAAGGAGGTCGTCAAACGTATACAAACATACATTTAAATTCGTAAATACATATATGGACAACTTAAATAAAAATAGAAAACTCGAGGGCTTCCAAAATCATCCACCTTCACATAAAATTATAGTACTTAATATATCGTCAAAATATATAAAAACTTTATTAAATGTTGCTTTAAAAATAAACAAATGACTGTTACAAATGTACACACAGACAAAACGGTCTTGTTTGCATTATAAAAATACGGTAAACTCATCTAAAACTCATTAGTGAGAAAATCATAAACACAACACGTAACTAACGATTTATAATAACGTCTTATGTACAAAAACCAAGTAAATGCCTCGGTAAGTTTATATTACAGTTTTATGAGGTTGTAATTTTTCGACCTCTGTGATGTCGTGTGCACGTTAACGGAATTAACCTTGGCCTTCATTTTATTTTATTTCAAAAAACAATGAAGACCGCAATGGACCACAAGGTAAGTAGATACCACCTTCGTAAACATTGACTCTGTAAAAAATATTATCCATTTCTTACAGCAAAGGAAATAATGTTATGTTTGGGCCTATTATTACATTGGCTCATTTACCCTTATAAACAAAGGCAAATGTCAAATGGTGGTAAGTGGACACCATCACCATATACATAGGCACAGTAAGAAATATTAACCATCCCTCACGTGCGCTCAATGCGCCGCCAACCTTGGCAACTAAGATGTTAAGTCCATTGTGACCCTAATTTCCACTGACACACTCATTGTTTAAACTTATTCTTTGTTTTGGGAGTTTGATAAGTGATGAGAGGGTGCTACCTACTCAGTCCACCGAGTATTGTGTTTTGTTTAATATATGTATGTTTTAGTGGCTGGTAGCTATCCTGAATAAATTGCACAAAATATAATACAGCTTCAGTTACTTATACGCACCAGATTTAATACTATTAATGATCACATTATTTCTAACCTGTCAGTTGAGGAGACCTTTGCCGAATAAATTGACCTACTTATTGGTAACTAACCAAAAATTTTGTATTTGATCATTTTACAAGATCTAAGCTCTTAAGAAAAGTGTAGTACTAGCAGATAAGAATAGATTAACCCTATCTCATCCCGTGGGTGTCGTAGGAGCCGACTAAGGGATCTCTGCTAAGCGCATCCATCAATCGGGCTCGGTCGTTAACACCTCAACCAACCATAAGATTTCGGGTAACCAATCCATATGCAAAAGCTTTCCCAAATACACTTGGCGTCAGATATATATATATATATGTATCGGCTGAGAAAATCTGCTAAATATTTTTTTCATGTCCTCTTAACCGACATCTTTACCGAAGATTGTTTCAATCCGGATAGGCAAAGCTGAATTTCCTTGTGCTTAGTTTATCTTTATAATTCATCTTTTGCTCGGGACACTACACATGGGGCTTAAATATTCATTCTGAGGGGATACCTAACCCCCAAACAGCGGAGCGCCATATGACCATTAGATCAACCGCCATCTTAAAAATATACTTCAATTCAAATTTATTTTTATTCAACTAAACACTACAATAAAGCGATTTTGAATCGTTGAAATATTGAAAGCAGGCTTGATATGGCAAGAAACACCAAAGACTTCTTAAGATTATTTAACTTCACTAACATTCCTTAATGTAATCTTAATAAAATTATTATCACGCTGATTAAACATTTATAGTGAAACGAGTAGTGACCGTTGGGTTTTTACTAAAATTACTAGGTATGTTTTAATTATAATAACAAAATATTCAATATAAATGATAGGGCAGTAAAATTATATACATTTACTAAATTTAAATGTAAATAATTAATTCGTGGAATCAATTATACTATACAAGAGCAATTATTGAGTTTCTTGTAGATTCTACTCGATAGCATCTGTTTAATTTATATTTATATCAATTGCGCTTGTAGATAGCCTAATTGAATAAACTTGATTTTTGTGTTATATTTTCCTCTATTCATACAATGTAAATATATAAAAACTTAATCTCTAACATCATTTTATTTAAGTGATCTCATTTTAATACGAGCACAATTAACAAGAGCGAAGCTACTATGATTGATGATTTTGGTTATGATATATTGTTTTAAATGTATGTGTTGAATAATACATGAAATAAATACGAAACGGCAGCAAATCTAAACATTTAAAAAAATCATATTCCTCAGTGTTATTCGACCCAAACGTGCATTTTGTTTCATCATCATTCATCGTCATTTTGCTTTTGATAAATGAATTTAAAAATAGTTGCTGTCATGCCATTTCTATTATATTTTGTTCTAAGATCATCGCGCAAGCCAACGCATTCATCTAAGTATAAAACACCAACAATGCAAAGGGAATCAGTGAAAAACACTTCCCATTATTTAAGCGCACCTTTTTGTCAGCATAACATAGTATAAAATATAATTAATTGCCTTAGCACCTACGATTTCAACGAAAATTTATGTATGATATACCGTTAAATAATTCAAATAATGAGCTGATTTCGCGAACATTCAATAATTAGTCATAATTCAATTACATTCAATTAACACCTTTCTATATTTCATTATTTATAATAACTAATATAAATCATCATATGTCACTACAATGAAAGCGAGTTTGAATGTATCCATAATCATCATTTATATTTTTAATTATATTACAAAACAAAACAAAGAAATAACAATTGTTTTGATAAATTGGTGAAATCATATGAAAAAGTCATTTGTTTAAAAACAAAACGTAAATAAAAAAAATTTAAAAGACTCACAGATTCTTACGTACTCTCCCTAATATAAAAGATTCGATCTTATTTTTAATAAATACTTGGTTATGTTTGATAATAATGTTTCGTTACGAAATATCTAAATAATGTTTCAACACCTTAATAACACAAAGGCTTACTTGAGATGTTGAGTTGACTTTCATTGACTTATAGAAAACGATCAGAGCTAAGAAATTGCTTCGTACTTTGTAAGTAAATGCTTAAATATTACTTGCTTAGTATTTGTTGTATTATTGAGGCAATGTTATAATAAATTTTCTTTCCATTTATTTTAATTTTTTCCATAAATGTTTGTTTATAAGTCTATATATATATAATATATGTTTATGGACGCGTATAAACAAATTAAAAATTTTAAGTATGTAATTCTCTTAAGAAGATTTGGCATATTTAATTATTCCTTTTAAGTTTCCATTTAAATATTAAATTATATACGTTTAATTATATTTGTAAATCCTACATTCCATGTATATAAGGACATATTTTCTTCTAGATAAAAGGTCACACCGTGCGATGTTTGCGCAAACAGAATAATTATAATTCAAGCATACTTACGAAAGTCTCTAACAGCTAAACAAATCCGCAAAGTCAACGTTATGCCGCATTAATACATTAGACGTAAGATTAACAGTGCCAACTAGATTCCAAATCGTACATAAGTACTAACTTAGCCGAGTCAGCGTTTTAGAAATATCAGCTTAAACATACTGCATTCCCAACACTGAAGTTCACAATTCACGTGTATAGTTACGGGGTAAAGTGAGCGAACACGAAGTTTAGAGTGAATGACAAGCATGCATTACTAAACAGGCGTGTTACCAGGCGCGCGGTGCGCGGTGGACTGGCTGAAGGCTCGTACGGCGACGTCGATGCGTATACCTTGCTAACTTGCCACCTTCGAGGGCGGTCCCCCGCCCTCAGCAGGTAAACTCAGTAGGTACATATTAATTACTGGGACCCAAATTAGCGCGTTGACCGTGCGAAAGTTCTCGTTAAACCTTGTCAAAACGCTCTCGCGAATAATTCGTAATTTTACTCTTTGTTTAAATAGATGTTTTGACTCAGCCTCGCTTTACCGTTAATTACTGATCGTAATAACTTAATATGTGTTTTTTCGGAACATTGTCTAATTTTCATTTCACGCAATATTATATGAATACAAAACATTTCAATTTCGCAATGTCTGGTATAAAAATAAAAAAACGAGCTTATAATTTATTAATTTTGTACATTTCATTCGTATATATTGTAGGAATATAATATTCTTGCAGATTGCTTGAATTTTCCAAATTAATTATGTATTCCATTGTTTTATAGGTTCATACATAATTCTGGGCTAGGAAACTCATTATATTTACAATTTATACTATTTTATTATTATTTAACATTTACTACAATCACTACCCCCGCAAATAATACTTAAGACTGATTTAAATTAAAAAAAAAGAAATATTAAATAATATAATTACAAAACACAAATAGTTTTTAGTTCCATCTTTATCGTTGATTCAACTCTGTCCATTAAATTAAAAATACAATAAAAAAATAAAAAAGCCTTTTATTCCTTTACTTAAATACAATTTTAGTTACTATTTACATTTTTAAGTTACTTAATTTTATTTTATTTATTAATGTAGTTTCCCTAATCTAGTTGATTTAATTTACTTTACTTATCTTAAATAGATAACCTAATAAATTTAAATTTACCAATTAATGTTAAAATAAATTTAAGCAAGAACCCCTGTTAGGGTAAAGGCCTCCAAAAATTGCCATTGTTCCCTGTAGAGTGCTATTTGGCCCCAGTTTGGGCCAGCAATTCTTCTGATATCGTCTTCCCATCGTGTTAGCGGTCTTCCTCTACCCCGATTTCCTAGCGGGCCTTCCCAGAAGGTTGCCTTCACGGTCCATCTTTGATCTCTAAGCCTCGCTACGTGGCCTGCCCATTTCCATTTTAGTTTTCGAGCGTAGGTGAGGGCATCAGTAGCTTTAGTAATGGATCTTATTTTTGTATGACGCATCTTATCAAGTTTCTTTACCTTGAGCATGCTTCTCTCTATTCCTCGCTGACAAGTGGTGAGGCCAATATTTCATGTGCTACCTTTAAGGCTTCGTTCGTGATGTTATCTGATCCGGGGGATTTGAACCTTTGTATTGTCTCTATAATTTCGGATTCAGTAATTGCTTCAATGTTTTCTTCGCTATCATGTCTAGTGGTGCAGAGTAGTAAACGCATAGCTGTGTTTGTGCTGTTGTAAAGTGGATTTTTGGTTAGAGTGCTACCATTTTATAGGTTTTTATAAAAGTCGGTTGCTATAGTGATAATATCATTACGGTTGGTTACTTCTTTGTCAGTCTTCTTTAGCCCTTCTATCCAAGTTTTATGCATTTTGAGGTCCTTACAAGCCTTTTTTGTGCTACTGATGAGGTTTATATGTCTTTCTATGATGTATTTTTTGTGTTTCCCGTAGTCGTATTTTATATATTTGTTTACTAATTTATAGGGTGCCACTAGTTCATTTTGCATCGAACGAGATTTGTTTTTAATTTGCTGCAATACTTTTCTTCTTTGTAATAGGTTCAATATTCGTGCCGAAAATATTTTTTTGCTATTGTGTTCATTTCCTGTTATTTGGGCTGATTTTAGACTACACTTGATTTGAGATTTCTAGTTCGCTTTTCAGCTGGTTTATTTTTCTACTAATAAATTTGACTCTACTTTTCTTTTGACTTGTTAGTTTCACTATTGCTCTGATTATCCTGTGGTCTGACGGATAGTTCAAGTTCAAAGTACCAATATCATGAAATATTCTGGGTTGGTTTGATAGTATATAATCTATTTCGTTTTTATTTTTCCCATTTGGAGATCTCCATGTCCACCTTTTGTTTGGCTTCTTTTTGAAACATGTATTTATTATTGTTAGTTTATGTTCTAATGCAAAATCAACAAGCCTCTGTCCTCTTTCATTTCTCTTACCGCAGCCGAATTATTTTAATAACATATGTTCACCTCTCTTGGGAATACCAATTTTGCATTAAAGTCTCCCATTAGTATAACGATGTTGTGTGCTTTGTCTAAAGCAGAGTCGACTGTTTTGTAGAATTCGTCAATTTTGTGCTCGCTTGCTGCTTCTGTTGGTGCATATACTTACGTATTATGGTGGCCATATAACCTTGAAAGTCCATATTTAGTACTGCGACCCGCTCCGTTAGACCACTGAAACTTACTATATTGGTTTTATGCGATTTGTGTATTATAAAACCAACCCCGTATTTGCCGGGAGTACAGCCTACATAACAGAGTATAAAGCTCTCGTTTCTATTTTAGAACCCAGTCGCCTCACTTCAGATATTCCTATTACGTCGTACTTAATATCTTTTATTGCTTCTTCCTGTTCTAATAAGCGGTCGTATGACGATAATGTTCTGACATTGTATGTTGCAATATGTACTTATAAGAACTTTTTATAGTTTTTGCACCCTGTAGCAGTGGTAACTTCCTTTGGAGGGTTATGGTCGTGATCTTCCACGGTGACCAGCCGGCTTGGAAGATGTTGTTTATGTTTTGTTTTCGTTTTGTTATTTCTCCTGATTTTTCACTATTTATTTCAGGTAATCATGCCTTTTTTCCATTTCTATAAATTTTTCTTCAAACATCCTGCCAATATTTAGTGTGACTTGTTCTGTAACATTCTTTTCAGTTTCCCGGATTTCTAATCTTTGATCTTCCAATTCCTTTGTTACTTTGTTCAACGTATTCAGAATTTCCTCCATGATTTATGATTCAAGTTGTTTGTTTTGGTGCAGGTGATGCCCTCTATTAGTGCGCCTTAAAAATAATTAATCTCTTTAGTGACATAGAGCCCTCGTTATTACCTTTATAATTGTGAATTGCGTTGTAGTGCATCCATAGATCCTCAAATGTCGTTAATCGTAAATGTCGTACAGGTGCTGCACTCTATTGGTACGTCTCAGCACTAATTAGGTGCTATTGATTTACTCGATCCTTTGGTGACGTTATTGAGGTACAAGCTGGTGTAGTGTAACCTTGTTCTAGTAGGGTCGCTGCGTATGCAATGATGTTAAATATATGGTAGCAATATGCAAGTCATCACTTTAGGCTATGTTTTTTATTCATTTTGTTTTTGTAGCACTTTATTGCATGTTTATTTACTTATTTACACAGGAAATATTAAGAAATGGAATGTCTTGAAAAAACTCAGTAATGTCCACAGTGTAGTAAAAAAAGATATTGATGTACACTTTGTTTTCTTCCAGTATTTGCTTGCTTCTAAAGTTTTAAACGTCTGTCTTTTATTTATCACCAGATCACTAATCACTTTGACTTTACATACATTTAGTATTTGCCGTTCAAATGTCACTTTTTAGGTCTTTTCTTTAATAAGTTTTGCGGAGCCGATGTTTACCGTGGCACAGGCAACTCTATCCATTAACACGAGTATAATTACTTATAGCCTTGAGAATTTGTGTTATGGATATGAAACTAAAAAAATTATAAAATATTTTTTTTATCATATAGATATTTATGCATAAAGTTAATAAATAAAATATTAAGGTCTAAATTTACATTTAACTTCAATCATTCATTTTATTTAAGATACGTTATCAACCAATAATTCAGCATTAACTCCGACCATGATAAATCCTCATTGCGCTTTGTATTTCCAGTGTTCAGCTCATCGAAATAGAGCCGTCGGTAATTATAACAATAGAACAAAATCAACTCATCTGGATATAACTCCTGAATAAAACACTCATTCATCTAATTTAATATTTCTATTTTAAAAATAAATATAAATAAATTTATTACAGTAAAGAGTATCAGCCTGATACATCGATGACCTACAGCTGGCCAAAGTCTCGCTCTTTTTTTGTCTGGAGTTTCAATGCGGATTGATGGATACAAATGTGCCGTGTTTTTATTTGACTACCAATCACTAGATTCATTATAAACATAATTACGTAATTGATAATAGGACTTTGTTCAAACCCGTCTGGGTAGGTTACCACACACTCATCGGATATTCTACCTCCAAACAGCAATACTTAGTGTTCCGGTTTGAAGGGTGACTGAGATATAATCTAGCTCCTAAGGTTGGAATAGTTAATACTGCTTACATCGCCAATGTTTATGGTCGGTGTCACTTACCATCAGGTGGCCCATATTATGCCCGCTACCTATTGACCGCTACATGAAAAAAAAAAAACACTTAAAAAATCTGCGATAATTTGAACCCGTTATTGGGATTTTCCGAAGACACAAAAACGCTCCTTTTTACGTATAAACACAAAACTAAACACCCATTTCCATGTTTATAACTTAATAATTCAAAAACTTCCGTACACACTTTCATCCTCAAATTCACTCTCCTGGGTGATGAATTTTTAGAAACGCTTTCTTTAACTCGTACACAGAATCATAAATAGCGATTCCTTTATTTCAAGCATTCAACACAAAGGCGAATTTCTAAACAAAATATCATCCCCCATTTAACTCGCTTAGAAGATGAATGAAAAATCCTCTCTTAGTGCTCACCTGCATTCCATAAGAATGACTATGCAAAATTTGATCCTGTTAGACACCACGGTTAGGGTTTTTATTAAGTAGAGTTTAATAATATGACTACTAATATTTTACTGCACTTCCGACTAGAATTGTTTTTTTAATCATAATTATAGTTCTCGATGATACAGATGATATAGTTTTTTGTTGAAAAGAATATGTTCAAAAAGTTTCTATATAATATAAATAATATTAGTACAACTAACATCTTGTTGTTACAACAGTTTAACTAGGCAAATTATAATTTAAAAATATTTACACAATCAGATGCTTATGTTGCCTTCCGCACGTAACTATGAACAAACTAATTTACTAAGAACATTGTGAACCGTGTCAATAACATAAGGGTAATCAACAAACAGGGCGGTAGTGACGGCGTGCAGTCTTATCGATGGCCTAAAACGTTTACGAGAAATTCGTGTCGAAGTTAATCTTCTCCGCTTCCGTTATCGATAAACCGAAATTTCATGCTGAGGGATGTTTGTGTAAAAGCGCCGAATGCGATATAAATTATATGATTTTCGGTCGAAATACGTTTTAAATGGGAAATATTTCGACAATTTAACGGATGATTGCGTTTATCATTTGCACATGAATTATGTAATCCATCGAGGTGCATAAAGCACGTGACTAGTACAAATTCTCCCATACATGGCCGGCACAAAAGCATGCAATAATTTAACTGGGAACAATAATGTTCAGTGGCTTCATACAGAAAACTAACTTCAGAGTACTTCAGTGAACTAATTTACTTATGGAATTTAGATACAATTTTCATTTCGGGCTCGAATGGGCTTAGCGGGTGTTTTTAGGTAGTAGGATACTTAAGATTATATAATAACGTGTTTTTATATATATATATATATATATATAACTGAATTCAATTTTAAAAACAGTTATGATTATGATAAGAATACGTTAACTCTCTTTATATACTTAAGTTATTATACATAATAACCAACTATTAAAAAAAATACTAGTAAATATAACAGCCTTTGTTTACTTATATATACTATATATATATTATAACTTTTCTTATTTTACTCTTCATTATACAATATTTTTGTGGTAGGGCTTTGTACAGGGCCATCTGGGTAGGTACCACTCACTTATCAGATATTCTATCGCCGTGCTTAGTATTGTTGTGTTCCGGTATGACGGGTGAGTAACCAATGTAACTACGGGTACAACGGATATAAGTCTTAGACATAATCTTAGTTCCCAAGATTGGTGACGGATTGGTAATGTAAGAAATGGTGAACATTTCTTACAGTGCCATTGTCTATATGCGGTGGTGACAACTTACCATCAGATGGCCCATTTGCTCGTCCGTCTACCTATATCATAAAAAAGTAATAAGTTCTATAAGCTTTTTAAAATATACTTTGAATAAATCACAACTTCAACTTAAGATATACTACAGTGAAAGTTAGAAGACGAAATAATATTTCTATTTATAGGTATAATAAATACACATACACGAATACATTTTATAATATTATCAACAAAATAACAATTTTATAACCTTTTATTTATTTAATATTACATGTTCGAATACATATCCCTTCTAAAAATGTACATTCGTTCAAAATCCAATGGCAAATCTTGATTTAAATATAGTTCGTAGATGATCTACGTAAGGTGCTACGACGCCTACGACTTATATCCTACACAAAATATTCAATTTAAAATAAGTGTTTTGAATAATATATTTTATTAACAGAATAATCAAATATTACAATAGGATATCATGCTCTTAATTTAAGATGTCTTTGGAAACAGCAGTCAAATTACACGTTTATTATCAAACACTTAGTACACGGCTAAATAATTTCTTTCTCCGTAATCAGTACATTATTTCAGTTCTCACCGTCTGTAATATGACTAATATTTACGAAATATTTTTGTCCTAACTTACCAACCTATTTGCAAATTAGTATTTTTAATATTTATTCATAATATCTGTATCATAATATGCACATTAAAAAAATACAAACAAAGTTAATAATATTTTCCTTTCTTATTTCAATGAAACCGCACTATGAGTTATATTTAAAAGATAGCTTTCTGTAGGTACTTGTGAATTTTAAAACCTTTTAGGCAAAGTTTTCAAATGTTTGTTAAAGTATTTTTTTTTTTTCAAAAACGGTTTAGTAACAAATAATATATATCATAACAATACAACAAACGATGTCCGTTCTGAAACCGTTAACTGTGTCATATGAAAATTTCATATCAAATGCAGTTTATTTTCAATAAATCGTAATTTGAATTACAAACCAAAACATACAAACTTTCATCTTTAGAATATCACTGGTAATATTATGATAATATTCCACTACAAATATATACGCAAAGTACGCCTCCGCTTGTTTCGTTAACGTTTCAATTTTGAGTTATATGATCTATTGGATAAAGAATTATTTATTACATAGATATTAATATATTTTATATTATTTAATCGAACATATATAAATATAATAAGTCTAATTAGGTAAGATAAAAATCAATAACAAGGAGAAAGCCTACACAATATACACATACAAACAAAGTATAAGATAATTTTAATATATTTTGCTTCAATATATTTAAAAAGCAACCGCTCGGACCCGTCCAATTTTCAAAATTATCTTTTTTTCTCCGAGATAATTTCTATGATTAGGAAGTTTCCGTCGGGATTGCTCAGCCGGTGACTTTTAGTCTAACGGACACATAGATGGACGGAAGCAGTTGAGTACGACAGGGAGGCATTAGCAGCCAATTTGGACAGCGATTCGATCGGCTTTCGATCGCGTATGGCTCAAAGCGCTTCTTTCAATGCTTCCTTCATATGGGCTTCTCAGAATTTTATGCAACGGGATCACCAGCCTTTTGTCACCTCGGAGCATCAAGGTCGTTGTCGACGATGCATGCTCTAATTTAAAATTCGTCAATTCTGGTTTTTCTCAAGGCTGCGTACTATCCGCCTACTGTTTCTTGTGCGTGTCAATGATTTGTTGCAAATCAGCAACATTCACTTGTATGTCAGATATAACAGATGTCAGACCCGTCGACGTCGGCTAAACCTAGTCCAATTCAACCCCAAAAAGATACAAGTTTGGGCGTTAAACGCTAAATCATTATTTGTCGTATTGAGAACATTCCCATGCTGCCAAAGGTAGTATCTTAACTATCTTATCTATCATATCTTAACAAGAAGTATAATATATATATAATACTTGGCATTGATGTTTCGAATCTCGTTCAGTTCCGTGGCCAATTAGAATGTAAAGCCAAATTGGAATCAAAAAAGTTTGGTGTGCTCACCAAGGCAAGACTATACTTCAGGTCGGCCTATCGCCTAAAAATATACAAGGCGCAAGCTTCACATAGAGTACTGCTTTCATCTCCGCTCCCCAGCACCAGCCTCTTCCGAGCAATTGTTTGGATCGGTTGCCGAATTTCACCTTCAAATATCGCATCAAAATTCCAAGTTTCACCTGCAGCATCTAGATATCCGAAAATCCATAACAACTCGATTTTTAAGGTCATTAGGATTTTTTCCTCGCTCAATCACTTTGTGAAACCAGCTTTCGCCGGCAGTTTTTCTGAATCGATAGATAGATAGCTAAGTATATGAATTACACAATAGAGTCAATTACAAACACACACACACATTCATAATTCTCTCTAAACTTTATTATTTATTTTGTGGAAAACAAAGCCCGATCTTGCAGGATTCCCGTATTAAGTTACAAAGTTGAAGTAAGTACATAATATGTTTTATAAGATATCTCTCATAAAATTAAGAAAATAATATTATATTTAATATTATTTTCTTCTAAATCTAAATATATCCGATTAAAATATTTATTTATAAATATATATTAGTAGTACAGAGTGGGTTAAAGTAATGATTTAAATTCGACCTGGTAGGTGGCTCTAGGATAGAAACCAGGATTTTTTAAAATTAAACGTATACATTTCTTATTTTGTATCGTACGGAGTCAGGGCGGGCAACCAGTATTTCAACCATATTTAAAATATATAGTAACAATAAATGTATAATTCCGAATTTCAAATAACCAATCACCAATAAGTATTAAGCTTGTGGAAAAATGGAAATATTCAAAGCTATAATGTATTTTCATTCGTTGTTTTTTTAAAACGAATTTGAAAAATTGCTTCGAAATTCGAATCTTAAAAGATAAAAGAGTCTTAAGTCTTTCCTTTATATCTTTCAAGTTTTGACTTATTGATGTCATTGACAATAACATAATCCTATTAAAAGAAAATTGCTATCGAAGATAACGGGAACAAGTTAAATCGAGTGATGTTCAAAGATTTTATTTTCATAATACAATTCTGTTATATTGAAAATACGTGTTTTTTTTCTTATTGAAATATTGGGAAGATGATATATATTATTGAACGAGAAAGAAGGTTCTGATTCTGATTCTAAGGATAGCTGAAATGTTCTTGATAAATTTCGAACTTTTACTACGAATTAAATAAACTAGTTTTATACGAAGTCCTGTAAACTTGATATACATCTTACTGCCACTGAAAACTAGCGTTAAGGTTTCATCCCCAACATCAAGCACTCAGCTTGGTTGGCTAATTTGTTACGTCACGTTGCTTTTGCAACTCAAAATCACAGATTTAGTTTTTATAGCTGTTCTCTATGTCAGAACAAAGACACATAAGGACGTTCTTTATTCAAGATCAAATTTAAGTTTTGTGAGAATAGTTAACCATAATTATTACCCTCGAACTTTACTTACTAATTTCACATTAAAGTTTCTGAACTATTTCTCTAGTACGATTTGGTGGATACATATGAGGCAGAATTTCAATCGACACATGCAGGTTACCTCACGATGTTTAACTTCATCGCCGAGCACGAAATTAATTATTAACATAAATTAAGCAAAGGAAATTTCAGTGTTTAAGCCCGCATTTAATATCAATGTTTTCCATAAAATAAACCACCACGGCTCAAATTCGTCAAATTAACTATCAAGAATTTTATCTAACAAGATAATGTGATATTCGAAATTGAAGAAGTTACTTGTAATACTTTGTCGGTGCAAATGTATAATTGTGTAAATAGTTTGCGAAGCCTTAGTTTGTGCAAGTTAAAAGGCTAATCAGCTTTAAGTGCATGCTCATAATCAACCAATGAACTTTAAGTTAAAACATACAATATAACAAGTACGTACATATATTTAAATGTCATGATGATTGACAAAAATATTACATTATACCAAGACAAATGAACATGAATATAAGTAGGTACTTATACAACAGCTACGCGTGTATTTGTATAACCAGTATTTTTTTGTTTTAATTGTTTTATTAATGATATTTGATACCGATTTTTAATGATAAATGCTAAGATTGTTGATACCAGTTTTAGTTATTCGCATGGCGATTGGAACTGTCCAAATAAAAAGGGATAGCCAAGCGCCAATTCGCAGTATTTTATGCTCCTAGAAAGTATTAAGACACATCCTAGGTAGATTATATAACAAAAAACTGAAAAAAATGGACATTTGACTTCTACAAGTCGGCCCAACGAAAATATCCTACTCCAATATTTGGTTATACTTTTACTGGTGGATTCCGATATAGCCACCATACAGGTTGTTTCGGTGCTTACCGGACAATGCCGTAATTGAAGATATAGATTTGATCAAAATAGAAATTTTCATTCATCGGCTCTTTATTTTAAGACTTCACATAAAATGTAATTTTCTCTACGACTACTTTCGCTTTCGCAAGAATAAAACTTGTTATACTCTGATGTAATCATTCATATATTTAAAATAGTTAGACAGACTGGTAGACAGTACACTACCGCCATAGACTACAAATAATATTAATCATCCCTTAACCACCAATGAGCTACCAACATCGGAAACTAAGATGTTATATCCCTTGTCCCTGTAGTTACGCTGGCTTGCACGCCCCTCAAATAATAAAATAAAGTTTAATAAGTGATAGCCATCTAGATGGGCTTGTAAAAAGCTTACCAAAGCTTACTCCTATCATAAAAATAGAAGGGTGTGTCAGGGGTTACCATAAAAAACTTTAATGACGTCCAAAACAACGCGCGCCAAATCACAGAAGCATAAGCTCGCAATAATAATATAACAAACGTAAATCAATCAGTTGAAATCAAATACTAATTTACTTCGTGCACACAATAGACTGAAATTCATTTAAATGCTTGTTTTGCTGCTGTCACATTATAATGAGTTATAGGATCGGTTATTTGGACACTGCTCGCTGAATAATAAATATACTTACGGACACATTTCCAAACTTGTCTATGAACTCTTTATTCAATATCGAAGCGTTACTCGTACTTATTGATAGTTTGAAAACGTTCTAAAAGGAAACATATAAAGTTAAAAAGAACCGGAGAATAAAACTCTTTTTTTTTTGTTTTATATTTATTTTGTTATTTGCATTGTGTAAAATATATATGCATCTTGAAAAGTTTGTTGCAAATTATTTTAGTAGTAGTAGATTACATCATTATATATAGTCATACTTCTATTTACTAATGTTTAGTAAATATAATCAAAATATACTTTATTCAAGTAGGCTATCACAAGTACATTTGTATTATAGTTTAAATAATTGAATAAAATATATACATGGAATCTATCGCGGATTCGTAATATATATTCTAGAGAAGAGAACCCGTAAACCGCTTTATCCACTGTAAAAACACCTTTATGTGTTTCCTCCATTCCCCAATAAGCCTACCGATGGGGATTTTAGGTCCTCCTATAAACGCTACTTAGTAACGGCGTTTATTACTCCGGCACGCTGTTTCAGGCCCTCCTAAGTTGGGCAGAAGGCGCAAATGGCAAATAATTCAGTAGTCAGCCAGTACAGAAATAACATCATAGAAACAATCATAAAACAGTTGAATTATAATTTATTTAAAAAATAGTAATAGCATATGATATTTGATTAGTTTTATAATCGAATACTGATTCAGGGCTAAGCTAATGAATATGTTTTAACTACTCCTCAATTAATAAATAAATATTGGACAACATCACATAAATTACTCTGACCCCAATGTAAGTAGCTAAAGCACTTGTGTTATGGAAAATCAGAAGTAACGACGGTACCACAAACACCCAGACCCAATACAACATAGAAAACTAATGAACTTTTAATACATCGACTCGGCCGGGAATCGAACCCGAGACCTCGGAGTGGTGTACCCATGAAAACCGGCGTACACACTACTCGACCACGGAGGTCGTCAAATCGATATGAAATATTTATACGTTTTCTGTTATAAAACCGTATTTTATTATTATATTACCTCACAAAAGAGTTACTGACTCGAGCTATTGAGACGTAACAAGTTTATGTTTGTACCTTATATTAATATTATGAATATCACCATTTTTCTTATTAGTTATTTCAAACAAATATACTATATTAATACATTAAAATACTTAATACGGTTCAATAAGAACTAAAATATCCTATAGACGTCATAAGAATTATTTAACAGTTGTGTAGCAAACATTTTCTTCAAGCTATATTAAGATAATAGAGTTAATTATTCATCTCGCTTTCTAAGATGCATATAAATCATGATTACTTATCTGCATTTCCAAAAGAAAATCTGTAACATTTACATCCGCTCAACTACTATGAAGCAACATATTTTATTTCAGTATAAAAGCCTTGTTGAAAGTAGATATATTTACTTAACAGGAAATTGTTATCACTGGCTCAATTTACATAAATATTAATAAACATACATATATAGTAGCTTGGGGAGCATATAGATTTATTATATTAAATTAATATTTCAGCGCCGCAGTGTAATGTGTGTTTAGAGAGTTTTAAAACAAAAGAAATATTTAACTAGTGAATATACCCCGTATAATTATTAATTGTTATAACAGTTATTTGGTCCTTACATATCAAATTGACGTTTTGTCGTACCGACCTCTTTGATCTGAAATATATCCTCTTTGGTTAAGAATTTCAAATTCAAATTTATTAATAAAGCAACGTTAAAGAAAAAAATAATGAGGAAAAAACAAATGACTGTTTTCAAAACTCAAATGTACCAGCTAAATGAATTTATAAATTTGAATTTGGAATTCTTAAACAAAGAAAAGATATTTCAGATCAAAGTGGTCAGTACGACAAACGCTAATTTCATATGTAAGGACCTAATACTAAAGAAACCATTCAATATTACAATTGCGACAATTAGTGCGACAATATCATGTAAGTAATTCTGTAGTTAAAATTTTGAACAAATAGCTATTGCCTTATAACAATGTAAAAAAAAGGATTTTATTTAAACGAAGAATCCTTTTATAATGTAATACATTTCAATGAGCTGGTATATTGTCAGTTCGTAGTGGTAAAAATTGCCAATCGCTGTTAGGCTCTACCATCTTAAGTTCAATGCAGACATGCAACAGAAAAACTTACGTACAATAATTCCTATTAAACACATAAAATTCGCGTATAATATCGTGATATAAAAATGCGTTCATTTAATTCCTTTAAATCGTGAATTGATATTTATAAATATATATTAGCAAAGTTCAATGTTTCAGAAACACGTAATAAGTATTATTACTGTATTCAGAAACACATATTTACTTTATTGGCATCTATTTCTCGAACCTTCCATTAATTGTTGTATTAAAGTAAGAATACACACGTTCCATGAAAACATATTATTACGTGATAAAAATAGGTTATCTGCATAAGAGTGTTTTCCATTGAAGACTTAACGATATGCTTAACGATCAAAATTAAATTGCTTACGTGCAATTACGGCCACATGGACAAGTGGCAAGAATGCTATCAGTATTAAATCGTTGAATCCCAAATCCCAATTAACCAATCCACCATACTAATGGTGACAGAGCTTTGTACAAGCCCGTCTGGGTAGGTACCAAACACTAATCAGATGTTCTACCGCCAAACAACAATACTCAATATTGTTGTATTCCGGTTTGAAGGATGAGTGAGCCAGTGTAACTACAACTACAGGCACAAGGGACTTATCAATTTAGTTCCCAAGGTTAGCGGTACATTGGCGATGTAAGAAATGGTTAATATTTTCGGTTTTTGGCGGTGGTGACTAACTATCAGGTGGCCCAGTTACTCGTCTGCCTACCTATATCATTAAAAAAATCCTCCTAGCCACAGTGGAAGCAATAAGCAAAACAAAGGGAACTAATTGCATGTGAATGTTCCACTACGGGGCGAAAACCTCCTCTTTTCATAAAGATAAGTTGGAACGGTATTCCAACAAGCTGCTCCATTGCAGGCTACGTATCTCTATACTTTATTTATTTTATATTAATTTAATTTATAGCTATTTTATTACGTATTGAAATTTTTATCTATAAAATTATATATATTACCATTTAAGAGAATTTGTTTTATTTATATGTAATAATGTATGTAATGTATTCATAAAATAATAATATAGGAGACTCGCCATATTCTTTTAGATCATTTTAAACTCTCTAATTATGTAAACACATTCGTATCTCCCTCGTCACTGATGCTTGATATCCCAGAGCTAGTTAGAAGAGATCTCTTTGATATAATGCCGTCTTTGTTTCCGTTAATATCGTTAATTGCTTGTACGATAATTTGTGCAAATACAATTAACATCAGATAAAACTACTCGTATATTTTTTGTATTTTTTTTATCAACTCTATCTATCTTTAAAACTCCGTCTGATGTCTGCACTGCTCCTTAGGCCATTCAATTTGTCGCAACCAAGCAAGACCCTTCTCAATACGTAATTGACACAGGCTTATCTACAAAGTTAGATCTACAATTTGTTCTCATTTCTCTAAACAGAGAACGGCTATCCCCACTTTATTGTCGCAACGAATTAGCTGAGTAAAGTCTGAGTGGTACTTTCGTCACGAAATGAAATTATCTTCAACCTTAACTTATTTAAGATAATAATTCGGTTCATGTCTGACTTTAGTTTTAATATATATATATACCACCACCCATAGACCACCACCACGCATAGACATTGGCGTTAGAAATATTAACCATCCCTTACTTTGCCAATGCGCCACCAACCTTGGGAACTAAGATGTTATGTCCCTTGTGCCTGTAGTTACACTAGCTCACTCACACTTCAAACCGGATCACAACAATACCAAGTATTAATACTTGGCGGCAGAATATCTGATGAGTGGGTGGTACCTAACCAGACGGGCTTGCACAAAGCCCTACCACCGAGTAATATAATTTTATTTCATTACATTAAATAAAGAGGACGACAGACAATTCATTTTATCGGCATCGCCTTCTCTTTGCTAAACATGAAATATTTATGTCATTAAAAGCAGTATCAATGCTTTGTCTTTTGTGACTATTTTTATAATTTCTACAATGAAGACAAATATAAAATTTATAACAAAACATTCAATAATCTCTCTTTTGTACGGATTGAAATAGATAATAAACAAATTCCTTAACGTATAATTTACATATTTTTTTAATTATTTTTTTTTTTTTTTATTGTACATACTTCCTAAATGTATCAAAATGGAGGAATGTCAGTTATGCTAATTTCACATCAATTTTTATCCAATATAATGCGACTTTAATATATATACAGATGATTAAAAGTAAGAAAAAAAAGCAAAAAAAGCATTTTGTTAATTAAGAGCACATATATGTGCAATTAAAACTTTACACTAAAATATAGAATAATACATTATTCCATAGACGCTTCCAGGCTGTTTGTATCGTCATACTATTAGATAAATTAGAGGATCCAGTTCGGAATGTAAAATTCATCAAGAAATATTAACAATATTTAAAACTGTAAAAAATAATTTATACAAGAGCACGTCGACTTAGCCTACGAAGTTTTATACGCATGTGTCAGTTTTTCAGTACGACTCTAGAAGACTCAACTCCAAAGGACGAACCCAATCCTATATACATTAGAACGTGTTAAAAATAGCAATAATGAAACGATTGAATTCAAATGTCTTTATCCAATATAGAAGCATTGCTTTTACTTATTGATAGTTAAAGTAAAAAAAAAGCGCGCTGGAAATGTAAAGTGAAAGAACAAAGAAAATTCTGAAAAGAACTGGTGAAACAAACTTCGTGTATTTTTATTTAACAATCAAACAAATATGCTGTTGACAATCAACAAAAAACAGAAACTTAAATTACTACTCAAATTGATTGATTCAATGAATATGTAACAAATTATTTACAACAAATAATTTTATAACAGGCTGTGATTTCCTTATAATCAACAGTTATAAAATGTATTCGTAGATATGACAAAATTATTCTGTACTGAAAATTAAAGTGCTCATTCTCTGGCCTTACTCGTAAAGTTGGGATCTGAGGGAGTCTAATGGCAGGGCTATTCAACCTTAGGTTCAGGTAATGAAATCTCAATGGTTGGCATATCGACAATAATAACGAAAGTTTGACGTTTTAATAACCCTGGCCTAAAGTTTGAGAAACTGAATACGCCGTAACTCTTCTATTGGTACTAGTTTAATAACTTTATTGGATTAATTTCTAGTTATTTTAATGATTTATGTGAGTTTAGTACAAATAAACTCATTCCTCGTAAAAAAATTCAACAGTATACCAAAATTAGTTTATTTGTTTCAATAATTATAATACTAGTGATTTTATTAAAAAAGTATGGGCTATTGATTTAAAAAATCTTAGAGTATATAAAATAAATCAGTCGATTATTTTTCCAAGAATCCCGCAAGATCCAAGACACGCTTTATACGAAATATAATTTTCAAAGTATCAAGTATCAAGACTAACTATTGCAAGGATACGGAAATAATTTATACCTGTCGTTTATTAACAGTCATAAAAGTAAAAGAAAATCATAAATGAATTATTCAAAAATTATATATATATATATTTTTAACTTCTAATCGCGAAAGGAAAATCCGAGATAATAATTCACACCCTTGAAAGCGTTCAAAGTTTGTTCGTCCAACTTTCTGGTAACATTAGTCACTCTTTTGTTAGCGATTGTGACAGCAAATTTTTCAAGATGAGACAAATTTCGCGAATAAATTAAGCAATGTTGTAATCTTTAATAAAAACGAAGGAAGAGTTCCCTCTTTTGTTTAGGAAGTCTACCTGCCAGTTTAATTAATTATATCTTAGCAAGTTTTTACATGTTCTATGTTCTTGGTTCTTGTTCTTTCTTATAGCAAGAGGTCTTTGTAAGATTAATGTATTTTTTTATAATTTTTTTTTCGTGAAATAAGTAGGCAGATTAACAAATATTTATGTGGTCACCTTATAATATCTAGTCACTACCGCTAATAGATATTGGCATTGTAGTTAATATCAACAATCCTTTACATCGTCAATGTGTATCAAACTTGGGAACTGGGCCCATCGCCCTTTCCGGAACACAAAATTCTAAGTTTTGTTGTTTGACGGTAGAATATATGATGAGTGGGGGGCTTGCACAAAGCCATCATCAACTAAAAAATTTACAATAAAGTCAGTTGAATGACATTATAATTGGTACTTTATATTTATACTTTAATTAATCAATTTAAAACAAATTATACGCCGATTGAAAGACGTTTTTTTATTGATAAATTTAATATATAAGACCGCAAAGAACCTAATGAGGAAGATTCATCCTATATTCAATTTTACTTCAAAAAAATTAAAGATTAAAATTGTCGGTCGCATTTTAAGTGCAGTCTGATTTGAGCAATCAACGGTACAAAGTGCCATTTAAATAATATTAAAACTAGCTGCTCTGCGTAGTTCGTTATATATACGTAGTGATGTTAATAGTCTATTAAATGCAATAATTTTTCAAATCCAACTGCTTACCAGGAATTAGCGCATACAATAATATAAAATTTTAAAAAAAGAAACATTTTTTTTAATAATAATATTATTAAATGTGCATATGTTTATACAGAATGTAAACCTAAGAATCATTCATCATGTTTTCATCGCTGTCAAGACTGGAACCGTTACAAGAAACAGTTCCATCGGGAGGTACAGTCACGAGGGACTAACTCGTTCAAATTCCAAGGGCAAGTCACGTGTACTTGTGGAGTTAAGTGACAATGCTTGAGATGAACTACTGGGTCTCCCGTGAAACTTCGCGCTTATTCAAAAGATATTTTAGGAATTTCGAAACCTATGACATTTTCAGTTTTGATTTAATTTCATCGTAAACTGCAAGTCACTCTTCTACATTGGGCGCCAAAACGATGAAACCTCTTTTGAATGACATTTTTAATATCAAAAAGTATACATTACTTTAGTCAGAATTGGAGTTTTTTTTTCGTATACAGCCGTAGTATCGCTCTCTAAAATTATTATTTTTTGTTAAATCGTAATCAATTTAGTAAATTGCAATCAAGAATCCTCCTTAATTTTCTGCACATCTACGACTGGAGCTCCTCAAAATGAGACCATATCCGACTTTTATGTGCAACGTCGCCCCACAGTCACGGCTTACGCTATTGATATATAAGAAAATTGTTAGAATGAAAGTTAAATCGTCACAGGTGGATTCGGTTCTGAATGGTTTTTTGGGTAAGACCGTTGTAGTAAGATGGACAATGGGGTAAAAAACGGTCAAGTTCCAGGTTGTTTTTCTTTTTTAATCTGGATAGTTCCGAATACGTGTAGTATGAGATAGTATCGGCAGTTACAAAGTTTCGAGGACTCGAACCAACTCCTCGGTTTCCTGGCGTACTGTGAAGAAATGGTTACATTGTACCAATTAATTTCCGACATTACGAGCACATTATTATAGACCTTGTTTTCCAGGCAATACAAGGTAATGAAACTGCTTCTATTGACTGGAAAATAAAATATAAAAAGTGGTTAAATCAGACGAATAACCCCCACAGATGATGGTGATGTCCTAACCGCCCGAAAATGACTCCTAATAGTCTCCTCAAATACAGAGGAGACCTCGACCGAGCCCAACCAACCAACCACTTTTTACAATATACGCCTTTAAAGGATTACACACTACTATTTATACAAAACTCCACGATTCATATGGTAAAAATAAATAAGCCCTGTTGTTTGTAATCTGAAAAATTGTATTCCTTATTTTGAATATTTTATAACCATATTATCTTTTAGTAAATATATATAGTCATAGCATTTCTAGGAGCGAGGAACGTAATTCTCATTAGATAAAGCCGCAAGTAACAGCTTATTAATTTATATTGAATAAACATCAACACACAAATATGTACTTCAGTTTCTGAAAATTATTATACAAAATATAAAGAAAATACAAATTAATATAATCGTTGAGTTTTATAAGAAATATGAACGTTACCGCTTAGATTTGGATTAAATATGACAAACACTATGACAATAGTGATGATGACTGAATCCACCCCCGAATTAATCCAGGAGATATTATAGTATACAAATATATGCGCAAAAACAGGTGCACTAATCTGATGGATCTACTTATCATCAGGAAAACATCACTGCCCATATATATTGGCAATGTTTAAAATATCAAAATCCCTAACATCTTAATGCGTCTCTAATCTTGGGAACTAATATAATATTATGTCCCTTGTTCCCGTAGTTATACTGGCTCACTCATCCTTCACATCATGAGTAACTCTATAATGAGTTTAATAAATGAGCAAGTCTATAATTAGCAACAGCTTGCATATTAAAGTAACGAAAATTCATTATGAAATATGTTTTTTATTGTGAATACAAACTACACAAATCCGGGTTTCGAGGAGCCTTTGATGTACTTGAATGCCAGATGAAAATTAAAACTTTTGAGCTATTTTATAATTTATTTTCAATTATATTATATTTGATGATTAAATTATATAATACGAGCTAAACATAACTACTTGCACGTGTAAAATAACATACTACCCAAAAGGTTTAAAGACAAACTACAAGAGCTACAACCAAATACTTGGTGGCAGGGCGTTGTGCAAGCCCGTCTGGGTAAGTGCCACCCAGTCATCATAAATGTATTCTACCGCCAAACAGTAATACTTAGTATTGTTGTGTTCCAGTTTGAAGGGTGAGTGAGCCAGTGTAACTACAGGCACAAGGGACATAATATCTTAGCTCCCAAGGTTGGTGGCGCATTGTTGTCATGTAGAGAATGGTTATTATTTCTTACAACTTCAATGTCTATTTGTCCATTTGCTCGTCCGCCAATTACATAAAAAAAAAGAAAAAAAAAATTATTATCTTTTGTTTATTTAGCCAAGTTAAGTGCTGGCATACACAATACATGTAAATAGTGTTTAATTGTAATCGGATTAATAGTTTGGGACAACAAAAAGGACAAACATGCTGACATTTTATTACTGAGATAATATTGAGATTAAAGTTTCTTTAAGATAAAACTGTTGTAAGCCTGTAGGCGACCTGCATCACGGAGTTATTTATTGGTAAACCGCCGTAAGCTTGGCCCTCCTGACAGTCTGCGGGGCGTGGAGCGAACGATGCGCTCGGCTGTACACGATACGAGGTAACTACTCGATATCTTGAGATATAACCAGACATAAGATTAAATTATGGATCTATTATATCTTTTTAAATGGCTTAATTTATTCTTGAATTAAGTTTTTAAATACAGTTTCTTTTACATAATATATAAGAAAGATATAAAATATCAGTGAATAATAAATAAACAACAACCTTTATTACTTTTTGTTATTATTTACAAACATTCTAAAAATGAAATAGAAATATATAATTTAATTAATATAATGAAGTTTCTCTATCACTCGGACGTTCCTCAGTTGAAGATATTTTGAATAAAGACTACCAGAGACCAGTAAAGTAAAGGCTAAAGCAGTAAAATTGCTGACGGAATATTTTTGACGAACCCGACTATACTAAATATACTACCAGCATTCAATAATATAATTTTGTTTTTTTAAATTTATATTGCAATATTTATAAGACCGCGTGCAGGATTCTCGGACTAATCTTTACGCAAGTCACTGATCGTGGTCAGCGACAGACTATCTAATTGGTTAAGCGCGCTAGCGCCCCGCGCACCGCACCCCGCAGACATACGGAGGGCCAAGCCTACGGCGGTTTACCTATAGTGTATTTCAATAGTAATTTGTTCTTGAAAGGCTCAGTGATAAAAGTAAACATCATAAAGAACCTAGCCATTACTAAGAAATTATTCGTATTTAAAAAAATCCCAGAAGGCAGAATACTAAATTAAACTTAGTATTTTTATAATAATAATAAATATTGACGGGTTAATTCTTATTACTATACAATGCTTAATTTTGCTGTACTGCCTTTGAATTTGCTTGGGGGTTAAGGTTAACTGTAGGTATCTGAGGATTTCCTTTACCCTCTCTGACTATACTTAAGGATTCCTTATTAGGGATTCCTTGTACCTCTCGTAAACCGTACTCTCAGGATCTTTTCATTTCCTGAACTATATGTAAGAAAACTGTTACATGATTAATAATTGTAATTTATAAACGTACACAATATGAGCGAAAGTTTAGTTTATTTTTTGAACTTTTATTAAATCCCGATAATAACAATAATAAATAAATCTCTAAGAAACTCGACTTATTTTACTTTGTCTTAGAAAGTTAAGAATGATCCATCAAATGGGATAATCGGTTGAAGTTGGAGATTGGGTGGGTGTAACGCCTCTTTAAAATCATAATTTCAGAAAATCGGAACATTACAAAATATTCCATTCCCTCCAAATACCATGATTTTTTTTTTTGTATTAGAGATCTCACCGATTAAAGTCCACCAAAACTGTGCCTCCGAATTATATATATAAATATATAATCTTATTTTGAATAAAGTATCACGGTTTTATTTTAGTTAGTTTTAATAATTAAATTGATTTTGATAATTTTGGTAACGTTTACTATTTTAATTACTTGCTTAGACATCCTTTAATAAAATTGAAGAACATGTATCCTATGATATAATGAATTTTATGATACAAACAACAGATTAAATCGCTTCCAGTAGTGTGTTGGCGAAGTTTCCCGAAAATTTCAACTTTGTTTTAAAGTCATTATTCATCCTTTTGTTGCCGACGCGGTGTTAGTACAAAATTTTACGACAAAAAGAAATTCTTGCGACAAATTAAAACGCTTTGTAATGTGAGGTCCCCGTTTCCTTGATATACTTTTAAGGAAAATATTCAAAAAATCTCGTAAACGCACTTCATTTCGAGAATTTTATAGCTCAAGAATAAACTTCGTTTATTGTTATAAATCAAATGGTACAGCTGTTATTCCTGACAGACTTCTGAAAGGTTTGCAAAAGGCATGCTCATAATATATCGACTTTACTATGACATAGAATCGATGCACAAAAAAAAAAGTGTCGTATATAAAACTACAAGAATACTATACAATAATAATGATACATAAATACGATAAATAAATCAATAATCCATAATACACCTCATTCTAGCACAGATATCCCAACGTAGAAATGTAAACAGCCAAATAATAGATCAATAATAGATAAATATATTTTAAAACAGAAACGTAAGGTTTGTTTAAATATTAAACAGTCGTCGAAAATGAAATCCCAGTGAGCGCCATTCGCCGTTTTTTCTCAAGTGTTTCTTTCCAAAGTAGATTATTTGATCATTAAAAAGGAATTGTAATGCTTCTATGTTAAATTAAAATTTTGTATATAAAAAAATCGATGAATGGTTTGAAGTTTAAAGCGTTAGTGAACCATTGTAATCTTAGATGCAAAGTACATAACTTCCTGATTCTAATAGTTTGTTGAATTGACAGTATGAGTAATAGTTACAATTTCTATAAGAGCTATGGACGGTCAAACAATTACTATTAAAGCAATGCATGCAGGCCCATTCGTCGTATGCCTTATAATTATTAAAAAAATATATCTTATAATAATGTCACTATTTTTAACATTGAAACTAATTGTTACCATAAAATTTATTCGCAGTCTGAGTTCGGGTGAAGAGATAGCTTAGTACTATATTGATTTAATATATATCCGAGGTTAAACAATAACCGAAGCCATGCAAAATTGTAAATAACCTATCGATGGCCCACCTCAGGTCAAAGACTTCCTCAATTCTGAAGGAAAAAAATTTGAACTTATTCCACTTTGATCCTGCAACGCGAATTAGTGGATACGCATGTGGCAGATTATTGTCAAACACGTGCTGGTGTCCTTAAGATATTTTCTTTTACCACCGAGTGCGAGATCAATGTGAAACGAATCGATCCCATCGCGCACAAGAAATCTGGCAACACTTTTCTTTGTCGCACCGCCAAAAAATGGAATTTTTTACTGGCACACGTGTTCCCCTCCTCTTATAACCTGTCTTCAAACGAGGCGTGAAGAGGCATCTTGCGGGTCGGCATGGCGAGGGTGACTAGTGCAGCTCTTTCTTGCTGACTGTACTAGTCGTATTCGCGTTTGGACTCAACTTCCATTTACCATCAGGTGGAGTGGAGTCATATGTCTACCCGGACAATATAAAAAAAAGAATTAAAAGCAAATACTTTGTACTTACAAGGTTTATACCCTAATCTTTACTTACGATTCACGTGTTTGATCCCTTATCGAAGTTAGCTAGTTGAGATTAAATTTTATTTACACTGATATAATAAAAAATACTCGAAGCTACTAGCTGGAAAGTGACTGTAAAAAGGATTTAAAATTAAAAATCTTAATAAAGGAACACGATAGCCACTGAAACACAAAGTTTTAAACAATACAAGCTTTTGTGTGCGAGGCGAAAATCCCGTGAAAGGTGCGAGTCGACAATATATTCGCATTCAAAGCAACTCTCTGCTCATTTCCGAAGTGTCACACCCGGGATATAAAGTTGTGTGCATATAATTATCGTTTTAGAAATGTCCTTTCACTGAATAAACCTTTGAAAATGCAGCTCTTGAGATGACAAATCGATAATTCTATTGTAATACTTAGTTTTATTATTAAATATGTGGATAACAAAAGATTGGTTAGGATGTCACTTGTGACTATTCCCTGCCTATCTTAGTTAAAATATAATTTTACGTTTATATTTCTTATATTTCAATATCGGTTTGGCTCGTGATTTCGTCTAGTTAGTTAGGATCCATATAACGTTGACTTTGTATAATAACCGTGTTCTTTTAGAGCGTCAGAGATTATAAGTTCAATAGACTATAGAGGAGTCAAATAAAACCAGGTTTATCTTTTAAATGCGTTTTTAATATAAATATTTTGTTTAATTAATTTGAATAATAATAATCGAATGTATCAGATACCGGTCCCATTTCCTTTAACACCTCTTACGAGTAGCTGAAGGATGTCGCTCCTAACCATCTTTATATATTTAACCATTCCAAGCTCCTCCCCTTTTATGTTTTGAAAAATATGAAAGGGGGAGGAAGTTGAAATGGCCCCGCGCCCGCCATCAACTGTAGATTCCAACCATAGATCGGCGAACCTTCCCCGAACATGGGAAGTGCAATTTTATAGTGTGCCAACACTTTGTTAAATAATATACATATGAACTAAAACTATAGTCCAGCAGGTATCACAGCCGTAGCTGAGGTGTATAAAACACTAATAGTTTTATTAATAAACTAGACCGTAGTGCAGCGGATAGCACAGTAGTAACTACGTTATTCAAATCGACAATTAAACTTATAAATAAGTCAATAAACTAGACCGTGGTCCAGTGGGTTTCACAGTCAACTGATGTGTTTATAAAGTAGCCAATGCTACAACTATAATAATAAAAATAAGGATCAAAATCCTGTAAATAGACAATCAGTCATATCTGAGGAAATCTGTAACCAAAGGGTTAAACCCTGGATTCATTGCATTAAATCACTGTTTCTCATACCAGTTCAAGTGCACGACCGTCAGGCGGCCTAATGCAAGCAAAACGTTATTCGTTGCTATATCCACTGTCGCAGAGTGTCGTTTTATTGTAAGATAATAAGTAATAATTCCAAACATAGTGGAATAATATTCAATGAAACTCACGATTACCGCGTAGGAATATTTTAAGTGGATTTAACATCATTTGTTATATTTTCTACCGTAGTAGGTTATGAAGTATGAATATATATTATAAACGTATAATCGTATTCTTCTTATAACTAAGACTTATAACTAAATCGAACGCTTTCTTAACTAGCTTATAAACCTTATATACACGTATTACATTTTACTACCGTATCGCCGAAGACGTTATACAGTAATCTCAAACCTCGCAACTGCATCACCTAAGCAAATTCAAGACGACATCGCCACGAGGGACACTAATGCAGCGACTTTCGGTCGAGCCACACAGCGTCAGACCACGCGTCGAACCATCAAGAATCCACCAGAGTATATTCAGTACAGTACACATGCGCGATCATTTTGCATGTGTATAGTAGACATATATTATAAAGGTTTTGTTATTTAACAATAAAAGTCTTAAAACATCGTCGTGATCGTACCAAACAGTTATACCAAACTTGAATCTGTTTATTATGAGTTGATATATGAGTAGGCACTACACCGACACACGGATCTGCGCCACTCCCATATTTCAGAATAATCAACCATAGCTAGCAGCCTCGCAGTATAACCCGCACAGCAGCACCGCCTAGTAGCATTTCTAATTTTGTAATTTGATATGCATTATTGCACGCGGCCGATGCGGCGAGCGCATCGCTCCTCGCGTCCAAATTGAACCGAGCTGTCAAGCATCATACCCCTATATATACGCCGAAACAAGTATGACATTCGGCGCGGGTCAACCTGAAATCTATAGAATTTTGTATGGAAAAAAGCTGGCGCCGAGATTTTTCCTCAAAAAGTGGCCCGTCATTTTCTTCGCCAATACACGAACATATCCTTGAATACACAAACGATTTCACCAAAAAACGTATGAAAAAAAGTAAGCTTAATATAATGTCATTCCTTTAAATATCCTTTATTATTCCATGTATATGTATACATTTACTATGCAATCTCATGAATTTATTTGTATGTATGTTTTATGTTTCTATATATATATGCATGTTTTTATGATTCTACATATGTATGTATATATGTAAACTCTCCAAAACAACTCGACCAATTTTGATTAAGTTTTAATATGTGCTTAATTGGGTCTACGGACGGCTTATATTGAACCCGGTAGGTGGCGCTGCGACAGATGTTATGTTTAAAAAAAGAAAAAAAAATGTATCAAAATATCAATAATTAATTCTCACGTAAATAGTATAGTCCATTACACACTGATGTATAGCAGACGTACGTTGAACATCCAGATCGATGTAAGCACATATGATTTAATTAATTATTAATAATAAAACTGTACTAAAATAGCTTTATGGACATACATTTAAAGTTACTCTGACACTCTAATTATATAGAGAATATATCTATATATAGATATATCGAAAATAGTTGATTTAATAGTGTGGACCATTACGTAGAATGTGCAAAACAAATTGATAGTAATTACCATAAAAAATAATCAATTAAATATTTCGCTTTGTCATAAAATGTAAATAAAAATAGTTCTTAATTTTTTTGGAGTTAATTCTATTTCCTTTACATATATATGCGTAAAACATTCTTAAAGCCTGAATTCCTCCATTGTATATAATAATAAACTAAATTATATAATATTTACACTCCAAATCGTGTTTAATTCTAAAAAAAGATAATCAATTCTTCTGTCGTTCCTTTAAAAATATTGAGTGATTATTATTTTATTAATCATTCTATTCATCTATCTTTTTACCAACTCCGTCTAAATATCATCATAAAATTCTATATATAATCTGTTATGAATTGTGAATCTAATAATCGCATACAAAATATTCGAAGTTTTATAAGAAAAGTTTTATATATAAATATATTGTAGTATGAGATAAACTATAATAAAACAAAAATAAATTTAAACATAAAAGTAATTCGGTTCTTTTCTAAAATGATGATTGATTGAATTCTGTGTAAATTTATAATTTATTATTTTTTCATTTTTTTTATACTTTGTATAGAAAACTTCAATATAGTCAACCTACAGGACATATTATTAAAATATAAACATGTATTTTATACCCAATTATTTATTTTTATTACGTATTGTTGATTAATGAATAAATACATATTATTAACCCTATTTTTATTAATTCTCATGATTATACACACACCCTAAGTGGATGCTCGTTTTGAAATTAAAAGTGAACTTTGGGAGTAACAACAGCAAAGTTTCGAGTTTAAACAATGTAGTTGCCAGCCTCGCTGCGTCGCGTTTGACTTTAGACTTCAGCTCCTAGTTTGGAAACTAGACACTACTAGACAGGAATGGATGAGTGCTTGTTTTGCTAAGAAAACATCGCTTGAATGATAATACCGACACATTAATTAATATGCTTTATTGTAAGGCTGTGGATTGAGATGTAGTGAATAGATTATATTAACTAAATATACTTATTAACCATTATACATGATGTAACCTACTTTTGTACCTATTTAATGTACGATCTGTTGCAAATAAAGGCAGTGTCTACTCAGCAGTCTCGGCTTTCATTCCTCTCTTAGGGAACCACATTACAGGATGTAGTGTTATTAAAATCCGTATTCAATATTAAAATGTGTAATAAGATTATTTCATATAAGTACGTATAATGCAATCTTAAGTGTTTGTTACTTAAGTCTTCTCACTGTTTATAAAAAAATATATTGATCCATAAGTTGTGAATGTTATGAAGATAATTTGCGTGGATACTTATGTATAAAAATTAAAATTAACGACCTTTTAAAGCCCCACTGCTGGGCTAAGGGCTCACTCTTTGAGGAGAAGATTTGCAACTAATCCCACTACGGTGCTCCAGTGCCTATTGGTCACAGAATTTCATTGAAATTAGCCACATGCAAGTACGTTTCCACGGGATGTTTTTCTTTACCGCAGAGCACGAGATGAATTATAAACATAAATTAAGCACATGGTAATGAATTAGTGCTTGTGTGGGTTTGAATCCGCAATCATCGATTAAGGTGCATTTTCACCTGATCTAACCGCTGCAACTCAGCTCTTTATATGTATTTAATAAAGCAAAATCAGTAAACGAAACATCTTAATATATTTCTTATTTGGGTCATACAATCTTTTTAGGTAGGTTTTTATTAATAAAACAGATAGGGTTTGGATTTCAAAATGAGAAGAAGTTAGTCACAAATAATATTTATGAATGCCGTAATAAGTCGAATATTAAAAAAAATCATGAGATCAAACCTTATACGTAACATTTATAGTTGGTTAATGTATCGTGAATAAATATAGCTGTTGTATAATGCAGAAGTAGTTCCCTAAGTTTTGTTCAAATGGTCGTTACATATTAAGATAAAGTTAAATGACCTCTTTCATTTATCCAGATAAAATGTGTCCCATATTTTCTTACGGTATTAGCTAGTTTAATTATAGCCAATTTAGTGTTATAACATAGTAATGTTCAAACGGACAAAAAAGGTTATATAACTTATCTAGCGTCGTTTTCTTGACCTTCGTGTTTCGTCTTTAGTGACAATTTTGCAACAGATAGACATTTTACAAATTATCGTACACGTATGTATATGACAGCCCAGACGGTTCTGGCTAGAATACATGGATTCATCCCGAGATTGGCTGTATAAGAAAAACATGTATTTGTCAAACGAAAATCTGCCAAATGTGTATGCGGTCAAATTAGCTCAAACCTTTTCTCAAGAGGAAAAGAATTCTTTGTCCAGCATGACATAGACTTTACGTCACGTCCTTTATAAACGATTACTGTACTAACTTTTATACATTATCCAGTTAAAATTATATCCAAAAACCGATCGTTAATATCAATTGCTTTATAACATTGATAAAACATCAGACCCAAAACTCGTCACTCGCAGCTTTTGATCGTCAACGACTGCGCAAGCAAACTTCCCATTAAGAATCACAGAGATGGAAGGTAGGTCGTCACGTAAAGAGGTCGAGTCAAAGGCGCGGAAATATTACCACCCCCGTTCCTGCATACGTCAGCGAGCTGGAAACTCGTACAATGGGCAGACGTTGAAGCGTCTTGACGGCCAGATTAAGATAACACCTTACACTCGCGCTGCAAGCAATGTCTCTTCTGCAAAAGGCTGAATTTCAAAAGATGCAATGCTTTGTTGACTTTTGAAACGTAACGGCGTGTAAAATTCTTTCTGACATTCAACGTGTAACTGAAATTGAAACACGCTCGGCAATGTACACCTCCCCTAGACTTGAAATACGAATAAGTGAAAGACAACTTTGTTAAATTGTGAAGCATTTCTCATCCAAACAAGCTTTATAAGTAACTTAGTAAGCAACGTTATATTTTCTCATCCTTAAGAAGGTACTTTAAATAATGATCTCTTTTTCATGAAGTGCGAGGGTCTGTCTTATTAACTACTGAGACGCGTCCGGACTTCGGACGTCTGTAATTAAGGGTTTTTTGTCGAAACGATATAATTTATTGTATTTTTATTAAGTCGATAGGTGGACTGACAAATAGGCCACCTGCTGTTGTGTGGTCACCACAGTGGTCACCACCGCTTATCTATAACGCCTTAATACAAAAATAGGCATGACAATAGGACATTATTAGAAAAACAACCAATGATATTATTATTTATTACTTTTATTAAAACTAAACAAATAATCTGAAAAAATACTTCAAATTTTATATTAGTTGTTTAAGTTTAAGACAAGCCCCAATACTAATTTATCGTAAAAAAAATATCTTCATTACACCGGACATAAAAATATTATTTTTTGTTAATATTTTACGACGCAAAAAGTTCTTATTACAGCAATTGATAGAACCTATATCTAATAGCAGCTTAAGGTCTTAGACTGATTGTATAAAAACGAAACAGGATTTAAAAATATGTAGTACACGGGCAGAAGCAAAATAAGTACATAAAAACTTTATATCAGAGATATAATGCATGGAGTTCTAAATTATAAGAAAAGGTATTAATGTTTTGCAGTGTAATTACCGTTGGTGATACAATGATACATTAATTCATTTTAATTGATCATATAAATCTGCAAAGAAATTATGCACAGCTGTGATTTGCGTATGTAAGAAAATCAAAATCAAAAGATACTTTATTCAAGTAGGCTTTTACGAGCACTTTTGAATCGTCATTTAACAAACAATTTAAAGTAAAGCTACCACCAGTTCGGAATGTAGATTCTACCGAGAAGAACCGGCAAGAAACTCAGGTGTTACTCTCTTTCAACATCTAAAAATACAGTCATGTTAGTTAAATACAATTATATATGTATGTTATGTCTCCTGCCTGGAAGTCAACAAGCATTAACTCCACGCTTTTTTATCATCAATTGAATCTTGTATCGAATAATATGCCTTCTTTACCAATGTATTTTTTACAATTGACTTGAGTCTATGAAACGGCAAAGTTAAAAATGTCTGCGGAATTTTATTATAGAAGCGGATACCATGCCCCAAGAATGATCACACACACACTAGTGTGAGTCTCACATACTTCGAAAAATAATTATTGCATTATTAAAAATGTACATAATAATATTATTTTAATTTCAAAAATATATTTCTATTATTTTAGTAAAATAATATATAAGAAATTATACGTTTCTATATCACGTCCATATTAGATTTTCAATTCTGGTATGATTTTAATTATATAAATACGGTCATAGTCCTTCAGAGAGGAGTCAAAGCTTTGAGCTCAGTAAAACCGACTTGTTCTCTTAGCTTACGGTATTTAAGAAGATGTCCAAGATGCACGTCACGAAGTCCCTTGCATTCATTGAAATAATATTTAGCTTTGCAGTGAGATATATTTTTTATTTATATTCATGCAATTTAATTTATAGCAGATTCCGACGAACTTCCGTAGCTTTATATACATATACATATATATATATGGAATAACAAGGATCATAAAACCCTAAAACTTAGATTAAATCGAAAAATCGGTTCACTTAAACCCGCTTCCTAGCTCCTCGAAAATGAACTACTCCAATTACGTTCAATGCACAAAACTCGCTTTGGCCACAGCCACTGTAGCATACGAGGTTCTTGTCAGCTTACTTCTAATATCATTGTGGACGTATTCATTAAAAAGGCTAAAACAATGCCTTCGCGTGCTTCGAACAAGGATACAAATACATTGTTCTATTTGTGAACATACACAAAGCACACGTGTTTAGTTATGTAGTTATTTGGCCCTTTTTTGGTTAGATTTTTTTGGTTTGGTTTAATTCTCTCATACAATTATATTCAATTAAGAAGTACAATTTATAAAGCAAGCTGTTACCGGGACATATAAATGCGGCCTTAAGTCTTTCCGACATACCAATCTAGGTACCTTCAAGAAGACCCCTAGATATGATCTATCATATCGTGCCTAGACTCTTTCTGCGTAGGTAACTTTAATGAAATAGCCATTTAAAATCTTCTGTATTATTTACCATTTAGCAATATTCATCGACACCTTCGTCCGTATTGCAATCTTTGAAGTACAAAGTATTCAATCAACGCATTGTACCTGCCATGACCAAAGTTCCGCAACGTTACGACTACAGGAAAATACAAGATCGAACAGTTTTCGAAAGGTAAGCTACGCTGGAAATAACCTCAAATTATATCATCGAAAATTATATTACGTGGCGAAGAAACAGAGAACCTTACCGACATAGGACATTTAAGATAATCACATATATATACAGACTGCTGATTAATACAGCAGATGAAAGTCAAAGGAACAAAAGACCTAAAGAAGGAGGTGACCTGTTAATGGAACTAAGAGGACTACGAAATTTGGAGCACTAAAGGCTTCATCTAGTTTCATTGAAGATTAGAGCATGAGATCTATGTTCAAATACTAAAAATGTCTTTGTATACACAAACATTTAATGACAATCAGTAATAACTAGTTATCTCCCTACCCGTGCTAAGTGCTAACTCATCATTTGTAAAACGACGTTCACAAACGTCTTGTAACACGGTACAGTCAACATTACTGGATATTAATGAGAATTTTTGTCACAAACGCTCGTAATTACTTCGTCATTGATTTCATAAACTTTGATTTCGTGTGGCAATTATATGTATGAAGGAATGAAGAAATGTGGTTTGAACATGGTCTATGAATGGCTATTATGGAGATGAACAAATCTTGGATATGTAACTTTCTTATCTCTCTATATACAATTATTTTTACCAGAAACCGTCTGTAAAGAACTCGAAAGAACTGACGATATTCTCGTAGATATAATTAACCAATTATTGTATATATTATGATCTGGCATATAAACTTATTCGTTTCTGATGAACATGTCCGAGGGGAAGCTAGGAAATTTTGAAATTAACTCAACAGTAAAATAATATATGATATATTTTATCATTGTATTTACAATCGGAATTTTATAATAATAATTAAAATCATAAGACAAAAACTGATAAAATGTCAATACGTCTTCAAATATACACTTCTGTCAAAGAACCGAAACTGAAACTGACGCCATCATAATTTTTTTTAACCATTCGTTATCAAGACAGCAGAATTTTTATCACTTCTTAAACGATCCAACATCTATTAGTATCTTTAAGTTGAAAGACCAATAGCACCTGTGTGAAATTAAAATAAAGTCAATTATCGATCTATTATCGATAGAAAAATATGTCGACACAATAAAATATTAAACACCTAACTTTAAAGGCTTTTGTAACGTAATAAATCAAAATTATAGGTTAAGTCGTGACACAATTATTGAATTCGAAACTAAATAGTTTAGTAAGTTTACTTAACTCTTACAATACCAAGGTTATGTTGGCTTTGATTTACCCCTTTAACAAATATTGTTATAAGACCACTCGCCGAATTTGAAATATTCAAACTAGTTAGGCCAATAAAGAAAGTTTCGGTTACGGCAGTCAATAGAATCAGTTCACCACAAGTACACACCGAACTGCACTAAAATTTCGATCAGATCATAACTGTTGGAGCAAACTTGAATCGGCCACTAAAATAATCGACACAGAAAGCATAGCAGCTAAAAATGACTGACTTTTATTTATTCTTAAATCAGCATTAGTTATTGTAGATTTAATTTGGGATTATTTTACAGTTGAATCGTCTTTTTACAATATTAACTAAGTCGTAGAAGTTCGGTATGTACATCTACGAATTGAAACTGGCAATAAAACTCCGGCATGACTCTTAATCATGTACGTATATACAAGAAAAATCATATACAATAAAATTGTGTATATAACATATGAGAATCAACGAATATAAATTCACCTTACAAACGATTTAATAAAGTTTAATTAGAGGCACTAGGGATATAGTGATGTCTACTTCTATGTAATGTAAAGAGTGAGGACCCATTGGTCAAAAGGCCAGTGGTAGCGAAAATCATACCTTTTAAAACGCCCTCGCCCTTACCTAACCTAACCGGTATATATTACAGACCCCTCTTGAGGACTAACCGTTGACAGGTTGTGTGTTATTTTTAAAACAACTCTAGCTTTATCTAAAATGCTATCCTTTGTGTTTTTAATTATTCTTGTATTCCGACGGTTTACATTGAAACACAACACACTTAAAGAGACGGTGATTCGTTATATAAACTCATTAGACCTTTAGCAAATTTGCGAGTGTGATTTCCTAGAATATAGATACAAAAAATTATGTTAATTAAATTTATTTCAAAATTATATATCAGATAATTGCAAATGTTATGTACGTAACCTACGTTAAGTTAATTCACAAGCCACAGAAACGAAATTATTCAGAATAATATTTGAACAGCCTTTTACTATTTGGGTTCATTTGACACTTTTGAATTTTCACACTTGGTTTATTATTTAACTCAAAGAATTTCTCGTTATTATTATTTTATCTTATTATTCTAAGAAAGATAAAGTTATTTAGATGATTGTGCATATAGGAATGTGATTCCATAGACTTTGTTACTTAAGAAATATTAATCATTCCTCATATACTCAATACGTTTGGGATGGGACCTTGGGATCTAATATGTTGAACACAGCAGTACTAAGTATTGCGGTTGACGGTAGAATATAATTATGGGGCGTGGGTACCTACCCAGACGAGGTTGCGTTATTCATAGTAGTGCGGCAAACGAGAAAATTACTATGAGTATCGTTAGATGGATAAACCTCTCGTTGTCAGGCTTACGTAGAACAATAAAAAACGTATATTTTTGTCGAATCTGCGCTATTAAAATGTTAATGTGGTACTTATACAGTGACCTAATGAAACAAAAGAGCCCAAACCTAAAAATCTTATTCAAGTCTTTATACTTGTTAAAAATACATCAGAGACAAGAAAACGAAGTTCTTTTCATCAAAATCAAATACCTACGGCAAATAGAAAATATCAGTTAAGTGAAAATGCGTACTAAATAGCTACTAAAGATAACTTCAATTAGTCTAGAGGGTACGTAAAGAACTAATTTTGTGCCCAGTAAATATAAGTCATTTTATCATTTAAATTAATTTTAAATCTCTTATGTCTTTGAAATAATTGAAGTATTTCAAATATAACATTTTATATTCTCGACTTGTGTCGATATTATTAAACATTCATTTTGCGCTCAAGTAAGCCACCTCAATCGATTTTTAACGAAAAAAAAACGAAAAAAAACACGCGATAACAATTTAAAATGTAAAATTACGCACATCAATTTTTAATTTCATACGTTTTTAATTATAAATATACTCTGGTGTCTGAAAATATCAACGTACAACATATCAAATATCAAAGACGGGCTGACCAAGTTGATTGATGAATGAAACATTAAGCGTAGAAAATTGGAAACATAAGCTTTGTAACTGTTTTGGTAACGGTATCGAAACAGTATATTTTAATTGATACTTATAACATTTAATGATAACATATAATTGTAATAAGACTAGCGCCCCACCCCGACTTCGCGTGGGTGCAATTTATCAATAAAGAAAATGATATAGATAATATAAGACAAAGGTATTCACTATTTTAAATAAAGAATTCAGACATAATTTCTCCTCTGTGGTTTGACGTGTTTAATACACTCTGATGTTTTCGACCCTGTGACTTTCGGCTACATACCCCGAGTTCCGTCCCCTGAATCGTTTCATCTTAACCGATTTACAAACCTCCAATTATTTTTCCACCATTTAATGTCATATAGGTATCTTTTGGTGTCAAAAGAAGATTAGTTATAGAGAACATTTTATGTGGCAAATGGACCACCTGGTAGTAAGTGATATTACAACACAAAAATACTAATGATTGATGTTTCGCTACAGAATAAGTCATTAATGTTTGGTACCTACCCAGACAGGCTTATCTAAAGCTGTACCAGTAAATTATATAGGTCTTTTCCCTTTTTAAATAAATATAACAACATTATAAAAACATAAGTATAAAAAAATGTGGTAACTTAAAAGAAATAAAAGTGTATTAGTATAATAGTTTTTGTGGACATAAACCCAGCCAGCGAGCACAAACGACGTATGCTCGTTAAACGTTGGACGTCATTCAAGAGCCGTAATTTCTATGCTTCTTTACTGCCCTCGTAATGGACAACATCCCATAATAATTGTACATAGCATGTCTGAACGTACCTTAAAGCACATAAAACGGGTCCATGTACGAGTAATATAATAGCCATTTTGAATCTGTAAGCAATCATTATGAAGCTGTACGTATTTTTTCTTATATTTTATTTACATCACATGTTAAAAAACAAATTCCAACCTTCTGCCATGTCAATCTGTCTGAACGCGATAAACTCCAAAAACTATTAAACGGATTATCATACGGTTTTTGACAGAGTGATTCATGAATAAGGCTTAGGTATATAATTAGTTAGGGCTTTGCGTAAATTGGTTGATTCACGACGATACCCGTAGTTGAAGTATATTTATTTAAAAAGGGAAAAGACCTATATAATTTAGTGGTACAGCTTTAGATAAGCCTGTCTGTGTAGGTACCAAACGTTAATGACTTATTCTGTAGCGAAACAGCAATCATTAGTATTTTTGTGTTGTAATATCACTTACTACCAGGTGGTCCATTTGCCACATTAAAATGTTCTCTATAACTAATCTTCTTTTACACCAAAAGAGACCTACATGACATTAAATGGCGGAAAAATAATTGGAGGTTTGTAAATCGGTTAAGATGAAACGATTCAGGGGACGGAACTCGGGGTATGTAGCCGAAAGTCACAGGGTCGAAAACATCAGAGTGTATTAAACACGTCAAACCACAGAGGAGAAATTATGTCTGAATTCTTTATTTAAAATAGTGAATACCTTTGTCCGACAGTAGAACATTTCAAGGATGTTTCTAGTACGATTATCATATAGAAGTTGTACACAAGTAAGGCGAAATAGCTGGGTAGTTAGAACACCTGAAACATCAATGATGATCGTGGGTCTAGCTAAGGCAGCCGCCATTGAATTTTCATGCGCTTAATATGTGTTTATAAATCATCAAATCATAAATTATTGTGGTGAAGGAAAACATCATAAGAAATCATGCAAATTTCGAATAATAATCCGCCACATGTGTATTAACTAAACCACAATGTATTAGCGTGGTTGAATACTTTCTACGCTGTCTCTTTAAGGGGAAAGGTGACCTTAGCCCAGCAGTGGCGCCTTTATGAACGGTTATTGCGTAAGACATGTCTTACGATTATCGAGATTAAAAAGTTTACCAGCAAATTACTTACAATGTTCATTCCTCCAACAGTTTCTTAAAACCATTCGGTCGTGATGGTTGGTTACTGCGAGCGTAGCGAAGAGTTTTTGTATACAATTAAAAAAAATACACAAAACGACACACACACTTATGTAAGGGATTTTTATAAATACTAATATTATAAAAAGGTAACGTTTGTTTGTACGTAGGGGGTAATCTTCGGAACTAATATCAATTCAGTTCAAAAATTTTTTGGTAGAACGCTACAATATTCCCTACTTAAAGAGACATATATATATTATTTATATCATTTTCTTTATTGATAAATTTCACCCACGCGAAGTCGGGGTGGGGCGCTAGTCTTATTACAATTATATGTTATCATTAAATATTATAAGTATCAATTAAAATATACTGTTGCGATACCGTTACCAAAACAGTTACAAAGCTTATGTTTCCAATTTTCTACGCTTAATGTTCCATTCATCAATCAACTTGGTCAGCCCGTCTTTGATATTTGATATGTTGTACGTTGATATTTTCAGACACCAGAGTATATTTATAATTAAAAACGTATGAAATTAAAAATTGATGTGCGTACTTTTACATTTTAAATTGTTATCGCGTGTTTTTGTTTCGTTTTTTTTTCGTTAAAAATCAATTGAGGTGGCATACTTACTTGAGCGCAAAATGAATGTTTAGTAATATCGACACAAGTTGAGAATATAAAATGTTATATTTGAAATAGTTTAATTATTTCAAAGACATAAGAGATTTAAAATTAATTTAAATGATAAAATGACTTATATTTACTGGGCACAAAATGAGTTCTTTACGTACCCTCTAGACTAATTGACGTTATCTTTAGTAGCTATTTAGTACGCATTTTCACTTAACTGATATTTTCTATTTGCCGTAGGTATTTGATTTTGATGGAAAGAACTTCGTTTTCTTGTCTCTGATGTATTTTTAACAAGTATAAAGACTTGAATAAGATTTTTAGATTGGTAATTAAATTAATAAACAAGAGTTACTTAACGTAAGGATTTCTCATCAAATATTGTAGAGATAAATAAAGAAACATTTTGTGGTCCGATTTGGAAGGTGAGTGAGTCAGTGTAACTACGGCCACAAGAGACATCATAGTTCATCTTAGTTGGTGGCGCATTGGAGATGTAATAAATGGTTAATATATTTTATAGTGCCAATGGTGACGGTAACCTTACCATCAGGTTGCCCGTCCACCTAATTTTATTAGAAAAAGAGTAATTTCTTAATTCTGGAAACATTCTACATAATATCGTCTAAATTAAATTTAATATCTGAAAAGAATTTTCAAAAGTTGTAAAGCTGTGTTTCCCTGATGTATAATTGGCAACGTTGTGTTTTTAACACGCGTTACTGGTAATGTTCACGTTCATGATAAAATGTTGTTTTATTGTTGGTGACATTGAAGAATTGCAAACAATCCCAAACACAGGAATGTTTCAGTAGAAAATCAACATAAGAACCTACTTAACTTAACATGTATTTATATTTAAACGAAAAATAAACACGAGCTTAACATTGTACGTAATATTCTAACTACGATTGTCATCGCGATCTCAATTGATCGTAATTATAAAATAAAACGTAAAACACATTTTTAACGTAAAACAACTTTTGACTATTGTTACAACCACACTATTTTTTAAATACAGCATTGAAAAGGTATTTAAAAAAAATTAATAAATAATTCAAATGTGTTCCATTGATCGATCGAGAAAGATCTAGAATATAGCTCAACTATAAAACATGTAATTCGAGAAAATTAAACTAAAACACGCAAACTAAAATAGGCCTTATTTCGTAAAATGGAAAGTCGTGTTTCGTTTCTTCTCTTAAGTTGTTTATTAAAAGGGCGTTATATACTTCGAACTCGCCGAAGGATATTTTTATTTATTTTTGTTTATTGTTATGTTATCTCATATTTCTACATGATTCAAGAATGTTATCGATAGTAAATAAAAGTGATATGAAATACGCGTTCTGTGGCGGGGTAGTCAGTTTACTTTCAGAAGCGACTGTAAAAATATCTCTGCGATACGAATAAAATATACGAGGAAGATGCCTGCGACTTAAGCTAAAACTCAGGACCTCTGTAAATGAGTTAGCGACTTAGTGTATCGACTTTTGACAGTTTGTGTACAGTGCAAATAAATCTCTTCTAATTTTCACCAACGGTATTTGACTACACAGAAGCTCGTAACAATAGTATACAGGCGTCAATTAGAAATTATTCCATTACATTGGTCTTGTAATTGAAGGTCATACTGAAGTCCTCTATTCTAATCGAGTAACAAACCAAAATTTTATCACAGTAAAAAATAAAGTGTCTCTGTATAAGTAAAGATGATTTTGCGTTTAAGATTGGTCATAGTGAATTCGATCCAGAAGATTAACAATTAAGTGAGATTTTAACACTTTCATAAATAATAATAAGCCATTTATTTCTTGCTTTTACATATTAAATATTACAAGTTTAAACGCATTGTGAAAGTATCTATATCTATATAAGAAAAAGTATAATGTATGTATTTGGTTAGTAATTCTAATTGTAGTAAGTACTTAAAAGTTAGGTTTGTTAGTTATGAATTTAACTTTTTTACAAAAAGAAAACATGTTATTCTTATAGTAAATAGATTTAGTCAGCAAGAACCCCGTTTTGGGTAAAGGCATCCTCCAAAGATGCCCATACATTTCTATCTCTTGCTAAGACAGTCCAGTTTGGGCCGGCTGTCCGTCTGAGATCATCTTCCCATCTAGTTACTTTTATAAATAATAATGTTTTAATAACAAGGTACGAAATAATTTCAAAAGTTACACTTCATTGGAATAAATTGACTTCAAACACGTTCATAATTAGCATGCATACCAATTATATAAACGTGTTTACATTTTGTGAAACCCATTTGTCAATAAATAATATATGGTACAAAACTATCAAGCTTTCATATAAACGAATCACGAAAATTGAATTTGATTCAGTTGTCAGCAGAAAATTACACATTATTATAATAGCGTATAATTAATGTTATACAAATTGCATGTTCATTTAAAATTAGAATTATCCCAGGCTCCCAACAAGCAAAACGATTTATAATCTAAACATATTTAAATACAAATTTTAACAAAACAGCGTTCTGTTTAAAAGGATTTAAATCCTTTAAGGTATACGTATGCAGCGCTAAAGCGGTGTTTTGAGGCGTTCTTCCTAACGTATTAAAAATAATGTACTTTGTAAAGTAGCGAAATGAACACGGAAAGGATTTAAGAGAATCTGAAGCATGAGTAATCTGCTTTTCTAGCTACGTATTACAAATAATGGCACACTTTATAGCTCGTATTATACTAATATTTTAGAGAGGTAACTTCTGTTTATTAGTCTTTTGCATTTAAAGCGATACTAATAATTCAATTGATGTGTGCATTTACATTGTGATAGGTTATAAATATATATCGAACATAGGTTTTATTTTTACGTATGGTATACTATCTGCGTTGCGCGGTTTAACCCGCAATAAGCGTTACTGCCCGTGATGCAGAGTGGCTATCTGAGGAAAAAAACATTTATTCAAATCGAGCTAGTAGACTCTGAAATTAGTGCATTCAAACAATATTTTCATCTTTATACTAGTAGCATAGATTTTGTTAGATAGAAAAAAAAATGTAAATTAAAAAAAAAAATTATAAAAAATATTGCCAACACTATCTGTTATTAATAAATTAATCTTAATTTATTTTATCCATAAATTATAAATGTACATTCAAAACGACAAACCAAAGCAAAACATTTATTCGGAACCTCGCAACCAGAACCAATGTCTTGAAGAAACTACAACAATTATGTATACATTTTAAGACAATACTAGCATTAATAAATGTGCGTGTCGTATAACTTCTTCATTTCGTGTTACAATTATTTAGGTACACGAGTTTATGTACTACGCTGACGAAATTAATTAAATTCCTTTCAAAGTTACGTTCACAGATTTGCCCCGTATCTAATATACATATATATCGATGCAATGCGAACCTTTTAAAATAGCTTCCTGCGGATCCGTGTGCAAATTTGCACAAAGCGCCCTCACTCAAACTTGGATAGAGGCAACCGCAAAGTGCCGTATTTCTCCCCCTACATATTAAACCAACGTTTGACCGAGTATCCGCTTTAAAGTTATTAGTGACGGAATAATTTATTCTCCTAAATCGAAATTCATCTTAAATCAGAGGTATTTTCTGATACACCATTTTGTGCAAGTCGTTTAACTGAAATATCAATCTTTGTTTCCGTATATTTATTAGTGTAGTTAATTACAATTATTTTAACACGATGTACTTGAGTCACCTTAGTAACCATTTTCTTGCTGGTTAGCTTTCTGTCTGCCTTTTGATCAGACGGTTTTAAAGGGTAATAATGGTTCACATTTATTCTAATATTTTATATTAATTGGTAAAATAACATTTTATAACCCTTTTTTTAATTAATAGAATCAAAACTCATATTTTTCGTTCATAATTATGTTACATATTTATTTTGTATGTCTTTTGTTCGAAATAAAAGAGACAAAAAATGTTCGGAGTGCTTTTAAACAAAAAACATATGTACTTAGTTGTCAAAGCGAATTCTAACTTCGATTCTACCTTAAGGACCTTTGAGGACTTTTGAGGAATGAACAATGTCGAGCAGTTTGGTCTCATTTATATAATAGTTTAGAATTTCAAATATTCAGAAATTTAATTAAAAAAAAATGTTACATTTAACCTAACAGTACTTCGTAAGAATATATATTAAGAAGTACCCAACTAGGGACCCAATTTAAAGCAAGTTATTAATAAAGAAAATAAAATGGTATAATTTATACCCTATTATTTGTATATTATACATTTATACCTATACATTATTGTATAAATCTTTCTACCATTGAATCATCAGTTACGGAGCTTAGCCCCTATACTTAGTATTTTTGTATTCCGACGACCTCCGTGGTCGAGTAGTGCGTACACCGGTTTTCATGGCTACGCCACTCCGAGGTCCCGGGTTCGATTCCCGGCCGAGTCGATGTAGATAAAGTTCATTAGTTTTCTATGTAGTCTTGGGCCTGGATGTTTATGGTACCGTCGTTACTTCTGATTTTCCATAACACAAGTGCTTTAGCTACTTACTTACATTTACCGATATGTTTTTTTTTATTTATTCCGGTTTCAAGGTGGGCGAGTAACTGTACAGGCACCAGGATATAAAATTTTAGTCATACTTGGTGGCGCATTGATGATATAAGCAACAGTTAATATTTCTTTCGCTGATATTTCTGACGATAAATGTATATGGGCGGTGGTGACCACTTACCATAAGGTGGTCCACTGGCGTGTTTGAATTATAAAAAAAAATCATTGTGTACGTGTAATATTACTCCACTGACAGTGGTTAAATTATCACGTTAGATAACATTTAAATCTAATGCAGTCTGCATTAAACACGCCGCATTGCACACTATTGCAATTGGATTTCCGTAGATTCTAATGTCACACCAAAGCTGTTGAACTATATATCAAACTAGTAACCAAACGATTCATCAAATAAAACTTTTTAACAAAGTATAGGCTATAATCTTAAAAGTTATGCCCTCAACTAATTTTATAACTAACAAAATAATTACTTCTCAAACCACAGATTAGAAAGCCATTCTTTTGAACGAAAGCATTTAAATTAAAAATTATAACTTATAAAGATTTGTTGGCTGAATATAAAAAATAAGTATAAGTTAAAAGACATCATGAAAATATTGACATTTTAGTTTTTTGCTCGTATACAATTAAAAACTATATTAAGAATACAGTTTTAGATTTTTTTTTTCGTTCCCGTTATTCAATAGGTATTTAACGTATTTTTTATAATCTTACTAACTTAGGAAAAAACACATTCATGAAGTATTGGAATAAATATTTTTGATCTACTTTAAAAAAATATAAAAAAAAACATTTAAAAGATGAAAAAATAATATGAAACACTTGAAAGGCCACGGAGTTTAATCGTTTCACTTTAATATTAATAATTATTAACTTAGCTAAGTGAGTTGGCTTATTAGAGCAAAAATCTTATAAATATAAATTAGTCCTAATTTATTTTAATCATAATACTTATCTTCTATCTTATTTTAAATTAAGAATAATAAATAAAATACAAAGTTTGAAAATAGTAAATTTTTCGTACACAGATAAATAATTGAATATATTTAAAATTATGAATAAGTTGTTCTCTTCCTTTGTCCCAATTAACATTTATACTAGAACTAAGCAATGTAAAGCAAATAACAATAAAATAACATACAATGAAATTTGATTTCACATTCCGATTAAATAATATTTATCAAGTAGTTATTACCCGATATACGTTGAAAATGCCACTGTATTTTTTTTGTATACAATTAACTGTCGGATGAACTCACAGGCCATTGATTTTCCTTTGATAGTACTATGCTAAATTACACAAACATACGCCATACACACAAAGAAACAATAAATTAAAAATATAATCAAAATTACTCTATAAAACGTTATTATATTAAAGTGTAAAGATTTCAAGTGAATTACGTAACAGGAGTAAATCTTTTAAACTTTGGCGGTTTTCTGGAGTACCGCGATACACAAGAAGGATTTGCCGTCTCCGAACTCGGTACGAGCCACTTTAGAAGCGTTCCGTTGCGCCGCCACAAAATGCACCAAGAAATCTCCTAAAGAATACACAACTCCTTAAGCCGACGTGTTTGTGTATCCATTTGGTGGATCTCCTTTGAATACGACAGTGATATAGGATTTAGAGAAATTGGGACGGTTTGTGAGTGAATTGATTGATAGGAAAATGTTCGCAGTCTATTCGGCGTATAATACGCTAGTAATATTATCATATTGAACACGAACCGCTGTGTTTACGATTACAGACATAGACAAGAATTTACTTAATATTTTTGAAATAAATACATATATATATATATAGTAGTACTGTGTAGTGTATATAGTGTAGCAGTATTGTGGTGATTTTACTACAATGCTTCAATTCCGGTAACCACGGTGCACGAGATGAATTATCTCTCTATACTAATATACTAATATTGTAAACGCGAAAGAACAAGAAAAGAAAAAAATCTTTGTCTGTCTGTCTATCTGTTGCCCTTTCACGGCAAAACTATCGTTTAGAAATAAATTAAGCGAATAAATTTATATATGTTTGACCTGGAGTGACCTCGCATTGTTCATATCGAAACTGCAATCAAAACGATACACAAAAGATTAGATTTGAATATGTATGTTTTATTAACTTAACACATATTTAAAAGTACTAATAACTTCTGACTGAAGGGTTTATCGGTTGATTAAAGGACAATCGATTTGGTGATCTATCACCATTCACTATTACAAAATTAAATATTCTACTGATTTTTACAGTTAGACCAAATAACAGATGACACCTGTAGTGTCTCGTATCTTCTTAACAAAAGACAATCAATTTAAAATTTTCAGTGTACTTGAAGAGCGTGTGTGTCACGCACACAAATGTATACCACGTCTGTGCGCGTGTTTAAGTTGAGGACGTATGCATGTGTGATCGAACTTTTGTAAATCTTAGATTGATAATAAAAATACTAAATACTGTGAAGTGGATTTCAGACCAAATAAAGTTTAAATCAAACGAATAGATTACGCAAAGAACACTTAATTTAAATTCTAAAACAATAGTACAGAGCGGATAACCATTTCAAGTGATGTCTTTGAGACAGTGCACCTACATCCGAAAGGCAAACATCTTACAATGTGGGGAATTAGAGTGCCGTATTTGCCTAATGCAATCTTGTAAGCCTCAGTCGTAGGAGTTAAATAAATTGTTATAAAATCAAGTGCAATTTATTTACGCTTTACATCATAAAACTGTTATGAAGAGGTCAAGTTAAATTGTTCGGTAATATTTGATAGACATAATAGATACCATAATACTATAGCTTACGTTTTCATACCACAATTTCAAACCATAGCCGAGATAGTCCAGTGATTAGAACGTAAATTTTGGGTTCAAAACCACAAAAAACACTACGAATTTATGATGACATCGTGATGAAATTCAACTGCGTCATAACATTAGAAAACTGATGGTTTAATGAAAATTATTATAAAGAAAACATTTTTGATATTCAAATATATTCATATATTTGCTCAAAGCACTTTAAAAGTCAAGGTAGACAAGAAATTATTCGACTAAGAATACAATTTCTATGCTTGTTCTTAATATTTTTTAAATTGTTAGTTTTAACACTTATCCGCACGAACCTTAACTTGATTTCATAGTTTTTCCTCATATAAATATGTTTTCTTTTCATTGCAAATATAATTATAGTTTCAATTTATTTAAATTTTTGATATTAAAAAAAAGGACTCAAAAGCACAATAAATTTAAACGTTTTTGGGTAATATTAAATACAGTACCTAAAACCATCTTTATTTAATTCACAAGTGTAATTGTCGACTGCCTCGTTGGTCTGGCCAGATACAAGACCAAAGATCCCTAGGTCATAGGTTCAAACCCTATGACGGGGCGATAAATAAATATTGTTTTTTAAGAATTCTCAGTAACAGCCCAGAGTTTGGTAGTTTAAGCGTGTGGAATCCCGTGCCTTGGAAAGCACGTAAACCCGTTGGTCCTGCGTCTGAACTCTTTCTGAAAGACCATATAGCTGGAAAGAATGTTACTTGTGTAAGTCAGACAGATTATGAAAAAAGAAGACTTGCTGCGCCGACCCCAAATAGAATTGTGATAATGGCAGGAGGATGAGTGGGCTGGTCCCTTGAGACTGATCCCGTGGCCGAATCTAGCCATGACGACATAATCTAGTGTGTTGCAAATAAATACGTTTACTTCAAATTGCTTATAAGTGTAAAGCTACGTCGTCATATTCGATTAACGAAATCATTGAATGGGATTACTATTGAAATATTGCTCCGTATTTTTTTAATAGTCCACACAAACTACAATTACAGTAAACACTTAATAAATCAGTAAGTGTTTACTGTAATTGTTGTTTTACTTGCATCATTGGATCGGGTCAGGTCAATGCTTATCGCCATAGTTTTGAACAGCATCGCAAATTTGCTAAGCTATCAGTACACTACAGATTATTTTTCGAGATCATCTCTGCTCCATCATTTCGAACAAATAGTAGTCGAGAGAATCACCAGCCTCAGTCATTGGCAATTCACCGATTCGTAAGTGTTTTGCTGATCTGATGCGGAAATCAAATGTGTAAAAGCGCTTCCAGTATCCGTTCCCCGATAATTTTAAGCCGGGTAAAGATATCCAGTGTATTCGCTGAAGGTATATTCTGAGTAAGCACGTTACAATCTAGATTGCATCGGCACTTACTGTCAGCTTTTTTTAATTTTATTTAACAGTATGAGTTGAAAGTTGACAATTTTTTTTTAGTCGCTGCTTAATATTTCAACTAGACATTACTGTTCGGATATTGCACATTCGTCTTAGATAATATATTAGTTATGTTCATGTTAGTTAGAAAAAAAGTGAAGTTCTTATTTTATAGTAGAGCTTTGTACAAGCCCGTCTGGGTACCACAATATATATGTATATGGTACCACCCACTCATCAGATATTTAACCGCCAAACAGCAATACTTAGTGTACTAGTGTTCCGGTTTGATGAGTGAGTGAGCCAGTGTAACTATAGGTACAAGGGACATGACATCTTAGTTTCCAAGGTTGGTAGCGCATTGGCGATGTAAGGAGAGATTAATATTTCCGACAGCAAAAAAATCTATATGCGGTGGTGACCACTATAGGTGATTTTGAAAAAAACACCTCCATTTAGTGATCACTGGGCCAATCTATCACTCGAATTAAAATGGGATATTATTAACATAGTCTATGATATTCATTAATATATCTCAATGACCAATAATTATAATTAATTATAATATTACATAATATAATTTTTAGACTTGTTATTTTTTGTTATTTAATTTCGTTTATCACTTGAGCTGAGATGGCCCAATGGTTAGAACGCGTCCAACTGAACCGATGATTGCGGATATAAACCCAGGCAAGCACCTTTTTCATGTGCTTAATTTGTGTTTATACTTCATCTCATAGTCGGCGGTGAAGGAAAACAGGTGAGGAAACCAACATGTGTCTAATTTCAACGAAATTCTGCCACATATGTATCCATCAACCCGCATTGGAGGAACTTGGTGGAATACGCTCCAGAACCTTCTCCTCAAAGGGAGGCTGTTAATGTATTTATTACTTACGGAAAAGTAACTGTAATTTTCCACTGCTGGACTGTCTACTTTTGAGGAGAAGATATAGATCTAGCCACACCACTCTGTTCCTAGTAATTAGACCTTTTTTCATAGGATACACGCACTTTTTCACAGTTTTTCCCTTTATCGCCGAGCACAAGACGAACTATAAAAAAGTTAATCATAAGAAAATACAGTATTGCTTGTACGAGTATGAACTCGCTTCAGTTAAGGTATTCCAAGTCACATAAGTATTCCTGACCTTCGTTTCTTAAATGATTTATCACTAATAACAAAATTGCTTAATCATCTTATAAATATTATAACAATAATGACTACTCTATGCATATAAAACATAACAAACGTTGTATACAGGTAGAATACAGAGACAGTATATTTTGGAGAGAATAGGAAATTAAGGTCAGAAACAGTTTGTAACCTATTACGTTGCCCACTGTTGCAAGCAATGGCTTGTTATATCCAACATGAAACCTGAGTGAAACTATTTAATTACAAGCAAAGAGTCGTTACTTCCTGGCGTAATCCGCCAACAAACGACCATGGTACCTACATGTTATATTCAGATTCAAAATTTGTAAGCAAGGAAATTATTTCTAATATACATACATACTATTTAATTACTTTTTTAATCTGTGGGTGTTAATTAATTTATATCTAAAATCTCAATAAAAATTGTTATGGATACTAATATATATTATTGTTGAACGAAAACTGAGTGACGTGATCAAGGATGTGACGTCACCTACCAGACGTAGAAAAGGAAAGGGGCATCCATCTTGAGTTGTCACGATGGTAAAAATTAAACTGTCAGTTGAGTTCTTGATGAATTTCATAATATTTTTTGTTATATAACTATAACTTATAAATGTCCGTCAATATTTATTTTATATGTTTTAGGAAATGGTCGATTATATGAATAATATGTATTTATAATATTAATATTTTTTATAGTATAATATCTATTTAAATCTACAATAATACAGACTATGTATTATTGTAGATTTAAATAGAGAAAATCACAGAAGTTAATCAATAAAAAGCTAGATCAACATGTTTAAACAGTGAATACGGCTTAATTATTATAACAACAAAACGTAAAAAAGAAGAACTATCAAATGCGAGATGGTCTGCAAGACGGAAATGGCTTTCTACTATGATGAATTACGATAAAAATAATGTAATGAAAAAATTATCAAAAAAACAAAATTAATTGAATTGAAAATATATACCATTAAAATAAAAATAAAAACATTGGTTTAATAAATGCTTTAATTTATTAAATTACTAGCTCTGCCCGTGACTTCGTGTGCGTTTGAATTTAACAAAAAAGTTATTGTTGTAGCCTAAGTAACTCCTTATTACATCAGCTAGCCAGTGAAAGTCCCGTTAAAATCGGTCCAGCCGTTCCAGAGATTAGCCGGCAGACAGACAGACAGACACACAAAAATAAAAAAAAAATGTAATTCAGGTATACGCTCCATTTATAATATATATACATATACATTTAGTAATAACCGCTTATTTTAATATTACAAACAGACACTCAAATTTTACTATATGTAAGTATAGATTAGAAGCGCATTATTGATATGAGGAGTGTTTAAAATTTCATACAGTTGCAGTTTAAGTACTGCATACAGCAGTTGAGCAAATCACCTAATAGAAAACCACCTGATGGTGAATCACCTCTGCCCATATACCATTACTAAAAGTAGCTTAAGCCTCTTTGCACCATCAATGAGCTGTCAATCATGAAATCTTAGAGAGTATATGTAATTACAATGGATTCAACACTCTTTAAACAGGAACACAGCAAACCAAGCAGTAGAAAAATCTAGACGGGCTTAGACAAAGTCCTACCGCTTTATAAAATGGTGCATTTACTTTTAAAAACTGACAGGCACGATTCGGTGACACATAATTTATACAAAAATAAACAACAGAACGAACAGACACTCTTCGTCAGAGCTAAAAAGTCTTCACTCCGCCATGTTGAATTTTTGATGACGTCATATACCATAAATGACACTTGTTACAAGTCTTTGCCGAAATTTAAAGCGTTTAGCTTGTTAGTGGTTTTATATGCGGGAAATAGGTTAAACACATTACTCTCCCTGGTTGCCTCGTGCTCGAATTTACACAACGAGAAATATTGTTGTACATTATTTGTACACATGCATGTACAATGTATATGTATGTATGTATATATATTTTAGTTCAGCTGTGTACAATTAACGACCCAAATAAAAGATAATATGTTGATATTTATTTGCTCATTCAAACTCGGTTGACCTGGATTCACGACTCTTCGGGGAGTTCGTATAAACATAATAAGGCTATACTGTTATCGTTCTAGCCGATATATCGAAGTTAAATAACGCTTTAGATTAATGTACCAGAAATATTATTGAACAAAATTTCGTTTCCAATGTTCGTAACTTGGATATCATTCATATTGCAAATATCAAAACTTTAGGTCGGGCTGAACCGATTACTTTTCTTAAGTCTCAATTAAGTAATCTGGGCTTTTGTTGGCCAAGCACATGTTCCTTGTTCTTTGTGTGACTTTGTCCAGTTGTAGAATACTTATAGGTCACTAGTATTACGGACGTTCCTTCTTGATACAGTGCTGTACTCACTTCTAGAACAAGCTTAACATGCAAAGAGAAATATAAACAAGGAAATATTAAAATATCTAAAAAACAAACATGTTTATGAAAATTATCATTTCTCGAATTGTGACTCGTTCCACGGATTCTCAATTTTCGATGTTATTTTAATGATTAGTGAGTATTATTAAACATCAACCATATATTTGACATGTCTGTCATTTCCAAACACATCGACCAATCCTCGATAAATAGCGTAAATGAAACTGTAAGATATAAAATATAAAAAATATAATGAAATGTGTAACATACCTAGCATGAAGGCAAATACAGGTGATGTATAAATTGGAGCAATTTATTGTCACAGATAATATTGATAGCGTGATTCAGGTTTACCACGCACAAATGCCATCACGTGAAATCTATAAAATTTTAGTACAATTCTCATTGATATAATCAATTATTAAGAAATTCTTCCAACTTATTTGAATATTTCTATAGACTCGAATCATCAATTCAAAATGTTTAATTAATCATTGAATTTAAAAAAAATTACAACCACGGCTTCTCTTTCGTCTAATAAAATTGGCAGTGTAACTTTTTGTTCTTTCAAACAAACATCCACATGGACGAAACCGAGTAAATGCTAGTAAAATATATCATTTAAGTTAGTATTTAACTTAGAACAACTCCTAGTATCTAAAAATTCAAGTCACGACTTGAGCTGTTCCTAACAAAATCTGTCAAGCTTCGCGACGAAGTCAATTTCATTTGATGAGCATTTTTATTAACAGACTTTATTCGTATTTTTAAAACTGCACTCACAGAGCAAAATGATGTTGCTTTATTGTTCACGCGAAAGAATAAAACGTAGATCTTTAAAATGAAACGTGAAATAAAAGTTTGCACTCTTAAGACTTCGGTGTATTCCCTATTTTGTGTTGTAATGGGAGGTTTTACGGTTGTTGTGCACTATGTACTATAGTATTTTTATTAGCTTAGGATTCTGTTACATTTCTCGCTGAAAGTGCATTAGCAGTAAAACCGGTGTTATTGTTTCGTATTATTGAGACTTTGGCAAAGATCGACTCTCTTCGAAGCGAGCATGAAATAAATTATGAATAGACCCAAATACAACTAATATGCCAAAACTGTTTAAAGTATTAATTTTCCTTCCAATCAAAGGGGATCAAATTAAAAACTTTCTTCATTCATTTAATTGTTATTTTGTGACGCAATTTTTTGGTAATTTCAGCAATTATACTGATGAATGAAAATTAATCGGTGTAAATACAATCTAAAATGTTGTCCTAGAATAGTTTTACAAAAACTGGATGATTGAGCAGGCAATGTTGTCTAAAAAGATTAATATAATGAGATCAAAAGGTATACATGAAGCATATTTGAAGCCTTTTGAAGTCACGTTTCATAATAATCCGGGCAGTGTCTTGGAAATAAGGAGATGTTCGTACATTAACCCTTGTTAGGCTCTTTGACATCGCGGACCCTCCTCACTTTTCAGCCGGAGCGATCTAACAATCGCATGTAAGAGGTCCAAAGCGAATGAAATTCTCAATGCTTCGGGATTTTTAAGGTAATCGCAACCCAGGTATGCGGATAAGATCGTATTAAGCTAGTGTAGTGTAGTCACGATTCGCGAGTGGGTGTGTCCGATTAGTTTGATTCAGCTGTTTTCAATAGCGACACGTATTGAAAATCTACGAGTAACACTATGCAAAAGCGCTTTTGACATTACGTTATAGAGGTACGTATGACGTTATAGAGGATGTTATCAAATATTCATATCGAAATCATTTTTACTCAATTATATGCGAGGTTTTTCTCGACTATATTATGCGAAGCGAATGAAACAATGACAATCGTAAAAATGTAAACTCATGTATTATGTACCCATACTAAAAATTTAGATACGAACTGGACTACTTAAATAAATCTTAAGCAGATGTTAAACATCGAAATTATACGTCAGAAATGTCATAGAGACACCAGGACGCCCACCGTCCGCCACCTCGCACGCACCATGTTCGCTCGCGCAGACGCAAGTGTGTGCGGTCACCTCCACGGCATTGCCCCGCTTCATGCAAGACCACCTGACGGGCGTCCTTAGCCTCGCGAGCTCCTACTGTCACCGACCACCTGCCCTGACGCAGGCATTGACGACGACGATTTGGAGCAGCGATAGGACGACGCAACCACCGGACTTGACACCCACCTGGAATGACAACCACCTGAATTAGACGACTTCAACATCGGACTGGACATACCACTGGGCCAAGGAGCCCTGACCCACCGGGTCAAAATACAGTAACACGGTAGCTGTTGCTACCGTTGAGGACATGCCCGGGCAAGGAGGTTTGCCTCGAGGCCCGTACCCCGCTTGGCCTAGGTCAAGCAGGAGGAACCAACACACACATCGAAATTGATGTTTTTAAAAATATATAATTAGAGAGAACCAATAAATTAACATTAATGGAGTAAAATCATAATTAATAGAGTTTTAATAATAAAAAAATACAGTTTTACAGCGTATGCAGCATATACACGCGACGAGAAGAAAAACTAATTATCATATACGGGTACACAAAGTTCGCACCAACGCCAACGAAGAGTCTCGTAACTCGTATGTCGTTTGCCGTCACGGCATACGAGTCGGCCGGTAAAGCGCGTCGTTAGATAATTCAAATCAATTAATTATAATTGTAAAAAATAATAACTCATACAAGACCTTAGAAAGCACAATTCAATATTCACATGAAACAAAACATGTCGAACGCATACAATGGTGAAACAATTACGTGCCCTCATTGTAAACGGTACGTGACGTGAACTTTAAACGTAATTGACCGACACGAGCTACTGACTTCTGTAGCCAAATGCTTTTATACTGGTTGTATATTACGAGGTCGCGACTTTATCTGAGTTTCCGTGCCGCTGCGTTCTCCGGCGATAGAGTGAAAATAGTAGCACAATAAAACAGGGCTCACTGTATCGGGCTGAGAGCCCACTCCTTATCGGAAAACTGTTACGGTGATTCATTGCTCGCCTCTATTTACTTACCGCTCTCTTAACCGGCTGCAATGCTGCACCTGAAGAGATTACGGCTCGTATTTTTCAATAATGTTCGTTCGTTTAAGTTATGTTTTCAATGTATTAATTACATGGAACCGTTTTATGAAAATCAATAAACAGGTTCATTAGTTAAATATTGAATAAAAAATTGACTTTGGTTATTTAAATTATGATCCGAGATGACTCAGTAATTAGAACGCATATATCTTAACCGATGATGGCGGGTTCAAACCCAGGCAAGCACCGCTGAATTTTCATGTGCTTAATTTGTGTTCATCTCGAGCTCGGCGTTTAAGGAAAACATCGTTGGAAAAACTGCGTCTGCAAAATTTAATGAAAACCAACCCGCATTAGAGCAGCGTGGTGGAGTAGACTCCCAACCTTCTCTTCTAACGGGATTGGAGGCCTTATTACAGCATGGACATTAACAGGCTGTTACCTTAAATAATCGACTTCTAAAAAAGGAAAGGTTTTCAATATTTTGTCTTTACGTGATTTTTTCCAAAACTATGCGACTTGTATTTAAAGTGCTTTAACCTGGTAACATATTTATTTATGGTGGATGTATTTAAAATATGAAGGACCCATATATTTACGAACTATAGTTGTATAAGTCGGTTCATTTAACATGCTGTATTAAATCCCAAAAAAAATATCACTAGGTACCTTTATATTAAGGTTATTGTTATATATTTGTGCGTGATTATTTATTATCTATTTATCATAAAACAGATATATTTTAATTTTATTTATACAGTAGTATTGTTTTGTTTTAACCAAGCTTTTTTCAAAGTATGTCTCTAAGAGACCGCTAGACAAGCGATAAGACCGCTTTTGCGCACATTTTTTTTCTGTTTCTCTTATGTCATCTGATCTCAACATGTGCAGTGAAATTAAAAAAAATATAGTATAAATCTTTGTATATATTTACAAAAATATACACACTTGTATAAGAAAAAAGACGGTCCAATGGTTCGAGCGAGATTACAATTATCTGATTGGTCAAAAAGAGTTAATATTAATATATCCTATCGTCCAGTTTTTGAAACTCTTATAAAAGTCATAGTCGATGACGCAATATCGATGACCAATGAGCATTCAGATAAATAAATTAATTTGCCTTTGACACCGACGTTTATTAAAAAATACATTAATTTAGATAATTATATACATAATATTATTATCTAAATTCATGCGTGCGTGTATTTTATTTATTTAATTTTGAACCTTTGTCGTATGAAAATAGCCTGAAAAAGAAACTTATATATTTTTCTCGCAGTTAGATATGATTCATTTTCTGGTAACACTAATTTAGTACGCCCTTTCCTTATATCTCCGAGAACCCGCAGTAATTCAATTTACTGATATCAAAGGTAAGAAGCTGCCCGATACAAAAAGATGGCTGCCACACTCAACTTCAACATTATCTTAACAATACAATAATTCATTATTTACGCGTATACGATTACATAGCTTTTGTAACATCATTAGATAATCTATTATCCTATATCATATATACAAATGAATCACGAACTATTCAACAGTAAAAACAATTTTTACTAATAATTTTGTACATATTTTTTTGTAATTAAAACCAATTATTTAATTATAATTTAATAAATTTTAGGAACTGAAGTTTAATGGTTAAAAATCAGGAGGCTTTTGTAATGCATAAACTCACTTACGCAAGAAAGGGTTGTCGATTTTTATTTTCAACTGCATTGCACCTGCTAAAAGTAATTTCATTGTTATTCGTTATAGCACATCAAGACACGTCTCTGGGATGAGCCAAACATTAAAACGCACATATATATTATGTAAAATAAAATACAATATAAATATCCTACGGATGGGAAGGTTCCCTTCGAAAGTTTATCTTAAGGGAAATCTTATTCCGCACGCTACTCCAGTATGAGTATATTGTGTCCAACCAATTATTCGCTTTTCGGCAAATGGAACTAGTACTTACGGCGACGTAACATTTCTAATATTGATTCGATTATTGGCACTAAATATATGTAGTATCGTATTATATTCGATTAATTAATTTCATCACGTCACCAATTGTCGTGTAGGTAATGTAGCTTTATTTACGACACATGACGACAAAAAAAACAGATATATTTACGGTATTAAAATGTAAAAAATCATAAATAATTAAAAAAGAAAGGCATAATTTTTTATCGCTCATTCTAAATTTAAATTTTAGGCAATCTGCAACAGTTATATCCTAAAGGAACCGTCAAAAAGTCTACAACTGCTATAGAAACATGTGTTACAAAATTCATCTGTCACGTGCAGATTTCCTCACGATATTTTCTTTCACAGTCGAAACCGAAATGCTACAAACATCGATTAAGCACGTCATGGTAACTCAATTGTACTAACTCCTAACTTTTGTCAAAATACACGGGTTCTATCCACTAAGTCATTATTACTTTTAATAACCGTTATGACTAGCTCGTGTATGCTTATACATACAACTAGTTGAACCTGGCTTTATCCACGCGAAAATTTTAAAACTTTACCTTATAACTTAAGCCGTCACCAAACATTTTACCGCCTTGAGGAATGAATTAAAAAAATTACCTCTGTCCTTCCGCGGAACTAAAACTTTTTCCGCACCAAAATTTCATCTAAATCGGTTCAGTAGTTTAATCGTGAAGAGGATATCCAAATGAAACAGCATTCACATTTATAATATAAGTAACATTTATAATGTAACTAGCTGTTACCCGCGGCTTTGCTCGCGTATAATATGAATATATTTACAAATTAACTTAAAATATTACGTTAATGTAAGACCTCTTTGTATACCACATTGGTGTGTATTTCAGCCCTTAGGGTAGAATACCCAGAAATGCTTAAATGCGAATCAAATTATTTTTAATTGGTAGCCCAAAAATAAAATTTCATGCTTGCAACTTTAAAAATGACGGACTACCAGACTAACCTGTATACAAAATGTCAACCCCTATTTCTCCCCTTAGGCGTACAATATCAAGAAACGCTTAAATACGTATCTACTCATTTTTAATCAATATCCCAAAAATAAAGTTTCATATTTTTAACTTAAAAAATGGCGACTTCCATAAAAACTTTCAACCCTTATTTTACCCCCTTAGTAGAATATCAAAAAACACTTAAAAATGTATTAACTCATTTTTAATCAGTATCCCAAAAATAAAGTTTAATGTTTTTAACTTAAAACATTACGGGCTTCCATAAAAACTTTCATCCCTTATTTCACCCCCTCAGAAGTAGAATATCAAGAAACGCTTAAATACGTTTCTACCCATTTTAGCCTATGTCCTTTCTCAGGCTCTAGACTATTTGTGTACCAAATTTCATTTAAATCGGTCCAATAGTTTTGGCGTGAAAGCGAGACAGACAGACAGACAGAGTTACTTTCGCATTTATAATATTAGTATGGAAGTATGGATTATTGATGAGGTATTTTCAACATTTTTTTGCGAATGAAATGACTGAATGAAACGTGTAGTAACAGTAGTTCATCATAAATACATTAGGTTATCGCCTCTCTTTACCCATTCGGTTGAAATATTTGGAACACAAAGGACGACAAGATATTCTACAAAGTTTCGAATGTTAATGGATATATGACAGTCAGCTGTTAATCTTTAATCGAACATAATCAAGCTGTTTTCATTAGACAGCAACATAACGATTCCACGTCAACAAGGAATCAGGTAGCTTTCTAATTATGGCTAAGTTAAATTAATCGGGCTATAAATATGATGCTCTTCAAATATCGCTCTGCTGGACTAAGGTAAGCGAAAAGGTATTAGAACATATTTTGTTATGCTGCTCCAATACGGGTTGATACACATGTGGTAAGTTTTCACCCGATGTCGGTCCTCATTACAATTTCTTGCATCATCTAGCACGCGACGTAATCACAAATTATAAATGGAAATTCTGTGGTGCTTTCTCGGGTTTGAATGAAGATTCCTTGGTTATGGTTCACATGTAACTGAGCCGATGCCTGCGAAATAATGAATATTTTCATGATGTAGTTTATAATTTTTACACAACCATGAGTAACATCCAATCAACGTAACTTAATTCAAAACGCGAAGTATTATTCAATTATTCAATAACACCTAGCTAGTTAATGGGATTTAAAATTTCCTCGATAGTCTTTTCAGTGGCGCTCCAGCGTTTCCCAAGAGTGTCTCAACAATTGTCGACGGTTATTGGGTCTTCGGACTCAATGAGGCGAACTCATCTCGTTTGCTCGGACCGAGAGTAAACGAACCCGCTATGAAATATTCAATTTCGCATCCCTTGTCGACACCGTTCAGGTTTATAATCGATTTTTTTCAAATACGAACTCGGCGAAACCGAACGGGACTGACCTATCTGTAACCAATTTTGATGAACACATACACCGTCTCATGTATATATATATATATACATATGAATGTAACCAAGTCGATTTGAAAACATGGAATGTTCGGAAAACTTAAATACTACTCTCTTTACCGTAATAATACCGATAATATTTTGATATAGATGAATAATTAATTATTAGTTACTTGGTCTTTGTGCAAGTTCATCATATATACAATACCGGGTATTTACAGGTGCGTTGCCGACCTTTACACTCCCGCTTTTTATTAATTATTTAAATATAAATAGAACAAAATATTTAAAATAAGAAGAATAAATAAATAAAATATTAATCACGAACTAACCCAAAAAAAAAAAACATTACGCATAATATAAAAATAAATGCATAATATGAATATTAGTATGAACATTATTGTTAAAATAAAAACACATTTCAGTTCGAAAACTAATTAATCTAATTGGTATAATAAAATATTTTCGCTTCACGTGATTATTAAATTATTAACAAGCTATGTAATGTTAATATCAATTATTGTATTACCGCATTAAACAACGCTCTCAGCCGCAGACCGCGACCTGTTTGTAATTACCTCTATACTACAATTAAATTGGCTATTCGAGCGAAAGAAAATATTACATAACAATATAATTGATACCATTATTAATAATGGTAGTAAGATTTCAAACAATACTTGTCTAATAACAAGAATTATAAAATATGTATGTTACTGTAAAATCTCCAACTGAAAATCCTAAGATTTTCCAGTAAAACCTAAGATTTACCATAGTAAATGTCCAAAAAGGTTTGCGATTCGAACTTTTACCACCATTCGCTTGGTAAATCTTTGGATTTACATTGAAGGCACGGTAAATGTTGACAAAAATCATGTCATAACGTGTTATAAAGTTACAAATAACTTCATATATAATAATATAATAATATCCGAAATGAATTTTGAAATTTAAATAGGTTAGGATTAGTTCGTTAATTACTATCGTTCGATACTTATATAATAATATGTACCTAAGGTTTTGACTAATAGTTAATTAAAATAAGTTATTAAAAATTACTCATTGTTTTATTCCCAAAACCAACATCTACCAGCTGACAGCGGAAAAAACTAGCATATACCGAATGCAAATGGTACAATCCCGAAAAAATCGTCTCATTTTCAGAAATGTTTACATTTACCAACTCATGTCGGTAAATCCTAAGACTTACTCTTAAATGTTAAGATTTACCGCAGTTCAAGCTTCTACAGTAACATATATATATATATATTGTCAAAAGTAAAGTAAAAATCTACAAATTTTCCTCTGCTGAGTGTCATCTCCTCTTGAGCTGAATATTATTTCAACAGACTGCATCATTGCGCAAATCATTATCCATATTCTGTTATAACACAAATCTGTTGAAAACTACTGATACGATACTGATGAGTTTGAATCTATAATCTTTGGTTACATAGACTATCATTGTATTACATTTTGTATGGAAATCAACTGAAATATAGTCCACTCGTTTTTATTATTGCTAGATTTTTTTAACATAACATTTAAATGTATTCATGGGAAATTTTAAAATATCTTGATTACTTAATCTTTACGTGAAAAGCAATGATCGTCAACGAAAACATCGTTAAGCATTTTAATTTAAAAAAAACTTTGCGAATAAATGCAAATATTCGTATTTATATTTCATACAATTATTTTACCGGCGGTAGGTCTCTGTGCATTCCCGTTTTTTTTTATTATATCGGTAGGCGGATGAGCAAATAGGTGACCTGATAGTAAGTGGTCACTACCGTCCATAGACAATGGCGCTGTAAGAAATATTAACCATTCCTTACATCACCAATGCGCCACCAAACTCGGGAACTAAGATGTTATGTCCCTTGTGCCTGTAGTTACACTGGCTCACTCACCCTTCAAACCGGAACAAAACAATACTGAGTACTGCTGTTTGGCGGTAGAATACCTGATGAGTGGGTGGTACCTACCGGGCTTGCACAAAGCCCTATCACCAAGTAAATGATGTATATCTGAATGTATAGCACCCAACATCAATACAATATGAATAACCTATTCATACAACAGAAGTAAAGACCAATAAACGTCTTTGACATTGAACTGACGGGATATCATTGGTCGAGATCTTAAATAATCTATGATACTCATTATGGTTTCGCGAAAAAACGTTTGAATGTCGACGAAGTTGTTATCGTAACATTGTAAACATAATTAAGGTTCATATACGTACTTAAGGGGAATACTCGTACTGTTTTATTATTTATAGTTCAATTAAGAACCGTTTGTGTAAAATGTAAGAAAATACGAAGTAAAATAGTGTTTAAATTATAATCTCCTGTCAGAAGACGTTCATTTACTATCATTAACAAATCGCATGAATATAAATACATATAGAGGATCAGGATGCGATGCGTACGCCTGCCAAGCGCTGACAAGAGAGCTCCTAGTTGGCATGTTCCTTCTTTTATACTCGCGGACTATATATCCTGCAAATCTGGTCTCCCTATAGAATGTTCGCCGTGTCAAAAAGCTAGGAGATCATCAAATTAACACAACATCATCTACATACAAACGCAAACGCAATTAGCACTTATGTGAAACAACAACATTTACTTAGAAGCTAAAACAAATTTTGTTAATAAAGGAAACTAGTTAATTTACTCGTTTCACGTGAACTGAAAAACTTTTAATACATAAAACTTTCGTGCATTCAAAATTACTAAAAATCTGAGTACATTGTTGTGTAAAGTTCTAGTTTGAATTCCACGCAGTCTCCGATGCGTCGCGCAATAAAATATTTCATTACTGCGTGGAACATCCGCCGGTAGCGAGTTGCACTTTTTTTATTCAGTTTTATTTTCGGCTGCTCAATACATTGACATTCTACTACATAGAAATACCTATACATGTATATAATATCCCATGACAGTCGATTTAAAGTGAACAGCAAGCCGCGTGGTTACGATTTAAGCTATATCAATAATTGTGGGCGTAAAGGCGATTATTTCAATAATTGTGTTACGCTCATAAATATTATCAGCATTTATCACCTCGACAATCTTTATGGAGGGAATCCAACCCACCAATAATAGCATTCCCAGGGAGGTTCGCGTCAAGCAGGCGGTCGGATATAAAAATCTGCCAAATCCCTTTTTATTGGAGACGGCCCAGTATCTAGAACACTTGAATCTTAAACGAAGATTGCGAGTTCAAGCCCGAACAAGCACTACCATATTTACTTAGTATGTATTTAATTAATCTCTTGCATAAAATTATTTATCAGTTATCTTATTTTTTCTTCACACTAAATAAACCTTGTTATGAAAATTTATTATATATTTTCCTTACATTCACTTGGTGGTAGGGTTTTGTGTAAGCCCGTCTGGGTAAGTACCACCCACCCACTCATCAGATATTGTGATCCGGTTTAAAGGAGAGAGAGCCAGTGTAACGACAGGCACAAGGGACATAACATCTTAAATCCCAATGTTGGTGGCGCATTGGTGTATGTATGTAAGGAATGGTTAATACTTCTAACGGCATGATCTATGGGCGTTGGTGATCACTAAACTTTAGGTGGCCCATTTATTCGTCCGCCTGCCTACATCATAAAAAAAAATTTTTAATTAACTTTTTCCTAAAATTAACTTAAATATAAATAAATGATTTATTATAGTTTTTGATTAGCAAAGTAAATATTTGAAATACGCAAATATATTATCAAAACAAATAATTAATTTTAAAATAATAACCAATTATAAATCCAAACGAAACATCGATTTGATGGAAATACGTTTAACGTTCTAAATTAGTCAAAAAATTATGTTAAACCTAGATATCTGTCAGACACAGTTAACAAATCTCCAACAAGTGAAACATTTGAAAGGGATTTATGTACACGAACGACCCGTTGCGTGTATCATTACCAATACATAATATAACGTACCATAACATATCTACATACTTGTTATCTTGGCCCTAGTATTCACATATAATCACAGTTCGTTGAACGTTGGCGCAGAACCTCAACATACACGATTCATATTTCTTGTGCAATACGCTGCGGTATTCAGCATCTAAGGATATATTTCTGTTCGAGTAGTAGTACTTTATTTCTATTGTATATTTATTACGATTTTAAGGAGGGTGTAACCCATTAAGGGTAATCATAACTTGGAAATGTCAAGACGTCTTATTAAACTTGACAAAACGAGCGCTGATATTTATATGATATTATACAATTATACAATTTTTATATAAATTAATGAAAAATTAATATTATATAAAAAAACTCTCTTCTTATCTAAAGATACTGACTTCGTCTGGGTAGGTACCACCCAGTCATCAGATATTCTACTGCTTAACAGAAATATTTATTATTGTTTTGTTCCGGTTTGAGGGTTGACTGAGCCAATGTAACTAGACACATAAAGGTCGGTGGCGCATAGGCGATGTAAGGAATGGTTAATATTTCTTGCAGCGCCAATATCCATCGGCGGTGATGACCACATACCACCGGATGGTCCATCTGCCCGTCCGCCTATATAAAAAATATGTAAAGTAAAACACCTTTTTAATAATTACCTTTTTCTCATACATGTACTTAACGAATAAAACTATTCTAGGCAGTAATTTGCACTGTTACCAACATCATAACAGTTAAAAAATTAACGACTCACCGTTTAGACCCGCATATAGTAACAGATTAGGCTAAATAAAAACTTCAAAATAAGAATATCGAACACCTAAAAAACTATTCAAAACCTTTAATATATTATATAATGGAATTGTTTTAAGATTTTGTTGTAAAATTTGATCCAGTGATATAAGGGCGCTTTCAAATGTGACAGTTGGTGACTAACTGCTGCTGCACGAATGCTGGAAGTTTATCGTACTGTTCGCACATACATACCGATTACGATTTTCATACAAAATTACTCGAGGCAAGAACATGCGAGAGGACGTCTATTGGCAGGACAGCAACATCACGAATGCTACGTTTTACTAGTGAGGAGAGCACATAGTGTCTTGAGAATTCATGTAGTAAATTATTTATATTGTACTCCGTATTATTTATTAATGTACAGTATACAGAAATAGGTATAAGACAAAAACGGAATCTCTTTTAAATTTAAAAATATATATTATTTAAATTTACTGATAACTCAGGCGTGGATAGGATGGCATTTTCTTTTTGGCCAAGGGCAGCTCTAATAATAATCTCTATACTACCATCAGGCTCCCACCCTTTAAATAAGACTGTACAAGCCGTACTGCTAACATCCTGCTAAAGTATGAGACTCGCACATAAATTGATTTGATCCACTTGGATCAACCGTGCACGGAATCTGACCCAAATCGTCTAATTTTAAAACAGCCTAAACGTTGAAGTCAAATAATTATATGGTTATAAAAAAAGTCGATACAACACGAGTGATTCTTTGCGCACATCATTGTCGCGAAATTTATAATATTATATCTTACACTTTATTTTATTTGTAAACTTAAAAATTTCGATAAAGTTTTTTTTGTCTCATAATTAAACATCAACGTTGTCCACTGGCGTTATTTAAGAAAACATCATCAACACGCAGGCTCTGAAGTATATGTAATTTTGCACTACCTACATATTAAATAGCATGCTCTTTAGGATTTACTCTAAAGAGCATGCTATTTAGTAAAAACAAAAGAAAAAGCGCTTACACCTTATTCAAATTAACCTGTACTAGGATCAATTAATAAACGTAACGTGTAAATATCAATTAAAAGCACATATGTTTTCATACATTCGTTGGCTTGTGCATCGTGTATAATAACAACGTCCTATCCACCTCTCCGCAGTTCGCTTAACAAACTAGTTTGTTAAATGTTTCGGGAGTTACGCATTACTATTATGGCATGTTCATTGAACCTCGTTAATAATTATTTATATTAAGAAGTTTGCATAACAGCGTTTTCGTATGTAATAATATGATTAAACGTTATGTAATTGTATTGGTAGCAAAAATTGGGTATAGTATAAGCGTACGTGACTCTTATAATGGGATGGATAATATTTCCCTTTTCTTAGGAAGTTATACATTTATTCCTATTCGTGTAAGCAGGTGCCCCTAGCCTATTCGTAAAGTAACTGTTATTTTTATCCAATTGCAAAAAAATGTTTATTAATTCAATCTTATTTTTCTGAGTGTGTTTCTCGTTAGCTGTTCCAATTGAATACCGAATTTGATTATCATTTTTCAAACCAAAATACACTTTATTCGAGTAGGGTTTTACAAGCACTTTTGAAAAGTCATTTTACAAAATTATATTAAGTGAAGCCACCACCGGTTCGGAATGTAGATTCTACCGAGAAGAACTGGCAAGAAAGACTTTTCCAACATTTAAAATACAAAGTTATGTTACTTAATTACAATAATTATATATGTATGTATATAATATATCCTTCCTGAGAGTCAACAAGTATTATTGGATCTTAATGGATCGGTTATATCTCGAGAATGGTCTAATTTAAATTAAATGAAAAATAACTTTAAGAGGAGTCAAGATAGATAACTATTAGTTTTTTTCATTTGTTTTGTGTTTATAAGTAAAAGTAAAGTAAAATATCTCCTTTTTTTAATGGAAAGCGGCTACGGAGAGGCGTCGGCATAAGAGAGCGTCACGTCGTTGGGCGCCATTTTTTCCCCTAAAACGCGCTAATAAATGTTTCAAATCTAAAATCTCGAGGGACTTATTTACTCGCAAATAAAGTACAGGACTGTGTAAAAGGGATAATCTATATCTGCATAATTAAATAAAGTTCGCGTGTTGAAACTCAAACCAACGTTAATAAAACATGCACGTCCTGCGATTTGAGCAACGATTTCAAATGTTAGACAGAGTTCCAAATTGGAAACCTGTTGAAGACCGTCAACCATTTTGCTACTGTTGTTTAATCATTTATAAAAAATATATACTCACACTGAGTGTTTACTATACTAGAGAGAAAGAGGGGTCAAGATTGTATGTGGTCAAGATTTCCTTGCATTTTATATCATCAGTCAACCTCGCTCCCCTATCTGTTATACTTGCTCTGTAAATTGAAATATTCATAAAATAAACGTTCATTAAATTTATATAATACTAGATTCCGTACCGACCCTTAAAGGTAAAATAAGCATTTAATCCTGAGATATTTTTAAGCACTTTCGCTAACAGATCAATTCGCTCGTACTCTGCTATTGCATAATAGAGCACACGCACTAAATATTTATTTAATGTTCATATTATAATAATAAAAGCTGGGAGACTGAAAAATAATGGTTATACGTTATTATGAATAAAAAAAAAGATGTCGCCTACAGCTTCAACTGCCAAATTAAAGTCTAAACAGTCAAAGGGAGGTCGCCATAAGGTCTGCATCTAGTGGCAAGGTGATTTTGCCCGAGATTAGACAGCACTCTAAACATAGCACCTGCTAGCTTCTCGATCCCGTGGCGATGCATTCTATAGCAATATTCTTCAACCATGAGTGCTGATGCTTAATTATAAGTTCATTCTTTTAATTACTATAACATTAAGTATGTTTTATAGTCAAGTTCACTCGGTTGTAGGGCTTTGTACAAGCATGAAGGATAGGCACCAACCACGCATCACATAATCCACTTGGCACAAATAAAAATATTTTCCACTGTCAAACAACAATACTCGGTAATGTTGTGTTCCAATCTGAATTATTAATGAGCCACTACAGGTACAAGGGGCACAACATCTTAGTTTCCAAAGTTGGTGGTGTATCGGTTATGTAAGGAATTCTTGACCACTGACTATGAGGTGGCACATTTGTCCACCTACCATTTTTAATGAAAAGAAAACCTGAAATAAGATTCCATGTTAAAATATTTTCAAATACATAATGGGACGTAAATATTGTAATATAATTTTTTTTTATCGATCTTTTACAGAGATATTTATAAAATTTAGTTATTTTTGAAGAAAGATGTAAAAATAATAAAATTAAAATAAAATACCTTGTATAGCCACCATCGATATTTTCTGTTTTTTTTTCACTCACAAAGTTATTCAAATGTTTTTTATTATCTCTGAAAATAGAGATCTGAGTTGAAAATATGACTATGAACCAAATATATCGAACATTCACTCTCGTTTATTCGTTTATTGACTTTTCTGTAAACATTTTGAAGACCTACAAATCACTCAAAGTTTCAACTACAATTTTGAACAAAAACTTCTTTTATATATTTTGTGTTTCTTATTTTGCTTTTTACTATTTATTCATTCCAATAAACATTAAAAAAAGTCTTTATTGTGAATGCGCAAATATTTTCATACATTGTAGTTGTCCGAGCGAAGTCATCTTCTTCGACAAATACGGATAAAAATGCAACAACCACATAAAAATCTAGATGATTCATTTCAGAAAATATACGAGAACCACGAAGAATTAAACCTTACAATAGATTTCCTAATTACCTACAAATGTCGTCTTACCTAACACGAATAAAAAAAAACATTGAAAAAAAATATACAGTACAAAAAATCCGTCATAAAGATTCCGATGACAATATTGTAAATTGTCTTGTATTTAATGTTGCTACTTTTGCTTTCCTTATTGACTTTATACGGCGTACAAAATAATAAACAAATGCAAAATTTCAAGACGCATCTTGCTTCCCTAAGTTCCAGTCGGTTCTATTGGCTATCTGGACATCTGTTGGCATTCTGCAGTGTTTACATTTCATTTCTCGGAGCAACAAACGGCGTAGTCAGAAGGATGCGCGCGCAGAGATCGCAATTCTGATAGCTTTGAGCTCGTAATCGAGATCAACGAGCACACTTCGTAGTGAAAAGTCGTTGTACCGCTCTTTACAACGGCTACATATTAGTTTTTAAAAAACAACTGTTAACTTTGTAGATTTTGTAAGAGTCTCTGTAAAGAAAACACAAAGAAAATTGTTATTTATTTTAGTACAACCACAAATAAATCTTTTTGAAGTAATTTTTTCTATCCAATTATATCAATTTAACGTAGCACTTTGGACTCTTGATGTGTAATGCTACCGCATATTAGAATACACAATAACTACATATATTGTAAGTAGTACTTAGTATGTAATTTATGAAGTCCGAATATTGTACAGTTCAAAACACTCACCTCTCGTATGCCAGAGGGAACAATAAATCCGGAAGTAAGTCCAATACAGAGACGAACTAAAACAGAGAGACTGTTTCTCATTTTCCAGTATTACGAAACGAACAGAAGCTAGAAATATGTCTGTCGTTCCGGAATAAATCGCTTTAAGTGTGTGTTCTTTGTAACAACTCATCGTTAATGACCACAAACATATATCAAACCAATAAAGACTACATTGTTATATAATAGACAAAAGCAAGAATATATAAACTATTATTCCAATAATATTAACAAAATATGTGTAAAGTTACTCGTTATTATAGGAATTAATTGGGGGTTTATGTCGAGCAACTTTTATTATATTAACATTTATTAAACCCATATTAAACGCTATAAATAATATAGCTAAAAAGGATTTTGCCTAAAACGACAAAAAGGCGTTTATGAAGTACTAGTTTCGCCCCCAGCTCTGTGCCAAATTTCGTTCAGATCCGTTAAAACGTTCTGGCGTGATTTAGTAATATTCATGCAAACTTTCGCATTACAATATTAGTAAGAAACTGTTTTCGTTGAGTAATTAATGACGTACACACTCATATATTTTTGATTTACGAAAATTATACCAATATTTTACCTTAGGAAATATTTGAATGGTATTTAGAATGAGTTCCATTTAAAATAAAATATGATTCTGGTAAAATTGCAAATTTTATTACACAATAATTTATTTATAATAATTCATAAATATTTTCAACTTGCTTTTACTTAGTAAATTCCTAGAACGGCTTGAGCTTCAAGCAGAACAATCTCAACATCGATTCCATTTTCTTTTAAGATTTCAACTTCCTTCAGGAATGTCTCGTTTTGCCAGAGAGCGCTGTACAACTCTTTCCATTCCTCGGTTTCGAAGCTTTCCATGGCATTTCTGAATAGATCATCTTCAGCCATTTTCTGTTCATACAGAGCAGTCAATTTTGCCTTGGGGAAGGCATCGATGCTGTCTTTGATAAAAGATGACATATCACGGCCGCTGACCTCGTGACGGAGAGTTCTTCTTTGAACATCATCTAAAAAAACATATTTTATTTTATCTACATTGATATGTGTTATTTGATAAGTACGATAAGTTCACGATTGCTCTAAACTCAAGATAATGTTGTAAATCTTGCCCATATTTTGTATTTAATATACAGTTCATTGTGGTTTATTTTCCTTACAACATTTAGAAGTACAATATTTACTGTATTAATAGCTAGTTTAACAAAAACCTTTCGTAAAAATAATATAATTCCTATACTATACTTACCAACAAAATTATTGATAGCATTGATGAAGTAATTAATGTCGATGTAATGAGTCTCGAGGTACTCCACAACCTGGAATAAAGTAATTTTGTACTATAATGTGCACTTTATAATGATTATAACATTTTTCCTTTGAACTAAAAACTTTTTAAAAAATATTACAAATTTTACAGTACGAGAATTTGGCCATCCTTTTGATATTTTTTTTATTTATTTATTGTCAATTGGTAGACGGATTGGCAAGTCCACCTAATGTTAAGGTGGTCACCACCGTCAAGCATTATCACTGTAAGAAATATTTACCATTCCTTACATCATCGCCATGTGCCGTTAAATACACAATCATTTAAACCGGTGGACCACAATACTTAATCTAGCAGGTTAAAAGTGATACTCATTACTTTTAACCTGGTAGGTGGCACCTACCTAGACGGACTTGCACAAATTTGCTACCTATTTTTACGTCATCTTTATTTTTTATTACAAGAAACATTTACTTACAGCTTTAAATTCGGGTAAGTCTTCCATCTCGTAAACCAAATTCCTGAAGTTTGGGGTAATAAGGTAATCGAGAGACATTTGGAACTCTTCGAACTCCAAGTAATGTTCTACCAAGTGATTTAAATCGTCAGCAGCTTCATCTCCAATGAGTCGGCTGAACTCTTCAAAATGTTCATGGAACAGAACCCTTGGTTGAGGAGCTGAACAAGCGACAGCGACCAGAGCGAGGAATGCGATAGCGACCTTCATCTTGTAAGGTTATTTTTTCAGTGTCAATCTAATGAAAAAGCATCTCTTATATACTTTGTGTGATACTGATAGTGATGGAGATATGATATCAGGTGTATGAGTGACACCAGATTTGGTTTTTTCACTCACTCAGACGAATCATGCAAGTTGCTTAAATCTAATCTTACAAAAATGATAGTTTAATAACTTAAGTTCATAAATACTACTTTTTATTTGATATTAGAGTAAGCCGCCGCCAACAACGTAAAGCACATTTAACGGATTAGTTTGTCCTACGCGATAGGTACGAGGCTCGTATTTCTCAGCAATTCTTCACCAATGTTCTGAACGAACTCGTCTTGTAGACTCTTATTCGGCTGATTGACATGCTCCTAAAGTACTATAATCAGCTATTCTTCACCAGTGCTCTATAACCACTTTTTTAAATAAAGATAAAATACATTTTATATCAAGGAACTTTTATATTTTAATTATATCTCAATATACTTTTGAGTGCGTTCCATTTTTCGAATTTCCAATTATATGTATATAATACTTCTTCATAATACATATTATATAATGTAACGTTATTTTTATGTAATAAAAATTAAATTTGGAATCAAGTATTAACGGACTTACACAAAATATAACTTGAGTCGTATCCTCGTTATTAGTGGAAATAAACAGCTTGAAATTATATTTATATGTAAGGTTATGATTGTAAAAATATAGTAAATTAAAATTATAATCTTATCCATTTATATGAATACTACTTAACTAAGTAGTATGTATATACCTATTTATTAATATTTTTTTTATCTGTTTTAAAAAGTGAATTGTTCAAAAACTTTAATAACCTCTTAGTTTATACTACTGGACTAAACAACTATTTATTAATAATTTACGTTACTATTCATAAATTGTTCAAATATTATGCGCTTATTGACTTCAAAAAAGGAGGAATTTATCATTTCGGTTGTATTTTTTTATGTTTATTCAAAACACCGTCAATTATGAACCGAATTGATAACAACAATTAAAACACCTTGATACTACATTACTGTTTTTATTATACTCGTCAGAGTATATATGAAGACACATTTGACAGAAACATACCTTTAAAAAAATAATTTCGTATAAAATATTATTATAAGAAATACAAAAGCATTTAATTGTTATTTAAAAAAATATCGATCAATTTTGATTTAAGAATTTAAAACTATGTCGGAATCATTTATGCAAAATAAATAGTGATTACAATATAAAAATACCGTCTTTTTATTATTTTGATTAGGACTCACAAGCAAGATTTTGTAATACTAATATTTTATAAAAAAATAAAAATTGAAAATGAATTGCTTCAAGTGAATAACTTAATAATATTTAGTCCACAGATCTATTAATTATATTATTTTTCTATTTATTTTAAGGTAACACTATAAATATGGAGATTAAAGCTTATAACGTAAATGTATCTGTTTCTGTTTTAAAAATGTAATGGTTAATCTTGAAATGTTTTTTTTTTTTCATTTAGGAGTTTTAGTTTTACATTTACACTTCTTGTTGAATACCATACGGCTGTTTGAATACTCTTTGAAAATATTTTCACCACAATTTGGACAATTGTGCAAACCGAAACGATCGAGACGACCATTATTTTCTGTTACAAGTGCTTGATCTATTGAATTAGTTTTAATTATTCTGTCTACTGATTTCTGACCATCATTACTGTTACCATTAGATAGTTTTTTATTATCATTTATCAAAAAGATTCCGTTATTTAGATTGTCAATTGTGTCAATAGTTTTTCCTCCAGGGTAGGCTAATTTAAAAGGATTTTTATTGAAAATACTTTGTAAAATACGTTGTTGTACGACCATATTACGAAAATGGTGTACTTCCGGTTTTAAAGTTACTTCAGTCGCCTTAGATGCAATTTCAATATATGGCTTTAAAAAAGGCCTAATATAAGAAACCAAATATTTTCTTTGTCCTCTAGAATAGCTTCTACTATTGTTATTTTTGAAATTACCGTCGTAAATCCTGGTAAAACCCATGTCTTTTGGAATAGTATATTGATTTTCTGGTTTATTCAATCTTAGATTGGAGTCATCTACATTTTTGTGTGGGTTTGTAATTCCAATTGAAACTCGACGATGAAATTCGTCAAAACCATTGTTTCTATTCAGGGAATAAGTTGCACGTGTTTTAACGTCATTATTCAGTTTAGGCATTACATTAACAACGAAACGGTTACCCAAAGATTGTCTAGCTATTTGCTTTATTAAGATAGACGATCTTTCATTTATGTTGTTGTCCTTCTTAAATGTATCGTCATATAAATCTTTTTCTAACTTATTGGTTATATTATTTTCAATACATAGAGTTTTTGTTGATTTTAACATTCTTTCATCAGACCGCTTAGATTTACTAGTAGTTTCGTTGTTTCGTTGCTGTTTAATGTCTCTCGTTCTAATACGTTTTACATTTATATTAGTTGTTAAGTCATCGTTGGATACCTGGAATGTAAATATATATATTTTTACAGCAAACTGATGTCACATAGCTTTTATTGAAAAAAAAAACGTATCATGCAGTATTGTTGCAAGACCTACATATTAGAATACAAACAACCAATATCAGTACTTAATATATAATTTATTAAGTTCGAATATTATTCAATCGAAAACACTCACCTCTTGTATGCCAATGGGAACAATAAATCCGAAAGTAAGTCCAATACACAGAGGAACTAAAACAAAGCGAATGTTTCTCATTTTCCAGTATTACGAAACGAACAGAAGCTAGAAATATGTCTGTTGGTTCGGAATCGTGTTAACAGTGTGTTTCTTTGTAACAACTCTTCGTTAAAGACCACAAACAGATATCAGACTAATCAAAGCGACATCGCTATATAATAGACAATAGCGAGATTAAATAAACAAAAGCAAATAACTCATAATATAAACAAAATAAGAGCAAAGTGAATATCAATTGTTTTACAAACAAATAGTGTTAGTTATTTTGTAAATTTTGTAGCACAACAAATACTGCACTGCAAATCAAACATATTTCGTAAGTGTAACATATAGTTAGAAAAAAATAGACTTAAATTGCCAAAACTTGATCAAGAAAAGTGTAAAGAAAATGTATGTAGTTTGGATAAATCCAGGTCTTAATACGCGCTGAAATTCAACTAATATAGAAGATAGGCTATCAATAAAATGAAATATTTATAGTTTATTCAAAATTGTTTATTTTGTGACAAAATTCAGATTCAGACAATCTTAACATCATCGTTTTGCTTTTGTTTGAAACATCTCGGTCTCCCAGATAGTGCCATTCCCTAAGCTTTCTGTATCTTGTCTAAACTGATAATTATCAGCCGTTTTCTCTTCGTACGGAGCATTAACTTTATCCTTAACTTAATGCTATACGTTGATGCAGATATATCAAGGCAAGGCGATCTGGTGATGCAGACTTATTTTAAAGATTTTTTTTAACAAAAACTTGTCAAATGTTTTTCGTTTATCTTCCACGATATTAGTGTTAGATAGACAAATTTGTCATCATATTGTATTAATAGTAATGTATTTTATATTTATCTAATGATATAACTTGGATTTAAAAGTCGACAATATAGATGTGAAACTGAATATGTCTAATGCGATATCGATCGATAGCTTATTTCAACCTAAATTATCGCACTGTAGCTTGGTTAAAAACTTGGTTTAAAAATGATTGACTTGTTCATTCGGAGTATAAAAAAAACATTATAGTTCTCAGTGATAACCTTGGTAGGAAATTGATCCCACGGACGCCACATATTGTATCTAGATCTAGTTTTAAAGTGGATTACGAAATAGTGCCACCATATCGAATTCCTGGGAATATTCACCATGGTACAAAAGATAGGAACCTTATGGATTGTAGACCGTTTGAAATCGTTGATAAAACCAACGCTTAAAGTTGAGAATAGTACTCCATAGGCACCAGATTTTTGTAAAGCATAAGTTCGTGTTCCTCTACAAATTATCGACTTATTTGTTTAGCAGCTGCTGCATACTACAATTTTTAGCGAGTTACAACAGAAATGATGGTCTCACACACATACACCTAAAACTGGTCCAGCCCTTTAGGAGTATGTAGTTACAGACACATGTACCAAAGATTTTAAAGAAAATGACACAAATGTCATCGTTACAACTCGTACAACTGCTGATTTGAAGCCATATAATTTTTTTTTTGGTAACGAATGAATAATATTGATAACTTTCTGACCGCTAATTAAACTAAAATAAATCGCTTGTATAACCATAATTTATTTCCGAAACAATGAGCAAATAACAAATCCATTAACGAATTTAATCAAACTTAGCCATCGATAAAATATTGTATATTAGATATACAAATTTAAATTATTAAATTTAGATTACCTTCCTGACAAATTTAGATTACCTTCCTGGCAAGTGTTAGAATTTGATATTAGGATCATTAAATTTTGAATAGGATATTTTAGTGAATAGCCTAACCAAAAATTAACGCTAGGGATATCTTGGGACCTTGACCCTAGTCGCGATACTTGATACACATTATCGAGCACCGAGAATATCGAGTAATATCGTAAGTATCGAGTTTCAAAATATCGGAATATATTTATTAGGGAATATTTTGGAGCTATTCCACGATGTGATAAAATTTCTACCGCCAAACACTTTTTACACGAATTATTAGGAACTAAATTAATGACAAGAAAACAGTGGTGCTTAAACAAAATTGAACCCTCAATCTACAGTTAAGATCCAAGAGTTTTAGATTCTAGACACTTTTATATTTTTAGTGACTCTTAAAATAATGTTAAAAGATTTTGCACATTAAAAACTTTTCGAAATAAAAATTTTAATAAAAACCTACATAAAGTTAATTCGGAGCGAAAAACAAAAACAAACAGCAAATAAAAAAATTCACATGTTAGTTATGTAAATAATTATTATTCAGTACTGTAGAAATAAATTAACAAAATATAAAAATAAATCATATTAATTATATAATTGTTGTTCAACCGTATTTCTAACGGGCAATTAATTGACTCCTAAGATAGCCTTGAATTCATATAAGACAACCGAAACTTCGATTCCATTTTCTTTAAGAGTTTCGACTTCCTTCAGGAAGGTTTCATTCGCCCAGAGAGCGGTGTACAGTTTATCCCATTCCTCGGTTTCGAAGCTTTCCATGGCACGTCTGAAGTCATCATCTTCAGCCAACTTCTCTTCATAAAGAGCAGCTAGTTTAGCTTTAGGGTAAATATTGGTACAGTCTCTGATAAGAGAAGACATATCACGGCCACTGACCTCGTGACGAAGATTTCCTCTTTGAACGTATTCTGAAATTAAACAAATTTTAATTAAACCAGCCATTATTAAATATTGCCTCTACACGTTTATGTATAAGCTGTCTGTCCCGACTTCATGCGGGTAAAGTTTTGTACAAATTTTAATTAAGTTAACCACGTTACGATTAGTTAAGTTAAAAACGTTATTGACTTACCAAGGTTAGTGCTAAAAGCGTCAAGGAAGTATTGCATATCTAGGTTATTACTTTCTAGAAAGTCTACTACCTGAAATTAAAGGGATTATCTATACATACATATAATAAAATCATAACTGATCGAAATCTGTACAAAGAATATATTTGAGAAAAAATAGTATTGGGGTATTTATTAATGCAATAGATCACAAATATCTAATTTTTAGAATTTTCTTCTGTTTGTCTGTATACCTGTTCGTTTGTTACCGCTAATCTCGGAAACGGCTTTACCGATTTGCATGCGGTTTTCACTGATGTAGGCTTTGTTTTATTAAAATTGGTTCAAAAAAAATTCTATGGCAATTTAAAAATAAATATATCTAAATATTTATTGAAAAAATATCGTCAAGTGGATCACACGGCTAACTTTATGTGGCTCTGTCGCGTGTTTGCAACTGCAAAAAATCTATGATTTAATCCCCGACGGCACTACGTGTAATATCGTGTAATATACGTTACGCAGTTAGACAAATACATCATAACTTTTTAATATTACAAGATTAAAATATAAATTTTAAAAGTTCGATTGTTTGATTTTTATTGATGGCAAAGCACGCAAATAAGTTAAAATTATAATCCATTTGGGAACTACAATGCCACGGCAGACTTAAAGATACACAGATATCATATAATACCCCTACTTTGAGGCTTAAAATCACGCGAACGGAGTCTCGGGCACCAGCTAGTTAATAATAAAATTAGACATATTTACAATAAATGGAAAAAAATAATGTATGGAAAATCATTAAATTAATTTATGAAGCCAAAAATTTAACTTTGCTTTTATAGATACATAAGAATCTCGCATGTATATGTTTCAACATACCATAACAAAATATATAGAACATTTTATAATTTTGAGTATTTAATAAAAAAATATTTTTTTTAAATTACTCACGGCTTCAAATTCGGGTAATTCTTCCATTTTGAAAATCAATTTCTTAAAGTCGTCGGAGCCAATATAGTCAAGAGAAGCACGGAACTCTTCAAACTCCAGGTAGTGTTCTACCAAGTATTTTAACTCATGATCAACTTCCTTACTAATGACTTCCTTGAAATCTTCAAAATGTTCATGGAACAGCTTCCTTGGTTGAGGAGCTGAATAGCTGAGTGCTACCAAAGTGAGGAATGTTAGGGAGAACTTCATCTTGCCAGTATCTGTGTCGAAATTTTGAGAATGGCTCTTTTAAAGTAAAATCATATCAGACAGAGATATCAATCGTATTATGAGTAATTCAGTTTGGTTGCTCAACCTGTGATTTCAAAAAATATAAATCTTGATTAAGATAATATATGTGTTAAATAAACATTTTCCTGTTATTTATTAGAAGACAAACAACTAGATTAATGTGCTACCCGGTAGTAATCGGTCAGTCTCCAAATCTCATCCGAGAGCTAAGATGTCCCTTATCATTACATATTATAATACAAAGTCGCTTACCTTAATCTGTCCCTATGTATGCAAGATCTTTAAAATTACACAACGGATTTTGATGTATTTTTTTTAATAGATAGATTCCGCGATGGTATATGTCTGTTTCTTAGGAATAACCCACAATAACCATTTTGTATCCCTTACTTTTTACGAGAAATAATGGCTTATTTTCAAAGCGATTTTAAACAATACAGCCTTAATCCTTATCCAATGAAGTACTTCAAATACATTGTGCATTTAATACAAATCAATATAGCCCTTTACAGCGTAAATGAATATTTTCGACGATAATACAGATTTAAAACGCAGGGACATAGCGGTTTGGATTGTCTAATGACTGAAAAACAGTGAACGTTGTAAGACATTCTGTAGTATATTTAGTATGAGCATTGTACCCGTGCGAAGCCGGGGCTGGTAGTACAGTAATAATACGTAGACGTAATACAGGCATACAAAGAAAATCTGTTTGGCTATTTTCTATACTACGCAAATGTAGTGCAAGAATTTATTAACATTTCGTAAGGCCCTAAATTTTCATAATGAATATAAATGGTATCTATAATGATGAATAACTGAAGTTGTAAATATATTCTTAAAATTAATATCGAAATATACTATACATATTATAGGAATATTAGTAATTAGAGGCATAGCTACTATCCTTTAAAGAAAAAACAGTGTAGCATTCTAAAATCTCACACTACAAGACGCACGCCAATTTGTGCGTTTTATGTCTAAGATCTTTGGATGTTAAGTGCCAAGGTCTTAGGGCCCTCTGTTTCCATGGGCTTCGCTACTTCTAACTCTGGTAGCATGGCTCGGATACGGGTTATTAAGAATCTCTGAAAGACGCCCAGCTGCCCGAACTCAATTACCTTGACCTTGGTGTCTTGTAGCAAAAAATGGTAACATCACATCCAAAATACGTAAAACAGGAAGTATCCTTTCTCCCAGAGGCCATTCAATTGGAACTCAAAAAGAAATTCAACTCAACTCAAGATGTGAACCACTCTTACAAAAATATAAATATTCATATATAAGTTGTGGATGAAGGCAAGGGTAGACATTTACAGTACGGGTAATTTTTGAAAATAATTATAAGAACAATTAATAGTCATAAATAAAAAAATCTTACTTCAATTATTCTGTACCATATTTACCATGTCGATAAATCAATAAACCATTTAAAAAAATTACTTGGTGTAATATTATGGAGCATTTTTGAAATGACAATAATGTACCGCTATATTTAGAAGGCTTTTTAGCAGTACATTCATGTGCTTCGGAAAGGATCTGATATTCCGTTTAATCTCTCTCAGGTTATACCAGGTCACCATCCATCAGACCATATTCCATAATTCAATAATTTGTGCAGCGTAAACATCGTAACTTTTTAATACGATTACTGAAAATTGCAAGAAAAATTCTCTGGCCTAACATATTACATACTCAATAATAAAATAATATTTATTGTTCTCGTGCGAATTCGAGTAGGGTATTTAGCTAGTAATAAAAAATAATAGTTATGTTTTACACAGGTTTTGTACGTGTACCCACTCTAAAACGTCAAATTTATTTTGATTACCCTCCGTCAGATATAAAATATATTAAGACACAACCTGTGAATAAGTTAGTCACCACAAACGTTATATAAGGAAAATTTGTAATATAAAAATGTGTGATAAACAATTGGATACATTCGATGACTCGGCCGCGTTATCAGATCGTACTAGCGATGAAGATTTTTTCATCGACGATTATTCTCATCTCAGATTATCGTATTACCAACATCGAGGGAACGACACGACTGATCATTCCAATTTAAGTCTAAATGAATCTAAACAGGATAAAAACAAGATTGATGACGAAAGACGTAGACTCCGTGAATATTACGTTTCGCAAATACCAGATCTTCCGCACCCGTCCTTCACCGTGGCGTCTATTATAGCATCTGCATCGCAAAAAATGAACGCCGGCAACAGTGGTTTCATATATGAGAAGCAAATTGAACAAGGCACTAAACGAAAGGACGAAGATAAAGTGAAATTTAATCCGGCCCGCAGGTCTACACTGAAACCTAACTCCATGTTATAGTATATTCTCACTTAATACAGTTACTTTAAAATATATTTTTCTATGAATAGTTTTATTAACTAACTTACTTTCATAATCAAGATTTAACTAATAAAATATGTAATAATTGACTTTAAAAATATCAAAAAAAAATTGTAAAAGTTCTAATCTGTCCTAATGATTTGAAACGATTCATAGTTTAGTACAATTGACTTAATTTATTATAAAAAACATATTACTAAATATATTTCGATTTGTATTATTAATAATTAATTGTACCTGTTTGATTTAACAAAGAAATAATTACAGTTTATTAACACTAACAAAGCACTAGATAGCACAAGAATAAACACAGGAGTTGATTAAAATATATACTGTTGATTTCATTTGCAAATAAACTAAACTGTCTTGTATTTTACGTAGAAACATTATGTAGTATATGCTTACTTACCAAAAAATATATAATTGATAACAATACACTTTAAATACTCCTCTTTACTCTTAATAATTTTAATTTAATAATTATATTAATAAATGTTTACCAGTGTTATTGATTTTACAAAATTAATTCAATTACAATTGAAATGAAAGATGTTAAAATTAGAATAGTAATGAGAATATTGAATTGTATTAACGAATGAAGAATATTTAGTCACAACTAGAACATTTGATTGTTTATCTTCACGTCGCATCAGAAAAAGTGGCGGAGGGACAAAACGTATAATTACTGTAGCTAGTGATTTCCCCCGGGTCCGCCGCACTGCAGCGCGGAACATAGCTCTTATCTTGCTGGCTTTTTAAAAAAAAAATATTATTAATTTCTGAACTTAAACCGAGTCGCGAGCTAAAATATATTCTGTGCTTTAGCTAAGCCATATAAATGGCCTGCACACCAAAATGGAGGAGATTCTCTTACTTTGTGTGTTGTATTTTAAAGCGGAGCTCTTCAAGAAATAACTTATATAACATTTAATATTTAAAAACAATTGACTTTTTTCAAGCGACGGTATTTGATAACATTTGTTTTTCTGCATAAAAAAATACTTTCATAAAATTATATTAGGTATATTTAAAACGTTTTTATGTTAAAATTATTCACAGTCAAATCAAACTGAACAAAAATATAAATAAATATGCTTTTTGCTTTCAGCCTAATCAAAAATAACTTTAACAATACAAAAAACAACTAAACGTGTGTTCTTTAGTGTTTTGGCAATATCTATTAGTAACTTTGCTTCTTGTTTTAGTTGATACCTTCGAGACTTAACAATCATGAAAAACGCTCAGTAATTCTGAAATTTCTTCCGTAGGGAACACTATTTATAAGGTCCTAAGTTAAAGTGAACTGTCAAACAAGTAGCCTCGGGGAAAAAAGTTAGAAATGGCGGTAAAGTTCCTTAACGTGTCTTTATTTCTGATTTTGAGAACTTTCTACGTAATGATTTCTCACAATTATTTTTAGGTTATATGAATTGAGATTAAATCTTAAATATGTCAATGTAGTTGTGTACTTAGAAATTGACCATTTTAATTTTCATTGATTTCATTTACGTTGGCCATCAAGATTTATTGTGAATTAAAAAAAATAAATAATTAAAAGAAAATAATGAGTTATTCATTCTAAATTTTAAGAATATAACCCAATTGTTAACGGCCTTACTTAAAAATGTCGTTCAGCGGATGTTTAGTTACATACGGATTTCTATCTTTCTGTTAACATTTTAAGGATAAGAAAAAGTGTTTTATGTAAATAATAAATGTTAAATGTCACAAATAACTAACTATTGTTTAACCCAATTTAAACACTTCGAAAATTGGAAGATTTGAATAAAGTTTCTACGTAAATCATTGTGTAAATGATGTCTCTTTGTATTAAAACTTAAAAAAAATAATGTAGTACCTTATGTAGTAATTTGAAAAAATAACATAAGGAAAGTCCAATCGGCATTAGGCTCTCCTACTTTACATAATAAGGAGGCAGGCCTTAAAAAGATCCTCGTGTTATTAGCATATAGATTGTGTGCGTGAAGACAACGCGATCAATCAACCGTACGCATTAACATGCTACCTATATAACCTGTTTCTCCTTGAAGATTACATGTTCGATTTACTACACCTTACAATATTTATTGATTCCCATTATAATGGAATCCGAATATTCGCTGTGATATGTTATGTAATATTTTTTTTTTTGTTTCATTTGTACTTTATTAATATTTACTCTGTATTAGTTTATATTGAACGCGACTTATTCTTATAAAGTATTTCAATTTTTGAAGCTATATTTTAATGTTTTTGTTGCCAAATATCTTAAATATTATCAATGATAAATTGACGTATAAATAAATTATATAATTTTATTAAAAACATGTTACTTTAAAAATGTACACAAAGAAACTTAAACAGCGACGCTATATCGATGCAGATTAATTAGCATTTATATTGAGCAGCGTAGCCCTAAAGACTGCTTTAAATTTTAGAATATACTCTGCGGAGACGTGGACAAAAATAAGGAAACAAAAATCCTTTTACATTAAAGCACCAACTAATACAGCAGAACCTTTTAAATATGGATGAAATAATTACAAAAACTTAACTACATACTATACAACTTATACATAAATTATTATAAAATATATTTAATACAAGATAGATTAATACAATATTAAAATTTAATTTTTAAACATGTTTTTTACTTAATTAATAAATAATTATCTACTATATCTATATGATGTATCAATTTAAAAAATATATATATACATCATTTTAAATGATAGCACAGTTTAGACATATAGTTTTGTGAATAATATATAAAAAAATGTTGCTTCAAAAATAAGATAACATTAAACGTCATAAACAAATCTTATCTTTTCCCCTGTATATATTAAGGCTTCTCAAAGTAATATCCAGTTGGCCATACCTAACAAGCAAGGCTGGAGAAGTTGAACTCCAACATAATTTAAAATTCTAAAGTCCACACCAATATGAAGTTCACCAAGCTATATTAACCTGATGCAGGGTATACGAAATTTTCTGTAATAGCTCCCAACGTAGCGTACTTGAAATTTAATATAGGGTCGGACGCTACTCGCATGCAACGAAACCCAATAATCTTGGCCAGAAACTAATTTTCTTGTTTGTAAACAAATTAATCTGCAAATGTTGCTAGTCTGGAAAATTGTATATCTTTTGATATTTACATTTCGAATCGAATTTATTTAACGTAATTTTTATTCAATTCGTTTCAGTTCATGTACTCGAAATTTATATATTTTGCCCTTATATTTATTATTAGGTACTTCATAACTTAGGGTAAATAACTTTTTTATATATTTTAAAATACACAGGAAAAAGTAACCGCTGAATATCTGGTCAGTTCTTCCCGAATGAACACTTTCAATTTTATTTTTTTTTAAATCTTGTAAAATTATTTAAAAGTGCTTACTCCTTGGATAATATTTTAATTTTGTTGATATAATATTCTTTTAAACTGTTTAATTACATAAAAAAAATGTAATAAATAAATAATATATTTTGATACTTTTACATCGACAATCTCATATCATGATAAGATAATATTTATAAGTAGTTATACAACTGTGTTGCAGAACTATCGATAGTTTGACTATCGATAGTTGACCTCGAAAATTATTCAGGATATCGATAGTAATATCGATAGTATCGTTTTGATCAATACTATCGACACTATCGATATTATCGATAGCTCTTCTTGAGCAATATTATTGATAACGGCGATACTATCGATAGTATCGCCAGCTCTCTCTAAGAAAATCTATTGGTAACAGGGATACTATCGATAATTTGGGTTAACAGTAATGATATTTGCAATATATAATAATAGTATTGTTCATGGGGAACTATCGATACCATCGCTAACACCTTAACTATCGATAGACTATCGATAGTGCACTATCGATATACAACACTATTATACAACTTCAGTATACCAACGGTCGTTACTAACGCCGTTAAGAACAATCGTTCAAAGATAAAATGGTTCCTCAAACGTAGATAGACAAGCCAATAAGATAAAAAACTATCTGATATCCTTGAAATATGCAGTGAGATTCAATACTAAATTTAAGTATGACTTGTAGATGCAAACAGTCTTTCTGTAATGATTCATAGCGACTTAAAAAATAACATTAATGTAAGTTTTTTTTATTTTTATTTTATCTAAACGTAGGTAACGTTTCTGTTTAAATATAGTAGGTATCTAGTTTTTCTTTTCATTTAAGTTAGTGAGATAGTGGTCACTACCGCCAACAAAAATTGGAGCTGCTAGAAATATTAACCATCCCTTACATCGCCAATGCCCGCCCCATCAACCTAGTAACTAAGATATTCTACCCTTGCGCCTAATGAGCCGAGACGGCTCAGTGGTTAGGACACGTACATCTCAACCGATTATTGTTCAAACCCAGGCAAGCATCGCTGAATTACCAGGTGCTTAATTTGTCTTTATAATTCATCTTGTGCTCGGCGGTGAAGGAAAACATCAAGAGGAACTGCATGTGTCTAATTTCAAAGTTATTCTGCCACATATTTATCCATCAACCCGCTTTGGCACGGCGTCGTGGAATAAGCTCCAAACCTTCTCAAAAGGAGAGGAGGGCTTAGCTTACTTTTAGGCTTACTTTATCCTTACGCCTGTCACACACGCCTCAAACCGAGGCATAAAAATACCAAATAATATAAGTATTTCTGCTTGGCAATAGAATATTTGATAAGTGAGTGGTAACTACCCAGACGAGCTTGCACGGAGCCCTACCACCAAGTTAATAAAATAAAAACTTAATATCTAATTATAAAAAATAGACAATATATAATAATTTTCGTCGTATTTTAATGAATGTGTATTAGTAGGTAATACAGAATTCAATTATAATTTAAGACAACAAACGATACCCGAAACTATAATAGTAATTTGAGGCTATTTTACAATGGACGTTATTAAGTAAGAAACGAACATATTTATGATGTATTTCGTGATTGATTTAACTAAATTAAAAAACCTTTAACTGTATTTAAATAATATATAGATTTAGAAGTTCAGTATCGGTCATCTTTCTACTATACATTTTCTCAGGAGCGAACGAATCTAAAGATTTTGGGGGCCATATTTATAAATACTTCTATTCTTATTGGCCAGTTAATTTTATCAGAAACATGTATCATCTCAACCACGATTTTTGGCGACTTAACAAATAGATGAAAGTAATAATAAGTTACACCTTATTATTATTTTTAATTTTCGTAAATTGTCTCTTTTTAGGTTTTAAGTTTTAGACGACGAAGTCATGACACCCTGTCTCGTACCGCACTTGCCTTATCCTAGTTTTTGGTACGTATACAAATAATAAACCAATGACTATCAATACCTACATTATATAACAGTAAGTATGTATAGTATAGATACCTACATATTCTTATATAACGAAAGCATATACCGACGTTCGTTACTAACGCCCGCGCCGTTAAGAACAGGCGTTCAAAGATAAAACTCTTCTTCAAATGATGATAGACAAGATAAAAAATTATCTGTGATGTTCGAAATAGTCAGATTAAATATTACTTTTAAGTATAACTGGCAGATGATGATGATACATGATAACCACAAAAAAATCAATTATAATATAATATAAATTTTCCCCAACTTATAATCACAGATCACCCTTCCCAATTTACTCATGTCCTTAGTTTATAATTATTCTACTCGTACAGTAAAGGTAAACACGTGTATCGAAGCCACGTCGTGAAAAGGTCCCTACCCAACTGTGGAACATTTACGGAATATTATTTTATAGATTAAATAATTATAAAATCTGTTCGATCGTAATTAACGTGTTTTTTATTTGGTGTTTATTACTCAGGTCACATAAACTTACCTATAATTAAAATAGTCATATCTATATCATTGACTATACTTGCGTGTGAAATAATTTACCTGTTTAATGAATCTAACATAACGAAAATGCGAGTGATTTGTGCAATCCACGAAGATCAGCTACCTACAGCCAGACCCACCCGAATCTAATTAGGTAATTGAAATCATTCGACGGTGTATTCCGGGAAGCGTCACGTCGTCAATTAGTGCACATTCGCTCGCTGGAATATGCGACGCCATTTTGCGCTAACTGCTAAGCGTCATTTGAGCGATATCAGGGTTGCTACAAATAAGATGATAATTAATATAAAATTGGCGTAATTTATCGTAGTACTCTAGATCCCAACATTTGGATGCGTCATTTATACTACCTACATATAATTTCAAATCAAGTATGACTTCCCGACTTGCTTGCTTGCGCGACAAGCTGTTTATGCCCAATGGCCCGTCATTGTATGCCCTGGCCTAGACGATTACATAAAATGATTTATCTATTGTCTTAAAAAAACACTACTGACACAATCCGTTACAGTATATTTAAGTAGTTTATATTTTAAAACGCTATCTTCAAAGAAGTGGCAAGAGTTCGTCTTAATTATTTATTTTTTAAGTTCTTTTTTTTTTAATATAGACTATACTACTATAAATACGATAAAATAAATCTACATTAGAAATGCATCTACGAAACATTACAACAACACCGCGTTATTAAATATAATTGTCTTGAGAATAGAAGAAAATGAACCATTGTCATTCCTAATTGAGTAAAACTCTCCGATGACAATAAATCAGTGTTTTTATACCATTGCTTCCCCAATCATCGCCTTAAACCTAAACTAGGTAAAATACTAGTTATTCAATCATAATAAATGCATATATCAAACACATCCTTATCGTTTAATGAATGTACGAATTTGACATTTTAATTAAGGTATCGGATCGCGTAATTACACGGCAGTTGTGAACAAGCGGTGTATCAATTTGCGCTCTGCGACGCACAAGCAACGCTTGTTACGGAAAACCAATGGAGCGGTTTAGCATGTCACTCCTGTTTTTGGCAATGTACAGAATCGAGATACAAGGCGAGAACAAATTGGAAAACGTACTCCAAATACCGTCTGTTTTGTTAGCGACGACAATTTGCTGAAGTAAACTCGAGCTGAACTATAAATATAGGGCCATATCGACGTTCAATCATTTCGTGATGCGTTGTCCGTACCCTTTCGTTACGTCAACAGAATGGTTTAAATTGAGTGTTCTATCTAAATACCGCTGCGGGCTTATGATCATCGCGACATAATTTCCGAGATGGTGATATATCAAGGATTTATGAAACTATTACGAATTACCGGTATTATATTATATAGTTTAAAAAAATGTATAGAAATCATGGATTAGCACGATAAAAATGAGTAAACCAAGATTTTAACCAAACGAATTGATATATCCGCACATTACATTATAACTTCGTTAAAAAGCTCGTATAGGTTAAGGTAATTGTAAATGTAGGCGAAGACCTCTCCTTTTGAAAAGAAAGTTACTTTTAAGTTAAAGTTACTTTACCGCCAAACACGAGATGAATTACAATATTAACGTATAATTATTTTACAATAACATTAACTTTACTGGTTTCGTAGACACACGACTAACATTTTAAATGAAAGAGTTCATCATTGCAGTGTATTTTAATTAAATTTGTTATAAATTACATTTGTTGGGTTATTCCAGTAACAAAGGGTCATTTATTACCTCAAATAGGCTTATGGACTATATCATTATCAACAAAACAATTACAAACAATAAGAATATAAATTTATAAATTCTATAAATAAAAAAAAATCTTATTATTTATTTCAAATCTCATACATAACAAATATCTTAATTTAACCACTTATGATATCATTGAAAACTATTTGGTGGATTCATTAGACAAGCTTATGTTATTAAATTAAAATATATTAAATAAAGAATCACATTTTTTACTATTTAATCTACTCATTTACTAGATGCTGTCAATAGCTCTTGCAGTTCTGAGTAAATGGTCTCCAACATAAGAAGCCGTGGTTTTGTGTACTAAAAAAAATTACAAGAAAATATATTAGGTTTGCACAACAAGCAATACATCAAAAGTACTAGATCAATAAGTTACTTGATATTTAAATATATTAAAAAAATAATGATTGATTTTATTACAGTTTTTAACTTATCAGTGTTGCTATGCTCTAAAATACATGCTGGATTATGACAAATTATGCCAAACATTTTGCCCTACATCCAGTATATTTTTTAACTGGAAGCATATTTTCAAGGACTTTCCTTACTAATGTTGTGACAAACAGACTGGAAATGTAAATAATTGACCGAAAAACACAATATAAAGCCAAGAAAGATTTTGCTTGATGCTTGGTTTTTAAATGTTGTGTCTTGTGACTGGCACCTGGTCATCCTATAGCAAATTAATTCTGTGACCTCAACATGCCCCAAAAAAATTTTGTAAGGTATAAATAAATACCTATATACAACAATTTTTTGGTCCGATTCATATTATATTAGACAAAACTTATTTGTAATTCAATTTATTTTACACACTGTAGAAAAAGAGCAGGCAATAAGGTTAATTGTATTCTTAAATTTATGGATCAATTATAAATTCAAGAGTTAGTAACTACTATTCATAATGTGACATTGTTTTTTAATAATTTCCTGTCAATTTCTGTAATGATTTCATAGAGAAATTATTTAAATAAAATAATACAATACCTTGAACAATGGTATTAGTTTTATTGACTCCGTGTCTTGTCCTGTACTTCCAGTTTTGACAATAAGTGTAAGGAAATATAAAACACGATTCTGAAAAAATATACAGTTATTGATTTATTTTTTAGACACAGAAAATGTAGTTTGGCATTATTCAATTTGCAAAATTGATTACTTATTTATTTGTTTCTAATACTAATTATTATTGTTATTAAAGCATGAATATTAAAAATATATATATATATTTATATTTACAGTACTTGGTCAATTTACAGTTAGGTTACCTACAGCAATACTTAGTATTATTTAGATATTAGTCTTTTTTATGAGTTGGGTACTTTAAATAAACTAACATAACGGCAACTACCTATCACAGCTATAATTATACTCATAATATATAAAATTAGGTCTAGATATATCTCACCAATATATTTATATTTTCTAAAAAGAAATACATTAGCATTTCTTAGTACCTAAATTGAAATAGTAACTCAATTTTATTACAATGATGTAAATATATTTCTTCTTAAACAGTAAACATTACATTATAAATATTTTAACAAGCTTTAATAATATAAAAAACTCTCCTTCAGTTGGCAATATTAGGTACGTCTAAAATATGCTGTTACTTTTGTTACAATCATTTAAAGTAATAACTTACCAGTTTTATAACTTCGTTAATAATAACGTCATCAATACATGCCCATGGCACAAAATAATCTTCTCTACCAAAAACATACTTTATAGAACTTTGAACACCAACTGTTGGAATAACTAGAACACTTTCTGAAAATAATACAAAAACTTTTATTAACTTTGTGTCATTATGAGTGTTTAAAATCTTTATTTTATATAAGAAAATAGGTTGCGACAATGTTTATTACTTATATTCAAATTGTTCTCCGGAATACAGGGTGTTTTAGTGTAGTTGGGAGTACCAATATTATTTGTGTAAACCTTTTTATTGTGACAATGAATAATTTATTTCCTTAATGTACTTTTTACTTCATGTCTGATAAATCGATAATAATTATTAAAATTTAGATTGATTAGATATAATAATGAACTTCTTTAAAAGCTTTACGGATAAAAATTGTAACAAGCATATTTAACCTGATTGAACACTATGTGTTATCCAGAAGAACACCAAGAATGATAGTACAATTATTATAATTAACATCGCCTGTACACTTATACGGACATAAAACAAAGCTATAACGTTAAATATGATGGCTAAAATTAATGATTTTAAGGGCCATTTAGATTTTTTTTCCTTATTCTTGTAAGATATTGTAAATCGTTGGGAGTTTGGTGTATTAGAACGACTATCCACTTGTAAGGATAAATTTACACCGTTTACATTTTCATGATTTATAATTTTCGAAGTATTTGACATTTTTAACTGATTTAAAATTCAAATTGTCCTATAATACTTATATTCATTTAAAACATCATTTATTGTTATGATATCGAAATCTTTGTTTTGATTTATTAATTTTAATAGATGTGATGTTTCTGAAAGTGTTGCAAGAAACTTAAATATTTTACCCTTAAATCTTCCAACAATTACCTATACAAAATAAGAAATCTCCATTAATAAAACAAAAATAAAATGATGGGACACTCTTAAGCAATGATTATTTGTAATACTTACTTAAGCTGTAATAATTTATTGATTTATTTGAACTCCAATTACAATAAATGTTTAAGCTAAATTTTCTTGAGTATAAGAAATAAAGCTGGTAGTCGAGACTTGAAAAAAAAGTACTACCATGAATCGCAGATTAATCTGTAAATATTATGTTATGAATGTGAACAGTTATATTTAGCCGTAGCCAGGACGTAGTCAGATATTGGGGCTTTTGGGGTTCAAACCCAATTTAGACCTTCAATAATATTTAAATTCTGCCTTTTACTCATACAGCAGAAGCCTAAAACCCGATAATCATATAAAATTGTTATACGTCAAAAATAAGGCTTTACTTTATTGTGTTAGTAATTGTATACCTGCATAGTCCATATCGTTTGTTCGTTCTAAAAATATACCTAACTGTAAAAAAGTTTTTAGTTGTAATGATTCCATGTTTGAAGGCGCGCTCCTGAACGTTATATTGTTTTAGTAAAGACAACAAAACTTAATTATCCTATTAGATTTGCTTTCCAAGTTTATTTACTTCGTGAGGGAAAATATCTATTAATGCTTATACACTAGGGCCGGACCTTAAGTTTAGGGAGCCCTGGGCTAACACTACTTGGGGGCCCACCCAAGACATATCTGAACGTAAACTTGAATTAAATCAATTGAATGAGTTTGATTAATTGCAAGACTCGCAGGGCTGCAAACCATACGATCTGTTTAATTTAATAAAGTTATAGATTCTTTTGCATTATATTTGGCTTTGACTTGACTTAGCTGGGGCCCCCTTGAATCCATGGGGCCCTGGGCTGAAGCCCAAAAAGCTATATGGTAGATCCGGCCCTGTTATTAACGTCTCAATATTAATAAGGCACACTAATTAATTTTGTTTTTGGCTTAATATTTGACCTATTATATATACAATAATTAGTGACAAGACTAGACTAGTGTATAAATATAATTTCCTCTTTATACTAATAATCGTTTTAGACAACATAATACGTTTTTCAAAATTACATTTTAAAGATCCCAATCTACTGTAAATTAAGATAATACGTATTTATTCAAATCAAAAGTGTTTCAAAGTGTATATTATTTATTGAAAAATAATATACACCTTGCAATTACAATTTTTCTGATGCCTGAAAGTGAGTACTATTAAACAAAAAACTAGGTAGCCATGGTAACTAGAGTACAAACACAAATTAAATGTCAAGGTAATTGTGTTAGTAAAGTCCAATATAATTTAGTTATTAGTTCAGTTGTTATTGCATTGTTATACAATGGAGAACCTGGAGAATAATGCTTGGGTTTTTGATTCCTTGGTCGGCTTTCTACACGGGCCAGTGTGGAATATACCATTACAAACATTTATAGAGGAAAAATCTTTGCGTGAGTACTCGTTAAAACGAAGATAAAATTAAAAAGCCATAATGCGTTTCAGTATTGATTTTCATAATTTGTTACGAAAAGTAGCAATGCAGTACTGTGTTGTTTACATAATAAAAACATTGTACGATCCCCAACATGTTGCAAGTGTTAAATTTATTATTTTTTTAGCTTTCGAACCTACTGATGATGGCGAAGTACTAGACAGACCGGAATACAAAAAAATTCACAGTGAATATCGGAATCTGGTAAATCACTTGTAATTGAAATCTATTGATAAAAAGAAAATTATAACCTAATTTTGATTAAGGTGTTTTTATAATACCGAATATATTTATTTAATTACTTCCATTACTTCTAGTTTGTCCTTCTTTTGTGGTCTAGGAAGTTTACTTGTTTTGAAAAAGCAGTGGAAACATTTTCTTTCGTTTTGTAATTATTTTTTTCTTTTGATATTCTAGAACAGTGATCATTGTTTTAATTTATTGTGTAGTTACTTAAAGCAAAATATTTATTACCAAGGTGGATGTTATGCTGGGTTCCTTCATGGACGATATTGGCATATCCGCCGATCAGTTCGAAGCAGCTTGCCGTCTATCAGCACACGATCTAGCTGGACTACCCGCTTATTTTCACAAGCGTCTCTTTGAGCAAATATGGGCAGCAAATGACTATGAGATGTTTGTCAAAATGATGACCCACAAAAATGTTGAACTACAGTTACAAGTAACATAAAATAATTTTTACGAATGAAATTTTGTTGTTAATGATTTATTATAATAAATCGAAATATTTTTGTAATTTTTTAATATAGGCTTTAGAACTAATAGAAAAACGATTTGGGACTATGCCTAATTTGTTTTCTACGGAACCAGAAGATTTACAATCTTCACACATCGATGTACGTTCCGATTGGCCGGACAATGATGACGTCATGACAGAAATCAAAAAGTCCGTTTTTTTATGATGTTTCTAAATGTATTCCGTTATGTATTTGATTTTGAAATATTAAACTTATTTTTAATAGATTGCAACTGGAAGACACTGAAGTGAAAAACGAAATATTATCGGTACCGCCTGAAGAAATGGTAGCCGAGAAACAAACTTTGTTAAGCAAATTACACCAAATTGAAAAAAAAGAACAAAATGTAGCGAAAAAGGCTGAAAAAGTAACTTTTAAAGAAGAACCTGTTATGCCGAAAAAAGTGGAGGTACTACATATTTTGTAATCTAAAACTAATCTGTTTTTTTTATGAGTGGCAAGCATGGGTACGACAATATATTATATGTTGGGCTCCTGGGCTCAAATATTGTTATATAGACCTTAGAAAAGATATTTTATAGGTAAGTGAAGAAGAAATTCGAGCTCGACAAGAATATTTAAAGCAGCAGCGAGATAAACTTCTTGCAATGAAAAAACAAGTACGCGAAAAGAGACTCGACGTCGCGAAGAATGAAGGCGACTCAGAAAGTAACGGTAAGGTTTCTGTCACACATTTTTTTCGTCATCATCGCGTGCTCTCTCTTGAATAAAATCTCAAATAGACCGATTTACTGCCATCCAATTTTGTTACGCCCGTTTTAAAAGGACTTTATGAAATAATAGAAAATCATTATGTATATCCTTTTTTATATAAAGTTGGCGAAGGCTCCAAAACCTTCGCTAGGCCACGGTCCGCTCGCGTCGCACAAGCGGCACTCGCAGGCGCCACCCCTTCGCCACCGCCTGACGCAATGCAACTAAGAAGAGCTCTTGCCTCTAAATTGAAAAATGAAGTTGTCGACATTAAGCATTAATTTTAATTCTCTCCTTTAACTTGACCTAAATAAATATTATCTATATTAAACTTTTTTCATTTTGGAATTTCATCATGACATAAGCACAGATTACTATTATTAAACAGAGGAAAACGTTTAATCGTCTCAATTAAAACCTCTACCTTAATGAGGAGGCGTAATAAATTACAACGCCAGTATATTATATAAAACTTATATCAAAAGATGCAGCGTGTATTGGAGAATTTTAGTATATAATACTATTATACGTTACGGTAGTTGCACTTCGTAGTTTCACCTACTTTAAAACTAGACTATTGAAATGACTTTAATGTTTTTGTTATGTAATGAAACAAAATAGCTTTTTGATGCAAGCAGTTGCATATTTACAATAGGCATGGTAGTATTAATTATTAAAAACACTACAAACAGCTTTTATAATATATTACTTATATAAAGGAAGTGAAAATAATAAATAAAATGAACACTCTTCGCATCGTATTTCCTTATATTTATATTGCTTACGTAACTAGTGACATCATAATAATAGCATTATAATAAGCTTATTTATTTTACACAACTTGCCAATAGGTAAATCTATTTAATTTTATTCTGTGTATAAATTAGTTTATGATGGTCATCCACCTAGACAGATAAAAAATAGTTGTTACAGACTACTTTCATCTAGAAATCTTATATTTTCTCATTATACGGGAAGTTTATTTCAAGGAATATAAGAATCGTATAAATCTAATTGACAGCTAGATGCTATTAGACACGTGGATGTTTGACAGATTATCAAAATAAAGTATTACATAAAACATCTATTTACAATTTTTTTTCTGACACACCCATTCCACGCATGTAATAAATTTTAGTCTCGCATAACTGTGCATAAACATGAACGCCTTTACATGTCGAAACAAAAATAAAAAAAAATCTTTTAAATAAACAAAAATAATCTTTGACTTAAATATTCGAACAGATGCCAGACTTGTTTGCGTATAAACAGTTTATTATGATTCATTGATTTTAACAATTAACGATCTTATTGTAAGCGTATAAAAGTCCAAATTACAACAAGTTTCGAATTATAGCTTGTATAAAATTTAATGAATGATATCTGTTCGAACAGTAAGCATGACCATCATCCCACTTGCTGGTATAGATTGGTAAACCATTACGAATGAATACAGAGATCAATATTACTTCGTCAAATATATAAAATTGATATGTATTTCTAGGGCAGACACACATGCATCCTAAAAAAATTTATATTACAGATTTTATTAGTTAGATCTGTCGTAGAATAGCCGATAAATAATCACACAAAATATCACGTATAATACAAAAAAAATTACACACCAAATAAATTATGATTTCTAAACATGCATTCGTTAATTTTAATCAAATATATTTTTACAATCATGCAACGACACATAAGATATTTGCAAATTGCATAAAATAACATTATTGTGCCCTACGACTCCGCATCGCGAATTCAACATCAATGTCACCATGTGAGATAATCAATAAATTGTCAAACATTTCGCATAAAACGTTGCTAAAAATATCTATAATGTAAAAGTATTTGCCCAAATCTATATAAATCAAAGTGACCTAAACTTCGTGAGTATCTTCTACAAATGGAGGAAAATTAAACTTATAAATTATTCAGAGCACTATGCCAAAAAATATATGAACGAAAAACTCAATTAAAAAATGGTGGAATTGCGATATTTACACATGAGGTTTTAGGTTATCAATTAGTATATTTTTAGTAACGTTACATGCGATTATGTATTGAGACGAATTTCGATTTTGGGATCAGTTTAATATATTAATAAAGATGACGACCATTATTATTCATACAATGCTATAATGTCAGATATAAAAGAGAGGAAAAATAACGAAGACGGTGACAATTTGAGACAAGACTGTAAGAACTTAATCTAGGGTGCTACAGAAACCATTCTTAGGAGTCTGCCCATATTAATATTCATTTATAGATAAAACTTTTTACGCTCGCTGCACGATTATTCAAACACTGCTTAGTACTTTAAATATGATCAGTCTCCTAGACTTCGTATTTCTGTAGCTATCTATACAGCCCTGTTACAAATATTCACCTTATTTCCATTAATATATGATTCAAGAATCCAATGAACTGAAGAAATGAAATAGGCAATCTAAAAAAGCGAAAAACAAAAACTATTGAGAAAAGTATTTAAATTAACGTGTTTGTTTAATACATCTACAAACGAACGAACCGAACCAGCCACCATTGATATATTTTATTTCAATAGAATTTAGTACACGCGACAAAAAAAATTGTAAAATGTCACACTAGAACTTGACCTTGAAATTTTGTTCTCATCTCAGTAATAGTAGTAAATAGTAAAATATCTCTAAATGAGGCTAAATATTTGTTGTTTACATTAAAAATTAAATTCTATTGAAAAATAAAATGTATCAAGATGCAAGTAATAAAAAGAATACGAAAGATAGTGATTGTTTCGCAACATTTGCATGACATATCCAGTAACGACTTTTAAAACACTGATTTACGATAGGTTGAAAATGTTACCATGTGCAAAAATGTTTCACGTATATGAATCGGGTGTAACATTTTGGACACTACATTTACAACAACGCGGGTTTAGTATTATGATAACACAATAGCAAAACGATGTAAACGACCGTCGATACGAATACAATATAAAATCTAGTATTATTTACATAGTAATGATTAAACTATATTTTAATTGTAATAAAATAAAACTGTTCTTAATCAGATATCTTTTATCACATACAAATTATTTAAAAATATAAAAAAAAAAAGAAAACGCGTAGAATCGTTTAAAAGAAAGACGGAGAACTTTTACTGATAGTATTGGAAGAACTATTAACAAAGAAATACGTGTTTATCGACATCGAAAACTACGAGATTTTCGTAAAAATCATGTCTTCAATGTAAAAATATAACAATGTACATTTAACAAGGCATAAAGTTGTATCAACATCATTTAAGTATCTAAACAGAAATAATGTTTGACATTATTCCGCAGTGTCGATGTCGATCACCACACATTTTCAATCGAAACAATATTTCATACACCATTCAAATCAAATAATACCGTGGCCTGATGCTAAACAGGTAAATAAAGAACCTTACTATTGGTTTTAGAATAGAAACAATGGACAGATGTTGATTGTTTTATATAACATACGCCTTTTTGCGTAATAGTGTTGATAATCTGATAACACTGTTTTAGCACGGATAAATTTATATTTTTGGAACGAAGTTCTTCTGCGGCTTACTCTAGAGTGAGCTGGCTACCTAAGTAAGGAAGCATTATTTCCCTTTCCTTCCCTGAACTTCAGACCTGTCCCTCTCATTCTCATTCTTATTGTAAACGCTTTTATATAAGATTACTAAAACTTATTTTTAATAACAATTTTACTTCTTTTCATTCGATTAATATATCAATTGATTTCCTTGTGTCTGTTGTTTAATACAGAATATATAGCGAAAGCAACTTCGTTCCAAAGGGGTCTAACCACGACACATAACTTATTATTTTTTTTAATGGATTCCAAAATGTACTTGAACCCTTTTAGCACCACGCTACAGAATACAAAATGTAAACAAATTGATGACAATTTAACATTAATCTTTGGAAGAAAATTAACGAAAATTTTATAGATTATCTTATAGATTTCTGTGTTTTAAAACGCTTTAGTTAAAATTGTTTCGTTTTCGTTTATAATTTGTACGTATGGATTGAGATGGTTGATACTCTTGATAAAACATTCGAATGTTGCATTATTATTTGGATCACGAGATATTTAATTAAATTAAAACAAAATTTAGAAAAACTTCTGTATTATAATATTCAGTCATATACAGTATTACCTACGAATTATTATACCTGTATGCGAGTTAGTTTACCCTAATACTTCGTGTTAATTTAAAATAATTATATATTTTAAACACATATGAGTTATGTTTATATAACATGTTTTCTATAAATAAAAAGAATAGTAGATCAATAAGTGCGATTTTACCTCGACAAGTACACGGAACCGAAATATAAAACTGTTTATGTAACAAAAAACAGACCGAGGAATATAGATTGCTTTTAATAATATACGAATATAAATAATATTCGTTTATCTTTGCCTTAAAGCAGCTAATTATGTCATTAATGAAATATCTTTTATGAATATAGAAAGTATATTTGTCTAATATATAAACAACCTTCTTATTGATAAAGATTGTATTGTTATACAAAGGGTTGTCTTATTCTTTGAAGACTGTCCATCCTAGTTAGTTTTTAACGATTATCAGTTAGACTGTGAGGATGTAAATTCATAAATTAAATACAATATAATAAATAAATAAATTGAAATAAAATTAGGCTTTAAAGGTTTAACTCGCGTATATTTTTATTTAATATTAACGTGTGTGATATATTTTCTATAAATATAATTTCATTTTCAATTTATTTTATCATTACATTGTTTCATATAATAACTAATTTCTAGAGATCCAAATAACCGTGCAACTGATGAATTAAGGTTATTTTAACACAGACGAGTTTCCAAGAGATAAATATTATGATATAAATTAAATAATTACATTGTACACAACAAAATAATAAATTAATGACATCGGAAATCAAAATCATTTTAGTATTATTGTTTTATGGCATGCAATGAGAATATTTATAAATTAAAAAATAAATTAAATTATGAATTTAAATTAATGTAAAATTACTTCACAATTAAAAAATTATGTAACTTAATAGTTCACTAATAAATTAACAAAAAAAATATCACATATTGTGTGGTTTTCAATTAAATTGTGTCGAGTTCGTTTTGTAAGTCTATTTTATGTTAAGTTCAAAAAATGATTCACAACTTAATGTCAAATAAAATATAAATCTCTGGGAAACTCAATGAAAGACAAAGGAATGCAATTAAATTATTGTGCAAAATTAACAATGGCTAGACAATTATAGATTGTTTGATAGATAAATAATAATCATTAAATTAAAGAAACCACTACTGTGTAGCAATTCCACATTTATTATTACAGACTCCTTAAAAACATTGGTCTCATGGTCATTGTGACAAACTAAGTAGGTCTCTACAAAATACATATACACATACCAATTTCGGTGATCGACTTTAGTACTTTCATTATAAAAATTTAAATCCCACTCCTAATATATCCTTTGTACTTTTGTTAATTAACAATCCATCAGAAACGTAACCTAGCCGTTAAAATTATTTCACATATATAATTATACATTTTATAACCGATATTTGTTCTAAATTTTCAATACCGTCCGAAGGAATTACGATTACACTACGCCGTATGAAAAACTTCATACTCTAACTAGTGAAGTGAAACTGGAGCGTCACTCGTATTTACATGAAGTGGACATAACACAGCTAGAAGTACTTCTCCGCCTAGCGGTTTCGACTAATCGTAGAGTTACAAGTCGCATCTGCTCCTAGATAGTGAACGTATTCTTACAGCGTTCCTTGCACAGCTGAGCGAGACGGGAGTTATATTCCTTGAAACAGGAGGCCGCGGCGCAACGGACACTACGCCAGGCGCGGCCGCTTGGCGTCGCGCTCGTCCGCCGCCGCGCTGCTGCTGCCGCCCTCCTCCTCCTCGTCCGAGTCGCCGTCGTAGTCCACCAGGCCCTGCGCGAGCCACGCGTTAGCACTACTACACACTGCGCCACTCCATGGTCACGTCAATATGAACTTGGCCTTGGCCTTGGCCTCGTTTATTCAGATAACAATTGTATTATAACATGATAATATCATTTACTTTTTTCGTTCATAAAAATAATTTTACGTTAAACACGACATACTAATTCAGAGATTGTATGTGATATTGTTGGTTAGAGGTCACATCGCTTTTAATGGTGTGCGTGTTCCCTATTGTTGCACAGTTTTAGGTAACTTTGTCTCTTAGGGTTTATTTCAAAGATATATGAGATATATTATTATTGGGAACTCCTCATACAAGGCTAAGATAGCAAAGCAATTGCATTTACATAAGGTAATAGTGGATATGAATCGAAATAGCATACATTTTATGACAATATATGCTACCTTCCATCAAGTGACCTATTTACTCATAACATTATGTAAGAAATATTTTCAAATAAATTTATATACTCGAGTATAAATAACATTAAAACGGAAACATAAATAAATAATTCGGTGAGTAAATACCACCACCAATGCAAATTATCCTCATGCATACATTTTAATATAACTGAATGCCATATTGGTGCATTTTATATCGAAAATCTAACTAATGTAATAATAGCTTCATCGATTTTTTTTAGGACAAGCAACAGATTAATTGCAATATATTAACAAATTTATAAGAAACGATGAGATAGCTTTATGAAGCATGCTCATTATTCCATTGAAGCAAGTAGAGATGTGAGTGAACTAAAAGTTACCTTATTGAGTAATCTGGGCGTGGATACCTGAACGTCGGTGTGTGCCGGCTTGCTGGTGGTTGTTGTGCTCAACAGCACTCTGCTTGGACCATTCGCACTTTCAGTACTCGAACATACTTTCTTTTCGACAATTTTACCTGAAAGTAGTAGACAATTGTCAACACTCGCCTTGGCATGTAAATGTTAAATATAATATTTAATTATGCTCTATATCATGAACACAATAACAATTGGATCGAAACTAATAAAATATTAAAGCTAGAGAGATAACATGTTTGAATGAAATAATTTTATGGGAACACCATTATGATTTAAAATCTCCCTTTATTTTATATGTTAAATAGGATTTACGACTATACGAAATCAGGTTATACCGTTAACTCAAAACAATAACATGAACTGTCAACACAAAATATATATTGGCAATATTTTTCGAGTGAATTATTCGATATAAGCGACATCATTATTGTCGTATATTGAATCCTTTATCTAGGTTAAGGCAGACGTAACATTAAACAAAATAATAACACAAACCGATGGCATCGAGCGCGTGGTGCGCGTGCGCGTGCGGGTGCGTCTGCGCGCTGTCGAGCGGCGCGTCGTCCTCCAGCTCGTCGTCGTCGTTGAACCACATCTCCTCCTCGTCGTCGGGCTGGCGCGCCTCGCGACGGTACCGCGAGCGCAGCAGCGACGGCACCACCGCCTCCGCTACCGCCACGCTACCGCTCACTAGAATTGATCAATGAATAACTTACTATATCTTATCGTAACCAATAAGGTTTAGTCATTTTATTGATTACTTGTTGTCGTCCGCGGCTTAGCTTGCGTTTCATAAAAAGCATACCAAATTTCATCAAATAGTGTTCAGTGGTTTGGCCGTAAAAAAGCGACAGACAGACAGACTACTTTCGCATATAATATCAGTATAAATTTGGTAAAAGAATATGAATGTGTCATAGATAAAATAGATGATACAAAACAAAATTCACAATGACTGATCACTCACTTAGTGCACAGTAAGAAATAATAGTTTTATAACATGGCAATAATTAAGCTGTTATTACTTTTGGAAAAAGAAGACATACAATACTCAACTACTAGAGTTTTAGGGTATGAATCTGCATGACAATATAAAGAAGGCAGGAAAAAAGCTCAAATATAAAATAAATAGTGTGTGAAGAATTAACTAAGTTAACAAGTAAAGATAGGGATTAACAGGAAAAAACATGCCAACCTAAAACAAATGGGATAAAGGGGAAGAAATATATATAAGAAAAAAATACTATACCTCTATCCCTTTCCTTTAATTTATCCTGATGCTGATCATACCGTGTTTTTAAAGCTTTAAATGTTTGTACATATTCAACATCCTCTAAGATCTTTCCATAGTTTTCAACAACATGCGAACAGAGTGATTTTATATCTTCCAATTTGATGAACTCAAACAACTCTAATATAGCAGAATCTAATAAATTATATCTGAAATTTTATAATATATTTTAAAGTACATTACATTAAAAATCAGCAATCTTTAGCACCATTAAACATTCATGAGCTGAATCTGTGTTCATAATTCATCTAAACATCTAGACATCTCTCATCCCATGATCAACAGTGAAATATTGTGAGAAAACCTGCATGTCAGATACAAATCTGCCATATGTATATCACCCCAATACCCATATTTCTTTATGACACTGCCAATGTAACCGTTAGAAAGTTAAAAGTGCACTGATTTATGCACATTACAGTTGTCAAGGTCAAGTAAATGCAATAATATTTTATTATAATAATATTTCAACTTATATACAGTTTTATGTTAATTATAAGTATGTCTTAACTTTAATTGGCTACACATTAATTTATTCGCTAAATAGGATTGCTATTTATATTTTCACAAAAATACTTTGGCTACAGAAAAACTAGTTATATTTTAAATAAAAATATATAGACTGTATCATTTAAATCTCTTTTTAATATATTAAAAAAGACCACCAACCTGCCATTATTCCTAAGGAAAGCATCTATAACTGGTGCAATGAGATTCCCTTTGATTATGTACCGATTGTAGTATTCATCTTTTAAAGCGATGATTTTCCTCATAAACCTTAGTGCACCAAGCACTAAGAATGTGTGTGTTGATCTCATAAGCACCAATATGCGACGAAGGAGGTCCTGAAGAAAAAGTTTAGATGAATAAAAATAGCATAAATGAAACTTAGGTATTTAAAGAATGTCACTAGATTTACTTGACCTGCTTCATCATGTTTAATTAATATACTTCATTAATCTATTATATTTGCATTACTCGTATATTTATTTCTGTATATAGTCACCTTGTACGATATAGAGCATTAACATTCATTACATAATCCCATTAAAAAAAAAGTAAAACAAAATTCTCTAGGCAAAAATAAATATTAAAAATAAATCAAACATTAAAAAACTTTGAAATATTTATGGACAAATAAATATTTTGATAACTTTTAATGGATATATATTTTAAAGATTACCTTATTTAATATGCATGTTTTGATATGGTATGTGTGATGTTCACAGCAGAAAGAAAGTAGTTCAAGTACCAAACCCAATAGTTGCACTGTGTGATAATCCTCTTTTAAAGGCTTCTCTCCAGTTGTGTTTTCAAGTAACGGAGCTGAAATTTAAGAAAATACAAGATATACTTCCATGCCATTCAAAAAAAGAATTTAGTTTTGTAATTATGATATAATTAAAATGAATTAATAATTATATTTAGACCTATATTAACATATAAAAATAAAGTATAATAATTATAAATTCCATATTTACATATTATTGTATGCATAAATTGTTCTTAATGTTACAGTTAATTCAAGAAGATTTTTAACATCCTATGACAAATGAAAAAAGAGCAAACTAAAGCTAATCTTATTGCAATAATCATACTATTTAGAAAAAAATTATCCACTTTGTATATATGCAGCATTTAAATACATACCTATGAGTGTTTGTATACTATGTTTATAAAAGAAATTTAGGAAGTCTGCCTTTTCACTCTTGTTGACGGAAGCCAGCATACTCTCTGGATCAAGTAGGATACGTAGGACACCCATTAACTGTACTGCACCACCAAGTTCAGGATCTTGATCCCTAAGCATCTGTTCTATCACAATGTTTAACAACATTTGTTCCTGTAAACATATGAAGTAATGTAATATTGATAATTGTAGATTAAATATTGGAGATGGTAGATATGGTTATAATGCATGCATCTTAACTGATGATTGTAGGTCAAACCCAGGAAATACCACTGAATTATCATGTGCTTAATTTGTTTATTGATCTCATGCTCAGTGGTGAAGAAACCATTGTGAGCAAACCTGCATGCGTCAATTTCACTGAATTATTTACAAAATAATTCATCAACTTCAACATACATTGGAGCAGCAGGGTAGAATAAGCTCCAAACCATCTCCTCAAAGAGAGAGATCTTAGTGCAGAAGTGGAAAATTTACAGGCTGTTACTTTTACTTTTTTGGGGGAAGAACGGTTATCATCAGTAAATCTATTTACCAATCATATGATTATTGTGTAAATTATGATTTATTATGATTTATTTTAATCTACTTATAGCTAACATTATCTGTACACAAATCCAATCCATTTTAAGTACTACTTCTGTCCAAATATTTGGACATATGTACATACCTCTTCAGTGTTGTTAGCCTGCTGTAATGTATAATCCCTCACAACTGAGGGTGAAAATTCAACAATATAAGTTAAAATATCTATGGATGCAGTCTTGGTCTTCTGATCATCTATGCTTAGAGTAATTTCTAAAGCTGGCAGGATTCCCAATGAAACTAATGTCTTATAAAAAGCATCTTTATCTTGAGGTTGCAAGTTTTGTGAAAAATTACAAAACTCTTTTAAAAATAGAACTAAGTCTCGTCTTTTGACATCAGGTGTCTTATCATCCATCAGCAATTTAAATAAGTCTGTTAGAAATTTATCATCATCCTCTATAAGTTTTACTATTTCTACCTTATTAAAAAATATAAAACTGGACAATGTGCTTAGCAGATTGTCTTCAAAGACGGTTGGTGTGGGCAAAACTATATCTTGAATGTACTGTACTCTGTAAGTTTGATGTATTTTTGCCAATAAATCCTTATTCTTAATAGGAATGGCCTCTCGGAATTTAGCTAGCTCTCTAAGGTATTCCCTGTGTTTCTTAGGTTGGGGTAAACTGGGATCATATTCTAAACAGCCAACTACATCAAATATAGTGTCGTCTGCAAACATTGTGTCAAAAAGTGTGTTTTTATTAAGAAGAAATATACTTTTGAATATCTCATAGAGATGATGCAATCCCTCAATGTTTTCAATATCTTCACACATATGAAAGAGGTTAAGAAGTTTCTTAATGTAGTGCTGTGTCTCCAAAGCCGCAGCTAATTTATCTTTTCTTGCAGGTGACACTAGACAACTGTTCACTAATTCACTTATGTCTTCCAGTCGACCCATTTCACATGCTGGTAGCTCTACTGGCTGTACACTATCTGACATTTCATCAAAACGTTCATCTTCTGACTCTTCTACTATGTCTTGTGTTATTTCAACTGAAGGATCTTTACCTTGTACCTACAACAATATGTGAAAGTTATAGATTATTGTAAGCTGAAATGCAATTAAATAATATACATATGTTCAATTATATTTCCAACTAGAATATTTTGCAAAGACGATATTTTTAAAAACAATATTCATGTAATAAAAATGGATTATATTATGGATGGATTGAATTTACCTGACATATTTTCTCCCATATTTCATCGCAGCCAGCTTTTTCTTGAAAACTTAATGCTAAGTCAAAATTATCTCCTTCTGACCATACTATCAAAGTATCTTGCTGTTTCTGATAAGCTGTGTCAGGCTGTATTTTGCTCTCTAGCAGAAGTGTGCCATCTGACTCTGCCCTTACCAGTAAAGAGGTTCCTTTCAATCGTTCCACATAACATGAGGAAACATGCCCCGTTCCTCTATCGTCCCACTGTCGGTCAGCGTTCAGAGCGTAAAGCTTGACTCTTCGTCTAGTGTCTGTCATGATAGTCAACGCAACTATTACTATATACTCAAATAATGAATCAATTATTATGGCGCTAATCCTGTGCACCGGTTAATTTTTTTATTTAACTCCCATTTGTATTAAAACTTATGCACTTCTGGAACAACACAAATATTATTTGATATTAATAAAAATCATAATAAATCACAAAAATAATCTTTATAGGCTATATAATTACTGTAATTACAATCCTTGAATGTCGTTGGTCTTCGTTAAGCTCAAAAGTAGCATAAATATTCACCGTAATTATATCTTATTCACTTGTAACATGGACGTAAAGTATATTTTATAATTAAAAATATTTTTTGTATGACAATGGATCGCTAAATTATCGGAAATCACAAACAAAACAATACAATCTGTAAGCCTTTCACTACACTTAACAAATGCATTTAATTATATAAACTAAAACTTAATTAACGTCCTCGTGGATTAAACTTTCTAAAAACAAGATATTTACCGGATTACACATTATAGAATCGTCAAATTGACGTACCTTCAAAATATTAAAACATCAGATAACGCCATATTGGATTCACAACAACGCTTCGAATATAGGGGTTCTCAAATCAAAAATGAAATGGCGCGAAATTTTAAATATCATCAAAAACTTTCACGAATCATATAAAATCATATTTAATGTTATTATGGTCTCCATTAAATAATAATTAAGCCATGTTTGTACAAGAATAAAGGTTAATTTTTACGACCATGTCTTCAATTAAAATATTTTGGTTTGTTTTGATTCATTGTATTATTGACAAGCATCGCGACGTCAATGAAAAATAAATATAAGACAGTAATATTGAGGTAATATTAATAAAAATCTTTAAAAATAAATTTAACGTGCTTAATTCAGTAACATGTAAAACTTTATGCCAGAGTTGCACATAACTTCTTCAACATTTTTTGAGTTTCAATCAACTCAAATTTATTTATTCACAGTTCACGTTCAAATACGTTCTATCTTTACAGCCTACAAAATTTTTATTTCAGAAAAAATAACTAGCATGTATTTTTTATATTACGTAATTTGTGTGGAATTTAGTAAAAAAGATTTTATCAAATTCCAATAAATATTAATTGCAGGTATTAATTGCTTTTATTATATTATTACATAACAAAATTTTCTATAACATTATGTGCTTTTATAAAAACATGGTGACAACGTTGAGCAATAATGTTATATTAATATTTTTTTAAGTAAAGTACATTTTTAGTTCTCTATATATAACTGAATGGAATCAGTGTAAAATTACGAGACTTGTTGATAATTTTACTTCTTTCATACATCCATCTTTTTTATATTACTGAACGCAACTGTATTTTGGCTACCATTTGCCTTAATCTGTCAATCTTTTGATTTGATGTTATTGAATAAAAGTTTGAGTTAAAAAGGTCTCATTTTTGAACAAATTTTAATAATTTAGTTAATTTTATTATATTTCAAATACTTTATGAACTATTATTGAAAACTAGAAACACAAAATGTATTGTAATTCTCCTATATATGAATGTGAGAGTTATTCCTAATGTTCTAAAAAAGTTATTTTTTTTTTCGTGTTTGTCAGTGTTTACTCATATCAAAATAGTTGTCAAATAACTGAATATTTCATTTTTAAGGTTAATTAAGTTCTTTAATAAGACTTACAACCGTTTTACTTAGAAATTAATGAATAATTTTTAGTAATGACAGATGTCATTGTGATTGTCATTGCTTGGTAGTCTTATCTTGAAAAGCAAAATAATACGTATTTTGTATTGTATAATAACATGTAAGGTGATCAAAAATATTTTAAAAAAATGTACTTTTCAGTATGAAGCAGAGGGACCAATCGAATAGTATCGTATTTCCCAGTGCAATTTGTATCATTAGGTTGTAAAATGAACACACTATGTCTTATTTGAGTGCTTCAGAAAATGTGGGGTAAGATATCATCTTACGCGGGAAATTACTTGTAAGTTATGCGACTGTATGCAGTCTTAAAATGTCTTAACTGGTTTTATTAGTTTCAGTGGTATTACCCAAAATATATCAGATGCGAGTTGTGCTACACAGTATAAAATGGCAGTTGAGAGTGTGTCAGGGGGCTGCGGTGGTGAAGTAAACATGTTTATACATGATAGTTCAGGGGATGAACAATATATACCGCATCTAAGTGAAAGCTTCTTTCATACCAAATTTAAAATAGATCCTAATGAATTATACACATTTCATGACTCTGATGTTATTGCCGGAGAAATAACAGTAAGCCATACGGATGACAATTTGATATTTCCTGACAGCACTGATACTAAAGTAAAGATATCTGAAAACTTAAATAAGGAAATAGATGTATTAAACTCCATAAGCAATGGTGATATAAAATCAGAAAAAAAAAATGTAGTTTCTAATGGTCATTACTCACCAGTTTTTAACAATGCCTCGATTAATCATACAGACTCAAAAGCTATACATGCCAAAGTTCAAAAAGCAAAGACTCAAGTTAACACTCTGCCTAAGGTAGCAGAGATTCGGCGACCAAGCATTCCTAGCCCTAAAGGTCAACATAGTTCTGGTTCAGCACCTAATTGTCCAAAAGTCAGTAACAATACAAGCAACATTAATGAAAAACTTTCATCAGCATCAAAATCAAATGCTGAAACATTCTTAGATGTTTTTAAGAGAGAACAAGGGCTTACAGAGAACTCAATGACCATTAAAACTGAACCAACTACAACACATATGAAAACCCCAGCACCTACACCTAAAAAACCCCCAACAGGTAATTGTGGTCAGGCTTACATATACTATTACTTATAAAATAAAACAGGTTTTCAATGACTTGTTATTTTCGTATTATATTACACAGTTGAGTATAACTTTACATAAGTATCTATATCTAAAAGTACCTTTTGCACAGAATGAAATGGAATAATGTTAATATTTTATTAAAGTACTTATTTTAACTGCCTTGTTGGTTTAGTGGCTAGCTTATAAGTTGGTAGTGTTTACACTCCTTTGTCCTGGAAAAGCGCTGATTCTATGCCTGAATTTTTTTGGTCATGTCAGATTTGCCATGTCATTGGATTTTGAGAGTGGATTTGTGTTTATCCACACACTTGTATACTATATCACTCACAGATCTCCCTTGAAAATTACCACAATAGAAATATTTATTTATTTTTATCATTGTTGTAGTTAAATCTTCTCAATCCAAACCTCGAAAAGGTAGAGGTCCAACTGTTCATGAAGCATTACAACGGATACCACAACAACGTCGAGTTTTGGCTCTACCTAACTCAACATGGCATGCCCCAGGGGAAGAGATGTTTCAATGTGGTCCTCTAGATGACAAAAAACCGAATGCCTTCAGACAACTAGAGAGTAGCAGTAGCGATGATGATAACATGCCAGAATTTGGTAAATAAAGGATTTACAATTTTTGACAGTAGTTTTAAATATAACTGAGGTAAGAAAATGGTATAAAAATTACTTTTCTTTCATGTGTGTGATTGAATCGTAAAGGCTTCGATAATGTATTTATTGATGAAAATGGAATATTATTTATTGTATTATTACGTTTTCATGTTTCATTGAAGTTACTGTAGTCAAGAAATTACATTTTAAATATTCTAAATATTGTATATTTTATCTTTAAAGCAACACTGCAATATTGTGTTAGCTTTGAGTATTCATTTTTGTGTATCATCTTCATTGTTCTGTCATCTTTGATGCTCATTATATTCTATCTATTTTAGAATCAGGTTCTGGGCCAGTGTGTGTTGAAGAAAGCGCGGCAGAAACTCGCGGGGCGCGACTAGCACTGCGTCGCGCTGCGATGAGAAGACACGTAGCTAGGGCTGCTACTACACTACAGTTGAACAAAGGCCACAAGGAACATAAAGCTTTAGCTTCAATAATCAAGGTATATGTACATATAATTATTTTATAAAACATGATACTTTTAAGTAGAGAAACCATTAATAAACCTCAATTCAATGCAATCAAGTGGATACAGATCTGCTACTAAAAAAGTGTTGTATTGTATTAAATATTATCTTGTATGTAATTATAAATAAAATTACAGGTAATTTAAGTAATAACAATTATACTTTATTGTGTATCAGATACATTAATGTTAATAGATTAGTTAGTTGATTTAACTTATTTTTTAACTTATGTTGTATTATATATTTTTTTAGAAACAAATAAATGGTAAAAATTCGTCATGTCGTCTTCCACCACAAACTGTCAATCATTTGCTTGCGATGCGCGGCATGACATCTGTCTTGACGTTACAAGATCGTAAACAACTCAGGTATAAGAAATAATATGTGGATATAATTTTTTTAAATATAGCTATATAGCTATAGGCAATTCCCATGGCAGGTGGAGTTGAAGAGAAATAAATAATGTTGACCTTGCTTTTGACGTAATATTAGGCGAGATGTTTGTTTACCTTTACTCCTCTTGTTATTGGAATAAATTATACTTTAATGCATCATCAAAATAATTACTAAAAATATAATGGCAATATGTTACAGCACAAAAGTATCTTATAAATAGATAATAATATTTAATCCATGTTTCAGAGAGGGTGGGTGGTCTGGTGGCGAGAGTTGTCGCTCGGAAGCAAACATATGTACAGATGACAAATGCGTGCAGTCTCCACTGCCTTGCGGACGCTATTGTCTATCTCACGTGACTCTAGCGCCGGAGCAGCGGCTGTACGCGGCGTGTGCTGCAGTATTCGCAGGCGGGGAGCGCTGCAAGCAACCGCTGCTTCCGCTACAGGAACAGACGCCACTTTGTACTGAGCATGCGTGGAAGCGGGTAAGAATTTAAATTTGCACTGATAATGTCAATTGAATTTTAATCTGTTTAAGTTCTTACGAGTCTTAAAAAACACTATTTATCATTAATATTATTTGAAGCTTATTGTTTTGTATCTTTTTTTTTTGTTAATCTTGGAATAATTCATGTTTGATAACCGTATTTCATATACTTTCATAATATTTTACTTTTATTACTTGTTTTAGTTCACTTCATGTTTTAATGCAACAGTGGAAACTTTTTTTGGCATATGTTAGAATTATTTTGGTATTAATTGTATGTATTATACTATGCTGTATGTTTCCCTAAAATAAATAAAATAAAATAAAATAAAATAAAAAAATAATAAGAATTAGAATCCTTTTAATTAAATCTACGACAAGCTTTAATACTTACTATATTTTGTTTATTTTTAATCAACCTTACAAATCTTCATCTAACAGGAATATTATGCATGCATTTACTAATTCTCCCAAATCGAACATCAGTTGTGAACTATACCTACATCAAATCTGAGAAGAATCAACAAGGAAGTAATTGTTTCATTCTTCGTGTTAGTCTTACTGAACGTAATTATTTTCGCCAGGATAATTACGAGCTACTCAGCCGCGAGAGCAAGCCGGCCAAAGCGCCCCGCAAGCGGCCGTGGGTCCCCCCGCGCTCGCCGCGCCCGCCGCGCGCGCCCCGCCCCCCGCGCCGCCCTAAGCGACGTCGCCGGCTCGTGCCCAAGAGACCGACGCAGACGCACTCCTTATCCGGTATTTACCTGCAAACCCTCCTCTTCTAAGTTATAATACATACATTGACATGACAAAGTATTCGTTTGTCTAAAATAAACAGATTCGATAGTATGTGACAACAGATACTATGTGACAGTTCATATATGTCACTGTAGGGCAATAGCCTCCTCCTCACCTTGTAAGGCTTGGATCTTAATTCACCATGATTGTAATGGGTATATTGTGGCATAATTTCAAACAGATATCCTCATACATGAGCGCAAAGTTTATTTCACCTATGAGCATGATATGAATCATAAAGGCAATTGTACAAAGCATATTCATCATTAATTATATATTTTTTAACAAATTTAGCTCTTTTGACATATTTACATGATATATGAAATCTTACAGAAATCAACGTATGTTCCAACTCTTCCGCCTACGATAGTTCTGAGGATACAGCGATTGGAGGTTTAAGTGAGAATGAATATATGACTGCGAGTAATTCTCATGATCTGGGTATGACGAGTTAACATTTATTTTTATATATAATATAGAATGTTGGTCGAATACATATAAACTTTCCTATATTGGCACGTCAATATGGCATCAGATGGTAAGTGTTTATAGAAATTACTATATAACTTTAAATGAGTTGCCGTCTAACTTATATTTCGTAGTATTATGGTACGCCAAAAGCATGTATAGTATTCGAAGGAAAAGGCCTTGTAGTTAATCCATATTAATTTTAATAGTTTATTTCAAATGAAGGCCTTCTCTATTTGTACTAAAATGGGTTCTACAAGAATCAATTTTAAGGCCTTTTACATTTTTGGTATATATAAATGACCCTCATCTTTATATTAAAATAAAGACAGGTTACTGATAATGCTTTATAACTCTAAAAATAAGACGTAAAAATAATAATTATTAGAATGTATTTTTAATAATATTGTGTATGTTCTCAATAATATACATTTCGATAGAAATATTAACAATTATAACACCATTTTTTCTCAATATAAATACTAGATATTTTATTCTATAATAAAATCCGCATTCTACCAAGTAATAAATTTAAAAGTGATGTAAAACATTATTAAAAAGCAAGGCTTTTTCTCATACAAAATCTATAAAACTGTGTAAATGTAATTTGTCAAGTGAAAAAGATGACGATTCAATTGTTCACAATTGCTTGTAAGAAACTACTTGAATATTGTTTCATTTAAAAATGTGTTATATACATAAGTACATTATTTAAGCATAAAAAATTTACAATCTGTGATGAAAATATCCCATTACACCTTCCATTTATTTATTACTTTTATTTCAATTTAATTGATTTTTCTTCATGTTTTACAGAAGTGGGACACGTGCCACCGGACGACATTTTAGATCCATCGGTACTAAGTCAGATACCGGACGAAGCATTTACGGAATTTTTTAATCAAAGTTTGTATTTTCAATTAATATAATTTTTTAAATTTACATTCATTTTAACGAGGTTATTATGAATTAGTAAACTTGTTCAAATGAAATAAGCAAAGGCTCCGTAGTGTATTTAGGATAATGTATATATTGAAACATTAATAATTGTCCATGGTATGATTTTGTCGTATGACGTACTTCCCTTCTCATCATTACGTATCATTAGTGCGCTGCACTTAAAAGTTAACCAGTGTAACGAACTATTATCCATTTATGACTAATAACTAATTAAATTGTCATAAAATATTAATTCGTTTTCAAGGACAAAATTTATCGCTTCAAGCCTTAAGAAACTTCTATAGCAAATTTCAACCGAAAAAGCTCGCATCACGTAATTAAGTATATTGTAAGAAAATATGTATAATTTGTTTAACTAATTTCAGCGGAAAGCGGTGCTCCATTCGGCGAGAGCTCGGAGCTGGCGGCGGCGCTGGAGGCCGTGCTCGACGAGCGCGGCCTGGACGAGCGCGCGCTCGACATCGCCGACGTGTTCGACGTGCAGCACAAGCACAAGGTCGGCCCCCAACACGCGTCGTATGCTTTTGGTCCTTCTGACCGGATTGGTTGCTGCCCAATGGAAGTAGCCAGTAGTTTTTTTGTTTAATCGATACTATTCATTTGTAATATTTTTTGGGTATATTCCAAAAAAGCTCTCAAACCAATAGGCAATAGAAAGTTATAATGGATTGTTATATTTTTAATACAATATTCGACTACATCTTTACATATATTCACCATTCACCAGCTTTTTACGTATTCATGATTTTAATAGTACCTATTTTTATTTTTTATCTGTATATTTATTTGTGCATTGTAAATAATTCTTATGAGTTCAATTATAAATAGTTTATTTAATATATGGAATACTTTTGAAATGTTAATATACAGCATGACTGTCTGAATACTATCCATATTCAAGGACGTGATATTTGACGTTCCTATATGACAAAAAAAAAAACATATAACATAAATATTAGTAATTCACCAGTCATGATATGAAATTAGTTCTACTTCGGTGGAATGTTGTCGAAAATATTTATAATTGATTGTAAATTTATTACAGGGATATTGATATAGTAACGGTCAACAAAGTACCGGTAAATGTATTGTTATATTTCATTTAAATTAATTTTAATCTCGTATTACAGATGCAGGTACCCACAGCAGTCGGCATGGAAATGTCATCGAATGCGCCTTCATAACATATTAGTATACACGTATTATGCTAAGCTAAAATAATTCTTATGTACTATGTATTTAGGAACAAATTCGTTATCCGTAGTCTCAAGAAGTTTTCTTCATGCTTTAAGTTTGTGTGCGTGCATGTCTCGTGAAGTTGTACTGTAGGTATTGAAAAGTCGGAAAAACGATTTGATTGTAACGATAAGGGAGTTCCGATAAATCTTTGTAGCAATTTGTAAATTATTTTTATATTATTCGGTGGCTTTTCCTCTTTAATTAGCATAGTGATCGTTTTAATCACAAAATTTCGAATTGACATTTAAGAAATTAACCTAATTAGGGTGAATTTATCAGTATTAATATTTTAAATTTTTATGAATATATTAGTTAGTTAAAAAAATGGCAAATCCATTGTACTTAAAGATATTTATTGTACTATTGAAAGCTAACGGTTTTTATTTAAATTTAGATTAACTTAAAATGCTAACCGAACAATCTAAAATTATTGATAAATAAAATATATTTTAGAGGGAGAATTAAAAAAAAAAATCGTTGGTTGTATTTGTCGGTCCTCACTTATTGTGGGTAGAATAGAAAAAATAGGAAGTAGGTTCAATTGTGTATTGAACACGGGAGCCCATCGTGCGTTCTCTTTCTAATTCTTCTTGTGAGAGTGAGATAGAACTAGAAAAGTAATACCTTAGAAGTTTGAATTGGTAGAGTGTCGCCGTATCGTCGTATCGTTTTTCTGTGATCGGTATATATTGGAAAGTCGGAGAGTTCAATCGGTTAAATGTATTGAATGGAATCCAGAGTATGGCATTAATTATTCCAGGTATCAAAGAAATAACTAGATATAGATGCGCCCCATAATATTTACGCTGTCAAATATTATTTATATTTTTGTAATTTCATTTACTGGTATGAATGCAGTTTTGGTATTACATGAGGTTATGAAGCGAATATTGTATTAGTGTATGTGGTAATTTGCTACAGCCTTGAATAGTTCATTTAATGATGTTTTGATTTGACGACAGATAAAGTTGTTATTAAAAATAATATAAAAAACGCTTTTTCTGTTTTTCAATTCTGTTTTCTACTTTATTCGATTTTTAAAATGTTGTCATAAACGTAAAAAACAGACGCTCTGTTTATGATTATTAATACGGATTCTAATTGTTAATATGATTGTAATGTTTTTTTTTTAAATGAGCAAGTTTGAGGCTGCGGCAAAACGTTTAGTATGAGATTTATATTTTGTTAAAATCTCAATTTAGTTAAATCCATTATTATTTATGAACCACTCTTTCATATTGTATAATATTTCGTAGACATATTGCAAATACTATAAATAGAAATAGAATTTAAACAGAACCAAATGAAGAAAAAAAAAACATATTTTTGTAAAAATGTTTATGTTCCTATAATATGATAACTTGTGATTCGTTGTGACCGAAGTGAGTCCGCTATGTTTTGGTAGTATTAAAATTTTCATTGGTATATTATAATTTTGTATAAGGGATATAGGAAGTACATATTCTTCATTCTAGTTTACACACGACCTGGTATACACACATTTAAATATTATTCATACATAATTAAAACGAGACGGGAGGTTTAAGTGCCAGAATTATAATCTATAGAAAAATGTGGGGTTAATTATAAATATTTTTATATCGAAGACACATTTTAGCCAATTTTATAATCTGGAAACCCAAGATACTGCTGTCTTAAAATTTGATGTTTTTTTTTTTAATTTATTGTTATAAATCAATCCAAGTCTGTAAACGAGTATCAATACCGTGACGTCAATATGATATAGGTTTTAAGTATAACAGTTAATGATTAGTGCAGATGACAATACAATATACAAAGCATACCTATACTGTGAGATACGAATTTTTATGATGGTCATAGTCGGTGTACTTTAAAATGTTCGCTGAATTGAATCGTAGTAAATTATATCTTTTATTAATAAAAAAGAAAAGTCAGTGGGTAAGCATAACAATATGTGATATTATCTATGGTTCATAAATCTTAAACAATAACATTTGTTTATCTTTCAATAAACGAATAAAACATCCTTCATATTAAGAAGTATTTGTATTCTATGTTTGAATACATAATTTTCTATTAAAGAATAACCGTTCATAGACAATAATGACGTATAAATTGTATTGGAATCTGTACGATGTAGAGTGACGCACGACCGCCCCATCCGCCTCAGTAATCGTCGCATAGTCTTATCGGAGACACTTAAATCTCCATTGCAGTACCTGTATTCGTTTTATAACAATATACAAGTAACAATAGATAATAGACATTTGTATGTTAGTATGTATTTTTTACTTGCTAGTTATTTATTTGTTTGTACTACTTTAGATCAATTCGAACTGACTGCGTTTTGGGAGATTAACATTTAAAATAGTATAAGTGAACATTATTGCACCTTTAGTTTAAGTTTATGTAGGAATTGGTCAGGTTATGTAAAACAGATGCGATCGAATTTCAAATTTTCGGTTTATTTTTATATCTTTTTTATTTTAACTTTTTTTTTAAGATGAAGAAATGACAATGACCGCGTTGCAAACGTCAAGAAAGCAATAACTAAAATTATTACTAGTAATGTTGAATAATGTAACTTTTAACTATTTTTTGGATGTTTCATACACAAATTGAAAAATATAGTGAAATTGTTTATGGTCTTGTATTAAATGATGAATCGTTTGAAAGTAAAATAAGTTTAAATAAATGCTTGCGAGTTACAAATTCTAACAACTTGAAATAATACTTGATTTGTTATTTTTCGCTGCACATAATGTGGTATGACGACAAAATATCGTAAACTGGTTTGCTCATATCTCATGAATAATATTGTGACGTTTCGAATAACCCCCTATTATTTGGTAGTAGGGATAATTATTGTAAAAATTTGACGTGTCGAGTGTGAAACTTTTTTCTATAATTGTCTATGGTTAGCGTGAATCGTCATACTAGTGAATATTGTTTAAGCTGTAAACGACCGCAAAAATAAGGGGGGGGTGTATGTTGGTTAAACTTCCTAATTAATCGTCAGTTCATGAACAGCTTTAAAAAAATACATCAACCATAATCGACGTAATATTCTAATAACGACGAGTAAATTTCGATTAAACCAAGTCACACTATAACAAGCTATACATGTATCTTAAAACGAGTGCAACGGTACAGTGAAACCTTTTCGCGTGAGAACTCTAACCCTAACGTTACATATTGATACGTTAAACGTTACTCTCGCGTTCATTATGATTTTTATTGTTTACGGTCGATTGATATTGTGAAGTGGCTTCCAACTGAAATTGCAACGTTTTCGTAGAACTGATATAGACGAGTGTGTGTCGGTGTTTTACGAATGTTAATTATGCTAAATGTTTGATCAAACGGATATCACGTTTCAATATTTGTCACGTAAACTCTTGAGATACATATTCAGCCTCGCTTATATACAAAATCAAATATATTGTAGATTATTGATAAGTAAAGACATTTTTTTAAATTAAGGTATTTACAAGATGAATATTGAAAAGTAACCGTGTGGTTCTGCAATAATGATATGTGGATATAAATAAAAAAAAAACTGCTACCTCTATGAATGCCTGATATTTATTGACGGTCTGTTGTCCGATGCGTGTAACGTGATGTTGAAATTTGAAATAAACTTAAAATAAGATTCATATTATCTTATTTACATTTCATTGTGTCCGTTGAAACCCTATTATTTTTTTAATGTTAAAATTACAAAATTTTAGTTACTTTTTTATAATATTTAAACAATTTCGAAAAAAATATAAATTTAAAATAATTTTACGTTCATCAAAATATATTTAGGAAACCGGCGAAACGAATTTACTAGTTAATCAATATGTAATTTTAATCTAAAGTAAAATATGAGCACATATTTTGTTCTAACTGTACAACATACTCAGTACTGTAATTATAAACTTATAAAATATTACACTACTTAACATATTTAAAAAACGAACTTTTTTTTATAAATATTACTGATATTTCAAGTAAAACTTGTTAAATATGTAGATTCAATTCACCGTCATTATTTTCATGCAAATCAGATACACGTAGTTATATACATGCTATGTAATGAAGACTTTTATATAAGATTAATTATACAATGAATTCAATATTCATTTATCTTATTATTTTCACATTTTGTTTAATTATTGTAAAAATTTAGTTTCGAGAACGGTGGTTTATTTCATCCGTCATTAAAAATGCAATATTTAATTGAAAATAAAACACAGGTATATATTTAAATATATTTTATTAAAGGGATTCGTTAAATAATACACAAGTTCCGAGGTATACAATATTTAATTGTTCAATCGAATCCACCATCTTTTGATTCTACACGGCATTTTAAGACTTATCTTTCAATACCTTTGCTTAACCTGACTAAAATTATTTTTTAAATATTTTCTCATTAAGTAATGTTATTATGATTAAATTCACTGTAAAATATAAAGTTTAATTATATTCATCAATATGAGAAAATATTGTTTGTTTTGTGTAAAATAAAACATTGTTGTCTCTGGACGTTTCTACTTCCGTAATATAAGAGGAGTTTGGTATTTCGAAGTAACCTAGATTGCCTATTTTTTTAATAATAATTAAATCGCATTTTTAGTTGTAACTCTTGTACAATATGTAATTTGAATATGGGATATCATTTTCTTAACTTGTAATTTATGTGTAGTGGAATAAATAAACATTTTACTGTATATTCGTTTATTTTATTATATTTTACAATTACAATTATATTCAAAAATGTATACATCTGAATTTTTTTCAAATTTTTCTATTCAATATCCTATCTGCTCCATTTGGTTATTAAAAAAAAAAACATGTTTATAAAAAAAAAAAAAATTTCAAAAATAATAATTAAGAGCGCAACTACAAAAAATAATTATTTCATTAATAAATAGTTAACAAGACAAATTCGAATTGATAATAGGTCAAATAAGAAAAGCAAAAGGCAAGAAAAAGTCTTTACATAATACTCAGTACAAATTATAGCACAAGATATGCGGGACAAATAAGGATGTGTATAATTAATATGGCGGTCCACGTGTCCCGCAACACGCTTTGGCGTCCGTCCCATAAATGCACCTGAAGGCTACTGCATTTATTTCAGTTCATTGGTGACACGAGTTACGTGCGAATATGATGCTATTTATGATTTTCTATTTGTAGGTCACACCGCTTATATACTTTGTAATTTAAAGCACTGGGATAATAATAATTGTTCCATAAATACATAATGTATATCGAAGAACTGGAATTTTGACTTGGAATGTTGCAATATGACAAAAATGCTTTAATTGAATTATAAATAAGAATATGTACAGATTATTTAATAAAATATTATTTTATTAAATTTAACATTTACAAATTAGATGGATTTTAATTTGATGTGAATCGTTTGGTTCGCATTGATTCTTAGTTATGAAGCAACGGGCATTTCCATGTTTGAAATACAAATAAATTAAAACCCACAGACTTGCCAACTTTCTAATTTAAAACGCTTGAGTTGATAAAATTCGTCCACTCGTCACAAGTGTTTTAAATTAACGTATAATTATCGTATAAAATTGACAAGTCCAGTAGAGAGAGTCGTATATTACAGAAGAGATTTCGTTTATTCAGTCTTCAATTTCTTCGAATCCATTTGGTTATAGAAAGAACACAGAGGCAGTGGCGTTACTGGCTGTTGTCGTGATCTAAACAACCAGCTAACCACACTGCCAATGCGGCCTGTCAACATTTCTTCCAGCTTCGATCTTATTTTCTTCTAATTTCAATCTTCATTTAATCAATATTGAACAGAACTATTGATAAGTTTTCATAAACAATGTAAATTTTGAATATTTCGTATATATAATCCGGCAAGTTCTAATATTTCCGATGCTAAATATAAATCAAAACCTTAAAACAAATACCGCTTCATACATGCACTCTGTGACTTCATTCTTAAAATACATAACCACAATACTATTCTACAAGAACTCACACCGTACTTCATTTGTGAAATATTGAAAACTACCTACCGGCGATACCGGTTATATTACAATGTAACAAAATATTACATTTTTTGTTATTTTACAAAAGTATTCTGCGGTGAATTTCGATTTTGTTCTTTGAGATAGCTCTACCGATTCGAATAAATTAATATGAGCTAAATAATTTTATTTACTTATTATATTTAGATAAATTCTTAGTCTTCTCACAATTATCTTGACAAGTTAGGTTTTTCTGTTCCGTATATTTTAATAACTTACTTACTATATGTACCAGAATGAAGCTAACGAAATTCTAATTCAATTATAGATTTGACAGGATGATGCAAGCGGAAGTTCATTTCGTCAGATTATTTCGTTCGTTAAGTGGTCAGGGCAAGGTTCTTCGTTAAAATTATTGATGTTATTTTAAAAGTTAAATATCCAATAACATAAATTTCGTCTGTTAAATAGACTCAACTTTTATATATATTTTATAGACATGTTTGAACTGATCGAAATAAATGTACACATTTTTTTCATTCAAAAAAACGTGAGAACTAAAAATATATATTTGGAATTTGAAAAACGACTTCGTTTCTTAATTCCTCTGCACCGAATCTGGATCCTGGAAGTTCTGGAAGCCTCAAGACTACGACCTTAATGTGGACCTCGATCTGGAGTTTTCTCTTATGCTTGACATTCGTCCGCACCTGTAAACACTAACTGTACCTATTCCAACCACAGGAGGAGTAAAGACAAATAAAAAACTTTAACATTGAATTGAAGTATATGGTATAGTGTATAGTGAACGTTAAGTGGATTATTTTAAATAAAGATATATTATACAAGAACTGTTTTAGTGCGTAATATAGCAGAAGTTATTAAGAAATCGCCTGAAATATGTAAGTAATAGTTAGGTTTGTTTATCTTTACTTCATCTTCATTGGAATAGGCTATACAAACACATTTAAAACGGAAGACGTGTCTTGAAATTTCTATAAATCAATTCGATCAATCTATGAACTGGAGTTCAATTCAAAAGTCGGAGGCTCAAATCAATTAATTTGGACTATTTGGTATGATGAAGCTATGTTTTATTTTAAAAAAAATAAACCAACCGTTCTCATTTGAACGAAGTAATATATTGAGTTCTGCTAAAATCAATCTGTATTGACAATATTATAATCTTTGCACACATTAATAATCTTGACACGTGGTGACATTTTAATATACGTGTTTAATTTAATTACTTAAATAGCGTAATATGCAAAACGCATTATTTATGTGTATTTCCATGGTATTTAATTGGACGTAACTTGGTAAAGCGGGTTTTCCAAACCTAACGTCTCTAAAAACCTGGCAAGTAAAACTTAAACTTTAAATAAAAAATCTACCTACTAATTTACTGTCTGAGGCAACATGTACCAGTACTTATTATATAACACGTATCTAATTAAGTTGACAACATTGTTTCGGGTATTAATAATAACAACATAAAATAGTTTTATCAAACGCATAAGTATCTTATGAAACTGGCTTGGTATATAATTTGTTCTCAATATGTGCCCAAGATATGCACTTGTACTCATATACACAGATATTCTAAAAGGAGAATTCAGAAGACCACAAAATAGGAGATTCTAAATTTAAATTTCCAAAAACCAAACCGACACGTCCGGATACAGTTCAGAAGTTTAGAAGTTCAGACTAAACAGCTTTCACGTACTTTCCGCGACACGGGAATGTAAACGCAGCCAATTTTCAGACTCCGGATTGCCAATAAAAAATTCTCGACAGTATGACTTTTGACTGGTCCAAAACGGTTTGTGATCCCAGGACTTCGGTATCAGCAGCCTTATATGCTACGGGCCAGACAAATTTCAAGAATAATATATGCAATACAAAATATTTAAAATGCAATGTTCATTTTGGCCGTTATAAGGGTTGCTTACTAAGTCTTTAATCCGGAATTCAGCAATACAACAGAATTATATTTTGTACATACTTGACTTATAATATGGTTTTATTTGATGGACACCACTATTTGTACCAACAAAGTTTTATCGTTAATTCTTAACTCAAATAAAGATATACTTATTCATAGTCGATGCCTTTGAAATGGGTAGTGTTGTAGTATTTATCATATTCTCTCAGTCGTTGGAAACAACATTATTAATGTATTATTATTAGTGATGAGGGTTACATTCATCCTTACAGTCAGATATATCTAAAGATTATTTAATTTATCGTTCGCGTTTTAGAGGGTTGGTCGTCAGGTTTTGTGCGTAAAAAGTAGCTATACCAAATTTCATAAAATTCGGTTCAATTGTTTTTGTTACGAGCGCCAAACAGACAGACAGAGTTACTTTCGCATTTACAATATTAGTATAGATAAGTTTTAGTAGACTAAGATGCTATTTATTGGTAATTACGATCGTTCATTTTTTTTATATGAAAAAATTACGCATCAAACGCATTTTCCTCAGTCGCAGCTATAATTTGTGTTCATATCTCCGCTGCCTCTATTTTCTTGTCCAACCTGAAAAAGAAAACGATATAAATTAAACATTGCGTGTTTATTTCATTATTCATTAACTAAGTGAAAATTTTAGTCATTAGTTTGATTAATCTATTTGTACCCTGAAAATTAACGACTAACATTCTTATATTATTAGTTTTTATATTACAATTTTATTGTTACTAGCGGTCGCCCATTGGTTGAAATTCGACCGTAATTCATTGCTGAAAAAAAGACTTGATATGATACAAGTGTAAGATGCATTGTTTTCGATTTCATTGTTTTACAGGTAAATAATTATTTTTGGTAAGGTAAGGTTATATATATTCACTAAAGTTTGGAAAATCATCTGTTACAAAGCGTATGTACAGGTTTTCTATGATTATTTTAGGTTTGACACATGTGTTGACGTGGAGAATGAGAAGCTAAGCTATGAATGTTTTATTTTATTGTACTTAACATTATGTACTAGCTGTCTGTCCCGACTTCGTCCGGGTATAATTCATACAAAGTTAAATCAATATGTTAAATTTCAAATCAATCATTTTATGAGATTTCTCAGATTTCTCGTGATTCGTCAGTGTTATTTCGCTTATCTTCTATACGTGTGTTTGTAACTCGACTACTTCTAAACGGTTGAATCGATTACGATGTTTTTATGTGTATGTGAGTGGGTACCTTGATGGTTTAAAAGCATAAATTTTACCTTTTAATATTAACAAGAAAAACCGTCGGCCATATTTTATAAACTAAAAGGTTCTCCGAAACGTGCTGCATTTTCTGGTATAAGTTTAATGAATAGTGACTTAGTAGTATCTCAGTTAAGGAACACAAATTGTTGTAAAATCATAAGGAGTGGTCAGAGAAGAATAAAGGGTTATACTTAGCAGAGGCTGCGGATAGGGGAGAAGCATTGATACTGCGACTTTCACATCGCTAGGCGCCCGGTTATAGTTTTGCTATTGAATCTTTACATCAGTTTCAATATAATTTTCATATAACTGTTCAAATAAAAATTGCTTAACAATTTTCGAAATGTATTTAAAAATAAAATAATATTCTTAAAATTCTTTTATATATTTGGATTTAAATTAAGTGTTCCTAGACTACTTAATGTGTGAAACAAGAAAAACAAAAAAAAAAAAAACAAAAATAAATATATACAAAAAAAAAAATGTAAAAGAAAACAAACAACGCATGCTTCGAGTTTTATGCATGTATATTCAAGAAACAAAAATGCTTGATGTATTTTTAAATTATGCGAAAGAGAAAGTCGATGTGGTAGTTCATTAAAATCGTCTACACATTTGCTTAAAACGTTGCCTGTGTCTGGTACACTTAATTCACGTAGGCATTTGAAAGTGTTTCTGATTATTGCATTACGATGAAATCGCTTCCTCCTGCATCAACTGCTTGCTAATAAACTACACGCTTTATTAAAATACCTTCTGCGGACAGACCAGCGTTTTCCATTTCAGTCACGCATAGTGCGTGTGCGTTGATGACGATTTTGTTTCCTTGATATACATTTGACATATTCAATTCTACATTTTATCATACGTTTTCAGCTTAACTTTTTAATTTTTTTTTTTATTATCATTGTCAAACTACGGATAAAGATAAGTAAAAATATGGTTACTATTATTTAATAGTTATATAGTAATATTATCTGTAAAAAGTTTAAATAATATTTAAAGCTATCATACGAAGTTATTAATGAGAAGATAAATTATAATCTTAATTTTTTTATTTAATATAACCGTTTTATTGCATCTGTGTAGAATGGTTGCGCCACACTGAGCGAGTTAAAATATCTAAGCGATGTTGCGTTGCGTGGCTGTCTAGTGGATGGTTGGACATAGACGCTACTGTATGTTCTGAGCATTGCGCCATAGTAATTAAGGTCGTATAATTAAAATTGCCGCCATTTAATACTAACCGAGACTAGCTGCTTTTAATTTATTCGAATACAGTTTAAAAAATGTGACTAGATTAGAATGGAAGATCATCCTACTACTATTCAAACATTATAATTGTAATATTATTATAAATCATCAAGCATTTAAAAAATATTTATATTAGATACCCATTTACCAAGGATTCAAAGAGCGCTAGTCTTTATATGGCAAAAAAAGTAAATTAATGCATTCGGAATGTTTTCTTTTTTTAAATTATTATTTTGTCATTTGTAATTTCATTGTCTATATTACAAGCAGGTATAAAATTTGTTATTAGATATTCCACCGAATATTTCGAATACTAATTTTTACCGTTAATATTCGGTAAAGCTGTCCGGAGTTTGTGAATCATATTTTACCTCTCACCTCACCTCAGTTAACGTTATATAAATAAAAATAAAAAGCATTTTATATTTAAGTGGTAAATTAGTTAGAGGTTAAAATTAAAATGATACTTCATTTGTAAAAGTTTTGTAGTCTAACGTTACCTTTCTACTGTTTTTATATGAAAGCGAGATTATAATTTTTACTTTCATACAATCTTTCACATTTCTGTTTCTCCTTTTAAATTTAAAATGAATAGTTCATTCTTATTCGACGTTTAGTTCTCTATATGGTCAGGTCGTATATTCTTTGAAATCTTATCAAAAAAAAGTGATCGAATTTTGGCAACACTGAACCATCTCAAGAGATTAATTATGCGTAGGAAATATTATAGTCACTATCGTGCGCATGTATGGGCGCGAACACTTTCCATTACTCCCAGAATCTAACTGTAGGGGAGTGTATGCACTACCAACTTCCTAAATCAGGCTGCAAATGAAAAACCATATGATTTTTCGCCTGAGACAGGATTTTAACTCAGGAGCTCAAGTTCTTCCGAATTATAGCTAGCCACTAGACAACTCTGGACGTCAAATCAAAATATACTTTAATCAGGTAGACTACAAGTATTTTGGAAACGCTGTAACTACTACCAGTTCATACTGTGACATGGTTATTGAGGGAAAACCGATAAAATTTTAGTAGATATTTATTTTTAGTAGTTAAGCCACTGGTATATATTAACATTCTGCTTGAAAATCAACTAATAATAACGATTTTTATCAACTATATAATCTCGTGTAGAACAAAGATAAGAGAATAATTTTTTTATTTACTATTTTTTTTTTAATAATATTTTTATTTAAAATATAAACTTTTCCCCAAGATATTAAAAATTTAAGACTGACTTGTCCTTGCGGTATAACTAAGACTATAAGAAATATGAAATATCTAGACATCCTTATTATTTATAATTTTCTTGTATTTTCGTATTTATAAGTAAGGACATCCGGAAAACAGGTTAACACTAAAAAAACAAATGGCATAGGTTGTTTTATATTTCTCTAGTCTGTCCAAACAAAGCTTAAGTTAAGTAACGAAGGTATTTTGAGGCGGTCAAGACATTTCAAGACGCTGCTTTAATTTGTACAAATCTTGTACTTCTTGCATAGGATTATTACTTGTACCCGTCCGCGTTTTTTATCATGACAATAATTATAGAGTTTAATATTACTTCGATATTTTGACTTGATGTAACGGATAATTCGCATAAAATCACCAAAAAAACTACAAGGTTCAAAATTATTGTAAAGGTATACAAGGGTAAAGTATTTGGACGAATCTATTTGATAATATACTATTTTATAGCTTATTATCGTTAATCTGTTGCTTCAGGAGTTTTTTTTACGATAGAAACTATTTTTGCCGCTGAAAGATGCTGTGCTCTATCCTAAATATTAGATTGTAACTGATAACGATTAGAATATGCATGTAATAAAATTAGTAATAAAAATAATTAAGCATGATTACACCTACTTGGTAAAATGCTAAGTTGTTTTGGTGAAGGAAGTATGCTAGTATTTTTTTATTGTATGTCTAGATAGACTGTTAAAGTTGGGAACACGTCGAAAAAATAGTAATCACTAAGTAAACGCACACTAGTAAAGTAGTATGTTTGCCGAGTGTCACGCACACCAAGATGTTAAATTTGGCCGGTTATTTTTTTTATTATTTTGTAGTGCGGCACTCTATCAAGATATATAAATATTCTAAGACTAATATATTGTAAGACTAGGTAAAGTTGGCCTTTTCTTAGTGATAGAAATATTAAATTAAGTTCATCACGCTATGCAATAAGTCTTGCCCGTACCAGCCACCTTAAAATCTATTTTTTACCGCACATGAAATTAATTGTTTAGTTTGTTTTTATTTATATTGTGATATTATATCAAAGCAGGTTACATTGATATTTGAAAAGAATTTAAAAAAATGCTTAATAAAATCGATTAGATTAACCTTTTTTACACTTTAGAAAAGTCACAGGACTTCGATATATTATATACGAATACGATTTCGAATTTATATTTATATTATATACTCCTATGTTAAATTAATGACATTGTTGAAGCCACGAGCTCAAAGCGATGTATTATTTTAATATCGAGTGCAAGTAGGACAATGTCTTATCTAATGTCAAGTCATTCTGCTAACGATACTCAATCGTTAGGCAAAACTGTTTGCCTATTTATAAAAATTTGGCTGTCTAACATTTTGGTCGATAAAATGCATATTTTTTGTTTTAAAAAACAGCTTAATTGAATTTAGTAATAAACATAATCATATGGCAATTAGTTTGATGTCCATATAATAAGATTTTATTCGAAGTAAAAAACGGACGTTGAAGAATGATTAATATACGTAGTTACATATAAATATACTTAATCATACAACATACATTCATCTGTCTCAATAAATCTTGAAACGAAGATCTTTCATAATTTGAATATATTTTAAAAATCGAAATGTTCGAAGTGGGAAGTTATATAAGTATAAATAAAACCGTCGTTTTGTAATAAAACTATTTAATAATAAATAATTTATATCGTACAAGGATAAAAATAACGCACTACTGAGAACTATCAATTGTCATAAGTAACTTATATAATTAGAATCTATATTGTCTTTGTTGATATTTGTACTAAAGATAAATGGAGCAAATTATATATTTTTTTAAGTCGATGTTATTTATCTGAAATTGAAGTATTAAGTATGTAAGATACACACATAGAACCAGTATAAACACATGCATGTGTGTACGGTATGATTTGAATTCTCATTTGTTATACCATATTCGGACAGTAAAAAGTAGAAAGTTTAAAATGGCTTGTAAGCTGGCGAGGCATCTAATTATATTAATGAATTTAATTTTAACGACATCCAAAAGTATTTTCAGGAATATAAAATACTTCATCGTGTCACGGTGGAAGGAGAATTAACTTTTTTTGCGTTAGGGTTTTGTGCAAGGCCGTCATAGGAGATACCACCCAATCAACAAATTCTCAGTTTTTTTGTATATGTGTTTTAAGGGTGAGTGAGCCAGTGTAGCTATAGCCTATTATAATGGAAGTAGGAAAAAATATAAACAAATCTTAGATTTACGTATTTCATGCGATTTGCTATGTTGTGCACTACTAAGAGTTTATGATTAATATATCTTTATTTATAATAGAACAACATTGCACTTAACTACTTATTTCCACTTTAATTTAACTTCAAAAATTCCGATAACAGTTTCGTCGACGTTCAGAACGCTATTTTATCGCAAATCCATAGTGAATATCATAGATTAATCGAGGTCTCGGCCAATGATATCGCGTCAATTTGCTGTCACATGTTATTTATTGGGCTTATTTCCTCTTATGGTTGGAATAGAGTATACAGATACAAGGGATGTAATATCTTAGTTACCAAGGTTTTGGTATTGGTGTTTTAAGGAATGGTTAATATCTCACAGGGCGTCAATGTCTATAAGTGATGGCGACTTATCATCAGGTAGTACATTTGCCTACCTATTTTATAAAAAAAAGTTTATTCCTATCTGATTTCAAATTTGTCTCTACCTTATAACTAATTATTCAGAACTTATTTTAAAATAGTCAGTTAAGAGTTATAAAAATATATGCCACTAACCTGTCTTGTAATTAGATTTTTATTACATTTTTAATGACGTCATAATTTACGCTTAGTACTTACTACATGTTTAAGGGACAGAGAGTAAAAAAGTATTTTGAAACGAATAGAGCTCGATGCTTGGGGTATAGGGGTGATGACTTTCTCTTGACAGATATCGGATACGACAGCAATTCTTGCAGAGACTAGCTAGCTGCACAGGATTTATTATTATGCACGAATGTTTACGCAAGTACATTTGCACTATTTTTCTCATTCCCATATTGAGTTGGTATGGTAACCCATTACGATGGATCAGGCGACGCACCATCGTATTTACGTGCATTCCGAGGCTGTCTAATCCGGGATGTTATTGAGAATTACTTAATAGAAAAACTCTATACCTTTTTATTGGTCCAACTCGGGTTTTGAATCCAGAAACTCTATGACCTAAACGAGGAAGTAACAGACAGATGTAGGAAATGCATATACTACGGAATATCGTTTCGAAACCAGGAAGTTCAGGACAAGTATTACGAGTTAACATGACTCATCACTTCAATCAGTGTACAGGCAAAAAACATAGCCGATACAATGACATCTGTATTCACGAATAAAGTTATACGAAAAAAGTTCTTTAATGTCGTGATGACCTTCTTGAATCATCACGAAATGCTTGAAATTTCGTTTCCTTTCATTAACGTTACAAACCATATTTATTAAAAACAGTATATAATATGTATTATAAACATTGAAGAGCTTATTTGTTTGTTTGTTAGAACGCTCTAATATTAGCTAAAAAAATATATTATGAAAAGTTAGTCTATATATTTTTTACGCTAAGACCGTAAAGAGAGACGTTGTGACCATAAACACAAACCAATCTAGCAAACTGTAGACAAGTACGAACTACGTACTCATTATCTTTTATATACGAATAAAACGTATAATTTAAATTAACCTTGGGATATATCTTGTTATATTAAGTAGGTAATGTATAAAAAAGTAGCCTATATCCTTCCTCAGAGTTCAAACTTGCTTCATAGCAATTTCATCAAATTCTGTTCAGTGTTCGCCCGTGAGAGCGTAACAAACAGAGTGATAGATTTACTTTCGTATTTATAATATTAGTTAAGATTAATTTCTTATATCGTCATAGAAAAGAACAATTGCTATGCACATTGAGAAATATATCAGTAACGGCATGAAGTTTACGTTTCAGACGATATGTAAAATCGATTGCTTTATCTATTCCTAGTTCTTCACCTCCACTTGAGGTTAGCTGTTGATAAAATAAACTACAAACGTCTCATAATGCGTTTACTTAACGAAACTTTATCGTGAGCACTATCCGGCTCTATGATTTGTATATTTAGTACTAATTGTCGGCCGCAGCTTTACTCGCATTTAAGGTGTTGGTCGTCAGGTTTTAGGTATAAAAAAGTAGCATAGACATAGTCCTTCCATGGGGTTCAAGTTTGCTTCATACGAAGTTTTATCAAATTCGGTTCAGTTGTTTTGCTGTGAAAGGGTATCAGAAAGACAGAGTTACTTTCGCATTTTTGTATAGATTTATAGAACTAACCAAACTAAATGTTATATGTTATTATTAACTTTTTTTATATATTTGCACCATTTGTTATGCATTTTATGTGTTGCGATACGTAGACCTTATAGGCCGTAGATAAGGATTTTTTTCTTTGAGTTGAAATTACTATTATAAAAAACAATCCAATAATATATTCGCAAACATTAACATTCAAATGTTTAAGACACCTATTGATTTTATTAAATGTATTTAAAATTACGCAGAAATAGAACAATGTTTCTATGAAAGCTTTAGTATAAGAGATATATTTGCTTCAACCTAACCATTATTGGCAACAGCCCCTCGTGTAGTAGCCCTATTAAATATTTGTCCAAAAAATTAGAAAACCTAGAAGTTTTCCTCTATACAGTGGGTAGCGGTCATGATGTTCTATCATAATTTTTAATTTATATAAATTTAATGTTAAATTGAATCAATACCGTATTTAATATACTGCTGTAATATTCATTATTAAGTTTCTTCATTTTTAAAATCGAACAATCCGTTAATTCTCTAGTTTTTGTTTTAATCGACGGAAATTTATTAAAATATCGGAAACTATAAATTCATGTAATTTAACATTGTAATAAAATTCTTTGTAACACTTGATTCGGTTTCGTGCTTAATTTAGACTTGTATTTCCTCTCATGTAACTAAATCGTTCAATTTGTTTTCCGATTTGTGTCGGCCTTCTGGAAATATCATTTCTTGGTCTATCAATTATTTATTAATAATGACAGGCACACAGGCATTGGAAATCGTATTGCATTGATAACCTTTTGTCTATTAAATATGAATTAATGGATTGCCTATTAAATTATATTAATAATATGGAATTAAATAATTCCAAATTATAATATAAACGATATTTTTTTATGATGCATATAAAATATTAATTCGTTGACAGTTTACGAAATTCAAATTTAAAAAGTTAAATAGTAAGTAGGTATTCCAAAATCATGTGTCCGTAAATATGTACTATTATTGTCAAGAAAAAGTTTTAAGTCATACAAAAAACAAGGATGGAAATAAAACATAAAACCAGAAACAAAAATAATTTATTGAGACGCATAAAAAACATAGAAAAAATATATTAATAGCGAGTGATCAGAACATATAAAATAAAATTAAAACAAAAACACATCAAATTATATGAAAAAAATAACAATATTTATCTTAAAATTACATACTACCTATGTTAGGTAAAAAAATGTTGCATTAGATACAACTTTTAGTAGATAAAACTAATTTAAATTAGTTAAGTACGGCGCTTACGATATTTTGTAGATATCTATATTTTTTGTTAAAGATACTAATTTAATATCAATTTAATGATATTAAAAAGATTTGTTGATTTTTAATATACCAATGAGAATAATTGTAAGGAGAGATAAATAACTCTCATTAAATAACATATAAAGTAAAAGTTGCATAGTTACGTTAAATGTTAAATTCTTGTTCAATATTTCCAGTCGTAGGTACCTACACGTAGTATGAAATGAGATTACAATGCAAGGCCGTATAAGGCTTCCCCCGCACTTGTGGACCTAACTATACTTGACCTAATCGTGCACTACATACTTATTCTATTAAGTTCCACTGACAATTCTTGAACGTTATATATTAATTTAGAAAAAAAATTAGTAACAAACCTAATTTACAACATTTAAAACATTTATCTTCTAACATACGTATGTATGTATTTGTACCTATTGTGTTTCCCATTGTTAAGTAGGACGGCGATTGTGATCAATGTTAAATAGACCAATCTAAACGTACAATAGAAATAACATACTCGTTGTAATAAGATTAGCGTCATATAAATTCGATAATAGGCAATCTTGGGGTATATTTTGATAGTTAAGAAGTAATATCGAACAGCTACGGATCACTATAATTATTTAGCTCAGTTATTTCCAGATCAGGGTTTCCCACGACTTGTCTACTGAATTATTAATAGATAGTTTCTTTTTTGTGGGAAAATTATTTACTAAATAAAACATTGAATTCGATTTATATGCGTTTCATTTTTTTTTATAAATCCAATGGTACCTAATAGAAAAAAATATTAAACGTGAAATAGGGTTGTGACGTTCTAACGTCACCATATCGATATTTCTTGTTTAATTTAAAACGATCAGATGTTTTGATGAGGTCACTATTGTTAGGAGTCATGGACGAACAAATTCTATTATTACGTCGTTGTTTAACAGACTATATACCTAATCATTGCATCCTTTCGTAGAAACCTCAGTGACTCGAACGCGTAACTTTGTAACAAATTCAAGGTCTTACAAGAATAGTACAGAAGTGTGAACAGGAGGGAGCTACCATGTTTATTGCTTCTATAACGTACCGCTGATTATAACGCTTCGCTATCATACAATGTAACATATGTCAGCTGTCAAATTCTTCGTTTTTCATAAATCTAGGCCAGTGGTTATTTCCAATGAAATAAGACAGGGCTGAAAATGAACAGTCGCGTCTTTAGAAATGTGTTAGGCAGACATATTTAATATCAGCTGATTTGTAGCTGTTAATAGATACTTTACTTATTATTATTTCTGAATACTTTAACCGAGCTAAACGCTGATTTAATACTTTGAATTTACAGAAAGCGTCAAGCTAACAAGTAAATTTGTCGTTTAAACAAATTGTAAGTGATCTGCTACTACTTCTATATGGTTTACTTTTTATCATTTGATAGCAAGGTATTGCCAATCTACTCTATGTCCTGCCACTTCTTTAACTCAGGATTAGCAAAGAAGAAAAAAAAATCTACGTATGCAAAATAAAAACTACTTATATGAAACAAACATAATAAATTCGGAAAAAAAACATTTGTAATAATACAAAACAGGTTTTATAGATTTTTAAAGTAATACAAATAATTGATAACTAATAAACAATAAAATATAATTAAAATGCATAAATACTTATTAAATTAAAATAAAAGTAATAAGCGAAATATGAGAAACTTTGATTTGAAAATATAATTCAATGAATAGTATTAATATCTATTATAAATTGTCAATTACATTTAATATTGTTATCTCATATTAGGCGAAACATAATATACAACTAAATAAAAATAATAATAGTAAAAAAAACACTAATTAAAATATAGAAAGTTCAAAAATAAACTGATAAAATTAAAAAGCACTTTTCAGTTTGTATCAGTTCATAGAACTGGCGATGGCATATTCCGAGTGGCAGGTAAGATGCGTCGCAACACATCACGGGGTGTCGTACCAGATAGTGCATTTACAGTGTCAACTTTGCCATAATGCAAATTGTCGCTTGCTTTGCAAACGCACTCCTGGCACGAACCCCGAGACGTACTCAAAACTTCGATATCGATTGTTCACGCGTTAAGTCACTAAATCGTCTATGCACAACACTAATGTCCCCTATATTCACTTTCAAATTATATCGTAGGGATGTTATGAATAAGCGTGAGTTAGAGAATGAATTGAGAAGTTAGTTACAGGGTATATTTAGGTCTAAATATCACGTAACCATTACCAAGCGTGTAAACTAATTAATATTTTATAGGCGCAATGACTGTCACATTAGCTGATCGACACCGTTCGTTCATTATTCATAGAGCAACATTAGATTAGTATGGATAGTTAACGTGTCAAATGTTTATGCATAAGTATTAAGTACAAAATAAAACGATAGCTTTGTTTGTAAATTGATTAAGAAACATTGAGTCATCGTCCGTGGCTTTCGTTTGACGTATATTAAAATCAAATTAGAAAACGAGGGAAAGTGTTGTCAAAAGAATAAGATAAATAAAAATTAAGGTATCGGTGATATGACGATGTAAGATATTCACTACTGCTTCACGATTTGTAATGTATGTCTCTGTACTAGAAAACCAGCAATGATAAAGAGACTTGTGTATTTTTTCATTTAGCTTTAACACATATGTTAATTTTCCATGTGAACGTGTAACAATGGAGGAAAAGCAATTTATAATTGTGTATTCATTAGGTTGTTTGGTCATCGGTCATGAGATGTCGTCACTCGGCATAGATCAAGGTAGTAAATAGAAAATAATTGCTCGTTTCCATTGCAATTGATTTAACTTTGAAACTGTAATGATTTTAAGTTATTGCAACATATTTTATATTTTATTAAAAAATATGTTGTATCAAGGATATACATTTTTAAAGCAAATGATGATTCATTTTCATTAAACGTCATAATGTCGTGACGTGATCATACAAAGGATACAAACATTATCACTTGACACGTGTAGAATATATCTTTTATATTAGTTGAAGATACGATATGACAAAGTTACGTATTTATTTATAATATAATAGGAATGTAGAAACATATTGAAATGAACATCGGATTATTTACTTTAGTTTTCTTTCAAACGATGTGAATAAATTTCGCTTGATCGTGTGAAAAAGCGACGGCATTGTGTAGACAACTATGGAGCATTAAAGTCAATTGTTTGTAATTATTGCGTGTTGTTAGAGGCGAGTTTCGCTTGGCATGTTGAGACAAAGGTGAGCGCTAGCGCAAGTAGGCCAGACCGGCCTTGCCTCAGACTGACATAGCCCTCTATCCATCGAGTTAGGCAATGGGATAAATCGAAATCATATATTATTACAAAAAAGTTTGAATAACAGAAAAACCAAAAATTGTAATATCCATTACAGCAAGAGATTATTTTGATTTCAATGATTTGTTCGAAATTAATATTGAGATCGTAAAACATATAATTTATTTGTGGAAATATCATTACAAAGTTAAGTTAACATACGATAGAGTTTGTAGTCGCAATTAACAAACCGAATAATACCTCATTAATCGCGTTTAAGTGGGGATACGTCTTAATTGAATGTTATTTTATAAAAAAATAAAACGAAGTAATTTAAATGCACGTGTAGCATGTCGTATGACATCATGTTGGTTATTCCCCGAGATGCAACGTTCTTTGAATCATTAGATATTATTATTTCTTTTAGCAAATAAAAAATCTACCTTAACTGCTTAAATATCTACTGAAATTTTAATTATAATTTTCTTCGCTCTTAAGTTCTATGTAAAGCAATTTTTTTTTATATTATACTAACAACGGTTCTAACGTACCCTAGCCGATTGCATTACAGCATTGCTGCCGATCGCCCACGCGTCGCTCACGATGCATTCTGACGTAACACATCGTATGTAAGTTGGGTTGCATCGCACGTTAGCCATAATTGCAGCCGGGATATCAAAGCTGAATGTTTGAAATGTATATCCTTTGATAAACTAAATTACAAGTGCCTTTTAATAGAATTCGGCAATGTAATGTTTATGGATTGATTAAAATGGAAAGAAAATAAAGGTTAGATATACAATAATTAGAATTAACATTAATGTCATTTTCACGTAAATATACTTTCAAAAAATGTCCCTATCCGTCTAGAGTTACGTCACACTCGTACGATACTTCGAAAGTGCAGCGTAATCGTATTAAACATCAAGAAAGTAGGACAAATAATTGGCTCCCCTGAGCTAGATAAGTTGCATTGTGCAATTGAGTATGGGACTCGTACATGATAAATTGGCATTCTCCTTGATTGCCATTCTACACTATTGAAACGTCCTTGAATACATGGGCCGCATTAGAATGAACGGTTACCGGTTAGAATGTCATAGTTAGCGGTTATGAATTATAAAGCGATGTTACTTTTACTGGTCGATTGCACACGAGCGGTTAGCGAGCGGTCGGAAGCGGCACGGCCTAACGAACACTTTCCCTCTTAACGTCACATCCCCAAGTTTCGACATGCCTTTTAAGATTTGTCACTCTATTTGCAATACTTCCTGTGTATGGGAAAATCTTTTTGTGAGTTGGATACTAAACTAGGATTAGTACAAAGGACAGGATTTTTAATAGTGATGTCTTGTACTGATACAGGATAAATACTTTAGTCGTAAGTACTGCAGTCTTGAGACAGGGGCGGCTAGCGCGAGCGCGCTGGGCGCGTTATATTATCATGGCAAGTACTTTATGCTAAATGTCACAGTGTCAGTGTAGTTTGCATTCCGAGTGCGACCTACACTTTATCATATTTTATGCAAATACCAAGCCAAGCAAAGCCTCGATAGAAGAACACATAATTAAATAATATGTAAAGTTAGCATGCATTAAGCTTGAAATGAAAAAAAAATCAAATAGAACACGTGACGATCATAATGCAACATTGCACGTGCTTGTCTAAGTACTCATATACAGGTAGGGGTTGCGAGTCGCGACTCAGTCTCGCGACGAGGTCGTCTAATTATCTAGTTTAAAATAATTCCGCTGTAGGCGGAGACTTGCGCAACACTCAATTCCAACGTTCTAGAAGCGACACTGACACGACACTGGGGGACACTTCACTGGAGTCCACGGAACGTGCAGAGGCGGCGCGCGCGGCCGTACCACTGCGACGCGTTCCACTTTTCCTTCCGGCGCGCAGCGGCGTGCGAGCGGTCGCGAGTTGGCAGCGGCACGCCTTGCATAACCGCCGGTTTCGCAAAGCGGTCGGTGCAGCGAGCGGCCCGGCTTGAAATACGCCGCACCGCTTCGACGCCGACAGCCGGCCGACTTGCGCGCTTGACGAAACCGCCGACTACCAGCCTCCGTCACCGACGCCCGCCGTTGCACGCAGTCGCCCGCCGCGCCATCCATGCCTCGTGGCTCACCTGTTGCGGTTGTCACCCCACCATTTCTTAGTCTGATTTCACGCATATCACTTTCGCCTGCGTGCGAGCTCGCTTTCATCCTCAACACATCCACGCAATCATGTGAATTTACGTAGAGAGCGTACAATTATATGTGCAAAGAGAATATATTTTGAGGTACCGTCGTGGGCCACGCGGGTGAGAGATAAGCGCACGCGTTACCAGATGCATCTTTAACTAGGTCACCGTACACTCTGCTTGCTCGATTGTATGATTACAGAAGTCGAATTACGTTGGGTTGTATGCTACGTTTACGGGATGTTTTATTGCATTATGTCTAAATAGGTAGTAAAACAGAGTACTAGGCCTAGGCCTAACCATGTAATAAGCTCAATGTTCTCGGTTACAATAATGTCGCCGCGGGCCTCGAGCGCCACAAATAGATGCTCCATTTCGACGTCCAACCTACTGCGATAAGCGAAAACACTGCAGAAACATTTCTATTTTATATTTAGGATTTAACTACTTTACTCACAGAAAATAAATTATTATTTTGAATTTGAGAAACACTCGTTTATATCTATTTACAAGCGAACCATTTCGAAGGCGATTTAGTTCAAATTAAACTGATCCAATCAATTTATTTACGAATAGACTCGACCAGTGCTGGGACAGTTATTTGGCAACGCGTCTATTTCTGTTTGCTATGATGAGTATAGAAGGTTCGTGTCACACGTAACCCTAATATCGTTCATATGAGAGTAAAGTAACCTCGCGTTACTGGCTCGCTTATTGGCTGAACCCATAAAACAATATTTTAGTGGTCGGCTGGCGGGTTTACAATGTACTATGCGTCAAGGCCGCCTGACTCACGCGTCTCTCCTGCGCCCGCGCAGCGAGTCATAGATCATGCTGCACGCATGTGCACTCACCGCTTATTGCACTTTGTCTATCTGTTTTAATAACTAATATAAAAACGATTCTAGTTTTTATAAGTTTACATTTAAGCTTGCAAAGGATATTTAAAAGCATAATTTTTTTGTACAAGTTTACAAATGTTGCAGTAGCCAAGCAAATAGTAATAAGAAGCTCAAGAAAAGTACAAGGCATTCAATATATAATAAATTTATTGGAACTTTTTTATTCAACCTGATTGATTCAGACCCAAGCAATTGTATCAATTATTGAATATTCAATGTGTATTTTATCATCAAATCTTCTCTAAATAATTATGTAAATTCAATTTAAGAAACAATCGAAAAACGTTCAACGTATATTTTTTTATAAATGTATGAATGAAATACAAATTTTTGTTTTAATATTATTTGATTACATTATTTAAAATTCATAAATTTGTATTATGTCAACGCGCCAATTTACTATTTATATATGCATCAACAAAACGAGTTCTGTAGTTTGATTTTAAATAAGAAACTGGTGTCTAGTTTATGTTCTATAGAGAAAGAGTAAGTATACGTATATCGCTAAAAGAAAGTATACTAACATTGTAAATTGAAGTGATAACTAAAAATAAAACTTTCTAATAATGTTTTTAAACGATGACTGCTAGTTGATTTTAGTTTGAATTTTGTTTTTTTTTTTTTTTATTTCATACAAAATGTTGTGAAAGTAATTATTTACCTGTATTGAAAACACAAACCCATATAGTTTATTTTTATTTAAAGATGTAATTGTATTTATATATGTATTAATAATATTTATTTTTTTTAATTAAAAAATAGTTACATTATATAAAATAAATTTTGACAGTAAATAATGGGATTGGTTTTTTAATCTTGCCACACTGAGGACGAATAAAGGTATATTTTAGGATTCCTGGGACAGCAATTCGTGACATTTAGCTCACTTAAACAGTATTCGTAATGGAATTTATTTTAGATAATATTCTTTAAATTATCGTATTTAATTTAAACGTAAATTTATAAATATGTTTTGTATTTATACATAATAGTAATAGTAATATTGCTGTAATTATTGTAAGTAAAGAGAAATTTCCTTTTTATATATTTTAAATTGAATATTGTTTAATTTTTTAATGAGTAATTTATATCTGCAATGTTGTTTCATACATTTAAATTTTTTTTATTAATTTATTAAAAATATTCGTTAATAACGGAAATTATCATAAAATTTATAAATGGAATACTTAGTGATTTAATATATTTTTTTTTAATTGTTGTTTTATTATTTAGTAAAAATAATTCTCAAAGTCGAAATTCGCTCCACTGTATACCCAATTAAAAATTAAGCCCGAACTCAAATATCTGGTGAGTTGGCAATAAGTGGGATGCTATTCCATTATTGAATGCCTATTGATGCACTCTATTGCCAATATCGCTGACTTCCTGCATCCCGGACAGCGAGGCGGGGCCGAGGGGAGGGGGAGCTGGCAAACCGCCCAAGGACGCATCTAGGCGACCTAGGACTCGCGGTCAAGGACAAATCTGACTAAGCTAGTATTTTCACGATCTTAATTTGATTTTAAATTTATATAATTTAGTTTTTTTTTTGTATTTAAAAAAATATATAGAAGTTGAGGTTTACAATCTGAACAATTTAGTTCGTTGTGATTATAGTCTGACATTAGCGCTAAGATAAGAAAGGAACGGAGAAACCGGGCTAGCCCGTTGCTGAGTTGAGGCCTTAGCGTGGAGGCCTCTCGCCATTCATTACATTCCACAGGTGGGTTGGCAAAGATGTTAGACATCTTACGACACGATTCACTATAAAATTGAAATGCAATGTGCAATTTTAATTATTAAACGTTGCAACGCTGCAGTCAGACTTTCTACGGATTTGCGAAAATGTTACAAAAACAGGTAATGACATCGCGTGTCTCGTCGAGGCGTATCGTGAATTACAATGGCCAGGGCGATCACCGACGTTACGAAATGATTTAGAAAGTCGAGCCACGGTCAATGGTCCCGCAGCGAAAGTTTCGTAGTGTGTAGCTCGCTTTAAATGCGTGCCGAGTTTCGCAATAAGATGCACGCTCATATGAGTTTCGAGTGAGATGAAAGTGAGAGCGATCACCATCCATGGTATCGTGATTCGTGACCTTTGAGACGGAAAATTTTGAAACATTAACACAGTTTTTTTTTAAATGAACTTTTATAACGTATAAAATATGAGAACTACTGTATATAAATTAATAAAAGAGATAAATATTATAAGTTTATACAGTAGTCATTGATGACAACATACAATAATATAAGTGGGTTGTGTACGTTTGATTTATGAACGTAAATAGACTTACCTAATCATGCTATTTTGCGATAAAATGAATATACTCGTACTGTACAGACTATTAGATATACAAAAAGTTCCGATTTATCAGTAACACGCGATGGGCAATGTGTTAAATGTCAATCAGTACGACGGACGATTCGAAAATAATTGAAATGGAGTACTAATGAATACTGGTTGGGGTTAGGTGGCTAGGTGGGCGGAGAAATGATTCGTGTGGGCCGATATGGAACAAGCCCGGGACCTGGAGGTCCGGGTGCACCTGCGCGATCGCTCGTTATTCATTGCATTACCCCGCACCCCGCACCCCGCACCCACCCGCTCTGCTCCTACCTCCCCACTCACACCCACCGACGACCTTCGGAGTTGCATCCCTGGCCAAATGCCAGATGCAGCATACCTCTTTATACATTTCATAACATCTTAAATTATACCAACAAACTATTGCACTCACTTCAAAGTATTCAAGTGAGACATGTAACATAATATTACATCATTATTAACAATACGATTTCATTTTGAAAAATATTCAAAAAATAACTATTACTAGTACTCTATAAAATACTGTAGAGCTATTAAAATTAATCAGATAATGTTGAAAGGTTGTTATCAAAGGGGTCGGGGGAGCGCGGGGCGGGGCGGGTCGAGGCTGTTGTTTACCGCAGATACAGATCTAGATCTCCGCCCTTCCATTGTCGTTAAGGAAATATTACTCCGCAGATTTTCCCTAAACAAACCTACATACAGTACCTTCTCACACAACGAGTAAACGGACAAAGGATGACAGATACGTCACTGACTTTAGAACCCAGCGAACACGTGAAAACGCTCCGGTACCCATGGGTAACATATATTACGACTGGTTTAATGCAACAGCACCGTAACCGAGGAATGTGAACGGTGAAAGTAGCCTCGTCCGCTACTGAGAAAAAGAGTTTTCCACACGGTTTCACCTCGCGCAACAGGTGCGATCGCGCCAATTTGTACCACACTGCTTATTTGTATTTAATAAAAAAACGTAACAATTAAATATGGAAGCACGTTCGAAAACGGAGTAATGAGTAAAGGCAGAGTGCACGGGGGCGTTAACGTTGCATTGCACGGCGTAAAACGCGCGCACTGTCGGAGGCGCGGCAAGCGACTGTGAGCTGCACCGAAATAACTGCTCATTGCAGCCCGGCCGCTCGATGCAACACCCCTCCCCCCTCCCTCCAGGTCACGGCTGCAGGTCGTCATGGCGATGGAATTGAGCCTCTATCGATCCAGCTGTTGCTTCGAGGTCCCAGTTGTCCTTGAACTTCAGACCTTTCGTTGTCAGTTCCGATTTTATTTAACTGTCTTCTTTGTTGTTTGTTTGCTTCACTTCACTTTACCATCTTACTACATCTAATTTAATATATTTAAATAATCGTCTGTAATAAAATCAGAATTGTACGAAAAAATAAAAAGTTTAATAGGCTAAAAATATCTTAGAAATTAAACAATATTCTTTTTTTCGAAAAATTGATTACACCGATGATATTCTACTGAGGACTGTGCAATTTTTTACTACCCAACATAATTTATGATTGTATATGTTTTATATGTATTTTTTGTAGCTTTATGTACTTTTTTTAACAAAGAAGTAACAGAAACATCACAATAATATTAAGCAACATTTAAACTAGAATTACAACCATTGCGTATAGTTTGTTATACCTATTAAAATAAATTCTTGTTATTATTCAGTAATATGTCTCATTTTTTTATTTGTATTTAGTTAGTTAATTACTTGTACGTGTTTACAAATTATCTATTTATTCGTATACAGTCGATTTGGATAGCTTTAAATAGAAGTAAATATTTAAAAATATTTTATTAATTATCCCGTCTCTCCCATAGTAAGAATAAGTCTTAGTGTTCATTATATAGATCTTTGAATTCGTAATATTTTATTTTGGTAATTTCCTTTACACTGTTATCCAAGCTTTAAAATAAATAAAAAGAGAGATTTTTATTTTGAAAAATTTTATGGAATCAAAGTTTAGCAAATGAATAACTTTCGCGCCACTATTAATACAATTTGATAACTTTTTGTCACTATTTAAACAACATTTAGCGTATTAAATCAATAATTATTCGTATGCGACTATCAAATATAATTTCAGATTATTCGTACCTTCAAGTTTAATTACATTATTATGATTGTCAAATGAATTACCATTTTTAAAAGTGTCAACATTAACGCCAAGATATTCTTTTCAATAAGACGACAACGGCTCAACTCTCTTCCTGAAGATATAAAAAGGGAAGGTATCCAACCCACACCAATCAGCAATACTTAGTATTATTGTAATGTAAGTACAGGCAGAAGTGATATAACACGAAGGAATGATTAATATTTCTTATAGTATTAATGTTTATGGACAGAGGTGACCACTACCCAGCAGGTAGTCATTTTGCCAGTCCGCTTCGTATATGTATAACAAAAAAAAACCTAGAAAATATAAGAAATATATTCTTTATTTTTTGCTAAATCTATTCCAACTAATTTAATAATTGTATACTATAGTGATGAGAAGTTGAAGCTTAGCATTTGATTATAAAATAATAATATGCCTTTAATAAATAAGGCATATTATTCTATTAAAAATACGTATAGTTATTTTCATTTTCAATTATGATGTGTGATGATATGAATTATGATAATACAAATAATTGTATTAAATTCAATGATAATAATCAATGAAGCGTCATTGAATAAAGTACATTTTGATAATTGTACTAATAGTAGTGTAGAATACTGCCTACGGTAAATTATAATTGTTGAAATATATTATTAATAATATTAAATTGGCAACACGCTTCGCTTGCATTTTTGATTTGAAATGAAATATACTGAAAATAACTGAATAGGGAAATTAACTGTTAGCAATCCGTTACATTAAATGGAAAAAATATTTATTTTTATTTATTTAGAATTATAGATGTCATATAAATTGATTTACAACAAGAAGACTGTGTTATTTTAGGAAAATTATTAAACTTTTATTTAACTTACGATGTTTCTTTGTTTAGGTCAAATCTTGCAAGCAGAACAAGAACCAGTTCCTCTTACACAGAGTTGAAATTTTACATGTAGGATCAGTTCTGATGGCAATGCATTTTTGTGATATGACTTGATTAACTCCAGATGAAGGAACTCTTCAATGGCCGACGGCATTAACACGAAATTTACTATATGAAAGAGTGTCTTTAATATTAATTTACTTTCAACATTTTGTGTTGCGGATATATAAAGGAATGTATATGTATATAAAGTATTTACATTTTCGTGATGATGATAAGGTTGGACTTCGTTTATACGATATAATGCAATAATCATACACATTTTAATATTACAAAGCTTTCTACGAGAACACATTTTATATTATACCTAAATAATTTAATGTATATTTACGTAGTAAGCATTTTTCATTATATTTATGACAAATGGCTGTTACTTTCTGTATGACATAAATAAGTATGAATTAAAAAATAATATAATCATTATAAGAATAGGTTTTTGCAAATTATTTCTTCTGAATAGATATATGCACTATTTCTAATTATCGAGCTGCCCTTGTAGTTATATATTTGTTGATGCAAGGGATGTGCCAGAGACAGTTGGCAGATAAGTCTTGGCTATGCATCTGCGAGCCCCCGGCCAAAGTTATTTAGACTCTAAGGCGCCAAAACTGTGTCTTTTCAAACTTGATTATAATATGCATTTTTAATAGAGGAAATATCGTAATTGTCGTACAGATTAAAAATAAATACTATTTTATCGATCTTTGGACTTGCATATATACACCTGCTTAATATTTAATTATTAGACTGAGCTGAATAAAATTATAATGGTATCCAATTCCACGACCCAATCGACCTCTTTGCCAAAATTTATCAAAAACTGTCCAGTTATTCGAGCGTGAGTGAAGATAAATTAAAAATTTTGTTTTTTTTATTAGTACGATCATTAAATATTTAAAACTCATTAATATGTGATATTTTATAAAGGAAACTTAAAGCAAAAAGTATGTAAATGATGTAATCGGATGAAGCGGAGCTGCTAAGGCCTACATACATACAGCCAATACTAATTATAACGACTTACACTTAAGAACCTTGTCACATTAATATTACGCTGGATCTTTGTAAGTAATTGGTCGGAACGTCACACGACTGCTAACTAACACAAACTATGGTATGGGTTCATAATATGTATGCTGTATGCAATTAATGTATTTGAATCGATTATAATGCATATGATGTCATATGTGCAATAGCTTATTTATTTAACATATTATCGCTAGTATTACACGATAAGTTAAGTTATAACAAGTTACTTTTATAATGTATTTTATTTGTTTCATAATTTAAGTTTAGACGACAGGATGAAATAAAGAGAGTTTCATCTACAACTGTCTGAATTTAGTGGTTATTTCACGTTTTTCCACATTTCCTTATAACAATAAAAACTTTTTACTAGTTTTACTATTTCACCTCTACGATATATTTATCTTTCTACAACTCTTTCAAACATTTAAATATGAGATGAATTCATACATAAATAAAATCAAACGAATAAAAATCTCTTCTACGCAAACTGTTATATCAGTGGGATGATCTCTACAAGTCGCCTTGGGGTACCACTAGCATTTATTCTAGCGCCAAATAGCAATCTATCATTTTTTGATGTATTTCAATTCGAAGGGCTTGTAAGAAAAGGTACAGTGAATATAACATCGTATATGTACATTGGAGGTATTGACCATGAATAGGATGAGGCAAATGCATGTCAAAGAGACGTGATACGGTAACCATTACTTAACACTTCTGTACAAATTATAACCATCAGCAAATAAACTGATTTATTAAAATTGTAATAAACAAAATTATTTATATTTTGTTATACCAGTATATGGGCGAAGGCGACCAATAAAATATCCTATTGAGAAAAGACTTAAAATATTTTTCATAGTTTATTTATACGAAAGCATTAATGTGATCGATAACGTAAAACATTAGAATAATGCTTCTATGAATATCTTTGATCTAGTGATAAATTGAATGCGATAACTGAAATTCAAATATCTACTGTTATTAAATACAAGAACAGCTTCATCTAGACCGATTAAAAAAAAAACTTATTGATTCTGTTGTCAATCATTGTTGTTTTCACAGAGTTTTTTTGGCAAAAACGAAATGCACGGCCTAATTGGTTTGAGAATTAGCCGCTGGCAAACAACAATGTTATTTGAAGATCTGTTGCTGTACATATATTTAGTTATTAGCAAGCTTAACGCAAGATTCATTATTCTGTTTTGAATATATTTTGTTACCAACGATGTCATAAATTGGAGTCAATACACTTTAGATTGATTTAAAAACAGTATTTTAGGAATGCGATGATGTACAGGACTATGTTTAATAACAATACTTTGGCTGATCCTGGCGCAGTGGTTAAAGTATCTTTATTAACCGAGTGTTGTGAGTTCAAGCCCAGCTGAATTTTCACGTGCTTAATTGTTTCTCATCTCGTGCTCGACGGTGGAGGAAAGCATTGTGAACCAGCATAAGTCGGATAGAAATCTATCATACAACGTGTATCCCTAACCTGCATTGAAGCGCCAGCAGGAGAGGAGTTCAGCAGTGGAAAATTTACATTCAACTTTAACGATATCATTTTTTTTTCATTTTATTTCACAACGTTTCACTTTAAACGATTTAATATAAACAAAAGAAGATTAGGATAGGACTAACTAAACGAGTGTTATTGAAACCAATTAAAATGACCTTCGTATGCCATTAGCCCTGGACTTTAGCGTAATAAATAAAGTATGGGACCGGGGAGATATGATCTTACAAAAATTTAATTATGTAATAATATTTTGTTGATACAATTTCATTAATACGACAAATGTGTTTTATATGCAATATAGAATAAACGTAATTAAACATCAGGTGACTTATAACTTCAGATAGAGCTGTTTAACGTGATCGTAAAACCAGTCATTTATCGACTTTTATTGTAAAGCAAAAGACTAACAATAGATATAATACCGACGCATGCCCATAACGTCATTAATATGGCCGCATAGCTATGGAAATTAATTGCAAGGACGATGAAACATCTCGTTACAATGCATTAAGCACACTCGTCTGACAAAAATGCATCGATAAATATATATCTTATATAATATAAAAACGCGCATTGGTACTTTATTAACTATAGTAAATATTAAAAGTGAAAATCATGTCCGTGGTGGCCTAGTGGCTAGAACGTGTGAATCTTAACTGATGAGTGTGAGTTGAAATCTGAGCAACTCTTTACTTTCGTGTGCTTAATATCTGTATATAATTCATCTCGCGTTCGGCGGGGAAGGAACGCATACGTATAAATCTTGGATACGTTAAATTGACAGCTACTACTGATTCCAACACAACTTTCTCCTTAAGAGAGTCATCTCTTCTCTTGAAGAGAATTTGTACCCGGTAGTGAAACATTTAAACCCTGTAATTTTACTTTAATAAATAATATTAAAATATAATTATAATGCTAGCAATAATTTTCTATGAATAATTAGTAATAAAAATATTAAGATATTCGTTAATCCTGGTTACTCATAGAGGTAAATTCATGAAAATATTAGAAGTGAGGAAGTAGAAGGCAAACCGAGGATTGCAAATAGACAATCCAAAAAGTACTATATAAATCGTTAGACATTTTATATATTAAAATGTAGGACAAATAATACAAATACATGGAATATACCATAACTAATATAATATGTATGTATTTTTCAAAGATATGTTTACAAAAATGAACAGAGTCGAAGATTAAAGATATCATGTATACAATACTTATAATGCACGTATATTATGTTAACAGAATCTTATAGTCTATTGTATGAGGAAATTAAAATTTAAGAAATTTTATGCTGTTTTTGTTGATAATTTTGATTTAATTTTAAGTTTATTTTTTCATTAATAATTTTAAAGAAAAGTATATATGTAGGTATTTCATTTCGAGTGATTTAAATGAATCATTCCTATTTTTGTAAGGGCTATCGAATACGTAAATACTTATGTTTTTTCAACTGTAGTTAATAAAATATAAATAATAAATAAAATATTCATCGCTTAACAAGCCAACAAGAAGTATTTTCAGCCGACCATGTTCAAGTTTATCTTTATTTGAATTTTAATATTACACCAGTAAATTATATTATAGTTTATTATTAAATAATTTTACCCTTCCATAATATTCCTAATATTAAAGGAGTAATGCAGCTTAACGCAAAGCCGATTTAAATAAAACATATATTTGAGTTCATAATATAAGAACGGACATAGACTATGTTCCAATAAATCTTGTTAATCTTATTTTCGAATACTTAATTTATGATATATTACGTACAATATACAGAGTTATTGGTAATTCGACGTATACCCGTTAGGAGGTAATAGGGGTGACTATTTGCGATAATTTTAACCCCCATATGTACGATGCAAAAGTGAACCATTTTTGAGTTATCGCGTTTTTTAGATTTTTTCAAAATAAGTCAAAAATGCAACTTCAAAAACTGTATATTTAAAAAACTGAACACAACACACAAACATACATATAAGTCTATGTTTGTATACAATAAAATCCAATATGTTCTCATCAACACGGAGTTTGTGACGACGAATACAAAACAACGAATTTACTAACTACCGTTTACAACTTCCACGAAGAGTTAGGATGTAATCGTCTATAAGGAACTGAATCATTGATCGGAATGAAAGGTATCCTATGTCCGTCTGCGTACCGACGTTTACGAGAATGACCTAAGTAGGAAACAGGAACAAAGACATACGGTAAAAGCTTACATTTAAATAAACACACTTTCTTGAATTTTTCATTCATATTAAAAATGCGAAAGTAACTCTGTGTGTTACGCTTTAGTATACCTTACTGCCTGACTGTGCTTACATTTAATATTTATTATATTATATATATAACAGACAGAGAAAGCTAAGACGCTAAGACGCTATGACCGGAAATGTCCCAATGAACAGCGGACGTGGACCATTACCGAAGTTTATGGGTACAAATCTTGTTAATATTAATTTAGAAAAAAATATATATATTATTTTATTGTTTTTATTATCTTGTACTCGATGGTAAGAAATATGGGTACCAACTTACATGTGAGCTTAGTTGAATACGCTCAGTAGTCGCTTCAGTATCTTAAACAGTTTATGCCTTTGCCCAGCTGTGGGATATGAACATAATTAACGACAACATTAACTACATTAATTATATATTTGCCTTAAAATGTTTTTTTAAAAATATTGAGATTTTTTAGTACAGTATTTTAATCCGACCCTGTTTCTTGTGGGCAAATTAAAGATGAATTCTGAGATTTTTTTAAGCATTAATAATTTGGTATGAAGTAAGCTTAACTCCAAGGGCTCATAGGTTAAGATTAATGGCTAACAGCGGACGATTAACGTATAAAACGCGAGCTAGGCCGCGGGCGACAACTAGTAGTTAGAAACGTTCGCCATGCGATCTATCCGTATAGTTTTAATGTCTTGTATAACAATTACAGTGTATTTTTTCAAACATATACATATTTATACGTGTCGTTCTTAAGCTGGGTCGAATTGAAATGTATAAAAAAAAATAAATAAAATAAATAAAGGACGCGAATTAAACGACATAAAATGTTTATAATTGATACGATATTTCTTTTGATAAGGACAATATATTAATTGTCACATAGTATTATTAAAGATCAATACTATGTCACAATTAAATTAAGCGAATTAAAGAGAAATGGTTACATTATCATTAATAGTTATTTTATAATTGTAAACTTACATAGAGATTTTACTCGCCCTGATCGACTTTGTCTCCGAAAAGGCCGACATATTAGAATATATCTCAAAATATATACAACATGAGCCGAGATGGCCCAGTGGTTAGAACGCGTGCATCTTAACCGATGATTTCGGGTTCAAACCCAGGCAGGCACCACTGAATTTTCATGTGCTCAATCTCTCTATCTATCTATCATCTAGTGCTCGGCGGTGAAGGAAAACATCGTGAGGAAACCTGCATTTGTCTAATTTTAACGAAATTCTGCCACATGTGTATTCCACCAACCCGCATTGGAGCAGCGTGGTGGAATATGCTCCAAACTTTCTCCTCAAAGGGAGAGGAGGCCTTAGCCCAGCAGTGGGAAAGTTACAGGCTGTTAATGTATGTAATATACAACATATTAACATACTATATGCGGAAAAAGCAAAGAAACGAAGTTTCCCTCTTTATAATATGAATATGATTTCCATAACACATAGTTTTCTGATTTTTTATCTCAATAGATGAAAGTTATCTTATTCGGAATAGTTGAGAAGTTAAGTGTGCTTACAAGAAAGCGGAACGTGAGAGTACCCTAGAGACGATGGGACGATGGCCTTCAATAGAGAGGTTACAGATACAGGTGGACGGGAGACCTGGTTTTGAAACGTACACGAATCCTTAGCCTGCCGTGCAATACTCATATCCCTTGTATTTTCATGATTTAAAATATTTAATTGTATGCAAAAATATATCTTAAAACTAAATAGAACTAAAGAAATGCGGTTTATCATTTACTTTTCATATCATATAATATAATATAACTTATTCATAAACGTTGTGATTAACAAACATCCATAACATCACAGGTAAACGTCAAACATGGCCGTCCGTTGAAACGTGTGGTCATTGAATTTTATGGATTTAATAACGAAATATCACGATTATACGAATTTTGGGGATATATGTTGTCGATTAATAAATAATTATTTCTTAACGATTTTTTAATTGTGATTTTTTTCAGGTTAGATATTTTAAAAATAGGTATATAATAGTATCGATATTAAGTGAACACAAATATACACTCGAATAAAACTGAATCTAATATTGTTTTCCTATTTTAACGTTACATTCTTTCGTTCAGAATTTTCACTACTGCGTGTCAGATAACTGTTTCGCTTTAGCAGACAACGTTTGTTGTTAGACTTTAGAAACGTAACACAGAAACCCGTTTTTATAATGTCATCATCGTCTATTTAATGAAATATTAAAATGATTGCCTGACAGAACGCACAGTCTAAGCCGATGGATTACAAGATAAATTATGCACAGGTTATTCTTCTGGAAAGTAGGTGAGCACTATGGAAGGATTATGTGTCTCCTGAGGGTGTTGAATAGGGGTGAAGGTTTGTATGGAAATTAATCATTTATACTTATGCTTGTTAATATTAAACGTAATAACTGTTGAATAGCAAGTAAATATTGATTTAGGTTTTGATATAATATGCAACATGAAAGAAACTTTTACTTATATACTTACATATAAAACATAGAATTGAATTGTGGGACGTATTTTCTTTTACTTATTACATCCCATTTAATTAACCACAAATTAATGAAAAAATTTAATGCTAAAAGTCAATGACCCTGCACGATAACATGAATATATAATATATATCCCGTTAAATTAATTAATTATTTTAGCAGTTATTGACATTTTTTTTAAATTAATATTTTATCTTGCACCTGTTTATTTATAACTGTTGTTTTATTTTAATTGTAATTTACATTTTATAAAGGTTGCCTGGAATAATATTATGTTCACGGGGCTAAGTTACATATATATAGTTACATATATGCCTTAGTAAATAATCAATTATAAAGTAATAATATTATCTGTGGAATTTTATTTTTTTTATTTTACTTAAGTACATTGCCGTATGTTGTCATGTAATTTTTGTGAATTACTTTTAAATAATTTATTCTTACTACTTATTACTATATACACTTACCAGGCTACTCCAATGTTCATTTAATAAATAATTTCGTAACGAAGCGCTAATTATGTTGTAAGTACATAAAGTTAAATTCAAAAACTCTCACTTGATTTTTGTACAATATAATGTATGCGAAGTGTCTAAAAGCGAGATTTAAATTATCTTTACGATGTAAAGTACCAAACATGTAACATCGTAACATTTTCTCACTACCGACTTTTATGTGCTCTATCACACTTAGGTACCTCTTCTGGTTGCGCTACCAGTCGTCTAACCATAGTGAATACATACGCTTTAATTAGCTGTAATGTTTTATTGATTATACTGAAATATGAAGCGTTACTGGCAAATTATTTTTGAAATTAATTAAGTAATTTAATTTGATAAGGTAATTATGATTTTTTCTTAAGAAAGTCTTTTGTGGTATAATTATTTAAACAGTATTTTTTTACCTTCTTTATTCGCCAAATAAATACTCAAATTAAGTATTCGGTATCAGAGTGTAAAAGTACATTTAAGAGAAAGTTTCCATTCGGATATCACGTAACGAAACTGACAGAATGCACGTATTTATCTAGATTGGATGCAAATACGGTTTGATAATATTTTTCGTGAAATGAACCTTACACCAAGTGCATTCGTAAATGCTTATGCTAAACGAACCGAGTTGACTCAGTAAAATACGTATATTTTAACCGAAGATTGCTGGTTCAATGCCTATCTTTCAGGTGTGTATCTATCTACCAATCTTCATTGGCGTAGTAGAGTAAGCTCTAAACCTCAGAAGAAGAAAAGGTCTTAGCCCAGCAGTGGGATCATTCTATGTTTGCTTCGCTTTTAACATTATATTTAAAAAACCGACTTTTGAATTCAGTATTTATAAACAGTATAGTGCAGTAAAAAGAAAGGGTATAAAAATTTAAAAAAATATAAGGATTTTGCAGTCGCTGTGAGGCAAATACAAGCAAAACAGTCGGCGGGCGCTGCATCTGATTGTACAAGTTTTATGTATACAGTTCTATTAGGTTTCCTTTATTTAGGTTATCCAAACAGTAAGTGGCCTCATTTATTTATACATGTTAATTGAGGCACTTGTACACTACAAAATTGTATTATAAAGTTATATTAAATAAAAATAACATTTCTATAACGTCAACAACAAGTTTACAGCGGAATTGAATCTTAGATTTACTAACGAAAAATATTTTTGAAGTCGGTTTTTAGTTACGTAAATGAATTAAAATATGTTCTTCCTTAAATTGTCATTAAACATTGTACATAAGAGCGGTTATCGATTGCATTTATTCAGGTATAAAAGAAATATTGAAACAAACTTAATAGGTTACAAGGATGTTCAAAGCGGAGATGTTATTTGTAATAATTTAATATATATTTAATAAAATAATTAAAAAGCCACATATTTTTTATAATAGCAAAAGCGACTTAAAATATCAATCAAACATGTTATAATAACACCAACTTAAAAGAGTTTTTATGAAACCTGTTTTAATCAGCATCAAGAATAATAAAGCGGCAGAGTTACCTCAGAAGAGTTACTTTCTCTCGGTTAAAATACGAGAAATACTGTCATGTTCGGACGTGGAACGAATAATTAAAAAAAAAGTCGGTATACGATAAATTGGCGGGAAACAATTGGCGGGAAGAATAAAAATTAATAGAAATTTTTGACTGTAAATGTAAAACCAAATGGCATAATATAATACCTATAATTAGCTAAGAAATGCTGATTTATAGAGACGATAATGATACTTTTAAAACGTAATGGTTAATAACTCACAAAATATTTACTATATACATTATAAAAATAAATTATTCATCGTATTCAATCTCAATGAAAATAATTATTCCAAAGTATGCAAATGTGATTTATAACATTATCGTCATTAAAATTTTATATTAATATATACTTAAGCATTACGATTGTGAAAGGTTTTAAAAGTACTTCTGTTTTGCAACGATTTCTTCTCTTCTAGAATCTTCAATCAATCTTCCGTGGGAGAACTAAGGAACAACTGAGATACCACCAGCTGTGTTCACTCACCAGTAAACCCGAGAGAGCACAGCGTGGCACCCGGTCGTTCGATAGCCTGTCTTCTTGCTTCACTAGAAATATTCTTTAACTTGAATGTAAAGCTGATTCTTGTGAATTCTGCTGGTTTCAAACTTGATATATATATGAATAGATACAAAAATAATAATTATAAACAAAATTATTTAGCGCCTTAAAACAGAATTAATCTCTTAATATATTAATTTTGTACATCAAAAAATTAAATCGTTCATCCCAGTCGGTACACGTGATTAAAGATACAATTGAATTGAAACTTTTTTGCGTCAGTATCATTACATATAGACACGTTGCACTCTAAAATAACCGACATGGCGCATAAAAAAGTTTCATTACATAAGTCAATCATAAATCAATTATCATTATTGTGTATATTTTTATAATATTCAGTTCATGTTAATGTGTTTATTAACCGACTTCAAAAAAGTGGAGGTAATTCGGCTGATTTTTTTCGTTAAAAAGTAAAGACTACTCGATTTAACTATAGTTGCAAAGTAGGTACAATTTTGTAAGCAGTAAGTTTTCCTTTGCATCTTAACATTAACATTATATTCTGCTTCTTGTCAGATACATGTATTAATTATTGCCATATTAAATAATTGGGCGTTAAAAATTATAAAAAATATCTAGAAATAATACAGCACTACCACGTTTCGTTGTGCGCACTAGAACCTTAGAAAACCCTGTTTTTTAATCAAAATTTAATCGGTAAATATTAATAACGACATTATTTTTTAATTTAAAAAAGTTTTAACAACTCTTTATAAAAAAAAATATATTCATGAAGATAATTTATGTAATTATTTTCCATAAATAATTTAGCATCACACGAGATACATAAATTAAACACTTCATAATATTGTAGTAAAAAAAGCATTTCGTTTTTAACGAAACGGGTAATCAACGTCATCTATCGGAGATAATGATAACTAACAGGCTTCTTGTAAGTCGTTAAGAGCCACCTGTCTCTTCGTACCTGCACTACATTTAATTATAACAGCCTACGAGTTTTAAGTTATAATCAATAGATGTCACTTTATACCTACCAATATATTTTTTTTATTTTGTACAGCCCTAGACACATTAATGAAATTTGACACATTGCAATATTTTTATGCGTCATTTTACTATCGATTTAATAATTATATGTTTATAATTAAAAAATATATACATTCTACGGGTATATTTAAGTACCTATCTCCATTACAAATTCAATATTGTTGAAAATGCTAAACTATTTATAGATATTTTTTTTTGTTATATGGACTTTTAGTTGAGTAGGTTCCTAAAAAAAAATCTAAGAAATTATATCATATTCTATTTTTCACAATACGTTATTACATATGAAAATAGTTGTAATAATATAAATATGTATAATAATTACATCATAAACGACTATTTATTATTCAATCAGCCTGTATATAAATTTTGTTTAAATTAATGTTTAAATATATCTATTGACATACACTTTTTCGCCTAGAGAATCAGTAATAGGATTGAGATTCATCGAGGGAATAGCAGCCATACTTGCCGCCATTACGAGCTGGGATAATTTACACAATGGCTATTTTAAACTTATATTAAATACTTATTTAAGTTAAACGTGTGCTTATAAAATTGCATATTATATTATTCTACAATGCAAAATAAATAGCTTAGTATAAAAAATGCAAAAGTAACTTTGTCTTTCTGTTATAACCTCATCACAAATAAGTTTACGACATTGAATCGCTCGTAATGAACTAGATACAGGCAGACATATTCATTATGAGATTTACGGGTGAATGTGGAACAAAACGAGGGCTCTGTGCTATAAGCGAGTCTTTTCATAAAATATGTTATGCTATGATTATTTAGTGACTTATATACAGTAACTTTGACAGACACACTTAACTTTTAATCATATGTAATAATTATATAATTATTATATCATGTGTATATAAAGTATACATGTATAAAAATAAATACCTAAATGACTTATAGGTAATATGTATCTCTAAATTTTTAATCCGAGATATGCCTGAAACGCATGTTTTCCTAATTATCACCATTAGCTCTATATTAATTATAACTAAAAAATTGTCTAAACTAAAGTCAAATTGACAACATTTAATAACGTACATCATTTAAAGGAATAATTTGTAAAAGGAAAAATAATTTCTTATTGTACTTATTTGATTGACGGCCCTACCCAAGATGTCTCTGAAGGAGGTACGGTTTTGGCGGGATGAGGGGAGGGCCTTCTCGCCACGTGCGAGCCTTGACCTTGAATAGCTTGTGTACGCTCGTCGCTAAATGCAGCTCACCACTTAATTTGATGCAGTGGTCGTTTGATTGGGTTATCTTAACGTGTCGTCATTTGTTAACTTATCTTTGTTCAGTTCATAGGTTTCAATGACGACTGTAACTGCAGAAACAACCGTATTTTTTTTTCTACTTTGATATTTGTAGTGCTAAAGGAATTGATTTTTAATAAGAAATATATTCATAAATAGAGTTAATATATAATTTATTCGACAATTTTTTTTTAAACGTCAATTACAACGGTATCGATGTACAATAACATTAATAACACAGTCATCAGACGAAATCTAGTACAGGTACTGATTAACCTAGTTAGGCTAATTTCACCTGTGTTAAGGATAATCAGTCCTCTCCCCGAGAGTAGAAATAATCGAAATACATCAGGAATATTTCCTAGGTAATTAAAATAATTGTAAGTGGTTTTAATATTCATCGGTGTAATAACTTTGTGTTTATCAGCACGTTATCTATGAAACACGACAGCGGTGTCTATTGCTTGCTCATTTACGTAGTCAATGATACGAATCTATCGAATGACTTGCGCGCATCTTTAACTAGCCGCTTAGAGCTATTATTTATTAGAGTATTTCAATGTTTTGAAGTATCATTTATAAATCTTACATAAATTATACTTTAATTTAATTTTAAAATATTAATTGTCTCAAGTATCAACTCTTATCAAGTGATTGAAGTTAATATTTATTTAATGTTTGGTTCAATAATCATTGGAATCTGTGAGGACGTTAGGGGCGTGCGGTGGGATGACCGAGGTCTGGAGTGCTGAATAGCCTCAATAATGTGCCCTATGCATATCGCTAGAGACGATCCTCGATCACACTGCACTTATGTTCGCCACGTACGATAAAAAACTGTCGTCCACGATATCAGGGCCCTGGAACCAACCGGTCCTTTGTGGACAGTCCTATACTGGTCGAAAATAAAAGGGTACCCCCAATGGATGTCCAGTCCGAGACACCTAGATGGTTAAAACAGGCCCTTAGTGGAATCGAATTGGGAAAAACGTATTCAGTTGTACATTATGTTATTGCATTGGATGAGATTGGTTTAGAGGTGAGATCATAATTTGTACTCAAGTTATGCCGGACGAAAGTATTCCGAGTAGGATTAGGCTGGCCGATGGTAAAATCTTGTTAAGTTACTAAATCCTTAAATTCTTTCTTTATTTTCTTTGTAACGATAAAACTGCGTTGAACTTAAGTTAACGTGATGACGTCAGCTTATGATATTTGTAAATATAAGTATTAAAGCATCACTTGGTGTTGCCTACATTTGAAATGTTTCATAGTATCTTTAAGTCAAAAATGTTAAAATTTTATGATACAACATGATTCCTTGCAAGATAAATATTCATTCTAATATTTCATATTAAATGTGTGTTTTCGAGTCTGAGGAGGTTTAATAGAATAAAAGCCGTCAACACACACATTTTCTTTAAGTATACGAATATAGCTATGAATTCTTGACTTCCGATGAATCCTTGGAAAGTTTCCAGACTTGAGGCTTACTTGGATTTTTATATCTTATAAGATTTCTATTAAAATACATTTCTTTCGTGAAAACGATATCAAAAACTTCTAAGTGAAGGCAGTAATCTTTAAGGTTTCTCTAACAACATCAGCTCATAAGCTTTGAATTTCATTCAAAACTGGTTTTATCCGGTAAAAACAAAATGGCATTAAGTATCATACAATAGCACAATATAATAGGATGACTGTGCTATTTATGGACTAATGAGACTTAATGACATCCCGTGCTTAAAAGAATGACCCTCGTCTTTTCTTTCTAAGCTTTGGTGCATTTTACTTAGCGTGGTTTTTTACGAAATAAAGTTTATTTTACTATTCTTTTTTATTTACTTAAAATTAAATGTTTTTAAAATTAAACTTACTTGATACAGCAATAATTCAGGGCAGAAGTTCCTGCAAAACATAAAATGAATAAGATAAGCAATAATATAAGCAAAGGTAGAAAATCACAATTGCCCTGATATAAACACTAATGTTCGGTTACTGTGTTCAAGAAACGATTTGTTTTGCTTACGGATAGTACGACGTCTAAGGTAAGTGTCTACGAACAGTAATTCAGAAGAAACCATTGGTTTGCTACTTATGGACCAGAAGGCTACGTATTTAAATATGTCGGATACTAGAGGATACGTAAAAAACCCGGCATAAAACGTAAAAATTATAGAAGGTACAATATTATGATAAAATATAAATATTGGAGACTCCTATGGTTATAAATATTTGTCTGAAGATTGAACATACAGTCATGAGCACTGCGACCAGTTGAATAGACCACTAAGTCAGATAATTTAATCATCATTTATTTTTATGCTTTCTGAAGGACCTAATCTCTTTCCTCTTGGTTCAATTTATTCATTGACTCAGACACAAAAAGTCACAAAATGACTGCTTGGTTTTCAAGACAGACTACAAGTTAAAAAATACAATGATTATGTAAAAAAATATAATGTTTTGGCATTGACCACTCACCATCAGATCGCAGAGCTCGTCTACCTTCAAGTGATCCGTGATGAAAACAGGAATTAGTATAATTATCTGCTAAATATGCACATGATTTCACATAAACAGATCCTACGTTTTGCTTTACAGCGCTTTAAATGCATTCCAGCGTACACTAGCAACATAAATATGTTCATATCTCTGTGCATCTTGTTGATGTTTATTTTAAAAGATGCAGTACTTTAAAATATTTGTAAGGATAATTGACAGTCGCTTCGTCTGGTAAATTTTTAGTTGCAGTTCAGTGTTTCATTTTTTGTATATAAGTTGTGACGTAGTATTTTTTTTTTTGTCATTATTACATTGTGAGCGTCTACGACGTGAAAGGAGTAACGATAATTTATATACATTCAAGAAAACCATTTTGATAATAGAATAAGTGTTCGTTGTTAAAACAACCGATTATATAAATATAATACTTGGTTTAGATCGCGGTTTCGCTCGCGCGTTAGGAGCGGAAGTCGTAGGTTTTAGATATAAAAAAACCTGTTCATCCTTGTTTTTTAGCTAAAGCGTTAACAGTCAGACAGAGTTACTGTCGCATTTATAATGGAAGTATATGTCTATCTATATTTCTAGATAGCAGGGAATTTGTGTCAGCATATTAATAGTAGTAGCATGATAAACGTAATAAGCCTATGCAATTTTAAAACAAATCAATTTATTATTTTTTAAATGATTTTTCAATTGGCAAAGTCTGGTTTATACTTTACTCAAAAATTTACTTTCGGCCTTTTGTCACCAAAGCCACCGAATTATTTATTGAACTCTCAACTAGCGTTCATCTTCATACATGTAGCGTTGTGATTCGTAGGGACTAAGAAGTAATAGGCTCGAAACTCTCTTTTTCTTATAAAAAATCTAAATATGCTTTATTCGATTAGGCTTTAACAATCACTATTGTATCGCCATTTTGCAGAACTATATTATGTTGTATACCGGTTCGAAATGTAGATCCTACCGAGAAATGACAAGAAATTGTAATAAATAATAATAATAATAATAATAAGTCCCTTTATATCCCAATACAGAAGGCTGCTATCTTGAACACATGTAGAATAGTAAGAAAGTTCATGCAATTAGAAGAGACTGACACAACATAATTACTACACATAAATATTACATACATAAATAACACACACCACATACTGCATTCACTTGATTTATATCCGTGAATGTAGTCTACACCAGCTTAAAGGCTGAGAAAAACAAAATTTCCGAAAATAATAATAATGGCCAAGAGCCTCGACCAACACCTTAAGAGGCTCTCGTTAGGCAGCTGGGTCAAGGGCCTGATGCAGAAGGCAGTACTCCTCGGCACGGCGCGTATTGTGAGGTAGTTCCTCTCTCTGGGGCCCTGACCACCGGTGGCTTGGACCCTGTTCCCGCCACTGGTTGGCCTCTGTATTTTATATTTTTAAATATATTTTATATATTTTGTATTTTATATTTAAAAATGTATGTATACATGAATGAAAATAAATAAAGATAATAATAAATAAACATATGTAATTATAATAAATGAAGGGAGAAGATTTTAGTCCCAGATAAAAACGACTCTAAAACATGTCAAGACAAGAGATTGATACGTTAGAAGCATCTTCGTTGGTCACAAAGAAAAATAAACGACCATTTTCGTTGATTTATAAATGTTTAAAATTATTGTTGTACTGCCTATATCACGCAGAAACGGTGGGTTAAGTTAAAGCAACTGTGTAACAGTGTTACTACTTTATACACAATAGTGCTTACGATAAGTGTAAATATTTATACATATGTACAAATTGTGCACACAGCCTTAATTATTACTCAATAAATACGAGTATCTGAGTCTGGGGACATTTAACAATATTACATAATTATTATGAATTTGAACTAATTTCAGACTGTTGCGTTTTGTTTTTGATTAATTGTTTGAATTAGGAATTTAATCCATCTATATTGTAAGCATGTGTTAATCGCTTTCTTTTTTTATTACTGTAGTAATGCAACGCACACCACCATCTGATGGTAAACGCTATCAGGATAAAACTCGTTCGTAGAATTTCTTGGAAGTCCGTTTGGGTGGAACCGCTCAAATTTTCCAATACTCTCTATTTTTAAAATTAGAACACTACTGTTATGGGGGGGTATGCCAATGTAATAAGAAAAACGTTGGTACTAAACAAAATTGTAAGCATCTGCATCCAAACGTTAGGTAAATCACACGTATAACATTAAATCATTATTATCACACGTTGCCAATCGAACATATAGGTAGTAGGTACTTATTTTACTCGTTTATCAAACAATTATTAACCATTTACCAATATATTTTTATTCTTTACAATTTTATCAGTATAAGTATTCCAATTAAAATAAATAGTTCATACATGAGGTATAAAGGAGAGTCGCAAAATGTAGTTATGTTAATTTATTGATGCTTTAAATCAAACCTCGTTATATTGAAGGCACGTGCATACAATACCTATTGCCTCTTTATAAGATAAGTTAATTTTATTAATAAAATAAATCTTAATAACGAAGGTTTGATTAATTAAGTAACGTAACTAATGAAAGACATTACCAGCTCTGACAAATTACCAGTAGTTACCATATTTTGTTTTGAATTTTCAGGAAATCCTATAAATAGACTTCTAGGGCTTTTGCGTCATCTACCCACGCCAGGGGTGTGGAGGGGGTAGAGGGGAGGCAGGATGTAAGCGCATGCGCTTCCTTACCGCCTACGTAATGTCAAAGGGCAGACCCGGGCGAGGTGGATCCTAGGAACCGACGCGGACTAGATTGATTTACCAACTTGTACATGGAATTTTGTAATCGATTGTAACCGGAATGACTAAATATTTTACCTTTAGCAATTTTTTTTTTATAACATCGTTGTTTCAGACAACTGACCAGCTTTATATGTAAGTATATATAATTTATACACGATAATTGTATATGTTTACGTAATATATTTTGCAATTTAAACCGCCTTTAATGTTGTTTTTAGTGGTATTATAAGAACGTCCGAACAATTGTTGTTTTATTGTTACATAATTAGCATGCTCATATTGAAATCTATTCATTGTCAGAGGGTAGTCATTGTGACTCTGTGGTTAAGTGGTTTTTATTTTACTGCCGTTTTGTTATTTATATATTGATTGAAGGATTTTTTTACTTTTTATGACTTTAAATTAAAGACAGACGCATTTTTTAATGCCGTTAACTGTTTAAACATTTCTAATGAGGTAGAAGATATTTGTTCATAATATTACGATGAAGCATATGCTTGTTAGAAAGTTACCAAGACGCCATAAAAGTGATTAATATTATATTTTCGAAACATCGCAAGAATAATTTGTATTTTTATAAATATGTCTTTAACAAACAATAGTTTTGTTAAGATGTTCTTAAAAAACTTTTTTTTTTAGTTTAAATAAGCAAACGTCCAATGAATACTGTTTTTATTTATTAGACGTTTGAATGAGGCTTTAGTTTCAGTTCTTTAGCTGTTGAAATATGAATATTCGTAAGCTTTAGTTCCATGAAAGATAGAAGGAATATTTTTTATCCAAGTAATTCAGTTATATTTAAAATTATATTTCCTATAAGTTTTACGTTTTGTAAAGTACTTAATATATTTTAAATCATTGTGTAATGTACACTATCTACATAAAAATACTGGTTTTTATATAAGTGCCGCCGCTATATATACATATTAAATATAAGCTAACAGTGCGGCGGAAAACCAACTTCTAACAAGATGGATAATTAATTCATAAAACAATAAAAGGGATCGTGAAGCGACATTTAGTTTCGATAAAACTGCGACACGCGATCCATCTTAACAAAGGGACGGGAATCTGACAAATGCACACAAAAGGTCAAATTCCCGCCTGCCATTACGACTCCATAAAACGTTCTGTTTAAAAATTGCCAGCAAACGTGCAGACGAGTAAAACAGAAATAAATAAGCAAGCGCTGGCAGCGCTGTTGCTAGGCGCGTTCAAGGTCTCCTGCCCCTCCCCATCAGCGCGCATGTGCAAGCTGCACTCGCCAGACGCACACACGTAGGATCGCACACATATCCATGTGCTAGCTTAAGAGCTAGCTATCGAAATGCTCGCACAAATCGTCGTATATTTATCTGATTACATATAAAACCATTATTACATTGGTATTGGCTTTTTATTTTTGCATTACAATTAGCCAGTTTACATGTTGTTTTATAAAATACAAAAATTCCATTTTTAACAGGAATGTATTTAAAAAAATGCCAACGATCACAATTAACATTACATATGACAGTCATTGTTTTTTATATGTATTATGAATATTTTAAAACATATTCGACCAAACAAAAATTTAATTAGTTCTAATTAACATCAATTTAAGATCAATTAAATGCACTTACGATTCATTATACATATTTTATTCAGACGTAATATTCCTGTCTACAATATTTATTTTTCAATTATAGATGACGTTGCCGATAATAGAAAATGTGTGTTACACGTTCACTACCAACATTGTATCGGCGAATGGTTGCCAGCTCTCGCGCTATGTCACACAACCTACGTGGAATACAAACACGTGCAAACTTAAAGGGTTCGCGTATGTGTGCGATAGCTGATTAATAACATGAGATATTCTTGGTTTTGTACGGAATCGCTTTAAAATTTCACACAGCGTTAATAATAGATAGTTTCTATGATAAATAAGTATTCTATGTTCAGACACTCGATATGGAGTGATATCTATTCGTGCTTATCACACATACCTGCTTTTAAAGAGATTTTTAATATTTAACAAGTTGTCCTTGGAAATGTTTAATGCTTTTAAGGCGTTTTTCTTTGAATTCTTGTAATAATATGTGTACGGGCATGTAAAATGTGGTTCCTTTTTGTTACTATTTCGGTGTGTTTGGCTGTCAACGGTCAGCTTTTGTCATGGTATAAAAAATATATGAATTAAATGTAATTAAACTAAAACAGGCGTTATGAAACAAATTGTTAAATTAAATTATAAGCTTATATCAACAAAATATATTAGGCGAAAAAAACATTTGCGAACAAACAGACACTCTTCCCAAAAGTCAGCCTTCTAAAAAGTACAGGGAACTCTATAACTCTGGGAACCTCAAAATCTGTAGAATTTTATAATGCGTATTTTTTTAATAATATATACCTATAATAGCAAAACATTAAAATTTCTTATGATTTGAGTAGACTGAAAAATACTCAAGTAGGGTCTAATTTTTTAAAAATATTTAATAGCGTTAAATAAAAATATTACCTGGAAAAACAGCTCTAATTGCATTCGTTTTCCATAATCTGATAAAATCATTCTTACTTAACCACTCAATTCTATTCATCAGAAAATCAGACTCTGGAAAATAAGAATCAGAACCTGTAAGTCAGATTTATTATGTAAATATTTATAATATATTATGTAGCTATTATAAGTATTTTAATTATAGCCAATCGTAATTCTGGAGTCAAAAAAAATAATCTTAATTATTATTAAGTAGCTCTAGCTCTTTACAATGTTTATAAAAAAAGTCATTTTAATTCAAACAAGTATAACGATGAGTAAATACTTAATATGTCACAAACATCAACCTTGACCAATTATTAAAAAAAAAAAAAGTTTTCTTTCTACGGCACGTGTAAAATTTACAATATTTGAACGACTTTTCTTATCACTGCTATGCGAAGTGTATGGATGGGATTCATTTAAGCAAATCAATGCTAGGGGATAGATATGCAAGTCAATTTATGCGCGTAGTGGAAAAAATAAATACATTTTACATGTGCTTTTATTCTACATAACTACTTGAATCTAGGAATTCGTAAGGCTAATTTTAATACCGACCTGTGTTCAACGATTGAACAAAAAGTACGAAAAGTAATGAATACGATCTAAGAAGTTATTATAACATTCAATATGGAAAAGGACTTTATTTATTAATTACTTTTCGAAGGAAAATTTCATTGTCTAATGAAATTTGCTCCATGATGGTAAATATTCACGTACACACACAAAAATTGATAATGCGCAACGAAAAAAAAATCCTTAGACCACCAATGCGGCGTGCCTCCCTGTGACTGTAATTAAACTTACCCTTCAACCCGGACCACAACACTATGTAGGGAATTCATGTTGGGCGGTAGAAAACGGTTGAGTGGGCGATAGTCGATATCCACATAGACGGGTCTACTCAAAGCTTTCCTTCCGGAATAACTTCAAATCAAAGCACATCTATAGTTAAGTTTTGAAAACTAATAGATACCGACAACATAATAAGGTAAAGTTTTTAAGCAGTTAACGTCTCCTCTATTATTATAGCATTTAATACAGAACTCGTGTAAGTACGTAGAATTTGTAAAAGAAATATTTTATCTGTATAAAGACTAAATTATTTATAATAAATTGTGAGAAATTTTAAATTAACCAACTAATTTATTCTGTCACTGTTTGATTTTAAAGTTTTCCTTATGTTATTTGGGAAATAAACGAATATAGTTACTTAATTTCCAAATAAATATGTTTATTAAATTAGGTTATTATAGAATAATTTAAAGACTTTTCTGAGATTTCGACAAATGTTTATGGATAAACGTTTATATTATTTATTTTATTTTCATTTTAAATAAATAAAATTTGAAATTAAATAATAACGATACTTCATTCAACGAAAAAATCCACTAACTTCGTTACGTAGCTAATGCATAGTCTAACTCCCCCCAGGGTGAAGAAAGTAACCTTTGAAATGTCAAGCGCGATTAAAACGACCTTGTTTACCTAGTCACCTACTTACTTATTTACAAACTACCCTCTCTTTCTCACCCTACTGCACACGCAATGGGGAGATTTGTGGGGTTGTTGATTAAATAGTACGCAACTATTAAATTACATTATGTACAATTGCTCCTCGAGTATTGTTAAAAAATTGTAAATATTTCAATAGGTTCAAATTGAATTAAAACACTTAATTCTTAATTATTAAAGTCAGTTAATTCATTAGAATATATAACCTTTTTAATATAATATAATGTGAAATAAAACAAAGTAAAAAAAACCGCAGCGCACTGCCTACAAACTAAAGTTTAATTAGGTATATCACGGTCTCGACTCATGATGGAACAATCCACCGGCGATTGTTTCTGTCTACACGTGCCGAGACGTCACAAAATGATCAACTTATGGCAATTTATAGCATTGATATTTAAACAAGTTAAATTAAAAAGTATAATTATAATAACCTATTTTGCAAAAGTAAATTAATTAAACTTGTATAAAATATATTTTTACATAAAGCAGACCGCAAATATTAACATGACTCTTATAGTTGTGACTAATGTTGTTGTATAATGTAAATAAACATAAACGATCAGCCATATTGGCCGCCATGTTTGTGACGATACGTCAATGTGACGTGACCGTCAGCTGATATTGTTGATAGCGCTATTGCACAAGCTCATAGAGCCACGCTCATGCGAACTTGTTTTATTATTTTCCGTGAAGGTTCTATATGATAAGTATAAACGAATGTCGAACCAAAATACTACGTGAACGAGAGCCAATAACTGTTCCAATTTACATACGTTTGATCCAGTTTTAGATCGAATAATGAACAATGGTTTTGTATACAGCTTTGTTATTGAATTGCATGCTCAAATGTGACCAAATTCCTGAATATTTGCTACAAAACTTTGTTATTCATTTATTACAGATTTTGAAATATTTTTTATTGTATATATTACATTATCATATAAACCGTATTAAATACAAATTGAAACAAAATACGATTTGCTGATTATAATTATTAGTTTGGTGATTGATATTCAGGCTTCGCGGGTACGGGTTCAAGGTAATTTAGTCGTGTGGGAGGCCCCGGGCCAAATCTTTTAATACATCAGTTACATACTGTACCTCGATACAATAATTTTACATATTCGTAAGTTTTGAAGCTATAAATATTTTGTACTTTAAAATATCCCATTGCTTTTAAGATATTTTTTCTCAATAGGAAACGCTTATATCATTTAGTATTTTTTTGTAGTATTTTAACGCTTTTCGTTAACTAAAGGTTAGATAGTATTCATTCGTATATTTCAATGTATAAGTTTTTATAATTGAAACGTAATAGTAGTGCCTCTCAAAAAAAAATACTATAAAAAGTAAAATCAAGTAGTGTTACAAAAATATATGTATATTATTTTAAACGGAAATTATTAGAGATTATTTCACAATCTGTATATGAAAAAAAGGAAACCATAATTTCTACGTACAAAATTGTGTAACAGTAAGCCAATAGTAACATTAATTATACACTGCCGACTTCGCCATTGTTTTATAGTTGCGTCATTTGAACTTTTTTTATAAAACAAATAAAATTTTTTTTAAAAAAATATATAAAGCAGAAAGCAAAAATATATACGTTTAATTACGTGTATTTGTGACGACGACGTATAATGTGAACAAAATGAATAATTGTGGTCGAACACTAGTAGTGTTCAAATAAAGTAGCCTGCCAAAGCTAGCGTCGGCTGGGATCACCCGATTGCCTTGAACTTGTGTGTTCGACATTTTTTGCCGACTCCACAACAGGATACGACGCGGTGTATCAGTCTCTTGGCCCTTATTCTTGATGCCCTTGATTGGCCTTAGAAATTTTTGGCAGCCATTTTGAAAGCGAAACTTGAAATAGTTTTCTTGGCATTCTTGCATTTTTGAAAGCATTTTTGTTTTTTTTTTCAAATAAACATATATAGGCATTAAGAACAAATCGTCCTTTTTTGTTGCTAAGCGCAACGGTGATGTGCCTTTTACATAAACATCTTCACCCAGCGCAGTGTTTTCAAAACGTGACAATAATATTTCATTCATTTATGTCATATCTCACCTATTTGCAAAACAATGTGAAGCAGATAAAGACGTTCAAAGTAATTCATAAACTGACCGCCACGATTGCAAGCTGTTGTCTATTTAAGACTTAGTTAGGTATGTCTAGTGTCTAAAACAAATATGGCCACTACGGCAGGTAACATGACGCCTTCAAACGCTTCCCCGTAAAAACGCAATTTGTACATTGATTTTTGTTACAATACTTTAATTTATTGGAACTACAGTTTAAAAAATCATACTTAAACATTTCGAAGGGTAAAAATCGCGCAAGCGATAAGTAGATTCTCTGCTTACCTACATCTTCACGATTTAAAAAAAAATAGCGTGGACTCCGAACCAGATAAACGATCGAAATATAAGTACGAATGTATAACTTACTGCTTACCAGTAATTTTCGCGTCAGGTATTGCATAACTGGAACCGGGTGACGGGTCTCGTGCGCCAGAGAAATGCACATGGTGTTCACCGGCAGAATTCCGACACGTCGCGGTACGATCGCAATTTTGCTCACTGCTCTTTCGCGTCACCTGGAAGGACCAGAGGGCGTTTGAGAGCCTTACATTTTCGGCTGGTTGTATTAATTTGGCGGTTAATGGTTGGATATCGTAAGGAGTTTCGCGATGCGATGTGCAGCGTCGTTGTCGAGGTACTGACGGCGGGCCGGCCGCGTCGCCGGCCGCTCCTGCATTGCGGCGCGCAGTCGCACTCGCTCGCGCATGACCTTGGCATTGAACTTGGCAATGGGCCGGCGCGGGCCGAGGGGCGCGTGGGTGCGGGGCCCCGCCCGCGGGGCTGGTGATGCACCGGCAGCTGCACCGCCCCTCCCGCCGCCATCCTTCCGCCTTGCCGAGATCACTTCGACCAACCCTTCTCCCATTTTAAATTTAGTGCTACGGTTTGAGCCTGTTTCGGAATTATTAATGAAAGCTAACCAGGACGTAAGAGTAGATTTAATTAAAAATAAACAGTTATAATATTCATTCGTATTATAAAATATCTTTATATCTTAATATATTTCGGAACAAGTATAGTCATTATAGGTAATTCAAAAATAGAATATTACTTTAAAGGCCTTGTTAAGCGGGAAATTTTATTAGAAATTAATCAGTCCAAAATACTATGTGAACTTTGTATGTAAAATGTGAACGAAACGTAATATATAAATTTAAAAAAATTGAACAATTTAAATCCATCGATTCATTCATCGCTGCTACGCCCGTAATTTCCGATTACGTGTTCCAGATTACGTTTATATTATTTGAAGCGAGAGTACCTAAACGAAAGGGATTTCATATACGAATAATTCGAACATTTCTGGATGAATTCTTGTATAACAATATCGAATATCTCCATTGAGTTACAAAATGAGTTACTCGGGTGATGCCTGATGGCGTCTTCCTACACGACGGGTGGAGGTGGTTAAATGAGATCGATGCGGAACGCGCATGCGTGAATCCGCTACAGCCTTCCTGGGCTTGGGAACTATCGAGCCCGTCACAACTTCATCGCTACATTATATGTAGTGTCCGTTTTCATTGCCATCGTAAATGAATATGTAAAACGTATGACTCGCCTTCCATTTATTTAATAGTTACGATAGATTAACATACATATATACTTTATTTGTTTTGATCGGAAATAGGATCGTAAAATAAATAGAATATGAATTGCATATTATTATTAATATTGGCATTAAAAAAAAGAAAACAAAACATATAGTATGTATTAGGTAAAAGAATGTACTACAAATTAAGAAAAACGAAGTCGCGATCTTCAAGTAGACCATTTGACAAGTGACGTTTGATCGTAATATCCATATGCTCAGAGGGTGTATAATTTAGTTCAAACACATGTCAAAATGGCAATCATAGTCTTCCAGACAATACTTGTAGATCAATAACGTTATCATTTAGATAAATTATAATCGGTTATCATCAAAGATAAGCTAGTTTGCAGATCACCATAAATTATAAAATGCTTTGCATAGTATGTACTTTAGAAAAGTTATTTAATGGAAAGATACTCTATTGCAATGTGAATTACCTTTAGAAAATTGATAATAGTCATATTTTGTTTAATTGAAGGTATAATATAGAAGGTATATATAAAGTAAATGATCCATTGCTGGGCTTCTATGCCTGTTTAAAAGAAAGAGATGTTTAATGCAACAAGCTACTTCAATCCGAGTTTGAATTAATTTTAATTATAAAATAAATTTCTTTGTAAGTTCGAAATGAAAAAAAAGCATGTAAATATACGAGTCTAAGTTACACATATATATAGATACACAAAGTAAAAAATCCTGTACTTAAAGCGTGTCACAATTTCGCAGACGTGTGGGTGGCCTTGTCCTTGCAGGAATCGATAGGCGCGCGCCCTATACCAGCTGAGCCTTGCCATACATTCTAAGCACCAAAACTTGCACAATTTTATTTGAATATATAACTTACTATCATTGCATTAGAATCTATAATCGTATATGTCGTTCCGTTATACAAATCTCAATTTATAATCCTGTTTATTTACATTGTTACGTGCGAGAGAACAGTCCCTTAGCTTTTGTGTGAACTTTACACTGGGAAACAATTAGGTTAATACATTTTTGGGACGTTATGTTACGTCAGATTTTTATCACGCCTTTGTATTAATATTTCTTCTTTTTTTCTATCTTTATAGAGCGAATTAATAATTATGACTTCTTTTTATTACTGCTTATAGAGATTAATGCACTACTTGGAGTACTATTTGAAGAGGGTACAAATGGGTTCAATATTATGTATATGATTTCTCGTTATTATCAAAGAACTTTTACAATTTGCTAATGAATACTAGTAGTAAATACTACTCTGTGTCTACTAAATAATAATGTTCTGCCCTTGTTACCTACTTGTGTGTGTAATTTTCAACACCGCATTGAAGTATAATGTCTGCATCCCATCAATTATTGGAGCAGGCTTCCATTTTGCAGTGAGACGTAAATAAAACGACGACTAGATATATTTTTCGTGCATTAAGAATATTTCGTCTATGAGCAGATAATGTGGAAATCTATAAAAAGAGCGCATTCCATCAGCCCACTTCACGTACGATTATATTCCCTCGTCACGTCACAAATTATATGACACTAAGGTCGAATCGACCCTCATTTATTTTATTTGCAATCCAATGTAAATTTGATCAGCATACCTGATTAACACTACTTCAACAATTCTATATAGACAGTCGTATAGACTTTGATAGGTAAACTAATATGATGATACGATGTATTTAATACTCAACAGGAATAATTTATATTAAAATATGAGAATCATTATAACATACACGGCAGACATTTTTTTTTCTATTTTTAGTGTTAATGTAATTGTAAATTTTAAATTCTTTGTGTTCCGTTTGTCATCGTTCCACATTTAAATGATCTTAATGTTTCTTAACTTCATCTCATCAATCTTAAAGTTATTGTCAAACCATTAGCAATGATATGATTTGTGCTTTTTTTTTATTTTATTTTATTTATAGATAGCTGGGCTGGTATATGGGCCACCTGATGTTAAGTGGGTACCACAACCTAAAAAATATTGGCGCTGTAAGAAATATTTTTTTCAAACTGAAATATATTCTAAACATGTACAACTAATAACTTAAACACCGAAAATCAGGTTAACTTTATGACAGCGATTTCAGACAGCTTATTTGGCACTCATTCAAGAAAAATATTTTGTCAGACTTCAAGCATATACTAAGTTATCTAGCTATCGCTATTTTAAGAAGGCTGGGTCACTGAGATTATTTAATTTTCTCAAAGAATATTCTTAAAATATATAAATGCTGGGACATTGAAATATTCGCTTGTGTAGTAGTTACGAATGAAGTTCCTCCAAAAAAGAATAACTTGAAAAGTAATTAATAACCTATTAGGTGCTGGTAGGCTCCATTGAATTTTCATATGCTTAACTTGGATATCGCAAAGAAATCAGCACGTACACATAGTAAATAATATACAACATATTATTTACTATGTGGATCAATCGATCCCCATTTAAGCGGTACGTATGATTTCCTAATCCCTCGACGGAAAACCCAGCTGTGGGAAGTTTAAATTTATTACTTTACGTTTAGCAATTAGCCATAATAAATGATCAGTTTAAAAATCACTATAATGTTTCTATATATAATTGAAAATTATTACAATTTTAATCGAAGGGAACGAATGAATGAATGAATGAAAAAATATATTAAGATATTCTATTTAAAGTGTTGATCGTCGTATTTCTTATCGTTGTCTAATTTACAATTAAATACTACTTCTACTACAATACATTAAGATGTAGCAATTTTAGAATAAAACCGTGTCGACTTTGCACAAATAAATTAAGTTTGCCTTTTTAAAACCAAAATATAATTTATACTGTGTAAATATATTCTTAATACAAATAATATAAAATTCAATAATATAAGTTGGCTTTTACGAGCATTTGCAAACCAAATAGGAACATTAAAATATCGTAAATTCAAATTATAGATAAGATACACAGAAGGCACGGATAATACGTCTGGAGAAAAGGAGATTTATTTATGAAAAGTAAATATAAACTAGTATGAAATACATTCTCCTCGAAGGGAGAGGAGGCCTTAGCCCAGCAGTGGGAAATTTACAGGCTGTTAATAATAATATAATAATAATAATGAAATAGTATTAATTAGACATTCTACGATCAACGGTCTTATAATTTACCACTAGACCAACGAGGCAGGCCGACTTGCTTAGGATGGACTAGAGAATACACCCGTGTTTGCATATACTTGTACAATTTAATAGGTCCTGCGTAGGTGGTCGTATCCCATTAGCTGCCGTGAATAAAATCGGCTGGACGACATCATCATCACTTAAGTTATATCAACAAAAACTTTAGAATTCATCGACTTTTAACTTCTATATTAGTATCTAATAGATCTTAATTTTAATGTCTTTAAAACTTCTCTGCTTCTTCAATCTGGTCCTGGCTTATTAGCATCCACCAACACGCATTGGAACAACGTGGTGGAATATGCTCCTAACCTTCTCCTTAAATGGAGAGGAGGCCTTAGCCCTGCAGTGGGAAATTTACAGGCTGTACACATGGCTTCTACAACTTAATATCCATAGTTCATTTAGAGGTCCATACTTGTTAATAAATTTAACGCCGTAACCGATATCATTGGGACAAAATAAACTATTAAACTTTAAGGTTAAAATGAACTTGTTTCATATGTCGAATGGAAACGGAACAAATCAAATTTGACTCTATTTCATAACTAAATTAAGTCAAAGATTCATGTAAACCGATTTAATAATATTTACAAGAAAATGCTTTAAACTTGTACATATATATTTAAATGTTGTTATAATCATTGATATTTCAATTTGAAAAACAAGTTTATGTTACCTCAATGTGACGTCAGTTTGCCAAGTCATGAACATTAAGCAAAGAAGTCTCATAGAAAAACCCATGTTATAGTTCAAAACAAAGATTTATAATGCTAACAAGCGAATCGTCCGGCCTCGAACGGGTAGCATTAACAATAAGTACCTAGATACAGATAGACATACGTATAGTGTCGCGGAATCTTCTTTAGAACTGATTCAAAATAATAATTCCTGCATACATGTTCAATATGGATTTACACAGCGTTCTTCAAGGAAACTGTCGAGACCCAGGCTTTTTTCTTAGCTTTTAAATTTATCTAAATAAATTGTATAAAATATTTATAAATAATATAATTGAATATACTAACTTTAACCTATCGGTACGATCAATTTCACGAGTGAAAACAGCATAAAATCTTCATAATAGTTTTTGAGATTAGAGCGAATATAAATACTGAAACACAGTGAAAGAATTTAATTAATTGTAAGTATATCTACTGGAAAGTTTTATTTATTAAAAAAAAATTTTTTTTAGGTCTGCAGAGCCATGTTATATCAAACACATCGTTACTTTGAATTGATATGAGAATGAAAATGAGAAATAGTTTCTGACGCAGCTTCACTGTTCAGTCACGTGTTCTGAACAGCACGTGCTGCATTTTCCTTTCACATCGTGACATTTTATTTTTTAATCGGTAATAGTCTATTTACAATTCTATGCAAACATACATATCTTTATAAATGTTCGTTCGATTTGTGTACGTAAAAAGTATACTTTAATATTTAAGCAAATTATATAATTATATTATTTTAAGAACAACCTAATACAATTAAATAACAATGAGATCACATAGTTAAATAACTAAATTAAATAATTATATCGGTGTCCTTTTTTCATTCTCTTCTATAATTATAAACATTTTCATTAAACCCAGTATTACATTTTAAATCTCTTTAATGTGACTTTGTTTATGAGATTATAGACGCCGAGCGAAGCAAGTGTATAATAGTTGCTTCTTACGTAACATTAGTTCCTCTAACTACATATGTAATACCTTAGAACTATCACGGAAATGTCTTCTACCTAAACCATAAACTATATAAAATTTAAACTCTTAAAATTGCAATACAATGCCAATTCCAAAGATGAATGTGTTTATTTTTTCAATTATATCGACGTAACATAATATTTTATTTCAAAACTTTAATGTCATTTCTATATTTTTAACCAAAGATACGCAAAACGCAAAATTATTATGGGTATAATAATGTGATTAACGTTAAACAATAATAACATAGTCTTGAATGATTTAATTTGATTGCTGCCACGTGTGGATTTTCCATTAAAATTTTTGTTCTAACATAAAACCTCGATGTTCTAGTCGGTAACGAGAAGCAATAGCAAAAAACGGACACATGCGGACAAAGCATGAATTCAGAATTTGGAGGACACTGAGTTATTTGTACAATGAATCAATGCTCGGTTGTTATGCGGACTGTTTCAAGTGACACTCTACTAGTTTGGAACTTAAGCGAAGTTATGCGATTTAAAAAAATTAATTATTTGTTGTAATATTAACAACACTTGTAGGTTTTTTTTCGTAGTGTTATTTGTATCTGAACAGACTATTGCGTCCGTTTTGTTTTTTGAGTTTTATTATTGCGCTGTTTGTGAATTCAAAGGTAATGTAAAAAGTAAATGTCTGCTCACTTCTAGGCAATCCCTGTTCTTTTTGAGTAGAAGTTTGGGAGCCCATCACGCTGCTTCAATGCGGATTGGTTAATCCGTACGTGGAAGATTGTCATCCAACTCACATAGTTTTCCTTCAGCCCCGAGAACATGAATTATAAACACAAATTCAGAAATTGATGTCTTGCTAATCGATTTCGGTCGCGGTCCCTTTCAAGGGAAACTATCCAACTGCACAGGACTAATTATAGCGCACAAGTGTGTGTGTGCAACACAAGTGCACTTTCTATTTCCACAATCCACCTGCCTACTTTACATTAATTGGCTGATAGTTCAGTAAATGATTATAAACACTCAATTTTCAGACAAGCTGGTTTTTCAGATTTTTGGGCACAAAAACCGAATTTATTTTTTGGCCCGAGAACCCTTTGCGCTACCTACTAGAGCAAAGAGGCAGTCAAAATTGCAGGTTGTTCAATATGCAATTTACCTTTTTTTACTTCTTGTTGTATTTTTTGTTTTTGTTAATGAGTTTTTTGTATCTGCTTAAGACCTTAAGGAAAAGAATGTTCATTTAAATAAATAAATGTCTACTTGAAGTTATATAATTATTTCATTTTTACTGTAGCCTAAAAGCGAGTTTTTCGATGAATGTCTTTTAATATATTTATTAAAATATCTACTGATCTATATATAGTACTTATATATGTCAGCTTCAAGCATACAATTGATTGGTCGATATTCCGGTACCATATTCTTTGCTTTTAAATGTTTTTTGAAACATCGTATAATATATCTGAATGTAAAGTGTAATTTTTACAAGGATTAGCTTCTGCGTCAAAAAATTAAATCACTTAACGTTTTGTATATTTCCATTAATATAAGCAATATAACAATATCATTTAACATTGAGAAACGACTTTTGAACTGATTTTGAAAAATACGTTGATTGACAAAAATCCGTTTTCACGTGATTGAGAAATAAAAATAATATTATTTATTTATTAACAATAGTAAGGCGAATTGGCAAACAGGCCATCTGATGGTAAAAGATCACTACTAATCTTACACATTGGCGCTGTAACCTTAACCATCCTTACATCGACAATGGGCAACCTCGCCACCATGAGGTTATGTCACTTGTGACTGTAATCACTCATGCTCAATCACCGTTCAAACCGGAACATAGCAATACTAAGTAGCGTTGATTGGAAGTATAATTGAGGTACCTACCCAGTCGGGCTTTAACAAAGCTCTACATCAAATAAAACAAGTAAATTTGTCACCAATGTGAAACAGATTAATAAACAGTTTTCGCGATTTTCTAAAATACGGTACGTATATTTAGTATCAAAAGAGATATATGGGATTATCCAAAATAATAATCATTGAAATTGGTCTAGTCGTGTTCGAGTAATCGGTGAACTTTTGTTATGTACATACATATATGTACATTACCACTCCTTTATTATTTTAATCGGTCTCGGAATTATTTTGTGTTTAATAATTCATGTAGAATGCATTCAATATTGATCGAAATACATGTATTTTATCATTTAAATAAAATTGTTAAAAATGAAACTTGATACATACAGGTACAATAATATTTGTGAGATAAAAAAGATTAATTATAATATGAAAGATTTGATAAATAAATTAAATACCGAAACATCACACTTATATTATAATAGTCAGTCATAGTTGTCTAAATTTATAATTTTCTACAATATTCAATAAAATAAAGATGAAAATAAATAATAATAATAATTTGTGTGAAAGACGATATGGTTAGAAAGATTGTCACTTGTGAGATGAAGTCCGACAGAGAAGTATGGAAGAACAAGACATGCTGCGCCGACACCAAGTAAATTGAGATAAGGGCAGGAGGATGGATGGATGATTTAATAAAATAAAGAAATAATCAGGAGGCTCGTTTCGTACCGAACTTTTTCTATTATCTATACATAAATAAAACTATATAGTTCCAGTGGGTAATTTTATTACCGACCCCAAAAACTGCTTAGTAAAATAAATACAAAAAATTACATAATATATAGTATGACGTATTTTTATTCTACAAAAACTAATTTTTTAATTTAATTCAATAAGTGAGTATATTTACAGTAATAGTCACTTTATTTTTTATATATCGTCCGAATGAAGATAGATTATTTCTTTTATAAGCAACGCTATTTTTAGCCACTGCAATGCGCTTTATTGGTTTTTCCCTCGCCTTGTAAGCCTTTACTATAAACAGATCTATCGCTACAGCCTTAATCTTTTCTACAAAATAAACTACAGTAATATCTTTAACATGATTTAAGTTTAATATAATTTTTAAAAACTTTCCTTTTAACACCGGTTATAATGACTCTTAAATCACAATTAATTTATTTAAAATGAATATTGTAGCATGACTATTAATTAACATAAATAATTATTAATTACGTTAAAGACTTAAAAAGTATATACAAATAAAAATAGTGATGACTGAACATTATCATGAACGCGTGCAATGGCGGCGAGTATTAGTAGCACTAACAATTAGATCGAAAAAAGGTTATTTTTTAAATATTTCCATGACTCGTATAGATGAGATAGATGAAGTATTCAATTGTTTCTTATAATAAAAATAGCTGTAGTCAATCAATCAACATGAGAAATATTTAAAAATTAACATACTTTTCGTTTTCATAGAACGGGATCAAATTCCCAAAACAAATATTCACCGAGGTAATCAAGTAACATTCTATTTACTATGAACAATTTTAAATCGATTCAATTGTAACTGGACTGTCTGAAAAAGTTAAATATTTTCAAAAAATATTTATAAGCTGAACTAGTATCCATTCAATAGGAAAAACAATTTTGAAACGAAGTTCTTTAACGTGGGTATAACGTTAAAGAACTTCATTGCATTATTTAAACATATTTTTTTAAATTCATATGTGATCTTGATTATTAAAGTTATCAATATTGTCAATATCATTTAATTATTCTCTAACGTTGTTTATTTATTTCATTGTGTCTAATATTAAATACACAATACAGCGACAGTAACTTCGGTGTCTCACGATACCTCAATTTTTTTGGATAGGTAAGTTACTTAATGAAAAATATTTCAAGAGGGCATTAGTGGTCAAAACGAAACCATAAATAATTTAAAAAATATTCTAAAGAGTCGCGGAGCTGATTTTAATGATAAAACAGTTTCATTCGATTTCAAAATCAAACTATACTTTAATCAAGTAGGCATTTACAAGCACTTTTGAATCGTCATTTAACATATTGTATGAAGTAAAGTTTCGGAATGTAGATTCTACCGAGAAGAACCGGCAATAAACTCAGTACTCATTCTTTTTCAACATCTCAAAATACAGTCATGTTAGTTATATATGTATGTTATATATCCTGCCTGGAAGTCAACAAGCATTAACTCCACGCTTTTTTATCATATGCAGTATATAATCTTGTATCGCATAATATGCGTTCTTTACCAATGTATTTTTTAGAAATGATTTGAATTTATGAAACGGCAAAGTTAAAAATGTCTGAAACATATATCATGATATCCTCACGTATCGAAGCCGTAGACTATGAAAATAAATATATGTACAATGGCTGATAGTGTCGGCCGATAAGAATTCTAAGAAGTAATGTTAAACGGCAAACTGAAGAAATGCGCTCATTGTCAACAAACTGATTCATGTTTTAAAGTAATATACATTACCGTTGAACTTCTAGCTGCGAGTCACGGTGCTCCATTCTTACACATCACCACATTTGTGGAACTACTCTGTATTTTACATACAAAAAAAAGAAATAAAGTCGAAATTCATATCAGAAATCGAACGAAAATTGATTCGCGATGTTGACTAAAATAAATATAACTTAAGAAAACAAGCATCAAAAGATCACATCAACGTAGTCAGGTTTTTAAGTGAAATACGAAGTGAGTTATATCCAAATAGCACTGGACTCTACGATTACACTTACTTTCATTTTGATTCACAAAATAATTTCGAATTATTATTAACGTTTGGATGTCATATTAAATGGAAACAAAAACATAATTTAAAAATAACATAAAACACTCACGCCGTCAATGCGGTAACCGCATGAATGATAGCAAAGATATTATGTTCTACGGTCGAAAACTAACGACCCCGGCTTCGCTCGCGTTCTAAGGGTCGGTTGTCAGGTATTATTATGGATAAGCTATATTATTATGCAGTTTCATTAAAATCTGTTCAGTAGTTTTTGTGTTTAAAAGTAACAAATATCCATACATACAAATTTTCACCTTTAGTAAGGATAAGACTGTAATTACACTAAGTATTGTTGTTTGACGGTAGAATAACTGGCAAGTGGGAGGTATTACGGGTAAACATTGACAAAACCCAAAATAAACTGCCGAACCAAAGTGCCCAGTGGTTAGAACACGATAATCTAAACTAAAAATTGTAGGTTCAACCCCGGACTAGCACAACTGGCCTTTCATGTTCTTAATCGGTTGCGAGGGTAATCTTCGTGAGGGTTTCCTCATGTTTCGTCTGGAAAACCGGCCATACGTGTTTCCACCAATCCACATTTGGGCTTCCTCGCCGAATATACTCCGAACCTCCCATTCAAAAGGATAGGAAACTTTAGTACAGAAGTTCAACATCAACAAGATGTTAATTTATTTTATAATGGATAATTTTTATCTTAATAAACAAAACAGCTCGACTATAATTATTCCATGTCCAAATTCATTTGAATGAAGTCATAATCATTTATAATTAAATACATTCTAAATATATGTATATTTATTTCTAGTATTTATGTATATAAGCTACAGTAACAATAAAAATCAGTAATTGATTATATACATTAATTTGTAAAAATCAACGGGACAACGTTAATTACAAGAATTAAACTCAATTTGGTATACAAATATTCCTCAAAAATTAAAGACCGCGATTTATGTTTCACGGCTACCTGGAAGTATCTGTTAACACTAAAAACAAGATGGCTGCTCGTCCGCCCGTATACATTTTCAATTCGCATTTAGCGTGAAACGTCAATAAACATTTTTTTTATCTGTGGGCGGATTTGGGGAAGTTGGGGACGGTCGATAGAGGCGACTAACGCCCACGCTACTCTTTGCGCTCCCTTGCACCCTCCACCCCCTTACCCAGCTTCCCCTGACCTACATAGGGATGGGAATACGCACGCGTATTACGCACACAGAGAAATACAGATTATGAAACAAACGATGAATTATAACTCGGGTTAGAGGTTAATCCGAGAACGCTGGAGGTACATGTGTTATCGGGGAATAGTCATACGTACTCGGATAGTGATGTACGTACAGAGCACTAACTACTAACGAGATAAACGAATTGAGAGCGATATGAAATATAAAATGTATATCCATATATATAAAACTATGTCAGGTTTTTTTTTTATTTTTTATTGTCGAATACTGCTTCATACAAAACGAAAATTATTATTATAATTAACATTATTTTTACAATTTTAAATTTAAAAACCTATTCATGTTTGACATAAAAATCGTTTAATTTATTCAACGTATATAAACCATTTATTAATATTTGTTAATAGAAAATGTGGTCGTCACGGGTTGTCCGGCAGATGTGTAACATCAATAAGTATTATTGATGGTTATTGAAATATTTTAATTATGTAGTTAATGTATAAAAACATATAGTTAATAAAATAAATATTATTTTTCATATACATAAGTATATAATAGTAACTGAGTATGTAGTACGCGCCAGACTCCCAAGGGGGTGGAGAGAGGCGGCGGAGGGGGCCTGACGGCATAGAGACATGCCGTTTGTCGTCACGGCATACGAGCCTTAGTCATACGCAAATAGATATTTCAAATCAATAATACATAATAATATGTGTCACCTCTGTAACTTAAATTTTTATTTATTTTACCTCTCTAACTCAAAATTTATAAAAATGAATCTCAAACTCTTTATGTCGAATCAAAATCTGCCTAAGGCGAAATTTTCTATAAGTCGAAAACTCTATAATTATAATTTTTTGGCGTCTCCCTTGATGTTCGACTTACAGAGGTTCTACTGTACTTATTAAAACTTTATAAACATTGTCTGTTTTCTTTCACCTTTTCACGCTTAACCACCTAAACCGATTTAGATGGAACTTGGTATGGAGATAGTTTGAGTCCCCAGGAAGGTTATAGGCTACTTTTTTAATTTACCACTTGAGTGATAAAATAGTTAATAAATTTCGCGCGTCTAAAGCCACAGGTTCAGCTAGTATAATAATAAACGTGTACATAAATAATTTCTTTGTTCTCATTTGTAATACGGATAATTGTTAAGTACCTATGCTTCTATTGTATTCATACTCGTATGCTTAGATAAAATCGTATAAGGATGATCTATTGTCCATTCGGTTCTCCTTTGTCCTTATACTTTATCAACGCCGTAATTGTTACCTTAGTACTCCCTATCCCAGACTATCAGTATCAGTCAATCTTGACTAATTGTATCATGGAACTAAATAAAAACCTTGACCTGTGAGCTTTGCTTGCAAGTAGGTAGCTCATAATAGGAATTAGTAAATTAAGATTTGAGTTTCGGGTATATTTTGATCGAATTAAATATAATCATTGTTTAATCCTAAACAAAATATTAACTATTATAAATAATTCATGATCCAGTTGAAATAAATATAAATTATATCTATTATTTGTCTGTTCATCACTTCATAGCGATTTCACATGGCCATTTTCTTCCAATGTACTGAACGATATCAAATTTGATAAAAACTAGTATATTTTTTCAAAAGCAGGCGAAATTACGGAAACCTTAACCGATGATTGTAAGGTCAAGGCTGGGCCTCATTGAGTTTTCATGCGCTTAATTTGTGTGATTCATCTCGTGCAAGCATGCACTGCTGCAAAGCCGGGTGGCTTTACTCAACAGTGGGACATCGACAGCTGCTATTATGATAATTACATTCACAGATGATATTGCATGAAAATGTTTGAACATTATATGTTTGGTTTATCCGACATAAAAGATTAAGAGATACGACGGGAAATAAAACGCATGATAGACGAGGTCTTGGTTTTCTATGTTTAGACATCTTCACGACCACTATTAATAAAGCTATTGACAGTCGCTAGTGATCGTCAAATCGAGAAGTTTATTTGAATTTAAAAACAATTAAAAAAAAGAATTTCCTATATATATTTTATAAGTAATTTCTTAATTATATGTAACAATAGAAATCATAATAAACTATGTAATCAATTAAATAGATTAAGATAGATTTTACATATAATTTGTTGTTGTTTTAATAACCTTTACAAACTTGCCTCTTTACTGAATTCGTAATGACTATATTATTATGTATGAATAAGTAGAAGAACTCCTTTATGTATTTCTCAATTTTCAATAATAATGAATACGGTAGAATTTTGACCACCGTGTGACGACTAATAAATAATCCCTTAAATTATTTTCAATCTCCACTTAGTATAAAACAAAATCGCTTCCCGACGTCCACGCTCAAGTCTTTTAAGCTCAGCAACGGATTGAAATGCGGTTTTCATCAATAAACAGAGTGATTTTACGTATATATTATTATATTTGATAATCACAACATATTTAATCCATGCATATTTTAGTAGCCAGAAAAATACGTGATTTCTTTTCTTTTTATGTTCGTTCTTCAACCCTAAAGTTGTATATAGACCGTTATTGTACCCGCGTGAAGTCGGGACAGGTAGCTAGTAAGAAATAAAAAAGCATTTTATTAAATAAGATATTAACTTATATCTCAGCTCTATCACTTAAGTTATACATATATTTATTAACAATATTTACGAACCATTCTGTTGGTTATACATATAACATTTATTTTTATTTTTAGGTAAACCTATTTAACCTAATCACCTAGTTTCAGTATAGAGCTGAATAACCTTGAAACAGAATCTTTAGCGATGCCTTTACCGATATTAAATTACGACCTTCATCTCGTACCTGTAACCGCTTCCGGATATCATGTGTTATTATCTGTTGCGGCTCGCACATTATAAAACATAATCACAGATTAAACATTATTAATTGACAATAAAATTTATTATAATTAAGATAAATTATGTACAATCTCTTTAAGGAAATATTAGCTTCTTTTTTTATTGTTAAAAGCAATGATGAGATTTATTATGCTCATAAATTATTATTTTACTGTATTAATTATCTATACAAAATAATTGCTATAACATGGAATTATATATGACATATTTATGGATAACTTATATTTTGAATCCCGTCCAATGAAGTTGTATTGAGTCATGTAAACAGATCCCAATTGAACGAAGAGTGAACGAACGAACTTGAGCAGGGGTTTGTGCAAGGAAGTACACTTTAAAAAAATTTTCGACTATACTTCGCGGAAAAAATCTATAAAATAATACTTTGCTCTCCTGAGTTGCTCCTGCATTTTAATAATTTCTAAACCTTCGCTTGTTTTTACCTGTTTTTCGATATTTTTCCCAGTTTTTCCTCCATATTTTATTCATCTTCGCACGGCTGCCATCGTGCTCACGCCGGAAGCCGAAACGAAGGGCGTCACCTACGCCCAGATCCTGGAGAAAGCAGAGCAGGGCGTTAAGCTCCAGGACCTCGGGATCAGCGGTGGGCTGAAGGTGCGACGCAGGGCGACCGGGGCCAGGGCTCTCGAGTTGCCGAGAGCCCAAGCGGAGCAGGCCGATAGGTTGGCTGCGAAGCTCCGGACCGTGCTCGACGGGGTCGCCGACGTGGTCCGGCCAGTGAGCAAGGCCGACCTGAAGATAACGGGGCTCGACGACTCCGTCACCTCAGAGAAACTGGCCGCGGCGATCGCGCGGGCATGTGACTGTCCAGCCGAGTCGGTGAAGTGCGGCGTGATGCAGCGCGGACCCGGCTGTATGGGGATGGTCCGCGTCACCTGCCCCCTCACGGCAGCGAAGAAGCTGGCCACTCGCGGAAGTGTACCGTTACTTCACCTGGGCCTCATCCTGGACGGTCGATGGAGCTTCAGGCAGCATTTTGTCCATCTCGGTCCGAGGCTCATCAACGCCGCCGCCGCTCTCGGCCGCCTCCTTCCGAATGTGGGGGGGGGGGGCGGGATTGCTATGCCGGCTTCTTTATTCCGGCGTAGTGAGGTCGATGGCGCTGTACGGTGCCCCGATCTGGGTCGACACCCTCACCGCTGACAATCGGGCCCTGCTGCGGAAGCCGCAGAGGGTCATAGCGGTGAGAGGCATCAGAGGGTACCGTACGGTGTCGTGGACTGCGGCGACACTTCTCGCGTGTGATTCGCCCTGGGTGCTCCAGGCGGAGGTGCTCGCGGAAATGTACTCGGCGTACCTGGGCGCACTCGGCATCCAGGGCTCCGGGGAGTCCCACACACCCCCCACCTTCCATCACGTGGGAGAAGCGCGTAACGCGTCTTTCCAGCGAGAAAAAAAAAGGGGTTTGTGCAAGCTCGTTTGGGTAGTAACCACCCCTTAAACAATTATTATATCTTAACTACAAAGAGCATTTCTACTTTATCAATGTCTATGGGTAGAGTTGACCATAAAAATCAATTGACAAATCTCCTCCTGTTCCTTATAAATATTAAAAAATGAGCAACGGAAATACTACCATAATCGTATGATTTGAATTGTCAATCTACGAGAACTTAACTATACGATATTTATTTCATTTCATTATTCTATAGTGGAAATGTAAGTTTATAAATTTTCTTTACTGAAAACTGACTAAGCTGATTTTAATGGCATCTTGATTGTTAGAAAGTTTAAGAACTAGCACACAGTCATTTAAAAACAACTTGACATGTGTAGAACGCAAGAATCAAAGAAATTTTACTGTTTTTAAGGGTCTTGTAATTATATAAATTCTTAAATATGTTTTCTAAGTTCTCATTCAATTTCTCTAATATATTTTTTTTCTTACTTCTTATCGATTGAAACACTAAAAACATGATATATACCGTTATAGCGGAAATAGAATTTACAATTTACGAGCTGAATCCGCGGGTTAATCCGAGGACTCAGCTCAACTGATTGTTTTGTGAATTGTCAATTCAACTGATTGCTTTATCGAAGTTGTTTTCAGTCAGTCTTCTATATTAATAACTAGCTGTGCCTGCGACTTCGTGTGCGTTTGAATTTAACAATAAAGTTATTGTTGTAGCCTAAGTTACTTCTTATTACATCAGCTTTCTACCAGTGAAAGTCCCGTCAAAATTGGTCCAGACGTTCCAGAAATTAGACAGATAGACAAAATGTGTGCCTTGTATTTATACTTTGTATACATAGATACATATGCATTTATTTAAAAGCGGTTGTTTTAATATTACAAACAGACACTCCAATTTTATTATTGAATAATAGCTTAGTAATATTTTTATGAGGTTAAATAAAAGTCTAATTAATTTGAATTTCACTTTGAGGCGACGTCGGCTTTATGTTTGGGTACACATGGAATCCTAAAAATAATGAATACGAGTCTCTATTCATTTTCCGTATAACGCCCTTAAAGACAATGTTCAATGTTCGTATCCTATTATTATGAATTTTATAAAAAGAGTCAATCATCATTTATGGTTAAGTAAATGGCGATAGAAACATACACGTTCACATATTAGTCCGTATGTTTGTGTACACGGCGCACAATGTACAGAACTCTAGGGACTTCGATACATGACGGGTCGTCAAAAGTCAGGCTTCCTTTATCTGTATTTATTCTTATTTAAATTAAAATCTAATTTCATAACTCCCAGAAGTTAATAATAAAAATGAGCGTAGGGTCAGTGACTAAAACACGTGAACCTAAATCGAAGTGCACAATTCAAATCCGGACAAGAGTCGAGTTATCATGTGCTTAAATATAAAATACATCATCTCACAGCATATAGTGAAGGAATTTGCACGTGTATTTGTGTAATCCAAACCTTATTCTCAGTGTAGCGTTACAGTCTCAGACATAGCCCAGCATTGGGATATACAATACGATTTTACTTTAAAAAAAAAGAAATAGTTATACGAAAAATTACATTGTATTCTACTCAGTCATGTAATTCAATTTAAAAATAAAATTGAATAGCGTATTGTATTGATCCTTGAATAATAATTTGTCCCATAAGATTTGCAACAACTTAGTTGACAGAAGCCCCTCGTAATCGTTTAAGAAGGCAAACCGGTCTGCGTAATGAAGACACTAGTAATTACTCGCTATGCTTGTAATTTTTTATTTATTTTAAACACGACGGCGAACTGGGCCATCGGATAGGTGGTCACCACCACAGATAAGACATCGGTACCATAATAAGAGTAGTTTTAACTTGTTCCTATCCATGATCATAGTATAATCTTAATCGTCTTCTTACGTTACAAGAAAAAACGGTTTAGATTAACTAAAATTAACGTAAAACGAACTCAGTTGGATTTGAACCCAGTGCGGGTTCGTTGATTGGTGATAATAATACATCTCATGCTCCGCTAAGAAGGTGAACATGAAGAGGTAAACTAATGGTAATGGGTCGAATGAAATTATAAACGTCTTAGAAGTAGACGAGAGCATATATCTATCACTTTTTTTCGTAATGATTTATATATTTAAAAAAACAAGGCAAAAAAAGACAACTGTAGTTTAGTTAAGTTCAACCCAATGCGGGTCGCAACTAGGTGTAATAACTCCAATCTCCTCATGAGGAGGCTTTCGACCAGCCGTTAGATATATCTTACTACTTTACTCTTACTAATATGCGTAAAACATATAACAGTACACGTCTTGCATGAATGGAATCAAAAACATTACTTTTTTAATAAACTTTAATAATAATTTTAAAAAAAATCCTCCCCAGTTAAATAATTTCATTAGTTATAAAGCTTTTATCGCCTCTCAACGAACAGGTGCTTTAACAAAACCTTGAAATGTATATAAGGAGGTCCACTGGAGGAGGAGTTAAGTAACTAGGGTCAAAATTTCAAAATTTAATTCGCAATTTAAAATCTTTGATATATTTCTAAGTATCACCTATTTGATTTCTTTAAAAAGTTTTATCATGCTTTTTTTTAGATTTGTTTTCCGGAAGGCAGACGAAATCGGTAACTTGATGATAAATTGTTAAACACCTGAGTATTGGCAATGATATAAGTAACCAATTGTTGCTCCATCAATATCCCGACCTTGACGTTTCATGCCGATAGCCTACGAGAGGACGAACAGGATGCAACTTAAGGACGTATTCATAGGTTAACAGAACCTAACATCTAGGTTCAGTTTCAGTACTCGTCATCCCACTCTGTGACGCTGTCAAAGCCAATAGAGAGAAAATCTTTTCTCTCTAAAGGCTCTTCGAAATATTTCGAATTACAATAATTGCTCCGTCCGTCCATTGATTTGTCTATTCTTTAGTAAAAACGGCTGTACGGTTTTGGATGTAATTTGGAATATATGTAGATTCTCCCCTCTCTAACACATAGACTACCGACACCAATTGCAGGCAGAGTTGAGGGCGGAAGCCAGTTGTAAATAATATATCAACGCAAGTTACATAAATCGAAAACTTATGTTTGTTCTTATATATTATTATTTATTTATTTGAACACCAACAAGCAAATCACATAGGTTTACAAAACTAAGAAGTTCATGATAAAAATAATAACTTACTTAGTGTCTTTTCATATTAACCAGAGAAAATGAATTAAACTTTAAATTGTTTTTTTTTAGTAGTTATACATTTCAAACCAATGTTTAATTGAAATTATTATTTCTTTATCAATTAAAAAAAACACTATTATATAATATAGATTAGAAAAAAATATAATAGAATAATGTATATGATCAAAATAATAATCTTAAAGTTATTTCATATCTATACTTATATCATAAATGCTAAAGTAACTCTGTCTACCTAATTTATATTTATAGAATTTATTTATTTATTTCTGTATAACAAGAAATAAACAATCTATACTAATATTATAAATTTGAAGGTAATTATGTATGTCTGTCTGTCTGTTGCTCTCTCACGACCAAACCATTGAATCGAATTTGATGAAATTTGTTATGAAACTAGCTTGAATTCTAAAGAAGTGCATAGGCTTTTTATGCCTAACAGCTAAAGATCACCACTTAAAACCTGAGCGAAGTTACGGGCGACAACTAGTTAACAATAAGAATAAATTATAGAAAATACACATAAGAATTAGAGCCTTTTGTCAGTTTCCGCGACAAAGGAATCACGGCCACAGAAGTCATAGGTTTATTACTATAATCATAGTAATAGCTTCGTTTAATGTTCCATCATAACAAAAACAAATAATAATTATAATTTGGCTTATAAAACAGTACAAGATCTGATCTCAATTAAGTGTTAGATATGTTATGTATACTGAAAAATATTGCTTACTACATACATAAAATTTTGTATATTTGCCCCCTGTATATTGCATTCCTAAGCCATTGATCCGAGCAGGATGAAACTTAGAAGAAAGTTTTATGTAGACCCACAAGACCGAAAATCTATCTTGCGAAGCGGGGAAATGTAGGTATATAGGTAGTTAACAATAAATAACTTATTAAATCGTTGCTGAAACTAAATCATAAAAAGTGCCACTATTACCTTTATCATAAATGTATCTGTACATAATTCGTTGTAAGCAAAGTATTAAATTTATCGTCGAAAACTATATCAAAGGATTCGAGAAATATCAATAAATATTCATCTACCGATTCGCATAACATAAATTTTCTGAGATTTACGTAATTTAAGCGTCATTTTCGTCATTCAACAGATAAATAATAAACATTATTTAGTGTTCGTAAGTCTGTTGGCATGAATCATTTTATTTAACACACAACCTATAAGCTATTTCACATTTATTAAACACGCTACAACCATTGTTATCGAACTTCATTGACAAATGTTTACACGAACCGCCATTTCATATTTATTCTATTAAATTCTTAATTACATTACTAGAAAAATACCAAACAGGCAACGAAATAATCCGCAGCTGTTCGTCAGGGTCGTTTTAAAATAAATTACGTAACAGCCAACCTTTGTTTCAGAACCTTAGATCTAGTTAAACTCAGCACTAACATTGTTCCGAAATATAGCGAGCTGTTTGTTTAGGCGATTAGCGCTCACCGCGATGACGTGAGGCACGTAAGAACTATGCAAGGTGAGGTGACCAATTTTATACAAAACATGTCCATTTTTACCAATTATCTACGTTTGTGTTGAAATTATTCTCAAATGTATAAAACCAAAGAACCTATGGCGTCTCATTATTTATATCCGCAATCACATAACGAAGTTCATCAATGATTAAGCCGCGAAGGCGCATTCGTCCATACCTACCTCTCTATGAATACTTCATGATTACAAACATTATCCAATCGATGTTAGTGTTGCGTTATGAAGTTTGGATTTTTGTGACGAAGGGATTGCATTTAGGGATAAAGTTACCTGCGTAGCAGAAGCAGGGTGGCGTTGAGGGTTCACTCGCGGCGTATAATGCGCATTACCCCTTCATAGAAATAGTTTCGAGAAAGAGGGCACGCAAGAGACTTGCCGACGCGGCGGCGCGCGGCAGAATCGCGCGGCCTCGACCTTGGCCGTCAAACCGGCGCATGCGCCCCGCGTCGCCCCCCGTCGCTCCTCCGGCAATTATGTCATTATGTTTGCTGCTGTTATGTTGCCAAACAGAGTCGCGCTCCGCTGGACGCTGGATACAGATTCCTAGCATGTTTCATATTTAACATTGCTAGCTTCCATCTCCTCATATTATTATACCTATACACTTACAACTTACGCCACGCTCTAATATAATAATGAGACATCCAAAAACACACAAGCGTTTTTATATAAATACTAAACAAGTTCTAAGGTGTATAATGTCGATATTCTACCTAAATGTATATCATCTTTGCCACTATCGAGAAAGGATTAACTATAAGCTCTACACTAGATGTTGAGCCACTATTATTTTTGTTGGCCTCGACCTACCTAACTATAGGTACCTAAATATCTCAGCTAAATTATACTGTCATTATCTATTGTAATACTTAATGTTTATTAAAGTAAGTATTAATACTTCTTTTGTGTTTTCAGTACATTATCATGTTTTAAATTTTCTTAAACGGATAGGTACAACCAGAAATACAGAATTCAGAGAGCTTTGAGGGTGTTAAAGAAATACATTTTACAAATAGACAACGAACTTGGTACAAAATCATTTAATTACAAAAACTAACATTTTTTTTTTCTTTTTAACTCATTTTATTAATTAAATATAAATATTAGATACGTAAATTTTTATCTGTAAGGTATTATTATGGTATATTATATAGAGATATAATAAGTCCATACGGTCCATATAATAATTTTTTTTTTTTTTTTTTTTTTTATGCTATTTTTTTTTTTTTTTTATATATATATATATATATTTTTTTTATTATTTTTTTTTTTCTGATTACCTTAGTACTTTAATGTAAACACATGGTTTCCATTTTTTTTTTTTTTTTTGTTTTGTCGGTAGTAAGCAGATTATGTATATAATTATTATTTAAAATTACTAGTTTTTAGTTTTATTAGTTATTAGTTTTATCAAATTCATAATCTCTCAACAGCTGGCGGGTAAGACGGAACTATTATATATTTGATATTTGTATATTTATATATTATTTTTATTAAATATATTTATATACTTATTTTATTTTAATTCACTATATTCTTATTTATTTATTATTATTTAATATATATGTATAATGATTGATAACAGCCACGTTCAAGACGACAATGATATTTATCTTTCTCTCTCTTCTAATTCAGCGAGTAGCGACGACAGCTTTCAAAGTGTTCCTTCTCTCAATGAATCCCTATTAACTCTTTTTACTGACGTAACTAAAAACTTTAACATTGTTCATATTAACGCTCAGAGTATTCCTGCTCACTATCCTGACCTTCTCACATCGTTTGATAACAAAAACCTCCATGCTATTCTTGTTTCTGAATCATGGCTTAAGCCATGTTTGTCTTCTGAGTCATATTCTTTACCGGGTTTTCATTTAATTCGAAATGACCGTGTCAATAGAACCGGTGGAGGTGTTGCCATGTATCTGCGATCCTACATTCCTTTTAAAATTATCAGCATGTCAGTACCTCAGACTGGTCCTTCCGCGGAACATCTTTTTATTGAATTAACTTTTTCCCATTGTAAACTTCTACTGTGTGTTTTTTATAATCCTTGCCTATCAATTGACTACTTTCCCTCACTAGAATACCTTCTTGAAAAATTTACTCCTCAATATAACCACACTATATTGATGGGTGACTTTAATACTTGTCTGATCAAGAATGATTATAGATCCTTGAGACTCAACTCCTTAATATCTGCATCTAACTTACACATTCTTCCTCTCTCTGCCACACACTTCTTTCCGAATTCCAATCCTTCACTTCTCGACTTAATTATCGTGTCTTCCACTGACCATGTTGAGAAATATGGTCAGTGCAATGCTACAGCATTATCTTATCATGATTTACTTTACCTATCCTATAAAGTTAAACCACCTAAAGCAAAGTCAAGAATCCTTCTGCTACGTAACTTTGGTGGTGTGGATATCAGTCGCCTGCATGAAGATGCATCTAAAATCGACTGGTCAGTAGTACTGGCTGCGGATACAGTTGATGAACGGGTTGCAATTTTTAATTCCTTATTGACACAATTATTTGACACTCATGCTCCCATTCGTCCTGTACGTTTAAAACATCGACCTGCTCCCTGGCTTACCGATGAAATCAAAAGACTACAACATCGTAAGAACGTAGCCAAAGCAAAATATAAGTTGAACCCTACAGATCAAAATCGCGAGAAGTATAGAAATATTCGGAATCGCTGCAACATGCAATGTAGAGATCAACAACGACGCCATATCCATCGGTCTTTAACCGACAATGATCCTTCTAAAGTGTGGAAATTTCTTGAAACACTTGGAATTGGGAAAGCACGTCAAGAACTAAATTTAAATAATCTGGATGTAAATCATCTTAACAAGCATTTCTCGTCTTCGGATACCATAGATGGTACAACAAAAACAAGCACTATTAGAAATATTTCAGCGTCTTCTACTCCCAATATTCCTTCTTTCTCTTTTAGTCAGTTTACTGTATGTGATGTTAAGAAGAACATACTAGACATCAACTCTGATGCCGTGGGTTCAGATTGCATTAGCCGTAAAATGATTATTCCCATTATTGACCTTGTAGCTCCTATCATTACATCTATCTACAACTTGTCGATAGAATCCTGTACATTTCCTACGATCTGGAAAGATGCTCAAATAATCCCTGTACCTAAAAAGTCCAATCCGAATAGTTACTCCGAATTCCGTCCAATATCGATTCTTCCTTTCTTATCAAAAGTATTTGAGCGTCTTATATATCAACAAATGACTCCCTTTCTATCCAAAAATAACCTTATGAATCCTTTCCAATCCGGTTTTCGCTGTGGTCATAGTACGGCTACTGCCCTCGTTCAAATAACGGACGACATCAGACTTGGTTTGGACAACCAGCTGATTACAGTGTTAGCACTGCTGGATTTCAGTAATGCATTTAACACTGTAGATTTTGACATTTTACTAGCTATACTACGTTCTCTTAACATATCTCCTAAGGTAACTGACTGGTTTCAGTGTTACTTGCGAGGGCGTCGGCAGCGCGTATACACTAATGGTCGTAACTCAGACTGGTGTATGCTAAGCGCTGGCGTCCCGCAAGGTGGCGTGTTGTCTCCTTTATTATTTTCTATATTCATTTCCTCTATCACTAATCACATTTCTTCTCTCTACCACTTGTACGCAGATGATCTCCAAATATATTCACAGACTCAATTTAGCGGGCTCTCGGACACCATTGATTTAATAAATAAAGATTTGATGCACATAAGTCAATGGAGTAAATCTTATGGCCTGAGAGTCAATCCCACAAAAACAAAGGTGATTATCATTGGTAGCCCGAGACTTATTTCACGGATTGACTGGAAACAATTACCACCTGTCCTTTTTGATGGCGTCTGCATACCAATCTGTGAAACAGCAAAAAATCTCGGTGTTATCTTTGATAGGCACCTTTCTTGGGCACCTCAAATAAATGAGGTTAGTAAAAAAATATTCTCTTCCATTGGCTCACTGAGAAGATTGAAAAACTTTCTACCCATTCCAACTAAAGTTACGCTAGCACAATCTCTCCTTCTACCGATTCTTGACTATGCTGACACTTGTTATACTAACTTAAGTGAGGAGCAATTAAATAAACTTGAGCGATTACAAAATCTATGTATACGGTTCATATTTGGTTTACGCAAATATGATCATGTTTCCGAATTTCGCCAAAAACTCAAGTGGCTCCCCATTCGCCTTCGCAGGAATACTCACATTTTATCTCTTCTCTATTCTATTCTTTTTAATCCAGCGACACCCTTCTATCTTAAAGAGCGTTTCACTCTCCTCAGGGAGACTCATAAGCGCGCTCTTCGCTCGAATGAAAATTTAATTCTCTCCATTCCTTCCCACTCTTCTTCTTATTATTCTAAGTCCTTCACTGTTGTAGCTTCTCGACTTTGGAATTCATTACCCTTAGCTATAAGACGCGCACAGTCGTTAGCCGTTTTTAAAAGTATGGTTAAGGACTTTTACTTGTCGCATTAAGCAGTCGTTGTCGTTGTTAATTTTTTGTTCTGTTATATCTCCTTTTTTTTTTTTTATTATATATATTTTATGTATTTATTTATGTAAATATTTCTTATAGTATATATTTATATTATATATATTTATTGTTATCTGTGTATTGTGTTAACATTTTTATATTATGTATGTATTTTATTTTGACTTAAATTAGTGTACCCTTCACATATATGTAAATACTATGATCCTCTGCCCAAAGGTTGCCTGGAAGAGATCGCTGCTGAGCGATAAGGCCGCCTGTTGCACCTCATGCAACTTTTTGTTTCAATATTGTAATTTTTAGTTTTAAGTTTGGGTGCAATAAAGTATAAATAAATAAATAAATAAATAAGTGTGAATATAAATAAGATTGTATCTATGTAATATTCTATCCATAACCTAATGAATTCTAATAATAATTCTAACATCACGCGGCTTGTTTAAGTGACGTAATGCCTGTTGATTTACCTGCAAGATGCACGTAGGTAAATTAATTTGCAAACTCATTTGCTTGCTGATGTGTGTAATTCATTCAGGTCATTTAATATTATTAACAAGAGACTAAATATTTTGTATGATAGATGAATTTCAACATTGATTGTTCAAATCTTTATGACTATATTAAACAAAAAATTAAAAAAAAAACTTAATATCACCATCTTAAACTAAAATAAATTAACAGAATCAATTTTAAGTTATTTCAATTTAATCTTTGATAAAAGTTGTTAATTAGACTATTAGTGCCATCTATGAAAACAAGGTACATATGAGTGATTATCTTCGAAGTTACCTACGTTTAAATCATTCGAGCTTAGTAATTTTACTCGTAATAAATAGATGGCGCTATTATTAAATTTCTTAAATTCCAAACAAAATAGTAAAAATATGTTGTTATATATTTTTTAAATACCTAAATTATTTTATTTCGATCACTTAGTAAATAAATTAAAAATAAATATTTAAATAACCCCCTGCTGGACAAAGGCTTCTAGTCTTCTTAAACATTCGGGCCTAGTAATTCTACTTGTCAAAAATAGATGGCGCTATTATAAACTCTCTTAAACTTCAGTTGAAATCTTCAAAAAAAATAGTTTCAATAAATATGTGAGGCGAAATAATCTGTGCCCTGTCGGTACAACTGAAAGCCATTAAACTAAGAATTGAATTGAATTATAAAATATGTTTAAACTTTTCAGCAGTGGGTTGGTGGGGGTGGTGATGATCTTTTTAAGTCAATGCAAATGCTTTTGTACGAAATGAATTATAAACACACATGAAAACTCAGCGGTGCTTATCCGGGTTGGGACGAGCGAAGTTTAATACTGAACTAGGATACTGGACATACAAACTATATATTAATGATGATGACGTCCTAATTGATTTCGGTCACAGCAGGTAATCTAAATGGAGACTAGCCAACGCAGGACATGTTATAGTGCACAAAAATATGTCAGTCTTAGTCATGATAAGTGGGGCGGCCAACCCGACTGGCCCGGAAAGAGATCAGGTGTACGGGTGAACACACGTCCAGGCTGTTAATGAGAATTTTTGTATAGATAAATCCAATAACTTTTTATCGGGACGACCAGGGGATTGAACCCACGACTTCGGGATCTGCAGTCTTATTTCTTTCCACTAGACTAACGAAGTTATAGATTTTATAGATTAATAAAATTCTGTAAAATCACAATTCAAAAGTGTTCGTAATACTAGATACTTGAATAAAGTGTTTTCGATTTGATTTCATTGACGCGCTGCAATTGGTCGAGATCTGAATGAACTAAGACAATGGTACATAATTATGAATTGGTGAATAAATGTCGTTTTGAATGTCGGCGAAGTTGTTATCGGAACTGAAGAAATAAAAGTAAAGTGTACGAGAAGCGAAGTGGAATAGTATTGTATTATATCATGATGATGATGATGATGAGAACTATCTGTAGTATGTTTCAGAGCTATAAGCAAATCGCATGGAATTGGTTTATTTTCAATAATCTTATCTACATTTTTAGATTGGAATAGGTAGAGAAGAGGTAGAGTACCTATACACTTGATTTCACTAAAACATAAAGTACTCGATGAATTGAGGATGACACGGATAAAAGATCTTATTAAAAACATTGATCATACAGTATATTCAATCGTAACGTATAGTTTAAATGTCCTGGCAAAATTCTGCAGGCGTTAAGTGCATCGCCTATTAACAGGATAAATAAGAGACATTTTTTTTAAATTATTTATTTTATTTTACTTATAAATGTTCTTTGATTACCTTAAATCATTCATATTTATCCCCATTTTGACTCCTCCTTTTATCCTAAGGTACAAGATTTTATTATCTACATTTATTTCTTTAGCAAATCTGAGATATGAATTATACACCAGTATCATTCTATTAAATTTGTGAACAGTTTTGAATTATTACACAAACTTGTATTTACAAAAATGTTTAACGTTGATTTAATCTATGCTTGTTTTTGTGTTTAAATTTTACATATTATGACCTTTTTTTGTATAACATTTTTGATACATATACGTCAAAAAAAGATATCTAGAACTCATTTTATATCTTCGAAGAAATAATCTGTACCGACGTAGGCATATTTTCGTGTAAGTGGTCTCTGTTTGTTCTTTTATCATTTCCGCCATTTATGGATGATTGTCCTTCTGTATTCGTTTCTTTTTTCTCATTGTTACTGAATTAAAAAAAAAAACATTATATTTTTATTTACCTATTTAGATGAAAAAAATTTCGAGAGAAAAGATACTTTAAAATGTATTTTAAAGTCATGCAGATATTAGAATCTGTTATTTTATAAGTTTAAAAATTATTTTTAAAATATATATACATTATGAAAAATAATTCCGGCTTCGCAACCGGCAGGAATATAATTATACAAACGACATCTTCACCAATCATCATTGTTATATTTAAATTAAGTTACTTGTTTTTATAAATAGAATGTGAGCTTCAATTAATATACCTTTCATTCATTTTTTTTTATTGAAATAAAATGTTTTTTATTGTAAAGTTTATTTGAATAGTTACCTGAATTTGAACATAACGTTAAGAAGGTTGTTGATAGGTGCTTCAGCGATGAGCCAAATAAGCAATGCCGCCAGACTTCCTTCGCAAATGATACCGAGACAGTGTGTCATCTGAAAAGACATAATTTATATAATTATGAATTTAAAACATACTTTTTTTTTATAAAAGATGATATATTTTTAATACTACTCATTACATAGAATACATATCAGTTGTAATTTTTAGTTTTCGATATTTTTTTCTAATATATTTTAGCAAGGCGATCAAGTTAGATAAATTATATAAATTGAACCTTTTTACATTAGTAATATGAGAGATATAAGTTCATTTTAATGCCAATATAAGATATTTTTAATTAAAATAGTTTATTAAACCTACTCAAGTCATAGATATTTATTCATTGTAGAAACATCACAATTGCTACTTGATTCTCAAAAAAAATCTACCACCAATTCGAAAAGAAACACCTTAGATCTGAGAAGAACCAGCGATAGAAACTTAATTTGACATATACAAAACATAATATAACAGCACTTTTTTCATCGAATGGATAGTTGGAATGACCAGAGTGGCCTCTACAGCGTCATCAGGCGGGTGGGCGAGTCGCGGAAGACTGCCGGAGCCATAACAGCCCTACACAATATTTTTATTTGGTGGAAGAGTAAGTAATAAGTGAATGGTACCTGTGCCCGCCTATGTAAAGCACTACCATCAATGACGACATTGACGAAATTTTATTTGACTTGATTACTGTGATACAATAAGTATATCTTGTTATTTCCTGACATACTATAAATAAAATAATAATACATTTTAAAAATAACTCCAACTCAACGAAATGTCGCATGCGAAGTATAAAAATGTAGTAAATTAAAATACTTACTATGTTTATGTAGTCGTGATGTTGCGGATTTCGAGTGACATATACATTGCGAGCTATGAACACAGCGTGAATGAGATAGAGGCCATACGAGAGGCGGCTCAGCGGCACCCACGGGTACCAGCTCAGGAAGCCCTTGATGAGAGCTGGAAATAAAATTTTAATTTATATTTTGTGATAGAAATGAGGGCTATTTATTTCAAACAATAAACCGTTTTAGTGTTGCAACATTCAAAAGCCTTACTTTAGAGATACAGGCACACACAATTTAAATATTTTCACTTTATAAGGACATTACAAACAACATCTCTCACTCAATACACATCATATATGCCGAACTCTAAATTATACTATAATACTTTGTTACACACATTTTATCAATGGAGAAATTGCTATAGGCGCTTATGACCTTAGTCTTTTCGTTGTGCCACATGAATAGTTGCGTATCTTTAGTTAGCAAAGATTATCTACATTACCACAGGCTAGAAATAGTGCTCCAATAATTAACCAATAAACTTAATTACATAGTAAGTATATTTTGCCAATTATTACTCACGAACGTGTCCAAGTGACAAGCATATAACGAGCAACGCGACACAGCTGGCCCAAACCGGTCGATTGAGGGCCGCGTATATAGCGCTTTCAAGCACGTCGTAGCTTCGCCACAGGAACATGGGACCAGTAAACATCACTACACCCATAGTGAATATACTTAGACATGCACCTAGGATTGACCATTTCTGAAAAGTAAACAACATAATATGTAGGAAAATAGACCACCATTATTGCCAATGGCAAGTGTTGACCACTCATATAAATTGCCATTGTAAGAAATATTAACTATTTATTTATCCATGAGCTTCAATACCCCATTAATCTTGGGAACAAACATGTTATGTCCCATGTGCCCGAACTGGCAATTAACCAGTTCAGTCACCCTTTAAACCCTTAAAGCTAAAGCCTTACCACCAAGTAAACATGAAAATTCTGAAATTTGAATCTAACGAAAATAACCTGCAAAAACCTCAATAATTGCTTGTTCCATTCAACGAATAAAGTACATTTCGTTTTGCTTACTTTCGGTATCTTATTGAATTTATCGGATGCGGCACAATAGGAGTACAGGATACCACTCAGGAAGCCGATGAGATACGCAGCGTATCGCGTGTGGCTCTTGATGTACGTCATATGGAACTGCAATGATCCCCGAGGGTTTGTCATGAAGCTGTACAAAAGGAGACATAGACGTTAAAATCTAATCAATTCAATTCAACTTAACGGAAAGTAGTTTCCGTTTGCATACGGTGCAGAGAACCTTTTTGGGCAATGGTATACGCATATATAATAAGATAACGAGAAATGTAATCAAATACAAAATCAATCATTTACAAAATTGAAAAAGTTTATTAAGACTAAATTAATAAATAAATCATATTATTCATTAAAAGAGTACTGTTTAGAAAAAAACGCCTGGATTTAGGCTCGGGTTCCATCACAGGACACTAATTGTATAATCGCTATAGTTCGATTTGTGTCATTAGGTGTAAGTTTTTAAATACAACGTCAGAGTTATGCAAAAATTATTTAGTTAAAAGTCATTTCTAATATGTTTTATTATTTAAATAATAGATGTCACTGTACCAAAATCAAATCGCGCTAACGTTTGGTATTGTTGTAAATACTCATGTTCGAGAAATGTTTGTGTATTCAGTTCAAAAATAATAATGTATACGTGAAGAATAAAGTATCAGTGTATAAAGTGAAGTGTTTTACTGGTTCCTGAAGTAAGCTTATGTACGACTGTGCAGGTTGTAAATCTGTTAATTTGAAAAGAGCATCTATGCGAGTTTTTTGCCGTTTCTTCTCGCTGAAGGCTGCTTTCCAAAACGGTGGTAGTATTTAAATATCGACGATTCAAAAACGCTTCATTGTAAAGTTTACTTGAATAAAATTGATTTGATTTCATTTTGATTTAAGATGTTATGTCCCTTATCCATGTAGTCAACACTGGCTCACACATCCTTTAAACCGAAACACAACAATAATTAATTAGTTTGGGGTAGAATATGTGATGACTGGGTGGTACCTACTCAGACGGGCTTGTATAAAGTCCTACCATAAAAGGGCAACAACCTATCCGCAATTAAAATTTTAAAAAAATAACGTGTCATCGTTCAGTAATATCATAGTATATCAGCATTTAGCATTCAATACAAAATTGCATAAAATAATTCGACTGAGAAATACAAACATCGAAATACAATGTGTATATTTTAATTTCATAATTTACTAAACGATAATTTAATATCGTGTTTGTAATGACATATAAATTGTATTAGACAATAAGTTATTAAAGAAGCAAAGTGACGGTAATCATGCAAAACAGCAAAGGATTTATAATTATAACCTTAGCCCTTTTAGAGTGGAATTTTTATAATCTGACTTATCAATAATCGTAGATAATCGTAAAGCAATGAGAGATGCGTAATGGCGTAGTGCAATAATTGGATTGATCCAAGCGTAAACAATGCACTAAGCAGATTAGAATTTTCCATTATTGTATTGACATTATAAAAAAAAATTTTTCGCACGCTATCATTAAATATGTATTACACAAATATTAGTTAAATCGAAGTACAATATAAAAAAACTCGATGATAATACGCGATGAAAATGCTTTTGCTTGCAGAAGCTTTGCATATATTTTCATTAAATATATTATGCGGGTAGGAAGCAATTAATTTATTCCTGTAAAATTACGGTTCTCAAATGCTTAAAAAAGTAAGAGCCTACTTAATAATTGATTTTTGAAGGATCGATGGAATTCTGATTCGATAGGGAATTGCTCGTAGCATTCTTGTTATATATATATATATATTTAGGTTTTTAACATTTTTACATGATCAATTTAAATATTTTTTGAGTTCCTGATACGTCCATAAATCTTTAATTAAATAAAAATTAGAATCTATTGAACATAAAAGACGGTAGGTATAGCATTCTCATTTCCAATAATTAATTGCTTTAAGTTGTAATTGTCGCAATTATATTTTTTTTATATAAATAATGAAACGAGCGTAGGTCATAGCGCTTATTCATCGATATTATGACAATATATACATATATATTCTATATACTCTACGTATAAAAATATGTGATTAACATTTTTATTGAATGTAAGTTTTTAAAATGATTTAAGATGGCCGAAATCAACATTGTTTTTTATATCTACTTTCTTTTGAATTTTCTTTACTTTACAATTCTAATTCTAATTCCTGCATTGTTTAAAGTCACATTGTGCTGACCTCAAATAAATGGGATAAAAAGCGAATGATAAATAAATATGATACTGAAATTTAAATTTGTTTAAAGTAAAATAACTATCAAGGAATTGCTATGAGTTATGAGAAGAAATCAAGATTATTAATTTAATTTAAAGGTTGTCATTTCTGAAATACGGTAATATTACCACGTAAGAGGGAGATTCAAAGTAGGCCCTTTGTTGTAAAAGTTAAATAGCAACAGATTATAATAGCGTTGAATATAGAGAGTTAAAAATAATATAACAACAGTGCTATGTATTAATGTAGATGGGTAATACGGCAGACAATTAACCGAAATATGATAAATTCTTTTGAGTAGGACACTGTGTGTGGAAGGACTAACTGGAAATGAAAAGGAAAGAAAGACAAAGACGTACACAAGACGCAGGAACTGCTTTACGTGCTTTCCATTTTTTTTAATATTTCCAACTTCTAGGCCGGACTGCCATTGAGAATTTTAGACCAAATAATTTTCTTGACTTTTTTAACCTGACTCGGGGTTTGAACCCAGGAAGTCGGGATCGCAGCCTTATATCTAGACACTATTGTCAAATATTATTGAATTGAGTTTCGCAACGATGTATTATACTTACTCATAGGTAAACAATTGTATCGCCGGTAGTTCGTAAATGTAGTTGATGATCCCTGGCGCGAGGATTGCAGCTACGGAGACAACGGTTGCTATTATTTTACCGGCTAGAGGAAATTTCTTGTAGAAGCAGTACAATGCCACAGTCAATATACAAAAGTGGAAGTCGCAAGGAATGTACCAGCTGACGACGAGGCACTGTTGAATAAAATCAAAATTACACCACGTGGTCTTTAACAGAGTAGTTAGTTTCTTAAACGAAGCAGACTCGTTTTAAACATGGTATACTTATATATACAAATTAAAGTCATAAATATCACTTACTATGTTTTGGCTGTCTATATAGTTGCTCAGCATGAGGAGATTGAGCCACCAGTTCTTCCTGCATGGCTCTGTGTCAGCTGCTATGGCCCTGTGCCATAAAGGACCGGAACCAGTATACGGAAATATCGCGCAGACGTAAAATATAACTACGGCATATGCGACCACTAACCTGTTGCAGAAATTAGAAAAACAACTTTCAATAATTAAAACTCATTTATATATGTCTCCAAGTCTATCACCTGGGAACCCTCTATTTGTGTAAACTGTTAGTTATGACCATTGACCATTCAGTAATTGTAGTGTTTTATTTATACTGAGAAAGAAAATGTTTAAAAATGATTTCATACCTGACGTATCTCTTTATAATAAAGTCAAATAGATTGGGCAGTTTCTTCGCTTTTATAAGTAAAGTGGCCATAAGGAAACCGGAAAGCAGGAAGAAAGAGTCTACTACGACATCTTCGTGCAGAAACATCAAACCTAGTATGGTTAGAGCTTCCTGAAAATATAAAACATAAAAAATAGTCTGTCAATGGGTCTCTCAAAATCTCATCAAAAATAAACTTTATTTAAGTAGACTCATACATTTTTGAATCGTACTATTTGAAGAAAAATACATTTAAAGTAACCAGTTCGAAACATCTTAAACATTGAATATTATCAAAACATATTAAGTGACGTTACTTTACCTCGTCCAATTTGGAGCCATTGCTCACCGGACCTCCATTGAATATACCATACTGGTGAGCGGAGACGATCACACACATCGTAAGAAACTTGATACCATATAACACTTCAAGTCCTTTCCCCGATGTTTTTAACAAATTCTTCGCATTCGTTTTAATATCGAATGCTATAATAATGCTGTCTTCTAAAAAGGTAAAAATATTTTTTTACATTATAATGCATATACTTTGAGAAAACCCGTTCGGGTAGGTTGTCACATATCGTCAAATGGTGAGTGAGCCAGTGTAAATACATGCACAAGGCACATAACACTTAGTTCCCAAGATTGATGGTGCAATTGGTATTATTAGGAATGATTAATATTTCTCACAGTACCTATTTCTATGAGTATTGGTAGCCACTTACCATCAGGTGGCTCATTTGCCAGTATATCAATCTATATGACAATAAAATCTATATAACAAAATATGGTTACAATCAATAAAAAAACTCTCGTGAACAAGACATTCGTAGATAATGTCGAAATATCGAGCTCCACCAAATAAAAATAGAAAAAGCTTGGTAAATATTCCGTATTAAATACTTGTAGTAATAAAAAAACTATTTATAACACGATTGAAACAAACAACAAAAAATATATATTATTACGTAAATTTAAATTATATATATATATCTTACAATAACCTAACAGTGACTCAGTATAATATAATGCGCATAAGAATTGAGTCACCGTCAGGTTCCTTCGAGTATAAATATGCAATAAGTATTTAAAAAGAAAAAGAAACATAACATATACAAATACTTACGAATTTTGTTATAATTTAAGTCCTTTTTCTTATACTTTATAAATGTGCAAGCGAGTGCCAAAATTGTTAAAGACCCCATCACTCCTCTGAAATTTTAAAATATTATATAAGTAGTTGTTTCAATATCAGTAATCGCTTGCAATTTACCGAGCCTTGATGGCACAGATGTTAGTAAATGTTAATCGTAGATGAAGGTTGCGGGTTCAAATCACAAGCATTTTTCACGTTGTTATCATGTGCTCGGAATCATTTCCTGACGTAATTTGCGTACGTCGGATAAAAATCGTCTATTTGATTCCACCAACCTTCCACTCAAAAGAGGAGAATGAATTAGTTCATCTATGGAACATTTACAGAAAATCACTTTAATTTTAAAAATTTTGCAAATCCTCTACGCCATCTTTTATAATGCTACATTTTATTATAAATGTATTTATATGTATATAGTATTGTTTGCATTACAGATTGATGTGTGTGTGACTTTAAAAACTTTGTGAACACATACATAAAAGCATAAAACAACGCGTCGAACGGTATAGGTTCATCAACTTTCTGACATGGTTCGGTGACGGAGATGTGCGGTCGCAGTCCCGCTGTACCGAGGTGACTGTGTGCAAGGAGGATTCCCATCAATCGCTCCACAGATTTAGGTTGGCACACTGCAGGCACACATACTCCCCAAGTTAGCTCGTTCAATGATCGACGGAACACAGATCGGTGCTAAAATTGAAAATCATGGCGACATTTTGACCTCCATAAACCATTACTAATATATAAGTAATAAGAGCTTTGATATATTCTTAACTCTATAAATATCTATATTTTGAAGCGTTAATAGCGCAATGGTTTACGGACTCAGGATCGATCCTGACCGTATGGGCTATTGTCGTACCGACTTCTAACACAAGTGATAAACTTAAAGCATAAATTTGGGGCTTTGCTACTATTCTCTTTAAAAAAAAACTGTGCAATTTGAGAAAACCTAATTTACTCTCTTATCTTAAACTATATTTTATTCAACTACCTCATTGGTCTAGTGCCTTGCATGGCTGCAGATCTCTATGTCAGGTTTTTCTATCGAAAAATTATCTGTATCTGTGTCCCTCTGCCTTGCCTAGGAAGCACGTAAAACCTTTGATCCGGCATCCAAACTCTTTCGGAATCGGATTATGAGAATTATAAAATCGCTCAGGAGGATATCACCATCATCTTTTATACGTCGATTTGAATAACATATCAAGGTATAGAAAGATTGTATAATAATGTATGATTGTATTATATATGTACCTTTTGCAGTAGGTTCTTCCTGGCGAACCTATTACTAATGAAACCACAAGAAAACAAACTAAGGCAAGAGTCAACATTACATTCGCTCTAGCAATTTTTAATTTATTTGTAAATACTTAAGGCCTCTATGTAAATAATTCTTAAGGATATAATATTTACAATATAGGATCATAAATTACACTTTATTATTTGTGCAAATATTATATTGTGTATATGCATATAATACGACGTAAATATTGCTCTCCGAATAAATGAGGTGACTTTTTTTGTAATACGTAACTCAAAATAAATAATTGAATGTCAATATACTTAAAACATATACCAGATGATTATGTGCGTTTCGGAGTTTTTAGTGCATAATAAAAGTCAGAACTTGTACTCACTTCGAGAAGATTTAAAGCAGACTGATATGGATCATACGGGTCAGATATTCGTTTCTTCACGGGTTTATCAGTTCTCTCCAGAACAATATCAGCTAAGCAGTACTGAGTCCGAAGCTCTGGTTGTGTTTTGTACCATGGTGCGCTCATACACTCATCAAAATTGCCCAAATGGAATTTACTCCCAAAAAGAAGACCCTGAGGTTCTGATGATATCGCATCCCAGTCTATATTAAAAGTTAAATAAATAGATAACTCGTATAAGTTCAATAATATATATAAATAGACTTCATAATAGATGAAAAATAATATCAATATAAAAACTATTTATCATATAATTTATTGAGGTAGGTTCTTGCAAGTCTATCATATACATATATGTTAATTAGGAAGCTATTTCTATATGCTATATGACTATGTTCCGGTGAATAAAGTTATTTTAAAATTATTTTAAATATTTCAATATTAAAGTAAAGTTTAAAAAAAATATAACTTACTCCAAACAGCCCATAAAGTAAAATTCTGAAGATTGTGTAACAGCAGCAGCGTCGTACGTAAGCAAGGCTGTTCCTCCTCCGTCCAATTTTGATGCTTCAGAACGAATAGCACATCATCAAGATACACCGGACTGTCGTTCAAATTAAACGTTTTCACCGATTCCTTTTTCTTTTCACCGGATTTAATATATGACACATTCTGTGCATAATTATCCAAGGGTATACTTGTTGTGATGTCACCATTTTTTGTAGAAGAAGTCACGTTACCATATGTTAATACTATATGTATTGAAATAATAATAGCTACGGTTATACGTCGCATGGTGCTCTTTCGAGAATGGTTTGTTAGTAAACTAAAGTTTAACTGAGATGATCTTTCATTATAACAGGAAAAAAATTGCATGATCAAGTCAGGCAATCTTAAGAAACATTATTAATTAACATATCTATTGTAATTTTTAATTATATCGCAACCTGACTAGTTTGTTGTATTACAATCTTCATAAACAGATTTATTATAATAAATGTATTTGTATGTGAAAATAAATAATATTTACCGAAATGCTTTTTACTTTCGTTTGGATTAATTTCGTTAAAATTCATTAAAGTTCTGTTCTTGTGTATGTCAATAAAAAAGTTACTTTCTGCACACCTTTAAATACGTTTCGCAAGATGTGCATCGACCCTTCCCTACTATTTCTAAATATACACATAGCAGATCTAAGCGATTATACAACTATATTAATAAATTTGGAAACATTTTTGGATAAATTTCCTCAAAGCGCGCTAGATCTCCTGGTATAAGTTTTATAAATATTGGTTAAGTTTTTTTATTGGGCATCACAAGTTAAACCGCTGAATTACTTTCACCGGCCGTCCTCTGAGGTGTCTCTTTCCGAACCGGTGGTAAGTGTAATGTACACTTTAATAGTAAAGATAATTAAATAATAATATTCAATAACGATTTTTGACATTAAATTTTACTTTTTTTTACATCTCATTTTTTATTTCTTTGAATAGAGCCATCTATCGAAAAGTTTCAAACCTAGTTTGTTCAACATGGCACCCTCTACGATACACTCACCCCCATAACGATGCCCACCCCTCGTTATTGGTACAATCGTTCCACAATAGATGGTGCTTTGTTTTGGAAAGTTCGTACTTATTTGTATGTACATAGTATTTTCTCTTTTTTTCACGGCTGGATATCACGAAGTTCCGAGATTCGAACCCGGGACACTACGGTATCGGTACGGTAGTATCTCATAATTTAGCTTGATTAAAAAAAGTTAATAGTGTTACTCATGTTGTGCTTTTAAGACCACGTAATGCTGTTGATCTTACTGTCCTGATACTAATTTCCCTTCGATCGTGTTAGTTAGAAAAGAAATTGGTATATTGTATATTATTCTTACTAAGAGTATTGATATACAAAGAAAATTTTAAATACCCACATAAGTTCCATAAAAGACTAATTACAAAATTTTCGATAATATATATGTATATATAGTTACTGCTTGATATTTTCTTTATTTTTTTTTTTTGTAGTAAATCTCTGACACATAATCAATCAAGGAACTAAGTTTAAATGAAAAAAAAAGACATTTTTTAATATTTTAATAATTCATACTTTTACTAATAAATATATACATTAAACTACATTCACAAATATTACTAAGAACTACTTACATTTTTAATAAATAAGTGCACACTATATACTACGTCGCCACAACGCTTTAACATCGTGTTATAATTGCATTTGATACAATTAATTAGTTATATACTAACTTAAGATTAGAATCATTGAATAATAATTACTGAAGATTTCTATTTTAAACTTAATTCTATAAAAACACAGAAATTAAATCATATTAAAGTTATCCGAAAAAAGAATAACTACAATTATTTAAAATAAAATAATTATATCGTACTTATTAAAACAAAAATGGTGTTGCCATTATTCAAATGATTTTTGTATTTATAATTAAGATTTCAGAACTGAAATGAACTCGAAATTAATTCAGGCTTAAAAAGAGAAACAGAAACTGAAATGACCTAAATTTTTATTTATTGTTTTTTATCTAATGTTGTTTTTTTAATTTGTTATTTAAAGATTTTCTTATTTTACAACTACGGTGATGTTAGCAATTTCAACATACAATGAGAGATTACGTAGTTATATAATACATAATGTTATAACTATGCATATTTTTATATATATTGTTATTTAATTATAGATGTCAAAATATCAGTGATATATTCAAGTTTAATCTATTTTTATTTTATTACTATTCTAGAATCCGGATCTTTACAGTATTCATACATAATATTGACGAGAGATATGTGGATTTCATGCGTGTAATATATATCATACAAAACTTTCTTATACATATATAAATTATAGATATATATTTGAGAGTTGGATGATACATTTTTGCGTGGAATTGTACTTTAATTAAACATTAAAATATTATAACCACTTGATCTATGTTAAATACTCTATACATAAATTTAATTTTCTATTTACCTATAAATATTTTTTCTATTATTATAATTGAATAAAAAAATGATTACTTTTTCATTTCAAAGAACTACTATCTGTAAATAAATTCGCAATTCTTAAAAATAAGGTTGAATATGTGTTTCATAAATAAAAATAAAATGATTCGATTTGACGTTTTGTTGAAAATAGAAAAGTATAATATAAAATAAATATGTATCTAATATTAATAATAGAAACTCTTAAATAAATTAATTGCGTTTTTTTTTTATTTACATATCTTTGGAACGCGTTGCAAAGAACACACTGACTAGATTCCACTCGATACCTTCTTAAAGAATATTACATCTTTATGTTCTTATTATAATAATAATATATTAAACGTTTTAAGATAAAATACATTTATATGTACATAATTTTTATATGTCTAGTTTAAAATGATATGTTTTATACTATAATCATTTAATGTTACCTCAATGTAAAGTTTTTTTTTTGTTAGAATTGTTTAGTTAAAAAGTAATATTAATTATACATGTAAAATTAGTGTTTTATAAGTGTACATAAGTTTGTAATTTTGTAATAAGACAATGAAGGCATAGGTCGCTGTAAGTTTCTGCGTACAGAATATAATTAGTTTTCGAGAACGTTATCATGTGACCTTAAACCGTTTAAATTAATTTTATAAGCAACTTTTTTTCAATTGACATGACTAGAAACTCTTTGAGATCAACGATCGACTAGATTTGTATAAAATTTGGTGTGACTAGACTTAATGACTGAGATCTTCAACGAATTACTAAATTTAAAAAAAAAATTGGTGTGACTAGACGTAATGACTGAGATCTTCAACCGATGACTAGATTTGTATAAATTTTGGTATGACTAGACGTAAAGACTTTGAGATCCATAAATTGACTTTATATAATATACGTAATGACTAGAATACGCTTCTAAGATATATTTTAAAATATTTAACTTGACCAGATTTATTGACTAGCAGGTCATTTTGACTAAAATTAAATTAAAAAATAATATAAGAATAATTTATTATAAAATGAATATAGTCTTTTATTTGACTAGACTTTAATGAGATCTTACTAATATCAGTTAAAAAAAAATCGTTTTTATAGAAATATAATCTTGACTAGACATAAATACATTTGACTAAATGAAATCGAGTCGTAAAAAGTTTTGTAAAACTCGTTCGACCGATTTTTATTTGATGTGTTTGGTACATATAATGATTAATACAAACACAGAACATATATTTAAATATATGACTAGAACTTTGGTTAAACTAGTAAATAAATGACTAGATTTTTTTAATATAAAAAATATGTATTTTTTTTGTGATAAAGACTTAATGAAAATAAGTAGATTTATTATTGAGATCTATTATAAAACTATTTTTTAAATTTGTAAACTTACCTATAGATAAAGACAAAATGAAAAAAAAAAAACAGCTAAAATCAAATTAAACGGAATTATATCTCTATGCTGTTATGACGGTTGCTATAATTGTCCCAGTTTAATTTTAATAATTTCTGTAGATTTGTTCTAATAAAATAAAATCAAGTATATGTACGTATTACAGACGTATCAACAGCCTACTTGCAGCGACCTAGCTCAATTCCGATGTACGGTAAGCGGTGAAAAAATTATGAGATACCGGGCCGGTGCATCTAAAAATATGCTCAAACCGACGATCGATGGCGGTGACCCTTCGTAACTCGCCGATCGAAATGCAATATGGTAGGAAAATTGCCTCTAAGAAAACCAATGCCACACAATTTGCTCACGAGAATATTACGTAATATAATTTCGAAAGAAAAACTCTGGATGACTATATCGAAAATTAATATATTATAGACAAAGGAAAATATGATTTTAATAATATTTCACGTTGCAATTCGATCATTGTAGATAAAGAATGTTTTTTTTTTATTATTTGAATTTGTATTCAGACCGAGTTAAAGAATTTAACTATTATGCTTACATATTTATAGTATAATTTTTTCTGTGATTGATATTATATAAATTATAACTAAACTACGAAATCTATATACACATATTAGCACGGAAATTAATCTATACTAAAATCACGAGAGATGTTTGACATCTGTGTGTGACACAAATTTGGAATGTTGCTGTAGGAGATCTTTCATATGTACAATATCATAATCTACGCTACTATTTAACGCTATTAAAGTTTTACAATCTAGGAATAGTTAAAGATCAAACACACGCATTTACAATTACTTTAAGTATCTAAAACTAAATAATAATTTAATGTAATATTTGTTTTCAATGAAATGTAACGAAGAAACGAATTCACTTTATCTACGAGAAGTAAACCGCGCTATCGTGTCCATATGACGAATACGGATACAGCGTGTTGGAAATGTTGTAAGGGAAACGCGGCACCGGCCGCAGAACATGACGTCACCCGTCCCTACCTTCCTGCATCCCACCGCCTTCATCCTCCGACCCCGTGACATCCAAGCTTCGAGAATCTTCTGAGGAACAATTTGAAGGGCAACGATTCCGAGATTCTTCCCAAGTAGGTTCCACCAAAGGCATTTTGTTCCAAAACGTATTGAAGTTACTGTCACGTGTTGGTTCCTGCTAAAGGACAAAAGAACAAAAATGTATTAACCTTTTTATATATTGTTTAATGTTTATCATAAAGCGTTATTATTGGTTCTGTTGCTGATTTGTTCATATATTTTTAAGCATTAGCACCTTGGTTATCTGCGTATCATAGATGACTGACTAAGATTACCTCGGAAATGTTAAGTCTGGTTTTTTGTACCATATAAATATTTAGGGTTAACAAATTTATATAAATAATAAATAACTTTTTATTGCAAGTGCGGATGAATCATTTTGTAGCTAAAGTAAAAAATGTTCTCGAGAGAGGAATTATGTTATTAACTTACAGATTGATAAGTGGAATAGTCCACGTGGACTTGTCGGAAAGCCGACGGTTCTTTCTCAGATTCAGTGTCGGGTTGTTCATGCGCAAGAAGATGTTTTCTCAAATAAGCTTGTCGCCTAAATAGTTTGCCACATTTCTGACAAGGAAAGCGACCAGCGTCAGAAGTAGAAGGCTCCCGTCGCTTACTCCCCCCAGGAACGCGTGGTTTATGCCAACGACGATGGGATGCCAAATTTGCTGGACAGTTGAATACCTAGGGCAATGAAAAGATGGGTATTTAAAGAGGCATTTCTTAGAACATCAATATTAAACACGATACTCGAAATACTCCAAAGTTTCGTTGTACGAAAATTTTTACCGGATTTTATAATTATTATATGCCAAAAAGTGCATGTAAAGAATGAACGCGAATTATGAATTTAAAAAATAATATTTATTAAAGCAAGGGTATATAACGACGGTATATTCTCACTTGCATCTGTATTGAGGTTAATTTTATTCATATTAAATAGTTTTATTTTGTAGCGTACACAATGAAGTCTTTGTTATTGTTTATATAATTAATCGTTGCTCCATCATCGAGATAAATGCTAACAATCAACCGTCACGCACCTCGTGAAGTATCAATTAAGGTGCACAAACATTTCGCTAGCGTTAGAGCGATGCGATTCCCATGGAATTGTGCCAAGTGTTTACAAACGGCACCCTCGTTTAATTCGTTCCCACACAACATGAATACACTTTTCAATGAGTGTGTCATAAATATATCGTCGAAACTGATAGTAATTAATCAATAATAGAGGTATACTCCATAATTTTTTACAAAACAATATCTACCAATTTGGAACTAGTTATGTCATCAATCTCAATAGTTTAAATTATTCTCCAACATTTGTGTGATATTATCATAAATTATATTTATACCTTATCGCATTCTGGACAACGATATTCAATATGGACGATCCTGGAACATCGGTGTTGTGCTAACGCAAACGCGTCGCTATAAAGTCGTCGGCATAGTCTGCAGATATATCTTCCAAGTTTATTATCGATTGTAGCAATTAGGGCTTTCGCCTCTTCAGTTACTTCAACAACATTGAAAGCTGGATCTATATCACCCTAAAAGATGAATAATAAATAAATGATGTGAGAATTAAGATATGATGAAACGTGTTCAAAAGTATGCCAAAATATTTATAAAAAAATGAATTTATTTTATAACAAAAAAAATATATATTTCTAAATTGCAGGAAAGTATGAAATAAAATTTCTAATATAAGATTTACTACATTTCTAATGTCCTTAAGGCCCACCCCTTCTAAACGTCGCGGCTCGCCCTTAAAACTGTTATTAGCACAAAAACACAACACAGTAAGCGATTTCATAGCGTTTAATTGCCGACGCGATAAGGAAAGTCACCCGCAGCCCATAGTAATGCTATGGTTAGAACGTTTAATTAACAGTTCAGTGCAGCTTTTCCACTTATTTTAATGCGAATAAATGATGAAGTTTTGTTCCTTTACAATGATTTGTATTTGATGGTTGTAGCAAATAATAAACTATAAATAGGTTTTACCTTACGAACCACTAGAGTTTCATCTTCAGCGAGATCACGTATAATTGTTCCAGACACTGGTGACGTTTTATCCTCGTCAAACATTAAACGCCTAACGACTTTACTCTTCTTCAGTGGTTGTTGTGGTTTCGGTGACTTTTTCGGTCGTTCTTCAACATCTTTAATTTCAACGACATCGGGTGAACTTCTTTCGCTCTCGGCGCCACCTTTATTGGGTAGACAACTTCGAAGTTCCTCGAAAAATTGTTTTGTAAATTTAAGTTTTTTAGCTTCGGGACTATCGCTGTCGTTTGAAATTTCGTCATCGGTCTTTCTCTTTTGTGTTTTTTCCTGTGACTCCTCATTAACATTGATGTCAGGTTCTTCGAAATGTCTGAATATCTTTATTGGTTTGTCATTTTTATTGACGTCGGGTGATTTTCTTTTCTGCGATGGCGGTGGAGTGCAAGGTGGAGTGATTGGAGTGGTAGACTTGAGTGATAAGTCAAGCGGCACTAAAGGTTCATTGTAGTAAGCCAAATATTGTTGGAGGAGGGTTGGATGTTGTTGCGGTATTAAATCATGAAGGTAATTGCTCGAAATGCGAACGGGTGGTGCAGCGTACTGCTGATAAAATCGAGAAGTTGCAAGCCGATGGAAATGTGGTAATGCTGCTTCCATTTTCACACACAAACCAGAAATAATTCCGGATAAATAAAGATGTTCATTATTTTATATTTTGATTGAAATTCCTTTTGTTTACCTGTAACAAAAATAAAAATATATAGTACAAAATCAAATAAAAGATATCTACACAATATCTAAAATGGATACAAATAATATCATTAAATTGAGTAGACGAAAAAAGTAACACCTCCTCTCGTTTGTGTTAAGAGCGTCGATTTTGTTGATTGTAACAACGTGCTACAACTAACGAAATTGCACTTTTCTTCAAATTGATATTTCGCACAAAGGACGCAACTTTCCCGACGATAATAAATGACTTAATAGACCTTTGTGACGTATGTTGTGGTTTTTCGTTACTGATCAAATAAAACATTCGAGTAATAAGTTCATACGAAATATTTTTCTTTTATCAGTTTCTCTAAATACATAGTTTGCTTAATTAAACACTCGTAGTTGTTAATGATAATTAATTATTGAAACAAAAACTTCCTCACTAATTTCCTTCCAATAAAAACAATTATTTTCGGGAGATTACATTTGGGAAGCTTCGAATATTGATAGAGTAGGGTGGAATGGAGCTACTTAAACCATGTTGTCTAATTACTGTCGTCGAGATGGCTCCCACGCTCTCCCTATTGTGCGCTACCCTACTGGGACCAAAGCGGACTAGAACGAACGAGCACAGGACCCTTTTTACTTAATACTTTTTGTGTATTTTGACTTAAAGCAAATACCATGAATAAGTTATGCCTTAATGGCGGTATTATGGTTAGGTTTGATAGCGCAATTATTTAAAATGCAAATACTGCTTATATTATATTTGTACTGGGAGCGTTGCTGGTACAAAAAAAAATGCAATAACCAACTCGTATACACTACCTATTTTGTGATTTATGTATTTTTTGTTTATCTACGTGAAGTTTAGTTTAGTTAACATGAAAGTCATTTTTGAGTAACATTAATTACTTTTATGACGAGGACATGTTCGTAACTCGTAACTAACAAAAAATAACTTCTAAATCAATATGCAAAGAACTCATATCAAAAGATGTAGCACGTTTTGATTGATAAAACAAAACTTATCAATATTTAAGAAAACGGATACAATATAGGGTAAAACCAGGTATAACTGGCCGCTTTCAGTAATTAGCCATTCAAAACTTCATTTCAACATAATAAGAATTGTATTATACGAAAACACCTCTGAGAAGTTTACGGAATCACTTAGTTATCTAGCTATCATCTTAGTTAAAAAAAATCCCTTATAGATACTGGAGACAGTATTAGCGGTTATTTTTCGACAGACGGCAGACAAGTTTCAACTTTAACGGTTGCGAATTACGAAATTGGTAAGGAATTTTTCTATTTCATTTTGAAGTTTTGTCAAAAATACTTAAATTTCCGTATTCAACTTTTTCCAGTGAATACTATGAATTATTATATTCAAGTTTTTTTTAGTTATTAAAGCAAATAGAGAGAATAAATAGGGTGGCTATTTACTGAAAGTAAAAAACGTTTTTTTTTATTTATTGGCCACCTATGCCAGTAACTAGTTTTTTGTATGATATGTGAATTTAATTAAAGTTAGCTCGTATTTGGAAAGAACATAAGGCCAATTATTGTGTGCATAGTTATCTTTTATTTTTGTTCAATTTTTTCAGTATCTGGCATAGGTGGCTAGTTACTAAATTCAACGTGGCCAGTTACTAAATTCAATACAATTTTCTATTCAGGTTCTAAATGAAAAACTTTAAAATGCTTCAAAAACTATAGTACGAAAAATAATCTATTAATAATGCTGTCAATTTAGTTTTGACTGAAGTTTTTTCAGTATGCCAAACAGCTAAAAAGTATGGTCTACCTAGAAACAGTATTCAACTTGAAATTAAGAATTCTAATACCAAATTTTAATCTAGCCCTGACCTAGTGCTAACAGAGACTGAAAAAGATGCTTTGTACAACTTTATTTTAAAGTTCGCTCTTCGTGACTTCCCCAGAATAAAAGAGGACATACAGTTATATGTTCAAACCTACTTAAGACAAACTGGGCGATGTCTGGTTTAAAACATTTTTAAAGCGTCATCCAACTATTTCGGACTGCTGTACGAATGAAAATTTTTTTGAGCGACAATTTTTAATTCCGATGAGGCTGGCTTAAATATTTGTCCAAAAACTGGAAAAGTTTTAGCAGGGAGAGGGGTTAAAACATACATACACATATATTTCATATAAGAAATAGAAAAAGGTTCAGCTAAAAACATAAATGTTTTAATTATGTTCTCTGCTGCTGGTTTCTCTTGTGACCAGTTGATAAAATACCGATATAAAATAATACCTGATAGAATAACACTAAGCTTACCATCTGGTTACGGACGTACAGAGTAATACAGGATGGATAACAGCTGCTGTCTTTTCTGATTTTATTGGCAACTGCTCTTATCTACAGTTTTTACAACAAGCAGACGTAGCAGCATTTCGCCCAATAAAATCGTTTTGGAAAAAAATCGGGTGTTCCAAAGTAATTGTGGTCTCATATGGCCAGTTAGTAGGATATTAGTTTAGTAAGAGTTACGATTTGAAGTATTTTTTAATGTTTTTGTTTTATATATAAGTATATATTTACATTTCTATGAATATTTTTAGATTTCTAGTGTTCCAAAGTAATTGTAATCTCATATGGCCAGTTAATGGTAAATTGATGGCCAATTACTGCTTTTTGCCGGCCAGTTACTAGCTAAAACCGTATATTTTTCTTTTGACTAGAATATTATCTTAATAAATTCGTTTTATTGCTATATCAATGCCCATTACATGAAGAAGAGAATATCAGTTATCCAACTACGCAGGTGTCTTAAGTGGCCAGTTACTGGTGAGTTTACCCTATTAATCGTTAATATTTCTTAAGTAACAAAACACATGTACTCGAAACATTTAAAATATTGGCAGATTAGATTAGATTATTATTATGCGCCACCTTATCATAATTGGTCACCACCACAATTAGTCTCTGAGTTATTGACACTGTAAGAAATATTAACCATCCCTTACATCGCCAAAGCGTCTTTAACCTTGGGAACTATGATTTTATATCAATTGTGCTCGTACACTAGCTCACTCGTCTGCTAAATGGGTCGATGATGCTATACATTTAATTTAATCATAAAAATTTCAAAGTGCTTCTAAAAGTCATTCATGTAGACATTATGATACTGTCAAAATCAATATAATTTTGATTTTATGAAATTATTCTTGATTAATATCATCGTGTAAAAAAGCCTTTGGAAAATAGCTTCAAATGAGTAGGATTGGGCGTGTTCTGCTCTATTTAAGCAGTAGGCGGATAGCGTCAGTGGGCGGGGCTTGATCTTTTTATCCTGTTAAGTTTAATATTTCTTATTCTATTCATAAATCGGTTCTTATATAAATATATAAATATGTATATTGTACATATTTATCATAAAAATAATTCATGTTACCTCCTACACAAATGTTTAAGAAATATCAAATACTCACACTTCAAGAGGATTAAAACGAATATTCTCATTCGTTTTCATCGTTCTCTCTTTACAATCTTGCTTTTGAAATTATAATATTAATAAATAAATTTATGTACCTTAATTTTGACTTAAAAAACAAAACTGTTTCAAAAGTTTCAGTTTCAAACGATTATTAGTATTTAAAAAAAATCTTTTATCCTAAAACATTATAGAGTTTTTTTTAAGTACCAACTCCTGTGCCTCTTTATATACACGTATGACATGCTGGGAAAAGATCGTGTTTTATTAAAATTTGACGAGTTTGTATTAAAAATTTGTCATGGATCCTTCGCGCTAGTAGTTCGAGGTGTTTAATAACATTTGAAAAGTAGACACTTAATATAATCCTTCTAATGCGACGTGTTGTATATTCAATAACACACCTCACAAGGTATCAATGATTATTTAATTTTTGAACGTAATATTCAGGCGTCGCGTCGTGTACTCCGTACTATAATTATCGTAATATAAGGTGTTAATAGATGATCTGTTATTGAAACGTTTCGTGCTAATGACGAATTCATGGTGGAATTATTTATAAATGATAGCGGTATATTTCATTTGTAACGTACGTAACGTTAATACGTTAAAATATTTTTAGTCGAAATGTTTTAATATTTTAGTTATAAATGTAATATTCATCGAGATGGCTCAATGGTTAGAACACGTGCATCAGCGATAATTGCGGGTTAAAACCCAGGTAAGTAAACAAGCACCACTGTATTTTTATGTGCTTAATTTGTGTTTATGATTTACATCGTCTAATTTCTGCCAACATTCTGAAATCCACCAATCCGCATTGTAGCAACACGGTCGAATAAGCTCCAATCCTTAAAGCAGAGGACGCCCTAAGCCCAGCAGTAGGATATTTGCAGGCTGTTATTTAAATGTATTATTTATTTTTAAATATAAAGGTACTGTTTAGAGACATACATTTCGACGAAATGGTTTTTAATTACAAGTAAATACTATATGAATCAATTAGAAAAAAAGTTATAAAAGTTCATATTACTTTATAAATAAACACTTATTTTCCAAGACACTAAATGAGTTATATTGTTTAATTTAATCTTTATTCTCGTTGATAATTATTTAATCATTTGTTAAAGGTAAACTTCGCTACTGGAATTTAACCCACAACTGAGTAGTAAGGATTCACGCCTTGCACCCGTGAAATCTTAAGTTTCACTGTTTCCGTTAACTATCAGAGAAATTCAATATTCAATGCAAACTACTTCATACAATACAGAAAGTAACTAATCAACTATGACGCCTAATTTAATTATCTATGCGTGGAATAAAGTGGAACATTGTCCGCCTGTATACCAAATACTATTTGAAGACTTCAATCGACAATTACACGAAATTTAAACACTATTACTTACTTTAAAAAATTGTTAACCGCTTATCATAACAAATTTGTTTTATAAAAAATATAATAATAGCAATAAGACGAAATCTGATTCTGTTTTTTTTTTATCTGAATCTGATTTATTAGTTGATTTATTTATATTATTGTTAAACGTAATATAATTTAAGAAAAGTATAGAAGATTATCTATATCTACTAATATCTCTTGAAGATCGTAGGAAGGAAATGTAGATATATTTTTAATATGGTCCTTCTCCCAATGATTTCAACTAATCAGATGACAAAGTAGGTTAAATATTCCAGTCAGAACTATTAACCGATCGCTTTAGAAAGTATGCCAACGGCAATGGATGGATCCTAAAGGACTAATCATAACGGAACATTTACATGTATGTTTTATAAAATATTTTTCTAAATTTCATGGAATTATACTTAAAACGTAGCCGCGCGACTAAGCCCGTCATAATGATATGTTTACCAAATTAAGTAGTAATACATTATCTTTATTAATTATACGATAATCAACAGGCACGCGACATTCCTGCCTAGTCGTGTTACTTGGCCTAGGGTTCAAATTTATTTTAAAATCAGCCAACCCTTCATTAAATGGTCAACGGTAGCATGTAATAAAAAGGGTGAAACTAGCCTATTTATTAAAGAAACACTTTTATGTCAAGCCCCGGTTTTATATGGTAGACGCGTCATTTTCGTGTCTATTTAAAAATAAATATATCATCGATTTAATGCAACTTGATTGAATGAAATTTAGTTTTTTTCTGTTACTCCTTTTTTTACGTTTACTTCCAAATAGTAAGCCGCTTAACTTCTATTTATATTTAAAATTGAAGAATATTATAATTATGACAAATTAAAAATAATTCTGTCATATACTAAATTACAAATTACAATACAAGACTAGTTAGCAAAACCTGTAGTAGAAATTTCTATTCTATCAAATCAAAATAACTATGTTTAAGTTAATTAGACAATTTGGTGAAATTGGGTTTAAATATTCTAAAAAGCAAGATGGCCATTTTTTTTAAGCTGTCATAGTTTAGGATATTAAATTTAAAAAAAAATACTATCATAAAAATGTAATGAGGCACAGATATAATATATTAATCCCAAATAAACAAATATTTATTAAAAGAAATTTTAATACAATAAACTGTTTAAATTTCTACATAAGAAACTTTGTTTCACGAGTTTGGTCGAACTATTAACTGAGAAACTTTTGGGATATATGATTTCCGCTCTATACAGGTTTCTTGCTAACTTCGACCTGCAAATTGTACGAAAGAGCCATATGACTTCTGGAAAGCCGATACTTTTACCTTAACAATGTTCTTGGAATATGCACATTCTAGATACACAAATAAGTATTTAGAATACTCTTTTATTTTTTTTAAATATATGTCATATTATTTACGCAATACCTATAGCAAAAGTAACCCGAATCAGATACATTTTTATAAAGAAAAAAATAGTAGATAATTTTTAAATTAAGTACATATTCCAACTAAATGTAACTATTTTTAAATTACAACATGACCATCATTTACCCTTCAATGATTTTTTGCGTACGTATTAATAAGGTATCTTACGCCTTTCGAATAAGACTTATTCGCATATACTACACACAAAATATTACTTACTGGCCCGTCACTTCTTTATTATTTGCTAATAACTTTTAAATTAAATATTAATTATAGGAGGACTAATTGAATCACCAGGTATCAAAATGTCAAAAGTAAAAAATATTTAACATTTTACAAAAATATACAAACGGCTATTTAAACGGTACAAGTATTGTAAAAACAATTACTTATTAATAAATTAACGTTTATTTTAACGTTAAAACATGAGCAATAACACAAAAATGTAATCTATATATATACCTCATCACATCCGCGAAGGAGATTTACAAGCGCATCGCGAGTTGTTATCAAACTTACTCGTAGTTCGAGCAAAGGTATATTATTTAATTACATTATCAAGTACCTTAAAGTTATTTCGTTATAACAAATAAAATGATAATCATTAAAATAAATAATTCGAATTTTAAATACACGCAAAACGCGAATTAAATATTATACATATTTTAAAAACAAAAGAAATATTTGAAAGAAGTATAAAATATATTTAAATAAAAACACAAAACTTATCACAATATACAAAATAAAATTGAACACCGAAAATCCTTTTAATACTGGACGTTTCACCTTTGTATACTTTTGCGAATTAAGTTTAGGGTGTTACTATGACGAGAGAACATATGAGTCATACCTGTGCTCCTGCTGACTCAGCCGGCGACACCCCTGGGCACACTTCTGTACTGGCTGGATAGTTAAAAAAAAAATTAAAAAGATAACTGTTTGACGTCTATTTGAATTTAGAATGTGATAGTTTTAGAGTTTGTCGTGGTTAGGGGTGCGCGGTCCGCTCTGCAGGGCGGTCGGAACAGGACTGGCTGTCAAAGCTGGGGTGCGTACCCTGGCGCGTGCCACGGGCCGCTGTTTCAACCCTCCTACAGGCTGCTATCAATAGTGGGGAGATATTTTTATTTCTTATTTTTATCAATGTTGGATTATAACAAAGAGGTGTTAATATACATTTATTTACGATGAGTTAAACTAAAGATAAACATATTAATTTCGTACCGTATACTTTAACATTAAGTTCGAAACAGCTAATTATTTATTAATTAAATTTTTAAATCGAAATAAAATAAGTAGTACCTTCTGTACTACGGTTATTTTTAAGATAGAAGTAATAGATTAAATAAACTAATTAAATAACACAAAATATTGAATGGCTTGGAAGAGTTTAGGCGCTTCATCCTGTAGAGTCGACTGAGGCGAACCGTATCGCACGAGCCAACAATGTGTGAACCCTCATAAATTCATTGTGTTTACTAAGTTTTTTAACCACCTCGCCTAAGATAACACCCGCATCTTATATCACCTACTTGTTAACAAATCGCTTGACATATTCTGTCTCTATCTGCAGGTATACATCAGAGCAGGTGAGACGAACGAGTGAATGAGTTGATTCCCATGAACTTGGTATATTTCAAGGTGTTTTTTGTATTTTGTGTGAATAAATACATATTATACAATTTATAAAAGATAACTAAGCCTTAATTATATTTGAATAATTATTATAATTTTATGTTATCTAATATAAAATTTTGTTGCATAGGGACTGTGTAACATGAACTTAGCTGTTAAGAATGATGTAAAAAATCAATAAAAATGAATATGAGCTTGAAAAATATAAAAATCAAGTATGGAACGTAAAATTTAAAACAAAAAGACCGAGATATAGCTTGGGCGGATCGTCCCGCCCTGGAGCCGCCCAGCCCTCGCTCCGCCCTCCGCCCGCCCACAGACAAAATAATTGAATGTAATCGAATCATCTCTGTATTCAATTATCTGACTCGACTAATTGCTGCGATTGTTAGGATGTACGGCGTGGCGCTAACGCCGGCTGGCTTACTGAATATTTACCTCTACCTACGATAACACTCAAACGAATCCTACCTAAACAGCATAAATGTATTCGCCTGCGAATATTAAACTTCAAAATATGAGATCATGTGCTTTTAATAACACAGTATGTCACTAAAGTAATTTATTACGGCAATGGAGCCGAGATGGCCCAGTGGATAGAACATGTGAATCTTAACCAAAGTTATCGGATTCAAACTCGGAATTCGCCACTGGTTTTCGTAATTTGTTTACATAAATAACGTTGTATAAGGAAAATATCGCGTGTGTGTTCACCGATCTGTCTAAATATGCTACAAAGGCCTGGATATGAAAAAGCCTCCTACTCTTAATAGTTGAGGCAACTTGAATCTGAATCTGGACTGATAAATAATTTAATAATATTTTAAAAACCCATATTTATAGCCACATCGTGTGGTACATACATTGTAAACTGACACATTTTGACAGTTAAACGACCTCATCAAATATTTGAGCGCAAGGAATAGATTGCATATCTTTAGCGGTATATGTAATTGTTATATCGTTATGACATTATTACAGCGAACATATTTGACGAAGTGCTTTAAGCATTTTGCCGTCACGAGTTAACTAAATAATGAAACCGTGAGATATTTATATTATAAGAAATGAAAGAAGAAGATATAATATATTCAATCTACTGTTCAAATTAATAAAATTAAACCATTTCCACCTTTCCTTGAGCCCGGTATCGTATCACCACGGCGCATGCCCGACGGAACAGGGAAGCCCCACTCACGCACGCGCCGGAAACTCTGCGCCCGCGCATCCTACTCCGGTGTCACTTACCGGTAAGTGCGCGTAATTGAAGTACTTGCTTTGTATCGGTTACATTACCTACCGGCTAATCCAAGCTTGAATACTTGAACATGACTGCGTACATAAGTACATTTCTGAGTTTCTTTTTAATTCGATCCAATTTTTTATTACAAATAAAATGACTTTGATAAATAATCTACACTAATATTATAAATACAAGAGTAAGCCTGTCTGTCCGTTTGTCAGTTGGTCTTTCATGGCCACATTAAAAATCCCATCGACATTCACGTCAACGTACCATCACTTGACAAGCGTGGTTCAATAACCCATCTCAAAAGGAGGACTTAGCCCAGCTGTCGGACCTTACGTGTTGTGACTTTACGTTATAGGTCATCACTTCAATACAACTTCCAGAGATTAATTACGAAATACGAAAAAATAATTTCGCTTATCTGAGTACATAGTTGATGTACGCTTAACGTGGGAACTAAAGGTGGATTCGTTACGCTGAGGGATCGATGTAAGTGGAAAAACCATCAAAAATAACAAAAATAGAGAATAAGTATTTTACTTCCGTCACAGGAAGTAACTTCAAACATAATCACACAATCATATTTTAATATTTAAGTAATAGAAACTACAAACTCCTTTTCTGTAATAATAGAATTATTAATTAAATAAATAAATAATAAATATTGGACAACATCACATACATTACTCTGACCCCAATGTAAGTAGCTAAAGCACTTGTGTTATGGAAAATCAGAAGTAACGACGGTACCACAAACACCCAGACCCAAGACAACATAGAAAACTAATGAACTTTTGTTACATCGACTCGGCCGGGAATCGAACCTGGGACCTCGGAGTGGCGTACCCATGAAATCCGGTGTACACACTACTCGACCACGGAGGTCGTCATTGTTTAGAAAGTGTATATGACAATGATAAAAAAGTTCTTATATAAAAGATATTTCGTATGGCAATGTAACTCACTTGTAATAGGAATCTAAAACGTTATTAACAGTATTTATAGAAAATCTTAGAGAGAAAAAGTCCGGATCAAATTTGATTTGTGTGTTTTATGGATTTACTAGCTACCTGTCTCGACTTCACACGGGTATAATTCGGAACTGTAATCTAGATTGTACATTCGTGACTTAAATAAGACTTTTCAATGATTTTCCGTAACGAAATCAAATAAAAAATAACATTTTCAAGTATCACCATTGTGGTATCAAATTTGTGTCCACATTGAATGAAAACAATATTTCAAACTAAATAAAGCACCGCGTGTCATGAAATATTTCTACAAATTTGTAAACAATTAATCATCAGACTCGCATTGTATGTTAATAATACTATATAGAAACCTTCACCAAAACGCCAACAGCAGTCAACAAGCGCGCAAAGATTCAACCCAATCAACGATTACAACAATAACATTACTTAACGAGCCTCAATCTGCAAAGTGCATTGCGCCTAAGACGTAACCCAGTCAATTAGACGATGCATAAAATAATCAACGGATAAATCTTAAATTGTCTCCTGTGTTTAAAGCAGCAAATAAACAGGTAACGACTAGATACGGAACTCCCACGTGTCATTGCACGGCGGTCGTGGGAACTCGACCAGTCGGAAGGATGTGTGCTATTGACACGTCCAAGTGTTAGCGGGGTAGTTAATTGCCACATAACGTTCGATGGTAGCTGTTTCGTACGATGCTTGATGGATATTTGTGAAAGCGATTTTATTAAGTACTATATTTTCATATTGTGAACAGACTAATGAATACTTCTAAATTTAAACTTTTTAGTAAGGTCTAGTGGGTAAGGTTAGTTTGACCAACGATAAAAACAATAAAATTAAAATAATTAATTAATGAAATTTAAGTATAAATATTAATTACGTGAACTTCATTTCGTTTATTTATTATTTGTATAGAGTGGAGATGACTCGTGCACATGAATAGTAATTATAGCTGCTTCAATTTATAGATTTGCGTAATAAATAAATTTATGCCCTTTAAACGATCCACTGTTTGGCCAACAGGTTTTCAAATCAAATCAAATCAAATCAAAAATCTTTATTCAATATAGAAGTGTTTACACTTGCTTATTGATTGTCAAAAATCTACCACCGGTTCGGAATTTAGCACCTCGGACCTGAGAAGAACCGGCGAAAGAAACTCAGCGGGATATTTTTTTTTTTTTTTTTCATTTTGCATGTACAATAATTATTATATTTTAGTTATTTGAAACAGCCTGGAGGCGATCATTTCATTCCCAAGGTGTGCAGTCAACTAAAACTTTCTTTTCTAAGAGGATTCCGTCACTTTGCTTTCATAGATCTTTGTGAATACGTGTTTTGCTAACTTATTATACAACACATGCAAGTTCTAGTGTGTTTTTCATTTGCCGCCGAGAACGAAATTAATCTTAAACATAACTTTGGCACCTGATAATTCAATGTACCCGGACTTGCAACAGCAATCTACATTTAAGACTCACGTGATATCCACTGGGATATCTCTGCTCAGAAAACATATACAGATAATAAATACAGATCTGTATTTGAACCTTAATTGACGAATAAACTTTGAACTATAGGCCCGTAGTTTGGTCTGCCTACGCAGTCCAAGTTAATTTGCCAATGATAGCAAATATGCATATTAAGACTTTCTTAGATTTTAAAATACTTTTAATTCGGACGGCCTCATTCGATACAAATACATTAATAAACACATAAATTGAAGTGTTAACGAGGAGTGTATAATAAACATGCAACAATACTTTACCTTACATTAGAAGTGAAAACAATATCCTAGATCACTTTTTGAACGATAGATTTCGCCGTTACATCGAAATTCGGTATCGATTGGAGTGTATCGTGGAAATCAGTGGCGAGGGTGCGTTACACCGGCGACCAATCCCGTGGCCCCATGTGACAGATGCGCGTGCGCAACTATTGTACTCGACGCCTTTGTTCGGGATAAAAGCTAGGGTGGCCCGTGAGAGCTAACATGTGAGTTTGATGGTGAAAAAAGGTGAAATATCGATGGTCGTTACTCTTTTCCTGTGCTACAATGTCCCTTTTATAATTTGATGAAGATGTGAAAAAAAGGCAGTTGCCGAAAATTATTATTTGTTTTTTTTTTTCTTTTTGCATTTGCTTAATACATATGGAAACTAATACATAAATAGTTATATAATTATTTGATAATAATTTATCTACTCTTGATAGGGTTATTCTATTGCCGTTCGTATTACGGCATCGAGGCGAATATATATACATATTGTATTAATATTTTACGTATAATATTTGATCATAAATTTTGAATCATAGCAGACTCATAGTTAAGAATTTAGTAACAATGTAACGCCTGTAAAAATAAATGATCTACACGTATGAATAAGCAAAATGAGTAAGTTCTTTAACATTACTTTATGATAAATCAAATTAATCAAACCAGAGTAAATTATTGGAAATAATAAAATACTTACCTGAAATCAAAGACATAGATTCTCAAATATTACCGAATCTAAACTAAGCCTATTTATCGATATTAGACTAATTAAACCATTCTATTTATTTATTTATGAACTATTAAAACTTTGACTGGATCTGCATTTCGTTATACATACATACATTATAACCAGCTAATATTTTTATAATATGCATTTTGCTACTGTTCAAGAATTCATTTATTGTTTTTGTTGCACTGCTGGACATTTTTTTCCAAATGTACTTACTATTTCTTTAATAAAATAAATAAATAATTAAAATATTAAATAATAAGTGGCACATAGCTGTTATTTATTTATAAAATATTGAAGATAATTAATATCCAGCGAGTACATCTTATTAGCAAGGGCCATCCAATTTACGGTAAAATTGTTTATCAATGGTGTTGCCGTGACGACGCACCCTTCGCCGTCCTGCAGGTGTGTTGGGATTTTATCAACTGATTGCAACTGACAGGACCGCACCCCCGTTGCATCATTGAAATAACGCATGTACTAATAGTGGGTACAACAATGTGGTCCAATTAACGAATAAAACTTAGCCTGTAAATGTTCCTCAGCTGGGCTAATGCCTTTTGTAATTTCGAGACTTGGAGCTAATTCCAGCATGCTGCTACAATGCGGGTTGATGGATAAACGTGTATCAGATTTTCGTTCGACAGCGCCGCATACTTGATTAATTATAAGCACATAAAAAATGATGCTTGTCCGCGTTTGAACATCATCAGTTAAGTTTCACGTCTTCCAACCATTGTATTGTAACTAACGAATGTTAGAAACTAATTCTATGTGTCAAGTTAAAATGGTTTATACAAGTCAATTATTTGAATAAAAAAATTACCATCTACGTTATATTAACACAGCCCTCAAATCTGTCTATACGCAAATAGAATTGTTTTGTTACTTACATACTATGTAATGCTATATAATAAGGAATTATGATATTTTAATACGTTTACATATAATGGGGTTTAATTATGGAAACCTCGTACTGTTTCTTTAATCATCACTTGCCTAAAATACAACATTATGTATTTTTATCAACAAGTATTTAATGATAAAATGCGTATAATTATTAACAGTCATTTTAGATAATAGTGATAGTATATCATACTAAACACTAGTATAGAAAGTTTTCGCTGTAAATAATTGACTTAGCTAATAATACCGTTCTAATAAAAATCTAACAACGACCCTAAGTAAGCCGTACAAATATTTCATGTAAACATGAACGAATTCTTTCATAGTTCCCCTCGGTGAGGCATAATAGTGATGCAGTTTAGAGAATCCGTAGTCGATTGATCGTAGAAAATTAAATAAAAAAATAAAGAGCACCTGAAAACGTCGGCCATGACAGTGCAGAACTGTGAGCCGCGCACGCGCCTGCCACGCGCCGCACGCGTCTCCCGCTATGCACCTTGCTACGGTCAACAAAACAATATATACATAAATAATTAATAACTCGATAATACTATAACATTTATACGGACTTGAACGTAACCTAAGAATAGGAAAATCTAAATAGATTATTATTCGAGTGTAATACATAAATTTGTTTGTAGGTTTTATTTGAGAGCAGTAAAGGTAATATTTTTTTAAGAAACCTAATTAAAGTACCTATATTATATGAGGCGTATGAAAATGATTATATTTATTAATATCAATACATATTTTAACAGTATAAGATAAACTTCGAAAATATTAACAAAAAAAATATTGTTAATTTCAGTAAGTATGTTGTTGACGGTGCTATACTAAAAATTTCGTACAAAGCGTTGGATTATTTTATTGTGTTTTTCGGCGCACGCTTCAAGGGGACCGAGTATGTATGTGTGCCTGCCCTTCTAATCCACCGACCGTTATTTTGAGATTTATATACATATATAATATGTATAGTAAAGATTTGAGGTAAATCTCCTTTTGAAACTTCAAAGTCGAGCGTGAACTTTAACATTTCAATGTAAATATTCGAAAAGTGAAGTATGAAATAAGTAATTTACTTCATTTAAATATCCAAAAAGGTAGTTCTTCTCAAATATTGTTTAACAAACTTTGACTGTGACAGTTTTAGTTATAAAAGATTTGAGTCTATAACTGTCAAAAAATCTATTAACATGAGTATCTTATCAAAACTAAAAAAGATTAAAGATTTATGAAAAGTAAGCGGTGACACGATATCTTAGTCGATTTTCAACCGATTAAACAAAATATATTGACTAGACTTTAATTTGTGGATAGATAACAATAAAATAAATATTTTAAGGGTAGTTTCTTAAGATCTTTAAGGTTGGAAAGATATAAAATTTTCACTTGTGTATGTTGTATTGAATGACTAGCTAATTATAAAAAAAAAATTGTTTTTTTTATAATAATAAAACATTTAAAAAAATATATCTCTTAAAATTACTCATTGTAATTATTTAATGAAGTCATAAAGGAAAACCATTACTAAATAGAGATGTCATTTGAAAAACCCAACCCACAAAAATCGAATGTCATAAATATTATTTTTTTATAGACAGAGAAATAAAAGCTTATTATAGCGTGGGTTTATTTTAAAAAACCGTTAATGCACTTGAAACAATACAATTGTTATATTTTATTAATAGTAGTATAGATTTTATATATCTTTTATATAATATTATTAAAATCTGTATCTCAGATAGCAGGTTCGTTCAGAGATACTTATAAATTTTGAGTAAAATTAATTTATTACTTATATTTAAAGTTGTAAAGATTGTACGTACTTTGAATTTAAATAAAAAAAAATATTTTGCTGTAATAACTTCCAAGTGCTATGGAAAGTTAAATTTGAATCTGTTCTAAATTAATTTTAGTCTTCTCTTTTATTTTTCTTATATTACATTACGCTTTCATTATGTGCACTTTTCTTCTTCATCAACAATTAAAAACATTATTTTTATCAAGACTTATCCTGTTTTATCAGGCCGTCTGATCTTTTTTTTATTTTTTTGTGTTATAATATTCAAATAGGTACTTAATTCTTAAATCCCCGGGTGCATTATCTTGTAATGAAGCGTATCTGCATGTATGCCCGTATAAACGGGTTGCAGATAGCGCGGCAGGGCAGCTGCGCGCGCGCCGTGATACGGGCAGGTGTGTGGCCCGTGTACGGCTGTGGGTGCCCAGCCATGCTTACTTAAGCTTTAAGGGATGTTTTTGAAATTTTTAGGCTTTTTTTATAGCTTTGATTTACATTTCGACTTATATATTAATGGATTGTCTTCCAATTAGGTTAAAAATATATGTTAGAGACGATACGGCTGTCACATACGACGTAAGTTTTATTATTAATTCTTGTTAATTATTTTTTAATTCTTGTTTTTGTTGCTTTTAACTGTTGCTAGACTCTAGAAGACAAAAAATATATAAGTAATGTCACATAAAGAGAAAAAATGTAGAAAATTAATTTTCATTAAAAATCCATCGCTCTACAAAAGCCAAATTAATTTATAGAATGAAGGATTATTAACATTGTATTTAGAGTAGTTGTTAATAATTAAATCGTGCGAAACGCATTGATTTCAAAATTAATGATGGACAGCACTGTGTACAGCTTTGTTTAATAATGATTGTCAATACTGCAATCTGATAACACAATCGGATGGAGTAATGGCAAAGGGGATGCACCACAGCAGTATTATGTTTCGTCAACGGACTACTTTTCAAAGCCTCACTATATTGCGGAAGGATTAAATGGTAAATGATAACTACAGGCTGCATGAATATAAATATTTCGTGAATATATTTACGAATCAAATTCTATTTATTCGTAAATATATAAGAGACTTTAACACGTCATTTTGAATCGTCAAGCCTTTACTACCGTTTCGAGAAGAACCAGCAAGAAACTCAGTAATTACTAAATCCAGCAAACATTCAGTCAATGAATTCTTTTCAGATATACATATGTATAATTCAATACAGGGTATTAACAGCCTTTTCTACTGAGATATATTTATATACTATATTCCAACATTAACAGGAAAAAATCCAAATAAACAACATTTGACAGAAAATTGACGCGATATCATCGGTTGAGAGCTTGGTTAGTCTATGATATTCACTATGGATTTGCGAAAAAAAGTAGGTAGTGAAGTGTAATAGTGTTATATTATAAATAAAGGTATATTAATCATAAACTCTTAGTACTGCACAATATAGCCAAGTTATTAGCATTAGCAATTCCATTGGAATATATATATGTATATATTCTTCGTATTAAGATCATAACGTGCGTAGTTGGTAATATTTGTTCATCAGCTTCTTTATAATTCTGATAATACAAAATACACAGTGTTACACAACTGAATATGGTGCATTTCAATGAAGTCTGCTGCTTCCCCTATCGCATAGTTTTACAAAATAGCATCGCAACGAGTTTCATTACAAGAGCTCTTTGGTTTTAAACATAAGTACGAATTGAATGGCAAAGAATAATACTAAGCACCCGCATTCCACTCGCTTTGATGAATACATACGAGTGCACTTATCAGCACGGAATACCTATAGTAATAGCCTAAAGACTGTTTTGTTTCCTCATTGTTCCTACCTGAATACAACTAGGAAAGTAATTTAGGTGTAACGCTATTATAACCTCTATTCGTTTTGAAAATAAGTTTGTTTTCGTTTGTGTTATTTCACGTGCCTTTTTAATTGAAGTGCTAATGAGTATAAAGGATACAGATAAGTGTTATTTATTGAGAGCTAGAAAAATACAGGTAATAAAAACATATGTTAATTTGTATTATAAATAGTTTTGTAATTTTCTCGCTACATACTATTTTTTTTTTAATAATATATTTTGAAAGGTTTTGTTTACGTCATTCAAAAAATTATCTCACTTATAAATCAAAGCTTAAAGTTACATAATTTTCATAAGAGCTTGGCTAATATTTCGTGGTACTCCTAGTATTAAAAAAAAACGTTTTATATTTATTTATAAAATATGTATATTTTATTAAGGTTTATGCGCTATTATTATTATTAAAAATAATACTTTTTCATGTAATTACATTTCAGTTAAGATATGTATATTGATTTTCTATTAATTGTCCCATAAATCATTTAGAGTTCATGTTCCACTTGTTATCGACAAGTTAGTCAAGTGTAAACTTAATCATACACGTATCCTAATTTCTTACCCTAAGTTTGTTGTAAGGAGGGTGCAACAGGTGACGCCTTGACCTGTTTCCCTGTTTCTTTAAGGGTGCGATATAACATGTCTTACACTTGTGAATGGGTGAATGAGTGAATGAAACGCATGCCGTGTTGAATGATTTGTTAGATATTTCAATTATTAAGCGCGTCACATTTAAGGATGTTCGAATAACGCGTTTTTATGTTTGAATTAAATTGGTTTGTTTCTAGTTTTCATCAGACGATTATTTGATAATTTGCTTATTTTTCTTGTTTAATATTTTTCATGGCATTTAACATTTTTGTAATATAAATAGGTAATGTAGTTTACTTTATTGATGGTAATATTTCACTCACAGTACATTTTTAATTATGTATTTATGTTAATAGACATTAGAGGTATTTGATAAGTTTGTAAGCTCTTTAATATTAATTATATTTTTTTCGCTGCTGAAAAAACAGACCAAAGTAACAGTTATTTTATAACCAACTTTGAATGAAAGATATTTTAATACATACATGTTTTATAAAAAAAAATAATGCTTAAGAACAGAAGTATTTGTTCAGTAGTATTTACAGTCTCTTACTGTACTGATCAATATACTACTTTAAGCCTCTACATCGATAATAATAATTGTGACATAGTCACATAGATGACAGAGATCATACGATCACATGATCAATATCATCTATAAACGTATTTTCAATATTTCTTAATTAAACACTGATTTCTCTCTTTCTAACATTTTAATTAGACATTCGAAGGAGACAGTGTAATTTAACTGTTCCTAAACAACATTTGCTGGTAAAGCCGTTGATGTTTAGACATCGTTGTTAGGAGTTTTTAGATAAGTAAAGAGTATTATTATTGCGTATGTTTAAATGTCAATGTCTTTGAGTAGTATGTCTGATATATTTTACGGAGCGCCAGACGGCTGTGTTAGAGTACTATCTATGTAAAAGTACTCTGTAATAATAATAGCATAATTAATACTTAAATAAGACAATACATTTTTAGTGATATTAATACAATGGTATTGCTATATACCTATTTTTATATGTTTTCATTAGATTTAATAAATAATTATAGTACTTAATATTTAGAACTCTATACGATTTTGTTGAAATAATACGACTTATTTCTACTTTTAACTAAATTACACGGCATCTGTCAATCGTCACCCTTTAAGGGTCTAATTAATAGTGTTGTAAAATTATCTACACCATCAGATCTTATCGGTTTATGGAAATTAATTATAACATTTGGTGATATTACTTAGAATATTGCTAAGTAGGCATACATAGAATTTTTTGGCTTTTTGTTTATGTTTTTGTTTATCATGTGGTATTGTTTAAGTTGCGATCATATTCACGTTCAATTAAAACATAGTTTTTTTATTATTATTATAACATGTATCTGCTATTTTCAAGTTACAGGGTGTCTGCGGTATAATGCATATATAAATATATCTGTTGACTATTTTCGCTCGCCTTATTATATGATTATTTTAATTATGCTTAGCATAAATCCTTTTTATTAAAAGTGATTTAAAAATACAAAGTACAAGGCGGAGAGAAGCGAAACAGATCAGAAACTTTGAAGGACTTCTCGGACGAGAACTTAATGAACTTCGAACGCTAATTGTTATTAAAACGTCCAAGAATAATTAATACTTAAGGTTTATAATGAAACTTGATAGCTTTAGTATTTTGTTGTTCTAATATAATATCTGATTACCTAACCAATTTATATGTGTACTAGTATTCAGTCGCACCTTCGTAGTGTAAGGATTGGTCGTCAGCTGTAAGGCATGAAACATTGTGTATGTCCTAGCTTGGAGATCAAGTTTCATTACAGCACCTTTCATTTAATTGGGTCCAGTGTGTTAGGCCGTGAAAGAGCAACAGACAGAAACAGTTACTATTGCTATAATATTAGTCTAAATATTTCCCAATAGTAAAGTACATTTTGAAGGATACTGTAGAAGAAAATCCATGTATGATTGTATCCTCACTAGGATATACGAGTCGAAATAGATTGAACACAAAAAAAACACAATCTGAATTGTTCATTTTCACTATAAATAAAATAGGTCATAAAATTCGAGTCACGACGAAACAATCGTTTCACCGTTACTATTCTAAATCAAATTCGAAAAAGCTGTACTTTCACTGCAAAAAAAAACCTACTTCCGACCCCCGAAATCGGCCCATTGAACATCTGACGAGGTGAATGAATCCTTAACATTAGGGTGCGTACCGACTGATATAAAATGTAAAGTTACTACCAAACAATTACATTCCGCCACACATCTGTCAGGGCTTAGACAATCACGATACGTCACGCGATTTTAAACTGGATCTGAATCATTTTGATACTTTTTATTTTAATAATCGCAAAATATAATACAAATGCTAGATATGTATTACATAATTGAGCTTATCAAATTATAATGAAATAGTTTAAATATTCAAAGTAAAGTGGGTTTCCTTTAATTTAAAATGTAGGTACTGTTATTATTTTCTATAAGAGCCTTAACTTCAGTTTGGGCAATGGTATTATAATTTAATATACAAAATTTAAATATATAAATAATATAACATTTATTAAGTAGATATTTCATACGTATATTTATATTTATATTTTAAAATAACTAATATCAAGGGCAGTCATTCGCAGTACTCGTAAGGGGACAGCTGTATCGACGCTCCGGCACACACCCGCCGCGGACTAATGTACCGCTTTTAATTATACGCTGATAAATCTGCGCGCGCGCGTGCCGTACCGCTCGCGTGGACACCGCCTTATGTCCGCTGTCAGTAATAATACTAATTCTGAATTAGCAATGAGTAAAGTTAGTTATAAATAATTGGAATTTTCACGTATTAGGTAAAAATTATTGATAAAATTATCATCATCATCACAGATGCTATTAAAAAGAATAAATCAAACTTTATCTTGCAAAATGGTTTGAATTATCTGAGACATCAAAGTTACCTTTAATCTTTTGAATTTTTTGTAATAGATTATTTTTACTTATTACTTTAAGTTTTCTGAATAATTATCTAGAAAGCTATATTAAATAATAAATGCACTTACATATATCATTAACACAAAATAAAAAAAAAAACAAAAAAATCTTATTATGTTAACCTTTCAAAGTCACAAAAATATTTCTACATAAGTACTTGTATATTCCAGTATGTTATTCTACTTTATATTTTTTAACATAAGAATTATAATAGAACTTTATATTACAACATACTACGCTGATAACTTTGATTTTAATTTGACAACCACAAAGCATAGTAGGGGGTGACAATTATCTTTAATTGAGTGAAAGCAAATGAAGGCCGGTATTCGGGGCCCGGACGCCGCGCCGGCGCCGGTCCGGACTGAACACGTGCGGTAATAAGCCTGGCATTCCACACACATTACCTGTTCGCATGTTTCATACGAGACATTTCTCACAATTGTTCTCGTGTGAATATTGTTGTTTAAGTTAAAACTTTTGTATTTATATTTATTTTATACGAATATTTATTTGTTTAATTCTGTATTTTAATTTATATGAATATAATAACATAAACTTTATTAATTACATACTTTACAATTTGTACAACTTTTAGTCGATCATATATTTTCTCCATTCTTACAATTACTCATATAAATTCAGTTTTTATTTGTCACTAATTTAAAATAAGAAAAATGTAATACAATATAATACTCAATTTTATTGTCTGAAAACAAAAAAATCAGCATGACTTTGAATACAAAACCTATTAAAAATTAGATTATTTTTAATGAAAGTATTTATAACTATTACGAGCATGTTCACAAATAAAACATATGGTAACCCAAACAACATTTTGATCTCTGTGTATTCTATAAAATCGAATTCGATTACAAATTAACCACAAAAAGCTCGGTGAATTAACTCGTGATTAACTCTTACATCAACTTGGAACATCTGCCGTTAATAAAACAATAATTTATTTGAATCCAATAAACACAATGAATTACGTTTATCATTTTGAAATATAAAATATCTACCCGTCCCGACGTTGTGCGGGTAACCTATTTTTTTCACAGTGATTATGGGACGATAGCTGCACATATAAAATCGGTTATTATCTCATTTTGCACAGCACCAGTCGTAATTTTGCAGAAAATTAAGGTGGATTCTTGATTTCTATTTTCTAAATTACTATTCAATACAATTTAACAAAGAATTCATTTTAGAGAGCTTTAAAGACAAAAGACACAGAGCAAAAAAGACATAGAGGCTTTAAGTTTGAAGGATACCTTCATGCTCATTAAGAAAGTAAAAATAGTCGCTTGTCATTATGACAATTAAGGGAAGATTGGGCAAAAGTCTTCTCTAGAGAGAAAATTTCTCGTTCACCTAAAGATAGTTTTCCCCTGGAAAAACCCGGAGTTTACAAAATCGATTGTAGTTGTGGTAAATCCTATGTTGGACAGACGAAGCGTACCGTATCTTGTCGTATCAACGAACATATCAAGGCGGTAAAAAACAATGATACCAAGAAATCAGCCATCGCGGAACATCTTCTGGAAGCCGGGCCGGACCATTGGATCGAGTTACATAATGCTCAGATACTCGCGACTGAACGCCATAAATACCCCGACAGGTACGAGAAGCCATTAAAATTACTAAATATAGTAATTTCTTTATTTATATTGAAAGTAATTACTAGTATATTACTTATTAATTAAGTTCATAATAATTTATATAAACAATAAATGTATGTTACCTAAAGACATTTTTGAAATGCACATTTTTTCTTAAAATACCTTAAGATATACATAGTTATGAATTGAAATAATTGAAGTGGAAATAAAGATAAACAAACCTTAGATTTACGTATTTAGCTAAATTGTGCACTACTAAGAGTTTATGATTAATATGTTTTACTTCCAAAATTCTGATAAAAGATTCGTCGACGTTCAGAACGCCACTTTTTCACAAATCCATAGTGAATATAATAGATTAATCAAGCTCTCGACCAATGATATCTAGTAAATTTGCTGGCTGTCTATTTGACTTTTGTCCTCTTATGGTTGGAATGGAATATAAATAAACTATTAGTGGTAAGTAAAACATATAACGTATTCATTCAAAATAACTATTTCAATGAGCTCTTATAAGCACTTTTCATTTCTCTTGTAATATTATTTAATTAAATGTTAAGCCACCAACCGTTCAGAATGTAAAGTCTACCGACAAGAACAGGCCGAAAACTGCTTATAATATAATCGAACTATGTTTATATTATGAAATAACATATTTATATATTTCTGAGTGCATTAGAAGCGGACATAATATGTATATGTTATGTGTCTATCTTCAAAGAGTCTTCGCTGAAACAAACATCCTTCAATTCAAAGATAAAAGGACTGTCAAGAACACAAAATGGATTTGCAGTTTCACAAACACACTAGGTTTAAATCAATGTAGAGATTTTATTACTTTGTAATAAAGTTCACATCAAGGGTCACAATGTCCAAGTATCGTATAAGCTGGACCGCCGACCGAAGTAACTATTAGTAGAAAAACCCCTGGGAGGACAGGTAGCGTTAACATCATTTTGGTTTTAAGCGGATTTAATCTATTTTATTTCATACGATTTAAATTGTGATATAAAATAACTTATTCCAATTGAATCGCTAAAACTACTCTTGAATTTGTTATAAAGCTGCGTCTATTCTAATTAATATTGGGTTGCCAAAACCCTTTGAGGACAAAAATATCTGTAATTCATTTGCGTTTTCACCAAAAACCTGTACAGAACAACTGTTGGTGTTTTTAGAAGAATTTCAAACACTAACATTGCCGACTACTTAGTTTAAAAACCATTTAATTATCTGTTTATTGTACTCTCCTTTATTCCATAAATTTAGGAGATTTGTGGACATAAACGCTGTCAACATTACGGTGACTTGCACCAAACCAAACATGTGTAGTGCCTTCTTTACGATAGCTCCAGTTTCACAAGGACGACTGACGTAACAGGAAATAAGATAAAAACGTTTACTTTAAATGTAGTGACAATAGATACTAATCAATTTAGTTCACGATCATGATTTTCAAAAATAATATAATGTAGAATCCAATGAATGAAAAATAAACCTAATAATAACTTCATTGTTAATTAAGAATATGGTATTTGAGGTAAACGAAATTTTTGCAGAGTTTCTTTCGGCGGCTATTCTCAAATCTAAGATAGGTATTTATTTCTAAACCGATAGTTGATTTTTGAGAATCAATAAGTCAGTGTAACACTTCTATATATATTTATGATATCAGTTAGTGGACGCTTAAATCAGGTGGTCCACCACCTATGGTCATTGGCGCTTTATGTAAAAATAGTTAAATGTTAATCATTCATTACATCGACAATGCGCCACCAACCTTAAAATGTTATGTCCCCTTTGCCTGCAGCTCACACTGGCTCACTATAAAAAAATATTGAAAAATGACATAAATGTATAAATTTGATTTAATAAGAAACTATATGTTTAATATGACTAACATAACGAAATACTTAAACATTGAAAATTAATCGTTACAAAACGTTGATATCCATAGAAACAAACAGACAAGCTCGGTAGCATAGTTCACACACACCGGAAGCAAAGCTGCAAAGTGCCCTCGCGCCCTCAAACAAAGCGTAATGTACGGAGAGTTAGACGGAAGCCCGTCACGTACCCCGCAACCTTTTATTTACAGACGATAAAATTACATTCAATGGAATATGGACTTTATTTTGAATAATGTTAGAACGTGGTAAGACGTTTTGAAAAGTAAATAGTTTATTGTTACATTTGCCCATCAATATGACGTCAGCTTTTTAAGTAAAGTTCCGTTAAAGTTATTTTGTTTACAATATAACCAGTGGAAGTAACATTTGTTTAATGTTAATACGAATTTTTGTCCTAGAATCTATTTTACATGATTTGTCTCTTCGTCCCGTTATAATTGTATATTATACATTATATAGTACAGTGAATTAATTATATATCTATGACAATTTTAGATTCAAGTATTTCCTTATTTAATTTTTATTTGTCTTTTTTCCTTCAGACTCTGAAGTCTGAACGAGAATTACCGTGTACTTTAAAAATTAAAAAGAAAATATTTACCTAGTTTAAAATAATATTTATAATCTACATCAATATTTTAAATGCTCTTTCAAAATCATATCATTGTAGAGGGAATCATTTGCTTGGGGCGAACATTATAGTGTTGTGTTACGGGACAATTAGAGAGAATGTGCCGCGGGCGTGCACACCCTGAATGCATTTTGTTTAATACCGAGTTATAGCACATTACGTGACATGCATATATGTATGTATATATTTTGTGTATATGCTTTACAAATCACCTAAATGAATTATAAAGTACTGTTACAAAAGATTTAGCATCCTAATTAATTTTTTTTATTTATATTTTCCTTTTATCCATCTTCATAAAAGGAAGAGTATTACAATTGTTGTGGATGTTTAATTTTATTTAAGTCGAAAGAGGGTTACATCGAAATGGTCCTATTTACATTTCGTAAAGATTTGATGCTGAGTTTCGGAGACACAAAATGGAACTATTCCACAACTGGTGCTGATTGCGATTGTGTTTGTTGTTATAAAAAAATATACATTTATTTTCAGTTATATATTATCAGTAAATATAGTATTTTCGTAGTTTACATGGTATCCCTTAATTAAAAAAAAAAAAACCAAATATACAGATAAGAATGATATTAAGTGTTTCTTTGTTTTTGAAAACTTTTCTACAAAACTAGACGTTTTAATGAATGTCCCTAACTGATTATATCCTATCTATTTATATTTCATTACTTAAAATACGCCAAGCGGGATCCTCTAAAATTTTCTAAATGGATAGCTAGTAGTAAATAATAGACATAAAAAAAGACTATATTATTATTTTAAATCTAATTTATTTCAAACAAAAAGTAAAAAATTACAATATCTTGTCTGATACCTTCTTCGGGTAATTGATGTTTTTGACGCTTTACTAGGTTTATTATTAAGAGGCACGAATAATTTAATTACGCGAGTTTCTTTGACGTCTGCTTGTTTTATATTTTTCGATGTTCGACTTAAAGAAGATCCACGAATTTATCGACAAATTTATTTTTTTTATATACAATTTTGAAATAGATAAAAACTTAAAATACACTTTGTAAAATAGTTATACCTAAGCCTAAAAAATATATCCTTCATTATGTACGTATATAATTACATTTATAGTTATGCATATAACGACTGTGACTGTTATTGTCGTTTTGTTAAAAAAAAGTAATTGACACATTTCATCTACAAATTTCTTAATGATAAGTATTTTGGGAAACAGACGACCAACAAAAGAATACTTAATTGAATATATACATACATAAAACACCGATCAACGTTTTCAATTGATTTTGCTATTATAACTTTTATTCCTGAATATTTTCTATATGTAAATGTAAGTATAAAGAATCACTTTACGTTGATGGACGTTATTTTACTACTAAATATAAATATGATGTATGTTAAATTTGACAGGCACACGGACATCAGTCATTTGTCTAAAGGTTGGTGGCGTGATGATTGTGTAAAGAGATTTTATATTTTATAAAGTGCCAATATTTATGAAAAATCACAACTTACTATGATGGTATCCTTAAGCTTATACCTAAGTCATTAGTGCAACATATTAAAAAAAAATATCCTACAGCTCTGACAGTTTTAAGATTTAAATCGACATGTCTTATAATAATTCCAATTTTGGTTGTTTTATTTTAACAATATTTTATATCGATATAAAAAAGTAACAGCACACTTTTTTCTAACGAGGTGGTAATATCAAAGTTTGAAGTCAGTAATTATATTCGTCGCGAGCCACCGGGCGGGCGTCATAATCGAGCCAATTACGCGGAACCAATATACAGGGCACAATTAACTCCGGCATTTTGTACGAGGGACTATTGAGATAATTTAAATTGAAAATAGAAAGTTTTTTCATTTATTTATTAATAAAACATGTACTTTGAGTAAATATTATAATTTGGTAACGGTTGTTAACTTAAAGATAATGCTAGTTAAATTTTTGAAAGTTCAAGATTTGTTCAAATACCCACGCTTTAAATTCCTGAAATATCGATTGTGTGCATATTTTTTTTGTTGTAGACCATAGCTGATGTTAAAAAACAACAGGGCGAATACTTTAAAAATAAAATTTAAGAGAAAAAGCAAAAATATTTGCTAAGACCATTTGAAGAATAAATCGAAATGTATAATTTTTTAACTAGGTACTAATACAGATTTTATTTAATTCAATATTTTAACAAGTGAGCACTTGTTTTTCATTATTATAGGTTTAAGGAAATAGCCAGCAGAGTTCTTGTCACGAAAACTTTCCATATGAGGACACTCACGCCATCTGGTGCAATTTGCTGTAAACCCAGCAATGTACACCAATCACGTCATACGAAAGTCAAAAGAAAATTCTGTTTTATCGTATGAACATGCATGCTATTTTGCCTTTATCATAATAATATCATAATTATTATTTTTAGATTAAAATGCCTACCAAAACGAGTGACTATAATTAATTATAAACTAATTATAGGCTACTTAGTTAAATTAATATAATGCTCAGTTGAAATGTCATATCGATAAAAATGTGTTTGAGCATTTTTCTAGCAGCTGAATAAACTTAGAATACCAAATGTTAATAGCCAACATAACCCAATGGTTAGAATGTATGGCCAAGTAATCATTACAGGTTCAAACCCGAGCAAACGCTAAGGCATCCACAAGGGGGGAGAATGCCTTAGCTTAACAGTGGGACTTTTACTTTATGCTTTTCACCAAAAGTCATGTCGGTAAGCTTTTATAGACAAAGTACTGCTATTTATAAGTTTAAGAAACATATTAAAATTACAATAAAATTTTAAAATAGTTAATTTAAACACTTGTATATATAATAATGTAATATAAACTATCTATCGAAGTTAGCAATTTTAATTCATATTTTTAAAGAACACAAGATTAACTTAGTAAAGATGTCTGCGATGTTACGTTATTTAAGTATTTATTATTAACAATGAATGCAAGACAGGCTGGCGTAACAGCGTAGATATCTTTTGGCCCAAAATAATTATATTTTGACTGTTGAATAGACAGACTACACCTCTGAAACATAATTATAAAACTCGAAGTTACGCTTGTGCGAAGTCAGAGAGGGTTACAGAGTCTCATAACAGCAACTTTATATGCGTTGACTAATATTCTATCTACTAATAATAATGAAATATACTTACATTAAAACATTTTACTTTATAGTTTTAAAAAAATAATTATTATAGGACTTGTAAAATATATATGTTAGCCCATTCTGGAGCCCTAAGTACAACAAAAAGAGAGCCCTGATGGACGAACTTTATCTAACAAATTAAAATTAATGTTTTGTTATATACACAATGATATTTCTGATTTCAAATCACTCGTGAAATAAAGAGAGTGAGATTTGAAATATATATCTATCCTCTATACGACCTTTATTTATTTATAATACAAATAACCAATAATGGTGAAGTAAATTAATTGCACTTTTGTTTACAGGTAATTTTAGCTTACTTAATATTAGATTTTAAATTAACATGGTTATTTTTATTACTAACAGTATTTAAAACGGGATATTTACGATGTTTTTTATTTTTATTTGGTGGAGCTCGATATTTCGACATTATCTACGAATGTTTTGTTCACGAGACTGACGTTTGCGGGTAGATGTTGACGGCATTAGAAGTGTCCATATCGGACTACCTCCTTTCTCGTACGTTTGCTGCGTAAACACTGGTTACCACTACCACTCGAATATCGAGCTCCACCAAATAAAAATAAAAAACATGGTAAATATCCCGTTTTAAATACTGTTAGTTACTTAATATTAGCACCAAGAACAGAAAAAAAGATATATAAAGTAATTTAACAATTTGAAAGGTAAAATTTTAGCTTGGTTTAGATAAATTAATATGTCACACTTCAGAAACAACTCTAAAGTACTACATTTAAAAATAACTAATTTTAAATAACATTAAATCAATAACTTAGTACGTTTGACTTTTAAGACCTCTTTTATTTCGTTTAAAAACAATCAGATTTACACCCTCAGTGATTCCTTGCGTCACAAAACACACGCCCTGTAAATTGGAAGCTAAATACTAAATAAAGTTATTTGCCATGAATGCCTCCGGGCACAAATTTCAATTATTGTCGCATCCGAATAGTTACGTGGGGACTTCTGATACATATAAGGATAAAAGTTTTTTTTTTATTATTTTAAAATAAAATATTTGAAATAAGGAATTGTTAACATTTAGCGTGTTTTTACACAAAATCCTTTCATGTAAAAAAAAACAGTTTGGTTCCATTTTTAAATTTCAAAAAAAGAGGAAGTTTGTTAATTGGCACCACAGATTTTAAAGACTCTGGAGTATTATGGATTTAATACCAATTATGAATGTGAAAGTAATTGATGGTCTATCTTTATTTAAATCAACGGCGCATTGAATTCATTTGTATGGAGTTGTTTATAGGTACTTCTTGCGGTGAACAACCATTGGTAGGTTCATTTCATCCATTTGACCGGACTGAGGTATCTATAGTCTACTCCAACCACAACAGGACGAAAACCAAACGAATAATAATTGACAACGAATTGACACGATATAATTAGACGAGGGCTTAACTAATTCTTATGAATTTACAAAAAAAAAAATTGCGTTTTTAACGTCGACAAAGCTGTTATCTGAAGTTTAAGTTATATTAAAGTGGATATACGTAGTTATGAGGAATAGTGTTGTGTAAATACAGATATATTCATTAAAAACCGTCAGTAGTGTGCAATATGATGAATGTAAGGGTTGTTTATCTTAATTCTTTCTTTGGTTGGAACTGCTTTTATGATGTATACTTCCTCATTTTTCTCCCAAGGGAATAGACGTGATCGATGTCGTTGATAAAGATTTATAAATAAATAGCATTTCAAACAATGAGCAATTTTGGAACAAACTGACTTGTTTGAAATATGATCAATAATTAATTAGTGATAACTTTTTTGTGGTTGACGCATGCACTAAAAAAATATACTTTAATTTTTTTTCTTTGAACGCATCATTCAGTTCTTCGTGAGTGTACCATACAGTAGGCGTATTCGTCTAGTAAAAGGGTCAAAATATTTTATTAGCCTTGCGATTTTAACTGAGTAGCGGGGGCACCAACAAGATTACAGGCCCGGGGCAGCGGGAAATCGAGTATTGCCTACTTCAACTGCTTGCCTAAAAATATTTTACAATATAAGAATGAATCACACATTATAATTTCTAAAATATAAATATCTTAATTTTAAATCAATTTATAATATGTGTCACTTCTGTTTAACAAAACCCGCTTATAGTACGATTAATTGTTCTTCATTTATTTCTTAATTATTGCATATAAGAAAAACATTTCTGCTATTTATTTAATATAGCTTAAGTATCGGTAACAGAAATAAAAGTTTATTAACAAATAAATACATCATTTTATTTTAAGCGCAGTTGTGTTTTCGGAAAAAATATTATATTTATAGCATATATATTTCCATTAAATAACACTTTTATTAACAGCTTTTAACTATAATTCTTGATTTTCCATTTTGTGAAATTCACAGTTTATTTTACGAACACCAAGCGCATATTAATTCAAATAATAATTAATGTAATAAAAAAGTAATGGATATTAAATAATTTACTTTAAATATATTATTTTATAATTATGAACTTTTTATTTTAGCTTATACGAATTTTAGAACGATAATTCTACCTCAAAGATTTTTTCAAAACATTAAAAAAAAAGCGTAGCTTCCTGTCTGAGACGGTACTTTCCCATCCACGATGAAGTCAATCTGTCATAAAATGCATTATCTAAAATATTCATGAGACTTTCCCCGAGTCTAAGGAGGTTCCAAGTTCCACCCTCTATGTAGGATGTCGTTAACATGATTCATTATAATTTTGAAGATTATATTTAATATAGTGTTGTTTTTGTGTAAATTATCATAAGCATTTCATGACATATTCTTGTGAGTAAAAGCCCCTTAAGTTTAAAATAAAAGATTTGTAAAGTAAGAACGAATTCAATGTTAATTTCTCGAAATATTTTCTTATTGACACATTCGCAATTTGAACCCAGGTTAAGTTAACAATTTGACGAACGAGACGGCTTAAACAACCAACTTCAATAACGATAATATTGCAAAACACTTTTTGATTGCTATGAATGATAATGTTTATGAATTTTTTATACAATAAAATGCACTATAGAATGTTAGTACATCTTCATTATATTTATATTACAAAGCTGGATACTGGATATTTATGAACGCATTACGCACCTAGAACTACGAGTCCCATTTGTACAATCATTATTATTTTCTTAGATAGCCCGTTTATTGAATAAGGTTCACTTTAATCTTACAAAACCTTATTAAACCTTATTAGTTAGTTTAACATTCTTCGTGTAGCTGCTGCATCGACAACAGTTTACAAAAACAGACATCATACTGTTACGGTACTTGAGGAATAGTTCGACGCCTCCATACATACTTTTTATTTTACATATTTAAAATGACTTGTTTTTTATAGGGGTATAAAATTTAAAGCATAGAATTATTGATTTGTGTGGGATGTCAGGCGCAGAGCAATAATTAGAGAGGCTGACGAAGGCAACAATGAGGCGTAGTGTCAGACGCACACTTGGATTTCTCCAGCGACTCCGCCTATCTCGGCTGTATTTAAAGGACATACTCTCTTTTCTACGAGTAGGTGATGTTTTAAAAATATTATATATTCATCCGGTTCCATAGGCCGTAGGTAATCTGTTAATATATATATTCCTGTCAATTTTAAAGACTTAAAAAATTTAATCTAGTTTCAAAAAGTGTATACATATTACTCACAAAATAAGAAAATTACATTATTTATGTAAGTATCACCGCCTATTCTGGTCATTAAGTCACATACAGATTGCCATGTAAGGTTATAATTATAAATTTTCAAAACTTATACTTATGAGGACAAAAAAACATGGCGAAAACTCGAAACATAAAACTCAACCTGTCTGCCTATCTTATTATACGCTAAACTGCTGGCCCAAACCAAACCCAGAATCAGGACAATTAAGCCAAGGTAAGTCGTAACATCCTCCTTCCTTTTGGTTGGAAGGCGTTCAAGTTAAGTATAGCATGCATTATAACCTTTATCACTCTTTTTCTCAAAGTCAGAGGACTCTCTATGTGTCCTTGGCAACTTAGGCGTGTATTGCTTATATCCAGAAATGTTTCGAATCAGTTCATTTTTACCTGGCTCTTATAAGATAAACCTTTAATAAAGTAAATTATGTTAACAATTATGTTTTTTTAAAACGTAATTGTTAACATGTATGTTAAAAAAAGTTGTTAATATGATATATGTACATATATTTTTTATTATATTCTACATAGAAATCCTTGTCTATTATAAAATGAATATTTTCAAATACTATTCTTTAATTTTCGTTTCCGTTTCAACGCTGTCTCTAGTCAATCACGATAAAGTATAGAGGCTTAAATCGTCAGTTCACTCAGACATCCCCTGGGAATACTTCCTTTCAACGTTCGCTGAAAAATCCAATGTGCTGAACATTGAAACGACCGAATGTGATGTAAAGCCTTGAAAATGTTGAACTCAGCTTATTACAACATTTCGCACCTACTCGTAACAGGATTGTCGTGATGGATTCCTACAGGTAACGAGTTTCTGTTTTAGAATATGTATTTAAAAAAGGTAACAAACAAAAGATACAGTTTTATATAGAACTCAAAATATACAAGAAAAAATTAAGATATTTTTGCAATAATTTATTATAAACGTATTGTTTGTTAATTTGTTTAAGTCAAATATTGCAAGCTGAATTAGAACCACTACCGCAGTTGGTGTATTTCCGATGGCCATGCATCTTTAGTTAAGCCTTACCCGGTGTGTGTAATAAAATTTTGCAAGTTAAATTTGATCCTCTTGCTATTGTCCGATCGAGCTGAGATTTGGAACACTCGTTTGGTTTTAATGGGTATATTTTTTTATCATATTCATATCCTAATTTTTAATCCGAAATTGGTTTCGGTTTTGGTAAGGTGACGTAATTCCTCAACAGACCAACATATTGAATATGAAATTATGCTATCAAAATGTATTTTTATTTTGTTGTACTATAATATTTAAATATTAGAGAATAAAGTATGACCAGGTAGTGTAACTATTCATTGAGAACTAGATATTAATACAATACTAAACTACATCTACATGCGAAAAAATATGATTATCCTAGTAAATGTAATAGGTATGTAAGTGAAAAAAGAATGCCTCCGCGATCCCCTGATAGTTATTTGATATGATTTATTCATACGAGCGCTCCACGTCAAATGGAAGTTTATTTAATAGAAAATACTTTCCGAAACGTATTTATAAAGCCATTACGCTTTTATTTTAAAGCTGTTTGTGACGCCGCTTGTTATGCTAATAAGGTGAGGGTTGTGATGTCTATCTAACTACGATGTTTACTCGTACTTTTATTAGTTGATATTTAGCATAAATCATATTCTTTAATACCTATTAGATTTGAGACAATAAACAACTGTCTTCTAAATTTATTAACATAATAAATTCTTACTAAAATATACACTGTTATCAACTAAATTATATTTAATCATTGTACAACGGTGACGGGAACGATCCCGTAGATACGAATTCCATTGATACTTATAGATAAATGTCTTTCAATGTTAATTTGAATGTAACGTGTGTAGGTAACGTTTTAGTGCATCGTTTCAACATAAAAAGGCGACACACAAAACACAGACTTCTTATGGCTTTACGTGAAAACGTGAAAACGTGACTACATAGATATAAAAAAATTACTTCACGTATGTACTTCCATACATACATCCTTGTAAAACCTTTGCTGTGGTCTTGTATCGATTTCGTATTCGTTTCGTATTGAATCGTAGATTATATTCTGAAGATATAATTAGTATCAATAAATATCTTTTTACCTTTAGATTTGGAAATGCTTTCTACGTTTTATACAAAAAAAAACAACATCTATATATAAAGGGGAACATTATTATTAATCATTCAACAACCGTATGCATAAAAACCTATCAAAATACCAACTCCGTTTTATAGAACATCTGTATATAACTATTGTAATTCCACGTTTTTTTATATAACAATTGCCCTACCCATTGTAAGCTATTATCACCAAATCATCTCTTCGCAAATACCAAATTAAAGGAACTGTCTATAAATAATCAACTGTTCGACTAAGAATTCCTTTTCTAGAGGAGAAGATTTGTAGTTTGTTCTAGCACATTGTTCTAATGCATATATGTGGAATTCTGCCTCATATGTGCCAGAATTTCACCTGACAGATTCAACATGTTTCATGATTCATGACAAGTTTTCCTCATTGTCCGCACGAGATGAATTACAAAGGCACCGATGCCACAATTTTAATTAATAAAAAATCTTGACTTTATTATAAAATGAACTACCATATTGTCCACTCTTTAGTTAACGATTAAATATTAACGTTTAAAGTGTTTTTACCAAGACGATTTTTTTCCAGATCAGATTAGAACCTAACTTATAAATGCGACTATCGTTTGTTAATTTGAAGCCATCTGGAAACATGTCGCCAGTCATTCACTTGATAATTATAATAAAATAAGTGAATAATAAAAATAATTCAAATTATATTTTCATAAGTACGTTTATTGCGTCGTGATTCTAATTATTATTATTTACTTTATCTTTGATAAATTATTAAAATTAAGTAAGTTATTGTAGTAAAAGTTGATCCTACAACAAAAATGAGCAATGCATATATCTCACCATTACTAAATTTACCGTTAGCTATGAGTTTTAAGCAATTTTTCTTCAACCAAAAATTAAATTTGATTGAAACACTCAATATGAGTATACAAGTATAGCAGTGGGTAAGATGCCTTATAATTTGAATAGCTTCTTAAAAACCAGAACAGACAGAACCAGAAATTAATGAAAACAATATTTGTAAACAAGTAAATTATAGGTGCGGTATAACAAAAAATATCACCAATTCCCAACTGAGTTTTCAGAAATATAATATTTAATTTCAGTAATAGAATATTGGTTAATATGATATTTGTTAATATTATAGATTACATTTAACATTACTTTGTTCATCTTTAAATTAATAACAATTTTAAGTAGGTTCATCAAACAGTATATGACATCAATATTACTATCTCGTATTAAATATTTTACATTGCAACAACATTTCCAGTTAAATATTAACGACATTCGTATCAACACAACTCGTAACTATACCTCCGAAAATGTTGGAGCTTATAAGGTCACCCATTACTAGCCGTCAAAGGATCCGTGATAAAGTATTCACAGTCCGCCCACATAATCTCCGAGTGGAGGATCGTGCTGGATCCGCCCCCGCCCATTGCCAGCCAACGTACAGTCGGCAACGATTCTGTGCAAAGCGTCGGTTATTTGTATAATTTATGTATAAAATAATATTTGTAAAAATCTTTTCTATTCTTTTAACATAAAACATTTCAATGGCTGTATAAAATGTAGCCAGGTACAAATATTTGAGCTGTCGACAATAGAAAAAATATATATCTCTTAATTATTTATTCTTTAAAGTCCGTTGATTAGATGGTCAGAAGCTTATACATGTAACAAATTTCAATATGCCATGTTGTATTATATAGTTAAGCACAAGACAATTCAGTGCCAGGGTTTGAACCAGCAATCATCAGTTAAGATTCACATGTGATCCACGGGTCATCTTGTCTGAAATTAAATAAATATTTACTTAATCATAATAATTATTTATTCATAATTTTTTTTAGAATAAAAATAAAATACGAAAATTACCTTAACATTTTGTAAATTATGACAAAATTAAACTCAAGTAAAAGTTACCACATCATTACATCTTGTACAACATTTAAAAATACATATTATTATATACCGTTCATCTCATCTCGGCTTTAAATTAAAGTACCTATATTAAGTGAAGTCATTGGCAGTATGTAAACAAAAAGGTACATCAATTTATGTATTTAAAAAAATATATATATATATATTCTTAAATCGAATTTCAAAAACCGTAGCCCGCATTACTGTCTCCGCGTACTAGGGACGTACATGCGGAGTGGTACTTGCATATTTGATGCCTGCTTAGTGCTTAATGCCCGGCCGTAAGCCGATTGTGGCGCCGCTAAATGATGCCACTCCCTTTGTTGGCTGTTTACTAATATGTATCACGCCTTCCGCTATGAACATCAGCCCATACCTGAAAGTAAATAAAGATTATTTGAGTAATTGATAAAAAAACTGCAAATATAACAACGTTCTTGTGTAAATGTTATAATAACCGTGCTGGACCAATGGTTAGGTGACGCGAATCTTAACTTCCGTTAAGATCGTCGGATAACAAATATATCGCAGATATGTAGAACATCTGCTTATTTTGTGTTTATAATTCGTCTCGTACTCGTCTCGGCGTTGAAGGAAAAAATCGTGAGAAAGCCTGCATGTAGTGGATGAATCTCTGACGACGCGTATCTATCAACCGGCATTGTAGCAGCGTGATCCTAAAAAGTAGTCTTAGCCCAGCAGTTACATACATACAGCACTTTACTATTATAAAAAACAATGTCGTGAAGGAAGTATCAAGCACTACAACCTATTATAGATCCTAACCTGTAATAGGCCCATATTAAAGCAATGATAACAGTGGGGACTAGGAATAACTGCAATATTATTTCATAAGTGAATTTCTTGTTACAAAATTAAAAGGTAATAAAATTGCGAAAAAATACTCCTTTCACTACTTTTCGGTATGATTACCATACAAAGACAACGTGATTTAGACCTGGACAGTTTTACTATTTTTTATTAATATATAATATTCCTAAAACTTTTAAACCTAATTACCCAAAAATAAACGCTAAAGACTTTACAGGTTTTTTAACTTGACAAACACAGAAGCAAACAAATATATCACGATTACTATAAACCTCAACGTTTTTTATTAAGTTACGGAGCCTTTGACATAAAGAAATCGCTAAGTGTTTTTTATACATATATTTGATTAAAAAAACTCGATTATCCCAACATGATCAAGTTCTTAGAAACAAAATCGATAGCGTGATAAAACTTTATGAAATAAAACACACGTTTGAAGGTTGAACATGAATCAATGAGCGAAGTAAAATTAGCCGAGACGCCGCGAACCGTGCGAGGAATGTCCCACTTTATTAGATTCCATAAGCTCTATTCATCGTTTTTCCCTTCGAAGGGAACCTTTGAAGGCATCAGTTCGTATTAGTGAATAATGCGATCGAATCATTCGATATCGCGTATTAGACGCGGTCGGAGTCTTTATCATAATGTACCCAATGAAAATAGGCTATGAGTATTAGGCGATTATGCTTGCGCTACTCAAAGTTTGGTGCCGGCCAAAAATATTATATCCTTAAAATAAAATTCTCATGTGTAAATATAAATTTTGAACCGACACTATTCTGCTAACATCTGTATATGTAAATATTAATGACATTGCTTTCATAAAGAAATAACTAATATATTTTATGCATTTATATTATGATAATAATTTTTTTAATCGTGAAATTAATTCCGTTTGTATTTTCATCTGTGAGCGCAGGATGGATGCGGGGATTTTTTAAAATAAACACTAACCTAAAATAATAAAAAAACAACATTATGCGCTCTATTAATAAATAAATTTAAAATATAAAAAAAAAAATACTGAAACGATCAAAGTTTGTCATTAAGTAATTTATATTTTTTTACTCTTATAAATATCTTATCAGGCACACTGTTTACTTTCAGAATATATGATATTGAAAAATTCAAATCGTTGGAGAATGTTTACTTTTATTTTTTGCAGTTTACTTTTTACAAAATAGTTGTTAAAAATTATATATTTCATCATCGACACTATAACCAATATGATATATTTTACAATATTTTGTGTCATTTTATACAAGATCTTGATATTTTACTCAAACCAAAAAAGGTTTGAGAAGCAAAAATACTGCTTTACTATTGCGATCACCTGTTTGATTCTATTAAGAATTACAGGGGATTATGGGAAACATACTTGTAGGGAGTATATATAAAAACAGATCTGTTATTTTTTTCAATAATATATATTTTGATACGTAACATCTACAGTCGCGTCTTAGTAATAAGAACGTCTCGTAAGCCGTGACGGCAAACGGCGTACGGCTCTCATCTGCCGTCATATATCCTTGTTATTTCGTTACTATTTTATTATAATAATAGGAAGACCAGATTAATTTAATTAACGAACACTATGTTTCTAGTTGTTTTACTCCATATTTATTGATTGATTATCTCCCACATGTCCTGTGACGGCCATATGATTTCTGATTTCATTTAATTTTATTACATTTTCAAAAAAAAAAAATCCCACCATTGTACCCTTTCTGAATGATCTTTACAACCAGCCTCTTTATAAATATCAAGAGGCTTAAAGTTATTAATATTATAAGTTATTATTCCTTTACTAAAGGATATGCACTTGTACAAATGTAAGTTTATCCATTAGAGTATCCGATTAATTTAAGTTTACGGTCTGTAATATATTTGTTCATGCATACGTAGGAGATTACGTAAAACATTCGCTTATAGTAATAAATAATTAGTTCGCACGTATTTCCTGGAATGTTTTAATAAAGTTCGTTTCTTCGTAATGGCACAGTGGTTGTGTCCAAATAAAAGCAAACACGTAAAAAACCGTACATAATAAACGCTACATATATCATCAGGATAAATTCTGAGACTCGGTAGAATACTGAGAACAAGCTAGAAGCTCGGTTACTCTTTTTCACAGTCAAGTTGCAAGTATGTTGAATAAATATAATTAAATTATTATATGTAACCTATCTGAAAATCAACAAATGCTAACTCTATGTGAAAAAATTTAGTACACAAACGAACCCCTTCCCCAAGCAAGGATGAATTGACTTTGCAGAGGCAGGTATTTGAATTACACACTTTAGACAATTTACCTAATTTAATAAATAATTACAAATATCATATTAGCAATAGATGAAATAAAAGTCACGCCATAGATATAGAAGATTCCAATAAGCCAGTCTTTGTGCGGTAATCTCACGATGTCCGGAACTCATTCGGTGACCGGCTTGTAGGCTTTAACCGGCTTTGTAAGGGCATTTCTAATACCCGCATTGTCGCGAATCGAGACACCTTTGTCCGAGATGTCTAAGAATTCCTTTTTCATGAACAGAAATATAAAATACATAAGCTCACCTAATTGTTCGAAAGCGAAGGGACACCGATTTTCTTATTTATTTGTTCGAAATAACGATCGAAGAAAAGTGAAATAAAAATAAGACGACATTTATTGAACATATTATCGAGAAGCATAATAATACTTGGCATTTATTAGAGATTCAAAGCAAGTGCTAATCTTTGGAGATGCATTTTCTTCCCGTCGTAGCTTATTATATAGGGTCGATATACTCCTGTAAGCCTAGCGAAAGCGAGGCGACGATTTCCATGGAATTTTTCCATTACCTCGATAAATTGCGCTCCCGCTTCCATAATGTACTGCCATCGAACGATTGTTATTTATTTTCTTGAGAACTTTATTATGGAATAAACATCTTTAATATTTTAAATTGTTGTTCCTAAATATATATTAATTATTATTAAATTAATACGTAGTCGTAATGTGTAAGCGAATAAACACTTATCACGAGCTTTTAAACACTATTGGTCCGATTGGACATTAAATTTATGCTAAAGGTATATTAAGGATTTTTAGAAATTTCAACTTTATTGGGGCGAGACGGGACTCACGTTTTTGTATAAATTTTATCCGTAAGAAGTCTGGAGATAATTGTAAATATAATTTTGTATTCTCCTCTTTAGTTTCAAGGGAAACAGATGGGGCAGAATTCATCCAAAACATGCAGTTTTCCGCTTTATTTTTATACAAATATATTATTTTATTATAAATGAATATTTTATGAAAGCGATATAAATTTTTCTAAATATCTCGTTTTACGCATTTTAGCAATTCAAGTGTGCACTTTCCACGTGTATAAACAAGATGTACCTTCACAAACTCTTTGGATGCGGTCACCGTGCACCGGACAAAGGAAACCGTAACAGCGCGGTTTCCGTTCAAAGTTTTGTGTTAATACGCATGACTATTATCATTTTAATGATCACTTGTTTCATGTAGTTTACCTCTCTTTTAGATAAATGTTTGCCCAATGTTTACTACGTGCTCGGGAGTTGTAAATTATTACGAGGAAACAATATTATATTATCTAGATACTAACAAATATTTTTATTTTGAATAAATATTATTTTATTCATTTTCTATTTCAAAATTATTTTAATCTATTCGATTATCGCAAATGTATACGCAGCATCCAAAGCAAACGCATCATCATTCATAAACACATATTACATTAATTCGCATATTAATTCCAAATATATATTATTTTAAAAGCTTAATATAATAATTACCTTATTACTGCATAATCTTAAATGAAATTTAGAATGATGATATTATTTAAAATCAAGTACAAAGATTAATTATTATCTGACCTAGTTGTAACTTATTTTAGTACCTTTGATTTTGCAGTTATTAAAAACACATTTATAAATTTTAAGAGCAATTTAAAGCAGTCTCCTATGCTTAACAAGACATAAAATTTCCTCAAAATCATTCTATCGTATTGGTCACCTCCGGTTCAAGCCCTGACAATAAATAGTTACACAAATTTAAACGTTATTGCTACACGATAAAGTTCACTTTGAAGAAAGAGGAACACATATGTATGAACATTCGATTATTCACATCGATGGTCAAGTATTTATCAATTAACAGAAAATTTAATACAGCAAGCATCTCGTCATTGAGCGACGATTCGACGACATTCCAGTTTGATAACACATAATCAGACTGGAATTTACTCTACACGAATGACTGGAAGTGTTTAATATATGTAACTCGTGTCTATTAATATTTAAAACAAATCAATTAAAATAAAGTTTTTATTAATAACTGTATATTTTATTTAAATTATTCAAAATTTGGTCGTAAATATAATACATTTTAAGGTCGTTTCCGTTGAGCTTTTTCATGTGTAAATTTTCAATTAAACGTTTGACATTTTGACGTTAAAAGTTTTCATTTCTTTCACTTACAGCCGATTTTATTTGTTTCTTTTGTTTCAAGTTTTTTTTTTTTAAATTAAAGGCATTTTTTAGAGAGGCTTTTTAAATTTTTATCTTAAGTTAAGAAGTACAGAGCACGCTTTTAACAAATTGATATTGCATTTAAAGTTATGTATCTTCATACATATTACTTATTTTATTAAAATTCTTGGCACAATAAAAATTAAATTGAATAACATGAATGATATAAAATTATGAATATTAAAAATATGAATCAAATTGAAATCCGCGCTAGTGAATGGGCGGTGATTCGAAGAACCCTCAAGTTCGTCTGGCTAATCTAGGCGAGGGTTAGATAAAGTATACGTCAAACAATCAGATAAAACGTAAAAACACAATATTTAATATTTTAAAATAAAATTACTTTTTAATATTTTAAAATAAAATTACTTTTTAATATTTTAAAATAAAATTACTTTTGAATATTTCAAAATAAAATTATTTTTTAATATTTTAAAACAAAATTACTTTTTAATATTTTAAAATAAAATATTATCGACTTTTCTATAACTGTTTTTATTATGTTTTATACTCAATAGAGATATCCTTATAAAGAAAATTACAACTCACCACGATCACACGAGCGTAAAATACCAGAATGTGATATACGATATTGACTATAATAATTATAAAATTTATAGGATATTCGGATCAAAATGGCGTATTGCCCTAAGTCAACATATCACGAGTGAACGAAGTGAATCCTTAGAGAATTACACTGCATATGCCTCTATTTTATTCAAGCACATCTAATAAATCTTTAACTTTGCGTGCAAATTCATGTTTTCTTCAAATTTTCAATAAAAAATACAGAAAATAAACAACATTTTTATTTTTTCCATAGTCTGTAGTATTTGGGGGCAGGCTCCGCTAAAATTCTTTTTCATGGTCAATTTAGAATATAATACAGTTGTCGAAGCGAATGGCCCCTTGTGAATCTAATTTGCGCTTCCATAACCTGACCGATGGACGCATTTTGTTAGTTCAATCTCGAATAAGTTCAATATATTCCCAGTAAAATCTTTCCTTTTTGATGTTAATAAAATGTTAAAATCAAAATATGTTTCATAGATTTTTTAAATACAGTATGGGTTATGATGTTATGAGTTATGAACAAATTGTGTATGTATTTTAATATTTGATTAATTATGTACAATTATATGTGTATACGAAAGCCTTGTATGCTTCTCTATATATACTACCTATATATCTTTATCTATTATATATGAACCGTCTGTACGTGTGTGTGTATTTAACTGAGCTTGTCCTAAACGGTTGTACCAATTTAATGTTTTTTATTTTCAGTTTAATCATTCATTATCTATTTTATTCTTTTTATTACTACTTACACAAACACACAATCAGCCTGGAAATTTCCCACTGCTGGGCTAAGGCCTCCTCTCCCGTTGAGGAGAAGGTATGGAGCATATTCCACCACGCTGCTCCAATGCGGGTTGGTGGAATACACATGTGGCAGAATTTCGTTGAAATTAGACACATGTAGGTTTCCTCACGATGTTTTCCTTCACCGCCGAGCACGAGATGAATTATAAACACAAATTAAGCACATGAAAACTCAGTGGTGCCTGCCTGGATTTGAATCCGAAATCATCGGTTAAGATGCACGCTTTCTAACCACTGGGCCATCTCGGCTCTATATTACTACTTATAGCGGTTAAATTAACATCTTACTAACCTACTATCTTTCTAAGAGTTAGTTTTCTCCGCCTTCTATTGCTCGACTGATAACATGTATCATCCGAGAATGTACGTACTTTACTTCAACATATTTATTACTAGTACTCTTGTTAGTTTACGGAACTAAAATAGATGATAAATTCCGTACTTCTTAAATATTGCAAATGGCTTATCTTACCTACTCAGTCAGTATATTTATTTATTTTTTCGTTTAACTTTGAGAATTGACAATAAGTGGAATTGTTTTTTTTTTCGATTCATGGTTCATGATGAGTCGTGCACTTTTAGATTTCATTTTTTTTTTGTATTCTTGTGTATTCTTGTGTATATAGTAAAATACTACACGGTGAACTATGGACTTATTTATTAAATCAAGCACACATAAATTAATAAGCGCTTTAGCATCGATAACTTAAAATTTTAACATAAACATTACTTTACGTATGACTCAATAAACCAATCATTGATCAATAAAAAGTGATCAATATAAAACCATAAATACTTTCAATGTATATATATTTTAAAGTATCTTAAGAACTTGATTGTAACACAAAAAAATATTGAAATTAAAAATTGTTTTAGAAGTTCGGGATTGAAGACATCAGTACAACTTATTATATATATATATACTTTAGAGGTCGTTATGATAGAGGTCACGTATATAATAATTGTCACAACGTCAAGGACCACAGTATTATCGTCAATCTTGTGTGAACTAGAACTTTAAATCTTCATATTTGTGAAATAATGTGCAGTAAGATTATATTATATGCCCTTTGTGTTTTATATCTTGAAATTAGCTTAGTTTCGGCATTGGATTTAACTAAGGTATTGTATTTTGTGAAGTTAACTTTAAAGCTATTATTTTATTTATCTTAGGACCATTTAAAAAAAAAACAAGTGACAAATTAATTATTTTATATGGATAGGCTACGTTAGAAGGTAAAAACTAATATTTTAAAGTGAAACATTTGCGAAATGAGAGTTTGTCAAGTGATCTTTTGTAAAAATCAATGCGAAGGTTTTCCTTGCGAACCTTTGGGGATTTTAGAAAAGGTTTTTTTTGTAACATTATTACAAAACTTTTAATTTTATCATAGGTTTTTGTCATAGAGGGATCTACTTATATACATATTTATATATGTTAAGGTCTTGATTATTTCGTATACTAAATTTGTAAACTCATAACAGATCAATATAATAAAATACCACATTATATTATTTTGATGAGATAATTATACATTTTTATAATATCTTTATAAGTAACCTTATTAGATTTTGTCTTCTGAATCTAAACTAATTTAAATAGACTCTCGTCATCAACTATTTGAGTCGTAATTTCTATAAATCTATGTCGAGGTCTAAGAGAGTTGTCCATGTCCTGATCAATATTCCAAGCTAGCGAAATTGAGCACTGCCTTCAAAAAAACGTATAAAAACCATTTTTTTAAAATAACTGCTCTCCATAGCCATCTACGCTAAAAATAGTTGATAAAATTATAAAACGTAAATTTGTTACAACTCTTCTTGAAAACCGTTACACGTTCATGAGTTACAGCCGATTCAAGCTCTTCTTTTTCAAGTCTTCATATTGCTTAGCAGTCAATATTTACAAGCTTTTACTTTTGCGTTTATATAATATATAACAGATTTTGACATGTAATTACTAATTAAATAATTTAAAATTCGAATTAATTTGCAAATTTTTGCATTATTATACTTTCGTTTATTAATAAAGACTAGATGCTGTGCGCGGTTTCACTCGCGTTAAACATTCCTACTCCGCCCTCATAGACCGTAGCATGTTGTTAAATAGCCTGTCCTATAACCTTCCTTAATTATTGTGCTGTTTAATGGAAGAATATTCTTTAAATGCAACTGGTAGTTGCAATTAGCGCGTTCAAAGAATAAAACGATTTTAGTACATATAAAAGAACCAAATTTTTTATTACCAGTAATGAACAATACAACCAATGAACAATTCTAATGCGATTTTATAAGTTATAGCTTACAAAAGGCCTATATATTGATTTTTGTAAATAAGGAATGAGAAATTATAAATCTTAACCTTATGGCCATATTAATAATTTATGAAGATATAAGGTTATGAACACTTTTGTAAATATCCAAGATAAATCTCCTATACATGATTTTAGTGGATTTAGTATACTTATGCAGTCTGACCAGCGTTAAACTTAATTCCCCGTCATATCAAAATATACTTACGTCAATATCATGTATATACACAATAACGTCGATAATTTTGGAAGAAATACCGACTATCAATGTACAAACACGAAATGTAAAGATAAACATTTAACATCACGGTTTCTGACTACGCTAAGTCAATAAATCCTTACATGAGCAAAGTATTTAATTTATAATTATAAATCTAATTCATTGCTAAAAAAAATCCACAGTTACTTTATACGTAAAAATTGATAAATTGACACTATTCTTAATAATATTTATTAGACATATTATTCTATTGAAAATTATAATTATTATAGCATAATTGACGACCTCGGTGGTCGAGTAGTTTGTACACCGGTTTTCATGGGTACGCCACTCCGAGGTCCCGGGTTCGATTCCTGGTCGAGTCGATGTAGAAAAAGTTCATTAGTTTTCTATGTTGTCTTGGGTCTGAGTGTTTGTGCTACCGTCATTACTTCTGATTTTCCAATATTTATTTATTTATAATGAAAAGGCGTTTTTTAAATGTTAGAGGTGGCAAACGAGCAGGAGGCTCACCTGATGGAAAGTGACTACCACCGCCCATGGACATCTGCAACACCGGGGGCTTGCAGGTGCGTTGCCGGTCTTTCAGGAAGGAGTACGCTCTTTTCTTGAAGGTTCCCAAGTCATATCGGTTCGGAAAAACCGCCGGCGAAAACTGTTACTGAACGAGGCTCGAAATATCGATGCCAAGTATTCCGATACTAGCTGTGGCGGCTAACGGAATGTTCTCGAATCGTGGAGATACGACAAATGGTATTTTTTTTAGCAGTTAATGCGCAAACTTGCCTCTTTTTGAGGTTGAAATGAACTAGGTTTAGCCGACCCCAGTTCGAGACTTTGTTTAACGAAGACTCGATTTCAGACACAAGTTTGTTCCGGTTTTCTTCGACGTTTTCCCGAGAAATATTAGCACGGCCGGTGTATGAGGTGTCTACGGTGCTGTCGTCTGCATAGCAGTGAATGTTACCGATTTGCAACAAGTCATTGATATGCAGAAGAAACAGAGAGTTTATAATGGACTCCATTACCTTGGAGAACAAGGAGATGATGACTATAGGCCTATAATTGGACGGGTCTGAGCGGTTGCCCTTTTTAGGGATCGGATGCACCACTCGGCTGCAACCCGAAAGTATGCAGTGTGACACTACCACTATGAGAAGTACCACTATGAGAGCGTGGATTTAGTATTCGCCAATTTTTACGGCAAGATAGGTATATATACTTACATTGAAGTGCACATGATTAATAAATGGAATCGATCAAAAATATAACTACTTTCCGATTTATATTTCATTTTAACAATGTTGATATAATAAACTGTACGACTGATTTTGGCTACGGCGAAAGCCAAACAAATCAAATCATTCTCAATCGGGATTGAAAACTTATAAGCTAACCAGTAAACCATTGCAGCAGTTAATCTAAAAGAATATGCATCATACAAAAATTACTTCCAATTACTTCAACTTAAAATACATATCATTAGTATTTCTAGATTTCGAAACTATTCATAGATTTTAACATAAAATTATATTGCTAGTACCAATAACGTAATACAATCACTGTTACTACCGATAGTCGGAACAATTTGAACCCATACCATTTAAGTACTCAGTCAATAGACAGTCATAGCGTCCTCTTTGTTCGAGATCATAAAATGCGTTTTAGTAGCAATTTAATCAGATACAAGATATTTACATAATACTGTGTGATAATATTATCAATAGAACGCGTTCAGTCATACCATTCCTAAATACCTACTAAACATTTGTTTCATTTTAGTTTTCTTCTTCCATTGTTCTTAGTTAAACGTTTAATTCGCAACAAGTGAAAATAATTATATAAGTTACATAATAAGTACAAAAGACGATATAAAATTCCTTTGTTTTGATCTACATTTCATCGTTCTAAATGGTAAGACTACAAATAATTGATAATAATTAAATATAACCTCAACATTGACATTGATGTTTACACAATGATTGATCGGTATTTGTTAATTTACGCCATTGTATATTAAGATAATGTTATCGCAAAATAATAATTAGGTCACATTATTTATGTACAATAATAAATATAAATATTTTGATTACATTCGGTTTTACGTACTGATTTTTTAATTACTATAACGCAAAATAGAAATTCGATGAACATTGTACGATTGTATTGTACTGTACAACGTGAAGTTGCTGTCACCTGTCAATAGAAAGAAAATTGACAGCTAGTGCATTTATGAAGTATGCTAAAATTTTGTAAGAAAATGTTACCAAAATTTAAATTAAATATGTAATAAAAACTATATCGTTTTAGTTTTGCATCAATTATTTAACTATTGTTATCATTTAAATAACTATTTCCGACAAGCTAATCTATAAAGTGTGAAAATTATGTGGAACTATTGTTTGGGCGGTTCTATTTGAAAACAACCACACTCGAATTAACTTTACCAATACTTTTTGTCATGCGAATATTAAAGCTACGTTACTTGTATTGCAAGTTAGTTAATAATATACTAATTTCATCAATTTAAAAGTTATTTTTTTATTTTTTATCCTTAGTAATAAGATTAGATAGAGAAAACCTAAAAAGATTTAAAAAAAGACCACGATTATTGATAGAAAGCAAGATTTCACAGGTGCTATGTTCATATGATAAACGAGGTTATGTGACTGGAATCAAAAGCATTTGTTATATAAAAATAAATAAATAAATGCGAAATGCATCAACCCAAACTGCCTGCTTTTATTTTTAGCATATACTTATGTAATTTTTGCTTTCTTTTTCTATAGACACATATATCAAATCCTCGAGTATGTATAATCGGGGCTGGCCTGGCGGGGCTAACTTCAGCCAAGTATTTAAAAGAAGAAGGTATCAAATTCGTTGTTCTTGAATCAACTCGATACGTCGGCGGCACATGGCGATATGACTCTAGAGTGGGCTACGATGAAAACGGTCTACCATTGCATACCAGCATGTATATGCATCTGAGGTGAGTTTATAAAGCTAATAAATAATAAACTAATAATCAGCTCATGGAACTGACATGTTTGGTAATTATGACGCTACTTACTTATTACATATTTTTATATGCACTATATTGATGTAATCTAAACGCATTACAGTATTATTTAAAACACGACCCGCTCTGGCTTCGCCCGGGTGCAATACTGATGCTGAATATACTACAGAATGTTTTTATATACAAAGTTCACAGCTCATGACAAAAAGTCATAAGAAAATCCATCCCGCTATGTCCCTGCTTTTTAAATCTGTGTGTATGATTCAATTTATTTTAGGAATTGAAATGATATATAGTATATAATAAGAATGCAGTCTTAATTTTTTATTAATTATTACTTAAGTCGAATGTTATTAATCAAAATAAAGGAATTGAATACTAATAATCAAAATGAATTGTAGGGAGGTTAATTTTTATAAAAAATAATATGGGCGCTGTTTCCCCTGACAACCGGTTTCTTAGCTCATCATATACTAATCCTCTTCTGCTATACTTCTATACTAATCCAGCATTGCTAAAAAGTCGTTCGCTGGGTATACTTGATGGAGGAGAAGATAGGTCTCGCCGCAGGTCGGAGCCGTACAGCTCCGTAAAGCTCCGAATATTTCGGATTATTTTTCCACCATAGAAGGTCTCGCTCGCCCGTTCGACCCGGCAACATCGCGAATTCGCAGTGATAGCAGAAGAGGATTTTTAATTTTTATTGATGAGGATGCGGTAACGGTTTAGGAACCCAAAATATTGCGGAACTTCTGCGTTATGAGGAAGCGGAAGAGGAATCCTCAGCAACCCTAGTAGTAATGTAACTTCCCTATAAAAAAACTTTTTGTCGTTGTTATCGATAATAGTAAATTGTTAAAAACCCCGCAATAAAAAAAATATTGCTTCTGGTTATCAAATCTCGTTTGATTAATTGAAAATTCTTCCACGAACCTGTTCTTGGTGTAAGTCTACACCAATTATCTCCATTTATCACTTCCTTTATCTTACCTACATGAAATCTCTTTCACTGTTGCTTTTTAATATTTATCGTAAAATAAATAGCCATTGTAAATGTAAATAATTGAAACAGGCTACATGCCCAATAAATGCAATTGTCTAATAAGACATAATAATATCGACTTAACCTTTATCAATAACGATAAGAAACAATACAGCTGATAATGCCTCTGCTTAAATACTGCACTTGATTATGACATTAGAAACTAGTACTTACAATTACTTACTAGTACATTCAATTTAATGATTATGATAACCGCCTAGTATCCGAGAGTCTTGGTGTTGTTGATTGTAGATTCAAACCTGGGTAAGAACCTCTAAGATTTCGTATGCACAATTTGTTTTGGCTAACCTCTTCTCCAGTGGTACATCAAAGGATTGTTAAATATTCTCAATCCTATATATGTATAGTCTACCGCCAACAGCGATACTTAGTATCGTTGTTCCAGTTTGAATGTTAAGTAAGTTAGTGTAACTACAAGATACAAATATTATGGTTCATGGCGCATGTAAATCACATCAGTTGGTCCGTTTGCCAGTCTCATCTATTAATTAATTAATATTAATAATAATAAAAATGTTAATTTCTCGTCACAAAAATATATACTTTACATAATTAAAAAGTGATATTTATATCTAAAGAGATTGTACCTTCATATTATGTTGTGTTAAGAATGTGTGAAGGGTATCTGAGTTAAGAAAAGGCTTAATCCTGTACTACAGATCACCGGTAAATAAACGAAAGATATATAATACTGTTGTTTATATTGTAGAACCAATCTTCCAAAACCTACCATGGAGCTGCGAGGTTTTCCTCTGCCAGATGATATCCCTTCGTTTCCGAGCTGGAAAATTTATTACAACTACATTAAAGACTACGCCAAGCATTTCGATTTAGAGAGAGACATCAAGGTAAATTATTATCTGTAAATCTTCAATATGAAATGACTTCTCTATAATTTTCATAATGATTATTTTTGAAATAAGTAAAACATTATAAAATGATTAGTTCAAAATGCAACTACGGCAAAAATACATACTCCATCGTTATGAATTATTACACGATTCTTATAAATTTAAACATATTCCATAAATGTACTTATATTAGTGTTTATATAATCTGTTGTTTGGCAAAATTTTAATAACATCCTTTTTTTTATTCGGGTAAAATATATGAATGAAGAATCGAGATGGTCGAGTGGTTTGGAACTCGTGAATCTTAACCCAAGATTAAAGGTTTAAACAAGGGAAAGCACCACTTAATTCTCTTGTGCTTAAATTGTGTTTATAATAATTAATCTCGTGTTCGTCGGTGAAGGAAAACACCGTGTGAAAACATCTGTCGAATTAAAATCTGCCTCGTGTTTAGATAAACAACTTTGGTAGTTACAACCCGCATTGGAGCAGCTTGATGGAGCATGCTGTTTGGTTTGGATGATATTAGTTTACATCAACTTAACTTTGACTTATTAAAACATTAATTTCAGTTTCTACACAACGTTATATTAGTTTCTAGAGTTAACGACATTTGGAACGTCAAGTATCAAAACGTGTTAACTGGTGAGGAGTTTGAGGATGAATTTGACTTTGTAATCGTCGGCACTGGACACTTCAGTAAACCAAATATGCCTAACATTCCTGGAGAAGAAAAGTTTTCTGGTAGAAAATATATTTATATTTGTTAAACTACCGTAATCACCTTATAAACACACTCAAATGTAGTTTATTATTATTTTTTATTGATATCTGGCGTGTGTTTTATATATCGCGGGTATTTTGGCAGAACTGAATAAGGGCAAAATTTTTAATAATTTTGTTTGAAACAGGATACTTTGTTTTTGTCGATTTCTTATCTGGCAATACCATATAACTGTCGAAACTTTAATAATAGTTTTTTTTACACAATATCATAAAATCAACTTATATAATACGGGACAGTAAACTATTCTTAATGTAGTAGGTAAAGATTAATGTGTGTTTAAGAGATTTACAGCTTTTTTTGCATCTCAGGTAAAACAAGATAACTCCAATACATTCACGCCAAATTTCACTTTTTTAAAAATTTTATGACTTTTTATGAATTATTGCTTAAATTAATCGACCAAAATGTTAGATAATATATCTGAGGTAAAAGTAGTAAAAATATTTTTTTTTTCATTATAAAAGTTTCGCTACTTACCCGATTCTCCCTGAATACCCTCGATATGTATTTGGGATACATAATAATATGTTTGAAACAAAATGATTTAAGAACTATTTATTATTACGGGAATTTTATTTTTATCTATATTAAAGTACTTAACAAATTATTAAAAACAGATTAAGAACGGTATCGGCACGCATATGATTTGAATGTGTAACATTTAGATCAGATCAAAACGAAGCTAAGCAAGAGAATCCGAATTCAAAATGTTCTTAAAAGGAATAAGGAACAAAATCTCTCAATAACAAGATTGAAAAAATTTCAGGTTCCATTATACACAGTCACGACTATAGAGACCCGATACGTTACAAAGGTCGACGAGTGCTCGTGGTTGGCGCTGGACCATCAGGCATGGACATCGCTATAGATGTGGCCTATGCCGCAAAAACCCTTGTTCATAGCCACCACTCTAAAATTAACTTCCGTACAGTATTTCCAAAGCACTATATTAGAAAACCCGATGTACAGGAGTTCAATGAAACTGGTGCTATATTTAAGGACGGAAGTTATGAAGATCTTGATGACGTTATATATTGTACAGGTTAGTTTGAGGAAAACTGTCGTTTAAATATTTAAATTTTGAAATACACAAGTTGATTGAAGTTTTATTCAGAATATTCATGCCTAAATAGTTTTAGATGTAATTCTTCGCGAGGATCGTTTAAATTAATCTATTAAACGAATGGAAATATTTCTATGAAACATAATTTTACTTTAATTTACAAATATATCCATAATCAAAAAATATTTATTATTATAATTATAATAACATTTCAGGTTTTCAATATTATTATCCATTTTTGGACGAAAGTTGTGGATTGAACCTAACTCCTCAAAGTGTAACTCCTTTGTATAAATACATGGTGAACATTTATCAACCCACAATGTTGGTGATGGGACTTGTCGTACGAGCTTGCCTGGTTGTGGCATTAGACGCACAGGTTATTATAACCAATTTTTATTTTACTTTAGAGTTTAAAAGACCGTGACTGGAGGTAATCACTGAATAATAATATCCTACTGATTTTGGACACCAGGCGATCTGATGGCCCAGCAAACCACGAAGAAAATATACTAAGATTCATAAGTGTTTGCACATACAGGTGCATCTCCATTCTTCTGATTGAGGGGCATTGTAACACGACCAGGGAGAGTTCAAGCGCAGAATCACCTCAGACATCTTCAGCATGCTCTAGACATCCTCAGTATTTGTAGTGACATTGTAATCACTCATCACGTACTTATATAACTCGGCAACTATTTGAAACCTTTTTATCAACAACGTTTTTAGTGTAATGTGTCCCTAGAGTAAGTTAACCAAAACCTCGTTTATTTGAAGTCACATATAATTATTTAAATTTTATAATATTAGTAGCGATTGAATGTAAAAATTAACGAATCCTTTAAATATTCATAGAAAATATTCAAAAATAAAACTATAATTAAATGAATGAATGATTGGATAAAGTTAAAATTGACTGTATAGTTTTAAAAATATCTTAATTTAATTTTTAACAAAAACATGAAATCAAATCAAATCAATAAAACGTGTTATTATTTATGTAAAAGCGGCAAAAGAGAGAGCAATATTTTAGATACTACAAAATAATTTTAATTCAGCAATGGTATAATCGACCTTTTCTACTTTAAATATGTGTAATAAAGATTAGGTACATTTACATTAAAATTTAGCAGCGCCTTCTGTTACTAAATTTACACAGCTAATTGTCTCTCGGTGTTGTCGTATGAATGCAAAATCTCTTTGTATAAAAGAAAAATTCTATAAAATATTTTATTCAGCTTATTGGTATATATATAATACCTCTTTTGTTTTTAGATAATTATATTTTGCTATTAACCTTCATGCCAGTACCAATAACAAATGTAATAAGAATCAATTAAAATCGGATAAATTGAATAGCATCTAATACAATAACTAATAATCATTTATTTTTTACAAAAAAGACCAGGATTAAATATATATATATATTAATAATTCTCTGTTGTTCTTTTTTTGTATGACGTTTGAATCTAACCTGGTATTTATTTTATTTAGGATTTTTCTAAATAATTATTAATGAAATCCACAGTCCCGATACGCAACAGCATTAATCAAAGGTAACTTCACATTACCACCGAAAGAAGAGATGTTAGAAGAATGGCAGAAGCGAGCTGACAGTATCATATCCAGAGGTCGACCTATTTCTGATATACATTTTTTAGCGGAAAAAGAAGTAAGTAAATTTTTTTGTTTGTTCAAATTTTATATAAACCTAAAAACGCCTTATATAACACGACACGTGTCACTTGATTCTCTTATGTAAGAAATTTAAACACAATTTATAGTAGATATCGGACGTTTTAAAACGATTAAGTTAAAATATAACGCCACGAGAAATAAAATGTACTTAATAAAGTTCATTATAAATTGATCGCTTTGAATAATAGTGTAATACAGTTTATAAATATACCAAGTTTGACGAAAATTAAAATAATTTCATATTAAATAAAGATCATAAACACTAAATGATATATATAGTTATGATAGTTTAACTTTAATACCTATATTTTTTTTTAGCTATTATCTTTCATGACTTATAATAATGAATGAAGAAATGTATAACCTATTCCTATAGAAGCAGGAATAAAAATAAACAAACCCTAGATTTACGTATTTCATTCAATTTGCTAAAAACTCAGGTATATTGTGCACTTCTAAGATTTTATGATTATATTATCTTTATTTATAATTCAACACCATTACATTTAACTACTTATATCTATTTTAATTTTACTCTCAAAATTCCGATAACGGTTTAGTCGATGTACAAAACGCCATGTTTTCAAATCCATAGAGAATATCATAGATTAATCAAGCTCTCGACCAATGACATCGCGTCAATTTGCTGTCAAATGTTGTTTATTTGGTGTTTTTCCTCTTATGGTTGGAATAGAGTATATATATTAGGTATATACCAATTATCATGGCGATCGGTTGAACGTGATAGAAGTTTATGTTCTGCACCGCCATCTAGCGGCGTTTTCAACAACATATAATACCATCTCCATAGAATATCGGCCAACTTTATATGGCGTTCATGCGATGTCGAAAACTATAAATCTCGAGCAGAGACTCTCGTGCCCCATAATATTATTCGACGATATAAAATAACATTAAATAACTAACTTAAAAGTGGTTGTAAAATAATAGCATAGTATTTTTGGGTTTAATTAAATTCATATTTCAAAAGAAATGGAAGTTTTTTCGATTAAAAAACGATCGATGACTTATTCTAAGAATAGGCATGAACTGAGCTTATTGAAAAACTAGGCAGTTAAACTGAAAGGTTAATTTTAAAATCGATAGTGAAAACTAGATGCAAATTTAATTGTCATGCCTTATAACCACCCTTAAATTAAATTCTAGTGATCTAGGTAGTATACTTCAACTGTTCTTAATATTTTGGTATACTTATATATATTTTTTTTCATGGTCATTGTTTAACGATTGTGATTTAGAATTTTTATACTTTAATTATTAATGTTTTTAATCATTTTACTATTTTAATATCCAATAAAAAATGCAATAATAAAATATTTATCATATTTTCTCAGGACGAATATTATGCTGAGTTAACAAAGGAGTCCGGGATAGGCAGAGTTCCACCTGTCATGTTCAAAATTCGAGCCATAGACACGGAAGCAAAGTTGGAAAACCTTTATACATACAGGAATTACGCTTATACGGTGATAGATAATGAAAACTTTGTCCGGTCGTTAGATAATATAACTGAAAATAATAGTGGCAATAATTTGTAAATACTTAATAAGTTAGTGATTGTTCAATGCAAGAAATACACAAAATATAATACTTTGAAAATCATATCAAAAGTTGACCGACAGCTGATATATATATGGCACATCTTCTAATTCTTTTTTTAATACATTCAGTTATTTTTATAAATTACAGCAATTATTTTTGAAGGAATTATTAATAATGTGTATAGCTTATGCTAGGAGGAGTAAAAAAATTGTAGGCTCACTTAATCTATGATTTTCTCATCACTGTGGTTCGTATAGAGTTGCGAGCTAGTTGTTGAGAAATTAAGATTTTTGTTGATATCGTATCTTACGTGTATGCTTATCATGTAGATACTACTTATCATTTATGTACAAAACTCCTCATACTGCCTGCTTTTATAACTATATTGCAATGTGTAAATGTCTTGCACAAAGCAGTCTAATTCTGTAAGAATTCAATTCGATTCTCACTTTTGAAATGTCAACCGATTTACGGTGATACGCCATTTTGATACGTGTATACTATAAATTTAATAATTATTATAATTAGCGTCGCATATCACATTTAAGCATTTCACGCTCATTTTACTGAGCTGACTTTTGAGTTTCTACCTCTGTTTCCTGTCAAAGATATGCGTGTAACTTCTATTCTTATTTTTTAAAATATATTTTGCAGAAAAATTGTAAATTTTATTTCAAATACGTAAATATATCCACAGTTGTTCTTTACTTAATTTATTGTATCTTAAAATGGTAACGAAATCTTTTATTTTTTATAATCTGTGTAAAGTATTGCTATTTGTACCTTCAAACAAGAGATAATTATTATAAATAATCAACCAATTTTGTAATTTCGTTTCATTAATTAATATTAAAATTTCATTTATTCGTTGTATTTTTTACAAATATAAAAGATTATTCGTTGTTTAAAATCAAATATTTTTATGAATAAATTATAATTTATATAAATAATTATATTGAATGTAAATTAAATTATATATACAATATATGTTGGTATTGAAACGACTTATTAAACTTAAGAAGATGGTCGGGCCCCGTACTAAGACTAGGTACAAGGCATAGGTAGACCAGGTGGAACACACGCTAACAACTTAAATATCATAATTAACTATCTAGGCAGCTTTCAAATTATTTTCGGGTGTAACGGTTTTATATCCCATGCTCCATGGTAAAATAAAATATATTTAAAACCTTTTTTATCTACCTATACAGCGACGTACTCGATTAACCTTTTTAAAACATCCCATCAATGAATCATTTATAATGTTATCCTTTTTAAATACATTTTTGTTTTAATTATTTTTGTATAAAATCACCGATATTATAAAATGTGAAAATAAAAAATAAAAATAATAAAATGGAGTTTTTATAATAAAATATTTACTAATATTAATAACAGTGTAAAAATTATACAGCTTACTAACCAAAATTGTTTAGCGTGTGAATATTTTTCTCTCTATCTGACTTACGTGATTTAACATTTGAAAGAAGAAGACAAAGCATCGTGTAACTTTACAATAACTATTTGTAAGTATAAAATTAGATAGCACCAAATAATAGCACTGATTCTATAGTATATATAATATATGATCTCTAAACGAAATCAATTCAACTGTACTTAACATCAGACTAATACTATAAATGCCAAAGTTACTGTCTGTCTTTTACTTCTTTATAACTAAAGCACTAGTGGTATAGAATACATATATGTATTATGGAAATATTTTTTTATTTTGTTAATCTTCCTCGTTAAAGTATGTATATCCTGACAAATTAATTTCGAAAAAATAATACAAAACATTATTAGTATCACACGCTACTAAATAAGACAAATCAACACAAATTAAAATTTACAATATTTAGTGAAAATATTTTTATATAATTTTCTATTATGTATATTACTATAGAGTATCATTTATATTAGGTACTTGATACATATGAAATAAATATAATCTTGATATTTAACATCTCATTGTCCAGTGAGTCACATATAACTTCTTTTGTGCCTATGGAGTACGGACAGAGAAGTTGTTAGTTATGTATTACAATGACAAATACGAAAGAGAAAGATGCTAGGGGCTTACGTTAATATATTTGTTGTGTTACAAAGAGACCCAGGTCAATATAGCAGAATCGAATTAAACCACTTCAGTGATCAGCTGATATCTCTAACTAGGACTTAATGGAAAATAGACAATGTAACAGATCCGATATTTACGGTAACCACAGGTAAAAAATATTAATCCATATTATAAATATAAAAAATAAAATAATATTGTGTAGCACAGAATTCGAATTCGTGGCTAAACACTAAATACCTACTAATAAAGTTTCATGAAAAGTTAAGTTAAAAAATTATTAATTATAATAATCAATTTAAACCATTACATGGGTATATAATTGGTAGCGAGGTTATATTAGCTGTTTTAGCGTTTTGTTGTAATTCTAAAAACTGTTAAAATAAAAATATTAGAAGTAGGTACCAACTATCCTACATGTTATTAATACAACCGTTTTAAAAAAAATTATACAATAGTTAGAACTTATAGAACTAAGTTTATTAAAAAGTTAAGTGACAAGTGTATCATTTTTTATAATTATTGTGAAATTATTATTTATAAATTTATCATTATTTACATTATTCGTAGGTTATAAACTTAACGGTAACCTTATTAATCATCATATACACAGAAATAAAATTATCTAATTGTAAATTAAATAAGTAAATTATAAACATTGTTTGCTTTTGCCCAGCCCTTCGCAGCCAAAAGCAGTCCGCTTTTACTAATACTAGAAACACAATTGTAAAAAGAGAACGGAACAATTTTAATATGATTCTTAAGTACAGTGTTGTCAGCATAGCATGCAATAGTAGAATGATTTTAAAATTGTGATGTTTATACGTCATAACAAAACTAATTATTTTTTTAAGCACCGCTATTGCATCGCGAGCACCATTTGTTACTCCAACATGTAAGAACAGATATTTTCTTATTATAATTTAAAAGCTAGATTAATCGGATAAAATCTTTTATCGAATTACTTGATCATCAACCATTTATAAAGCATTGGTTACGAATTATGATATCATACAAGTGTGAAATTGAAAAAAAAATAACTTTAATATTGTACTTTTATGTCAATGATGTTTCACATTAGCTCAAAAATGTTCTTTTTCTATTAAGATTGTGACACTTCCAACGATCTTAATTAAAGTTACACACTGAACTGACTATTTCCTTAAAAAGTCACCAACATTGTAAATAATTCTATTGACAACTTAAGTTTACGAAGCAGTGCACTTTAGGGGTATATCGTTAGAGGTAATTATTATTTTTATTTTTTTTAATAATCTACCAGGCTCAGATATATTACTATCATTTTATTCGATTACATGACGATTACCAATTTTAGAAAAATCATTAAAGCAAACAAAGTGATGTCTAATCACTTTGAGAAAACGACTTTATTTTACTGCACTTATAACTCAATCGGACATTCTTCGGCTCTATTTCCTCCACCATTATGCCACCGTTTGTAATTATTCGAATCTATAATTTTGTAATCATAATCTCTATAATTCAACAGATCCTCTAAACGATTTTTTGCATTGAAATCTCTTATTTCAGTCAATACTGTTGGCACTCTCGTTACACCCGCCTCCTTTGTAAGGTTGCCCAAGTATTGATCCTGGAACATAAAATGAATGATAATTGTTATATAATAGAATTTTTGAAATTGCAAACCGACTTTGCCAAATACTTTTGATGTACGTATAAAAGTGTAAATTATTTAAATTAAAAAGATAAAACAATAATGATGAAAATACACTATAGTTGTGTTTATTTGTTTTAATTTGAGTACCAATTTAAATAATATTAGAACGGTTTTGCTGTAGCCCTTCTGGGTAGGCACAACCAACTTCTCACTTAATCGGCCAACAACCAACAACCCTTTGTATATCTGTTATTCAGCTTGGCATCCCTGTGACAGTGTAACATGTTATATCTCTTGGGGGACATAGCAACTCAGTTCCCATGGTTGGCGTTGCATTGGCAGTGATATCAACACCTATTTTTTCCTAGTTCTTAGGTGAACAATTTACCAGACTCCTATATTAAAAATTTCAACTTACCATGTCCGAGCCCACAGTGTTAACATCAATAATCTTCTTATGCTGGTACTGAAGTTTATAAACATGAGCGAGCCAGATCTTGAGCATTTCCTCCTGAGAAGGCAGTTTGAACTTTCCAGCGATCAGCGATGCGACGTACTCTGCCTGTAATATACATATTTTAATGTATTCCCAACGATCGTTTTTTTTCTGAATTTCGTATTGCTGTTGGCCTTATTGACCTTGACAGCACAACTGGCTTGGGGGGCCGAGTCGGTACTTGGCCTTGGATGACTCAGCCGAAAAAAAAACATCATAAATGTGAGAATCGACAAAGAATATTGTCGGTGTGGTAGAAAAGAAAAGTAAAGAAAAGTATACTGTGACAAACTCGACAACCAGTAAGCAAATGGTATTAAATTATATAACACGAGATCCGTCAATACAGGAGACTACCGAATTCAAATAAAATTAACATAGTTAATGTTTACTAGTTTGCTTCTTAGCTCGTTGAAATAATAGTTATGGTTACAATTTAATATTATCAGTCTTCATTTTAATTACGGTTAATAACAAAATATTTTTACCAATTTTTCTGAAATAAACAAGAACAGACATAGAAATTACGCAATTTAAAACTTCTCAAAATATGTATATATATCAAGAATTACTAGACAAAAACTGTTAAATCCCACCTGGGCATCCATAACTCTGGTGATAACTTTGTTCACCACCCCTATGAAGCTCATACTAGGATGTCTAATGTTGACGATATTCTGGTGCAACGGTAGAATGAACTTGCCGGAGACTGTAAGTCCACAGCTTTTATCCAAGAAAGGGTGGTAAAACTCGTAACCTTGTAAAGAAATAAAGATATACTTTATACAATCATATATATAGGAATTTTGATTTTATAACTCCTAATGCACTAGGCAGTTAAATAAACCATCGTGGTCGAATCAGAATATGTTACATGAAATTCGGCCATATATATTATCAATGTATACATAAACCATTATAGAAGCGAGATGGAAATAAATAACGGAAATAATAAAAAACAATTTACCGATACCTGTACAAAATATGACATCATCCACTTCTTCTATAGTACCATCCTTAAAGACGACTCCATCCGTCGTGAAAGCTTCTACATCAGGTTTTTTAAAATAATGTTCAGAGAACTTCGGCTGGTTGTACACCAGGTGATGGCTGTGAAATAGTTTAGCGGTGATGTTGTGTAGTTGGCCAGCAAGATCCAATCCTGATGGCCCAGCACCAACAAGGAGCACCCTTCGGCCTTTGTATGTCTCCGGTTCTCTATAATCGTGGCTATGGATGATTGATCCTATAAATAAGTAATAAGATATAAATGGTTAAATCTACGCTAATTCATATGTGCAGATGTACCAGATGCACTTGTTACTCTACAGTTTCAACCTAGCTTAAAATAATTGAGTCTATATTCAAAGATTATTTACCGTTAAAGATATCTTGTCCAGGAAAATTGGGCAATAGAGGTCTCACATATTGACCATTGGCGATGATTACAAAATCACAAGATACCGTATTGTTAATTCTCTCGTCAGTCTGTGTGTACGTCAACTCCCAATGATGATCAATCCATTTGACTGACGTCACAAAACTACGAACCTGCAAATAGAACACAATAGTTATGAAAAAATAAAAAACAAAAGACTCAGATAATATTTCTGAAACATAAAAACATAATCAGCCTGTAAATTTCCCACTGCTGGGCTAAGGCCTCCTCTCCCGTTGAGGAGAAGGTATGGAGCATATTCCACCACGCTGCTCCAATGCGGGTTGGTGGAATACACATGTGCCAGAATTTCGTTGAAATTAGACACATGCAGGTTTCCTCACGATGTTTTCCTTCACCGCCGAGCACGAGATGAATTATAAACACAAATTAAGCACATGAAAATTCAGTGGTGCTTGCCTGGGTTTGAACCCGAAATCATCGGTTAAGATGCACGCGTTCTAACCACTGGGCCATCTCGGCTATTTCTGAAAGCTGAATCGTATTTGCCCTTATAAAGTATTTTTACGTTTTAATAGAAACAAACCACGAAGAGACCATCTTTCAAACTTTAATGCAATATCCAGGTATAGAATTTTTGTATCTACCTTTCATTTATTAAACCACTTGACCGTTATTAGAAGCTTAAATAATGAGATAGGCACATCCGGTTCCCGTCATTTTACCTCTCTTTCTACCCAGGTATGTATGTCTCTTTCGCACTACTCTCCTCCATATTTTCACATCTTTCCTCCATATTTTCTAATACCCAAAGTGCTAATTCATCTGAACCAAGCAACAGATCTATATCTCATAGTGGTTCCTTGTTGAGAAAAGGTATTTTGGAGAGTGGACTTGAAATTACGGAGCGTTGCCCCCCATTCACATTGACAAACCTGAAACGGTTTTTGATCGACACGACGACAGGACTTCCACCTCCGAAAGTCCAGGACATGACTCTGGAAATATGGGGGTGGTCTGAGAAGTTAAAATCTTGGGATTTCGCCCAAATATCATTGCTTCGATGTTCCTGGCGTCCATCCACATGGAAAACGTATAAAGTAGCTTGGTCTCGATGGATAACATGGGCAAATCAGCATAATATAAACACAACCAAACCAGAAGGTTCTGAATTAGCACAGTTTTTAGCTGATTTACATTTAAAACATAACCTATCTTATAACACAATTCTTCTCCAGAAATCTGTAATTTCTACGGTATGTAATGCAGAACTGTCCGGTAAACTGGGTGAAGATGTTTTGGTCAAACATATTTTGACATCCATATCTTTTTAAACCCTAAAGTACAGAAACCTCGAATTTGGGATATTAACGTTCTTTCAAATTACATGGAAAATTATACAGTAGATAATAATAATATATTTCAGACGGTTCGACACACGGTCACATTACTTAGTCTATGTTCAGGTCGCAGGAAACATGATTTGACCTTATTGTGTGTGGATTGCGATCATTGTGTGATTCATGAGGATTATGTTATTTTTTGGCCTCTTGGGTCAAAAACAGATTGTAATGATTATAGACAATCAGGGTGGAAATTGTTGGCCAACAAAGAAAATGAAAAATTAAATCCGGTGTATTGGATAAATAGAACGATTTCAATTTGAAATGAAAGACGGAGCAGGTCAGGGCCTTCTAATTTGTTTATGACCCTATGCGGATCACCATCCCCAGCCTCCCGTACGGTCATTGCGGGATGGATAAAAACGCTTTTGAGAGATGCAGGCATTAAAACAACTACAGGAAGCATTCGTTCCGCTGTAACTTCGAGCAATTGGATTAACAATTTTCCTCTTGATGATATATTGGCTCAAGGAAACTGGAGATCAGCTAACACTTTCCAAAAATTCTATCGGCGTGAAGTTTTATCTTTTTCGAATAGTAATTCTACCTTGACTTCCCTGTTTAATCCTGTGCATTGAAGCAATTTAAGGAATTGTTATAAACTGAATTGATTTAAATGATTCATTTTCATAGCTTAATTATACACATCTTACTTGTAAAAGGAAATTGTTTTCAAATATTTTCATTTGGGTTGAATTATATATAATTACTTTTTCAAATTAAATATTTATTCTTTCACACATTATATTTATTAAGTCACATTGGCATCTTTTCACCAGGCGATATCAAACAAGTCTCATTATTTAAGCTTCTAATAACGGTCAAGTGGTTTAATAGATGCGTTTTACCTGAAATAAAACGCATATTAAACTACTTACCTTATTAGAAGCTTACCTTCTATTTCTGCCTGGTGCATAATTACAGACAATGATTACAAGGGAATCGCTGACTACTACCAGCGCTTCCCACCAGGCCAGGTGAAAAGAGAGGGTAGTGCGAAAGAGACAGACATACCTGGGTAGAAAGAGAGATAAAATATGACGGGAACCGGATGTGCCTATCTCATTATTTAATCTTCTAATAAGGTAAGTAGTTTAATATGCGTTTTATTTCAGGTAAAACGCGTCTATTAAAATACTATATATTAATAATATAAATGAGTACTTTGAAATATAATGGCGACGTAAGACGTATAGGAATTAAAGCTTATATGATAAACGTAATGTAAGCAAAAATTAAGAGTTCGTAAATCATTATTCGCCCTCAGGATCGGACTTGCGATTCGACGGGGAATTGCTGCCAGCATTCTTGCCATCATTCCACGCGATCAAGATTTATACAATGGCTATTTTAATTTTTATTTGTAAATAATAATATAGATTTGTATACACGTTAAATCAATATTATTTTTCTAGCCATTTTATACAAAAAAAAGATATCTACGTGACTATAAGCACAGGTTAAGGTTAGAGGAAATATTCTGCGTTAATTAAAATCACAGTCACTAAACAATGGCATATTATTTAAAAGCGTAGGATTAGTACACAAGACACCTACGAAAATTGCTATTCAATTTCAAGGCTATTTATACTAATATATTACTGTCACTTTTCATACAATAGTCATAATCTACATCTTCTTTACATCACTTTGAATTCTCGTCACGCTTTAATACTGAGCTAGCCCTTCCGTTGTAAAACATTTGATCTTTAACAATAGTCTTACAAGTGGTTTGAGATTAGCCTTTTAACTTGCATTAAAAGTATAAACCGACTTCAAATATATTATAAATAACAAGAACGAAGGTATAAGGCATAAAAATAAATCTTAAATTGAATTGGTAAATTAGTCGAAATTCTTTACAACAATAAACTTATCAATAAAATTTATAAATCAATAAAGTGATGTTTACATTAATAATTTAAATATACAGCTACTTACTACCTTAATATATGAAACTAGTGTTATCCTTATAAGACATACCTACTTACATGAATATTCGGCATCAAGTCGAAATGTTTTACAAACGACTGTAAATATTTGTAGAAACAAGTTCCGGTTGGGTACGAGGGTGCGTTAGCTGGGAAAGGAAAACCTCCAAACTCCATTGTCTGGCGTGGTGTATTGGTTCTGGAATAATAATCAGGATACTATATTGGGATAGAAACGAGAGTTACCTTTTCTAAACAACAATATGTACTTAAAAATAAAAAGTTCTCAATTCATTTGTATATAGGCACATTTTTAATGTAACTTTTTTGTTTATAAACCGATTTGATTATTCTTTTTACGTTAAGTACCGTATAGCTCAACGATATTGGATATTGATTTTATTGGAAGCATATTCAGGCATTTTTTTAGTCTAAATTTAATCTTTTAATATTATTGTAAATTATTTTATGGACATGTTCTGAATAGTTTATATTCTTATATAACTTTTTAAACTATTACCTGCTTGTTTTAAATATATATTTCTGTTAGATAACTTATAAAGAACACATTCATTGGTAAAATTAATGTAATGTAGGTATATTTTTCATGTTTTAGAATAACATATAATAGCAATTTTTTCTTGAAATTTAACATTTAGTTTTCCTTAAAGTTCGTTTATGGATAATTTGGAACCGCGTTCTCATTATACATTCATAAAAGTTTATAGCGGGTTCCCTAAATGTAATACTTGAAACAAATACATAAATGATAACTTTAAAATACCTAAGTTAATTTAATAATATGAAGATTATAAATAAGATGGAATTATTACAGACAGCGTTTTTAATTAAATTAACGAGCCGCTAATACTTTCCATACAAAATCTTTAAAAAATTTGATTTAATTTCTCGATGAATATCGGGTTGTTATATTAAAAAATACTTTTTTTTTAAGCAAAGTGAAATTGTCAATGCAAATTAAAAAGCGTACCTTTCGTAAGTTTCGGATATATAGTCAGCAATTAGTTCTAGAAAATCGTAATTCAAATAAAATCGGTTATTTATTTATCAAATATACAATAGCGAGTTTTGAGGTTTAATTAATTAAGTACTTATATTATACAATAGAAACCCTGACATAAAAATTTTTGTAAGCGTTTTTAGAAGTTTTATCATAAACATTATGCTTTGAAAACAGATGGCATTAGGTAAATAAAGTTAAACAATTATATAAATAAATAGCGATGTAAAAAGTCGCTATTTTATATTTATTATTATAAGTTGGGCTATTGTCGTCCCCACTCCTAGCACAAGTGATAAACTTAAAAGGAGGGGTAAATAAGAATATTAGTAATTCCTTAATTAATTAGAGGCATTGTTAGTAATATTTAAAATATATATATATGTAAAGAAAAAAATTTATTTTTCTTTAATTTGAATTCCGCGCATAAACCGTCATCGAACGCGCAGTGACATGACAACTAAATTTTATTAGCCATGAAACATTAACCTAGAATAAATCACGTGATTGTGAAAAGTAAAGTATAAAGTATCTTGTGATTTAGGAACAGACATTGTTAATAAATAAACATTAAATGTCGTTTTATAAGATTTTTCTGTTATTCTTTTTATTAGGACGACACAGTTAATGAAACACAATTGAGTTTCTCTTTTTACAGAGAAGAATAACAGAAAAATCTTATATATATATATGTGTGTAATTTACCTGAGATATTTATACATGCTAGTTAGCACTGGTGTCCCATCTTCATCTAAGCCAACGTGTGGGTCGAATCGCCAGGTACCACCAACATACCTGGACGCCTCAAATACAGTGAAATTTACACCGAACTCTTTTAAATATCGCGAGACTGCTAACCCAGAGTAACCCGCCCCTATCACGCAAGTGTGTGAATCCGGCTGAAAATAAAAACATTGTTACATTTAAAAATGTAATTTCAACATGATATTAACTTGGTGCAAATTATTTTCCTTGCGCTTAATATGCCTTTATCATACTGCATACATTATACAACATTCTAATCGATTAGTATTTATGTTATAATATATTCCTTTATGGTAATTCTGCAGACGTATAAACTATATTAATTCATTAAAAGAAAAAGACAAAAGGCAAGCTCAAAGCCAACTTCCATCAGAATGTGTTTTACAAAGTTAAAATATTTGTAACGTTATGAATATCTACAATAATATAATATAGAAACAGATATATTAGAATTAGATTATACATATATTAGAATTATATTAGAAAATGTTCCTGTTAATTGCACTTGTCTTTATTTAAATCAAACGCCTTCTACTTAACATTACTGAGAATATCCTGTCAAGAGTTGAGTCATAAAAGATAACAAAAACTAAAAAAAGTGCATATAAAAACCAAAGCCACAAATGAGTTGGCAATATACTCGTAATTAACCTTCAACACGTTTTAGTCGGTATTTCCAATCATGAGATCAGAATCGACCTCTGTTTACATGAGGTGCTCATAACCTCGTACAGGCTGCATTTTATTGCATAACGTATTGCGTAGAAGAACATAATGGGATGTTATAAATTTTCCAAGTATACGAAGAGAGACACATCCATAAAATCAAGGCGACCTTGAACTACATATGTATAAACCAGTTGATTTTTGTAGCTTAAATAATACTTGGGTTACATGGTCAATATCTTTTTCCCGAAAAAATAAAACAATCGACAAAGAAAAAATATCAATTTTGAAAATGTGTAAATATTCGCAATCCTTAATTGAATAGTTTGAATAGTGATTCATTTTTATAATTGTAATTTTTTAGAATACTTAATTTATATATAACTCGTCTAGTTAATACCATCATAATTCCCTTATCCGAAGCCTGAAGTATATGTTTTTTTACACACAAGGGTATAACATAATACATATAATACAATATAGATCATACACAATAGTAACAGCCTGTAAATTTCACACTGCTGGGCTAACGCCTCCTCTCCCTTTGAAGAGAAGATATGGAGCTTATCCCACCACGCTACTCCAATGCGGGTTGATGGATACACATGTGGCAGAATTCGTTGAAATTAGACACGTGCAGGTTTCCTCACGATGTTTTTCTTCACCACCGAGCACGAAATGAATTATAAACACAAATTAAGCAAAATTAAATTCAGTGGGGCTTGCCTGGAGTGAACCCGCAATCATCGGTTAATTTGCACGCGCTCTAACCACGGGTCATCTCGGCTCATACATCATATTCGCAGAGAATCTTCTGTCGTGCACATTATCACGCACTATCCTCATAAATTGATACGACGTTTTTCCATAGGATAGCAATCTTTTCTTTCACGAAAGTCAAACCATATTCTTACCGTTTACTCTTCTTTTATGAATTCTGATTATGCTTCTGATTATTATACACATAACGTTTATATTGAAGTAGAAACATAGAAAAATTCCTTTTTATTTATTAAAAGGAGAAGAATAAAGTTAGAATTATATTATTTTATGTAAATATACGTAATAGAACAAGAAAAAAGTGTTTTAGTTTTAAAAATATTTATGTTATTAAGGATTTATTATCAACCAATAATAAGCAGAAACATTACAAGATATTTTGATGTTGTTTAAACAAACTAGTTCATAACGTAGGCATTGAGTAACATATCTAGGTATTTACATTGAAACCATTGCTTAAAGCACACGGTGACCAATATTAAGTGATTTAACACTTATAGCGTCAGGTGTAGACGTAACTAATCGATTTTCAATTAATGTAGGTTAAGTACCTAATTAGTCTAATCAAAATACACCCGGTTTGTCTCTCAGTAATTAAACTCGAAAGAGCCGAGATGCCCCAATAGATAGCAATTTGATTTTTCATAATATGCTTAACTTATGTTTATAATTCATCTCGAGCTCAAATCAAATTCTGACACAAATATCAACCAAATGTTACTCTAATCCATGTATATAAATGCGAAATAGATCTCATTGATTAATCACGAAATCTCGGAAATTATAACAACTATAAACTTGAAATTTAGGTTGGTATATCTTATAGGGTGTGATCTGCTAAGAACGGATTTTACGAAACTTCACCCCTAACAGGGTAAAACGGGGGTTGGAATTTTGTGTTATATAAATTTCGTGCGGGTGAAGCAGCAGATTCAACTAATTTAAATTATAAAGTTTGTTAACAGTAGGTATTATAAAAAATGTTTTTTAAATTTAAACATGATCATTGTATGGAGCACAAAACTAACAAACCAAACAAAGTATTTTTTATTTTAGTTTCTTTAAACTTTAGTGTTTGAAAGACATTCAGAGAGAATCCTGTTTATTTTTGTCCAAAAGGTTGTGCACGATTTTAAAACTAATTTATGATACCTGTATTATCTGTATATATCTTATAATCTTATAATTGTGTATATATATTTGTGTTGCACTTATAATCAAAATTCATAAGAAGGTTTCGGTATATTTTCTCGTATTTTACGCCATCATATTAAGTACCTACTACAATTAAAGTAACAAGTAACAGCTTGCAAACATGCTGCCTGGCGCTGGATTAAAGGTTCCTCTCCTTTTAAGGAGAAGGCTGACATATGACAGGATAGAACCCATAATTTTGAATGCAAATGCAAGTTTTCTGACAACTGGGTCATCGTTTTTATAAATAAACTATTTAGTAATCATAAGATAAACGATCTTTAGCGCCATCATCACATAACTGGAAATTACGAGAGTTGAATATTTAATTAGTTACACAAGAACTCAATTTCTAATTCATATGTGTTTAGAATACAAGCAACAATGGATTAAATAATAAATAACGTTAGGGATTATAGCCTTAGTGGTTTTAATAATACGAATCATTATTACATATTCTCATTTAAAATTATCCTTATTCATTGCCTGCGTTACAGATACATTTCGTCAATATATGTATGTAGCAATTTGTTACGTATTATTTTATAAATTACATTACATGTTCAATAAGTGCATAAAATAGTATCCGCAGTTTTGTATATAAATAAATCTTTATAATATTTGAAACAACATAACTGTCGTCTGATTTATATAACCATTAGAATATTAACTACATTTTTTATAAATTGTATATAATTGTTTTTTTTTTATCCAGACAATTATTATTATATTATAAAAAGTACAGAAACATTTTTTCTTTAGGTTGACAAAAACTAATAGAAAATGATTTTTATTACATGCTTGAAGTATTCGGATTGGTTTCCTTTATATAATACAAATAACTAAACCAAAATAACGAAACAGATAATATTTAAACTATTCTAATTATTCAAAGCATATACAATGATCTGTGCAAAATATTCGTGTCGCTAATAAAATAGCTGGTACATATTTGCATTTTATCTCAAGGATTTCAGGTTATCGTGACAATTTTAACGATCGAAATTAACTGGCGATATCCCATAATGCAGGTGGTCTCTGCATTCAGCTGTATGAGCCATCATTTTTACTGACCATGACACTATTGCTCAGTGAAGAGACAATGTTGTTTGAGAGTCCGTAAAAAATAATTATTATTCGTTTCACGATATACGCATATATTTTTAGGTAGAAATCTCCGTGTATTTTTTTATCGTTTCCACAGATAAAGAAAGAATAATTATAAATATCGAACAATTATATCGTAGGTATGAAAAGATGTGTGAAATATCGTATTATTCTTTAAATAAGTGTAGCGTGCGATGAAAAGGCACACGGAATTCTAAAATAACATTACAATTTAATTTATATAAAATCTACATTGCCATTCGTGTAAACTTAGGATATATATATATATATATAATGGACCGATGAAATTAATATTTTTACACTATAATAAAGTACTAGGCAATAATTATACTCTGCATTTTAATTTAAAAAAGTTACGTTAGGCCGGATATGTTTACTGTGACATGTTAGAATGTTAACAATAAAAAGTTAATATAATTAAAAATAAATAAACACATGAATTATTCAAGCAAGAAAAATGTGTATTTATATATTAATAAACGATTGCGTCATTAAACAATTATTTAATAAAAAACGTACTTTGTTATAATATAAAAACGAAGATATTGCATAGTCTTGCAATAATTGTTTATGATAATTTATTTATTCTTAGGATCTCCAACAGAAATGACATTAGTTAAACAACAAAGATACATAATTAACACACGTGGTATTTCATTTTATAGCTAATCGTTACACGCATAATTAATACTAAGCAATATTGGAAGGAAGTAGTTTTGTTTGTTATCTCTCATCTCAATCCAATCCGACTTACGCTCGAAATTCATAGTTTGTAAATGTTATAATAAGTACCAATATTAGGTACTATTCACGACGTAGTATATTTTATGACATATGTTGAATTATGTGTCCATATTCGATGATGAAATTGTCGACATTGCTGCCTTTTTGGCCAATACTGGCGAACTCCAAGAATTATAAAATACGGAAGTAATAATAGAAACTCATAGAGAAATCTGTGCATGCATAAGATACATGTAACTAAATTTATGTTTAGAAAAATATATTAATAAATATCTCAAATATATATGTTAAATAGGATATTCATTGTATATAAATTTTTATTTGACGTTTAAACTTTTTAATTGCAGTAGTTTCGTGGGTAATATAAAAAATTGTCGAAATATCACATTACTCTTAATACGAATGGACTGTGCGGTAAAAAAGCGTGTGGAATTAGCGTTAAGCACTAAAATTTACCGTTCGTAATTATTTTTATACATTAAAAATAACTCTTTATTAAATAAAAGTACGAAGTGAAGTAACAGCTTGTAAATAACATACTTCTGAGCTAAGGCCTCTTCTCCTTATGAAGAGAAGGTACTATAGTAGTTTACTAAGTATAATATTCTACTACTATAATAAATAGTGTCTGTTTGTCTGCCGGTTACACTTTCAATGCTAAAGCACTAAATCGAAGTTAATAAAATAATTGAATCGATTAAATTTGGTATGAAGTAAACTTGAACTCTAACGAAGCTATTGGGCTTTTTAAACCTAAACGACTAGGATCCCTCACTATCGCATACTTAGTCATAAAACTATTTATATATATATTTAAATATATGGGTGTTGAATAAACCTCGGCTTTACATGAAAATATTTTAAATAAATCGCAACTATTAAGACATCGTCAACAACAAAGTCACAGAATATTTGCTGCAACTATTTAGAAGAACGCTCATTCTCGTAACTGACTTATCATTTATCAAAGAATTTAATTGAATAGCGCATCTATTGAATAACTTACGTGGTATTATTGCATAACTTTTATTGATTAGAGACACAAATTACTATTACTTACTTCATTGGTATTTCCTCTATAAAAAGCAAATTCAAAACATAGTTTAATTACGTCATTATAAAGTAGGTATCATATTTAATAAATATAAAACAATTAATAAAGAAAACATATTTTATATTTTCAATACCAATTTAATGATTATTATTTTAATATAACGAATTTAGTAACGTATTATTTCATTTGGGTGCCTATTTTTTTTTTGTTTTATTCTTAAAGTATATAATATTTTTTTATTCAGAGTCATGGACAATTTTAATAAAATAAATATGTAATAGCAATTGTTTGTACGTAGTTTTATGATGAGGCAATATAAGATCTGTGTGACGAGTATGGAGAGATATTATGCGAGCCGGTTGCGAAACGCTTCCCGTTTCGCCTTGAGCAAGTTGCAGCGCTTTGTGTGCATGGCGGTCTACAGGGCACAGGTACACATTAACAGCCGACGAGTGTTTTAATTGAAAAACACATTAAATACAACTATTATTATTATCTTATTTAGTATTTATATCCTAATCATTATTTATAGTATAAAACTCCACTAATAATGTACATAAAATCCACTATGGCTAAACCTACGTATTACATATTCAAAGTGTGAATATCAAGATCAAGACCTAAAATTTAAAGAACTATTAATGATTATAAATATAACACTACATTTTTCTGTAAAATTTTAAATTTCACCATATTTTAAGAATTTATATATTACAATACATAAATTATAAATATTCTTTTTAAAAGGTATTTTTTGGTCATACAGCTTAGACGATATAAAACTACATCTTCTATGCACCTAAACATGTTAAACAAAAAATCAATATAGTCTGAATCTATAGACTGAAATTACTTTAATATATAATCACATTAAGAATTTGAGTAGGTAATGTAAAAGTAAATTTTCTCAGATATTAAATTTTATAATGATGCTAAAGGGATATTATAACGCAATCCGACGTGTCGAAGGTCTAATACTATAATATTATATATAATAATACTCGTTTGAGGTTTAGGGGTAACCACCATATTTTATTTAGAATAAGTCACAAAAGCGCCTATATCAAGACTTTTTTTTTTTTAATCACCATAATTGTTAATTACCTTTTATCATATTATATTACCATTATTATATTTTAAAATAAATATACTTATTAACTTTAAAAGTTTCAACTATTTATATAATTATTGCATGTAAATAAAATATTATTTTTATTTTCATAATATATTTACGAAAATGTAATCTAGACTATAAAAACCGTTCGAACATTGCTATATTTATTTTATTTAATTTTTTTTTTAATTGTATTTTTATATTATGTCACGAAAAGTACGTAATATTTAGAATATTTCTAACAGACAAAAAATATTTTTAATATTGTGTATGTACATATACTGTAATTTAATAATAAGATTGTTAAGCGGTCATTGCTCTACATAAACCAAACCGGCTTCCGTTCGGTTTGTTAAATTTTTTTTTCTCCTACTAATTACCATAAATGGCATGTAAGATGCAACGTATTATTCAACAAATATAAAATATCTTAACTGAACTGAGACAGATATCTTTAACGATTTCTAAATTGTAAATTTTTTATTTCCTCAATGCTTCAACACTAAATTTTTTTGATAATTTAGTTTTTCTTAGAAACGTTAGATATCAACTTACATAAAATACAGATTAAAACATAAAGAAAACCAAGTTATCAAAAAATATGTAGGTATTGAATATACTATTAGTTCAAACATTCGCACGGACATTGGCGAAATAATCTGTGCCTTTTTGACACAAATAAAAGCAAAAAAAAAAATTCAACCATCTTCCACTTACCTAATAATTGTTAACTTGTGCGTGGTTAAGTAATGGCATAACACATATCTAATATATAACTTAAAAAGTACTCGATGTCGTTAGTAGTAGTATCTAGTAATATATGATTATATAATATTTGGTCAACTCATTTCAAAACATAAAAATGTTTATAATTGTGTTATTAACCTTAACACCTCTATCACCTTTATCTATCTGATTACCTTATTATTCAAATGCAAATTTACTAAATTAGCCTAAACATCCATTCTAAAACCATTAAACGGTCAGAACAGGATTAAAGTATTGAACAGATACTGGTATCATACCGGAAGCAATAGTAAAAACGACGTTTTGTATCTCAGACACTATTTTAGAAAATGCGCACTTAAAAAACATTTAATTTCTTTATTTACCACGTGTATCTTTAATTTATAAAGACGTATTAAAAATGCATGCAATGAAATCGTCTATGTTTTTATAATATTAAATATTTATATACTTATATAAATTATACGCTACTTTTCGTAGTATAATATATTCAATTTAACACTAACCTCTTCTCTTGTATAAATTAGATAAGTTTTATTGGTAAATGATAATATTAAAATTATAATACTCTATTGTGAAATGGTAAAGATAAATAATAATTTAACAAGTTGTGTGTGTGGTTCTTTTTAACAGCAAACTTTCATAGTACAGTTAAGATATTCATAGTTTTATAAATATATATAAATAATATGTATTAAAACTTTTGAGACTTTTTTTGTATAACCTAACTGAAAAGACTACTAAACCAATATAAGTAAAATTTGTACCAGAAGACATAGAGCGTTTCGAAGATTATTATTATTTATATAGCTGCTTTACTTGCTTTAAATAAAGACTTGAAATTAATAATCTTATTATTAACAAAAAAAAAGATTTAATGTTATTAATAAGTAACTAAATAAAAATTTATTAAAAGAGATTGGAATTACTTACATCTTATATTATATTAAATTCCAGCATGTGTGTATTTTGAATTTGTAGTTTGTATGGTTAAAAGCGATAATCACAAAATCCATCAAATCGATTTGAAAAATTTTACGAACACGTACGGACATATGTAGCTTCAATATTATTTATTTAACAACAAACATCGTTACGTTTTCTTGCATTCGCTTGTTTTATAAACCGGTTGATCGTTAATATATTGCATAACATTTGATTTGTATCATGCAAGTAATTTAATGCAAGCTTAGATTATTTCCTTAAATTATTTTAATTCCAACTAAGATTATTATTATTCAGATTAAATGATAATGTAAATAAATGAACGACCGTGTTAAGAAACTCAATTCATATTTATAATTTATATAGGGTAACGGATTATTACAGACTTAATACAGATTACACACAAGATATAACAAATGAAATTAGTTTAAAATATAAAATACTGATTTTTAATTGCATAAAATCAGAAAAAAAATTTAAAGTATTAAAATTCCTCTTATTAAAAAATAAATTTAAGTACGCATTTATAAGATAAAAAAATAATGCTATTGATATATGTATATTGTATAACACTTTTTTTTATTTATCGTTTAGAAAGTTATAGTATTAAATAAGATCTTACCAAAGAAAGTGCGAGGCCTCCAATGTAATTACTATTTAAGCACAATAATAATATTATACATGACCACAAAACACTTAATAAATACATCATGATTTATTTTAAATAAAACTATACACTTATATTATATTTCGTGTGAGCTGCATCAACCTTTTTTAGTGAATGGATTCGCGTAAGTCTGTTCTTGTCGAGCGATCGAACAGCGAATGAGGTTCTGCTTCCAAAGTGAGGGCTGAATGGGGATCCAACCAACCTTGGCAGTCAAGGCTCATTGACTCACATACCTGACGCTGTTCTTAAAGTTTACAAAAAACGATAAACACTAAGGTAGTTAATTAACCTGTAAACATTTATCGCTGCATCGATCATTCCACCTTATAATTGTTTATGTCTCTCAAATACCTAATACTTTTAAATCAGGTTTTGAACAAATCTGTTTCAACGAAGAATTCTGTTTTAAATATGATTTAAACGAACTTTTAATGATCAAATTCATTAAACATAACGTAATATACGAAGTTAACCTATTTCCTACTTATTAATATGTTAGAACTCGTTTATTTTACAAAAAAATGTTATTTTAATAATTAATAAGCGATATTATATATCGAATTTTATAAAAGTGCTGTTTCTCACGAGGTCGTGACTGACAAGATATTATTTGGAAAAAAATCAATAGCCAATTAAAACAACAACCTTTTATGAAAATATGTTAAATTAACTTTAATTGTTATAAACGATATGGGAAATTGTGTTTACGTGTTCTTATGAATTTTGTATATTCAATCAAGAATTGCACGGAGTAATATAGACAATTACTATTTAGAGATATAACAAACATATTAGTTTATACAACATCGAAATAAAAACAAATTACGGTACAGGTGACCTAAGGTGGGTGGACCATGGAAGGCCACCTTAACGAGTAAACACTTTTTATTTAACTGGATAAATTAAGGAACCAAATTTTTAAGTAATACTTTGTTTTATTGTGTACCATATAAATCACTTTTTTTAAGCTAGCTTTAATAAATTTTTATTAAAATTAAGTTTTATGAAGCTCTTCCAAATGGCCTTACAAGGAACACAAATATTCGCCATTGATTCCTTCATGACACTAATAGTCGCCGCACTAAGACATCTTGTAAGCACGAGCATCACTCATACTAAAACACACCGATAATAATTTAACATGGATGGGCTCGTCGAACTAATTAACTGTAGGACAAAGACATTACATTTTTATTTGGAAGATGCTCATCTGTTGGAATGTTACCATGGACATTTGCAGCAACGAGGGGCTTGAAGATGCATTGCCACCATTTAAGAAATGTGTACGCTCTTTTCTTGAAGGTTCCAAAATCGTATCTGTTCGAAAATACAGCCGGCGAAAGCTGGTTCCACAGAGCGGTTATACGAAGCAGAAACTGACTTAGAAGTCCCGCCGTTGTTAATTTTCGGACATCTAGGTGGTGTGGGTGAAACTTGGAATTTTGACGAGATGTTCGAAGGTTAAATTCAGCAGCCGGGAATAATTCAAACAATTCCTCAGAACATTCCCCTTGGAAAAAATCGGTAGAAGATGCAGAGTTATATAACATCACTATGCAAAGCCGATGAAGTAGGATCAAGCAGAACTTGATCGTCGTTAATTATTATTATTATATCAAATAAGTGTTTTCTAAACTAACATATTGGACTGTACGATAATATATGGAAGTTGCTAATTTTTTGCAAAGTGCTTGAAATTTTTATTGAATTTTTATACGTTGACGATGACCAAGGTTAGCAGAGAATGAAATAATAAAAAAATTAAAAAATCTCACCAAGATTTAAACGTATTTGAAAATTATTTGAATATTTTAGTGCTGTTAAAAATACGATACTAAAATAAAGAAAACCATTTAGTAATATTTTTGTATTCATTAAGTAATTTATAAATTTTTAAACTCAGGAAATCAAAATTTTTGTGAGTCAATTTACAATGGCTTTTTTGATTTGGCTCGTGTAAGCATTTATGCAGACAGCTATTAGAAATAATTGTTTTTGACTATTGTAACATAAAATAACCCAACAGCTGTTACTTGACGTTGACATTGAAAACGAAGAAATTGTCCTTCGCAATCCTACTTCAATGGTATTTTGAATAAAATTCTCAAATTCAGTCGGTCGCTATTTATAAAATAAGGAGAAGAAGATTGAACGCAAAAAAATAATTTAAATATCAATGATTAGGCGTAACCTAAAAAATGTCCCTTGAACAAGAAGATGAATTATTTTCTGACTTTAAGGTGAGAATAGACTGATTATAATTTATGTTATTAAATACTTAATAAGCTTGCCATATGTTTTAGTCGCCACCGATATTTGAAGATTTAGGAGAAAAAGTAAAAGAATATTTATTAAAACCAGAACGATTATCTATCCATAAATGGGAAAGATCAGAGGCTCATTGGCATAGAAAAACAGACATTGACGACTTGTTCAAAAAACATGAAATAGACTTAGAACTCGATACAACACTTGAAGTAAGTGCATTTAATCATATTATGCTGTTAATATTTATAACCATAAATCTATTGTTCCTTTACTCTTATACATATTTTTAGGTTGTTCGAGACCCAATTACAGGAGAAATAATAGACCTAGAAGAAGTCAGCATACCAATTGATGATGATGAAGAGAATCTATCTATGTCCAGGGCACCATTGCCACCTAGCCTTGCCACTAGAGGTACTACCACTCAAAGTCCATTCCTCCCAGCTGGTTTTGAAGAAGAGCTTCAAAAAATGCTTGATGAAGCTGCAAAGCGTGGAGAGATAACAATCAATTTGGAAGATGATGAAACTGGAAAATTTTTGGGAGAAGGTTACACTTAGTTAATTTTTGATTTTAAACAATTTTTAAAACTTTTTAATTCTATGTGATAATTATAAAAAACTTTAACATATTCATTTTAGAACTGTTGACCACTCTACCGGGTTCAGAAGAAGGTATTATCTTTGCAGCAGATGGAATCACAATACTGGAACAAGACAACAAAGATGAAAGTCAAAACAAAAAGAATGAAGACATTGAATTAGAAATTCCTATAAACTTAGAAGAAGTTGTTGACACTTCTTCACATTTGATAGGTAGAGTATTAATTAAAATAATATTCAAAAAAGAATACCATAGTCTATTTCAATGGAAGGCGTAAAAATAAAAAAACAAATTTGACCTTGAATTGACATGATATCATTGGTCAAGATCTAGAATTATCTATCATTACTGATTTCTAAAAAAATTGTCGTTTGAAAGTCAGCAAAAGTTGTTACTGGTGCTTTGGAAGAAATTTTAATGTTTATAAATCAAATTAAATCATATAAGTGCATAATATAGAAAAGATGATAGAAAATTGCATGGAATAAATAAATGTATGCTTTGTTTATCTTTATACCATCCTCTATTTGAATATAATAAATATTTACTCTAAATTATAGAGCTATTCGATAAATGAAAATTTATGAATATTTCATTTATTTAATTCAATAGCTTTTACATTAAATTTATAAATACATACAAAAATTAAATTAAATTGAAATTCATGAGTTGTTAACTCATGAAAATTAATTATTGGGTGTTTAGTTCAATATCAATATGTATAGTAGAAATAATTAAAATACTTTATTTAGGTCTTTGGAAAGATGATGATGAATCAGAAACACCACAGCCAAAACCGGTCAAAAAAATAGAACTAGATATTGAAAAAGACGAAGAAGAAGAAAATTTCCTTGAAAGTACTATCATAAAGCCTGCTGTAGAACTTCCTGCGATACCAATCCTTAATATAACTACCTCAGCTGTTAAACTTGGAGTAACATCTACTGATTGGGCAGAGATGATTGATGTATCTTTACCTGTACCTGATTTTAAGGAGAAAATAAAAGACATGGCACATTCATATCCATTTGAATTGGATACATTCCAGAAACAGGTAATAGTTATTTAGTTTTGATAATATTGCCATTCTTTTCTAACTATTTGTATACTTATTTCGTTTTGTACTCTTGCATAATAGGGATAGCAAAAGAAAGCATTTATCAATGAAAGTCTTGCATTACCATGTAAATATTATAATATTTTATAAATAGATAGATCTTTAGTATTCAATTTTTGTTTATTGTAAATAGCATTTTTTTTTAATTAAACAATTTTATAACATTTATTTATTTTTAAGGCCATATTGAAGTTAGAAGAGGGTCATCATGTTTTTGTTGCTGCTCATACTTCCGCTGGTAAAACTGTCGTAGCAGAATATGCCATTGCAATGTCTAGGAGGAATTGCACGAGGTTTGTCAAAAAATAAATATATTTCAAATAATAATTTTCTTAAAATTCAATGAAAACTTTCTCTATGAATTATTTCCTTGCTCAGTATTTTTCTTTAATTTATTTATAATTATAGCCTGCTTTTTTAATTTTTGTATTCATATATTTTTTATTTGTTTTAAGAGCAATATATACATCTCCTATTAAAGCTCTCTCAAACCAAAAATACAATGATTTCAACAAAATGTTTGGTGAAGTTGGTCTATTGACGGGTGATCTTCAAATAAACGCAACAGCCTCTTGCCTCGTCATGACCACTGAAATTTTACGCTCCATGTTGTATTGTGGATCTGACGTCACAAGGGATTTGGAATTCGTAATATTTGATGAAGTTCACTATATAAACAATGCAGAGGTGTGCATACATTTTTTTTTTTATTAATAATAAAAATACTAAAATAAAGGTATTATACATTTGAATAAGTTTCACAATTATATATTTGAATTTAATCACATAGTTATAAATTTGTAAGTTTCGGATATTCAATAAATGATAAAATCACTGTACTATTTAATCTAAATGTAAAATAATTGGCACATTTATACTAAACCGACTTAAAGATGATTTGCAATCGTTTCAGCGTGGCTACGTGTGGGAGGAGGTGTTGATCCTACTGCCGGCACATGTCAGTATAGTGATGTTGAGCGCGACGGTACCCAACACGCTGCAGTTTGCGGACTGGGTGGGCCGAACGAAGAAGCGGAAAGTGTTCGTAGTGTCCACACCTAAAAGGCCTGTACCGCTGTGTCACTATCTATATACAGGTAATCATGATCATTTTATTTCATTAGACATTAGTATCAAAAATAGATAATATGCTAATTGTTGCCCGCGGCTTCGCTCGCGTTTCAGGGGTCGTTCGTCAGGCATTAGGAACAAAAAGTAGCCTACGTCCTTCCTTGAGGTTCATATTTTATCATGTTCGATTCAGTAGTTTGGCCATGATGACGTAACAAACAGACAAACAGAGTTAATATTAGTACAGATTATGTTCGTTGTATACGTAAGTAGATACTACAGAACTCTTCAGCTCTAATAGTCTATATTATGTATGGTAGGTCTATGGGCTCTATGCTCAGCTTATTGACAACAGTGACACTTTTTTTCAAATATGCGTTGAGAAATGATTTCGTACCTGCACTTTCTGTACTCTGAATATTTTCAATGCAATACACGGGTATAGTTGGTTATGGTAATATGACAAAAAACATTATTATATTATACAGGATCTGGTGGTAAATCTAAAAATGAAAGATTCATGGTAGTCGATCAAGAGGGTAATTTCCAATTACGAGGCTACAACGAAGCGGTGGCCGCTAAGAAATCTCGGGAGAATGAGTACAAGAAAAGTTTCGGACCCAAAGGTATTTTTTAATTCTCATATTTAGTTTTCATATTCACTCCCCTTTCAGTCGTCAACTTCCCTTTCAGCACTTGCTTCACATAAGTGCCTGCTACTTAAAATCACTTTATTATAGCACATATCTACAGCAGGTATATATAAAAAAAATATATTAAAAACTTGTATTACTTCTAATTTGTCATTAAAATTTTACTAAAACATTAACTTAAACAATTTCACAATGTCTTAAATCTTTAGCGAAAATAATAAGTGTTGGTCGTAAGTAAATAATAAATAAATATACACTGTATCAAAGTAGATAAGAAAAAATAATGTTAGATGTAAATTTAATATGTAAATATTCCATGTGTTTTACTAATAGCTCTGCTATATATATGTTGAGGCAAAGTTGTATGATGATGTACATACAACTTTGCTTCGAAGCAAAATAGCATTTCAACGAATAAATATTCGATCTAAGATCACCCAAGATCTCATCTCATATATATATATATATATATATATAGGTATATATATCAATATTATTTTAGGTGGTAAACAGTTCGGTAATCCGAAAGCAGAACAAACAATGTGGGTGGCATTCATAGACCATCTTCGGAAATCGGACAAGTTACCTGTTGTGGCCTTCACTTTGTCGCGGAATAGGTATTTTATTACTAATAACTATATTGGATTATGATTAAATATATTTTCACGCACGCACAAACGCGTTTAATTTATTAGAACTGTTTTAAAAACTTAGATTCGATTGCATACATACATAATATTCTGATATGTAAAAGTATACTAGCTTTGTTTTCGTTAGTAGAATAATTAGTGAGGAAGTGGTACTTAACTTGAGCTTTGCTAGCAGATAAGTTATCGAATATTTATTACTCAAAAATTCCACGCAACTACAATGTCAGTTGTTCAGCAAAGGAGAAGTAATCTTTAGCGATAAAACCGGTCACCGTGGAGTACTAGGAGCTGACCAAATCTTTTTTGTAACTTTAATTCATCTTCCTTAATGTTAGCCTCGTTGGTCTGGATGGGTATTAGTAATTTGAATAATTATTAAATATAAAAATCAAAAAGAGACTCTCGTAAAAGTAGCGAAAATAACAAATTTAATAATAAAATATATTCTGTTGTACCACTCAGCATTACCGTTGGCCGTACATAACTTTTTTGGCTTTTTTTTACTACTTAGAAAGAGATTAAACAAATTATATAAAACTCATGAAAACTCAACTTTTCTATCTAATGGACACTTTTACAGGTGTGACCAAAATGCAGAAAATTTAATGTCTGTTGATTTAACTACTGCCAAAGAAAAGGGTTACATACGATCATTCTTTGCGAGGTGCCTTCAGCGGTTAAAGGAACCGGATAGAAGATTACCTCAAGTAAGTAAAACTAATCTAAAGACTCCTTCATATAAATGTCACGCTTAATATATATCGTTTGATCACAATCTATCTAAAGATGTTTGTAATCTTACGGTAACATATATATATAACATATATATGTTAAAATGTGTGGTATTTTTATTGGTTTTATGATGTTCTATGTCAATATTATTTAACAGACTGAAACGTTTTATACTTTTAATATACATATCTAGCTCTAGAAATGTTTCATCAACTACTATGTACTGAGAAATGTATATGTGTCTCGCTCTAACAACGTGCTCATAACGTAACAAGGCATTGCCTATCTCCTTACATAAAAATCTGTTAGTACATAAATGACACACTTAATGTTTTTCTTATTTTTTTTTAGGTTATTCGATTACAAAGGGTATTGGAAAATGGTATTGGTGTACATCACAGCGGTATTTTGCCATTACTTAAGGAAATCGTTGAAATGTTATTCCAAACTGGTCATGTGAGTATGAATCTAAAATTAATACAGTATTTCTTTATTTGTGATCGTCACGGTAGCATGCGAAAGCGAACCCGTGGCGCTTACCGAAGAGACGGGGAGGGTACTGCTGATTTTTAGAGGGTATTCTAATATATTTGGCGTCCTGGACACCGGCGAGTCCCACTTACCCCACCCCCACTTTGCGTGGGAAACGCGTAGGCGTTCTTTCAGCGAAAAAATAGGCATTTTTTATATTGCTATGGCATTCACTGTTTTATTCGATTTTTTATCAAGCAACCAACTTTAAACTGTGAACGGGTGCCTTGACTATCGGTAATAGATTTTCTCTTTTTTTATATAATCAATTAATAAAAAAAGTTAAGTTAAGTCCCGAATACTGATTGATTGATTGATTGATTGATGACCGGCTGATTCTGACAGTTCAGTTGTGACATTGGGATTCTTGCTTTTCTTGGCCTTAAAATGATGACACAATACCATCCCCAGTCACAACCTGCTCCAAACTCAGGAACCATGTAGATTCATCAATATGCAGTTCCTTTTAAGGAGTGACGTGAAAATTCTTATCACTTGCGCTGATTTTTTCATGTTAGTATCTCGTACTCTATCTAATGCAGATACTTTTCCCTACCAGATACATTTCTCTAATACTTATGTTTAGACATTTCGCTGTCTGATATGTTACCTTAATGTATCCAGAGTGAGCGTCCACTGCAACAGATTCTCAACCTTGTATAAATAGACTAGGACTTGTTGACATGGTTTTGACAACAAAGTGAGTACCAGAAACGTAATATATCTGACTCCAGTTATATTTGTGGTATAGTTTGAGTGAATTTTCTTTATTTGGTTAAGAAATCTTTTAAAGTAATCAAAAAACATGCAACCATGTATATATTTAACATATACTTTTTATGAGATTCAATGTCCAGTGAATAGAGCGTACTACAGTGGCGCACACACTCGTGCGCTACGTGTAACTGGCATCAGTCCAGGAGGATCATGCTTGGTGCGTTTTCCAGGTGAAGATTCTGTTCGCGACGGAGACGTTCGCGATGGGCGTGAACATGCCGGCGCGCACCGTGGTGTTCGACGACATCACGAAGTTCGACGGCCTGCAGTCGCGCAGCCTGGCGCCCGCGGAGTACATCCAGATGGCGGGCCGCGCCGGACGCAGAGGTCCGCTTCGTGTCACGTACTCGACTCCCTCATGGCCCAGCGTTGTATTAAATAGAGAGAGACATATAGCTTAATACATATATTAACTAGCTGAACCAGCGGCTTCACCCGCGCGCAATTTATAAAACACAAACTTCCAACCCCCTTTTACACCTCAGATGTGGAAATTCGTAAATCCGTTCTTCGCGGATGTCAACACCCTATCAAAATCAAAAATTTTATATAATCAAGTAGGCTTTTACAAGCACTTTTGATGCGTCATTTAACAAACAATATTAAGTGAAGCTACCACCGGTTCGGAATGTAGATTCTGCCGAGAAGATCAGCAAGAAACTCAGTAGTTACTCTTTTTCAACATTTAAAAATACAGTCATGTTAGTTAAATACAATTAAATATGTATGTAATATATCCTGCCTAGAAGTCAACAAATGTTAACTCCACGCTTTTTTATCATCTACCAAATTTCAAGTTTGTATGTATATAGGTGTTATAGTTTCTGAGAATTCGTATTACATAGATCAGTATTAGTAGTTAAGTAGAATAGTGTACTGATTTGACCGCAATCGTACTTCTCAATGACCTAACAACACTAATACCACAACCACCACCTATTAAGTGCGTAATTTTTTTTTATGAAAATTATAATTGTCAATAACGAATTAACCCAGAGTATTTTTGCTCAAAAGGCTTGGATGACACCGGTACAGTCATAATTCTGTGCAAGGAAGCAGTGCCAGATCAAGTGACACTGAAGGGCATGATGCTGGGCACGCCGCACAAACTCTCCTCACAGTTCCGCCTCACATACGCCATGATTCTCAGCTTGTTACGGTAAACATTGTGTATTGTTAAAATTAATATTATTAACCATGTATTGTTTATTTATTCTCGTCGTAATAAAATAAAAGTAATTAAATTCATGATAAAACTTTACTTTTAGTGTTGCAACGGTATCCGTAGAGGGCATGATGCAGCGTTCATTCCGTGAATTCCACCAGATATGCCAAGCAGATAACTACCGCAAACAATTACAAATCGCTGAGAAGGAATACTCAGAGAAGTGCGGTACGCCCCTCCCCTCGCACCTGGGCCCCCTCGCGACCTTCTACGACACAGCGGCGGCGTACATCGACGTCTTGAACGATATAATGCCGATATTGCTGAACCAGTCCAAAGTTGTTAAAGAACTAGTACCTGGGAAAGTACTTATATTGTCGGCTGGACCCTATATCAATCAGTTAGGCATATATTTAAATAATAGTGGTGAGTTATACTATCATATACTTCTCTAAACAGTTACTTAACAATAAAATCAATAACTACTGTAAACTTCCATTTTGATATTGCACAATTATTGAGGGAAATGTGTACTGACTACCAAATAAAATCTTTTACTGAACATGAAATAACTAAATGTATTTCTATGAGATTTTTATTCAAGTTTATTAAAAAATATATAATAAGAATTTCGTAACGAACGACCTTCAATGTATTTTGATGTAATAAAATTACATTCTGTCGTTTTGCCTTAATTCTGTCTTTTGCTGTAATTTCGATATTTTAATTTTATATTTTTAATACAATATAAAGATAAAATTTTCTACATATTCAACTCAGGTCCCAGACAAAGTCCATATAAAGTGCTGGTACTCAACACAGTTGAAGAAGACACTACAAGGTACAATTTCGACGTCGACGAGAACTGGTACCGAATGCTTAGTTTTTCTACACTTTACGAGTACATAGGTAATATATATGTTCTGAATGTATTTTAATTCAAACTCCGATTTTTAATTGAGAATAGGCCTTTAAAGCCAAATATTTCAATTATGATATTTAAAACATTGCTAGTCGCGTTGTTCTCGTTTGTCTAAAGTAGAACTAACAATATTTTTTTAAGAACCGACTAAATAATTTGCTTCTGATAAGCGCATCTATCAATACTATATAGCACAGTAAAGCAACCCATCAGTAAAATTATTTCTAAACAGGGTGCAAAGCTATAAAAATCTATTTCTTGCAGTTTTATAAAATCCACTGCGAAAACCCAAAATAAATGAGTTAAGCGATAATGACAAATGTTATAAATTTTAGGCACAGAAGAAAATACTGCAGATCATACCATACTATGCATAGCGCCAAAGAACGTAATCGCTGTAACTAAAATGAATCTCAAAATTGACGCTAATATTATCATCCAGGACTGGGAGAAGAGGCAGATGCAAAGGTACTTATTACTGTACTTCGTGTTATTATTCCGTCACTCTAACATGACGATGATTATGAGCGACATCGGCCCTGGCAGCAATTCTCAAGGAGGTTTCCCTTCTCCTATACGCAGACATATTATAGTGGACAATGTTTGTGCGCTTAAATATTTACACTCTCTTTGCTCTGTGCTCTCTATTCCCTCACAGAAAATCCGGTTTTATTGTATTGTAACCGATAGCAAAAGTGTCTGAAAAAAAACAGGCTTTATACTCAGTTTATATTGAAAGAGCCGACCCACACGTACTAGCAGGTGAAGTGAAATGAGAGCTCGTAATAAATAACACGCCATATAAAAGTTATAGCAACGTGTGACGGTGTTGCCAGGTTCAAGGACGCGCCGGTGGGCTCGACGTGCGCGCAGGCCGTGCTGGAGCTGTCGCGCGCCTCGCACGCGCTGCGCTCGAGCGGCGCCGCGCCCGCCACCGTCAGCCTCACGCAGGCGCTCGCCATCAGCTCCGGGGAGATCCTGCACGCGCTCGACAACATGAACCGACTCAGGGTGAGCCGCGGACATTTTTATATCAACTAATTCTAACTAGTGTCCCTGGCCTACAGATGGACCACAAATTGGGCGAACCTGAAAAGGCCTAATATAACGTTTGTTACTAAGAATATATTTTTGGTACGCCGGCTTACTAAGAAACTTTGATTTCTTTACTAATAAACCTTTTAAATAGCCATCTAATGCGGGCATTAGGCCGGTGTAAGAAAATATGTTACTACTACGCATCCTTTTCAGGCTGCGCTTGACGTACAAAAGAAGAACACAGATATAGCGAACTTTAAAAATGAATTCGCGATAGTGTACGAGCGGAAACAAGCCGAGAGGAAGCGTGACAAATACAAACGATTACTCTCCTTTGAAAACCTCGCACTGTATCCCGACTACCAGCGCCGTCTCATGGTCTTGCGTGAACTGAACTACATCGATGATCAAGATAATGTGATACTCAAGGGACGAGTCGCTTGCTGTATGGGAACAAATGAACTGATTATATCAGAGCTGGTGTTTAGAAATGTGTTTACAGATAAGAATCCAGCAGAAATAGCGGCATTGCTAAGTTGTTTCGTTTTCCAAGCGAAAACAAGAGTGGATCAAGTTTTGACGGAAAAATTGGCTGCCGGAGTTAAAGCTATTGAACAAATTGATGAAGAGTTGACTGCCATTGAGGCAAAGTATCTGGTACGATTTTTTTACAATTTTAGACTCAAATCAAAGACTATTATTATATTAAGACATAGACAATTATAATGCTTTTTAATCATTTAATAATATATTTCTATCAAAAATGTATATACAAATTTCATGATGATTAGTTAAGTAATTAAGACGTTAAAAAGTAACAAACTAACTCAATACTTACGTAAAATATTAGTTAGAATTTTGCCTCTCTATTATCAGAACTTTATTAATTTTAATAACATTTTTTTCTGATATTAATGAATCCCTATCCTAAAAGGTGGGTCAATTCGAGGGACAAGCGGAACGATTAAACTTCGGGCTAGTTCGCGTGGTATATGAGTGGGCGCTGGAGAAACCGTTCGCAGAGATTATAGACCTGACTGACGTGCAAGAAGGCATTATTGTGCGTTGTATCCAGCAATTGCACGAGGTAAAATATTTTTAATAGTATTAAGTACTTTAAAAACTGGCAAAGCTCTACCGTGTTGCAGTTTTTGATATGGGCGGTGGTAGTCACCTTGTATCAGATGCGCCATCTGCCCGTGTATAATACACCAAAAAATAAATTTGATAATAATTTTAAAATTAATAAAATGAATTTGAGCACAATCTTCTTATAAATTTTTAGGAAAATTTAAAACATCAACAGAATAACCTGTAAATGTTCTCTAATTATAAACAATACTGTGTCTTGTTCTTTCGAATGTTAAAGTAATAATGGGAGAAAGAGAAAAGAGTTTACCTAAACACCCATTAAACAACATTTATAATGTAGGCCCCAAATGAATAACGTGATTACCTTATTTGCTCACGTTGAGAAGGTAGACGACAAAATATTAATATTTTACAATAAGTGGGTCCATCTCCTACCAACTAAAAGACCTAAGTTGCTATTTGTAATTTACCAGGCTAGATTAAAACAAGGCATTTTGAGCAACGTATAATGTTATAAGTTGTAGTGTTTGAGCAAAGTATAATGTTGATAAGATTCAATATCATGTGACGTGCTGTCGTGACGTGTATTCTTATCCTTTTCTCATATACAATTACTGCTTATGAATATTTTTAGTAAATTTGTATTTGTCATAATCTCTATAATATATTATTATAACGACTGTACTAAATAAAATAATAGCAAGTTTCTCTGTGATTTAATATTCGAAAGAAGAAGTCAAAACATGGTTTACCTATATATACCACTACAGTACAATGTTTATTAATAAATGCTATTTATGTACCTATATTCTACATATATATAAAATGTTATATACTGGTTTCCGATTTCTACTATTTTTATTATTTTACCTTGATGTTTTTATTATAGTTACTTGTGGATGTAAAAGATGCAGCAGTGGGAATAGGAGACCCTAAACTACAAGCTAAAATGATGGAAGCATCCACTGCCATTAAGAGAGACATCGTTTTTGCAGCCAGCTTATATACAACACAACGAGAGACTGTTATTTTATAATAAATTTGCATTTTAAAATCATTAATTATTAAAGATCTTGTCATATTAATAATTACAAGATTAATTTGTATTTAAAATAAAATTGTGCAACCTAATAATGTGTCTTAATCTGAACTGTAACTGTATTAGTTATTGAAAATATACATTTAGCATTTCGTTTAAACTATAAACAAAATTATAAACTACACTTTTCTTTGCTCCCTACTTTCCACTCCCAATTTATAGGGATACCATTTTTTATTAAATTAAAAACAGTTAAAGAAAAAGTAAAATTCATTGAAATTACGTTAAGTAATGCAGCAATGATAGAACAAAATAGGGAATCGCATGTCTCCGCTCGCAAGTTTGGAAGGCCTCGTCTAAAAAAAAATTAAAACCGCAAATGGTGGGGCTGTCTTCTAAGCCTGAGATTGTCAGTGAAGTAGAGATGTTTTGGGGAGTTGTATTCATGAAATCATGGAGAAATCTATGAAAACACTAATCAGTGTTGATAATCAACGCACCTTACTTACACGCCTTTACTCAGAAGAGTCTCTGAACATTAAGTAAATAAGGGTGGTTTGGGTTTCCATCAGGCTAAGAAAGCACAACTAGCCACAGCCTTTGTGGATTACAAAAAAGTTGATACAAAAACTATTATGATTTTCATTTCATTTAAACAATATAAAATAGAGTATCCAATTTTAATGTTGCATGAATTTCATTACATATCGTAAAATTTATTAGATAGGCAGAAAAAATACTGTATATTAAGGAGTTCGAAGAATCATTAAAAAAAAAAACAATTATCTTACACTTTATTAAATGATTACAAAATTAAACAAAAATACAAACCCATTTAATTACATAACCTTAATACCAAAATAAAACACCAATCGGTTATACAAACAAAAATACTTTTAGCTACCGTTCTGTACCAAGCCAACGACTAACGAGCATAATGCCCCTTAGTACGCCACCTTATTAAGACTTTTTTTTATATAGTAGAAATGAGTTTCCTAAATGTATTGTATTAACAAAGTAACACTGCTGTAATTGCTATGCAATATTTCTATTATTATTTTTCTTCAGTCTTTAGATTTTGTAATGTAATTATAAAATAAAGATTATAAATGAATTCATTAATAATTAAGTAAAACCAGAGAGACAATTTAAGCGTGAAACGAATCGAAACATGATATGATATTTTGGTCTTCATTTATTGATTAAATGTCATTACGACGTCGGACCTCGCAATCCTGACATTGAGTAAAAAGTACGTCAGTTGAAATGTAAAATTCGTGAATTGGAACGTATAAACCTTACATATTTTCGGATTTCATTTCTTGCTGAATTATATCAATGACTTGTGTAAATTCAATGTTAATATAACTTGTGGATGACTATTGAAAACCAGAAGTGTTTTTTAGTGCGTGTTTACTGCTATATGTTACAGTGACTTCAAATGCTAAAGAGTAGTGATTTTATATTTTGATGTGAACTGTTAAAATTAAATAAAAATGATTCAAGACGACGAATATGAAGCTTACGTTGCAACCCCGGAGAGAATTAAGGCTTTGGGGTTCAAGCCGCAAAAAGAAATAATAACATGTCACTTGTTGCCCTATGCCGATAAAATCGATGAAGAGTCAAAAATATTCCTGGAACAGGTCAAGACAAATTTAGCGAAGGCAGTCATGTTACGAGAGATGAAGCCAGCCTGTGGAGTCTGGTCTTCCAGGCTGATGAAGTAATTATATTTTACATATATACTCAATATAATTTAAAAATAATTTATAACATATTAACATTTCCACAATTTAAAAATTAAAATAGTTATATATATTTATTATAAAAAATAAATAATAAAAACTTATTATTGTGTCTAGCACATACAAATAAATAAAAGGGCCATAGGCATATATATATGTATAAAATGTATATAAAATAAAATTTGTTCTTATTTTACTGCAATCGTAAAACTAATGTCCATATGACTTCCTTAATTGATTAATATGTTAAAATCATGAAATACAATTGTTTTGGCGTCATATTAACTAACCTTTGGCAATGTCACTTGTAACTAAAATATCTGGCTGTAACCCAGAACTCCCTGACCGAGACACTTGGCATTGTATTTTTTTTTAATTACCTATTCAATTGCCTTATTATTATTTTATTTTCACTGATAATTAACAATTTGTAATTCTATTGTAATATTTCTTATCTATAGATATATGAGACTCGTAATAAATTCTTTATAACCGTTACTATCAGGATACTAAAAATTATGCAATTTTAAAGACACAATATAAAGTTAAATTTTATTAAATATGTTTTGTCTGGTAATAAGTAATAAAATAATCAAAATTCCTTTCATATATACAGACACTGGAAAGTGTAAAATATTTAAAAAAAATGATTCAACCATTTACACTTAAGTTCTTTAAAATCCATGAGGCTTACAAATATAATTTCAATATATTTGGCTTACTCACTATTGATTGTATTTATTATTGATTATTCTGCATAGTATATAAATACAATATGATGATCAATGAAAGATCTCAACAATTTGCTTATAAAATTTTACAATAACAATTAAGATTTGAAAAAAGATACATATTACTAATAATTTTTGGCTTTAAAACCAAAATACCACAATGATAAATCAATAGTAAATGTGTGTACTATTCTTCATTTTAGACATTAAAACAAAACCAACTACAATAAAAATGATACTTGCGAACTCGAATTCACTCAGTGGTCAAAATTTAACCAACATTATTGAAAATTTAAGGAAAGCACATGATTTTTTATGTTATAAATATTTGTTTCAACTATTTTTTCCATTTTTTTTATTGATAATACTTAAGCTTGTCAACTCCTACCAACCAAAGCATACATTAAAAAAAAGTTGACAAACTAAGGAGAAAAAGGTGCTAAACTGTTTTGTCTTTGACCATTTGAAAAGAGCAACTAAGCGAGTATCTTGCCATTTCTTCTTGGTAGAGACTGCTTTCCGAAACAGTGGTAGAGTTTAAAAACTGATGATTCAAAAATACATTATTGTAAAGCTTACATGAATAAAACATATCTGATTTAATTATTTATATATAGGTACTAGCTGTGCGCCTAAGTTTCAGCTGTTCTTAAGTTGGATTAGTCATATTTTATAAACTTTGTTAACTTATTAGTTAGTCTTTTGGTATAATTTGCTATGCTGCTAGAGATTGTAGTGTAAAACTATACATTATAATCTTTAATCTGTAATAATTCATGATTAACATTCTTCAATATATGGGTTTTATAATGGAAAAATATTTATTCAAATTAGGCTGATATTAACCGAGATTATTTTACTCAACTTTACAACACTCAATGTTAAAATCAGCTTAATATATAGATATGTATCACCTTTTGCCAAGCGATCTTTTCGTAATCTTGTACTGTGTTAGTGCATCGTAAAATAAGTGCTACGTAATTATTCACGTTTTTATTTAAATATCTCCTAATTTTTCTATAACTACTAATGCGAATTGTAAAGTATAAAATTATTTTTTTATCTACAAAACATTTAATATTGATATATTATTTATTTGATATTTAAACAAAACTTGTCGTTATTTTTTTTTTTTCTATTTTTTAAAAACAGGTTCGTTACAATGGTTACTGATATTTTTTCGATAAATGATAGACATATGCTGAATCTCACTTTTTCGTAAATATTTTGAGCGTACTCTTTCTTGAAAGGCCGGCAACGCACCTGCAAGGCCCCCGGTGTTGCAGATGTCCATGGGCGGTGGTAGTCACTTTCCATCAGGTGAGCCTCCTGCTCGTTTGCCACCTCTAAGACATACGCAATTCGCTCATTCGAAGTATTTGTAATAATTTTAGCAGCATTTTTGCTTTAGAAGCATCAAACCTATCTCCGATTACGTCGGTATATTAAGCTTTATCTCTTATTACAAAATATGCAACTTATTAACATACTAAGCCTTTGTCCGTCCTGAAATAATTAGTTCCATTCGGTTTAGTAGTTTTGGCGTGAAACCGGAAAAACAAAACCTACTTAGGAACCCCGATTGGGTAGGAGTACTCGTACTCGTACTGTTTTATTTCGGTTGAATGAGCCAGTGTAACCATATGCACAACGGTCATATCATATTAGTTTACAAGGTTGTCGGCCCTATTGGCGATGTGTAATGGTTGGTCAAAGTCACTTACAATACCAATGTCTATCGTCCCTAGTGACCATCAATAAATAAATAAATTAAGTCTTTATAATGTTAGAATGACACCATTTATGTTAATAGTTAGAATATAATTAAATAGATAGTATACTTTATCTACGATTTATTTTTAAAAGAACCATTAAAAAATAATTTGATAAAACCTCGTTTATTAATAGACCTATTCAAAAGCATTTTAAAAATTCTCAAAGGACTTGTATGGTTAGCTGCGATTCCTCTAGGACCTCTCGAATATCTTCAACAGCATCGAACAGCAGTTCTTGTACTATGACCAGACAAAAACTAGTTTCTTGTTTCTTTAAATATAAGCAGAGAATTGTATTACTTCTTATATTATCGTACCAATTAAACAAAAGCAAAGTAAAAGCAGTTTTTTTTTCAATTTAATCATTAGAGTTAAGTATGACAGAAAAATATAAGAGTAGTATATAAAAAGAGTTTATATACATATGCTATAGCATTCAGCATACAAAAAGCATTAAATACAGGTGTAGTTGAAAGCTGAATCGGATTGAAAAATTTGAAGTCTCACTAAGAGACTTTCCAATACTGATAAAAGAGGAATTTCAATATATCAGCTCAGACCAGATCAAGTATACAACTATGCATATAGTGCATCGCATTCGGAGCTGATCGATATTTACTTGCGCGTTACTGCGCATGCGTAGGTATCTAGGTAACGAGCTTTGGCGATTTGATTTGCTAGGATAGATTTTCACAACCTGTGACGTAAAATACTAAAAGTTGACCTTTGTTTATGAGTACATTATCCAAAGATGAAATAAACTTTAAGTCAATCTTTGAATCAGAAAAATCAAAATATACTTTATTCGATTAAACTTTTACATGTACTTTTGAATCATGATTTTATAGAATTATATTTAATGTAAAGCTACCACCGGTCCCGAATGCAGATTCTACTGAGAGGAACTGGCAAGAAGCTCAGTATTGATGACATTAAATGGTGTTATACTATACACAAACATAACTTAAGATTCAAAATGGATGAAATTGCCACATCCTTGTTGTTCTTTTTAATAAATCTGTAACAAAATCCTTCATGATTATATGATGTTCATTTAAAATCAAAATATACATTTGTTCCAGTAGGCCTTTACAAGTACTTTTGAATCGTCATTTTACAAGCTATATTGTGAAGTGAAGCATCCTGTACGGATTCTACCGAGAGGAACCGGCAAAAAACTCAGTAGTAATATAATATTACTATTTATTAACAAGTAGAGTGTAGTTTTACCCGTGTTACATTTTTATTATACATGAAATAATAAAAAATTCTAAATTCCGCCAATAGTGACTGAAGAAACATAAAGTTTATTTACCATATTACCGGGGAAATTTTAAAAAACCTCTCCGTATATTATAATTATCTACATTATTAAAAGACCAGGCGTTTTATAAGTGGGTCAGGATTTTTATTTATTTATGTAAAGATATCAATACCCAACCAATTACGCAGGACATTATGTAGTGCCCAAGTTTGTGCGAAAACGCAGATACATTTTCTATGCCCTCATACTTCTGATACCGGAAATATGTAGTTCAAGGACTATGGAACGACTTAACGTGCTCTCCGAGACACCATATTGCATGCACTGCTACATCATTCAGAAATAAAAGCAAAAAATGTGTAACATAAAAATAGGCTATTTAACAATGTGAAAAATATAAAGTGTCAATTATTGTAATCAGTATAAATTATGAGTTTAAAAATGGTTATTTATCAACGAAAGTTGAAAATAATAATTAATTTATTCAAAAATCCATAAATAAAAATACATTTTTTTAAACGTTTGTCACGTGACACAACACGCTCCCGATTGGTCGGGTTTATGTTGACGTCACTTGCTTATTAACCTCGTTTGCCTGCTGTAAGTGGATTATATGTGCCACAGATTACAATACAGGCAAGTGACGTCACCGACCCCATTGCAGCGCCATATTGTCAAAGCAGCGTTTTCACGCGCTATTTAAATATGGAATTTTTCTTTTGATATTTTTCAGCAAATATGTACTAGAATTAAAAAAGACAACTTTTACTGGGTTCCTTAACCTCTACTAAATAATATAAAATGCATTTTAAAACCAATCAAATAGCCTATTCATTCAAGTTTTTTTTCAAATTTTCAATAATGTCATAATGAGTATTCGAATTTCAACTACTGTGCAAATACTAACAATTATTCGAATAAACTAACATCTACTTGTAATAAATTATCATTTAACAATTTATTGCAAAAAAAATAGACGTATAATGTTTATAATAGAAGTTTCCAAATAATTTAAATTAACACAACTTTATTAATTATGAACCAAATACCAATCGAAACAAAAAATATGTTTGGTTTATATTCAGGAAATAAATCACTGAAAATTGTAAAATTTGATCCATAGTTTTTATATAAATGTAACCTAAATCACGCTATAAATATTTTTTGTGATAATTGCTATATAATACAATCAACTATTTCAATTGCACACACTGACCCCGCTGGGGGTGTCATGGTTACCACATTTTACGCCCCGACGATGGTTAGGCTTTTGACGGCGTCATATATCGGGAGTATGACGAGTATGATACTCATCATACTCCCGACGTCGACAACTTCGACAACGTCTTCAGTAAAAAACAGACTCACAGTAGGTACATTAGAACGCGCTTATTCGATCCCCGTCAAATTAATTTCCAATATTTGGCTTGAGCCTTCCCATCCGACGATCCTGTCAACGTCAATAGAAACAAAAGCAACTCACACTTCGGATAAAATAAATGTAATCCAGACAGATATGCTGCTCTGATGTGAAAAATCCTCCAATACCTTTATTATTCGTATAAATTATGATTACACGTGTTTAATTTAAAAATTTAATGGATTTTACAAGGTTTTATTTCACTTGCAATGTAAATATGTACGCGTGAAATCTTGCAATTCAATTTAGAAGCAGATATCTTTAAACGTTTGAGCTGAAATTTTATATACACGTTCAGTTTGGATGACAATAGCATGGTTAAGTGCGTGACGTCATTCTCTATCGAACATGGTTGTATACCCAAGATGGCGGACCAATTATATTTATTTATAATAATAAATAATCAAAGTTAAATTAATATCAAACAGTGTTAAAAGTTAAATGCTGTTTATAATAAACTTATTTTTTGTCAATTTACATATACCTATCTACTATAAATAAAAGTACCATATTAAACGATTTTATTTTATTTTTAGGTATATTCGTATTTATGGCTTAAAATTTGCGAAAGAAGATCACATTGCATTTATAAAATTGGCCTACGAACTTGTACTCATACCAGACTTGGAACCAAGCAAAGTTCATAAATTTGCAACGATGTTTACCATGTTAACCAAGTAAGTAATCTTTCAAGTAAAATAAATATGATATTTTTTTGTCATAATTATGTGAATTTTGCTTGCAGGAAAAGGTATCTTTTATCTCCTGAAGAACTCACTCTTCCATGGCGACCTCTGTATGAAGTTGGTATAAAGATTTTTGATAAGAGTTCTACGAGTATTGGAATGTACCACTACTTAACGTATGTCAGGTTTGAATAAAGTATACATTTATAGCACACTAAATCATAAGCGATAATGTCAAATCTAACTAATGATAATAAACTACATAAAAAATTATACACATACAATGAAATAAATACCAATGTGATTATTTAGTAGTTTTAATTGAATAAAGAATAGGTTTTAATTCCAGTCATTTAATCATTTACGTTTTTTTTTATTTATTTTGACGATTATTGTTTAGGCGGAAATCTTCTGAAAAGCAAGAAGTTTCTAAGCTCGAGATGGTTCGAAAATTTCTGTCAGGATACGGTTTAGATGACGCACTCGAATTATTTGGACTTTCGATGAGGCAGAACGAAAATAATCTCCCCACGTAAAACAAAATATATTTTGGTGCTTAATTATTTCGGTGGCAGTGGAGATGGGTTCACAGTTCATTAAGCTCACATTATGAAGAATAGCCTATCATAGTCACAAATGGTCATGACGTGTATAAATGTTTTATGTTAAATATTTCAAATCAGAATCATGAATAGGTTTAGGTACTATTTTAGTCATTTTCAAGGTTATTCATGTAGTTTTATTTTCACAAATTAGCACCATCGTAATGATAGGTGGCAGGGGTGCGCATGATCTGTTCAATATTATTTAATTTAGTATTTTATTACTTCATAAATGTATTATATTGCAGGTCCTTGGAGGGATCATACATGTCGATGATTAAATGCGCGAGGACGTAAGTTTTAAAACGATGTGTTTATTATTTATCATACCTGTAATATATTTAAATCAATTTTTAATCTAATTATGTCCAATATTTAAGGTATTTCGAAGTGGGTGCAACAAAAGAGATATTAGAAGAGCTGCTCCCTCTTATTTGTCCCTGGTCATCTAACTCCCAAATGATGGGGCCTCTTACGAATTTTCTGCCGATAGGACTTCATCCTAAATACGCAAAACAAGGCCACGAGCTCTGGTTTGGCCAGCTAATGGCATTGTGGGATTCATGTTACAATTCCCAATGTGGAATTTCCGTAAGATTATCTTTTTACTTTTCAATGCTATCCTAATCCTACTAAATAGTTATCAATTCTGAGTACTGAATATATTTCAGGATGTAATGATACTCTTTGCTGGTTTGGCTAAAAGAAATCCAGGCGCGATTGATTGGACGCCTCATGTACCAAAACTGTTTATGAGATTCCTTCACGCACTTAACTTACCTGTAAGCTATAAAGATATGCAGTATTCTCGGAGTCACTCCTTAGGTAAGTTACCGTAACATATTTCGTACGTTGTGTTGTTGTTGTCTGTCGTTATCGTATATATTTTTTTGTTTTTAGATATGAAATGTGTAGCTTCATGGATCGTTTGGACAATAAATCCAGACGGGGTTGTGCTAAAACATCTTCGGTCATTCCTCGCTGGATTTGAAAGTTATTTACATAGTGCTAACTCTGGTCGATGGTCTTTTAAACTACGTGACCTTCTAAGAAAATTAGCGAGGGAATTCCTCAATAGGTATTATTTGACTAAAACGTATCATTTAATATCAAATATGTATTAAAATCGTATGTTTTTCCGATTTATAAGACATATTTTTTCTATAGAGTACGCCGTGAACGCGAGAAGAGGTTCCGTCAAACTTGGGAGAATAAAACACCAGAATTGTACAAACTCCGAGACGAAGATGTTACAGAATTTGTGAAAATTGTTCTTGAGCCGACATTCCAAGCCGTCTACAGTAAGAGTGGATCTCTTGACATTTCCATTGCCTTGCATAACTTAGCGATTCTCCGACCAGCAATAGTTATACCTCCTTTACTTGAGAAGTTGAAGACTTCATTAACATCTTTGACTGAGCCTCACAGAGTAACGGCAGCTATGTCGGCAGTAGCGGCCGTGGCTCGTCCGATGCTTCGAGGTGCTGATGCCGATTACCCAGAAGGTCCTACCCATGTAGTTCCTTTCCTAATGACGGTGCTACCGGGTCTGGATCCCAACGATATTAAAAAGACGTTAGTCACATTACATTTCATATTAATATTCAGCAGTATGGTACCATATATCGACTGCAGCTCAGCGCACAAGTACTGGCCAGATCTTACTAATGAAGAGTTATTAGTCTGTGAATCGACTGCTCAAATGGAAGACTTCGTCTTAATCTTTCTAGATAGAATCTTTATTATCATCGAATCATCTGTTCTAGAACATGCTCGTCTTGATATTAAAGATTCTGATTGTGTTAGAAGTAAAACAGATGTTATAATGGAAACTGCTATATCCTCCGCCGCAACGGCAGTACTGACTCAGTGCTCCCCCAAAATATTCAAAGAAGCTCTAAGGAAATTCAAGTCTTTTGCGACTGGATCTACATTTGAAACCAACGTTTCGGGAAGCATAGTCGGAGTGCTATTACACGTTTTCGCCCGAATAAATTCCGAATCCACATTAGCTGCATTTTTGCCGAAACTTTTAGAAGAGCTAGAAGAACTGACATCCAGCGACGAGGCTTTACGCGAAGAAAACCCTCCACGAGATCTTCTTTATAGATTAGTTCTATTGATGCATGTCGTAGATTGTGACGGTACCGTCTTGCTTAAATATATACCGCAAATACTACCCGTATTAGACAGGATATTAAAATTACACGCAAAATACGCATTGACACGTGCGTGTGAAGTTTTGAGTCATATCTTGAACTCGATGTCTTATGTAGACTTGAAGGAATGGAAGAGTTCATCAGAAGATTTCGGTAGCGCACCTGAAAAATGGCTGCCAATACGGGAATGGGGGCGGGGTTGTTTGTTGCAAGACACGAACTTTAAGTGGCACGTGCCGTGTGCTGAAGAAGCCAAATGCGCCCAAATGATTTCAGACAGATATTTAAAGCACGAGGTGACGAGACTTAAGCAGTGGTTAAGCGGTGAGAGAGCAATGAGTCGCGAGCGAAGATTAAGAAGCTTCCATATTATCAATTCCGTGATGTCTTGCAGCACATTTTTGCCACAGCCAAATGAAGAAGCCATTACTCTGTAAGTTTTAAAGATATCACTAATTATATTTATATAAATTTCTTTCTCGTCATATATAGTTTTTTGGTTTATCTATCTCAGTAGCAGTAATTACCACAATGACTCCCGTCTCTCACAACTCAAATCTCTAAGTCTATTAAGATTTCGGGTCTCTCTCGTTATGATCATCGCTCAGCTTTCATATAAAAAAATGTTGTGTAATGTCATCGTATAATCCATGTCCAACCCGGGCAAGCATAATTGAGTTTTCATGTACTTTTAATTTGTGTTTACAATTCGAGAGAAGCTCAATGCTTTGCCCGGGGACGATTATAGGTTCTTACTTTATTGTTACGTTTGTATTTTTTTAGATTAAAGACACAAGTACCACCCACGAGTATGCCGTTCGCAAATGCCGTTCCATATACCGTAACTTTGGACGGTGAAAACATGCGAGTCGCTTTAACACGCCTCTTATTCGAAGTTCAAGCGAAAATGCTCGGCGACAAAACTGATGACACACGAGGCTTGGAAATGCTCCTTCAAGTGAATATAAAACAAATCTTTATTCCACACCTCTATAGAAAGATCCTTTTATATGAAACTGTCCGGCATGCGTTGCGTAGCCTCTTTAAAATTTTATTCGATACCGAATAAAATAGACAATAAACACTCAAGCAGCAATCTATTTATATAATGTAAAATAACTATTATTAGGCTTGGGAGCGCGTGATCGTCCTGAAAGGCCTCCGCACGGGGCCGGGGCTGGAAGCGCGCCTGCGCTCGTACGGGGCGCTGGAGCGGGCGCTGGACGGGCGCGGGGGGCGGCTGCGGGGCGGGCTCACGGCGTCGGCGCGACTGCGCATGCTCATCGCGGACGGGGCGCGCCTGCAGGACGAGGCCCGTATGGACTTGGTGTGCGACGCTGGAATCACACCGTCGGCAATGAAAGCGGTGCATGCGCTGTACGACCTGGCCATCAATACTTATAGCTCGGTAAGTAGTAATATAATTTCCTTTATCGTTTCGATTCGTTGTACTAACTACTATACTATTATTTTTAGAAATATATCTTAGGCGACGCTCTTTGGAATCGTTGATGGACTGCCCCATCTGTAATATTTTAAACTTACAGGTTCGCATTTTCGCACAAATTCGTCTATACTGGATGCTGAGTCACTACCCGTACTCATACCGAGCGCTCATCCCGAGGCTAGTGGAGTTGCTAACGGCCGGAGGTGACGGAGACGAGTGGCACGCTCGTCATAAAGGAGCTCTTTTCATGATGCTGGGACCGAAGGCCGGACCTCTCGTGGCAAAACAAGACTGGGAAATTGTGGGAGTGCTGTGGCCAGCGATACTAAAGGCTCCATTGAGCGAGAAACCAAGTATACATCGGTAAGAAATTCTGCAAATGTAGGTTAACCACGATATATCTTTCGATTCACATATTACACATTAGAAAACTCGGAAATAGTTGCGCGAGACCAGGTTACCTGGTCATGACATTACAGCGACACTTTCGTAAACAAATATAACAATTTAATACTGATCAAATAAATATTTCAAAAATATATTTTCTACAATAGGTTGGAGCATGCCTTTAGCGAAACATTGCATCGCCATTTTCCCGCTGTGAACACTCGCTTAACAATGTCACAAGCTGCCGTGGATGCAGCAAAATGTCTTCTGAGTGAGGAACAACTGAACGATACAGAATTCATGGAACAGCTGGAGAAATCTGTAGAAAGAGAAATCGCTACATCTGATAAAACGGAGAAAGTATATATTCAGCTCGTTAATGATTTGGTAACCGTTGCGGAGAATTCTAAGGGGTAAGATACAAGAATTAAAATTTAATTCACACTTATAATTACACATAGGGGATACACAGAAGATTATGCTTGGAATTTGAACTAAATATATATATTACATTTTAAGTAAATTACTTTGAAAGGTTACACTAAAATTTTGCTGAATACCGTACAAATTTTGGAAAAAAAGTAATATAAAAAAGACAATTTATATTATAAATATTAGCATTTATTAAATTTATCAAATTCACTCTCTAATCGCAGTTCATAATGCTGACTTACACAGCTTTAAGGTATTGAAAAAACCTCTTGTACATAAAAACTTATTTGCTACAATATCATTTCAGATTAGATTTTTAGATATTAAGAGACAGGGGTGAAATATTTTCGGATCAATATTGTCGCTTACTTTAATTTACTTTTGTTGCATCATTTGCTTGACATTCAATTAAAATTATTATTTGAAAAAACTTACATGAGAGATATATGTATATTTGATATGGAAAAAAATAATTTTAATTTGTCCCAGTCAATGGCGCCGCTTAGAGCTAGCAATGCAGATGTTAACCTACTGCCCTCTCGTACAAACCCCGTACCCGCCGCGTGCTGTCCGCCTCATGGTGCAGTCGCTGCTGCACGACGATATCGCCGTACGACGCACTGCCCAGAAACTAACTCACTTTGCGTTAAAACAACGTAAACACAAAATTAAAAAAATTGAAGTGGATCCTTACGAAATAGCCGGAGTTGAAAGACCGGAAAAGCTTGTACCAGGTTATTCATTTACTTTATATTATCGATTCCGAATGCTTTAATCTGTTGGGTACCTTCTTAAACTGCGTGAGGCGACATGAATATGCGGGAATGTCAGAGAAACAAGTGAGAATAATAAAAAAAAAGATATCCTGATCTTCCAAATTGCATATTACTTTTTTAAATGGTACACCAGCTTACTAAACTAACTTGGTAACCTTAATTGAGTTGCTAACGGTACTTTAATGTCTGTAGACTTCATACGACGGTCAATTCCAAAATGTTCAATCTATTATGCTATATCTTAAATTATATATTTAATGTTGTCACTATTGAAGTTGTATTATAAGACAAAATTTTAATTCCTGAATATGTCCATATTGTATAAAACGCATTTCGTATAGGTTATAGAAAGGATATCGAATGGGCGATGTGGTCGGAAGATAATGATATATTAACTGATGAAGAATGGGACGAACCATGGTTACGGGACTACAACTACGGCTTCTACGCTTGGCCGAAAAAAATTAAGGTATTATTTAAATCTTTAGAACAATAAAATTAAACTAAAACTCAAATTCCTTTATTCAATATAGAAGCATTGTACTTACTTATTAATGGTCAAATTGAACACTACCACCGGTTCGGAAAAGAAAATACCCTGACCTGAGAAGAACCGGCGAAAAAAACTCAGTGGGTCTTTTTTTGTCAATTTTATTATTTATACGATTGAATATTAATACTGTGTGCTATTAATCATAAACTTTTTTATAATAACCTATTTTATATTTTATAGGAATATAATATGTCAATTGATTTACTCACTAGGTGGCAGCACCAGTCAGCGAACAAACATATTCAATTGATAGAGCTCCCGAAGATATGGAAGAAGGCGAACGGTACTTGTACGAGTTCTTCAGTGATGAAGAAAATATTGACCGTCTCGTGGCGTTCTTCACCGTCGAGGAAAAGAAGGGCAAGGACAAATTCAACGGCATACGTTATGCCATGTTTCGGGTGAGGCTACTTGTTTTTTAATATTAGGTGTCAAGTTGATAAGAAACAGGCAAATAATTTCGACAGACAATATGAACTCTCCCCATATCTACTTAGAAATATCTGAGTTATAATAATGTAATTTGTTATTAATAAAATACGTCTATATTACTACTACTTCAATACTATTTCATACTTGAATAATGTGTGTATGTGCGTCGTATAAAGTCAAAGCATCGAAAAAAATAATAGTGTAATATACCTTAAAAAGTGTATATTTTGGCTCGTTTGTAACAGAGCCGGCTAAAGAATGGTCAGGATGGCCTGCGAAATCGCTTTACTTCAAATGTTTAAAAACACAGTGCTCAAACCCGTATAGACGGGGAAAGGACGAAGGAGATGTCGTCATAAACCTACCGCGCCCAATAAAAAATTCGGCACCGCAGCTGGCGTTCGCGCAGTTCGGCGAGCGCGTGTCGCGGCGCCTGCTGCAGTGCGCCGTGCACTGCGCCGGCGTCGCGCACGAGGCGCCGCAGCGCTTCGCGGCCGAGCTGGCCACGGCCGCGCTGCGGGCGCCGCGCGACTGGCCGCGCGCGCGCGCGCTCGCCCTGCAGGCCGAGGCGCTCGACGTCATCAGAGCGGGTACGCTCCGGCCTCATCACATACGGCTCCTGAATATTTGCGTAGCAGTTATTTATAGGATTTCCGATCAACCTGTTTAATATTACTTTTTGTGCTACTTGGACAATGCATATCTTACTCGATACCTTACAATTTAACTTACAGCAATATTGAGTATTCCATATCCACTCAGTATATCGTAGCGTATGCTTCATGCTTCTTCGTTCCGGATTCGTTCTATCTAAATTAATTAAAATTTCAATTTTTTCCGAGGAAAATCATTATATGGATGCATTTAAAGTCTAGTTCTCCAGCCAACGGTACATTTCGTTTTTGGTCAGTTCGTTTTAGAAGAAAACTTAATTCTATTAAACCTCCTTTTGTTATATATGACCTATATGATACCTGCCAGTCCAGCCAACTGAAGTTAAATGGCGGTTTTATATAAATAAAGATCGAAGAAATAAGAATAAATTGTAATTATTCTAACTATAATCGTAGCAAACTATTTTTATTAATTCGTAATATCCTATAATTAGAAGTACAATAAACTTCTTTTTTTTTTTAATCATTTAATTCGTTCAAGATTTTTAAAATGTAACATCCATCTTTACTTCTGTTTGATATTATGAATATCAAACAGAAGTAAAGAGTGATAAAAGACAGAAGAGTGTTTTGCGCAGAGCTGGTTATTGTTTAAGACGATCTTAGACATAGAGTCGTCGTTTTCATGCAGATATCGGCAATTGTGGTTTGTGATATCATTTTAATTTCATTATTTACATTATTTTATTAATTCGTAAATCATTTTGTATATTATTTTCGTTTACATTCAGCGGATAACTATGAGTCAAACTCCGGTTTTTCTTAAAACTCAATTTTATCTTAAATAAATAAAATAAATGAAATTATGCAATAATTCACGTTGATCATAATTTATTCGAGTTTATCTTTAAGACCCGAGGCTACACAGCAGATGACAAGTGTGACTCGATTCGAACTCGGAACCAAATCTGCAACCTCAGTCCAGTCAATCCTAGACTGACGAGACAATTGCACACATGAACCAATATAATCCCCAATAAGGTCTGACGGCGGTCACCCCGGAGACGATCGAGGACTGGGGCACGTGCGTGGCGACGGGCGTGGAGAAAATGGACCCGCGGCGCGGCGCCGCCGTGCTGCGCGGCCTGCTGGAGCTGTGCGTGCCGCCGCCTGCGCACGGGGACTCCGACCCCGACCGGAGCACCTCCTTCGTGCTCTGCGCGCGCCTCTACGCCTTGCAGGTCGCTTTACTTTTCTATCTCGTCACTTGTGCTCTGATCGACCCACATTTTACGCTTAACCAAAGAAAGAAAGTATTCGTGAACCGGTACAAGAAGCACGTGCGCCATGGGAGAACCTCGTGTCATAAAATAAAATCAGTACTTAAAAAAAAATAAGAAACGAAATGTAACAACTTTACCTTATACCTTCGTCTTTCTCTCCCCTTTTCCTGTGAGATCACTCTACACTGGTCGAGAGCTTTCCAGTGAGACACATACTCAAAAACCCACGAAATTTTATTTTGATATTAACATAATGGACTTGACGAAACGTTTAATATTATATACCTACAATTATACAGATGCATTGTTAAAGATTATATTATACATTTAATTAATTAATAATACAAAATGATAGTACTATAACGCGTTGATAAAGTAGTCAGTTTAGTACAGTTTTTCACAATTAATTGAATATATAAAGCCTATTCCAATGGAAGTAGGAAAAAAGATAAATAAACTTTAGATTTACGTATTTAATGCGATTCGCTATTAACTCAGCTATATTTTGCACTACTAAGAGTTGATGAGCATTATATCTTTATTTATAATATAACACTATTACACTTAACTACTTATTTCCACTTTAATTTTATTTCCAAAATTGCGATAACAGTTTCGCCGACGTTCAAAAAGCCACTTTTTCGCAAATCCATAGTGAATATCATAGATTAATCAAGCTCTCAACCAATGATATCGCGTCGATTTACTGTCGAATGTTGTTTATTTGGCTTTTTTCCTGTTACGATTGCAATAGTGTACATATGTAACGTCGGGTCGAGCACGTGGAGCAATTCGCTGTCGGGGCCGTTATTACACTAGTAGCATTGTTGCTTAATAACGAATCACGAAGATAACAATCAACCAAGCCGATTAAAATAGATGGAAACGCAGTAAGTTCGATACAGGAAGATGACCGTTCGCCCGTGGGATCCTTTTCCAAAGTGAAGTGCACGAGCACGTTAGCAAACATCATGAGTCGGACGTACAATAGGCTATTTGACAATGCGAAAAATAAAGTGTCAATTATTGTAATCAGTATATATTATAAGTTTGAAAATGTTTAATTATTAACGAAAGTTAAAAATAAAATAGCATTTTTTTAAACGTTAGTCACGTGACACAAAACGCACCTGATTGGTCGGGCTTATGATGACGTCACTTGCATGTTAACCTCGTTTGCCTACTTACTGTATGTGGATTATATGTGCCACAGATTACAATACAGGAAAGTGACGTCACCGACCCCATTGCAGCGCCATATTGTCAAAGTAGCGTTTTCGCGCGCTATTTAAATATGGAATTTTTAATTTGATTTTTTTCAGCAAATATATACTAGAATTTAGAAAAAAACAACTTTTACTAGGTTCCTTAAACTCTACTAAATAATATAAAATGGATTTTAAAAACCAGTCAAATAGCCTATTATGTTAATAATTTTAGTCAAGTTGGCTTTGCCCGTATCGATCTTACGTGAGTGTTACTACTCGACGTTTCCGATAATGGTAATGTTAATGATTGATGGTGTTTTATCTTTGATTCTACGATATATATTTAAATATGTTCAGGGTGCTCTTGGATGTATGTCATGGCGGGCGGCGCCATTAGCAGTTGAATTGCTAAAGCGACTGGAATCTGCAAACTTTATTCAACATCCCTATCAAAATGTCAGGGAAATTGTAGGCAGGTAAAATATAAGTCAAATTATAAACTTTTGTAAGTGTTTTTTACGCAAACGTAAATACATAACAAAATATTAACAAGGAGGTAAAAATTTTACCATTATTTAAATAAATGCACTTACTTGAGAACTTAGTTAACTTACAACAAAGAGAAGTAAAATTTGCATACGAAGTACGTATATAAAACGTTATAAAATATTTCCAGCATTCTTATGACGATATTCGACACCGAGCTGGTGATCCAAGGCGGAGATAACGGCGTAGCGCCGTGCCTAAAGGATTTTATCGCCTCAGTCGAGCCCAGACTTGATGCTCTTTACGACCTTAATGGAGATATTGGTATGTGCTTATAATTCCTTTTACAAATGATCTAGTTAAAAACTAGTAATTAGGTAGGTAGGTAGAAAAATAATTTAAAAAAAAACTTATTATTTTAAGACTAAATCTTATTCAACGTAAAAGGATATTTGCACTAATTTTTTTTTTTAATAATGTATTTAATAACTTTATTTTTATTTATTATATGACTTACGAAAAATCTTTAAAAAATATATTTTTTGTAGTGGTGAAAACAGCAGTGTCCATGGGCGGGCAGTGCGGCTTGCGGGAGACTATCGCAGCTCCCGAAAACCCCGTGGTGCCCATCACCGCTATACCGCTCACCACGCTTACCAAGAACAGCCCGCACGTCGCCAGGCTGTCCACAGAGACGCCGAGAGCCGATCACGCGCACCAGGTCGGAAAATCAGTGTTGCCAGAGAAGCAATGTACCGGTTAAAATGTTGGCTTAAGCGAGATGTTCGATGTGTACATCACTCTATATACTTCTATATAACTGACAATCGTTTAATTATTTATACGATTACCATGTTATCAAAACGAAATTGAGATTTCAAAATCAAAATTTAATTATTATAAATTGCATTGTTTTTATTGAATTCAATTAATTTGACACATTAATTGAATATGCCTTGCAAATGTCTATCGTCTAGTGGTATGATTCTAGTACATTCATACATAGTAATAATTGTAATTTATTCAGACCGAAGGCAGCGACTCCGCCGAGACGGAGAGCGAAGATTCCGTCGCTGACAAACAGCTGGTGGAGCAACTCAACAGCGCTCTGCGGCTGTCCGGAGACGTGGCGCCTACGCAGAGACACCACGCGCGAGCCGTCAACCTACTCACTACAGGTAAGCTGAGCAGAACGAAATAAAATATGAAAGAATCACATCATTCAATCATTTTTGAAATTTAATCCTGTTAATAAATCATTTTACATAAATTAATTTACTTTCGTAATAATCTAATTAATTAATATAATTTCCTTTTATAGTTCTTCGCGGCTGCATGGGTGTGATAGTTCGAGGAATTTACTGCAACACAGAAACCCAGTACGTACTCGTCACTACTGCGTGCGCGCTTGCGGCGAGAGGTCCTCCGCAGCCGCACGAGGAGCTTCCCCGAGCCGCCGGAGGTTTCCTCGCTAGCCTGGCCTTAGCCAACCACTCCTGCTCCGCTTTCAACAAAGCCCTAGAAGTATTGGAGACTCTCGCAAAAAGTAGATCATGGTGGGCCCGATTGGCATGCCTGGACTATGCTCAGCCGTTACTCTTCTATGGCCTGCCCATGTTATGTGACGCACCAGAGAGAGCCGTTCGAGCCGAAAGATTCGCATTGAAGCTTATGAGAGATTCTAGAGTTGAGGTTGGTGTAATAAAGGTTTTTTTTAAATTAATCTATCGAAATGAAATTTCATATAAACAATTACTTTTCTCTCGTAGGTAAGACAATCTGCAGCAAAACTGCTCACTGGCCTAATGCACTGCCGTGCGATACCAAATGAAGATAAGACACTGAAATCTCTGAAGCGAAGCTGTCGGTCTGAAGACCTTGTAGAACGCCATTACGGAGTATTAGGTCTTTGTGCGTATTTAGCTTCTCGGCCTTACAGTTTAAGCCCGGAGCTTGGCAATGTTTTGACAGAATTATCAAGACATACTTGTGCACCGGATCCCATACCGGCAACTATTCGCACCGCATTGGCAGACTTCCGAAGAACACATCACGATGACTGGCCCAAACACAGGGAACAACTAACAGAGGATGAATTAGATCTTTTGGCAGACTTAACTTCACCGCCATCATATTGCGCGTAAATTAATGATATAATCTTAACTAAGTATATGGATGTTTAAAAAATACCTATTAAATGGGCAATTTATGACATTTTAAACTTATATGGATATTAATCAATCATAAATTAATCGCTTACTTAATACTTCAATTAATCCAATTATAATGAAATATTGCATGTTAGTAATACAATAAACAACAACATTCGAACTGAAAAATTCGCAATTAATCATGACAAACTTGCGGTTTTATTAAAATTTTGAATAAATGTGACATATTTATAATCTACAAAACATAATTATACTCATTTTAACTTTTGAAATTAAATTGTAATGATAACTGGATAGTGGCCTGGGGAATCTTAATGTCTATTATATCTGTGTAGGTGCAGGAAAATATGTTAATTGGTGTTGTTGTTATTTTAATTTTGTAGTTTTCGTTAAGACATGGGTATAGCAACTTAGCAAAGGTGGATTTCGGTGGAAAGGTTATAATCGTTGGCAAGTTGGAAAGAGCAAAGGTGTCAAACACTTACCCTGGATATATTTTTTTATTTTATATCTCAAATGTAAAGCTTGAACAAATATAATTTGCTTTTGGTGGTGGAAGGTTTTGCAAATACCTCAATAATATGTATAGTTTTCTGAGTATTTTTTTATGCATTTTTGTTTTCAATAGAAATATTTTAATAAAATGTTATATTTTGTTTTTCATCTTCTCAGAACGTCGTTTATTGCTCTTATTAATTTTACAGATCTGTCATGTGGGCGTTTTTTTTTGTAAAAACTGTATATTATTATTTCTTAACATTTCTAGGATAAAAATAAACATAATAAATAAAATACCCGATAATTCTATAACGCATTTTTTATTAAAAATATATGTGTTCTTTATAAAAGTATTATTTTTAGGAAATTTTAACCAAATTTAATTTGATGATCAAACAGCATGCCTTACTATTTACTGTATTGTTGTGTTTCGGTTTGAAGTATGAGTAAACCAATGCCAATTGCAGATTTATATGCCAGTTAACGCTAATGAGCACTTAAGTATCCTGTTAAAATTAACGTGTCAAATTTTCCAATGTCCGTATGATGATAGAAATATTGGCTGAGTCAAAGCACCACCAACATAGCTTACGCATTTTTTTCGGCCCTAGATTTATTAAGCTTTTAAATACATTTTGTAGTGCGCTTTTTTCTCAATTCCATTTTCTATAACTTCGAGCACATTTACATTACACAAAGTAACATCTCTTAAGTATTATTACAATTTATACTGGACTGATTTACTGCATTTTTTGTTCTATAGCAAAATATTTTTTTTATTTTAGTGTTTAGTCAAATAATGCTCGGCAAAGTCGTGGCAGGTGTCCGAAAAAATTAACACAACATTTCATAAGGATAAGGTTTCCAGTTGGTGATTGATGGGATAGCAATAAAAACAGTGTTCGTTGTTCAAACAATAATCCTTTGATCTATACTTTAACTATACTATCTAAAATATATTTATTGAAGTTTCACTATTTTCTATAAAAGGCTTTTTTCTTACATGACAATATGTTATTTGAATATAAATTTCAAATCTCAGATTATAAAACATAAGGTGCATGGAATATTGTAGTGCAGCAAATAAAATTAAATCAATGTTTATTAAAAAATATATATATGGATAGCATTTGCACTAGACCATAACTTTGAGGCATTTGAGGTAATTCTTACCATTGTTAGATTCTGCTTTGGTTAAGATATTATTTCTATTCTGTCCTGTGACAAAATGGAAATATCTCAGTTTAAAAAAGTAAATAATGTATATTTTAAGAATAATGAAAAAAGTTTCAACACTTCACTGTTTAATTCTATAAGTGGAAAAATATTTCATAAACAAAAGTCTTCAACAAAACATTTTATGTGAACAGCAATCAATAATTTAGGAAACAGCAAATAGTTATTTTTTTGAAAAAAATTAAAACTAGCTTCCTTTATTACATCATTCATTATCTTCGATCATCAACATCTGAAAATATAAAAAAATAAGCCAAATTAGTTTTAAAAGAGTACAAAATATGAACATGTCGGGTATGATTTGCCATGTTTTACAAAATCTCTAAGTGTATGATAGATATGTGTGTATAATAGTATATATATAAATAGGACTGAAAATGTTGTGTTCCTTAATACTATGTCAGTTTTATCTTTTAATCAAATTTCCAAGCTTTCCTCCCAACTAATTGAGAAAAAGTTTCACTCACAATTTAGGCATTGATGACAATACAATCAAGTATATTGTTTGTTTTTTTTGTAGACACACATTGGATTGTAAGAATTACAGCACCAATGAGCCAGAAACCTTGGAAACACAACAATAAAAAGTAGTGTTGTTTGGCGGTAGATTGTGTTGAGTGGTTGTGGGTAAGTAACCCAGGCAAACTTGCAAAAAACCTACCATCAAGTAAATTAATTTTCGTCCTCTTACACATCCTCTTATTATATAAATTAAATAAGAGCAGATTTTTAAATTGGTAGTTCTAAACTAAAAATGTATAAGTTAGTACGTCCAGTCAAACTTAGAGACTGCACAGCACGACCATAACCATTACTAAAACAATAGTTTGAGTGAAGTTAGTACATGTAATACTTACTTTTACCATCACAAGCAACTATTTTTACTTTATCCACCTTTGCAACTTCTTGAACTTCCCTAAACTCTACATCATTTAACATAAATGTCCATACATTATCACAAAACCTGAAAAATATTTATGAATTTAGAATGACAATTCCAAATTAAAACCGTAGACATAAATATAATTTTATACCTGTAAGTATTTAGCTTTCCTGCCTTAAAAGTTAGTCTAGATTTTACTCTGTTGGATAAGGCTTGATTTATAGATCTATCGAACTGTAACATGACTTTTAACGCCAATGAGTGTGTTATTTGACCATACTGTAAACAAATAGAACAATGAATTGGTATAATTTAACTGAAAACAATATAATTTGACATACAAATAATTATGTATACCTGTATTAATTCCTCAAGGCTTTCTTGTAACGTGTTACCAATTGTCGTATTTCTATACAGTTGATATGACATAACTGCTTAATAAATTTATGTGGTTTAAAAAGTATTTTAATATTTTAAATTTAATATTATTTGCAAGCGCAGTTCTTTTGCTTGCATCAAATTATCAAAACGGATGCAAAATGCTACAGAGTATAATAGAAACTAGACAGGTGCCGAGAAGAATTAGTGTTGATTTACCACAGATCACAATAATAGTTACTATCTTTTTATCTACTATTAAATTATATTTTTTTTAGTTGGTGTATTTTACCTTTTTACTTTCCACTCTTTAGGTCTGACAGCAATAAGAAAAAGCATTTTCTAATATAATCTTATTGATTTGTTTATAACTTGAAACTTGTTAAAAATATCTTATTTAAAGCCTAACAAAATTAATATTAAGTTTAAGTCGAATTGGCCCAGGGACCTAAAGTTTTTATATGCTTAATTAATTTCTCTTATATGTCATGGAAAAAATGTGATGGAACTAAGAAGATCACTTAAAAAATATTTTTTTTGGGAGGTCAGTTCGCTAGAACAATTCTCGCACCCGGCCCGCCGCAAGAATTGTGGTATCGCTGACCCAGTACTGTGATTAGTTGAATGTATAGAACCATGAGGAATTGTGGACTGACAAATGTAAAGAAAAAAGCGGCAAAGCTTCGGCAGCTGTATCGCATCTTTTACAACGCCGTATGAAGCTGCTTAACAGTCTACAGCTGGCTTTGACATCTGATGTCAATATTTTATTTAAATGAATTCATGACAATTATCTTGTAAACATTGTAGGAGGTTATATAAATTGATTACAAATTAAGATGAATTGAATTAAATTAAAACATTTTATACAAAATGGCATTATTTAAAAACTTGAAATTAAATACATTTCAAATATATCGTTCTTCCTCCACATTATGCCAAACTTTTGATACAAGTTTATTGAAATTTCCATCTGGTATAAATAGGATTCCACAACGTCAATTGTTTTGGGAAAAAGATAGGAAAGCAGGTTATAACAGTAAAGAACAACCTGGCAAAATACAACATATCAAAGATGGATTCAAGGAACTTAAATCGGAATTTAAATTGTTTACTCAAGAAATTAAAGAGTTCATAGCAGCAGATCCTTTGCTCATCGCAAGACCAGGTGAGTTAATTTTTTTATACCTTACTTCCTTCCATTACGATCTTTTTGTATGGTGTATTATCTCTTAGAGATTAAGCTTTTAAAAAAATATATTTTTATTTTTGTAAAATATGTTTTATTTTTGTAAAGTATGTGATAAACATTAACATTATATTTTAAAGAAAAAATAACATTACTAAAAAAAAACATCAAAAATAATGGTGCATCAGCATGTGTTCATTTTATTTTTCAATGTATTATTTTGATTATTTTTTTGTTTTTTGAGTGAGTTGTTCTTTCAAAATATATAGTACCAACAAAATAGCTTCCATAAAATTATACACAAACAACAATACAAATTATCAATTAATTTACCTCTGTAAGCAATCAAGATTGCTATTATTATATCTGGCACACTTTGTTTTAATAGTTCTTAGATATTCTAAGGTTTAGTATACATATGTCATTTATTTTCTACTTCATAAATGGAGGAATATTTAGGGACACACTAGGCATGATATACCTAACTACCTTTATTAACTCGCCTCAATAAAGGTTGTTAGTAACCCTTAGTAACACTAAGGCATGTAGTGTGTTTTCAGTTGTAAATCTTCCATTCTAGAAATTCTAATCTCGACAAGAAGACCTGCAGTTCGGAAGTGGTTCTATTTATTTTGAACTATATGGGAAAATATATCCAAATCCAGTGAGGTGGTAAAGATTGCCTTCAAGGTGTTACATGCATTTTTAAATTTCCTTCACCAAGATTTTTATAACAGAGGTGTTAATGATCTTCTATTAAAATGGCAAAAGTACCTTGATAATGCTGTTAATTGATAACATACCCAATTATAAAAATAAGACAACTATATAATGCTCGATTATAGACTACTTTATTGATATTTTGGTAATTTACATGGAACCAACCTATTATGTCCTATTCAAACTATTTATAAACTGAAAGCCCAAGACTCTTCAGAATGTTTTGAGATGAGAGAAACTACCTACACTTTCAGTTGCATCACAATATGTTTACACATATTATGTGTATTCTAAATAATGAAAACCATTTTGCAAGAGCAGTTCCATTTGATCATTGTTAAAATACAAGTGTTAAAGGTAAACTCAATTATAACATTTAATTTTTGACTTTGCAAAGTCTATACTATGGTCCAAGGATGTATTAATATATGGTATTAGTTTCTAATTCCTATAAGGTTCTGCAGATATTTTATATGTAGCCTATCAATACTCTAAGGCTTTATAATCAATATAAGACTATAGCATTGGTAAAAAAAAGTGTGGAGTTAGTATTCATTGATTTTCATGCATGATTAATAAATAAATTCAGCCGTATTCAACAACTACAGTACAATAACAAATGTACATAGATGGAAAATAGTAACTACTGAATTTCTTGCTGTTTCTTCTCAACAGAATCCACATTTCGAACAATAATGGTAGGTATTTAGGTACATTTAATTCAATGCTGAAGTAACCTCAGACTGCAAAGTATAATATGTAAACAAGTATGTAACATAACATAAAACTCCGGAAAAAACTTGAATTCAAGTCGCACTCTCGCGCTCATAACAAACTGAAATAAAATTTAACTCTAGCTGTACTGTGTCACTGCACTATTATCCGAAATATTATGGATTGTTACGGATATCACGTTCTTATTACTATTTCCCTTCTAACTGTAGCTACAAAAACTAATAAATGATTCATAGCCAGCCGAATACTAAATTTCAATTTATTTTAAATTTTACCTTTGGAACTCATAATTAGAAACGAGTTTAAACGATAAGCTTTAAATGTAAAGTGTGATAGTGTTTTTAAAATATGTACATGAGCTAATTATTACTTAAAATTAAAACTATAAATAACAATATTTACGAAAAAGTCAAAGCTACACGTTGAATCAATTAAAAAGATGAGTTTTAAAACAGGCCCCAGTTACACTAGTATAAAATTTAAAAATGAATAGGATACCCATTTTTATAGGATAAGGCCTGTTTCGATTACTTGTATATATAATATAATATTACTTGTAATAAACTGTATTGAATATGACTCGTTGTAATTTGATGAGATCCTTGGTATAATTGACTTTTATAATTTATCCGAACCCTTATCTGCTTAATGAATTTGAATTAATTTTATATCGTTTTTCCCTTATTACATGGCTAGTAATAATATATAATACAATCCTTCTCTTTTTGAATCTGATATTTACATTGTCACAGCTGTCACTTTCAAAAAAATTATGATTTTAGACATAATCTGTATTCCATATCAGTTTCAAAACTTTCCGTTATTTCTTAACAACGGCTGGAATATTTATTTTATAAATATAGATCGCTATTGTTTTGCTCCTTTCTACCTGTGATTATTAGTTAAGAAACTGATAACTTCAAATAATTCCGTAGCATTTTTAAAAGTTTTGTGAAGTTGTTATTGAGATAAGAACAAACCACCGACTTGATAAATCGAATGTTTACTAATATTCTGTCTATTAATTCGTCATATTTTAAAAATGAAAAAGGTGGCTTAAGCAGTTTATATCTTAAATGTAATATTCTCTCAAATCGCGAAATAAAAAACAGTGAAATAAAAACTGAAAACATGCTGTCGTCACGAGTTAGTACTATTGCTTCTGATGAAAGCTTTATCACTCCCGTTTCTTCAGTAGACGATCTAATGGCTCTATCGCCAAAAAAATCAAGAGAAATCTCTGATCAAACTAATGTTACAAGTGATTTTCTCACTGGTACCGATTTTGATAGTATATGTGATATAACAATGCAAGAAGTACCAACGTGCGATGATATGTTTATGGATGCTCACAGCTTAGATTACCTTGTTAAATGTGCGGAGACAAATAGAAATCAAACTTTAATCGATAGAGGAAAAGAAAGTCTATTTGTAAAATTTGATCCACTTTATGCAAAGAAAATGTTGCAGGATGCATCTGATAATGCTCAAAACTCACAAACAGATTCTTCTGAGTGTGATGTTGGCTATGAAACTAGTAGTTCTACATCAGTCGTAACTGAAAATGTTACTGAAACTTATAAACATACATTGTCAACAAGTTTAATGATTCCTAAAAATGGGAAAGATAAACCAACTCAGGTTGTTCCACCTGTTGTAAGCAGTGATGTTCCAAAGCCCAGTACAACTCAGACGAAATCTGTACCAGCTCTAGTACGAAGTGTTTCTGCCATTCTTACACCAAGTCAAGTAGCAACAGACAGGCTCATAAACTTTGCTGGCAACACTCCACCAACAGCTGCTCCTAGAAGCCCTCGTCGCCCACAGTATGGGGCTCAAGAAGTTGATCGACTCCAGTCATTAAGAATTATTTTGCAAAATCAGGATCAAGAGGTTTTGCTGTTAAGGCAAGAGAACAGAGAGTTAAAATCCTCTTTACAAGATATTGAACACAAATATTCCCGCACAAAGGAAGAACTAGAAAATCAAATAAAAAAATTAACTGATGAAAAAGATGTTTTACAAGAAAAGGAATGTAGATTGATTCAACAAGTTAATGACAAAACTATAAATAATAAACAAATGTGTATTGTAATGGAGGAATATGAAAAAACTATTTCATCTATAATAGGTGACCAACAAAAAGAAAAAATACTGTCACAAGGGAAGTTTGAAAAATTAACATTAGAAAGAGATCAAGCACTTAACCACCTTTCAAGTATGGAAAGTTCCTTCAATGATTTGTTAACAAAGTATGAGAAGTGTAAGACTTTGATCCTAGATTCTAAAGAGAGGGAAAGAGTTCTTAATCTGAAGATAGTCGAGTATGAAGCAGGGTTGGAGAAATATGAAATACTTTATAACAATCTTAAGCAAGTTACAACAGATAATTTAGACAAAGCAAATGAAACACTGGACAATATTAAAAAGGCTCACAATGTTGAAATTACAAAGTTGAATGCTACAATTAAAAAACATGAAATCATGATATCTTCTCTCCAAGAGTCGTTGATACAAAAGACAAGAGATAATGAGGAATTGACTAGAATATGTGATCAACTAATCAACGAAGTTCGCTAATTATTATCTATATATTATAAAGCTCAAGATATTATTTGAATTTTAACATAATTAAAGCCTGTTTTCTAAGAATAATGCTTAATTATAACTTATTCTTTGTAGCCATTTTATTAGCACTTGTTTGCTTCAGAAATGAGCATTGTGATTCTTAATTATAAAGTTTTGCATTAATAAGATAATTTGGTAAAAATTACTTATCCAATGTTAAATTATTTTCTTATTAATATGGTACAACAAGATTGATTTACATAGTTTATTGCTCACTTAAGACTATTTTTATTGACAAACAAGAGCCATAGAATTGAATTTGACTTTGATTTATTTAAATTTTTTGTGGTGGTGCTTATTAGGTTTTTTAAACTATTATTCGAACTGTTATGTTCATTTAGTTGTATAAAATGTTTTGCTTTGCTGAATCTCATATGTTTTGTTAAGAAAATATTTTTAGCTTTTAAATTTATTAATTTGTATTATTAACTCTTTATTGACACTAAAATTGATAACTATTGTGACATAAAGATATATGTAAAAAATGTTAGTTTTATTTGTCTTAAATTAATTCATTAATGTTTGATTTAAAAATAATAATTAGAGTTAACATTATGTTACAATTTTTTTCTTTTATTATATTCATATTTAGTCAACAACAACATCTGATTTATGATGTCTTTGTTATGTGTGCCTTAAAACATATTCTAATGATAAAGATCAAATATTGACTTAAAACAACATATATCCATCTTAATCTATAAAGTATCTTCTTTACAGGTGAAACAGATCTGATATGGTGTTTTAATGACCCCAGTATCATAAACAACTTTGTAACAACTTGTGACAGTGACCACAATCAAGGATATAGTTCTTGTGGATTTGACCCGAGTCCAGCGGGTAGAGCGCTATTTCATGGCTATCTGGACACAAGAGTACCAAAAGATGGACAGGTTAAAAAAGCAGGTTATTGTTCTATTCGCTCTAAACGAATAAGGGTTAGTAAGTTTTATTTAATTTAATATAACCTAGATAAGTTATTCCTAAGTTCCACCCAAACTCCTAGGATTTTTTTTTTAGTGCGGTATGAAAATGTACTTAGTAAATTATTGTGATACGCGCGCACTAACATGCAAATTACGATATGAAGGTGCTTGCTAAACCGCCAGTAAAGTGTTTTATTTTACAATATTTATTTTATTAAAAATATAAATTATATATCTTTCAATTTGAAAGTGAGTGTTAAAGTCGTTTTAAAACTGAAGATTTATTATTATAGAAATAATTATTATTTCAACTACTTTTTAGATTATTTATTGCATATAATTAAAAATATTTTTAATAACGCCGAAGTTGAACTTTTCACGCGCGTACATAAATAGGTACAGGCGCCTTTTTCTTACTTTTACAACCTTTTAAAACATTTCCTTTTATGTGTGGTAATGAAAGGAATGCAGTTTTAATAATGAATTAATACTAGTAGGTATCAATAAAATACCTTCTTACCAATTATTGATAATAAAAATAAACAATTTATTTATCAGGTTCACCCTTAACTGTAATATGCATGTTCAAAACTTTAGTGCGCAAACAATAGTTCAATGACCTGTACTTGACCTATACCTTAATCTTCAAAATCAGATCAGAGAAAGATCTGGCGCAAAACCATTAGTCCAAAAGTATCACATGCTCGAAAACAATATGTGGTCACTATCTGCCCATGCTTGCAAAATTGCTTAACGCCAATTGACGCCTCAGAAAATGTTTGTTAAAACATTTTAAACAAATTATTATTTATTAAAACTTTCAGTAATATATGGCCTGTCCATTATCCACTCAAGAACGCAAATTAATCACGTCATGAAACCAGTTATGCTTGCTTCGGGTCTGAAGCAGCAATCTTGTCAACATCCGCATGTTTTATGCACAGAAACGTCTTAGCTCTTATTTAAAAGTTTAAGTTAATTTAATGTGAAATTAGATATTATAAATTTAAAATGGTTGCATTTGTAATATTATGTGACAAAATATTTTTTATGATCCAAACATAATTCAAAATCTTCATACATAATATGTTTACAGAAATCATTTAAGCGTGAAACAACTTTTAACTGGAATTTATATAACACGATTGTCTTAAAAGTAAGAGGCGACGGGAGATCGTATTTGTTAAATATATCTTGCGAGGGATATCATGACATTACGTGGAACGATATATACCACTATGTCCTCTACACCAGAGGGGGACCTTACTGGCAAATTGTCAAGGTAAGGTTATTTACCCAAAGATATGTATAAATCATCATTATTATTAAATTTATTATTTTTTACGATCATGTTATATACAAATGAAAAGTTGGAATCCTGTTTTTTTTTTAAACTCGTATACCTTCAAGAAAACATTATTTTACGATTTTTGAGTACGTATCGTTAGTTCGAAAACTTGCGAGTTGTCGAAAAATGTAGTCTTTAAAATTCGTCCCGATCTACACAGTCACTTTCAAATCGTTGCGCCGCTTTAAATATCGTAGAAGGGGATTCTATTAACATGTTCATTATATTAAAAAAAATTTAATCTTCCTTATTGTTTCGTTTAAATAAATGGCGTTTAAAAAAAAACGCACTTCGACTGCAGTTGATTTTTGGGTCACTTTCACGTCAGCACTTGTAATATGATCGTAAGAGAGTAACATTTCTGTACACTTTTTATATATTACATAGTTTTTATAATTTTCAGATTCCATTTTCAAAATTCATTCTGGGATCAAAGGGTAGGTTACAAGACAAGCAAACGAGGGTACGATTAGATAGAGTGACTCATTTCGGTATTTCTTGTGGAGATAAAATCAATGGAGTCTTTAATCTGGAAATTGAATACGTTGGTAAATATTTTTCTTAACATTATCCCAAAAATGTTTTATTTTTTTATTTTTTATAATATAATTTATATTTCAGGCTTAGAATATGATCCTACGCACAATGAAGAGTTTGCTTATGAAATGTACAAAACAGATAGATATATTGTTGGTGTGTAAAATAATAAAATATTATATTACTTAATATACCTTTTTTATTTAACTGTTCTCATATTTCCTGTAATAAGTCAAATAAAATATTGACATATCGACAAATATCAGTAATGCGCTGAATTTCGATATTTGATATGCCTTTTATTAGTTTACCAGTAGACATTAATTATAAAACAAAAGGTAGATGAAGCGCAAGGAAAATTAGTGTGAAGCTATAAAACTAATCCAAATTTCCGGTAGATGCGTAATTAACCTATTGGTAATACATTATTAATTAATATGACAATGTTCACTCTATAATATTAAAATTATATCAATAGCGTTGTAACGCTTTGTTAAGAGTACAAATAGTCAAATAGATTACTCCTCTAAATTTGAATTAAGTAGATACACTATATAAATGTGTTGGCAAATGACAACTATAACTTGAAAAAAATATACTTATTACATCAGCCATAGCTAACAGTATTTACTTTCTCAAAGTCGATAATATTATAATAATATAATTATTTTTCATGTCTTGATTATAAAATATTACCTGGATTATTTTTATATTGCGTATCTGTTACTACTACATACTATTATTATCTGTGAATTCAGTATCTAATTCTGATGTCATCCATCCGTCGACCATTTAGCGAAAAGTCGTAATTTTTACCAAATAAAGTAAAATAGTGAATCAGTTTTAACAAAGTGAAAAATTGGGTAAATTATGAAAAAAAAACCTTGAGCAATAAAAACAAATGGGTTAATAAATATATTAATGGAATACCGTATTCATATTATGAATTCTTAATTCCATGCGTGGGATGTTTACAAAAATTTTGTAGTTTTAATAAAATTCCGAGCAATAGGTGAGCTTTAATAATCTTAATTTTATTTGCTAAACATATTTATATACACTAAAGTATATTCTTGATACATATGTTCTCAGTAGCAATGTCACTGTCCTTGGAGATTTAACGATTTATATGGTTTTAGGGAATATGTCAGCAGAAAGAGTCCGAAAACTTTAGTCAATAAAGACAGTGCAGTTAATTTTTTTGTGTAGATTTTGTAAAGTACCATGTCAGGTACAGAGCAAAATATTGCAAACTCAATGCAACAATTATCTGTGCAACCAAGTAATAGCGGTCATACAGATAAACCTACTCAAGTAGTTACTCCCGCAGTAAACAGGAGTCAGTCTGCAGCAGTCAAAGTTACACCCGTCAAGTCTAACACAATTTCGCCTGCTATTGCTACCATTGATAGACTCTTAAACTTGGGTGCTAGTCTTCCACCTCCACCTCCTGTCATAACAAGACAATCAGATATGGACCCACACACTTTGGAACAGCTGAGAGCTGTTAAAGAAATGCTGACAGCACAAGAAGAAGAAGCTCAAAGCCTACGAGACCTTAATAGAGATTTACGCGAGCGATTAGAGGATTGTGAAACGAAAATAAAAAAACTGACGGAGCAAAATGAGGAATATGCTGAGAAAGAAAAGTCTCTTTCACAGCGTGTTGCAGAAAAGGTCAGAAACAATAAACAGATGAGTGTAGTGATGGAAGAGTATGAGCGTACAATATCATCGCTTATAGGGGAAAGGGAAACTGAAGCTAAAAGATGGACTGAGGAGAGATCTACTCTCTTGAGGGAGCGTGATGAGGCTGCAGCTCATTTAGCTTCTATGGAACATGCATTCAATGATGTTCATACTAAATATGAGAGATGTAAAGTAATTATTCAAGGGTACAAGAGTAATGAGGAGACCTTAAAGAGAACTGTGGAAGAAAATAATGATGCAATTCAGAAGTTAGAGGCTCGATATGAAACATTACGACAACATGCCATGCAGCAATTGAATAAGGCTAATGCAGAACTAGACTCTGTAAAGAAAACTCATCAAGCTGAGATTTTGAAGCTTAATGCTATGCTTAAGAAGAGCGAAGTGCATGCTTCCTCTTTACAAGAATCACTAGCTCAGAAAATTAAAGATAATGAAGAGCTTACAGCCATCTGTGATGAGTTAATAAATAAAGTAGGTTAACATGTCACAGTCTGCATTGACTATACACATAATCATTTTCATTTACTCAACTAACATTTAGATTATAACAGATCACATTAGAGTACACTAATAACCACTCACATTCACTCTAATGTATAAGATTATTACAAAATACTTAAAGCAAGCAAGTGCTGTTACCATTTCATAAAAATTATATTGTATTTAATTTATATTTTATAATTCTATGTGCAATCAAGTGTCAGTTTTATTATTGTACAATTATTGAAAATATCAAATAGAATTAAAAGTTTTTATGTTATGACATTATTATTTATATACTTTGTGAATTGTGTTATCTCTTTGTACTTGAACTAGAACATTTAATTCACTCGGTGCTTTGCAAATTTTAACTAGCCTTTTACTGCTTGCTTAACATACTCCCAGGTTATTTATTTAAAAAAAAAAGTATTAATTAATAATCTATAAAAATAGTAATTCTTTTTTGCATATATGTGACAATATATTGCATATAAGCCAAAGATTTTTTAAAGAATGTTGGCTGATTAATGGTGCAAATTTCAGCTGGTTTTGGATTTTGTAATACAATTTTGATTTGTCTTTCTGTTTATAATAAAAATAATTTATCTATAATAGGTACATTTTATATCTACAAATTAAAAAACTGATTTTGTTGCAGAAAAATAACTGATATTTTTAATACCTGCTGCCATAAGTGATTGATAAAAATAAAATATTATATTTAAATTTGTAATATAAATAAGAGTAGTTTGTTATTTTTGTGCTTTCCAACTATTAACATTAGTACTATTTTGTGTTATGTTCATTTTAAGTTTATAAAATATTAAGTATTAAGTTGGTAATACTTTAACCAGGCTCTAAATTTTTGCTTGTTTAATTGATCTAGTCTTAAAACTAATTTTCTAAACAGATTATTATGCTTTCAAGAGATTATTGATGTCTTAAGTAATCTAATAATAATGTTTAATAATATTTAATGAATTTAGAATTTAATGATCTTTACCATTTTCCATATGACACCATAGCCCTAAATTAGGAAAAAGTATTCTAAAGTTTTGTTCCTATTCTTATCTCCATGGGTGTGAGGTATTATACTGAAATAAAGACTTGAAAATGATCCAGCAATAAAATGAATAATTTGTATATATAAATTTTTTTTGGTTGTACAGTGAGTGTGCCTTTATGAAAATTGTCTCACCATCCATTCAGTCCAATATTAGTTTGTTACATAATAACTTGAAATTGGTAAAATTACGACTATTAGGTATATATAGTAACAGTAGTGTCCAAGATATGGTTAGTAATATTGTTTTTATTGACAATGCAAAAGTATTACAGCTTGTAATATCATGGCATTCTATACATTAAAGTTGAATGCCTAGATAACATTCAGTTTTATTACTTATGTCTATTTTTTAATATAATTGTCATTAATTTTTTTTATAAATTAACTATTGGCTAACAAACAGTAACAAAGTATTCCTTTTTAACAACTGTCAACATTCCACATATTATTTTTGTAAACATTTTATGGATACTTAAATTTTTTTGAACTGTTTTTATATCCATCATCTCCATTATTTTTGACAGTTTTTTTTTGTAATCGATAGTTATGGTTGTATTTTGGATATGACTCAAAATTGTTATTGAAATATAATTTAGTTTTGTTCTATTAGTCTAAGTATAATTTTGTACTTTTGTCATTTTTTTTATAATATATGAGTATTTTGTGCATTATGAGCAGTTTATTCATGTGAATAGAATGATTTAATAAAACTATCCCTATTTTATACAAATCAGACGTTTATTTTAACCATTTGATATATTTTTTAGGCTTAACAATAAATACATTTCATGGAAAACTGTTTAACAACATTTTCATTCCAAATTTACTTTATACACACAAATCATACATGATAAGTGGAAGATGACACATGATAATCACATATTACTCATAATTTCTTCTTCAGGAGTTTATAGGTATCTTTACTTATAACATAACTGATTGCTGAAACAACAGTAGATGCAGCAGTTAAACCAAACAGTGCATTTAGTGCAGGATGATCCACAAAATTAAATACAGGTGAAGCTAAAGCTGTTCCCACCTGAAATTAGAAATATAAATAAAAATATTACTATCCTTAAAACCAAAGAAATTTTACTAAATTATTAATACTTTCATTGAAAAAGTTAATATTAAAACAGATTACATTTTATTTTGGGTTTTTATAAGTAAATTATAAAGCAGTTGCTAGTTATATTAGAATAATTAATAAATCTATAATCTACATTTATATCTCAATTACCTAAATATGAAAAGGGTTTATAAGAATTGAATAATTTTCCATATAGAAACATAAAAAGAAAATAAACTTGCCAGTAACAGTTGAATTGCAGTATTAACTTTGCTGATAAATGTTGGGGCCAATTGAGCTGTTGCATGAGTCACATCAAAATACCTGCTTAGTGTTTTCTGTAAGGTAAACAGAGAACAATTTAACACAGTTTAATAAAAAGGTGAATTATCTTAAATCAAAATGGTGTTTACAAAAATTGTTAAAAGTATCGGCACTATTATTTTTCTATTAGAATGTGCTTATTTAACTTTTATTTTTAAATTTATTCTGAAACATATTTTTTCATTAGTTAATTATTAATAATATAAAATATAACTAGTTTTACTAAAATAAAATTTAAAATATAAGATAATCCATATAAGCACAAAGATATAAATACTTACAGGGGGTGGTAGACTGATGTATCTAATTACAAAACCGGCTCCAACTAATACTGCATCACGGGCCACAATCAGCAAAGTCAAAGGAAGTGGTATCAAATTTTGCCACGTAAGACTAATGAATAATGTGGCTATAAGGACTTTGTCAGCCATTGGATCCAAAAATGAACCCATTTTGGATGACTGACCTTCCCAATTGCGTGCTATCCATCCATCTAACTGCAAATGCGTGTACTCTTATTTTTTATAATATAAGGGAGAGCTTATGTGATTATGTATATCATCAAATTTATATGAATAATGTTGTACTTAACAGTTATATCACTTACCAGATCTGTAACACCCGCAAATACCAATAATCCTAGAGCCAAGTTATAATTATCTTGCAAAATGACATAACCTAAATATGGAGACATCGCTATTCTAGTCATGCATAGTATATTGGGTACGGTAAAAACATTTTCTTTCTGAAATAGAAGTAAGTGATTTACTTTAATAAAGAACTGATATTCAACTTATTTAGAAACAAACATGTTTACAACCTCCACAACTTCCTCGATTTTTTCTCTAACTTTAGCCCTTGTTTCTAAAATATCCTTAACTAAATGTTCTTTCTTAACTTTAAACTTTTGACCTGTAATTTCTTTTTGTTGTTTCAAATCGCGAACAATTTCAACACCCTTTTTTCGAATTCTCTGTTCTGTATCCTTGATTTGAAACTTTTTTTGTTCTAAAGCATCTTTTAACGCATCTGCTTTCTTATCTATGTCTAAAAAATGTTTTTTGTTGTCTGAAGAATATACACACACTAACGATGAAAGTTTTGGGTTAAAATTTATTCGCCGCTTTGTATTAATAAGAGTACTAAATTGACGGCTTGATGTACAACACAATGAATGAATTTGTTTGATAAACCCAATCGTTTTGAACCTCATTTTTAAAATAAAAAATACCGTGTAACTTTTTTTAAATAGCTTTTTGTAAAATATTCAAAGTTTCACTTATTTACAAAATGTTACCGACGACCAGCTGATATGTGAGAACATGACATTGACAATTAAATATGCGCTTATCAACATGATAAATTATGTAATAAATAACGCCACACAATGTTGTAAGCTTTGGTTGATTGAATATACCTTTACTGTGTATCTGTATAAAATTATAAAAAAGGAGCAATTATTTTATGCTTACTTTAAACACTTAAAAAGTAATTTTATGTAAGTGTAATAGCCTTTATAAAGTTATCGATAATTGTATTTTTATTAACCAGCAATCACTACATTAATAAGGCAGATAGATATAAACCAGTAAATTTTAGTAAATACTTAGCTATGAAACAGTTGAACATGTGTTATTAATATTATACATATATGAGAACTGTTCCTACTGTATATACCTACTGTTTGCGTTCTAGAACGGATAATTTTATAAAATATTTCTAATGATCTTAGACGTTAAATATTCTACTAATTTTTAATACTTTCAAAAATTATTTATAATAATTTTTACAACTACACGTAGGACGTACACCTCTAGTTAAAGTTGTAAAAAATATTATAACTTTTCTATACTATATTTAAAATTTACATTAACTATTAATATCATTAAATGAACTTGTATTCAGGGCCGTTAGATATATTTAAAAAATAATCTAGTTACCATTTGTCAAATGTCAATATAAACTTAATAATTGACAGCTTGTATTAATTTTTTTTGTTTATGTAGGATTGTGAAGTGACTTCCAAAATAAACAATTTTTGGTTTCAAGTTCTGTGTATTTTTTAACGTTAATGTAGATGTAGTTTATATTTTGGTATACTTTGTTATGTTATTAATGTAAGGTAAGATTAACATACCATTTTATCAACCTTTTGTTAAGATTTTGTTGACGGTTATTTATTCCTATTGAATTACGTATATGATTTTTTTTCTGCATTCAATAGATTGTCTAAATTCTTAGTTGTTTAATTTTCATTCTAAGAATTAATTAAATTTCTATTAATATTAAATGTATTATATATATAATGTTAAAGTTTTTAAATTGAATAGCATAAAAATTAATGGTAGGTAGCACATAATGCAATAAATGAATGAAGTATTATATAACAATAAATATATTTGTTTTATAGTGGTAGAATTTGTAGAATAATAACCAATAACAATGAAGGAAGACGAGTTAAAATATACACTCCGCCTATTGGATAACTTAACTGGAGAAGTATTCGAGGTAAGCCAAAATGCGGTAGATATTAATACTATATTTGAATATGCTAATAATAAAGTAGTGATAAACACAGATGTACATATTATTTACATAGCAACTTTATATTAAACAGATTTAATTGTTGAATATGGAAAATTAAGTGTGAGGCAACTGGGTGGCCTTAGTTATAAGGTTTAAGTGATTATAAGCATAAACTCTGATAGAGGTTTTCAATAATGTTGAAAATAGTACTAACCTACGAGACCAATCTTTATACGATCTGTCTCTTTGTGATGTTGCAGATTTAAAATAAGAATAGATGTTACAAAGATTTGGTGTAACTTTTTACTGTTAAAAATAATTTATTATACTTTTATTCACCCTTAAAGTATTTGAGTTAAATATCTTATTCCAGGAAATCTTACAAGTTTACTATGATACAGAAGAATCTAAGCCAATTGAAAACATATCCAGCCAAGCACTAGAATTCTTAAAAATAAATTTGACAAGCAATCCAGTTACAACCTCAACAATACTAAATTTTTTACAAACCCATATACATGATAAAACAATTTTGTATAAAATTAATCTTTTATATTTGGAAGTATTAAAATCTGAATTATCAAACAATTATCCAGAGAAAGTGATTACAATTTTGTCATTAGCGAGATGGGATGATAAAATACAGCCTCAATTAATTAATGATATCTTCAATCATTTCTCTGATGATATATTCAGACAACATAGAAAGCAGATCCTGATCAGCTTAGTTACCCATGGAAAACCGGAACTTATTAATATAGCTTCGGATCTCATGCACAGAAATGAATCACAGAAGCATTTTAAATTAACAGCAGAATACATGATAGAACTTTGTTACCAGGATAAGACTCATTGGCTGTTGAAAGCTGCTCAGATTTATAAACAACAACTGAATGATATGAAAAATGTGACATTTGAAATTAATAACTTCACAAAACAAATTCTCATAATGGTATTAATAGATCTCACAAATTGTCCGGAGACATACGACTTGCCTTCATTAGTTAATCAGTTGACAAACATATTTTCAATTCTCGATACGTACACAACAACGGATCGACAATTGCAATTTTATATGACTGAAATTAAAAGAGAATTGACAGTCATAAAATTTTGCCTCGAAAATAATTGTAAAATTATGACGACATCCATATTCAGTCAGGTATTAAGTCAGAGTGCTTTAACAGTTATATCCCAGGTTTGCAGACTGTCTAAAGTGGACAGGTACAAGGTGTCTAGGTTGTTGAATACGAACAATGAGTTTATAACTGAACTATTGTCTCATAACAATAAAAACAACCCAGAGAAAATCAACCAAAGTATCTCAAACTGGGATATTTCCACATATAATAGTTACTGTGCAATAACAAAGGTTATAGATACAATATTAAATACATCCGAAGGTATTGAAAACACGCAAGAAATGAGTACATCACTCGATGACATCAAACGTCTAGTCTTATCAATTCAACCTTTGCAATATTGTATCGAAGCTATAGAAACTATATTCTCTTGTTTATTTTTGAGATATGAATATTTCTCATGTTACGAACATACGCAAGACTACCCATGCGGGACGCATTCAGAATGTTCCTACTTCTATTCCAAAAAGCAGAACAAGAATCCGAAAAGTATGAACAGTTCGAGTACAGGTTTCCTGTGCAACTCTTTAACGACGCAAATAATATTGAATACTCTTAAATTATGTATAGAAACATTATGGGAAAGAGACGTTAGCAATACAAAAATCGACGACGAAAACACATCGGCGCGTTTAAAAAAATTGACGAATGTTATCAATCATTCTATTTGGAAAATGCAACTCGTGTCCACGCTTTCGCCTGACACGAGTCCCGTATATCTGAAACTATGTCTAGATTACGTGGAGGTGGACGAGAGTAGTGAAGACGAAGATCGTGAATCCGATCAAAAAGTTGTCAGAAAGAAGCCTAAAATAAGACGTCGACACACGAACCCTAGGCCCGAAGTTGATCAAGCTATGCTTACATCCACTGTCTCAGCTTCTGAAGAGAGTAAGTCATACTACGTATATGAAATAAGAGTTAATTATTACATCACACTCAAAAACTAATAAATGTTGTAAATTTCCAGCGTGTTCTCTGAAAAAAAACACTATCGATTTCATATCAATAATGCTGGCGAAGCCGAATTGTCTTGTAGCGCTGGCGTTGTATCAAAATGATTTCTCTAAAGCAAATCAAATATTAGAGGTATGTTAAAAGTATTTAATTCAATTTCGCTCGTTAAGGTTACAAGTTGTTTAAATATATAGTTTATATTAACCCAGTATTGTTATGAATGAATGACTTATGTTTTTATTGAAACGTTCGTTAAATTTATTGGGCTATTCCTTAATTTCCATATAAAAACAATTATGTATTAAATAATATTTATTTTTTATAATAAAGGTTCGATTTTTGCCAAATAATCCATTCGTCCTTTTTAATCAGCCTAAATTGTTCTGATCAAGTGTTCAAGCTTCTCATAACAATCTCTTTCATTGTCACTTGGTTCGTAATAAATCACACCTCCCCTGTGTCTAAAGACTCCTGGAGGATTAGTTTCTAAAAATATTTTAGCTTCTTCAATCATTTTATTTGGTTTGAAAAAATTACACAACAAACAACAGCAGCACCAACCTGAAAATAAATCATTAAAAATATTTAAAATAATTCCATCAGCCATAAAAATCATGTAGGTACTTTTTTTCGTTTGAGAATACTTTAATTCATATAAAAAAATCATAAAAAATGTTACCGCAACTTTAATAATGAAATTACCATAAGAAGAAGGTAGGGAACTTTTTACAATTTTACAATCAAAACAGTAAAAGTAGGGTATAAAATCTAGTTGGCCAGCCTGATGTTATATGCTTTTCGAAATGTAAAAAGTAATAACATTGGTACGATAGTTAAAAATTGTCTTAATTGTATTGTAACCGCGATATATACCGAGCGAGAAGTTACCGCCTGAAACCCACACCTAAAAAGTTAAAAACTATATCTACAGGCGGTTGTGACTAATATCTGACCTTAAAATTTTAATAAGTACAAAATAAGTGTATTGTTTAAAATAATACTTTATGTACCTTTTGTACACCATAAAGGGATCGCTAGGGCTAAGTAAACGAGAAACCATATTTTTAGAATTTCCGATAAACGCTGTATTCGTAATTTACTTATCTGTCTTTGTATTCGAATGTCGTTGAGAAAACACTTGCTTGGGTTGGGGCGTTCCAATGTTTTGTTTTTGAGAATGTCATTCAAAATTGGTAATATTTCTGTAAAAAAAAATATGTTTATAATTATGAAAAAATGGGCATATATCGTTTTCACTATCCTTCAAAACTAATAATTACTTTTTTCCTGGCTGCCAGTAGCATTCGATTTCAGTATTACATCTCCAAAGTAATATTCGGCAAGTAAATTGTCATATTCATAAAAAGTATTATATTCTAAAACAAGCCAGAGAAAATAATAAAAGTAATGATTTATATGTAATACGTAAATTATGGTTGTCAAGTCGGTTGTACATTTCTAAAATGAAGTAATTTAAAAAGATTAAAAGGCTTATTCTTTTCAACACATAAAAACGAGGTATAGCCTATTCCAATGGAAGTAGGAAAAAAGATAAATAAACTTTAGGTTTACGTATTTAATGCGATATGCTATTAACTCAGCTATATTGTGGCACTACTAAGTGTTTATGAGCAATATATATTTTTTTATAATATAACAATATTACACTTAACTACTTATTTACACTTTAATTTTACTTCCAAAATAGCGATAACAGTTTCGCCGACTTTCAAAACGCCATTTTGTCGCAAATCCCTAGTGAATATCATAAGATTAAATAAGCTCTCAACCAATGATATCGCGTCGATTTACTGTCAAATGTTGTTTATTTCGCTTTTTTCATGTTATGGTTGGAATTGAGTATAGCTATATTTTTAAAGCTTTTTTTTATATTAGTTTGAAGATTGCTTCAGCAATATCAACACCAATAAACCACAACACTGATAAATAAAAAAGAAACGGTGAAAAATTTAAGCATTAATGTCTCTCTGTAGGGGGACGAGCAAATGGGTAACTTGATGGTAAGTGGTCACCAACATCTATAGACAATGGCACTTTAAGAAATATTAACCATTTCTTATATCGCCAATGCGCCACCGACTTTGGCAGCTAAGATTTTATGTCTCTTGTGCGTATAGTTACACTGTCTCGCTCACCATTCAAACCGGAACACACAATAATACGACTACTATTTGGCGGTAGAATATATGATCCTTCGGTATTTTCTGTCTGAATACACAATTCTAGTTGTGAAATTAAATCAGTTTTCTTACGAAAGTAATATTAAGATGAAAAATATTTTAAAACTTATGTTCTTTTAAAGTATGTTTTGTATATCTTAAACTAAAATGGAATTTGATTGATAATTAAATTATTACTCAAATATTGTATTTATAAATGAAGATAACGTCCTCAGACGGACAGGAATTAATACCTGAGTTGTTTTCTTCGAAAAGTTCTAGTGAACAACGTCACAACAAACATTGAAAAAATTATAGTTTTTTTTTTTTTTATTATTCACAAAACACGATACGTACCTATATACCATTTTATACTTACGTTACATTATCAATTCAAAGTATAGATACTCTATTCAAGAGCCTACTTGAAGCTTGTAAAAGGCTTTTCACAAGTACTTTGAATTGGTTTACTGCAAGATCTCATTAAAAATAAAAATACAAATGAAGTTACGTAATTATAACAGAGATTAATTTGTCTCAATATTATTTATATCTTGAACAAATAATGACAATGCTGTCTAAATTATTTTAATAATTAATAAAAAATAAACGTAACTGTGAAAGTACACTTAGTAAAGTTTTGCAGTTAATGAGATTGCAGTAAGTTATATTGAATCCATTTTCATTTCTGTTCAACGTTTTCATAATTTTATTTTTTATATATGGCTGGTATTTCAATACATTCCAGGAATTCTAATTTAATAGCATTAACGCTGTACTACTTGATATAAATATTCATACGACATTAGATAACGAAGTAGCAGTAGAATTATTCTGTAAGAAAAAAAAACTCGAAACTTACTGCTTGATATGATTGTGAAATGTCAAAGTGATACGCGACATAGAAAAAGCGTATCAACGTAAATCGATTTTGAATTCACGCAAGAAGTACGAAGTGATTTATTACAGAATAGACCTGTAGATATAAATACGTAATCTTTTAGACAAACATAAGCAAATAAAATTAATGTCAAAAGTCAAAACCATTTCCGTGATTTCGCAATATTCCGGTTTGTATTTATCGGTAAGATGTCATTGCCCTGCGCGTAACAACAACTGTTCACATAGAGATAATTAAATACATTTTTATTGTAATTAAACATAACGCATATGCAATATGCAAAAACACACACACTTAAATAAAGACACGTATCAAATGTGTAAACAGTTGCCTTTTGATAAACCTGAAGTAATTGAATATGATATCATGCATTGCTTTTGAGATAGCTTTGTATATTTAAATATATAATAACAAGTATCAATAAACTTAATCGTATAGAACGTCAATCGTATAGTACAAAAAATATACCACTATTCAACGGATTCTCGTAATTCTTTCTCAATCCTTCATTATTGTTATGTATAACTTTGTTATCAGATAAATTATAAGGATTATCGAGTAATCTGCTTGTTTGAGCGATAACCATACTGCCTTTAAAAAAAGAAAGTAATATTTTACAAAAACAAAGTATAAATATTGTTTTATGCAAAATGACATATATTATCATATCATATAATTTGTCATTTACTTTGAAATATATGTGTAACTATTTATGATGTATCAAATTAACTCCAAAGAGTTTATAGCTTTAATGTTTTGATTTAATAAAAATATGTCAAACCTACTTTTCAGATGTTCGATTTATCTGACTCGGAAATTGCTACAGAAGTTACGTTCACCGAACAACTGAGGCATTTGATTGCAAAGATAAAAAATATTATATGTTATCGAGATTGCTCCCGATATCCATCGAAAGAATTATCTGCACTTTCTGTTGTATCCACAGAAGTCATGGGCCTCGTAGAAGGGTTCCTGGCTTCGAACAGAGCCCCGAATTCCTTCGATATAATCGAATTAGGAGCTCGTCATCCACATTTGCAACTGTATAGCCATCAAAATGCTCCATTTATTAATGCCGTCGACATACTGCTTAGTAGCGGACTCAATAGAGAAATTACCTATGGATTAATTAATGTGGTTGAAAGAAAGCTTGCGGAAGTTAGATGCAGTACTGATGTCATGGCGGTTAAGAAAACTAACTATATACGATTTGTTGAGGATATCGCTAGTGTAACTTTCGAAATTTTCGGTAATACAGATAAATCGTTTGATTTCGTAGATAACGTTTGCGAATTGATCACAGATTGTCGCATCCCTATTAAACATAAGGACTTTTGTAAAGTAAACCAGCTGTCCAAAGAGCTCAGGCAATGTTGCTTCGACTTAGCCGAGATTGCAACTCCTAATAAATCGAAGGATCTAGATGAAAATTCGTTACAAAAATATCATCAAATTTATATGAATGTTGTCGCTGCGTCAGATAAAGATCTATGTAATATTAACGAAGTTTCGCGACATGGTACCAAGAAAGCAAGAGTACATTACTTAAGGAAATGTTACATGTATTCGAAATCCGTGTCACAATTGGAACAGGAAGACAAGGTTAACGAAACATCCATAGACGCGCCATACTTCTCGGTATTAGAAAGACAATTGCATGACATATTTGGAAACATGATAAACAATAAAGACTTACCAATAACATATTTGGAACCAATATGCAAGAAATTAAATGTGAATTTGATTCCGAAATTAATTCTTAACTTTTGTCCTTCTATAACATTAGCGGGTCCGTTGAGAGAGGCAAGTGAGGAAAATTTCAACAACCTTCTACAGGTTGTGTATGATTTGAAAAATTCGGAAGAAAAACTATTTATTGAACCAATGACTGATTTTGCACCTTTACCTCGGACTCCAGATCCTCAGTGTCTCACCTATATTGTCTTACATAATTGGGTACTCGCACATATTATTAGAAAAATTCATCCAACTTTAAGTGAAAGTAGTACTCAACAAAATATAGACGCACGCACGAAATATCTTAATAAATACATGGATTTAGAAAGATTCAATTGTACCAAAGCTTTGTTCGGAGGTAATAAATGTTTAGCGTCACTTCATACAATAATAGACTTAGACAAATTATTTTCGTACTTACCACAATTACTGGAGTCTGGTAAGATATTGCAATGCCTGAAAATATTGGATGCACTGTCAGAACGTCAACTCATGTGCAGTGCAAATTTAACGAACATCCGGGACTTGATTTTCTTCAAAATCGCTACCAATCCAAAGGTCCACTATAACTGGAAATATTGTCAATATTTGAAATGCCCCGATTTGAAGTTAGATCTAATACTTAACAACTTATCTGCCTGGCCGGCGGAGGGGGCTCTTGAAGCTATTAATTACCTAAGATATAGCTTAAATCACAGTCTGATAGACGAAAGTTTATATGAAAAATGCACAGATTGGGTCGTCAAAATACCACTTTACGAGCAGGTAAATTAACAACTGAATAAATATATCTAATAATCTATGGTTACTGTATTATTGTTCAAAATTAGTTTCTGTAATAAGCAATGGGAACTAAATTATTTTTATCTTTCAGATATCCTCCATAATGGGAACTAACCATTGGTATACAATTTATGAGAAATCCATGGAAAATCCGGAAAATATAATTGAAGTCCTTATGGATAGCCAACAGGTAATTTTTTGATAAAACGAACTATATTTTCATATTGATTTTGGACTCTGTATTGGTCCCTTATCCATCGATATTATGGGAGACTTACATTTTGTTTTTTGTTTTAGTTTAAATTATGTTTAGAATGGGCTGATGTTCACGAGGCTTCTGATTATATGAAAAATCTAATCGTGGTTAATCTTTTACGTCAATTATTTGAATACACCAGTCAGGCGACGCCGACCTTAGTCCGTGAATTGCTCGCAAGGTTACCGAAAACTCAAGCAATGGACTTAGTTTCAGAAGAATTATCAAAAATCAGAAACATTGAAATCTTCCAAGTCTGCATTGACTTTGTTTCTGCCAATGCCACAGTTTGGAAAACATTTGAAAATATTAAAATAGGTTTTCAAATTATGCTTGAAATAGAAGCAAATTCGAGGCAACTCTTCTGGGACTTAATTGAAAAACCTCTGATAATGATCGAGCAACTCTTAATGAATGCAAAGCTCGAAATGTTGGTTCAAATAATAAATAAAATTGCACCCACACTTAAAAATGACATAAATGGCGATAACCTGTATTATAACATAAAAGCAATTGATACGTTATTGATTTCACGTAATTCTGTAGATGCCTTGTTGAGATATTACGCGGAGAAAGCGTTAGATATGAAAAACCCGAGACTCGCGTGTCCTACACCACCAAAACCTTGGGACGATTCATTATTACAGTCCATAGATTCTATTAATATAGAAGCTACCTCGAAACCATTCGTGATGCCCGAACACGTACCCACAAAAGAACAGTGGGTAGAGGATTACACGGCAGATAGGTGTATGGTCTGCAAAATATCGATATTTTCAATGATTATACGCAGACATCACTGCAGGCGGTGTGGTAGAGTAGTGTGTCAGGGTTGTTCAAGAAATAAAATGCAGGTACGGATTTTTTATTTACTTCAAACTAGTATACTAACCAATACATCCAAATGATATACCTTTAAAACAAATTACGTTTATTCGGGTATAATTACTAAAAGATACATGCTAATGTAGTATTCGCTTAAAAAAAATATATTTTTATTAATTTTCATTATTGTGGCCATATTTTGCTCATAATGACTAATTTCCACCCACGAATGTCTTAAATATTGTCTTAGGCATTATTATTTTGTATTTAAAAGAAGTACTTTGTTTATATATCTTTTTTTTATACTAAAACGTCGTGCTAATAAAATTAAAGTTATTTATGCAGACTATTTAATCTAAGCATACTATTAAAATAATATGGCTTCGTTTGTTCTATTGCGTTGAAATTTCGTTTAGTTGTTGTTGCGCTAAGGTTTTATTGATATGAACACTTTTCTGTATAAAAATATTTGGATTTAGGCTCTGGTTCGTACGCAACATCCGTTATGTACTTGTATCTAGATTTAAAAACTTATATGAATATGTTTATACTTAAAGGTGCCAACATACCCCAGTGGCGTGAAGTTCCGTGTCTGCGAAGATTGTTTCACGCAAACAATGAATAAGAAATCTAATTCCGAACGGGACAACATGATGCTAAGCAGCAACTCGGATACCGGCAGCGCCACCACTTGTATGGACTGGTGTCTTTCTACTAACACGAAGAAGAATGATGCGGTTAGAACAGAGTTTAGTTACGAGTTCACGCCGAATGTTACTCTCTGTTTATCGATAATGAAGATGCATACAATCAACTTGGACTATCCGAGGCCAGTATTATAAACACTCTTATTTATAAAAAGTACGACAGGTTATAAAGATTTTGGCGTCTGGTAATACACTCGATTTCGCTTTTAATCAATATTTGTACGAATGTCTGTCTACAGTCTATGGTAGCGCCAATTTAATACTAGCGTTTTTTTAATAGAAATCCCGTGTTCCTTTTCAATTATATTTTTATTCCGCCACTGGAATTCGAACACTTCGTTTTTACTAAGAACTGTGTATGCGTGTTTTTAATTTGAATTACATATTTAATAGAACTTATTTTATTTATTAAATTTTAGTTGTTATTAACTCTGGCACGAATGAGTGTACCGCAGGGTTCAATTGTAGGATCTCTGCTGTTTGTGATATATATGTAAAAGAGTTACCTTATTTTGCAACATTGGAGTGTTTGCAGATGATAAATCTCTTATTTTTTAACTCGACAGAAAGATAAACAACTATGACCTTGTGAACAATGCTCTGTCACAGGTTTTTTGATTGGTTTGACATAAATAAACTAGTTCTAAATGTAAAAATACTAAATGTATGGTATTTTGCCTGCCAAATGTCAAGTTAAATTCTTCTGTGGTTGTTTTAAATAATGAAAGGCTTGAGTTTGACTACCATCCCGTTGTATGCCCTAGTAGGGAAACTAAGACCTGTAATTTATGTAATCACAGATACAGCTTTACGAAATAGTGGTAGAGTTGAAATATTGACTGATTCGAAAATGCTTTATTGTAAAGTTTACTTGAATAAATTACATTTGAAATTATATTTTATGTGGTATTATTACAAAACGAACCGTGTGTGGTCATGATATTATTATACATTTTTAATAATGTTATTTTTTCTATGAATTCTAGTCACACTAATAAAAAGGGTTAGGATTGCAACGACGCAACGCGATTCACGATTAATTATAATTACTAAGTCCTTATTGTATTAATTCCAACAGGTTTCTTCTCGATCGAAGTGATGAGGTAGCACGAGAACTCGCAAACGGAGGTGACTCAAGACTTCTGGTACGAGCGAGACGATCACTTTTACTTGCGGCCGCTGAACTATATTCGCGAGCTCCGAATGAAAAATCGTTAGTAAATATTTTTCCTTTTAAATTGAAAGGGTGCACTTGTTTTCATATTAAATTTAAAAAATAGTTTGTCAAGGCAGAAAACGATTAGATTTGTATTTTTTTTTAAACTCTCGTATTTGGGGCTTTCATTTTCTTATGAGATCTCTGAAGATATAAAAAATAAGAAACTTTGGTCATCGGCACGATATCTCCGCGGTTTATGCATGTCGCAATGTACGCCGCAGCGCGGGCGCGCGCGTGTGCGAGACGGGCGCCGCGCACGCCGCGCGCTGCCTGGCGCACGCGGACGCCATGGCCACGCTCGTCAAGCACCAGGCGCACCACCTCGTGCCGCACCAGGGCGCGCATCCCAGTGAGTACCCCACTCGCGATTTTGACGTTTTTTTTAGAAAACCTAATACAATATAGGTATTGAAAATTGATATCTGATAATATTTCTTTAATTAATGCTTAAAATCAGTAATTAAATATGAAAGAAAAATAAAATTCAGTAAGTAATTATTAACTTGAATGACAACGGCCCATTGACTGTTAATTCGGATTTTAACTACATATTATAGATATTAGTAAAACCGCAAAATAAAATTACAGTAAACACCTTCTTAATCGGAATCGGTTACGGCTTCGGATATATTTTTATTTCGGGTATCCGTTACTTTCAGTTACGGTTACGGAGCTCTATAACATCCCTGATTTCCAGTGCGTTTACAACGAGTTTAATAAACGTACTTCTTAATTAGCTATCGTCACTAATTTACTAAGTTCTTTAGGTCAAATTGTTCGTTCTTTGCTGGAAGCTGAGAAATGGGAGCTAGCGTTAGAAATAGCGACAAAATCTGGCCTCCCTCGCAACAGTGTTCTCGCTGCGTGGGGTAAAGCGTGTCTCAAGGCGGGATGTTTTAAAGAAGCGCGCAGAAAATTCGCTCTTTGTTTCAAGAACGCGCCAAACGTCTGTCTCGATGTTCAGGAAGAACTGGAATACGGGAAGGAAGCCTCGGAATCACATTTTGTTAATAGAAAATTACAATTGAGATCAGAGAGATCTATTTCTGTCTCAAGTATTCAGTCTGAGAATCGTTCTCGGAGCAATCCGTTGTTGAATGAAATAATATCCATGTTGGAAGAGATGAACTACCCAGTTAACCAGCTGCTCCTGGATAAAGCGGAGACTATAAAAGTAAGATTATAAAACAAATAATTGTTAATAGCAATTTTTATTCATCGTAATTCAGTGGTGGGCTTAAATTTGTTCCAATTATAGGCTGTTATATTTTTGGCATCCTTACCAATTAAATGTTTTCAAATCGCACTTATTATAAACCATTGTTAATTATACAAAGATTTTGTTCGGAAAATTAATTGAGTTTTAAGTAAATATTCAAATATTTTCATTTAAAGGAAGAACATTTTGTGACATCACTCCAAAAAATAAAAACGGAAAGATGTTTTAAAGGCTTTTTTTAGCCAGACATCATATACGAGGAGTTTTTAATGTTTAAAATATCTCTGTTTCTACAAGAGTAATTTAAAAAAAATGTCTCACAATTTGCCGCCTCTCAAATACCGCACCTCGATTACTCACTCTACTTGAAAACTGTTGACGATGTATTGATTTAATGTATATAATTTTTACAGACTACGAATGAAAAGCTATCAACATTGAATACAAGCAAGAAAAAGATTTCTCTAACAGAACCCGCGTTAAACATAATGCATACTCTAGCAAGTGTCAAAAAGATAAAACAAGGTGACTACAGCGATTTCCAAACGGCAACCGTTCAGCCAAAAAAATCACTAGCTCAAGGTCTTTTACGCCGAAACAATAACCACAACGAACCAAAAATGGACCATCAGAATAAGAAACTCGACCCGTTCTTTTATAAAGAATGTGTTTACTATCTCAGTAATTATGGTTCACACGTCGCAAATATAATGTTCTTCATGAAACAGAGTAACATGAATGAAGTGATCAGGTATTGTTACGATAGTATGGTTGATAAAGAAACCTTCACAGAATCAGTTTATATGGAATGCTTAAAGAAAGACAAAGTGAATGATCTTTTAAAATCTATGAGTGACATGGACTCAACTCTTGAAATGTGGTCGGTAAGTGTAATATATATTTTTGTAATTATTACTATAAGATCATTACTCTATTTGACGCTTTGACAGACGTTTCTTTTTTGCGCATATATTTTTTTTTTTTAAGAATAATATTTGATTTATGTCTGATTATGTAATTTGACACACGCGTAGAAAGAGAAAGATAGAGAACAACATCTGTTTAAAAATAAATATTTCAATAAACGAAGATTACTTATATCATAAAGATAAAATCCGTTCACCATTTGTTTTTTAATTATACTAAATTATAACATATTAGTAGAAGCTACAAATGAAACTTAACTGTTTTCACTTAAGTATTCAAATTGAAAAATTCCTATTATTTTATGTCATTTTATAATTTACTAATTGTATCCTGCGGTAAAACCTGCATTACATTTGGATTATACATGCATTTTATAGTCATAATGACTAAGTCTGCAGTTTGTCAGATTGGTCGTAATTTATGGTTACTATTTATCTCCTTAGGGTCGTAACGCTGAATTACATATATCCCGCAACCTTTCTCAATAAATTCCAAACGAAATAAAAAAATCAATACAAAAAATACAGCTAGAGAGTTTTGGACATAACTCTTCAGTATTATAAAATGAATATAGAAATGATTCTTTCAGGAGTACATCATGCATATATGTCGAACTTTAGAAGTAACAAAGAGACTGGACGCTCTGTACGCCCTGCAGTGCGGTACGGGTCAGCACGCACGCGCTTCAGCGTCTTGCGCTCTCTTGTACTCGAGGCCCATTCCGCCGGCCAACCAGCCGTTCGGAGTGTTACAAGCACGACAGCACCATCTAAACGCGGCCTTACACCATCTCAGCCAGTGTGTACCGGTCACCAATAGTAAGTGGTTTATCGTTCAATAACTTACAAATGTCTGTGTCATTTGTGATGTTGTTACGGTGTTAACACCCTAGAGGTTAACGCTCACCAAAAGCGTTAGCAAAAGCATTTTTTCATTCCATATCCGCTTCAAATTAACGAAACAATGTCCGTGTTATTATTTTTATAGTGATATTGGTGTATTGTATATAAAGTTCACATTTTTTTCCCACAGAAGTAAATGATCCAAGATCAATACAATTCAATCTTGACAAAACTACCATAGACAATCTCATGACGACGATGTCTCGTCAAATAGAATTAGCGAAATATTTAGCAGCAAGTGAAGCGAGTGGCAGATTAACAGAAAAAGTAGTTACTGACGTCATACCGGTTCATAGCGCACGAAGGGAAGAAAATGATCTAAGGCCCTTGACTCTATTTGGTTCGAACACAGATAAAATAAGAATCGTTGCTATAGTACTGGCTACTGGGCAGACCATAGAGGGAGGATTTGAATTGGCTTTTAAGTAAGTTATAGTAACTTTATCAAAGCATTGTCTTAGGATGCTATGGGTGTTACATTAAAGAACAAAGAATAACACACAAAGACGTCAGTCACGTCCTAAATAATTATAAATTTGTTTATTTGTGATTATAGTTTGGTCAATATATTTGTTACTTAATCAAAATATAATTTTCATATAAGTTTTCTTAGATAGAGGTGGGGATGTGCTAATTATAATACTAAAAGAACAATATTTAAGTTTGCAATTTCAAAGCAATTGTTAGTTTGAATTTATTTTTTTACTTAAAATTTGTAGGCAGACTCCCAAATAGACTCAGTGGTTACCACTTACCTCATGATAAGTGGTAACCACTGAGGAAAGATATTAGCACTAAAAAAAATATTAACCATCCCTTTCATTTTAACAGCGTCACTAACTTTGAAAACTAAAATTTTATGTCCCTTGGACATGGATGACTCGATCACCCTTCAAACCGGAAATACTAACAAAGTTATGATGTTTGAAGGTAATGATCAAAATATAATATCAACCATTAATTACAGGATCATTAGCGAACATAAGTTGGACTCGATGAATATTTACACACACGTGGCAAAATATTTGGTAAACGCGGACAGATTTATGGAAGTAAAGACGTTGGCGAAGTGCATTCGGACTTCAAAAGAAACTGCTGCCAAGTATTTAAAAAGTCTTACAGTATTAATTCTATTCCTTTAAAACGTAAATATTAGTGTAGCTTATAAGTTTACAGATCTAAGTAAACGACCCAAAGTCTTTAACTCAAAATGCAGACCAATAACAAGGTTTTTGGCTGTTCCTGTCAAGAAATTCTTAGTAGTAGCTGTTTAAAAGTCGGCATTATTTACACAACCTCGTAGAGTACGTATAAGCCTCACGTCTAATCTCTCTCCGGTCATATAGGATCCGATAGAATGGCACGACCTGTATTAGCTACAGCCTGTTCCTTAGATTTACGTATTCCATGCTATTTGCTAAAAGCGCTACTAAAAGTCATTACTTATATCCACATTATTTTAAACAAATTCAGATAACATCTTCGTCGACATTAAAATCGTAAATTGTAACTTGACAGTATCCTTTTCTCTTAAATTTCCTGGGTCCTCTGTTATTTACTATTATAACTTTGTCTTCATTGGTGTCGAAGGGAATAATTCTTGATGTAAATGCATCATATTTGAGGTAAAGACTTCTGACCTTCTTTTGTGCTGAAAATGGGCGTGTCACGGGGACCAATTTTCGGTTCATTTCTATTTCAGTTAGATGATGTGTGTTTTATATTAAATGTGTGTATATGTGATATTGTATTATTGTTGATGATACTGCTCATACTGCATTGTTTTCCATGTTGATTAGAAATATAACTTATTTTAGCAGTGCACCATCAAAGTTAGTTAAGTTCAGTAAGTTAGTTATTTATTTGGTTTGGAGTGCGAATGAAATATATTTATAGTGTGTAAAATGTTGGTAGCTCTAAATTTTATTCAATCTTCCAAAATCAGCAAAATGATTTTTTAAATTTTGATGCCGTGCTAATTTCTGTACAATTATTAGTTATGGAATTGCGGTTGAACTGTATGTCTGTGTTCCCCTGTAGCCTGATGAGCGACCAGGTGCTGGAGGCGGGTGCGAGCGCCGTGGTGTCGCGCTGCGAGGCGCGCGGGCAGCTGCACGACGAGCAGGCTGAGATGCTCATCACAGACATCTCTAGCGTCGCTGTCAAGGTCGAACTATTTAGCGTGATTTTAAAATACCTAGTACATTTCCTGTGATTAACTATTTTCTAAGCCTAGTAAGCTGCTAAATTCTTAAAATCATATATATTGTACAGTGTACAATATATAAGGCCTTCTAAACTTTGAACAATTTATAATACGCTTTTTATCTTTGAAAATATCTGTAAATCTTACACTTTTTGATAAAGTTAGTTGAACATTAAGACATCCTATGGTGAATGGTCACAATCCAGAGTACATTGTACGAAGTATTTTGCATTATTTACACCGTCAATGTATTGGTGATTTTGTGATTTAAAATGTCATGTTCAGGATCTGTAATATTTCGTTTATCATTTAAATTGGAAGTAATAAAAAATATTGAAGTTTAGAGGTAGAATAAAGTTGTATTGGATTGGTTGGACTAACTCTATCATTAGTTAACAATAATTATATTTGATTACCTACAGATCTCCTGCTATCTTGTATGCCGTAATGTAAGCAGCGCTTACATACTGGCAGCAAAGCACGACCGTACTAACGACCTCCGAAGAGTGTTGCAAGAAGCCGAAAGATTAGGTAACGACCAAGTGAGGAACGCTTGTCTCAAGCGACTCACATCTAAAAACTTACTCTTATAGCAATCTCTAAAAATATTTAGTAGAAATTGAAACTTATAACCAATAATATTAAGATTTTTTATAGGCCTCAGGACATTAAATAAATAATTTAGTGAAATTATCTCTCAATATTGCAAAGTATAATAATTGTCTTTGACTGCTATATATTTTAATAATAAACTTAGTCACTAGGTGCGATTCTCTATTGGGATGTGATAATTTATAATCTGTAAAAATTTATAACTATTAATTTGTTTATGTCTTACCAATTTATATTGTAGAAATTGTCTTTATTAAAGGAATATTATAAAATGTTATAAATAGGAGCAATTGTTTCTTTGTTAAGTCAATTTATTAAAAATGTAACAAACAATGATACTAATTATTATATGCACTTTTTCTTATCTAATTTGAATGTAGTGAAAGACTTGATATCCTTGTTAATACCCAACAAAGATTATACAAGCAAAATTTAAATTCCTGTCGAAATAGTTATGACTGTGTGCAAATGAACTAAATACAATAAATCATTAATAGTTGATAAATATTTTTGTACACAAAAAAAAAAAAAAATAACCTATATATTTAAATTCATTTGATAAACAGCTATATTTTGTTGCGGTGTCTTATATATATAATTAAAATGTTAAGATTGCTATTTTTTATTTCATGTTATACTTTGAAAACCTATTTAGTTAAATTATGTTGTATTTCAATTTTATGTATTGGTCTCATGTTGTGATATATATGATAAGGTGAAGAATAAAATCACGATATTTTAACCCTTCTTTAATTTCATTCTTACCTTACAATTGTTATTTTAAATGCAATTTTGATAAACTGTTTAATAAATACATACTAAAACTTATTGTACAAATAAAATGTATTGTAACATTTAGCCCCAGAAACTTATCCCTTAAAAATATATATAAGGTATATTAAAATTACATTAAAAATGACAGAAAAATTGAGAACCAGCAGTATTTATTTGATAAATGTTAAAAACTTTAATATATAAATCAGGAGAATCGACAGATGGTCAGTGACTTAAGCACCACAGTCACCAGCCATACAGGCAAGACTCCAACTCTTCATCTCACAGAGAGAAAAGCATACTTCAATGGACCTCAGCCAACTTGTATGGCATAAACAGTGGCACATCCACAATAAGTTCATTTACACATCACTATTGCTTCAGTCTCTTGACACTATATGGTTATTTATTGTGCTGCCATTGCTTTTTTCTTAGGCTTCTTTAAACGTTTTAACCCATTAACACTAGTTTTTAGAAGGTTTGAATATGCAGTAGTAAATTTTTCAACATCCCGCTGCTCTATAACTGTTGATATTTTCTTGCTCCTTGACTGTGCTCTGACCAGACACTTAAATTCTGGATTCTTAACAACTGGAGTTCCATCTCGTGGCTCAGGTTTAGTTCTACCATCATCTAGAAGTTTAGGAAACTTAATTATTTTAAGATATAACACAGAGTTTTATTAGTCATATTAAGTTTAAATTAGTAATTTTGTGTTAAATGTAAATTAATATCTTGCAAATTTAATTCACTAATCAAATTATTATTAAGCTTACATCTTTTCATAGTCATTGTGACTGATCCAGATGATCTGGCTTTTTGAAATAATTTTGATAGCTCCATTAGAAACTGAAAAACAAGAAAACATAAATTTACAGCTTTGATAACTTGTAATGATTTATTTAAGATACAATTTTGCACCGTGAAAATATACCTCATCATTTCCTAACAGGACCATGATTGTAATATATGCAAGTTTATAATTTAATTTTTCATTAAGATTAAGGTTAACTTTCGGCAATGGTATAGTAATATATCAATTAATAACTTCTATACATTTTAGAACCACAGTATTATCTTCATGTACTGAAATTCTATTCTACAGTCTACACGAATTCCACGCAAGACAGGAATACACGTTGACTTTATTAAATTGACGTTGTCAATATGACATTTAAACAAGTACAACTACTATTATTTTTCTATGTTGTACAACTCTAACTTAATATTTTTTAATAATAATATTCATTATTTGTTAAAAAAAAGTTGAATTATATTTTTAAATTCCATTTCCATATATAATTTATTGTAGTTTTTTTATAAAATATTTAAGTTACGAATCCGTAAAATAGCATAAATAAATACATAAGTAAATGTTGACATAATTATATGTAGGTACTAGCACACATTCATATTAAATATGAGAGCATGTTATTATTGTAGTTGTTGGTAATGTTGCTTACTGTTATCAGTGCTACTTGTAGGACACAGCGGACATATTAATTGCTTTTTATTCTACGATTTTGATTTTACGAACGTCATGTCTTTTCAAGGTAAGAAATTTGCAATGTTAATCATTAGTATTTAGAGTATTTGTTATGTATCGCTTATTTATTGATTCGATAAGCTAGATGTAAATATACGTATCATATATTTTTTTAAATATTAATTTTCTGTTGATACGCTTCAGACTCATTTGATTAGAATAAGCAGTATCTACGTTAGTATGTTTGTCTGAGACCTTTAATTTCCACAACTACTAAAATAGTTATTCAATATATTTTTCCATTAATACAACTTTTTTTGATTTTTTTTTAAAAAAGTGCAGGTTATTTCAAAGTATCCAATTTTGTTAGATATTCTGTTATATCATTGTACCAAAAAGGCAAAAACACTACTAATTAAGAAACGGTGAAATGAAGTTCTCTAATGGAAAATACATATTTGGATAAAATTTTGGTTATGTCACAGACTGTATTTGTATTTCCGATTAACTAAATCAGAATTAAATTAAAAAAGATATGTATTTACAAAATTAAAAAGTTTTAGACACAAAGTCTTGGAATAATAATAATTTTAATTTATTGGATTGTTATTATGATTATTTTTATAAAATAGCGTGACTGACGGGCAAATATGCCATCTGATGGGAAATGGTCACCCGTAGACATAGGCGCTGTAACTAACCATGGGAACTACGATGTTTTTTATGCCTGCAGTTACCACTCATCCGGCAAATCACCGGAACTCAACAATACCAAGTACCTGTTTGGCGGTAGAAAGAGTATATTATGAGGTGGTAGTATTCACCTACCACCAATTTATTTTACATAAGTTATTTGCTCACTATTATTTTACTATATATTTATTTACTTCCCTATACTTTTTCAGGCTCTTATTTAACAGCAGCAGTTGCTACTGCAGGCGTCATCGGGGGCGCGTATTGCGCCTATAGCATGTACCAAGTGTATCAGAAACCGCAATTACCAACCGTATGGAACGAAGTTGGGACTTTGAAAGATCTCTATGTGTACCCAATAAAATCTTGTGGTCCGATCATACTCAGTAAAGCGGAATGTACAATTTTAGGACTGAAAGACGGCTGGTTGCGAGATCGGTGTGTAAATAAAATATTTTACGTGATCACGATTTCTGGGGCAATCACGATTACTAATGCTAGCATGTTGTTATAGAGTTCTTATGGTCGTTGACGATAAAAACAACTTTATAACTGCCAGAGCGCATCCTGAATTATTGCTCGTGCAACCAAAGGTCAGGAGTTCAATTCTTACATTGAATTGCAATGGTATGGAATCTATTGACATCAACTTGGCTGAGGTTTGTTGATAAGTTATTTTTTAATACAAATTATGATACTTATGTAAAAATAGTACTCCCTCCTCCTAATATATGATTTTTAAAGTTAATAATCGCAATATATGAGTTCTTGTTTGACTTAATTTAATAAGGATTTTAAGACGAACGTGTAATTGATTATAACTTACTTATTGCAAGTTACCTATTGATATAAAAGGTAATAGCGCTCCAAACACCAAAGCCGGCTACAGTATGGGGCGTTACGGTTCCTGTGTACGACTGTGGTTGGGAAGCAAGCGAATGGTTTTCAAGGTAAGTTATTATTTTTATACAATGGAAAATATTTCCTTCTTAATCCTAAGTAACTTACATACATACATAGTGACTACTTACATAGTGAATTAGTAGTTTTAAGACAAATAATTTGATGGTGATTATAATGCAGTACTGTTTATATAATATTTATATTTTAGGCTTAATAAAACAGCAACTAGCTTCAGACTTGTTTACTACGCCTCGCAAAACAGTCGCGAATTGAGAGGATCAACGAACAAATTCTATAAATTCACAAAGAATGATACGGTAAGGTATTTATATTTTTATTGTATTAAGTTGATAAATAAACATATAAGCGTGCTATAAAATCATGTTTATCATTGTTTACTATTTGAATCCCCAGCACTAGTTTTTATTTAATAATTGCACAAATACGCTATTGCGTAAATTTTATAAGCTATTGCGTATGTTAAACTAAAACTTGCTATACTAATAATTGATTGCTTTTATAAATAAAATGGATATAGGAACTGAATTTTTTAATTTAGTATCGGTTTTAGGGTGCTCTACCAGATGAAGTGCCTTTTAATTTAATAAACCAAGCATCAGTGGACGATCTCAATACGAGGCTAGATGGCTGTCAAGTGACTCCGCGCAACTTCAGGCCGAACTTCGTACTCACTGGCGCCAAGCCCTACGATGAAGACGCTTGGAAGTTTGTCAAAATCGGTGATAATATTTTCGAAATTATCAAACCTTGTACCAGGTAAGTTTAATTTATCTTTCATCGATATTTATCTGTACTTATACGACACTTAGACACTGACCTATTATCTCAATTGATCCAAACTGTAAGACCTACAGGTATGATAATTATTTAATGGGCATGTTCCTTTGGTTGATAAGGAAACAGGGCAATTGTATAGTTGTGGGGTTTCAGCACGTCGGGGCTGAATCCGCTTCCTAATAATTATATTTTTCTACCACTATGCATTTTATTCATACTCATATTTATTTGACTATATGCCTAAACTATATATTTACTTTTTAAATAAGAGCAGTATTTGTCTTTAACAGTCTTATTTCTATTTTTTGCCTACCCTGCCTAATGGATAATGAGAGTGACCAACGATAAAGCTTAAATAAGTTGTATAAAATCATAATTACGAATGTCCTTATTATTAAAAATATTTTACAAAAAACACGAAGATTTAATACTAAAATGATCTTAATGTCTAGGTTGTAAAAACTGTGAAATTCCTAGCTACAATATTTGTAGAGAAGTTTTGTGATGACCAACTTTCAATGATTACTATTGATACTGATTGATGTGAAGTCCTATAGAATTATTTGGATTGGTAGGTATATGTATTCAAATAAATTAAGATCGAATTAATTTTTTAGATGTATCCTAACAACGATTGATCCAGAAACCGGCGTGCGAAATGCAAAAACAGAGCCTCTGGAAACATTAAAAAAGTAAGTCAGTTTATACAATCCGCTACGAATGTACTCGTACATATAACTGACCATACTAAAGCGAATAAATCTGAATGAATAACGTAACAAAGCCAAAAAAAAAATCCATTTGACATATGTATTATTTTAGACTAACAAAGATAGAAAACTAATGATATTTCTGATTAAAGTAAGTATCGTCGAGTTATCATATGCTTAATTTGTGTTTATAATCCATCTCGTGCTCGGTGGTGAAGGAAAACATTGTGAGAAAACCTGCATGTGTTTAATTTTAATGAAGTACTGCCACATGTTTGGAGACCTTAGCCAAAAAGTGGGACAATTACAGTGGGGTACTTACTTAACATACCAAAAAACGTAAAAAAATAATCTTCATTTACAACAGCTACCGTCAAATCGAAGATCCACGAGTTCGTATATCAGTTGGCAACTCGCCACGCATGGGTCTGCAGATCTCGCTGCGCTCCGGACCTGGTGGAATTATTTCAGTTAACGACACAATATATGCTGCATAAATCTAATATGTCATTACCATTTTTTTATATTTTTGTTGCTTGTATACATTATTAATACTTGTTTATTTTATTTTTTGAATTAGTAATAATAACACATTAATTATAAAGACTTATTTTACTTAAATAAATATAAGATATATTGTTGGAACAGTATTTTTAATTTAACAATCCCATATAATATAGTTTTGAGTTAGTTTCATCTTTCCTCTTATAATGGGATGGTTGGTTAGCACTTATCAATGTTTAAATGCAATTTATTGTAATTACACTATTGAACAAGTTAGTTAATACTTCTCTGCAGTAAATCATGCATAATTATATTTTTAATTGGAAAAAGTTACATTGTTCGGCTATTAATAAGTAAGTATTTAGTTCCTGAGTTCCTAATTTTATTTACATAAGAATTATTGACATAAAGTCCTTAAATATGTATGTAGCAGCACATCTGTTTGTCGTCACGACGCTAGCCACTAGATAGCCACTCCAAGCGTATACAACATCTGCACGCCATCATTACGTCGTAAATAACTCCACAGGTTACTCCAAGCGCTGCTGCACAAAAAAACTGCTTATTCGAAACATTAGAGTCTTTGGAAGGGGTCGTTTTTGCTACCGAAACATTTGTATATATACCCGAAACATTTATCTAAATAAACACTCATTTTCATTTATACATCCATTGCATTCCACAATACTGCTCTCTACAAATCAGGCGTTTTATTATAATGCCACACTTCCGCCTTTAAATGTATATACAAATATGAAATTAAAATAATTACTGTGTAAATCTTGACCGCGTGGATTGGTTGCAAGAATGCCATATAAAAACCACCAGCTTCCACTGGTGACAGGAATCACTTTACTTTAATGAAGATTTTTGCATCGTTCCTGAGTATTTAAGACAACGAGGAAGGTCGTTGACCATCTCGGCTGCCGTCCTTCTCCGGCATAAAAAGTTCATTAGTTTTCTATGTTGTCTTAGGTTTGGGTATTTGTGGTACCGTCGTTACGTCTGATTTTCCATAACACAAGTGCTTTAGCTACTTACGTTGGGATCAGAGTAATGTATGTGATGTTGTCCAATATTTATTTATTTAAATGACCAATAAGCTAAATTACAATAACCATTGACCGTTTGTGAAGAGCTTCTGATACACATCGTTTTATTCCTAATGTAATGTTTCTCTATTATGCTTATTTGTAATATGTAAATTCAGAAATTATTATTATATGTATGTGAGAAAATTATTTAAAAAAAAAAACTTTTTTATACATCATTTTCACACATATATTTTTATTTTATTTTCGTAGGATTTTTTTCAGCTATCGTATATTAAAAACAAATAGTGTTACCTTGTTGATTTACTTTACACATTTTACCAATAAGAAATATGGGAGACTTATTATTGCCGTTGGTAATGTTGCTTATTGATATCACTTATCAGTACAGCTTCTACGACGCAGCAGACAAAATCATTTACATTCAATTAACGATTTTGATTTAAAAAACATCATGTCTATGCAAGGTTAGTTTTATTTATATTATTTAACTTATTTGTTAGTTATTTGTTTAATTAACGTGAGGCTTAAAATCGATTAGTGTTCGCTTATATACTTCTCCTATTTAAGATAGTTTTGTTGACAAATCAGATAAGAATAATAACTAATCAATATTGAAATTTGAATTAAGTAATATTTTACTTGCTAAGCAAAATGAACCATTAAAATAAATTAAATTTTAATTAAAATACAAATCTATAGGTAGTATTCTAGTAAAATTCAAATTCGATCCATGACATACTCATATCATGTAGGTATCTCGGTAATTATGACCACTTGTTTATTTTTATACAATAACGATACCAAAAAGGTTAAAATTCGAACTATGTTGTTAAAGTGACTAAATATTAATATTATTATTTTTTCATTTAATAAAGTATGTGTTCTTTCAACAGGCTCTTATTTAACAGCAGCAGTTGCTACTGCAGGCGTCATCGGGGGCGCGTATTGCGCCTATAGCATGTACCAAGTGTATCAGAAACCGCAATTACCAACAGTATGGAACGAAGTTGGGACTTTGAAAGATCTCTATGTGTACCCAATAAAATCTTGTGGTCCGATCATACTCAGTAAAGCTGAATGTACAATTTTAGGACTGAAAGACGGCTGGTTGCGAGATCGGTGTGTAAATAAAATATTTTACGTGATCACGATTTCTGGGGCAATCATGATTACTAATGCTAGTGTGTTGTTATAGAGTTCTTATGGTCGTTGACGATAAAAACAACTTTATAACTGCCAGAGCGCATCCTGAATTATTGCTCGTGCAAACAAAGGTCAGGAGTTCAATTCTTACATTGAATTGCAATGGTATGGAATCTATTGACATCAACTTGGCTGAGGTTTGTTGATAAGTTATTTTTTAATACAAATTACGATACTTATGTAAAAATAGTACTCCCTCCTCCTAATATATGATTTTTAAATTTAATAATCGCAATATATGAGTTCTTGTTTGACTTAATTTAATAAGTATTTTAAGACGAACGTGTAATTGATTATAACTTACTTATTGCAAGTTACCTATTGATATAAAAGGTAATAGCGCTCCAAACACCAAAGCCGGCTACAGTATGGGGCGTTACGGTTCCTGTGTACGACTGTGGTTGGGAAGCAAGCGAATGGTTTTCTAGGTAAGTTATTATTGTAGATTACAATTTAAAATTTTTAATTACATGTATGAATATTTATTTTAAATAAAAACTTAAAATTAAACTAAGGCGTGATTTTTGACTAAGATTTTTAATTTCATTATTTGATCAATTAGTACCAAAAGCCACTGGATCCTGTTACAAAATACTCTGTTTTCAATAACATTAATAACCAACGTTTATATTTTAGGTTGCTCGATAAAACAGCAATTAGCTTTAGACTCGTTTACTACGCATCGCAAAATAGTCGCCAATGGAGCAATTCTATCAACAAATACTTTAAATTCACAAAGAATGATACGGTAGGATATTTAATATATATATGTACCTATCTATCGCTACGTATAAAATACTAGATACTGAACAAAAAAAATTGAATCGTCGCTTGCTTTTATTAATAAAATGATGCTATATAGGAACTAAAATTTTTTATTTATTAATTATCGGTTTTAGGGTGCTCTACCAGATGAAGTGCCTTTTCATTTAATAAACCAAGCTTCAGTGGACGATCTCAACACGAGGTTAGATGGTTCTCGTATGACCCCACGCAACTTTAGACCAAACTTCGTACTGACTGGCGCCAAGCCGTACGAAGAGGATGATTGGAAATTCATAAAAATCGGTGAAAATATTTTCGAAGTCATCAAACCCTGCACCAGGTTCAATTTAAATTTAATTTAACTTTGTAACGAATATGTGTACTACATGTATGTAGGAAATATACAATAAAATTTGATTTTAGATGTCTTCTAACTACGATTGATCCAGAAACCGGTATACGTAATACAAAAACAGAACCGCTGGAGACTTTAAAACGGTAAGTCTGTACTCGTCATTTAAGATTAACATTTAAAATTTTTGGAAACAAAAAACAAAGATCATTTTTTTATTCAGTTTACATAAAAAATGTTATTTCTGCATGTTATGTATACAAAAACAATATTTTTTTTTCTTGTAAACATAATAACTGACGTTCTCTAACAGTTACCGTCAAATCGAAAGTCCAGAAGTACGTAAAATAACAGGCAGTGCGCCACGCATGGGCCTTCAGATCGCTCTGCGCTCGGGACCAGGCGGCATCATTTCGCTCAACGACATCATATATGCAGCATAAATTGTTTGTGTAAAACATGTTCACTTTTTCGTATCTCAAAAACATGCTACGAATGGTTTATTTTTTCTTTAACAGTAAATACAGGTGGTTTTAAATGTAAGAATTGTTTATTGAATAAAAACTAAATATATTATCATAACAGCCTATTTTAATATTACATTCCTATTTAATTTGTATAAGTAAGACTAATTTAAATCCGGACAATCTGAGCCGCAACACCTCCAGGAGGGTTCATATCCGGTGTAATCAGTAAGCGGGCGAAGGTACCGCCTCCGACGCCCTTCGCTAAGCGTTCTGGATTTATAACGACGCATCCATTCACTTCCTGCAATATATTTGTATTAATATAATATTTGCTTATTTCACATTAAAGTTTTTAACCCTCAAATTCTATGCCGTTAGTTCCGATACCCGGTCCGATGGTAATCCGATGTAAGAATCACCTTAACGAAGTATCTAAAGTTGGAGGGCAGCAGCAGCACGTGCGGCGCGGCGGGCAGCTGCGCGTGCGCCGCCCACAGCGCCGCGTCGGCCGCCAGCGGCGCCGGCCACAGCGGGCAGTAGCTCTGCTGCGCGCACACGTGGCCCGCCAGGCGCGCCAGCTTGTCGCCGCCCATACCTCTGCAATGTGTATTTTTTTTTAATCGTCAACTTTCTTGTATATATTATGTTCGACGATATGGCAAACATAATCCATTATACAAATTTAGAATAAGTTAACATTATTTTATATATATATTTATTATTGATTTTGTCTTTCTCTACAAATTTACGGCTACCAGCAGTATAAGTTTATTTTTTTGAGAAGAAACGGTTTTATTACAATCCCCATCAGTCACTTCATTCATTCACCATTCACACCACTTCTAGATGATTTGACTGGTTTCTCTTTGGACGTGTGCGATAGCGGTCCCATTGGACTATTACAGTAAAAGAATAGTGCATCATTGGCTGCGCAACACTTGGACACTAAAATATCTCCTACACAGGTAATCAATGAGAAATTAATGACATGACAAATTGACTGAAATGACAAATTTGTTTCTTGTCATATAACTTATTCTAAAATATTGGTTTTTAAATGAAAACTTACAATGAAATCTCCTCTTGACTGATGTGCATGAGAACATCTGTGCTGGTTAATCCAACAATAATACCGTTAATATTTAGAGTGCTCGGGTCTGGTAGAAAGTGTATGTTGGGGTGCTTTCGACGGCTGCTGTATGCTGGAGTAGGGTAGATGTTCACATTGAATGCGTCCTTAGAACTCGATACGATGTATATCTTTGTAAAAGGACTGAAAATTTCCATAACATGAATCATTTATCACTTTGATTAAGTTGTTTTAATTTAAAAAGACATCTTATTTTTATTTAAGTATGTATTGAACTTCTAAGAAAAATGATTTTTGTAATTCCTCAAAACATTAGTCGATAACTGAAATTTTAGCTTACATGAATATGCCATTTAGCGAACATTTACATTAAATTTATGTAATTGAATAACTTGTTATGAATATATCACTAGATACATGTGTATAATACGATTAATATCTTTTTCTTACGATAACATTATCGCAAAAATAAACAAACTAGAAGTAAGTTGTTTACGCTATATTGTATTTATCTGAACATTTCTTACCTCACTGCACTAATTTCTGCTATACTATCAATCAATTTATCAAAAAATGATTTGTAAGTTTCGGCCATCGAGTGATCTTTTATCTTAGCGTGTTCGCTGTCCATAAATGGTCCGATCATGATTACAACGTGAGGTTTGTGCGTCCCGATGTATGTTATTAAGTCTTTAAGTGGCTCATAGGCCATGTTGTTCGAATTTGTATATGGTCCAGTCGCTACCACCATTGACATTGTACCTAATATCAATCTGGTTAATAATTGTGTTACTTACTTAAGGTCTACTTAATATAAATCAACATTTGTGAACAATGCCTGGGACCTAGTCCTTAACATAATTAATGTAGTTTGATTTAAATTAAATTGTTGACTCGCAAAATAAACAATTATTTGGCATTTAACCAGAGATTATTGATCCGTCTTACATAGCGGGAATATATTTCGAAAAGGATTCTTTGTTTAGTATCTTAATAGGATTATCAAAATATTATTCCAGTTGTTGTTTGTGTGTTTTGGAGAAGACTCCTATCGAAAATGCTTTATTTGTACCTTTTAAAGCGTTCATCATATCAGCCTTGGGGTCGGACACGGGTCGAGACGCATCATGGAACACTTCCTGTGCTATGAACTTGTTTCCCCGCGGGTTAACACCGCGCATCACTACCACTTGTCCAGGGAAGAGCGAATACTGCTTTGCTCTGTAGAATTAATCATTTCTTAAGTTTTAAAAAAAAAATTTTTGGCGTCCAATAAGGGATGCATCTTAGGAAGTTAGCAACATTGAATTAAAGCTATTTTGAATTGTGAAGAAGGCGCATTTGGTCATATTTTTACCTAATCATGCCTTATATGCTAGACAATGAGACCTTTCTATTGTAAATATAATTATTATATTTTGATAATGGATGTAAATCTTAAAGTTAATAATTTCGATAATTGCAAAAGTGTACCTTTTACAGAGATTATTTTATTAAGTCTATTTTAACAAAATGGATTAGTTCAAGTATCTTTTATTAGACTAAGGTATTCTTAACATGACTTAAAAAAAGTATAGGTTATAAATGATAACTACATTTGTACATACTTGGCTATGTGTCTTTTGTATAAAGTGAAATAGGATATTAACTTATAAGTGTAGGAAAAAAAGGAAAAAGTAAAGGAATTAACTTAGAAGAAAAAATACAGAAAAAAAATTGAGAAAATAATTTTATAACGCATATACGCCTTTTTTTTCGGATAGTTTATATATAGTGTTTTGCTTCGTATGGCAAGATTGTGATATTATTGTCTTATAAGCATTGAGAAAACATTATCTCACCTTTCCTTGGGGCATTATTATTGTATGAAATACTGTTATTTTTTTAATTTTCTACATTTTTACTCAATGTTTGATTGTTCTTACCCATCTAAATCAACAGATACAGCCTGACTAAGAGAATCTTCCCATGTTCCTTGTAGAACAACACTTTTAGAGTTGAGTCTCGCATCCGCATCACATTCTATGCGACCTGCTACGAATACTTCTGTCTGTAAATATTTTAGGAAACTTTAATGATTTAAGAATTTAAATGATTTAAATTATATATAACGGTCACTAACATAATCATATCTTACCTGGGTTTTATGTCTCACCGAAGACGATTCAGTAAAACCATTCTTCTTCATTATACACTGCGACAAATATCTGATGTGGTTATCGAAAGTACTGGCTTTTTCATGGAGCAATTCAAAGCCGAACCTTGAATAAAAGTTAGACATTTGTTTTTAAAGTAATACAAGCCAACGGTCATTTGATGGTAAGTGAACATTGCCCATAAAGATACGCACTGCAAGAAGTAGGTATAAGCCGTCGCATATTTACTGTATAGCCAAGGGGACACGTGTCCCCAGGATAGGACTTTTAGGGACGGCAGACTAGACCGCTTTCGTCCGGCGTGTACCAGAGTCTTTGTTATTACAAATTTATTATTTAATTTATATTATGTAAATAAAATTATTTATAGATAAAAAAGTACTAGATGACCTGTTAATGAATATGGCTTCCGGTTTATATCAACAAATATGCTCTTTGTTATTTCAGCTATTATGCATTAAACAAAAATAAATACAAATTATAATTATTTATGGAAGACAGATCATAAGTTTCCTAGATTATTATCTGCCTATTAAATACATAACGCAAAGTTATTTATACGCAAACACAAAGTTATATATAAGTAGTTAAGATACTTTGCGTACCAACTTTACGTACACGAATGCTAATGGCCCAAAATTAATTTCCGCTCCAATTACACAAAACACAATTAATATAACTCGATAATTGTTAAATGAGAAGTCAAAGTTTCAACTTACATCGCTTTAGTATACACGTCTCCATCATCATTTGGCACTTGCGATATATTCAATTCCAACAAGTCATTAACTCCGGTCGGCGAGGTTATTGCAGATAACAATTTTTCATCGCCATATGAATGTACAACGGATCCTTGATTCGTCCGTGAAGTGTATTTGCCCGAATTATCACTAAAAATTGTAATTATTGGTTATTGAATGTCGTATCCATATTCTACTCTTGATCTTCCCTGTCCTATCTTTAGTAACGGGTGAGAGTGACTTGACAGTAATTAAAAGTTGTAACTCATGCATTACAGACTTCAGTGTTTTATTGCAGTGTATGTTCCTGAGGTACGGTGTTAAAACACAGCGCAGTGCAAAATTTTTAAAGACTCTTCCAGAAAGAAGGAACATTGTTATTCAGAAGTATAAACGAGCGCATCCCTATACATATGTTCTCCCTATGTTCAACGCACCTAAACATTTTTAGTTTTGTTTACATATTGTCACTTATAGTCATTACATGCAACTTGTAAATAAAATGTCTTTTATTTGTTTTTTTTTTTGTGCTTTAATGTATATGTTGCCTTACTGTTCATGCAGTTATCACCTGTAATCGAGGTACCACTTCTTTTATTTTTTATTTTATGAACTGTGTGCTGTCATGTATCAGTGTGTACTTTGTTGGTGATCAAATAAATAAATAAATAACTGAATTTAATACAAAACGTGTAAAAATAATATTAATAAACTTTAGCCAAAAGGAAAACATATATATAGATCGACATATATTTTTTACAGGCTTTTTAACTGTAATTTATGTTCGTTTGTTGAATTCTAATCTTGCAGGATGAATTAGAATGATTTTCTTTAATTCTATGAGTTGAAATTATACGTGTTGGTTCAGATCTGATGACAATCATTTTTATGAGAAAGACCTGATTCTACACTCAGGATAGGCTCCAGATGCAGGAACTCTTACGATCGAATACAGGTTTTTTGTTTATATAGATGAAAACGCATCGACAACTCGTCAGCTAATGATCGTCAGAATACATATATTTATAATGTAACTATTCATTTTGTAATTGTAATGAAATATACAAACTTTGACCTTAAGGTGACTAATAGCATAAGTCTTGAAAATGTAAGTTTACAGTAAGTTCTAAAGTCTTTTTAATTCACTATTTAGACAATTACACATTTTTAGTTCGTTTGAGATATATATGGAGAAAGATTAACTGTATGGTTATGGGTTCGTAGCTGCATTACACTCGTACAAATACATGTAAGTATATTTAACAAGCAATAATATTACTACATACAACAAAACTTAATATGAAGAGTGTAAAAATATCTTTTGGAATATTCCTTTAGACATACGATAAGAATTTTACTGATTATTCGTATTCGGTACAACCCGATATCCGTAGGAACAACCCATGTTTATACCATCACTAGTTAACATAATAATTGAGTTGAAAAACATTGCAGTAAAGGTATTCTGTAAGAAGAAACTCGGAACTCATCGCAGAACTCGAGCGTGAACTGTCAAAATATGATTACATGGCAGTGAGAAAATTTATATCTATAACAATTATAAAATTTATAGGATACACGTATCCAAATTTCGTATCATCATTTTTTGTCAACACTTCACGACTGAGATACCAGATTTCTAATAGAATCGCACTGTTGTTCTAATATGTAGATATAATATTGGGACATTTGCAAAAATTACAAAGTAGTCAAATACAATTATTTTGTCATCCTTGAAAAGTTCTATAACTTTCTCGAAACAACTACGTATTGGATTTTCAATACGAAATAAAACGAGCAAGTATTTATAATAATACGCTAAGAGCGTTAATATGAAATACCTAATAAGGCAAGAAATCATCAATACAAATAGTTCGTGGTTTTTTGATGACGTAATCTTCACCCACGATCTAATCTACAAGTTAAAAAAAACGTAACTATATTTAAACAAAAACGAAGTTGACAAAACACGGCTACATCGTAATTATTCGACTCTTGAAAGCTAATAATTGGAGAAAAACATATTATATTAGCTTTTATGCAGAAAAAAATTAATACAAGTTTATTTTACCTTAATGAATAACTTATTATGATGACAGGACTCATTTATTCAACAAAGTAATATACTAAGCTATAGTTTATTTGTTATAATATATATAATAAATGGGACTTTTTCTATAATGCCTAACTGAAATAAACTACTAAACCAATATATGTATAACTTATACCAGAAAATGCATCACAGTAAGGTTTATATAAGCAACTATGTTGCACAGTCAATGCTTTAAATTAGACTACTGATATGACCAAGTTAAAATATTATATCCTTGTAAGATCATACTTGATCTAAACTCTATGGATTGGTATCTTGTGTTAGATAATTAACAATAACAATAATTCACACAGTACATGTTTTATAACGAATGTATGTGAATTTTCAAAAAAATAAACTTACACATTTGGTGAGTATGTAGCGGGATGTAATTCATTGTTATGACTTTTGCCTTGTTCTATTTTCTCAGTTTTAATTCTCTGAAATAATGTATTAATAAGTATTTTATTGACACAGCATCTCAAGATTATTTTATGGGGTATTTTTGACATTTAAAAAAAAAAGTTATGATCGAATATGATATAAAAGTTTGTATTGACAAAACAATTTTATATAAATTTAATTTATGTTAATGCTGGACTGTATTTAAGTAAGCAAAAAACATAAAAAAAATGCATTTACACATCTTAAAAACTATAGGTAAATTTAAAATGTTTTCCAAATCGCAGTAGATTGAGTTGATGGCTGCAGACGAGTATGGATCTAGTCATGATGTTGAATTTACATGAACCAGAAGCAAACTCGCCCACAAAAATCATCAAGTCAAAATTTGTTATTTTCAAATCAATTTCACTTACAAAGCTTAATTTTAAAATAAAACATTATAGAAAAAATATTTATTAAATAGTTAGTTGATTTATTATTGGTTTGTTTTATTTGCAAAAGTATAATAAATAAACACCATCAATATGAAAGCACAAAAATGTAGAAATTTTAATGTAGAAAATTCAGCATTAAAATAAAATTCTTAGGCTATGTTAGATGTCTGTTGATTTGTATTCATAGCAGAAAAGATGTAAATGTTCAATATTTTTTATTTATCCTTGTCTTCTCTGCAGATAGTTCTGGCAGCAATCAATGAGTGTAGATCTAGTCACAGGACTGCACTGCACCACTAGATTTATACCCATCGACTGCCAACAGTAACTTGAAGAATTCCGGAATACTCGCAGTTAGTGTTGTCTTGATGTTTAATATAAACATAATCATTATAAAAAAAATAATTCATTGCAGATAAATTGTTCAGTTACATGTTATAACATAATAATGTTATTTTAAATAAATAATTAAGTTATTATTTATAAAAACAAATAATTTAAATAATATAATTAATAGCAAATAAACTGCAATTTTTATTCAATAAATTATAATAATTAATGCATTTATAGTTCATGTATTTAAGTTTCCAATTATAATAAAATTATTAAGGAAAATATTCAACAAATTCTTTAAAAATATATTCTACATACCTTTGGGGTAGTACTCATATAATTTGACAGGACTTCATTTTCTGATCTGATTTGTTAAGAATTATTACTAGTACTAGTATTCCAGCTGGCATTATACAACAAAATTGATAATACATACTTCAGTAACTTAACCTTATGACAAAAAAGTTTTGTAACCGACACGAACGTTAGAATAACAATTAAAAAGTAACATTTAAAATAAACACGTGGAAAAGTTGTAAAAAGGATACGGAATAGTTGCGGGTGCGCCGTAAACAGTCAAACTTGCGCCGGTACTTGAATGTGTAACTTCATTAACAAGAGCGTTAGACCGACTTGCCGAACGTTTGGAAAATTCCCTTTTTGCGAGTAATTCCAAGTTTTCTAAAGTTGGCGAAGCACCATTTAATGTAGTTAAACTGAATGCCATCCATTGTTCAATAAAACTTTCGGCGTCTACATTATATTCTGTACACAGACTTACACCTTGAAAGAAACGAATAACAGAACAACCTTGAACATAATTTCATAGCGTTATAGCTTTACTAACAACAACTAACTTTTTACTGTAGGGGAAGTTAGTAAGAGGCTTCGGTGTTGAGTAAAACATCTTTAGACGACTAGTTGGTTACTCACATTTGGTTAAAACTTCTTTCGATACTTCTATACCTAAAAATTGAAACTGCTCAGTCACCAATTCTTCGGTAGCCATTTTCTGTAAAATTGAAAGAGCGGAGCGAATGAAGGAAGCACGAAGTAAAAGAGCGCCAATCAAAAAGTATGCGTCAGAAAGTTTTCGTTATAGACTATAGACTATTTTGAATAGTAATTTATGGTGACATTATATGTCAGAATATCTTTTTAACGGTTAAACTATTATCTTTGTTTTCCAAAAACCAAACTTTTTTAAAAATAATGTTTTTTTATAGATAAAAATATTACTAAAACCGAAAAAATATTACGTTACATGTTCTTGTTAAATTAAACAAAAGAAAAAAAAACTATTTTTAGGTTCCTTATTTAGAATGTTGAATAATATATGTAGTATATTATAAAAATATTTATATATTCGATTACGAAAGTTTATTTATTTTATATTATATTCAATGATTTTTTTATTTTTCTAATAATTCGTTATCAATATTTATAATGTGATGAGACTAGTGATGGTGCCCATCGAAATATTATTAATAATGATTTTAAGTAAGCGTAAAATCTTAAATAATTTACATTTTTTTATGTTTATCTTATTATAGTAATTAGTAACTTAGATAATAAAAGAACCTACTTTTCAAACAATGGCTGCCAGTTGATCAATCATCAGAATTACAAAAACTTTGTAAGTACAAACGAAATGTAGGTCTCAAAAAACTAAAAACACCTCATCTACCTTAGTTACTACAACACAGCAGACATTTTTAGTTTGAAAAAATTGAACAAATAAACAGTTACGTTAATTCTATTTATTTGACCCTTGTAGCTTGTCGCACATCTACCTTATTATTCTATCATTTATTATTTTACGATTCTACCTTATTATTAGGTAAATACTATACTGTATAGGAATAGTCCTATACAGTATAGTATATACCTAATTCTCATAAAATATATTTTTTTAGATTTTATAAGATATAGAGAAGAACGCATAAGAAAAAATAGACGTGGACAAGTAGTAAGTTGAATACATTAACAGAGTATCATTAGTGATCGCTTGGACCGATCCTTTACATTATAATTTGAAACTAGATTTAAGCAGTAAATAAATCTCAAACTGTGGTTTGTACTGTTTTCGGCCAAAATATTAACGTTTTAAACGTATAAGTCGTATTTTATAAAATCCTACGATTTATTTAGTAATAGACCTATTACTATTTGGGATTGTAGGATTTTTTATTTATTTAAATTATTTCTCAGTAGTTTCCAAATTAAAGAAACTTATTACGAAAAATATAGTATTCACAATTCACTCACGGAGGCTCCTACACTCGTTCTTACAAGATATCTTAGTGCGAATGAAACGGCTAAAAGTAAAGATAGACAAAAATACAAATTAGATTATATTTGTTAATTTTATTTTATTAAAACTAATTAATAAAAGTAATTGATGTTTACGCGCTTTGTCAATTATGTTGGGTGAAAACCAAAATGAAAAGAAGCTATTTTTTTATGAACACTAATATTTTAACTTATTAAAAGTATCATGAGATAAACCTGAATTTGTCGTGTGCAACGGCAGAGAAGCTTTTATTTAGCTTTCCAAGTTTTCTACCTACTTGGTGGCGATTCTTAATTCAAATGTTGAATTAATGTCTGAAAAATAATAAATACATATTTTTTACCTAAATGTTACGGTGACACTGCTTACTAGTAAAATATACATACACATAATTATTATTAATAAGTTCGAAAAACAACCAGGAAAAAGCAGGAAAGCAGGAAAATATTAGAACAATTATGTTACAATTTACAAAAGTAAGTTTTGTAATAAAAATGAGATCCAATCAAGAATTATATTATTGTATGTATATTTAGGTAATTGAAATCTAATCATTCTAGAGAACATCGAGATATTTCTTTCATGGAATTTCTACTACACCAATCAAACATCAATCTACACTTGTGAAATTAAGAAAACTTCAAGCAGATTTTCAAGTTGGTAAAATTTTTGTCAAAGCCATTTCTTGTATTTGTTTTTTATGATAAACAGAAATTCAAGATAATAAAGAATATTTTGTATTTTAAATTGCAATGTTATATATATAGCCTAACTCGAGTTTTAATATATTATTCAAAAAAACACACAACAGCAAAACAAAAAAAATGTTGAGTAATACTTCATTTTATTTTCATATTAAATATAATTTCTTAATATTGCAGTGTGAAAATGGAAAACCAATTTGGCTAAAAGGTGGTTTAAGTGACAGGATCCTGTATGGAACAACTGTGGTTCTGTGTTATATTGGTGTATTGATGACTCTTGTTACAATTTATGATAATGCCAAACCATCATCTTGGAAAAATCCTACATGTTAATTTTTTATTACAATGTATAACTGCATTTTTTTATTTCAGTATCAGAAAGGAATATAATTTAATTACAAATAATAATTATTAGTATACAATACTATGTTGTCTAATTTAAATGTAATAAACAATTCTACTTAAAATATCAATTATTTTAATAACACTAGTACATATATTAAAATGATTTATTAATCTGTTTAAGTTCTTTGGACATGTATATGAAATTTACAAGATGGCATTGATTGTACTTCAGCGGTCACAATGCTGTTAATGCAGAGATTAGCCAGACCCCCTCTTATCAAGCCACATGTGTATGCCACATACTGTAAAAAAAAAAAAACTGTGTTAGTAAAAAATTTAACATTTGTTTGAATTTATTGATACTTTTATATATGTTTATTGTATCTGTTATAATATATAAACTATTTTTTAAAATAACTAACACTTTGTTCTATAAAATTTAAAGTTGAAACATAAATATAATTCACAATATGAATAAAAAATATCTTTAATTGAATAACAAAAACAATTGTATATATTGATGTTTTATACAAATTTTCTGCGATAATGTATATAATTCACACTAAAAGACAAAAAGTTTTTTTTACCCTAGGTGCATATTCCAAATATTGATGTCCATTTGAGAAATTGGTAAGAAATCTAAAAGCATTATCTTGTAGGACATATACACCCTGGTGATTTGTCCTTAAGTTGTCAATCTGTTTTTTATAAATGCATGTCCAAAAATCTGTACATATGAACTTCATTGTGTCCAATTCATCTTTAAACCTTGGCCATTCTCTTGTTAGCCTTTCCATTATTTTATAACCAGCTGCAAAACCAATGTATTCCACTACAGACAAATCTACCTCCTGTAATATATTTGTCAAATATGCATTAAATAAGTAAGGAACATAAATTATATTTAATAGTTTTAATATTTATATCAACGTACCTTACTACCATTCGTACTTTTTGGTTCTAAAGCGTAGTTAATAATTTCTGAATGTAATAACTCGAACACTATATCATCAGCCATGTTTAACGATATACGACAATAATATTTTTAGGATAATTTTCAAGAAATATATGTTAAAATTTAACAGTCTATAGATCAAAACTTTATTATATCTTTATCGAATAGAGAAAGTATTTAATAAATAAAAATATAAGGTAAATAATTAAATAGCCCTAAGAATTAATTATTACTAATTACCACTGAAATTGAACAATGAACACTTTTGTCATATACATAACAATTAACAGTTACACTGTCATTTGTCAAATTGTCAGTCAAGTGTCAATCGTGAATTCAAAATTCAATGACGTCTCAGATTGTACTACATAGTGTAAACCCCTTATGTCATTTTAAAAAAAGAGTTAAGTTTATTATTCTAGGTCATATGGTCAAAACCTTTAAATGCCCAAATAATACAATATAGTAATTTGTAGAATATTTTTGTTACAGAACCTATATATATCTATTGTTAAAAAGCCTACATCTGAAAATCAATATTTTTGATTTTGTTAACACAACCAAATTGTTTATATAGTTTCTGTTTGGATAATATTTTGAGTTCAAAGCTTCAGCGAGGCCCTTATTTATCGTATTAACAAGACCTAGGCTCGACTTCACATTCTATGCTATTCACAAAAAAATGTTAGACTATTGACTTGTATTGAAACAGACGTGTTAGTTAGTTTCTAAGACATATGGATTGTGTACATAGTATATAGGAGCCAAAGAAAACATCTTTCAGAGATTTTCTTAAAAAACATGATCTTGTAAAGTTGTATTCGTGTAAATATTTAGAAAATAACTATGTAGAAGTATTTTTTATTATATTAAACAATATAAATAATGATATAATAATAAATGATATCTTATTTTTTAAATAATAATTGATTATCTTTTAAATATAATATAACATAATTATATATGGAATGCCGTTATTTGTTTTCGAATTTATTTTAATATGAATATACATTAAAACAATTTTGTTATTTAATTTGAATTAAGTTTGCGTTCAATCGTTACTGATATATCATGAAGATATTCAGTGAGTTCACTACTTACTGAAACTATTTATTACATATCATCGATGTTGACAAGGAGAATATGATAATGTTTGTGTATGTAACGCCCAAATATTAAATTTATGTTCAATACTCAATTCAATACAAGCGGACTATCAATGATCTTCAAGTTATATACATTTTTAAGTTAAATTTGAATTCAATCATATCATATTTGAAAGTAATAGTTCTATCACTATATATTAAAAAATATGTAATTCTTAATCAAATATAACAATAAAATAAATGTATGTTAATGGTTTGCAAAACAGCTACGGTACGGGTAACACTGCTTGAAGTTAAGTTAAAAGGAGTCAAATAGCAATAGCCGCGATATAAAATGAATATGGCGAAGCTAGAGATGTGGTGTCTAGTTCAGAATTTAGTGAATAGAAAAGGATCATTATTAAAGTTACTTTTGGGTTAGTGACGTATTCGTGTTAATCATAGGTGCGAGCAAATTGGTGAAATTAAAATATAGTGACTTGTATATCTGCTGTTTTGCAAAAATGGATGTTAAAAACATATCAGAAATAAAAGATGGCGAATCAACGAGTCCTCTTGTGCTGGTAGAAGCGCCATCTATATTAGAAGTGCCAAATCTCAAACTAGATGGAAGTGTAAAAAAAAAGAGAAGACGCGGGAAAACCAAACGAAAAATTATAAAACCATTTTTAAAAATGCCTTGGCAGGAAAGAAGAATGATCGATAATACTAAGAGAAATAATCGATTTCGAAAAATCGTTTTATCAAAAACACAGGCACCTTTTAATAATAATCAATTTCTAATGGAAATTCATAAACCAGAACCAGAAAATAATTTCAACTTATTCAGAACCCCGTCTGCTCGAACCCGGGACTCTAGTTTTAGTGTAGATTCAGAGGAAAATTACTTTTTTTCACTTCCAGAAGACGAGGAAGAATATTTAACAAAGGAATTTTCTAGTGTTTACGAAGACGCACAAAGTGAACGGTTATCAAATATGTCCAAAAATGAACTTGTTCAAGAATATCTTTTGCTTGAGGCTAAATATGATAATCTCATAAAGAGGAATGAGCGAAGTAAAGTGAAAGACACGGAGGGAGACAAAGATGTGTCAGTAGCAGATAAGGATGTCTCAATTACGGATAAAGATAGCATGCTGACTGACCGGGATACTTCAGGTACATCTGTCATGTCTGGTTCAATAGACGAGCCCTCAGTTTATGATGTCATGCAGAGATTGAAGGAACAAGATGAGCAGATTCGCGAGCTACAGCTGGCTAATGAAAAATTACTTTTAGAAAATAGCCATCTAAGACAAAGAAATCAGGGCTCAAGTGAAGATTCAGAGAGTGACAGCTCTTCTACTTCTGATAGTTGCAGCAGTTCAAGTTGCAGTTCAAGTCCTGAACATGAACCTGTTTTGGTAAATGGTGATGTTGCAGCTAATGAAAACCACATTGTTAATGGAGAGCATCATATCACGAATGGTGTACAACCAACTCCGCCTCTTGTCAACGGATTTCACAGTCCAAGTGATAAAAACTAAAGTGAACAGTATATAAACTTTTAAAGATGGACAAAGTAATATATGTGTTAGTCTTACGTTTATAGCCTTAGCTCAAAAAAGGAATAAAGATAAACAAACTATAGATTTATATATTCCATTTGATATAGTAATAGCTGTAGCACTACAAACAGTTCTTGATTAATATATTTTATTTTATAATATCACCACTATTTCACTTTCATTTTATGGTTTAAGTTCTAAAAACAACTTCATCAACATTTAAAATACAGGTCTTTTGTCAATCCATAATGCATATCGATTATCATTCAAGCTCTCGACCAATTATATCACATCAATTTTAAGTCATATGTTGTTTATTTGTCTTGATTCCTCTTGTGGTTTGAGAAGCTGCTATGTATTACTAATATACAAGATGATTATTGTTCTCTTGCTGTATGTCTTTATAAAGATTCATGTAATAATTTTAAGACTGTTATAATGTAACTGTGAGATCTCATCTTAGGTTTAATGGATCCTATGTGATACCCATGTTGATATTTGTGTGGTAGTTTACCTGATTGGTGATAAGATTTGGAAAATATTTAAGACTATGTGTATGGAATGACAATTTGTATAGTCAAGCAACATTTTACTAATGTCATATTAGATGTGATAAAATGTTTTAATCAAAATAACAAATTTAATGGCAAAATAAATATCACAAAAATATAAATATTTGCATATTTTTTAGTAAACAATATAAATATTAATTAAAAAAGCTGTTCATATGCAAAATTGCACAATTTTATTTAAATATTTCTCATACAATATATTTTTTATTTCTGAAATGCTATAAAAATATTTCTAATCAAGATCTGGATCTCACTTTTATGTTTATACAGTGTAATGATATTAAGAATGTAACAGTACAGTTGTAATTTGGTCTAAAATTGTTATTGCGTTTAACAAGTGATAAGTTAATTGTGTCAAGTACCAGTTTAAGATAGCAAGTTAGTCTGACCGAGTAATTATTTTATGTTTAGGTGTTTAATGTAATTTTAAACACAATTAATATTCTTACCCATAGTTGTTAATTATAAATTTTTAATGATAAATCATTAAACCAATACCTAATATTTACTCTTTATATTCACGCTCAAACTCTATTTAAAAGATGTTTTTATATAAATATAAAAATAAATTTGCTGTTCTCCTGTTAACGTTGGTACCTTGTATCTATTGATTCACTGACCCATAAATTAGAACAGTAATACAGAGTAATAATGTTCGGCATTGGTAGCATATGTGATGAATGGGTAGTCATCCAGATAAACTTGCACAAAACCTTGCCACCAGGTGCATATTAATTTTTTTTGTGTGATAAATGCATATAATAATTATTATTGCTTGTATATGTTACAAAAATATATTTAGTCTAGTTTACATCGAACATAATATATAGAAATAGTTAACCAATATTTATAGTGTAGATAACAATAAAGAGCAGTGAAAATGGTCATTTCTTGTGATTAGTGAAATATTACTTTAATGCAATACTTACCATTTATTACCATGTTTTGGTCAAAATGATTTATAGTCTGGATGATTTGGTTAACTAATAAAGAGTATTCATGTTTTATTTAGGAAACACATTTGGATTAATAATATATTTATATCAAAGAAAAACAGTGTTACATCATATAAATACATGCAAAATTATAAATATGATGCATTATTATTTAATAAAGTTATACAGTTTGTCTGATGTCAGTAAGATGACTTTAAACATTTAAAACTGTGTTAGAAAAGAGACACTTTAACTATTTGTAAATTTAAAATAAATACTTAAGTGATAACCTTATTTTCTTTTCATAAAATGTTTCATGTTTGCTTTGATAGCAAGCCTTATTTATAAATCCTAATTGCTTATATGTAATAATATTTTAACTTACTTTTATGATTAATTAGCACTTGACTAATTCTCTTTTAGTGAGAATATTTAAATAACAGCATACTATATGCACAACAATAAAAAAAAACTTACAAAATTATTATATATTATCCTTATTTATAATATTATAATTATGTTATAAACAAATTGACAATTATAAGAAATTATTGTTTAGCTTTTTTTACTTTAGATTCTGGTGCATTTGGATTGGTACCTTTGTAAAATTGTTTCAATAATGCCATAGCTTCATTAGCCAATAAATGTCCCCTTAATATGTAATTGTGTTTGTAAAAGTCACTTACATTCAATACTGTCTTACCACCAAATCTATCATTGGCACAGCCGTACACAACCTCCTTAACCTTCAAATTATTTAAAGCTGCAGCACACATGATACATGGTTCAACAGTAACAAAAACGACTATATCTTTGAAGTAATGTTCATAATTAATGTTATTATTTCTACAGTAATCTAACAGAAAATCTATACAATTAATTTCTGCGTGCCTTGTCGGATTGTGGGTTATATTTACACTATTTCTAGATTCAGCAACTATGGTTCCTTCATAAGTGAAAACACATCCTACAGGAACTTCCTGAGCAGCTAGTGCTTCTGAAGCTAATTCAAGAGCTCTTTTCATAAAGTTATTTATATCTGAATTACTCATTGTCACACTTGGTATAACTAAATGAACTGTATTTATTTTCAAGGCATTAGCCTAAAATTATAGGTATTTAAATTTAAACTAACTTGTTAACCATTGAATTTGAAATCACGCCATTGCTCTGTCAAATGACAATTGACACTTGAACACTTACACTATACAGTGTTGCTATCACAAAAATTTCGAAATAATGTGTCTAGTTGGCATAATAAAAAGGACATTTACATTAAAATAAGTCCTACAATATAAATACATTTGACGTTTGGTCAAAGTTTGAGTTTATCTTAGAAATTATCAAATTACCTAATTAATTAATAGTAAATTATAATATTATTAAAAATATATACGATAAATTGATAATATTTGGACACAACTCAAAATATTAGGTCAGTGTATTGTTAATTTATTTATTTATTTATGCTTTATTGCACCAACACTTAATACACATTATACCTAAGGATTAACATTAAAAGTTGCATGAGTGCAACAGGTGGTCTTATAGCTAAAACAGCGATCTCTTCCAGGCTTCGCTCTAAGGAGCCAGCCAGGTAGGTCTATGCTTGCTCACAAGCCGAGTGTGCGGGCGTTATGAGTGCGCTTCGCAGCTAATGTCAGCCAGGAAAGGTACCAGGTCCCCTGGTACAATACCATTACCATACAATAAGACTGGATCTGTCCTGGATGAATACACTACAAGTTTATTCACTATGGATAAATGCAGAGAAACATTTAAAACCATGGAAATGAACTCAGTACTATACCCTGTTCATGTGTATAGTATGATGTGAAACAGAAAATATAACATATATAACAGTCGATGGAATGTGTAATTCAAATTAGAATTTTAAAAAAATTTAACTTATTTTTCTAAAAAGTATTATGCCAGCTAAAGAGACCCCAATCAAAAGTTCGTAACCGTTCGTAATAATAACTTAACTATGATCTTTAATAAAGATTTTTGTAATCGATATTTGTAGTTACTGCCTGTTATTCGCGTCCCTACTGTCCCACCGATATAAAATTGTACAAGCGTCTATTATTTTCAGTGTTTCTATTTAAATTTTGCTTTGAAGAAATAACATATAATAGAAAAAGTCTTTAAATTTTCGGATAACGCTTGAATCTTTAGGAACTTTTATTTAGGTCTTATATGTATTTTTTAAAATATTTTTACAATTTCTAAAATCATTAAATTAAGAAAATAATATGTTTGTCATTGCAAAGTTATGTTGATCAGAAAAAAATACATATGTCAAAAAGATCAAGCTATTTTGTACAGGGTATTACACAGATTTAAAACAACTGAAGTGTCATAAAAAAATATGTCATGATCAATAAAATAGGTATATCTTATTATTATTTAGTTAAAAAAGTCAAGACCACTTTCAGAATTCAAGACCACTTAAACAAGAAAATGTTCTAAACAGTTCAGACTGGGAAAATGTTGTCTATTCTAAACTATGAATAACAGTTTTAAAAAATTTGGCACAGTTATCCTTATCATGCTCTGAATAAACCAAAGGATAATTAACAATGTCGAATAACACTAAAATTTTACCATTAACATTTTAATTAAAAAAATATAATATAAAACTTACAACTATTTGTATTGTTCTTACATAAGAGATCAATGAAATGTTATATTTTAGCTTTTTTTTTGTTGATCAATCTACTTTTTATAATATTTTAAAAGATCATGAGCTGTTAGTTGCTCCAGTGCTTTTTGATCCCAATTATTATTGTTCACAGTTCTAGGACTTGGATGTGATAAATAAAGTATCTGAAAAAAAATATATAGACATGATTTTTTTTTTATATGATAAAAAACATAACAAAATTTATACCTTAAGTTCACCTTACAAAATTTAAATTTACCTTGATATTATTACATGGCATATATTTTTTTAAAGCTTTTTGTGCTCTGGTTTCACAGAATTTTCCTATTGCTACAACAATTTCCACTTCATACAGTTTCAATACTTTGACTAAAATAGGATCACAAATATTATAGAGACCTTCCATTTCTGAAACCTAAAATATTAATACAATTGACTAAAGATTCAAATTTCAAAATATTTTCATAATATTGCAAAATAGCTGATACTTTAAAATCTCCTGGAGTAAGGTTGCACCCGTTGCTTTTCATCCATTGTTGATTAATATAGTTATAGACAAAACTTGTTTCAAAAAAAGTATCTGGTGTTCCACAAATATTTTTAAGCAGTCCCCAAAACCTTTTCCCACTTACCTGTTAGTTATAAAATGATTAAAAGGTGATAGGAATTAAAACTTGATAATATAATACTTAAAATAGCTTACTTCAGTCCGAGTACATGCAAAGCCATTAACAGGACGTTCTCTAATTTCATTACATGGCTTACTCACAGGACCCTCTATTCCTAACCAATCTCGTACTGATGAAATTTCACCGAAAGGCACCTATATAAGTATTTGACTTAATAAATAATTAGGTAACATAAAACATCTGAAAATAAAAACTATATAAAAAATATACCAACACCAGTTTGGGACATTCCCCAAGGACCAGGATTCATGCCAAAAAACATAATACTTTTTTTTGTGTTACAATATTTTCGAACATACATTTCAAAAGTTTGTCTGGCGTATATAGTGGGATTGTAAACGCATTTAACAGCAGCTGGTAAATTAAATTCACGAAGTGAGTCATTGAGTTCATCTACGATTTCAAGATATTCTTCGGAGATACTGTTTGGTTTACCAGATCCAAGTTTTTCGGTTTCAGTAGTAAAAAATGACGATTTCACATCTAAAGCCATTATTTAAAATTAATTGACTATTGTTTACATTCTCTTTGAGCTGTCTAAGTCCATGGTCAAAGGGTCAAAACTGCAAAAACTTAATTAATGTTAAAAATATTTATTTAATGAAATATAATGTTGAAGAATATATATTTTTTTAGATTTGCAAACATTAACTTTTTTTTGAATTATTTTTAAAATTGTATGTTTAAATTGAAGCCAATGACCAGAGTATTCACTATTCACTACGACTTGTTTTACCAATCACCAATAAGTCCAATCACCTATGATGCTATTTCTTCTATAGGGATATCGATTTGCGATGAGGAATTGGAATAAAGGTGATTACTAAAATCGATTTTTAAAACGGTGGTACAGTCGAAATATTGTCGATCCAAAAATGATTTATTGTAAAGTTTACTTGAATACATTTGATTTGATTTTAAATATTTTTTTAAGTTAATCTTATGTTAGATGAAAAGATGTAGCTCTTAAATTTTCCAGTCTATTATTTAAGATTTTTTTTGTATAAAATAGGTAGGTGGAGTTACCAGTGCTACCACTTTCACCTACCAGGTACCACTGGTTACAACACTGGATAAAAACATTGTATCCAAACTCGGATACTGTTTTATGTTAATAATAATAGTATTTATATATTATTCATAAATAATAAAAATATTTATATATAAGATATTATATAGTCATTATCGAATGAATCGAATGAATATGTAATATATATTCCATTTATATCATATAAATATATTTATACTTTATATTCAATTTTAAATATCATTATATTTTCGATATACTTGCAGATTATAACCTTACAGTACGTTTCGACAATTTTACAAATTCACTAGTTATAAATATTAAAATATAAAATCGTTAAAAAAGGAGATTTTTTTATCACTAAACAGGTTAATTGTTTCCTTTTTTCTGTTTTTCTGTAATATACATATTTTCAAATAACTGTGATCGGACTATAGTAACTTTGATTTTTATTTTAACTGTCAGTGTCAAGTTGTCAACAATTGATAAACCGGATGACACGAGTTGTCACTTGTCAGTTGTCACAGATTGAAAGATAATAACATTGGGTACATATGAGAAAATAAATCAGTATTTTTCAAATTATACTTTTATTTAAAGTATGATCGACAATATTGTATTGCAAAATATTGACCATATCGTTATCTTACAATGACTAAAAATTTGGTGAACTTAATATAGCACTTATGTATTTGAACCTATTACAAGTATTTTAAACGCAACCAACAATATTCTTAGTACATTATGTACCTACAGTTTGGATGAGCGAAACTAATGCAGTAAATATTTTATTGCATATGCGGTTTGGAATGTCGTCCGCGATGCGACTCTTGTATCGTTGTAAGTGTTGATGTAGGTTTATTTATTTTTATTGTCTTTAAATGATAATATATTAAAATAGGAAAAAAAATATTGAATACAAATATGGTTTCTCTGGACGAAGATTTAATCCGCAATTTGATTGTAAAAACTTGCACACCTATTGTATTTCGGAAATTTGTTAATGATTGGCCAATGTGTGGATGGCGTCAGGAGAAATGGGTATCAATATTTGGCAATAAGGAAATACCATTTCGTTGCTTGAGAAAAAATGTCATCAGTGACGAACCATGTTGGGAGAGATGCTGTAAGATAAGAAATATGACATTTAAGAACTTTGTTGAAAATTCTATTACCAGCAACGAGTGGATGTACTTTGACTACAAACACCTTCACCAGTGGTTTAGTGGAGAAAGTGAACTATGTAAGGTAAAATTAAAACAATTTTAACATAATTATCATTTAACAAAAAGGAGTACAAGTAGTAATTGTACTACATAACACAGTTTATTTTTATTTGTATTTTTAGGAAATATCATGGAAACAGTTTGGGTATCCTGATAAAGGAGCTTCTGAGACAACCCTCTGGGTTGGGAGCAAGGGAGCTCACACTCCAGCCCACCAAGACACCTATGGCTATAACATTGTTGCACAAGTACATGGAAAGTAAGTATTTTTTTTTTTAAAAAACACAATCTTATTTTTATAACTGTTCTAGTAATATGTTATTTATTAAGGCATTCTCAAAGAGCATAGAGGTATTTTAGGCACTCAAGTTCGTTTCATGTTTCAGGAAGAGGTGGATCTTATTTCCTCCCGAAACAGGTGGTCTTAAACCTACAAGGGTACCTTATGAAGAATCTAGTGTTTACAGTGAATTAAATTTCTACTGTCCCAGTAATTTGGATGTTTTTAATGGTAATTTTTGTTTTTAATGTAATTTGCTTATTTTAATAAAGTTTTATTTTTTATATGAAATTAATTATAAAATTAAATAATAAAATTTCAGGTTTAACGGGGGGACGCATGGTTGAACTGTCAGCAGGGGATGCCCTTTTTGTGCCCAGAGGCTGGTGGCACTATGTGCAAAACATTGATCCTTTAAATATTACCTTCAATATTTGGTTGCCACATGTAAATATGTTTTAAATAATTACAATAACATAAACCAATAAGAATTATATTTCCTTGCTTTAAAACATTTGTATTATGTACAGATTAAAAATATTATAAAATAAATAAAGTTCTTATTAGATTTCATTTATTTTTTATAGGAAAAAGACAGCTCAACACATGTATCAGAAGCTCTAATTAAAATATTTGTAGCTCAAATATGTAAGGATCTTCCTCAAGATACAGCCAAACTATTGGTCAATCCTAATGAGGTAATTTGAACTTATTATTATTTTTATAATTCATAGCTATATATATAATTAGAGAGACGAAGAATCAATAATAATAATAAACCTAAAAGTACAATCGTTTTTGTAAACTTAAAAATGCCTTTCATATCTATTTAGAGCATCAATTACATCTTGATAATTTAAAATCATGTAATTACTAACTTGATGCTTGCATCTTCATGTTACATGTTTAACAATGAATTAACATCTAAACTTTCTGTTAGAATGTTACTTTCAGGAAATATATTTTATTTAACTTTAAAGATGAGACATTTAGTTTCGTGATTTCGAGTAAAAACTACATGAACAACATAAACATTTGACATGTAGATTTTGCTTTTAGCTAAAATTGTAATATTCATTTTTGTTTTTTTTTTTTAATTTTTAATATACATCATACAATCCCGTTTATCCCGTCAACTACTTTTTGAAATAAACCTTAATAAAATTAGTTTAAAGCATTAGATAAAGACACAGACAACACATACATGTGGATTTAAATATAATCAATCTGTATATGTATTCCCTTTATATTGCTCATTGCTTTAAAAATTAATTATCTTTTACTGATCATAACATATGTTTTAATGAAGTGTCTTGAACGATTTCCTCAATAAAACAGGACATGTAGCCGAGCACGTCGTAAAACTTGTCATGTCATATTATTCATATTAATTATACATTGAGTCATGCACATCTTGTCTCAGGGCTGTGCTAATAATACTTATACTGCTCTCGTACCTGGGGATTATAATGATCTATTAACATTGCCAAAATTACTATTGAATTGGCAGACACTACACAAATAACTTTCGTTTTATTTGCCCATATTGTATATACATTTGTATTATGGTTTGAAGACTGATTACAATCGCACTTCGAACAAATTGACTTTCAAAAATTAACTTCGTGTCATACCACGAAAGAAAAGAGCCGCGAGAGAGAAACTATAGAAACAGTATTATGCTTTGTATGCTGCACGCTATTTTTTGTTTTATATAATTGACTGTCGTTTCTCTATATAACCGGGAGCATATTTTTAATCTAAGACGTTTTGACTACGTGGAAGTCGCCTTGATTACTAATATCACGTAAACATTCATCATTATAGTCATAAAATATTAGGTCCCATATTAGAATAGAGGTGACGGAATAGAGGTGACGACTTAACATCACGTGCTCATTTGGGATTCAATTCCAAATGAGCACGGATGTTAAATTAATGGACCGATTATATTAATAATAATACCTTTTTTATCAGGATGATATATCAGATACACCCTTAGCAGTATTATTTTTGCAATTGGAATCTGTCGTAAATACATATTTGGATAAGAAGCGTAAAGCGCGTCGAGTGAAACGACAGCGAACGCGAGACGAGCCTCAAAGTTCCGACGTAGAAGAAGCTGATCTCAAACTTTTATTAGAAAATCACACTAACAACATTCAAATTGTTCCTACTATAACGAATAGTGATATCATCGAAATAATAAAAGGCAATTTAAAAGAATACATAGCTGAAGATAAAGCGCACGACGAGGACGAAGTAGAGGGCGCCACGAGCAATCTATGTTTAACAAAGGCTGTGATTGATGCGTTCAGCCAAAGCAACGTCATTGATCTCGTTAAGCAGAATCTCTTTGTTAAGTTAGGCTAGTGTTTGCATTAAGAGCGCAATATGTTTGTTCTATGTAATTTACGTGACGCATTGAACATTGATTAAATTATATTTTTAAGAATATATTATATGGTATAACCTTATAATTTTCTTGTATATTTGCTTAATATATTTTATATATTATTATTAATATATATATTATTAATTTGTTACTGTGTTTGTTTTTATTTATATTGTAAAATTTCAAAGTTTATATTTTTCTTGTCTTCGGATTTTATTTATAATACTTTGTCGGTGATATAATATTGTGCCTTAATAATTATATACTAAATCTTAAATCTTCTTAGTTGCTGGTTTCTATAAAGTTTATGTATATATTAACGATTTCATCATACTAATAAGTGTTTGTCATTAGGTACTACTTTATACGTATGTAAAAGATTTATACTGAAAATTTCAAAGATAAATAAAGTAATAAAACCTTCAACACTGCAACATTCTGTTTTTATTTTATTATTTTTTCAATTAGATTATTTACAAGCATTTCCTGATTATAACATAACACAAGTAATTAACAAATATATTTAATCTAAACGAATTATATAAAAATTTATTACAAACTAGTTTTTATTACAAATTACTTTTACAGTTTACCCCTTTTTGGTAGATTTGTTTGTTTTGATATATGATCTGTAGTAGAAATCACTGAACAAAATCACCATAAATAGGTTCTGTGGAATGAGGATGTATGCCGGTTCACGTGGAAAATCACAATCTGCAGCAAACACTATTGCCATGAAGTGCAAAAGTATAAGTGTGAACTGCAACTGAAATTTTTAAAAATATATTAGATTAAATTTGTATTTAAACAAGCAGTACGTTACATTATATGTTTATTCTAAACATAAATTTATTTACGAAACTGGTTATTACATCTTTCTGTCTTTAGACGTAGGTATCTAACGTGTTTCTTATAAAATTAAATAACAATTAAATATATTTTGTACTGTTTTTATGGCGGCATTTGTGCACAGCGTTTTCGCTTATATCTTTGTCACCAAACGGTCATTCTACCCTAGGTCTGTCTTCATTATTTTTAATTTTTGTTCATTTGAAGGAAACATTAATGTATACGTCCTTTACATATTGCCCGTTCCGGGCAGCTAATTCGCATCTTACGTTAAAAGAAGTGCCGTCATTACAACCACATTACAACGACTTGAGTTTTATTTTTATTTTGAAGAGACACTGGCGCCATTTTATAAAGTCGAACTAACTACTAACTTTCAAGATAAAAAACTTAATATAAAGTTAGTTCTAGTTCTTTAAATTCAACAAAATGAAATAGACATTGTATGATGACACGTCCTTGGGTGTACTGAAAGAATTAAGAAATCTTATTAAGGGATAAACATACTTTTATAATAAGTTCTCTATGGATTTTCTTTGCATATCATATTTGTGTAAGCATAAAAGTGTTAGAAACAATAAATAAAATATCGTATGTAATCTGTCGACTATGCCGAGATCAGTATAATTTTATATATCAAATTAGTAAGAAGTAGTAAAATTGTCTATGTTTAAATCTCATTGTTGTTGATTAGGGTCTATGCTGAATAACTACATCATAAAAATTACGTGAGTGAGTGAGTGAAAAATAGTTATGTAGGAATTACAAACTTAATAGATATAATAATACATTTCTTCCTAAATATAAGTCAATAAAACATAATTATAAAATTAATTTGTGATTTAAATGAGAATCTGAAGTTGACTTACGATTTGAATTTGCGTTACATGCTTTTTCCACCATAAAGACTTCTTGTATGACTCGTCCCATGTTGTCAGTAAATAGTAACTGTACATAATTATGTGTACAAATGAATTGAGCGGTAACAGAAATGTGTAGTGGCCACCTGCGAATAATAATTACCATACAATTAAGTCAGAATACATAATTTCATATTATTTAGAAACCTTTTTTTTGTACATATTGGCCTATTTATTGTGGTAATTAAAATAAAGTAACAACATTTAAATGTTCTATTGCTAGGCCTTAGGCCTCTTCTCATTTTGAGAAGAAGAATTTCACCACGCTGCGCTGTTTTTCAATGCATTTTTTGTACGGTTTGTCACGATGCTTTTCTTCACTGCCGAGCACAACATTAATTACAAACGCAAGTGCATTAAAATTCAGTGGTACTTGCCTGGGTTTGAATTTGCAGTCATCGGTTAAGATGCAAACGTTCTAACCACTGGGTCATCGTAAATAGAACATCCGAAAAAACAAGTTAGGTTCGTTAGGTATTTTTTATGGCGATTGAATTCCTCACCCACTTTGATATTATATAGGCTAGGATATTGGCTATGCTTATATTTAATGATTGAGAATGAAATGAAAATAATAATATATTCAAATAATATATGTAAAACAAATCTTTGTAAACTTTGAGGTTTCATCGGTCATTTTATAGCGTAAACAGAAAAAAGCCAAAATTATTGTCTTTGATTAGTTCTATAGTATAAGTAGTTAAACAGGACAATAAGTAAATACTATTTCTTCATGCAAACGAGATATTAACCGTTTGCAGATTTCCCAGAATAATAAACATACTAGTAACTATTATTGCCTGCCCAACTTATAACATACCACATAAACAAACAGTAATAACACAAACCTGGTAACCATTTTACCATACCCCACGCTACAGCTACCATTCCGAAATGATGGTACACGTGCAAAAATGACACCTGGTTTTGTTTTTTCCTCAGGACAAAGAATACCTTAAACAATATATCTTTAAATTTATGGGTGGTTTTATTTAACCAATTCTTTTATTAAATTAAATCATAAATACAATTAGTAATCTAAATTCAATATATCGCTGAAGTTTTGTTTCTAAAAGCGATATCGTTTTCCCTTGTAAACATAGTAGGCTATGTTTACATGTTTTGATATTTTTTCAATATTGTGGATATAATAAAAAACTAGGTCCATATCGGTTATAAATAAATATTGCGTCCGATATAAGTTATTAGCATCTAAATATCTATATTTTTGACTAAAAAAATCTTCTTATTTTTTTTAATTAAACTAAACAGAATGAATAAAAAAGAAAAACGTACAAACCTAGATTAAGACGTACTGAATATAATGAGACCAAAATTGTCTCATTTCGTAAAGGTTTAGAGGGGTTAAACGTAATATTTAAGTGTAGGCATGCCCCATCACTTGCAACTCAACGCAATCGCAAGCTACGGGTTTGGACAAACTATATGAAACGGATAGCATTCTGGAAAATACCTATTCGAACGACAGCGGCACTTCACAAACCTCTTAAAAAAATCGATGGGTTTCTGTATAAATTTTCCAATTAGGTATCCCATCGGGTATTTTATTTTATATATAAAATATCGTTGTGAAATGACATAAGACTTAAATTGTATTTATATTCAAATACTTTATAACAAGGACTTAAATGTTTATATTGTCTGTGGTCTGGTGCTAAAAGGGACAAAGTACATTTTGACTAAAATCTAAACCACATTTTGCCCTTAACGAAAAGATTTATAATGGTAAAAACGGCATAAGTTTATCATTACCAAAACCAATAAAAACGTAATATTAAATAAAAGACACATGTTATACAAAAAATCGACATCTGTTAATTTATGTACTAATTATCAAAAATAAGGATTATCGATATTGGCCGCTTTAGCACCGGGCCACAGAATCAATAATAATTAAACGTGTAGAACTTTCAAGTTCGGCTGCGCACTATCGCAGTATTTAAAACAACGCGGTTTCCAAGACTCAAATTGTCTATCAATCGGACGGCTATCCATAGCATACAATGTTATGATTTTGAATAACTTACCGTATCGAAAAGATCCACCAGTTTGATAACAAAGTAGGCGTAGCAGACTTTCCACGCGTATTCCATAACTAGCGGACCGTCATCCACTCGCTGACATATTAATTTATAGTGATTAAGCCACCCCAACTTTAGACTCTGGAAATTTAGGTACATTTATATTAAGTATTTGAAAAAAACAACTTAATACCGAGGCTAATAAAGCGCGACACACGACGACTCTTGTTTGGGATTATTGCTTTATTTTATTTATTCATTGATAAAAATGACTTATAAATAAAATAATTAGATTCGTTTTTATTTGAATACAGCTAAAGCTCACCTGGTATACGACGTACCCACAACAGAATACTTGAACGGCATTGTAGTAGGCTATTAATTTACGAAGATCATAGGCGGGTCTTTTCTCCATAAACTGAGGGAGCCACTTTAATACCGTTAGTAAGTAAATAGCAAGTAGTAATAGACCGGGAAAAGGAGAGCCTATTAAAGGCCAATCTTTTGTTCTTGGATCTGAAAATTTGACGTATCCTGTAACTTTTCTTACCATAAAATATATACTTTTTTAATTATACATATTTATATTTAATATTAAAAATGAATGGAATGCGCTTTTTTTAAATTTACAAACTACTTATAAATTCCTCTCAATACAGGACTGGCCATGATGTTTTTACTTCATTTTGTATTTTTTTATTTATTACAAATATATTTAATTAATCATTAAGGTGTCTCAAATATACAAGTTTTAAATTTGGTTTTGCTAATTTTTAATACCGCTTTTTTTTTAATTTATATATTAAATGTTATACTATATAATGGCGGTAAGCACTTGGGTTCACTTGTTCGTATACACAACATACCAGTAATTTCATCATTTAGATAAAAAAAAAGTTTCACTGTTTGCCTCATTACAAGCGCCATTATTTAAAAAAAATGTAATTATAAAAAATGATAGGTTATAAATTATTGAAATATATTATATACGTCACACTATGTTTTTATTTTAGCAAAAAAATCGCCTAGGGTGCTTTATAAGAGGACTTTATTGCGCGTGCGACGTTACTACAAACCCGAAGGATACTGAATAAAACTTCAGTAGTAACGTAACCCTAAAAGAGTGCGTTTAACATACTTAATTAAAATTTAACGTAAAAGTAATTGTTTAAGATTTCCTATTTTTCAACTATGGGAAAGTAAAGGTGTTATGCTTATTTTGAGTCTAATTTTATAGAGGATAAAATATGTCAATAAAATTATTTGTTATTTGAAAGTCTACAGTTAATAAAATGGAAAGAAGATGGGAAAAAGCAACTTAATTTTCGGCTAAAATCTATGCACGAGCAATTTTCTCGACTGCATTCATGTCCTTCGCAAGTTTCGTCACATCTTTCTTTCTAAAATAAATGTGTATTCTGTACGAACGTCACACCTAAAAGAATAAGAATTTATTTATTACTCATTTTGACTATATACTAAATTGGACATGGAATCATGCTATGAAGATTTTGATTGTAAGAAAAAAATATTACAATTTTAAATGTCTTAACCTACTGAGCTGTATAAATAAAATAGTAATAGTCTAATAGTGTAATATATAATAATAGTGTACATTTGCGAAACGTACAAGAGAACATCTTTGCATTCTTTTTTTTCAACAAGTTCACATTTTGTCCCTTTAATTGACAATGATTATATAAAGCGCTGACGGGAAATTCTGACATCCTTCATGCACTCTATAGCTGTTTTAAATAATCGTTAACTGGACTAGTTGCAAATATACTCAAACGTAATCATCGTAACTGTAAGTCTCTACTCAATAGCACCTTAAGATTTGAAGGAATAATAAAAATGGGTCCCAGTTTCTGAAAAAAAAAAACGAGCAAGTGGGAAAAACACTTCATTTTTTTAATTCCTTAAAAAGGAAGGAAATATATAAATATAACGGGGATTAATTTTGATACATACTGATTATAGAAACAGTAAAATGAAATCACATAATATTATCTGTTACTAGTTGCCATAGAACTCTGACTCCATAAAACTCTTTGTCGTTCGAGACATAGTTGAAGACAAAAACGCCTATGCGAAGGACTGACCAAATTATATCTGTGTTGGGTTGATCATTACATACGTGTCACAAGGACTGTTGGCGTAGCATCCTGAAGGTAGTAGGTAACATCAGCCTCTACTCGCTCTGCTCTGCCAAGAGCGTATCTAAAAAGAAGCTGCCCTCCGGTTTCGTCTGTTAACCGTTACTGGTTCATATGAGCATAACGCTATGTATATATATATATATGTGTTAATATTTATATATTATGGCATGTATATATTAACAAACAAACATACTTTTAAACTTTATACAATATTATAATACTACCTATATATCAACAATATCTAATATTGAAATATTTGCGTTTCGAAAATAATATTATTATACTGCCAGTTATTCAAAATATTTTTTTTTGTAAATGTATCAACGTCTTGCAATCAATGATCCATAATTAACATGCGAACGGTAATGTTAAAAGGTCGACCTTATTGAATTGTAAATTATTGTAGTTTTCCCGTGTCATTGTTTTCATTAAATCAGAATTTAAAACAAAAAAATGCAATGCATAACCGAACTAATAACAAAAAGCCAAAAAAGTATTTCTACCAAATATATATAAACTCATTAATAAATTATGAATTACCCAATAGATGAACAATAGTGATTAAGGTTAGTTGTCGGGTTTTAGAGATAAAAAAGTATTTTATGTCCTTCCTTAGAGTTCAAACTTGCTTCATACCAAATTTAATCAAATTCGATTTAGTAGTATGTTTGTGAATGAGCAACAGACAGATAGACAGAGTTACTTTCGCTTTTATAATAATATATATGTATATTTAAATTGAATCATTCAATTAGTAATTTAGGAACTGATATTGGTCAGAAAAATATTACAGATAATACGTACTTTTAAAACAAAATATAGGTAAGGCGAACATTGAACGACATTTATACGTCATTTAAATTTTTATCTTGATCTTTAGGAAAACGAAGATTAGAAAAATAGATAGTACAATAGTAATAAGTTATGCATGGTACCATAATGCATTCAACATTTTTATTCATATAAATGTTTGTTACTTTATAAAAAATATTTTATGTAGTACAATCTTTATCGGTAGCCCGCTCATGTAGTTGGGCAGAGACCTATTTTCGGCGTTGAATTAAAATTGTAAATAATGGGGGTAATTGAGGAGGATTGGAAATGAAACCCTCTTTAAGGAACTTTTTTTAAAATATTAATACTTTTGAGTTATTAACGAAAAATTAAATTAATATTAAAAAAAAACTAAATATTGAAACTATTCAGAGTGTGATTCACAGTCTGAACATTTTATTTTATTTACAAAATTTTATTTATTTTTACTACCTACTGTTTCAAAAAGCAATAAATCCAAGATAAAAGGGATCGTTATTTATTTATTACAAATAAAAAAGTGTTTGCTTTATGAACACAAAAATTAAATTTTGTTATTGTGTTAAGCCACCCTACACGTTTGGACTGATTTCGTTAAAAAAATGGTGTGTATTTGAGTGGGCTATGGATGGTTGATATTGGTAAGTAAATAAAATCCTTATTTCACCTGGACGAGGTCTATGCAGCAGCTCGTAGCATATAAATACTAAAAACATGCATGCTAAAAAGTTGGGTTAAGCTAACAAGAATAAATATAATAATAATATATAAATCTACTCGTCAAAAGAAAATTATACCAACTAAATATTATATAAAAAATATAGAATAAAATGCAGTTGATAGGATTCGTGATCATAAGCATTATATTAGATAGTAACAATTAGTTGAATTTCAACCTGCATATAGATAAAGTTCTTGATTTAGCAAATAAATTACTAGGCTTCGTTCTAAGACTTGAAAAGGAGTGCAACTGTTTTCAGTCCCTTTAATTATTTCGTGCGTAGCAGATTAGAATATTGTTGCTTAATTTAGTCACCGTGTCAAAAATTGCGTATTAATAGAATCGAGAATATACAAAAAAAAATTCCTCGTCAACTGTCATATTAGGATAAGCTTGAATTCTTATAATGAAAGATGCAATCTGTTTAATATACAAAGTCTGGAGAATAGATGAAAAATAATGTCAATGAAATTTTTATTTAATAATAATATTGACTTTCAGGAACTTTTATCAAGTTTCTCCTTAAACGTCCCTCACATAAATCCCCTAAATACGAGTCATTTCTTTTATACCAGATTATATAGAACGCAATTAGGAAAAAAGAACCATCATATCGAGGTTAACATTGTTATACATCACCAGTAATCAAGTAAAAAATTTAGACATACATATTATGTCACGATAGCCGCCCACAGTTCAATCGAAAAATAAATAATTTTATTTGTGCTCATTTCTAATTTTATGGTATTTGTAATATCTTATTGTTTTTTTTAAATTATTATTTATTATATCATTGTTAAAAATTATAATTCTTATTTCTAATCATTGATTATGTTTAATTTATATTTTTAATATATATTGTGCAATGTAAGACTACCTGTAAATAGTAGAACATCTGCCAAGATAATTTTAAAATGTATTTTTTTTATTTTGATGTGATATTGTATGAACTGTGGGTTGTCCTATTGAAAATAAAATAATATATGGTATACATTAATTTTAATATTATTTACATTGTTATAAATAAAAAAAAAAGTCAAATAAAATTTTATTAATCCAATGTGTTTGAACATTATTAGATCTTAAAAATAATTATTTTTTGAATGGGAATTCTGGATGTTTTTCTACCCCAATGAAAAATGCAAAGTCACATATACGGCCCTCTTCACCGCGGTCTAAAGCACGTAGCTCGTCCATTTCTTTTTCACTTAATTCAAAATCCCAAACGGAAATGTTCTGAAAAATAAATAGTTAATTATAGAAATTATGACTGAAGGAATATTTGCGAAGATAACAAGTATTTAGCAACGACAAGTGTAGACTTGCAGCTTTTATATGTACATATGTATCAGTATTAACAGCAATTTTTTTACTGTATTAAAAAATCGATTTCGAAAACATTTGTCGTCTATTCTATTTTATGAACATTGTAAACAAAGTTCCTTTAGTTATACAGCCTTTAATTATAAACAATCTTCATTTTATTTTGATATTGATACAAAATATAAAAAATATACTTTAATTTAGTTTACAAGGTTATTATTGCACATTACGCTGTCAGATAGATAAATGATTATATTTTATTTGTTATATTTACCTAATACTATTCGTACGTACCACTCACACAGATTAAAATAAGATAATAATAGTTTACGTTGTTCCCTCTCTTTTAAACGTACCTGTTTAATTCTAATTGGATTCGTACTCTTTGGAATTGTAGCAACTCCTTGTTGCAATAAGAATCGAAGTAGCACTTGTGCGGTTGTACGTGAATGTGAATGTGCGATTTTCTTAACTTCTGGTAATTCAAGTAGGCTGGGGTAGCTACGCCTAAAAGAGATGAATAGATTTAGTTAAACCATATTTTAGTGACATTAAAGTCTTTTAGTGACGTATTAAACATATTTTAGAGGTGTTAAATATATAACTTACCCAGTTTTTTCGGCTAAAGCATCTGCCAAAGCCTTAGAACCTAAAGGTGAATATGCGACCACTGGTATTCCTAGTTGATTAGCAGTGGCGATCAGTTGTTTCTGTTGGCATAACACGTGTACTTCTACTTGTAGACACGCTGGTTTTTCTACTGCGCATAATCGTTTAATTTGCTCCTCATTTACATTAGATACGCCAACGTGACGTACACGACCTGATTCTTTAAGCTTTAGTATGGCCTGAAAATATTCATTCAAATTAATAAATAATAATAAACATACCTTTATTCAAAATTAAATACCATGGATAAACTAATTATTTACATAAAATTAAAATGTTTATTATATTTAATAAGTACCTAATTATTTTATTTAGGATGGGTAATATTTTTACACATGTTATATCTTTTTTAACAATATTCTTAAATTTTTTTTAAATTGTTTTGTATTGTCCAATTCATTATTGCTTCATGAAATCAGTCGACTTAAATTATATTATCATTGATAATTACGTAAATTTTTATAAGCTTATCGTAACGAGATATCGGTCACTGAGATTATTTGAAAATTTGAATCTTTTTATATAATCGGACTTGCAACGCTTTACTGATGATCACGTATAAACATTAAACATATACTTGATAAATGTAAAGAAATAGACGATTTTTTTCATTTCAGTTTTTCATATCATTTCTTAGATATTTTTATCACGGATATTTCGTCTATTTAAAATATTTCTTTCAAATCATATATTTGATTCATTGATGTTATTTATTAAATTATTTAAATATTCATATCGCATACTTATAATTTTCTTAAGATCAGTAATTATTATTATTTAGTTGTTTCTAAATATATTTGGAAATACAAATAGTTAATCAAATATATTATACGTGTCCAATTATTTATCAGTAACGTTTCAATTATCTATTTATCTGGCATAACAGGCAATGACTCCCAATCTTTGCTAGTACTGACTGCAACACACATATTTTATCGTAAGCTTCATAACAAGACACTTTTTGCATTCGAGGTTGGCGTGAGAAGGAGATTATTCGGGAAGAAAGTCTTGAAAAGGCAAAAGCGAAACTCATTGTACCGGAGTCGCAAGATACCCACTCAAAAGTGTTTTGTTAAATAAATTGTACTTACCATTATTAGGTATAAAGTTTTTTTAATGAAATTGCCTATTTCGTTTTTATTTGTAACAGTTCTTTATTGAAGGGTAAAGTTCTATTCTATATATTTTTTCTACGTAGCTGTGGTGTATAAACGTGAATACTCTAAGTAGTTATAAGTGATAAAAATTAAACCAACCAGTATTTTTCCCTTTATAAATGAGTAAATAATATGAGTTTAATAAGTTGCAATAAAATTGTCATTTCTAAATAATTTCTAATTCTTTAGGTACTTATCATGATTAAAATTAGTGATTAAAAAGTTCAAGATATATGTTTTATAGAAAAACATTTCTTAATATTAAGCATAGAAATCAAATTTTTATATGTATTGCGAATGATCGTTGTTAATATTTTGGAGCACACATCTGCAGCTTTTTGGCGTAGCAATTGTTTTTGCAAGGACAAAATACTGGTACGAGAAGCTGACATTTGTGTGGATGTTCTCAGTCTAATGCTTTCAAAAGAATCAGTATCTCGTTGGAATTTATAAGACCGTTCATATGTTTCTATTTGGTCATCACCCCCACAGCAACAGGGACACAGAAGGTTTGGTATTATTCTAGAACATTTTCTTGTCTTTGTATTCGGTAATACTATTAACGTCGTTTGAGTTATGGCCTCAGCTACGTTAATACTGTTTTCATCAATTTTTTTCCCTGAATTGACTGGCATTATTACACTAGACGTAGTTTTATTTAGTTCTTCTATATTTTGCCGGGATCTCGTCGGTATCGGCGATCTGTATATCTTTGTCCAAGAGAACTTGTCGTGTGATTTTGTTGTCACATTATTATTTAAAATATTTAACATTCTTTGTTCCTCATTTATGTGTGATTTTTTATAATATACGGGATAGCTGCATTGCTTGTAGACAATATCATCTTTATAGTCACTCGTTATGATATTTGGTATATTTTTAGTATGATTTTCTTTACGCATTGACGAATCTATGCTATTCATAAATGATACGCCCATTTTTATTAATTTTTTTTCGTTGAATATAAAATGATGAAGTGCAGCTGTATTTTTATTAGAGTTGTGTTAAGACTGTAATTTTGTATAATTTATTTACGTTATCAATGACATAAGTCTGTTGACATTGTTGATTCATTATTTCATATTGATTATTATCGATTTTTTTTAAAAGCACCCATGAATTATAACATATATGAACGCTAACAAATAAGACACTGTTTTATTAAATTATATTTTAAAAATATATTGCTTTAAACGAAACTATAGAAAGTTATCAAATTAAAAGGAAAACAAAAAAAAAATAATAAATTATTACAATTATCACATATATACTTTTTTATTACAACTATTGAAAAACAATAAATAGTACTTACTTTCCAAACGGCAATGAGATCGTTTTTGTAGTCAAATTTCATGCTGCCATCTGAGTTCTTTGGATGAAGATCTCCCGGTACATGTTCAAAGGCGAATGGGGCATGTAGCAGGTAGAGGTCAATGTATTCTAAGCCCAAGTCACGATATGAGGCATCAAAATATTCCTCTACCAAATCGGGCCGATTACCTAAAAATAAATCGACCAGTAAATATAAAAAAAAGACAGAAAAAAGCTAAAGCTTTTAAAGTAATTTGAAAAGGTAATACCTTCTTAAGTATTAAGCTTATTTAACAGATTAATAATATATTATTACTACTTAGTTATTAGCCTTCTTTAACTACTAATTCGCTATACTAATATGTATTAATTATTACAGAGTCATCCATAGCCCCACTCGTACATAGCTTTCTGGATTTCTAAACTAATCAAAGACAATGAGACAATTTTACTACTCTTTAACGATTTGATATATTATTTTATAAATAATTAAGGCAATTAAAGGCAATATCAATAAAATGATATACCAACATGATATTGTGTAATTATAATTATCATTTGAATAATTTTTTTACTTATTTTATAAACATCTTCACCGCGCGGTTTTAACTGAGTTAAATGTTACTGCACCACCCACACATACTCATAAAATCATGGTACAGCCCGCGGCTGTACCATGATGTTATGAGTCTATAATGAAGTAGGACTGTGACTAGCGCGTTTAAGCAATATATTAGTAGAGAAGAACAGTAACCACCTCCAGGGGGAAGTTTCGTGACTACAAATAGTTCCTTTCTTTTAGCAGGGTCGTCACCGATCCAACGGTTGAGAGCTCGACCTAGTGCTGCCTCGTTTTCGTACACCCTAGCCGAGTCGAAGTGTCGATATCCTGCTTCTAGAGCTGCATCTACTGATGTTTCTAATATATCTGGTGGAGCCTGTAAAACATTACAAGGTCCTTAAATAAAAATACAAAAATCTATAGTTTTTCAATTACTTTATTAAAACTTTTTGTTCTTAAATGTTTTATATCTATAATGCACGTGTGACGTTTAACGTCTTAAATAGCAGAACTTCAGCGACGAAATTATGTAGCAAAAGTAAATAAACGCAATCGTTTTTAAAATGGGGAATTTATATTTTTATTGGAACCAGTTACAGGGACAGTATGTCAACAACGAATATTTGTCGAGAAAACATTCAGGATAAAAACAGTAAATGGTCGGAGGGAAGTTCTTGTCTTGCGACAACATCTAGAGGTCTGTCACCGTCGAGCGGAGATCACGACAACAGCGAAACTTATTCGTTCTGTAGTGGGAAATGCTCATGTTGTTCTGACTACCGTTACGTGTCAGAATGTTGTGAGAAGCCCATTGTTATCGTTGACTCTACCACAAAATTACAGAAATCTAAATGGATCTCTATAAAGAACTATTTCAAGCGTCATATGAAATCAAAAGCTAAAAAATCTAAATTTAATTCAAATAAGTGAGTGAACAGTGTCAAGTTATACTTGATAAGTGGTGTTCGAAATTTATAAAACATTTCCGTGTTTGTTTTAGCAAATTAAATCTTAAGGTCTTGTTGCTTTTCTGAATTTTTTCCCTCGCTTTAAAGAGAGGAAGTCGAGGACAATACAATAAAAGCCAACAGCTATGCATGGCATAGTCATTATTTTAATTTACTTCATTATACATTGCCGTTCCTAACTAGTTTTTGTTGTGATGTAATTTTCTCACGCGCTCGTTCACGCTATATGCCCTCCGTTATTTGATTGAAACTATGAACTTTTTAATATTTTAAACAATATAAAGTTTAAAGTCTACTCGTTGTTAGCTAACCTATGTTTATGCAAAAAATTAAAAGGTTTGTACCGTAGCTACGTTGTTGCCCTAAAAAATGGATATACCGAGAAACACACTTTATAATGATTACATTTTTAATGATATTAAAAGGTATTTTTGATTTTCATGAAATATGCATATGCAAATATTCGTACAGTAACAGATATGATAACAATATTTAGTTTAGTACTGGCTGGAGGTCAAAGGAAAAACATTGCGTTGATAAGTGACTATGACTAATTATAACATTTTCAAAAATATGGCACATAAAAGAACCTCACAACGAGTTAAAGTCAGAAAGGGATACGATTGTGATAGTACTAATTAAATAAGGAGTAAACAATCTTATCTGATATATTACTTCACAAAAAGAGATTTCGAATTGTTAAAAAAATATATACAAACATTATGTAAAGATTCTACAGTATCTGATTATAACTTACTCAGATTATGATATACCTACTTATATCAATTCCTTGTACCTACAAGGAATTGAATACAGGTGCTTGGGAATTCTTTCAAATATATTTTTCGTAATGAGGTCACTTTACGTAATTGCATATCTACTTATTTGAAATTATTATGCCCGGTTTATGCTGTATGTACATAGCGTGTCTGCACACAATATGAATATAAATGCCACGATTCTCTACATATTCATAGTATTTTTAAATGATTTGAACAATATTTATCGAAAACAATAAGGTAATCAAAGCTGTGAGAAATATTAAAAAACAGTTACAAAACAGAAAGCAGTATGTTGCGACCAAAAGTTGATCGGCCAGGACTGATTTTTCAAAATTACTATCATACAAGGTAATATTTTCGATCATTCGCCTGTTTGCCTGATGATCTGAATCTGCGATGCTTTGAAATGTACCACAATATATTTCATTAAGTGTAAAGGCAAAATATGTTTTTATATGTTGGAAAGTATCGGAAAAAGTAAAAGTTTTACTATTTTACAAACTTAAAGCATATACATATCTATAATATAGAGATTAAATAAATGTATAATTTAAACATGGTGTATATTCGTTGGTGTATATCATAATTATAATAAATTGTATTAAGTGTTTCCGAAAATGATTTACGAGAGTAGTATCGTTCAAACACAGAAAAATATATGAATAAGAAGCATCGATTAATCACTGACAATACATCGTTAAAATGGGCTTTTATTGAAAATGTATAAATAAATATATAAAAATAAATGTTTTTTATAATATATATCACTTAACTTTTAGTAATACACACACACATAATATTGTGGTTTTGTTTATTAATATATAAGTAGATACTTTTTTTAAAGAGTGCTACAATAACAATATTTTTACCTGCCAGGTACCGAATCCGATTCGTGGCATACGGTTGCCACCTTCTAACTCGAAATATTGAGGAATAGACATTTTAATTATTACACTTTAATTAAACTAAATATTTATTGTATGTAAATACTATATAGTAACTAAAATTGGAAACGTAATTGTTGTTTTATTAAAATGAACGAAATTGTAGTGAGAGAGATCGCGTAACTGTTTTGCACCAAGGTTATAGCTTGACTGGCTGACTGCATACTGACGTACTGGTTGAAAATAACAGGTTTATGTACTTCGTCACGTTTAGGTAATTCTTTAAGCTAGTCTGGTTTATTGTAAATATATATATACATTTATATATATTTAAAAAATATGCAAAACATAAACCTACTACATAGCCTGTCTGTCTTAAAACTATCAATATATAATTAAATGATTATGAAAGTTGCATGTCAATAGAGTTTGTAATTCTTGAATAAAACCGAAATTACAAAACAAGACCTATTATGTATATAACTAAGTAATACCTATGAAGAAAAATAAATATATGTTACAATACAATTATTTATTTAATTTATTTATTTATTCAATTTTATAACCATAAAAACGGCAACGAAATGATAAAATGTTACTTCACTGAATCAGTTTTTAATAATACTTTATAATTTTTATTTTGTTTTATACGATGAAGCATATTTGTATTGTGTGTTAGTTCCATAGCGTCAATAATATACAATGTTGTCATAAAATTATATTACTAAAGTTAATACTAATCTATATACGAAATTATATTAATAAAATAACGTTATGTACTATATATTATGTAATATATAAAATTTTAACTTTAGTAGATAACTTTTTAATACTAGCAAAAATTTACAAAATGACTGACACAATGAATACTTGAATAAATAAATAATAATTAATAATTATTATTAAGCAACATGTTCTATGATAATATAAAAATAATTATATTTATGAAATAAAAGTAAGCATAACAATTATTCAATTCGACCGTATTTTATGCGGTAATTTAAAATAAAAAAAATGTCCACGTAATCGTTGCGGATCTAAGTTGTACAAGCGGTGTCCTTAGACGGGGAACGGCATTGAACGGTAGTTAGATAGTTTTTGTGCATTTGCAATTACTATTATACTATTGAACGTTAGAACCTATAGCGGAAGTAATTTAAAATAAATATATTGAATTATTACCCTCTTTGGAGATTCAAGGAATGTTTAGCCATTTCTAAAATATTCTTAAGCATAAAGTCATCTGTTTTAGATAATTTTGATTATTTTATTACAAACTATTCATATCTGCATGCATACATGGAGACATAATTTAAATAATTAAATTAACTATGTCACTGAGTAAGGTTTTAATCATCGCAGTTTAAAAAGTTTAAAATACAAAGCGAAGTAAGTAATCGTTATTTAAACATAAGTATTATTGCAATTTGCAGCCATCCGAAGGTGAAGAGCCGATTCTATATTAACTTGTAACAATTGTTAAGATAACATCAATTCAATGTTGGGTTTTGTCAAGTAGCGGTTTAAAAATTAAATAATGTGGCTCTCGAAAATGCGGCATTATATTATTTAGATGGTTACGACGATTACGCAATCACATCGAGATGATCGAAGTTTTTCCCCTTGCAATTTTAAATTATCTCATTATTTGTAATATTTTTTAATGTAAACAGTTCAGACTAAATATAAATTTATATTATCTGTTAATTTTTTCTTTAATTTCAGTTTATGGGTAAAAGTGATTAATAAAAATACTATTAAATTACTATCTTTACATAACTATTTTTTTTATTTAATTATTATATAGATTGGCTCGTAAGTTAGGGTACTACTACTTAAATCTACGGGTGACTCCTCGTCATAATCTCGTACCGATACGTTCAGGAGTATTCCCTTGGCATACACAAAAACGAAAAAAAAATTTGTTAGGTAGGTATGTAGGTATGATATAGTATAAAAGTATATCACACATAATAAAATAAAAAATATTTTATTAAAGTATATACAAATTAAAATGAAACTGTGTAACTGAATTAGTCACTTGGTGGTAAGGCTTTTTGCAAGTTCTTATAACGAGGTACTACCATTCTTCGGTTGTTCTACCACCAAACAGCAATTCTTGGTATTATTGTGTTCCCGCTAAATATTAAGTAGTATTCTTTACTTTTTCATGCGAATGAAAAACAGTTCTGGAATCGAAAAGAAACCTTTCGAGTCCAAACTTAGACCTACGAAATCAAACACTAAAAACAAATATATAAATCGGTCCAGCCATTTAGGAGATCGGTGACATATACACAAGAATTATATATATTATTAGGATAATGAATTATTTAATACTTATGATAAGTATTAAATAGTACAGTATAGTACATAATTATACTACATTTTTTTTCCATTAACAGACTGTAAATTTCCCACTGTTGGGCTAAGGCCTCCTCTCCCTTTGAGGATAAGGTATGGAGCACATTCCACCACGCTGCTGCAATTCGGGTTGGTGGAATACACATGTTGCAGAATTTCGTTGAAATTAGACACATGCAGGTTTCCTCACGATGTTTTCCTTCACCGCCGAGCATGAGATGAATTATAAACACAAATTAAGCACATGAAAATTCAGTGGTGCTTGCCTGGGTTTGAACCCGAAATCATCGGTTAAGATGCACGCTTTCTAACCATTGGGCCATCTTGGCTCTATACTACAACTAATTTCATTTTTTTTTATTTAATAGGTTAATGAAAAAGATGTTTGTAACAAAAACCAATTTGGCATATGTGCAAACATCAATGAGATTTTAATTGGCCACCACAATCCGATATTATATTACTCCTGATAATTCCGGAACAATGGTAATATAATATAAGTTACAAATTAATTTTCCCACATACCCTTAAAGTAATAACATCCTTTTGTGCAATGTATCCATTTCGGATTCGCATCGTGCGTATGAATGAACTAACGTCACAACACTCGTGTGCTCATTGGAGCGTGCTCCCCATTGATAGCGGCTACTGATAAACATCTTTACATTTCAAGGGGATCAACCCCTGTTTGTAGGGAGGCGTGTCCTACAGAAATCCACCCCTAATTGTGCAAGCTTATAAAAGTAACAAATAGACCGCTTATGTTTAGTTGGAGAACATAAACAGTTGAAAACATGAACTTATCTTCCGTGCAATCGAGTGCGAAGTGCGGTAGTTCCGATTTTAGTATTGAGAGAATTTTAAGTGAAGATAATAAGGATCGGGAAGAAAGTAGTCAGGTTCCAAATTGGTTGTGTTGTACGCGCTATCAGCCGCCAAGACTACCACGTTAGCATTTTTTATATATTTTTCAGTCGGGTTTTAAATTGTTTTTAATGTATACAGGCCAAAACTTATATTAGCTACTCATTTTCATCCTTCTGATAATTTAATAAATTAGCGATTATAATTATGTGTTAAGATATATTCCGTAAATTGTTCACTGCCTCTTTTGTATTTTTAATTAGCTTATAATTAAAAATACAAAAGAGATAGGTAGGTAGGTATATCACGAGTTCTTAGATTCAAACCCGGTGGGAATAGTACACAGTTATGATCTTTTTCTGGCAATAAATTCTCAATAGTAGTACGGAGTTCAGTAAACGTGTGAGAGTAAGAAGTAAAGTGTATCTGTACGTACCGGTGTTTGTTAACAAATTATGAGCAAAAGAACAAAAGATGAAATATTTGATTGACGCTAAGCAATGTTACTGTTAATTGCTTTTATTGTAACATTATTAAATAAATAAAAACTTCAGGTGCACCTAACGCCTGCCGTGCACGTCGCTCTGGTCGGCATGCGAGAGTGCCATTCACAAGTGCGCAGGCGGCGGCGTTGGAGGCTGCGTATGCGCGTGCACCTTACCTCGCGCCACCGGCGCTGCGTGCTTTAGCTGCAGCGTTGCAGCTCAGAGATGATAGAGTGAGTAGTAGTAGTATATTTACTTTTAAAGGAAAATGTAGGAAAAAAAACTATCTGGAATTAAAAATGGTGCTGTCAAAATAATGCCATTTAAACTACAAAATTAGTAAATGAGACAAAAAAGATCAATTTATAATAAAGCGAGAGTGTGCTGATTCAAATTGCATCAGATATGATATTTCTGAGAATATTGTATTACTTAGATTACAATGACATGATTGTGTTTATTTAAGAAATTCCAATCGACATAGCTTTTCAACTAGATTAAATGTTTTTTACTAATTTAATGTTTAATTTATGTTTTAGATAAAGATATGGTTTCAAAATAGAAGAGCAAGAGAACGAAGAGAAAAAACTGGGCCCATCACGCCCCCCCACGCTGTGGCGTTACCCTCAACTGCTTCTCAAAGTAACATTTTTACCGAAGCTTGGAATCAAAGTCAAGAAAATATCTCATTGGTCCTACACAGTCAGCATTCTGAATTAGGTGCAAATTTAAATATATCAAATAAAGTATATTTTTGTCCATCTCTCAGTACTTCCGAGGAAGATTCAAACGAAAGCCGATGCGAATCTCCAATAGACGTCGAAAACATTCATGGATGATACATATTAATTAATTTATTCGAGTTTTACATAAAATAATACTGTGATAAGGATTTTAATATAAATGTAATGTAATTATATTATAATTAAGTAAATGACTATATTTTTTACTTTAATTGGATAATAAAATAATTTATAAATCGAATAACAATATCTTGCTTACTTTGAATTTATTTAACTAATTTTAATGTAGTAGTGTAAATAGGCAAGTTTTCCTGTTGTCAATATGTCTAGTTATTCGTAATGAAAACATCGTAATATTATCTGATTGGATGGTTAATTACAATTTGACTTTAGGACCTGGTTACGACCGAGAAACTCGCGCAAATGATATAATAATGTTACATTATATGATACCCTTTTCATAATGATAGATTCAATTCAAAGAAAATTTAATGATCACCGCCAGACTGGTTTATGAAATAAATAATAATATACTAAAACTAAATCGCTGCCATTTCGTATCACCCTCTCTTATGTGCAAGCAATATTTTTAACATTGCTTGCACATAACAAGTATACAAAGAAAAATGTTTTATAAAGATGACATGAAAAATATGTAAATTTGATTATTAAATCAAATTTATTTGAGACACTGATATCTTACGACCAATTTTGCCAATCTCAAGTGGACATCGCAGGACATATTCAAATGCACAAACGTTTGCTTAAACACAAGTGTATTCCTTCACTCTCCTAATCCGATAGGACACCAAATCCAACACGATCGGATATTTCAAGTGGAGAAGCAACGGCTTTATGGTACTCGTATATTTTTGATATAGAATTGACGCGATATCATGAAGCGAGAGCTTAAATAGTCTATGATATTAATTGTGCATTTACGAAAAATTGCGTTTTGAACGTCGACAAAACTGTTATTGGAACTGGAAGTGAAATTACAGAGGATATAAGTTGTTAAGTGGAATTTTGTCATTTTATAGATAAACGTACACATATTCGTCAAGAAATGGAAGTAGTGCTCAATATAGCTGATCTATTAGCAAATGGAATGGAAAACGTAAATTTAAGGTTTGTTTAGGTATTATGTCAAGAAATAAATATGGAGTATATATAACTTAATTTTTTGTCATAATACCTATACAAGAGTTGAAATAAATTCCGTTTCGGCTTAACAAGGGTACATATACCTACTACTTAGATTACATGTATTGTACATATAAATGTTCCTCTTGAATAGCTCTGTTTATTAATAAAAACCGCATTAAAATCCGTTGCGTAGTTTAAAAGATCTAAGCGTACAGATGGCGGGAAACGGCTTTGTTTGTTAAATAGTACTTCAAAAGTTGAAAAAAGTATAATTCATACGAAGTCATTATGTATTACAAACAATATCCAAAACTATAATGCTAAAATCAACGCTACACGGACATAATTAATAGTGTTTATAGGAAACATATAAATCAAATACAGCCAATCGAATTGATCATGATTACATATGCATACATTTTTATTTAAACGTCTTTATATGCAGAGTTTTTTGATAAATTATTAACTCAGATAACAGTACAATTAAAGTAATTATCAACAGATGCAGCTAAATTATTACAAATATACCATTGAATGTTCATTTGAACGAATCACTTCTGTAGATTTTATAGAAGTGTTTAATTCTGAATATTACAAAAAAATATTGACTTATAGGATATTTCTGAGAATCTCATTAATAGTAATCATAATGTATATGCTATTTTTCGGATTTAATGATAATTAAGTTTTATGACTATTCGAAAAAAAAAAAAAAATATAAATAATTAAAAACTTGCCCATTTCTTGTATAGCGTTGCTCAGGCATATATACGATGCACACATCACAATAAAATGCTGGTATATATATATATTATATATTGATATATCTAAAGCAATCTATTGCGTGGCACTTGTAATGTTTTTATACAAGCTTATGCTTAAAAGGAAATATTTGATGTATTTTCTTCATTACTAACTAAAAGATCTGAACATATTTCTAAAATGGTGTTGTTTGGCTGTGTGCTAAGAAATAAGTTTTCCACAGGGATCAATATTGGCCTATTTTTTATTTGCAATATACATTGTTAGGAATATATCTATGTCTAAATCTCATTGTCTTTAATAGGGTATTTTCGGTAGTGAAGAAAAAATAACGAAATTTGATAAAAATTAAAATATATATATTATACTCAAAATCTAAATATTTAATTTTGATTTTGAGTCAAAAAGCGCATTAATAATTTATTATATTAAAATTAAAAGTCGTAATTTTTGGTCCGTATATCACGTGATCTAAAACACGAGCCGTCATGGTAGGGCGTCAATTAGACAAAAACTGTCATTTCAATAATGATACTTTGATGAACGACTTTTCTGGAGTTTTAATGCTAGTATTTATACATTACACTCCAACGATAGTGATTGTAATTCATTATTATCCCAAAAAATACCAAATATTTACAGCTGTCAACGTTGAATGAATGCCAGTCATACATACACAACTGTTGTTTTTATCAGTGTGACGTCAGAAAATGACAGACAGGGTTTTTGCGAGAATATAATATTTATTTTATTTAGTTTTATGGCAAGAAAACGTGTTTATTTTACGTAAACATATTTTTTTGTAGCTTCAAAATGTTATTACGAAAATCATCATTTTGAAGTACTTTTTCAAACATAGTAGAATACCCTATTCATTAGTATAGACAGTACCCATTATGCCAGAGGATTCTGCTGTAATAATAAGTATATCAATAAGCAGTTAAATAAGACTCAGTAAATCGATAGTGTAAATTATACAAACATAAAATATGATTTCTCATTTCATATTTACTCACGAAGGCGCGTCCTTAAACTTCTATCACCGTGCATTATTGAGGTAATGAGGCTCATGCTTACTAAATGTATTAGTGTGTGTGAGTTGACTAAGAGTAAAGACAGCAAAAAAAAATACAATTTGAATATTTTAATTAAGCTTACTTTGGTAAAAAATAATTAGTTTGTCGTAAATGAATAGATTCATACTTAAGTTATGGTTTACATTACATACATTGAATTATTTTATTTTATAAGCCAAAAATTTAGTGTTGTTTCATTAATCCAAAGTAACACAACAAAATGTTAAGCTATTATTATTAGATAGTGGATAGTGAATATCTCAATGTAAACGAGTTTCATTAGAATTCATTGAATTCATTTAATAGTGCACAACACTAAATGAATCGGATTGTTCGAGAACGAGTGGCGCAGACGTTCAGTCGCTTCTGTTTAAAGGAACCGATAACATTCATTAATCACAGTCATATCACTTCGCGAGACTATTGCCCAATAATTATTATACTATTTCGTAGAATGGCACTTAAACTTTATTTATTTCATTATATTCTATATAGGTACTTTAAAAAGGAACTAACTCATTGGTCTAGTGACTAGCGAAAATGCTATCGGGTTTGTCTGCTAATAAATTCACTGCAACAGCCTAGTCTCAGTTATTTGATAGGCAGACTCTGTGCAAGCCCTTTTGGGTAGGTTACCTCTTACTCATCACTTCTTCTACCGTAAAGCTCACGCAAGCTCTTTTGTTAAATATTCTTCATTGAATGGCTGTTGGATCCGATATTTGATACACTTTATTTTTTTTACTTAAATAAATAATTTAATACAAACCAGGAAATTTAAGTAAAAGTCGTGATTATTTTATTTGTTTTATTTCTCAAGATTAACTTTGGAAATGCATTGATAAGAAATTTTTATTTAATTTAAAGTATAACTAATAATTCTTAAGCGCCTGCAAGTTCTATCCGTGTATTGGGTGGTTCTGGTAATGTATCATCTTCCATCGCCGTCGCCTCGGTAGCTTTACTCAGGATTTCGTAATGTGAAATCTCTTCTTTCGGTGGACTTGTTTCATCAAGACTGTACCTGAGAATACAAATATATTATTAAAACGAGCCTCTAGTCACTCATATTTTTGTGTACATCGTAAGCAAATTTAGAGGTAGAGTATGCTGTACGACCAAAACCGATTAAGTTACATTAAGTGACATTTAGTTTATCATATAACACAAAAGATAGTTGGTACCACATGTTTCGGTTCTTTTCTGTAGAATATACATTCCAATCGGTGATAGCTTTTAATCTAATTAATTACGTATTAAGCGTGGCTGTTGGAGGTTGAATAAAAGTAAAGTAAAGTAAAGTAAAGTAAAGTAAAGTAAAAAAGTTACTAGGTATGATAGTTGTTAATTAAAAGCCCGTGCAAAAGCCGATTCGTTTGAAGACGGTTGAGGCTTTTGTTCCAATATAAATAAAGATATATTTATTAAGAACTATTTACTGTTAGCAAATCGCATGGACGTAAATATAATATTTATTTATTTTATTTTTCTACAATCCTCCTTAAATTGGAATAGACTTTATTTACAACCATGATCTACCCCTAAACATTCTCTTTTAAATAAGAATATTTTTTACAACTTTTACAATTGGACGATTTATTTATATTTCATGTAAATCAATGTTATCTTTTCCTTAATCAGCAGCTTTATGTCCCAAGGCTGAGCTAAGGCACATCCTCTCCTTTTTTCAGGCAATATTGATCAATATCTTTAAATTTAAAATAGATACATGTTTTAAATAATTCGGTGAAGATATCAGTATAATTAGCTGGTCAACCTAGAGGTTAATAAATGTCACTTTAATTGGTAATTTTATGATAATTACGTCGCGTGTTTGTTTTCTAATACATCTGTTAGAATTCGTCGATGATAATTATTTAAGTTTAAGCGTAGGTACCTACTTAATTTGCGGTTAACAACCTCGTGATTTAACAACATTATCATTGGTATATAATTGTCTGATACGAACTTGTTTATCTTAAAATCCCGGTTCTTCGAAACATCAGACTTAAACTATTGGCCTTGACATTCAATATCAATCCAGTCTATGGAAACTGGAGTGTAAAAATCATTTCTATAATTAACTTAATTAATTCATCATGGTTATCTATATTTTTGTACCTACATTGTACTTGTTGTAAGAAATTTCTTAATTAATTTGACAGACATATCCAAAAATGTAGCTATCTCTTTCTCAAGTGGGAGGTTGAAAAGGGATAGCTAGTTATCCTGTCAAAGGTGTTTAGATTAGACGTCGTGTACGGCATAATTGGCAACAACAAAATTAATATTAAATTTCTATATTATCTGATTCTATTCTGCACGTGTTTCGTGAACCGAATATTCAACCTCACCGATTGTTCGCACTTACGATAGCGAACGTCGAACGTTGACCACACACGATGAATATGCGATGCGCGTGTGATCCGACCGCTGCCGTCACGTGACCGATGCATGACTGACAAATACGTATGGAATAAACTATTCGAATCCGGTTTTTTTATTTTGCTGAAAAAAGTAATCTTTTTAATACCGTAATTGGAAAGAAGGAACACATGAGATTCGTTCATAGAAAGTAAATTGTATTTTAATTTTATTTAGTGTCTCATTTCAAATTGTATATGTGTATACCTGTGATTGAATACTTTTACTTTTAACCGAAATAGGCACTCTTTAATACAAATCAAATACTATAATAATAATAAGTCAATAGTGTCCATCATTCGATTTTTAAAAAGCTTCTACAAAAAGTATTTTTTATTTCATTTAGATCACACTTTGTTTTAGCTTTATTATCTTTGTGTTTACACTTTTGAAACGAGTGTTGTAAGAATGTCCTAGGTGCTTGTAAGGATCTATGTATGCGAATAAAGTATATTTTGATTTAAATTGAATAAAAAGGAAATTGAAAGATACTTCTTAGTATAAAGACAAGGGCGTATGACATTGTTTAGAGTTAGACGGAGAGACGCACGCGGGGCGCGGGTCACGGGTTGACGACCACTGTTCTAGATATTATCGCTATCTATTTCGCGAACTATTTCCAATCTAATTAAACGAAATATTCCGCTAAATCACTTCAAGAAAAAACAAATAAATGTAAGTATGTAGTACTAAAGATATTACGCATTATATGATTGAAAACATTATTAATAATGTAATTACTTTCCGATTTAATTCGTCATTCATTATTTTTAAATATTTAGAAAAAAAAAATACTTAGGTATATCAACTCAAACTCCTTGTGTAATAGATAATTTTTGATCGAAATCAAACCACAATTACCGATCGTTAAAAAAAAACATGATTTTATAGTCGACAACATATATCCGCAAAATGCGTACAATCGAGATACATATTCTGATTTTAAATTCATAATATTCAATGACATGACAGTTCAACGGGTGATCATATTTGACGTTTACAGATGCGTTCAGAAAGTGTGTTTAGAAAATTTGTTTAGTTTTATTTATTTCACCGGAGCCGGGTTTTCATCTAGTATGTAATATTTAAATACGATTTTTCACTTTTATGCGGGTACGTCTACAACTCATCGTTACAATGACATATATTACTAATAGTATTTACATTTCCCTCTGCAATAGAGAGATAAACTGACCCACAAGCCCTGAAGAATGCGGCGGCGGTGGGGTTGTGTGTGAGCGCAGTGAGCCGCACGCAGCGCATGCGCGTCGCTTGCGCTAGCCGCTCGAGTACGCTCAGCACGCGCTGGCCCAGCCCGCGGCGTCTTCCTTCCGCCTCGATTTGCAACTCGTAACTGTTAATAAAATACAACATCAAAGTAATTAAGGCTGGCTCATCGGTTGCTGCACGTGGATCTTGACCTGAGGTCGTTGATTCTAATTCGGGCAAGCAAGTTTGCTTAATTATTATTTACAAGAACATTAATTGTACGCTTGTCACGTCAGTATTCTAAATGTAAAGCTGATTTAAGTGCGAAGCCTTACAACTTTTAAATTAATATTGTACATATATAAAAAGAAAAAAACTTTTAAGCGCGCTGCATCTTACAGTATATTTTTTATGGACCTACGTAAAATACTAATTTACGTTTTTTCAGTATGTATTACCTACAACAAAAAAATGTGTCCTCATCTATTAACACAGATTACACCCTTATTCGGCGAACTATACAAATAATGAAAATATATCTGTGGCAAATGGTGTCAGCTCAGTACAGTTAAGTCGAATCGTAGCACTGGTTTATGGATCTTAACTTCGGACAATAAGTTATTTTTTTTATGAAAACAGATAATAGAATGAAAACCTTAAATTATATTACAAGTTAAATTATCTACAATACATAACCAAGCGTAATAAATTATATTTCGTATTAAAATTATGTTTAGAAACTGCACTATTGATAACTCTATAGAAGAGAGTAAAGAAAATACGACCGGAAATATTTACCTTAAACCTTACAACGGTGATATTGTTTTGTCGTAATATCTTATTTCCTCGGTTTGTATTTTGTCCGTACTTAATACTAATGATAAAATTGGTTCACAATTACTTTTACATATTGACCCCTTTACATAAAATATTCACATGAACTCATTCAAGATAAAAAAATATATATTATCATTTTTTTATTATTGCTAAGCTGGACTCGTGTAGGTATTCTAGCGTTATCGTGAACTTGTATGCACGTAGTGCTGCATGCGTGGAGGTGAACTTCAAAAAAAATAATTGATAAAAGAATCCGCCAAGATATGAGAAAACGAAAATATTTAGGCTTAATTAATTGGTTACAATACGGATCCCCCTAATAAAAATTGTGTTTTATAAAAAGTATATATTGCAATAAAATATAATATATATTGCAATATACAGTTAATTAACGGATACAATAAAAAATAACATTTAATTTCATTTGTATATGACGGACGCTTGCAGTTAAATAAATGAATGTCTATAAAATGTGAACTAATACGATAAAATTCAAATTCCAACAATTACCATTTCGCACAATATACATATATCGGAAATCAATAATATTGTTGTTTGTTTGACAAGATTACCGATTATGTGAGACCGCTTCTCCGAACTCACCGACTCACCTACCCGAGTAAGCGAATGGCAAGTTTTAAACTGAATAAGAACCGTAGGTTATTTACGCGCATAGTATTGTGAGAAAGAAAATCTATCAGTGATATCTTGTAGTCGAGTGTAGTGAAAAGGTCGTGTACGCGTGCGGGCAATTATTTCAGGGTGACGTCAGATGGGTCAGCCGTCAGGCGGGATGGGAGCGCGGACATCGCGGCGCGCCGCAATCTTTGTCGAACAGCAGCGGGATGAGCGCGCGGATGCTGTGGCTGGTGCTTGTCTGCGCTTCAGTGGCGCATGCAGCACGCATCTTGGCCGTACTACCAACTAACACGAAAAGCCACTATGCGATGTACGGCCGCCTCATCGATGCTCTTGCCCGGAAGAACCACCAGTTGACCGTCATAACACATTTCACAATGGTATGTATTGCAAGATATGTCATAATATTATCAATTTGTCTTTTTTTCTATAATTATTATAATAATAATTAATAATTACACGAATTAAATTATGCAATAACTATGTCCTATAAAACCGGTCAGTTAAAACAAAGTCTAGACTTCCGAAAGTATTTTCATAATATTACTATTTCCCCTAGTTCCATCACATTCTGTTACCAGTTTTGACCAGTAAACAGCTAATTATAATCGAATAATTGTCTGAGCAATTAAAACGACATACACAACCTTTAAGGTAATTAGTTCAAATTCCTTAGATAAATAAATAATATTTTTATACATTTCAAACAAAAAAACACACCACACTATTTGAAACGGTCTCCAAAATATTTATGGAATATTCTTTATTTTATCGTATTTTTGATTGGGTGGAAAATGAAAAATTAAATATATTACCACCAAGTATATTACGTACCAAGTCGCGGCCAGTGTAAAAGACGCGAAAGCATCATCTGTATGTCTATTAACTTAATTTATTTATTGTTTATGTTATCGAATTAAGTAACCGGGTCGAAGGGTGAACTACAATTAAGGGACTATCTGTACTAGAGCACTGTTCTCGCAGATAAAACAACGTTAGATATTATAAATTACAACTTCCTATAATTACGAGTGTGTTTCTAACATAATCTTTCTCCATACATTGAAAAAGATCAACAAACGTTAGGCATAGAAGTTACCGTGCTTAATAAAATTAGATAATTTATTAAATACCGCAACTTAAGTGGAAAAAGAAAACAAGTGTTTGTCAGGTTTGCGCATTTAAATATTCAGGAATAAAAGTGAAGTGGTGTTCTAGTAAAGTTTTTTTTCTGGACATTTTTGATCTTAACCCATAAAGATAAGTCTAAAAGTTTACTTCGTTACATAATCACTGGAATTATACGTCGATCATTTAGATAAATTAATTATATGCATAATATCTTACTCCCATGATCTTATTGATATGATTCGATGAGTGAGTCAGATTTGATATTAGAAACATATTTTTGTAAGGATTTTCGTATGAGAATTAACCTTACTCGATATTAATTCGCAGGTATCACCAGTCCTAAGTCGTTTCTTAGGAAGGGTCTTAGTGGGAAGATCCCACAAGAGTTCTGCTTTTTTATTTTTATATATCCTCAAAAAGGAACACGTTTAAATACGTAGTAAGTAAATACAGCAAAGATTTTGACCTGCGCACGAACATTCAACGTGATAGTGCAAACCTTTTTATTTTTATTATAACTAAGGCGCCGTGTTTTGGAGATTGCCCACAGTTGTTAAGATACCAAAACATGCTATTTCGCATTAATTCAAGATTTCAAGTTCAACGACCGTTCATGTTACGTTATATCGCCGGCTAAGACTGATAATTATTAAGCGAGTTTTTATTTTTGTTTAGAAAAAACTTATTTTATCATAATATTATTAATGCGAATGTAACTCTGTCTGATTAAGTGATGATGATGAATATAGTACGGTTGATATAAAATTATATTAAGGTATTTAGATCAATTATAAATTTCATAATTAGTTAAATTTATTTATTGCTGATTTATTAATTTAGTTTAACGCGAAATGAAAGAAAAAACAAAATAATATAATATACGTTTATATTTAGAAGAATCGATATTTATATATTATGTTTACTGTTTTTTCCATGTATTTCGAATATTTTGGAAAATTGTTATAAATGCCATCGTTAAAAACACCAATTTAATTTTTTTTCTTTCTGCCAATAAAATATATTAATTTATTTTCGACAAGGTTGTGTAAGAACAATTATAATTATATCAAAGTATTTTTTAACAATTCTATGAGTAGTATGTTTGTAAGATGCTTGATTATATTAAAATAGGTATTAACATAAGCTAAACGTGAACTTTGTTATTGATATAAAAACTTATGATAGTATTCAATAATAATCGAAAAATAATGAAAATAAATAACATGTCAAATGTCTTATTGCTGGTCTCCCTCCTCCTGGAGTTTACCTCTGTAACAGTACAGACTGTACTACATAGCCTTCTGACTTACTTCTCTACTATCTAATGAAAGATAATAGGATTTAGGCATAGACAATTTTACTGCTTTTAACTAATATAAATTTATAACAATTACATTACACTGATACAATTCGAATATTTTAATTTCGGTCATATGATTTTTGGATTATTTCCTTTCACCGAGCAATAGATGATTTAATAAGCTCGGTGATGCTAGCCTAGTTAAACGCAGCACCGTCGGTTAAGATGCACGTTCCGAACCAATAACCTCGGCACATGTACTTTTATGTAACTTAAATTATAAAATACAGTAATTATTTTCTATACATAAGTGAATAATTAGAGACTATTTTGTTTACAACTAATTGCGGGTCAAAAAACTAAGATAATAATTATACCGATTGTTTACCTACCAATTTTTTTGGTACGTCTAAACTCATAACGATAACATATAATTTAAATATCACTATCTCGATTTTACGCAAGTGAGTGTGAGCGCAAAATATTTGAAATAAGTCTAATCGTCGGCAGACGTTGTCTGCAATTGAAACAAGCCTAATCATCGGCAGACGTTGTCTGCAATATATTTATGTACTAAAATTTTATGTATATTGGTTTAGTAGTTCTCTCATTTAACCGTTAGTGAACAAAATGAAAATAAATATAGAATAACATCTCATTTATTATTATAGATTACAATGTTCGTCATTAGGGCATTAAACTGATTTAACATTTATTATCAAAAGGGTAAAGGATAAAAAATATATTCGACTGTATTTTTCACAATACTTTAATATTTAATTATCGAGTGTTTTTCATCGTCTAAAGTTACTCGTTTTTACATGTTACAGATGAAACAACAATCTCATACAAAAAGAAATACTTCTTGTAGTTTGTACTTAATGAGATAAACTATCGTTAATCGAATGCGTCGAAACTTTTTACACTACATTGTACATTAGCTAATTTTTGTGTAAACATAGCAACTGTCAAAAACTGTTCACACATCCTGGTAAAACATGACATGAAAAAATAATATTGCATTAATTTTAATTCTATCCCTATTTTAACAATTCTATCTCTATTTCAACATTTTAGGAATATTCCTTTACATTCTGTGGAACAGTCATATCACAAAGTGAGTTTGAATATAACATATTGAATTGATGGAAAATAAGTATTCAGTCATTTACGTTATGACCTTTAGGGTCGCGAGGCGCGTTATCTCACGGCACGCGCTCTGCTCTCGACCATTAGGCTAGTTGACAAAATTTGGAAATTAGTTTAAAACTATAATAAACTTAGCATCTATTTCACCCCAAAAATATACTATTTTAAGAAAAATAGGTTTTTTACGTTAGTATTTTGAGTTTTTAGAAATGAACTTGAAATTGACAGCGAAAAAGGCCAAGATAAAGGAAGTAAAGCTGTCCAGACTACAATTAAATCAACAGAAAAGGCACTATCACCATTGAAACCACCACCAATATCCACATCTCCGTTCAGATGGGAAACCATTATAAATTCAAGGCCTTCTATGTCCGCTCCCAGCAAAACTACAAGAAATATGTCTAATGAAGTAGAACAGTCAGATAGCGACATTTCTTTATATGTACTATCTACATCTACCACCAGTTATTCGCTTGTGCATTATTTGAAAGTTAAATCCTTTTCTGACTGTAGTGAATTTATTGAAGAAGACAAAATGATAGAAGCAAAAGAGACCATATTGAATGTGATTAAAAAAATTGAGAAAAAGCCTCGACTGTATATTGGTGTTCCAAGCAAGTGTTACTTTTTGATTGATAATAAAAGATGAAGTCAATATTCCTAAATATCATTTATTGTTTTGTTTAAATAAAATAAGATTGGATAGTTCATTTAATCAACTGTTAGATGATTATGCAATGACTCCATCATATTTAAGCAAGATATTTTCAAAAAATATTCCATTAATAGTGTTATGAGGCCTTTTATTGTATTCCTAGATAATGAAATTATTAAAAAAACTTTACCCATGGCATTCAGGCACAAATATAATAATGTTAGTTGCATTATAGACCGCCTCGAAATAAGAGATAGAAAAACCATCTAAAGCAATAAGTCAAGCATTAACCTTGTCAGATTATAAAAAAGCCAACTCTATAAAATATTTAATATCCTGTACACCAAATGGACTAGTTAACTATATTTCTCTGGGATTTAGGGGCAGGACAACTGACACTTATTTAGTTGAATCCTGTGACTTTGTCCAAACATTACAAAGTGGTATGTTTGTTATGGCAGACAGGGGTTTCAAACATTTGAAGAACAATATCTTAAAAAAGCTGGTATTACACTAGTAAGACCACCTAGTGTCAAAACAGGTGTAAAGATGAATAAAAAAATAATTGGTGTTTAATGTCACGTGATTAAACGCCTCATTTTGTCGATTTTATTTTCCAAAAATATTATTAATCTTTTATTATTTTTGTAGTAAAGTTGTTTTTTTATTTACTAATTATCATGGTTAATCATTAGAAACTCAAAGCCATCCGATTTATTATTAGTGGAAACAAGCCTTTTGTCTTGCCGCATTCATAAATATTAATAATAATATTGACAAAGTTCAATTTTTTTTCTTTCATCAACCTAAACAAATGCTTTGTTTTTTTACAGAAAAATCCACCGACCAACGTGGAAGAGATCAACTTAGCTGGTACGATACCTGAAATTACCAATAACCTAACTAAACAGCATACTTCCTTGAAACCAGATGCCGTACGAAATTTGGAACAAATTATGAAAGAATGTGTTCACGCTTGCGAAGTTGTTTCACAAAACCCTGCCGTGAAAGCGCTGGTCAATTCGTCAAAAACTTTCGATTTAGTTATAGTTGAAGTTTTTGGAAGTGAATGTTTTCTACCCTTTGGTACTAGATTTAAAGCTCCAGTTGTTGGGCTCCTATCGAGCGTACCTCTTCCATGGGTCAACGAGCAATTGGGTAACCCAGAAGGAACATCATACATACCAGCGTATATGTTGGGTTTTGGACAAAGTATGAATTTATGGGAACGTTTTGTTAATACCATAGCTGTTATTTACTCCAAGATTAACTACAAGAATAAGTCCCAGCAACCTTCACAGGTTTGTAACTATTCATCATTTTACTATTAAAACTAAAAATTACATACATTTCATTGTGTTCTATATTCTTTGTTTATTCCAGATAATTGCTGATCGTTTATTTGGTCCTGGGCCTAAATTGGAAACATTAGCACAAAACTATAGTCTAGTTCTTGCCAACAGCCATTTTAGTATCAATGAAGTACGACCATTAGTTCCTGCTTTGATAGAAGTTGGAGGATTGCACCTTGACAATTCACAAGTGTTGCCAAAGGTTAGTAAATTATTTACTTAGTTAATCTAGTCAGTTTAATGAATACTATATATCTATTGATTACTAAACCTATATAACTTTCTCCATGATTGTAAGCTTTTAATGAGACATCATAGAAAATGTTCGATGGTTCAATTAAACAACATATTCGTATCTGTTAATCTAAATTAAATACGGTACGTGTTGCCTATCACAAAAGAACAACACTGCTCGGAGACCTAAGACCTTTCTAAACTAAATATTATCTATTAAATGGGTGGACGGAATATGCACAAGAGTATATTTATGTAATCATTCGCGTATACGCCTTTTCTTTCAGGAATTAAAGCGACTCTTAGACAACTCACATGAAGGCGTAATATACTGGAGTTTTGGTTCTATGTCACGAATTGAAACTATACCCAGTAAGAAATTGGCACAGATTTTCACAGCTATATCTGAACTATCTCAAACTGTTCTCGTGAGGATGGACCGCCAATTGCTTGCAAGGAATCTCACCGTTCCAGACAACGTATATACTATGGACTGGATACCTCAATATAAGACCTTATGTAAGTTTTGACTGTTATTAACTTAATATCGTTTATCAGAAAACTTATTTTGTCGTCATAATGCATTTTTGGCTAAAATTATAATTGTCATTTTCAACATTAAAATGTAAGATTTATAGCGATACATTTAGTACTACTTCAATATACCAATACCATAGTACAGAATGTGTCTGAAAACTAACGATAATTTAATACGTCAGCTGATTTGCTACTTAATAACAAAATTTATATTTTTGGAAAAATATTGTTTTGATTACATTACACTCTTAACATTATAATTGAATTAATTATCTAGGCTCAAAACTCGGTAATTATCTTTTGCAGGTCACCCAAACGTAAAACTGTTTATATCTCATGGGGGTCTACTAGGAACACAAGAAGCGGTAGCGTGTGGCGTTCCAACGCTTATGGTGCCCTTGTATGCTGATCAGGCCTTGAATGGACGCGCCATGAGCGATCGTGGCGTCGCAAGGATAATTTCCTTAAAGGATTCATGCACAGATACATGGAGGGAAACATTCTACGATTTACTTACAGATATTAGGTAAATTTTATTTTATACGAACTTATTACTCATGAAACAGATCTCTACATATAACGATATATGCATGCCTTATCTATGAATTACAGTATTCATTTTAATATATATATATACCTAATACCACCGATACGTATTTTAAGGCGATATTTGTTTAATTGCGCAAAATAAAATAATGAACGAGATTAAAGTCACAGACACAGCATGGTATTGAATTTAAAAAAAAATAGTTTTTAATTCTACAAACAAACAAAATACAATACAAAATTTCGATAACCTCAGTTATAAAGAAAAAAATGTGACTGCTCATTATTTGCAGATGATAAATGGTTTGAGCGTTTATCTTTAAAAAAAATAAACAGATTTAATTGTCCGGTTGATAACTTACTTGACATTCAGTAATAAAAATCTTTGCTTACTACGATGATATCATTAGTCGGTCATTACTTGCAGGTACAAAGAAAACGCGCTTAAATTGAGAGATATTTTCCTCGACCGGCCCTTGCCGCCGCTGGAGACCGGAATCTACTGGATCGAATACGTCCTAAGACATAGAGGGGCTGGACATCTGCGGTCACCGGCTCTCGACTTATCATACACACAGTATCTTTTATTAGACGTGTTAGCTCTCAGCATAGCTATCACCTCGTTGGCTATTTACATCCTCCATAAACTATTTCGATATTTATGTACACGTTGCATTCGGTGGTGGCCCAAAGACATAGTCTTAGAGAAGAGACTCTTCAGACGAAATATTAGTCTATTTCATTGTTTTCTTTGGATATACAAGGTGAAAACGAATTAACGATAGTTAGATTTAATTAACGTCAATTTTATCGTCAATTCGTTGTCCAACACTAGTATGTACGTTGTAAATAATAATATGTAAGATATTTATTATTTTCCCCTGTGACATATCAAACACAAATGTTTATGTGAGTTTATTGAATGCAACAAAAGAGTAACATAGAACTAACCGATTCAAATATCTCTATCTAAATGTTTTATAAATGTGTTCCGAAAATAATGTATGTATGTATGTATTACGAAAATTAGTCATCGGATATTGTGTGATGTAACGGAGATAATATAAGTGTTCAAATTAGAATAATAATAAAAAATAATAATAATTAACTTGTATTATTTTACTGAAAATATATATACAATATAATATGTCAATTACGATTTCCTCTATGTATATCATAGTGTTGACATCATCATCTAAGTATGTTATTCAAGCAGATTCATTTATCATATCATCATCTAAATATGTTATTCAAGGAGACTCTTACAAGCTTTTTTGAATCGTCATTTTACAACATCATTTTACATGTAAAAGTACCTGTTTCTAAATGTATATTTTAACAGGAAGAACTGACAACAAAACTCAGTAGTTTTATCATCTACTAGCTGATCCGACAGACGTTGTTTTACATGATCTATAAATATGGATCGAATTGGTATAATTAAAAAAAAAACAAAATCCAAAAACTGTTTTACAAATTGTGCAACGCGCATTCTGTCAATTGCGCAAACTCTCTAACCGTTATTTCAAACGTCACAACTTTTTAAATTTATTCTTCATAAGAACCGTCTTCTGACCGTAACAAACACAACAAAAAATATATAATTGTCAAAACTGGTCTAGCCACTCGCCACCCGTGACGCAGTGACGAAGAGAAATAGGGATTCATTTATATATATATATATCTTGCATATTAATAGCGTAAGCCGATTTTTGCCCCAGTGATTATGGGACGATGGCTGCGTATTAAAAATCGGTTATAGTCTCATTTTGATCAGCTTTAGCCGTAGATGTGCAGAAAAATAAAGAGGATTCTTGATTTGAAATTACTATAGTTACAATATCAAGTTACACAAACAATTTAGAGAGCGGAAAAAGTTACTGGCCGGTTAGAGTATAAGAAAAAAAAAAAGAAAAACGTGAACAAAATTAAAGTAAATTGTTATCGACAGACTCCAATTCCAACTTAACTAATGTATACTATTTGACATTAAAAATTTAGTTATCTCATAATTACCGGGGCAAAAATTGTCTTACGATATTAATATATAAGATTACATATGAATATACAGAGTTATTGGTAATTCGACGTATTCCCGTTATTATCCCGTATATTATCTGTGTATTAATCCATCTGTCATCCCGAGTGTTACATTGCGGAGCGCGGCAAAGTGAAACAATATATTAATTGGCACGCGGTAACGATGTGTGCGTGAATAGCGAGCCGATATTCAAAATATATTTCAAATAATTTGTAAGCCGATTTTACATCGTGCCTTAAAAGGTTAAGATTACAGAATAAATGATTGATTAATTAATTGTTAATATTTATTTTAAAAAGAAAAACTAAAAAAAAAGAAAACAAAAAAACGGCAGCATTTGTTAACATCATCATATTGTTGTAAAAAGATGATCAATCAAAAGAGCTTGAAAGAACTTACTCGGAATATACAAAAAACTTTAGCCTCTAAATCTATTGTACATTTTAATGAGATATCTCAACTGATTAAAGAATAAAAATATCTTTAATATAGATTAATGCACTCATTTTCTATCCGTATTTAATTAAATCTATCAATTGATTTATGGACAAAATTTGGATAACAATAAAACAAACTATTATAACTTACCAATAAAGTACTGGATCACCGAAATCCATGTCAAATCTAAAATGTGAAAATGCTTGAAGTTTGTTATTTTTATCTTTAGCTATCAGGTACCAAGCTGTATCGTCCATCATTTGTTCAACTTTATCATCCTTGTTCCAGCCCCACGCACATGTTTCATACCTAACAAATAGTAATTTAAAAATTACATAATATAAAGGAAGTAGCTATATTTATATAGGTCTAAAACAATTAGTAAAAAGTAGTAAAATTGTCCCATTGTATAAAATAGTCACTGTAAAATTAGATTTTTTAAATAACATTGGTCCAATGCATAGATTACAAAAAGTTTATACTATCAATATATATATAAAACTGTTCCGTTACTCAATGATTGAGTGACTGTCAGACAACGCACAGCCTAAACCACTGGACCTAGAGACTTGAAATTTGGCACACGCATACCTTGAGTATCCTAGAGGTACACTAAGAAGGGATTTTTCAAAATACTCACGGGTTAGGGAATAAATGGGATTTATATTTTCGAACCAAAATAGCTCTATCTCCGTAACTATAATTATTAGGGGTTTCAAATTTAGCATGCAAGTAGGTTATAACAACAACTAAAAACTATTTTTAGGATATTTCGGAATTCCCAAGGGATAGGGAATAAACGGGAATTGTATTTTTTTCTTGAAAGTCCGTAGTCCTAGAAACTTGAAATTTGGCATGAAGATAGTGATTATAGCACAATAAACTAAAAAAAACTGAAAATCATGAATTTTTATTTGTTTATAAAAATAAACAATATAAATTGATCCCACACTGCGTACATTTTGCTTAGGAGCAGGGCTCTGCTTACATTGGAAAATTTAAAA